>NC_061458.1:6856682-8228019 GCF_022581195.2 Helicoverpa zea | reverse complement strand
TTCTGATCTAGTTTTCTAACTGTATTTTTAGGTTTGGAAGTTTTCTCATTAACTTAAATGTTACGATTACTTAACTTTCAACTGAATCTTACAGTGTCAATTAACGACATGTTTATATAGATCTTAACATGAGCGTAGAGTATTGTTATTTTGCACTTAAAATGCGATGTTGGTGTTGTTTTGTTCATTTTAACGCTGTAAAATCTTTTAACCGCAAAATTCTAAACATAAAAGATTGAAACTAGAAACTGTAGTTCACACCAACGAACTATAAATTTAAATTAAGTTGAAGTTGAGATACTTCGCGAAGAAATTGCCATTTCGAGAGTGCAGTTTAATATTTAGAATGTTACAAGCTGTCGACCTCGTAAGCTCTGTGGCGAATTCGGACTCTTGGCAAGAAAATTAAACTATTATTAGTTTACATAAACAAAAGCAACGAGTTTTTGTTACCAGAAGTGTTCGCAAACTTATGTAGTTTGGTAGTCACTGTTGATAAAGTCACTGAATGTCGTATTTAAGGTTTGTGATTAAAAATGGCAAAATATTTTTCATTAAACAAGAAACGATAAACATCAAATTATTCCTTGTTAATACCAAAATAGATTAGGTCTATTATATTGAAGGTTAAAAATAGAAAAAAGCTGAAATTAAATGAAAATTATTCAATATATTCGAGATGAAGTCACTTTAAATTAAATTAGACTCAGTGACACAACTCTAATCCGCCCCACGCAGACCATATTTTTCTCGACCAAAAGCTTCCTCGCAGCAAAAATATAGCCCAGTTTAGATAATTCATAGCGCAAAGCGGTCTAAATATTGTTGTTTACATCTGCCAGATAAATTCATAACTGCGGAAGGCTTAGGTTGGGACAGCAAGTATTGTATTTTTTATTAAGAAAATGTTGTCAAAAACTTGATACTTCGAAGGCGTCTTTATATTGTGAAGGTCAAGTAACATTTTTCTGAATGTTGGTATTGCGTGGGTGATGTCGACCTGGCTTCTCGTGACAAGGGTCCGCTAGACCCATGTAAATACATAACAAAGAATATTTCAGATATGCATTACACGGTTCACATGAATGCCAAAGATTTTTTGATTGACACTGTAAATAAAGTTTTATGTATCATTTTTCGTTAACTTCTAAAATGGAATCATGTCAATATTGCCTTTGCTTGGATATCTAAATATGGGTAAAATGAAAACGTTAGATTTGACTTTATTATGATTTATTTACATACGAAAGTAAATAGTTACTAGGGACTTCGAACTCTATAGCGACATAAATACTTATTTAATTTGGGATAAACAGACTGTTTGTATTTGAGTGATTTTCTTCTATCTATGTTTAGTAGGTAATCATAACAGATAATAATGTTGTATTTGGGTAACAGCTATTATTTTTCAAACATCTTTGTGCTAATTATGCGTCTCTGACTAAAACAACACCTCGTGAATTTCATTCCTCTATATAAAAAACACAGAGAACGTGCACTTTTAATTAAATGTTTAATTGCAGCTTACTCAGCAAGAAGAAAAAGGTGAATATAAAGATAATACTTAGCTGGACGGCGCTTCGTGTGCCAGTGAGTTTAATCTAAGGAGCCCGGATTGTGCTATGATTGCCCTACTAAGTGTAAGTATATTTTATTAATTTGAAATCTGAGTAGTTCAAAGAGTTTATATTATTTTGTTCTCGTTTTGGTAGCAATGGTGAGTTAGTTATAGTCGTATTTTAAACGCCATTAACTTAAGTTTAATACAGCTCAATGGAACAGTCGAAGCATTTTTTTGTACTTAAATAACTATAATTGACAGCACTGTTACAGCCTTTTTTTTATCGTCCCCCTGCTGAGCAAGGGCCTCCTCTCACACGGAGAAGGACGGCACGCCATTGTAAAATTACCTTATTTTCCGCTAACTGGACAACTCTGTTTTTTAAAAGTCAAACTAAAGTAAGCGTAAAGCTTAAAAGTAAAGGTCTAATAACAAGTTGAAAACGTTCAAACACTGGAAACCTTCTTTTAAAATACTGAACGTTGGAACCAAGGCGGCCACATTACTCCTATGGGATTGAAGGAAATGTAAGTTTCATAAGACTGAATTGGATTCCCATAGTTTTTCCACTGGGAATCACAGGACTTACAGCAATGCTAGGTTCAACTCATAGGTACGATTGTACACTTGGGGTAAAAGTAACGAACGAATTCCAGTAGTGCAATGTAGACAGCACTATTGATTGAATCTGCTTCTAGCAATGAATTTAACGCTAAGCCTAGTTTGGCTTTGAGTTTTTCTCTAAAATGTGCTTACTATAAATGTTTGTAACCCATTGTATGCCTAGCCTTTTCCCATTAATGTAAAGGACCGCTTCCAGTTCGCTTTCCAGTAAGTCAAACCTTCTGAAACACGGAAGAACTCGTCATGGTTACCCATCCACGGACCGACCGCACCAAGCGTTGCTTAACGTTACTATTGATCAATCCGTACGACTTTGACACAGCCACGAGTTCTTCCATGAATGTTTCTAACCCACTAGCTAGTATTTACTTCGCATCTTTAGCAAAGTTTATTTTTATGATAGGCAAGTAAATGAACAAGAGATTCTCTAACATATTTACTAACTAACATCTTAAGAGAGCACTTTACTTCAAACGTTTAGTTCTAGGAATTTACAGCCTTCTCGGAATAATTTACTTTGTGACATAAGCTACGTAATTACACCATGTTAAATATGCGAACTTTTAAAGGATAGTTTACACTCTCATCTTAACAAGATCCGATATGAAAACAAGATAAAACTCAGATTGGATGGGGAAGAGGTCAATGACCTTTCAATTTAGGTACGTTCTACACTAGCTTACATAAACAGGATTGTGTTTAGCCGTAGTTCCTAATACCAAAGGCTCGTAGCGCGTATAAGCACGACACAATATTGGTCACATAATGTAGTTACAGAATTTAGGTAGCGTCTGACCTACTTAACTCGTCGCTTATTCTCATGGAGAACAAAATGATCAGCAGAGATGTCATCATAACGCAAAATCTCCTAGGAGAGTAGCTTGCCAAAATGCTGGTGTTCGGGATACGAGGAACGTTACTAGTTCCACCTTTTTACGTCTTCTATAGAACCCACCCTATTTTCAGAATAAAATCACCAATCAATCACGACCAATCTTTGACAGATTGGTGTTGATTTGACAAGTAACTGATCACGCCTACCTTACGTTACTTGACCTACAAGAGGGCGTCTGATCTACCTTCCCTATAACATCTCCGCTATCTTTCCTTCATCCGTGCTTATTCCAATGACAACATGACATAGCATTTCTTATTTGAGAAGATGAGACAGTAATAAGAAAAAGCCTCTTTACAGATACGACAGGCGAAACTGGAGAATAATTTTAATGAGATTTTTGGTAATATGAAGTTCTGTTGTAGTGCACTCGAAGACGCCATTTTGAAGACTAGATCGTCGCATTTTTGTATCACAATTACACATAATTTTATTAGTATCACGCAGTATATCAGGTCTTAACAACAATAAGTTCAAGCGAAATCAATTACAGAATACAGTCATAAAACTTCCTTAGGTCCATTTTATGGACCAAGCGTCAAGTCATCTGCTTCAAATGGCCGATTTTTATTGGTATCTTAGCAATGTGTGGCCAAAATATTAATTTCAGATCGTTTCTGAGGGCACGGCAGTGCCCCAGCCAAAACTCGAGCAAAGCGGGCACGGCCGTACCATCTTTTCTCGAAGCGTTTCGCGGCTATTTCAGCCCCATGTATCTTCCATGTGAACAAAGCTAGGAGTTTAGGTTTTCGATGACCAAGAGTAAGTATTAGAACAAGCTCAGTCTCAAAATTACAAGACATTTGAATAAATAGTTTACGAGTTATGAGCGATCAAAGTTACACCATTTTGTCACTGACTCACTCACTGACCGATCATCAAAAGTCTAAGGTACTTCTAGCAAACTTAGAACCTTCAAATTTGGCACCAAGATAGGTTATTAGCTACATATAAAGGGAAAATTATAAAAACCTTAAAACTTAATAAAAAAAATAGGAAACAAAATATTTGCGGTTTTTCAAGAACATTGTGTATGAATTTTGACTGCATTGATAACTTTGTTATTTATTTATGTACAAAATGTTACTATTTGTTTTATTGTTACGTAATGGTATATTGTTATTATGTATTAAATATACAACATATGAATTAAAAAGCTCGGTTTAAATGAAATGCATAATGATAAAATCTTTCATATTAATGCAGTGCGATAAACACTGCACGCTCGCTCGATAGATGGTGTTGTCCTGGTCTAAATCGCGCTATGGTTTCGTTACATAGCTTATATAGTATAAGTAGTACTTAAAAAAAAATCAAATAATTCATGTGATAGCGTCATCTACCTCTAAAATAAATCTCTTTTATTCTAAAAGATATTCGATTAAAAAATTCGACAATTTCGAAATTTTTTAGGTTAAAAAAAATATTGTTTACGTGCTATTTTAGGTGAACATATTTAGTTTGTTATATATTTAGTTAGTTGCATGTAAGTTAATTTAATTTGTTATATACTTAGAGAAGAAAGAGACCTACAAAAAATAAATTAGATCCCACCAAAAACATTAAATGTAAAAAAAAAGCCAATCCTCTACGCAATTCCTCCACCGTAAAAAGTTTTGAGATCGCATAGAAGCCAAGTCCTGTTCTACTTTATTTGTAATAATAAATCAATATTTTGTGACTATATCAATAGTTTTGTTCACAGTACAATAATACTGTCTTGGCCATGAGCACAAGTTAAAAGTCGCTCCTTGTAATAATGTGTAAATACCATTGAATTGATAAATTCTATATGGACATGATTTTACGATTGGACTGATTATGGACTGATTGGAATTTGAGATCACCATGGACTAAACATGCGCCATAGTAAATGTGCAGTTCATTGATGTTGGATGATACTGACTGTCGGTCATTTAGTAACAATTGAATAAACTAAAAGTATTTAATTCTGTGATATTAAACTTCATGTTTGACTTTCAGCTCTCCAAGATATGCTGTATTATATTTGTAGTTTATTGTGCTCATGGCCAAGTCAATATTATTGTAAAGTGAACGAAACTATTGATATAGTCACAAAATATTGATTTATTATTACAAATAAAGTAGAACAGGACTTGGCTTCTATGCGATCTCAAAACTTTTTACGGTGGAGGAATTGCGTAGAGGATTGGCTTTTTTTACATTTAATGTTTTTGGTGGGATTAGTACTTTCAGGAAATAAGTTTACCTACACGATTTTTTTAACTGATAATATTATATGAAATTATCAAAAACTGTTCGCCAGTAAACGCAGTTTAAGATAAAAAAAAACTTTTTCTGTATTGTTTAATAAACATTAAACTTTTAATAATAAGCACAGTCGTAATCATTATTTATTAGTATGTAGCACTAATGTACCACTGAAAATGCAAAGGTATTCTTTATACATAACATTTTTTTTTTATTCTACAAATAAACAAAAAAGCAAATAAAAATTCTTATTTATTCTGCGAAAGAGCAATAACAAAACTTTATTCCATTAAAAACTAAATGGGATTGCCAGTTGTAATTAGTTAAGCGAGAATAAAAGAGAATTTATTTATTTTTATTTTTCTACTTAACAAACTGCTTTGACATAAAATACCTTTAGGCAATATAGAGGTCCTTACACCATAAGTTTATGACCCTAAGACCTTTTCAATCATTTGACTGAAGTTTTAAGTTCAAAGGGATGTAAGTACACAAAAACACCCACGATACATTTTAATAATAAACCGGCCGAGTCCATTTAAAACCTCCCTTTTGTAATAAAATTAGACTTATGTTTTGTTCATTCATTGATTTGTAATTACGTGACGATCCTCTTGAAATACATAATATAGAGAGTTGCTACCTAATTGCTACCAGCTACCATTAGTTGCTACCAATTGCTACCCTCGTGGTTTTGAAGACATTCCACATCCAAAGGTGACAGCCATTCTGATATCAGGATGGCTGTCACTTTTTCCAGTGTGAAGAAACTGCGCAAAAGTATTGTGTTTTTTTTCACCCAGAGTTGCTACCTAATTGCTATGCTCCATAATTAAATTTTGGACCACATCGATTACGTGGATAAAAAGATATTAAAAAAAAGGTTTTTTCCGCGCCAAAATAAATTTGCAAGTTGGCATACATATGTTGATATGACAGGTAGACTATAGATAGCGCCTAACTCAAAAGCACCGCTTTGTATTCAACTGTAAACTTGCTAATTCATTTTTTCGATAAAAGTGACAAAGAAACGTAATTAAATTAAAATAACTAAACGTGTGGAAGATTGTGTATGCAAAGGAATAGTAAGAATAATACAGTAAGACATATAAAGAATTATATGTCAGCGTGATTAAAATAACATGATTTTGCTTCGTAAATTCATGCAAAACGTTATTCAGTACAATAGCTAATTGAAAAGAGGACTTAACTGTTTTGCAGTTGAAACTTCTACAGTCGAACAGTTGTTTGTTTTAACGGAATTCACGTAATTGCAGTAGAACAAACAAACAAATTAGTTTAGGAGGTACTCTGATGAATAAGGTAATACTGGTAGTAAGTACACACACTGGGTATATTGGGTACTTAATTTTGGTGTTCACATCTAGAGTCATAAACCGTATGAAGGCCATCCATTGAATGAGTTGTATAGTTAACAAAAACCGACTACAAACTTTGGATAGCTTACCATGTATAAGAATATTGCTCCATACAAAATATGATTATGTACTCTATGCATGTAGTAGGTATCCCTAGTATGTATTGCTTTATATGGTCTTTGACCACAAAATAAATACTCATCAGTTTCAGAACAAAAATTTTACCTCCCATTTTTATCAAAAAAGAAACTGAAATATGCAGTCTAAATGAATTTTTCAACGTCCTCATTACAGCTCAGTCTGATTTTCATTGTAAGATTATTTCAGTTTTTGCGCTGAAATGAATGCCAGCCGCTTTTGAAACGTGATTTAAAAGAAAATACTTGGCTTTTATGAACACATGCATGTACCTGAACGTTTTCGATAAAACTCTTTATTGACTCGTAGGACTCGTCATTATCATACTTTCTGTTTTTCTGAATAGCAGTTCTATAGGTACATAGTAAAACATTTACTCACCACATGAACGTTTTAATTTAACAAAAAACTACTTGTTTTCAACCAAAAAAAACAACGTACTTGCAAGAGATAAGAACTTTTTGACAAAAAAAAACTAGTTTTCGAAAAAAAAAAAATCTAGGTATTTTTGTCACTGTACAAGTGTACATGAAATAAATTATGTTGCATTTTCATTTTCTACGAAACTGTTTTTTTTTTCAATGAAGCACCTTATGTAGTTCTGCCTCCTAAAATAAGATACTATGAATGAAATTAGGTATTTATCAGTTTAACCGTCAATTAAGATTTAAATAATTTTACTTTTCACAGCAAACTATTCCACAATAATTTCTTTAATTTTACTGCTATGTAAAGGATCCTATTCGATTCACAGAAACCCCGTACCCAAACAGTTGAGCTACACACTCTAAGCTGTGGACACTAAGGTTCGGAACACGGCCGCCGGAAGGGCTCGATACGTAAACAGCAGTTATCTATGCAAGGTTTGTTCGGCAACGTTGCCTAAGAGGACCTACCCGTACACTGCAAACTTTTAGTCGCCTGACAGTTTGTTAGAGCTCATAAATCAGTATGGAAATGAATGGTATACGCCCTTAACGACGCACTTACGATTTTTTTTCAACTACCGGGCGAACGATCAGAGCGACTCAAAACTTTTGTTGATTTCTTTTCTATCAGACCAACTGCCGACCAACTGTTAATGCAGCAATGTAGGTACTTTAAGAGCACACGTACACTATAAAATTTTAATCAGCCGACATTATTCGGGCTCGTAAATCAGTATCGAAATGAATGGAAGTCTACGCGTAACAATGTCAGGTCGGACGGTATCAGATCAATTCCAAACTTTGTTTGAATTTATTTACAATAATCGGGCAACTGTCGGCCGACTGTTTAGTATGCTGTATGCGGGTGCCCTAAGCATTCTCCAATTCGAATGACAGTACAAGGTTCGGCACAGCTGGGTAATACGAGGTTGTGGTCCTATGGATATTCGAGCGTAGGCTGTAGGCTCCGAATAAATTTTATCACTGTTACGTTTGGTCGAGTATAGCATTCGTGGAGAGGTTTAATCCGTGTACAATTCATAGTTTGTATGGAAAGAGGTGCAGAATGCATTAACAATCATAGATGGGAAATAAGAGAGCTTACGTTTCTTTAAGTTTTCTGCTAAGTTTTTTAAGGTTTGACTATTTTTGTTCGACTATTTGGAGAGTAACTGAGAATTAATGAAATAATTCGAAAATCCATAGGTATTTCTAGGCTATTACATGAATAATATATTATCGCATGGTTTATGTCGACTCTTAGTGTTGTTTTTAGTTAATTGTATTTTTATATTTATGTATCATTTGCATTTCTCTCAACTAATTAATACGATTAATTAATTATTAATTTACGTGGAACAATTAACCAATTAAATAATCATGGATAAAAATTTAGATAAACAGGAATAAAAACTGCTTGAGCTACTTTATCAAACAATCCATTTCATTCATTTACAGTATAAAATAAAAAACACAAAAATAAAAGGCCTTCCACTTTCCATCGGATATTTCCGTCAATTACCGTTTCTCGTAAACTATCTCGCTATCATTCGCTTACAAATTTCATCAGGCAAAAGCACTCAGAGCGGTCTCTGTACCTTCGTTACAAAAGCCCCACTAAAGGGAAGCTTCTCCGCCTATGTCCGTGACGTCACTGGTTCCGTATTACAAAGATGTTTGACTTCATCAATTCGCCAATTAATTTTATATTGCATGTTAGTTGCCATATGTGTTTTGAAGGTTTTGATGAGATCCAAATAATAAATGTCTCAATTATTTTTATTTTGATATATTCACGTTGTGTTTCTAAGACAGCCAATCACAATATTCTGCTTAAATATTGACCTTCAGCGTCCATTTTGGGATTGATTAACTTTGTGGAATCTATAGTCAAAACACAAGCCTGTAATTAGGTATCTATAGATCTTCTCATTCATTATTAAATAACATAATTTCTTTGTAAAAACCCTAATTCAAATACTTGCCTATAAACACTTTTAAAACAAAACAGTTCCAAATAGTACAGTAGCGAATCAAAACTATTCACACAAAATTGATTAACAAACACACAAATTCACAAACATTTCAACTTACACAGTGTTCAAGTAAGCACGAAGTAAGATCACATTACTTACATTTCCGTGATTCATGCTTAAGTACACAATTCCTTTTCTCTCCGGGTAACTTAAGAAGTAGGTATATAACTCGATGAGGAGTAAATATTGTTGTTCCCAAAGAAAGGTGCGGAGTGTTTGAATAACAGTCACGGGGGCATGAGCTTAAGTACTCCTCCTTCTAGTGTATTAAAGAGATTCGTATTATTTTAGTAGAACATTTAAATAAATAATAATGATAAAAAATTGTTATGGTTTGCAGTTAAGCTCATTAGATCTTTGAGCAGAAATTCTATTTTGTTTTTTGTTCAATACACCACAGCTAAAGCCTTTTTTATACTGTAAATATACATTCAGTAGTGATTCATTTAGTTTTAAAGTAATTAAAAGTAGTAATTCCAGCTTTGAGCAGCACTACTGATAAATTCCAAAAGGAACTGAATTAAAAATAACATCCAGTGCTTTCTATAGCCTTTTTATACAAAAGTCAGCACAGCCAACAGCTAGTGTTTCCATGAAAATTACACCAACACGCAACGTTAACGACAGCTTAAAAAAACTGCAAACGAGGTATTTAAATTAAAATACTTGAATTTTAAAGCTTATGGACAGCCAGCTCATTTGAAAGTTTTTTCATTACTAGCTCGGAATAAACGGGGACCGAGATTTTATATGTGTTCAGCGTTACTGTAACCACTCTGGACTAGGCGCTTCAAATAAAATTACCATTTTTCTGCCGTTACTTGAAAGGTCGACTTTTAGGGGCTGACATGAGAAAGTACACGGGGAAATTATGGTAAATCTCTTTTCAATAACACTTTCAAAAGACATTAATGAATTAAATTTTTATTAAGGGGCATAATGACGTTTAATTTAATTTTCCATCGGCACTATATCTTATTATGAAATAAACAAGTTGCTTGGTACAAGGAAGTAGTCTCTTTACTGAAGAAAAAGCAAAAAACAAATGAAGCTTGTTAGTACTCATTACAGTAGTCCTTTTACATGAAACACTTACCCTCATTGTACAACAGCCTTTCTAAGTCTTAGTAATATCTCAAGAAAGTACTGGAACAAACAACACACTGGAAGTCCTATAAAGTCGTCTGTTACCTTAATTGATTGAAGCCAAAGTTACATGTTTGTTTAAGAGAAGTTAATTTACAAGTGGCTGCCAAACTCCTTGTCTGCAGGTGGGAGACTCTGTGAACTTTGATTGGAGGTGTGAGAACAAGCCCTTAAGCGTTCTTCGTATTTAGCGTATAAAACTTTGGTAAACGTCTAGGGTGCCTGTAGAAAATCCACACGCTTACCAGGTAATAGGTACCGAGTGTTGAACTTTTGGTAAAAGTTAACAGAATGATTTCGGCATATTCGATATTCGAATCTGAAATTATAACACGCCTCATTAATAATTTATAAATGATATGCATTCCAAGTTCCGAGAAGTTTTTCTCAGTATATTTTTAATGTATTTATGTTCATACTGAAAAGCTGACTACAGCAGTAATACGCACCTTTTTCGTAGAACCATTTCGAGAATATAGAGAACGAGTTGAAGGGAAGCATTTATTTTGTTGTACAATTTTATTATAGCACAAATTATATAAAGTTTACAAAATAAATCAAATCGTTTTGAAACCGAACAACTAGCGCAGTCTATCTTTTTTTAACATGCTTTTAAAAAATGGATATATTAATTTACTCTAAATGCTTCATGCATTTTCGCGGCAGACCAATATTGTTGAAACCTACGAAAATTATGTGTTCATGAATCAAAAAATCTATGGTTGTGTTTGTCTTGCTTCAAAGATTGTTTGAGGATTCCCGGCTTTTCAAGTCTGGTGGAGTAAAAACGATAACAGACCACCATACGCATAATTTGAACAGTTCAATATTAAAATGACTAAGTAAAAACCGGCCAAGTGCGAGTCGGACTCGCGCACGAAGGGTTCCGTACCGATTTATAAAACGGACAAAAAATCACGTTTGTTGTATGGGAGCCCCCCGAAATATTAATTTAATTCTAGTTTTCAGTATTTGTTGTTATAGCAGCAACAATAATACATCATCTGTGAAAATTTCAGCTCTCTAACTATCACGGTTCATGAGATATAGCCTGGTGACAGACGGACGGACGGACGGACGGACGGAGAAGCGAAAACAATAGGGTCCCGTTTTACCTTTTGGGTACGGAACCCTAAAAAATGTCAATCCCTAAGATAAAGAAGATACCTACCACTATTCCACCACAATTTACAAAACATACAAATAAATAACAACACTACCAACAATTTTCAGTCCCAATACTTCAGTAACATCTCTAACTCTGCTCACCCAAGTCCGGATACGAGGGGACGGTTGGCACAGAGGTGGTCGTAGCCACGGAAATCCAACAGTGAACATCAAATTCCGGTAAATACACCGCGCGATAGGCGAAAGGGTGCGCTCAAATACTCACAAAACGATTCAAATGAATGAATCTATACTAATATTATAAAGAGGAAAACTTTGTTTGTTTGTTTGGTTGTAATGGATAAACTCAAAAACTACTGGACCGATTTAAAATATTCTTTCGCCATTAGAAAGCTATATTATCTGCGAGTAACATAGGCTATATTTTATCTCGGTGCGGGCAGTAGCTCTCACGGGACGCGGGTGAAACCGTGGGAAAACGGCTAGTGAATCCTAAAGTCAGTGGTTGTGTTTGTAATGGACTTACATCTTGCTTCAAAGTGTCATTATCATCAGCATCAGCTTACGTCCCACTGCAGACCTTTTCTCACACAGGATCGTTAATCACTGTGCTTGCTTAAAACGGATTGAGGATTGACGATTTTTTAGTCTTACGGAGTGTTAAAAATACGTGACATCATATAGTCTTCATTTTAACAGTTAAGTATATTCCATTCTTTATCGCTGCTATATGTTCATATTCACATGGCTTAATTAAAAGTTTTACTAAGGCACAACTATTCCACCACTTACAAGACATACAAATAAATAACTTATATTAGGAACATTTTTCTTATTCAACAGTGAACATCAAACTCCGGTTAATATACCGCGCGATAGGCGAAAGGGTGTGCTCGAATACTCACAAAACGGTTCCAATGAATGACAAAAAAGGGAATCCGTGTTTTAATTTTGGCCATGTTTGTACTATGTTGACATTTGAATAAAGGTAGGTCCCGGAAATGTATTGTGAGCCATTCGAAGGGTAAAATGGTTTCAATAAGAATTTAAATAAAATAATGGTACCGTAAAAGATACCGAAACAATTTTCTTTTTAATGTTGATTTATTTTCTTACAAATATCTGGAATCAGAAAAAAACAATGATAAAAAGCCGTAACTTATATACTTTATTGACAAAAAAATCGAATATGATTTTTATAATATTTTAACTATGTGAATTTTCTCCTCCCATGAATTCAGGTGCATGAGTTCATGTCCAATTCGAATTAATTACAGAATGCTGTAAATTCTTATTTGCATATAAATATGAGACGACGTATAAAATGTCTACGTAACTCATACATGGAAAATACAATATTTTCGCTGAAACCATTTCGACCTACACCGCATGTTGATAATTTTACTCTGGCAGAAAATGTTGCAAAAAGAATAAATACAAAAATGCAAATATTTGAACTGTCGACGCGGCAGGGATCAACTTTTCGCCATATTTCATTATAATGTATTTGAAAAGTTTCATGTTTCGTTTGTCGTTAGGACTCCGAAAGTGTTTTCCTCGGGGTTCTTCTCCGAAATAACAATATTACTGTCACGCAATTTGTCGCCCAGTCATTTTGATGAATGGTTAAATAAAATTCAAGTTACAATGCTTTTCCAGTCACACTTGGCAGCTGACAGCATTGTAACTCAATCACTGCCAAATAAATCAAACAAGCGGATAGCTTTCTTGTTTTATTTTATACGAGCTTTTAACTGTGATGTCGTGCTTGGGGGAATGTTGTCCTCACTGTATTGCAGATATTATACAAACGAAGTTACGGTACCTTTATATCTGACAAATAAATTGTTACGATGCACAGCGATATTGCAGGTTCATATTTTTATTAATATGTGAAATTCCGGGAATGTTCATTTAATTCTTCTGTAAAATAAAAATAAGGTAAAAGCTGTACCTACTATGAAATTTTAAACTGATCATAATTCCAGATATGAAAAAGAACGCTGCTATTTATGAAAATACTTACCATCTTACTTAATAGTACCTGTATAATTTGCCACATGCATCGGAGCAATTAATTAATAAAAAATACACTGTTGTGTTAAAAGCCAAAATTGCGTAACCCCTGAAATGCAATACGAACGCGATGTTCAAGCACGTCATGTATGTACTGACTTGCCGGACAAATCGCTGTCCATGAAACCTCACTGGCTTCTAAAAGACTTGCTAAAAACGTGTTTGGAGTGACAGACTTGACTAGAAGATCTAAGGATGCAACGTGAAGACGTGACGGTTGACAACGTACGTTGCTATACAATTTGTTCACGATTTAACGAACTGACTGGTGTTTGTCGAGTCAGTCAAAACGATGAGCAAGCGTTGGGTTTTAAGGGGCCTTAGATGGCTAGAACTAGGTGTAACCGCACTTCAAGCTTTAGCCGTAGGTAACATGTATAAAGGTAAGTCGTTCTTTCCTATATAATTTCTTCCACTAAGTAAAAATATTAAGATAACACATCATATAGGGAACCTTTCCAGAAATATATCAATTATTTTTGTGGGGTCACAGGTGTGCCTTCATAACGTGCGTAGTTATAACCCTTCGTAATTAAATACTTTTATCTTATTATTGCAGGCGGCGATTATAACAATTTAATTAAGGCAGAGCAACATTTGTTGTGGCAACATTACCTCCTTGTTATTAACTCCACAGTGGGCAAAGTTTTGTTTTATGTTATACCATTGAAGTTGTAACCCTGAATTTTGCACATACATAATAAATTCTTGTCTCGGTGTAGGCAACTCTATTACGTCACAAGTACTTGGAGAAAGGTCGTTTTGCCCTCAGGATATAGGCATAACTAGAAGGAAACTTACTAAAGCATTCGTAACATAATAAACTTATTTCTTTAAGAAACATAGTCATTTCAATGTCGCGTCATATTAATAACCCTGTGTAAAATGTTAAAGTTGGTGACTTCCGATCCTTTCTTATTTCTTAGGCTGACTTCAAACCAAACTGATACCATTATACCATTTACTTTCACGTTTACACTGGGGCTCACAGTGAGCTGGCTCACATTCGGCGGCCGACAGTCAGTTTGGTTTGAACACGGCCTTAAAGAAAGCCTTTTTTCTGCGTTGTAAGTGACAAAAGGGAATTGTGTAGTTCAAGCTCACATTGTATTGTTTTGAGATTAAGTATTGGCTTACCGAGCTGTCCACTACAGATAAGAAATAACAAATACTTGCCCAAAGTAGCTGTGACTTTGGTAGGAATGAAAGTAGTTTTCTGTTAGCTTGTGTTTACATTAACCCAATACAAATCTATAAAAAAGATCCTAGGCAAAATGCCTTTTGACCTTTTCACTCTAGAGTGTTCGGAGATATTTTTTTTAGAAATAAAGGATTTGTGATCACTTTTCACAGAATTCTTAATTGCTGTCACTCTTAATATTTACTCATTTACGGTGTGAGTGAATGAACGTAAGTCCACAAGCCGCAACGTAACCACACTTTCTATCTATTTTTTTTTTTTGTATGCGACTTGTTGCTAATATTATGTTCAGCAAAATATGTAACATTTCTTAAGTTACGGTACGCAACCATTGCCATTAAATTCTATCATAGAAGAATGCCTGAGTGTGAAGACTTGACTCCTTTCATATTATGTTAAAAACCATTCTATACGCAGATTCTATTTCTATGCAAGATGAGATGCAATGTACTCAGAGTGTGCAAGCCCACAGTTCCTGCAATAGGACTTTAATATTTTATTTCCAGTTTGCCCAGTTGCATGTGATAAATTCATGTAATATAAAACCGGGTATCCAAGAAATCTACTGCAGAGCTATGAGTTTGCAACACTTGCTCATAACGTATTTACATACTTCCTTCTATGTGTGGGGAAATGAAAGATACATTGTACCTCCCTACGTATCCATCACTATCAAGTTTCAGCTTCAAAATGAAATAAATAAGAGTCAATCCAAATCACTTTTCTCGTTGGCGCCCACACATAATAAAAAGACCTGACATCAGTGCATAGAAAAAATATAAACAACTCCACATGTAAATAAATTCAAAATAAAAAAGAACTCTAGGAAAAGTCTCGACTTAGTAGGCATCGTTTAAAGTACAGTTCGCAATATCTAATAAAGTTTGTATCGCCTCTATCGCAAGACTTAACGTTTTTTCCCTCTTCATCTTACTCATACACGCATTACTAAGAACTCCTGTACGGAGCACGTAACTTTCATTATATCCTCCATTAGTTGAAGTATGTTATAAAACTACTATAAATTACTCTCAGTAGTGAATATGCTGTAACTTTGCTTAAGTATAAACATACAAGTTGAATGCATTGAGAAAGACTTATGTAGCTAAAAGGTTATTGCATGATACGGGCCTATTAAGAGTATAATGACACAAAAATATCATATGTCTTTTCAGAATATATGCTCTGAATGAAGTTCTTGTTCCTCATTTTTTATGAATTGAAAACGAAATAACCCCTTTTTATTTCGTTTTCATTCAACCACTGTGGTGAAAACTGTTTCAACCAAAAAATGTATTCAGATCCAAAAAAATGTCGTACAAAAGAGGTCCCGTCTACAGCACGAGATACAATTTTATTTATCGTGTATCATATTTTGCGGTAGTTGGGTTATTCCCAGAAACATCCCCTATTTGTTCAGGAAAAACCTCGTAAACGAAAAATACCGTCGGTTTTTATTAAAACACGGAGACCTGAATTACTGGAGTAAGGCCAAAACAGAATTGGTTATAATATTGACATGTTAAAGCCACATAAATCACGTGTTCGAACTACAAAGTAAACAGAGGAAGGTTCAATTATTTCCAAAGTATTTTGATTTGGTGACATAGTTGTGTAGCACATGGCATTGTGCCAATCGTACTATCTATTAGCACAACTGTTACCCTTTCGTCTGCCGACTTTTACGACTTGCACCGGATGGTAAGCAGCTCAAATTGATTTATTTATTGGCACACAAAGCAAAACAGAATCCAGGTTCGGCCAAAAACTAAAAAGGTATTTACGCACTTGAAATTTCAAAACAACTTTGCCCATTTTAAAATATTCATCGGTTTTGGTAAAGTGGTTTCAGGCTTATTCAAAACAAGTCCCTGTGAAAGCATAAAAGCGCTGCTACCTTTCAAAACTTGATTTGAAGCGCAAACTAATTAAAAGTTTTTTCTTTGCTTCACACAAATCCTTGGGCACCTTGGGGTGACAACAGCCAGATATCCGGAGAATACGTTTTAGGGACATCACTTTTGACAAACTTTTCCTTATTGCTTGAGTGGGTATCGGAAAGCAATAAAACTTGTAATAACAACTAATTGGTTACCGTACTCTAATCACAAGTATAAACCAGGCTAATGTTTATCTTATTGAAAAACCACGGGTGCTAGATAAAAAAAATGTGGACCTTACCTTACAAGATGACAGCTATTGTTCTCTGTTTTGCTCCAATTTAGTTTTCCATAGATACATTCTTTTGTTTACTTCAGATTCTTCGAACTTTTCTATAGAAAAATCGTTTAACAGTCAGGAATAAATGAAAGCTACAATACCCAGAAACTACGATAACCATATTCCATTAAAAGCCATTGATGCAATCGAGAAAATTAAAGAGAACATATAATATTTCCATTAATAAACCATAATTAAGTCGGTTAGACCAACACTCAACTTTGTAGAGTTATGTTTTATACGTGAAATTGGAACATTGCATGTCTGTATTGTACGCCATTGTACGTTCATTTATATTTGCAGTACTTATTTAAATGGTAATTTATTGTTTTGTATCGGTTGCACACAGATATATGAAAATCTCATTATTAACATGCAATTCGAATATCTGTTGCTTTATCCATAAACTGCTATTATATAGAACCCGGAACCTTTTTCGTACGAATCAGATAACAATATAATATTCGTGCTCTGTTTTCTCTGTTGAAAGAGATTATTAATGTTCACCCTGAGGCTGAAGCTGTGCTAATCTCCGTAGCGAAACCCGGTATTCAGAGTACATCAGAGCAAGTATTTACCGTGACGACTTGTTTTATCGCTGGCAATTTGTCTTCGGAACTGAGGTAAAAATAAAACGCCTAACACTGTCCACTGATTTTCTTAGGCTTTAAAAACTTGCTAAATTGTGTAAAACCTATTTATTTTAAGTCTGATTTACACGACTCCAGATTTGTAACCTTCAAGAGTCTTATCATTTTTCACAGCTTGACAGCTCCATTAATTTGGAGTGTTAAAGCGAGTAAGTCATTTGGTTACTTCTTTTGTTAAATACTCTTAATTATATTTGATAATATTTACAAAAAATACATAAAAGAGAAAGTATATTTATAGCAAAATACAAAGTTATAAATGGACTTATTAATACCTCCTAATTAATTTCCCACATCCAATAAGGCATCGTTCAGACCAAACGTATTGTCGGCCGCTGACTGTGAGCGCGCGTTACGCAGTTTATTGCTTTTCCATATATATTGAAATTGTCGTTCACACCGAACCGACTATACGCTGTTACGACGTATGTTGTAGCTGACTCTCAGTGGCCGATTATTTTACTACGCGACTATGCACGGCGGACGCGGATTGGCTACGCGGACGCAGTTGCCGAATAGCGCCGCTCCGCCGCGTACGCACCGCCGCGCCTCGGTACAGCACGTCGATAATTAGTGTCCCTTTTATATAAACTTAAACGTATTAAAGATAGTAACTCATCGAATGTTTTACTGTCATACGAAAATATTTCTTGAACTTATTTGGATAAAGTCTATATTCGAAATATAAAGTATGAAATTGACCAAGAAAACATCTCTTCAAATTTAAGGGATGTACCCACAATCTCTTCTTTTTATTATTTTCGTCTTCCTCTAGAGCTTCGCAAATGGCAACTATCTGAATGCGCATCATTTAATTGAAATATCAGTAAAACGTCTGATTTGAAAAAAATAAATTACGCTAGTTTTATCGTTTATAAAATACTACGAGCAACTTCAAATACTGAGCCCTTTTATGTGTAGAATAGTCAGCCGCTCAGCGTACGCATCTAGTGTGAACCTACAAGAGCCTATTCTTTTGTTCACACATGTAGCGCATCGTACGCTATAGCCTATTGTCGGCTTGGTGAGTACGCGTACTGCAGATTGAGTCGACGTTCACACTGGGGCAGACAGTGAGTATACTCACAGTCAGCGGCGGACAATACGTTTGGTGTGAACAATCCCTAAAGGCGATGTTTTTATTGACTCCACGCAAAAAAGAAAAGTAATTATTGTCGGACTCGTAAAATTTTCCATGGCGGCGTTTCCCTAAATAAAACAAGTTGTATATCGCGTTACTTAGGAAAGCTACGTATTATGTTTATTTGTGGTTCCACTCCTCGCAGTGTTTTTCTATATAGAACACTTTTCTATTGTGATCCTTTTCAGAGAACCGAGGAAGAAACATTATATTTCTTGCTAGGTAATATTTACATTTTTTTTGTGTAAATTATGTTCTACTTTATTACCACGTCAATTTAACTTCACTTAAGTTACAAAATTAATGAGCTCTCCAATTCACAATATTATGTTTTACGACGAAAACCAACATAAACATACTGGCCAGACGATCTCAATTCCTCGCCCCCTAATTTCGTCATAGGATACGTTAGCATAGGTATAAGGACTATTACCAGGCGCGCCAACCCGGAAAACCGAAATTACGTAACCGCTACATTGAATTTTCCTATAATCGGCCGGCAGCCTCCCCCAAATAGATGTTTGATGGCATTCACGTCGTTTGTAACCTATGTTCTATAAAACAGCTCTTAAACTAAATGTAGGGACCTATTACCTATTCTAGAATTAGGCGTAGGAATCGAAATTCAACTGGAATATTGAAATCGTAATTAGTAATGATGATTGACGAGAGAATAGGTAGGTAAACTATATTTCTCACATACATATGTTGATTACATAGATGAATTAAGGACGTAAAATAAGACGGTATTTAAGGCACTTATTTTGAGAACTTCTTGGATGGAGTGCTGTTTAGTCAGCTATTAAATATTCCTTTTTTTCTTTAATTAAAAATTCACCTGAAGACCTAAAAGCGAAAAGCTGAATGCCTGTTCAACTAAATTAGTTTTCATTTATAATTCTTGGGCAGCGTTTGTCTCTAGAAGTTTTTTAATTAGTTAAAGACAAAAGTCCTCTTTGCCATATTATAGAAGTATGTTATATTTAGTACAATTTCCAGGTCCATGACTAATGTCATTACCGAAAGCAATGTTAATAATTCTCTTCCGGGAATATCCTTAATATTATAACATTTCATGTCATATCAGCCAAACATAGTTCTAGGTATAGATTGGTATAGCAAGGCAGGGTCTGCCTAATTGCCGTCAGTCGGGTCACTTTATATCATTAATGGTGCCACGCTGGGGACACGAATTACACTCACCCTCTATGAAATTTCCATGTAATTGGAGATCCTTCCACACATATATATGTCGAGTACCTGGGAGATCAAATTTCTTCAATACGACACCGTGTTTGCAGCATTTTATCATCATTCACCGAGCAGATTTATCATATTAATATTACGTTATTTGTATGTGAAATCCTATATCCATATAAATAAATAAACTGGAATCCGTAGGTTTTATATGTCTGTCACAGCAAGCGTAAAAAATATATTGCCGTGACTGGAACAACAATGGCTTGTTTTCGTAAAATATGTGACGATTTATTCGCCATGGACGGTACAAATATTTACCGTAGGATTACAAAACACCGTAACGAGCAAATATAAATAAATCATGTTCAACCAAAGTTTTCGTGTTTGTCATAATAATATATTTGGCAGCTTTTAAAAGCTGATTCGATTAACCAATTGTTTATTTTTGGAAATTGATCGTTTTGAACTGTTTTCAAGTTAACTTAGCCAGCGGCGTCTCCAAACTTCAGGTGTACGGAAACGTTGTAACTTTAGAAGAAAGAGCAGCGTTAGTAGATAGTTTTTATCGTCATTTTCTTTCTGTTAAAACAATTTTCCGCTCCGATTTCGGATACTATTTTTCGCATTACCACTGAAAAATATTTACTGTAAAGACAACAATGTAGCTGTATACAATATTTGATTACCTGCTACTAATTGAATTGAATAACAGCCTATTATAATTACATTAAGCCATTATATTAACATATCATTGTACTGATTACAATAACGCAATCCAATTTCCTTGATATATTTCCTTAATATATCTTAAGTAAGGCACTTTAGTGTATTTTGAAAGCAGAACATCGTGTTGTATCCAACAATATGAATGCTAGCTTTTGGGATGGTCGGATTTGATGGCCCTTTTACATTGTTATGCAATGAAAGCCTCGTTTTAGGAGTATCAATATATATAGTAACGTTATGAATGATGGATGATAAACTATCGAGGAGAAATACCAGCGAGCACTAAGATCGGACAAAGCTTTGACTTATCTCGTTACAAGAGCAAACTGAGACGAGTATTTTGTAAGGTTTATTAATTGCCTGCTACATTGAAAAATAATACTGTCTTACTTGAGATGTTTTCTCTTGTTAACAGCTAAAATCTTCACTGTCTCTAAAACGTCGTATTGCTTATTACCCTAAGCATCCTTCCTCTTTAAAGCCACTCAAAGCTCTGTGAAGGAGGATATAAAAATAAATAGTCACCCCATTTATTTCGTGGCTCCACGTTTGTTTGTACAAATGGTAATCCATTCGCGCATACATCACAGCGTTGTTTTATGTCGTACGGTACTGTTTTGTGGTCATTTGTCACACGACATGTTTCATCATTCTTGTGCAGTGTAATGAACGTAATAGGTGGATTACGTATTACGGGTATATTGGTGCATAAAACATTTTTTATGGGTAAATTGTTTTATTGTTTGGAAGAATATGTCGAAATAGACTGCCTATATTTTTATGTTTTTATTTTTTGTGACTGGTCTGTTCAAATATCATTAATATAGCTGATTATCAGATTTGAGTTCGAATATCGAGAATACACTTGTAAGTTCAGTTGACGGCAATAGTTTCGCCCGATTACAAATGCTACTGAGAATAGACTCAATTATAAATTACAAACATATTTTTTAACTATATTCTAAACTACAGTATCTTTACTAAACATTCGATTCTTGCTGAAGATTATCTTCAATTTACCAAACAAAGTCACTTGGGAAAATGTCTATTACGCCTCCTCATCAATTCACAAAAGGCACTAATATAAAATATTACGTATAAAAAAAAAGATAAATATCTGGAAAATAGATACAAAAAATACATTTCCTTAGCTGTAAAGCCACGGTATAGAAAGGCGACATAAGAGGCATAGAGAAAAAAGTTCCCACTCTAAGCCTAAAATAATGCCGTGAAAGTAGAAACATTCCCTCGGGAAGCGAATCCAACCCTGTTTATACACAAAAAACGAACTCGCATTTGTTGCTGTATCTTCTTTCAAACGTAACGAAAATGTATCCGTAATGGGTACGTAGTAAGAAGGTATAATAATAAATATAACTATGTATGGTATAACATAGATAAGTATAGTTTACGGAGGTACATAAAGAAGCAACAACTTTGCTTTTGCGCACTTCAATCTTTACGCGTCTTTAATTTAGGAAATACTACATCAAATTCACGAGTTTTATAACATGGCCACAACCATTGTATCATATATTTATCAATATTTAAATTTTTGATTGTATAAGTATAACAGTGTTCTAATGTTCTAAAAAACGTATTTAAAAAAAAAAAACGTTGTTAATGGAGTAAACAATTTTTAACATTGCACGTGAATGATATTTCCGACAACGTGTTGTCAGTAAACCTTATCTAAGTACATTATTACGTCAACCCTAATCAACACAAAAAAGAGGACTCATTTAAATCCTTTCATATTTTTAAATACCCAGAAACCAGTATAAATGATCCTGATAAGATACTTAATAAAATTGCTTCACAAAAAAAATATAATTATGTTTTCAAAGGTTAGATACGTCAGTGATTAATTCGAACGCCAAATATTATTATAGATGCGTATATAGGTAATAAGGTAGGTAGGTATGTAGATGATAATTACTGGAACGTCAAAAATAACACATTTTAAATTAAATATTTTTATCCATCTAGGTGTCTGTAAACAGTTATAAAGTGTAACAAGTACTTTTAGCATATGTGTTTATTTATTTTGAGGTTTGGGATAAAGACAAACCATACAAGAATCAACAATACTTTTGCAGCTTGTTTTCCGAAAATAGAATCCTCTTATTATCCTTATTCATACTAGATGAAATGTAATAAACATGAAATGCGAAATAAGAAAACTTAGAGCGCGCGCACACTACAAACTTTTAGTCGACCGACTGTCGCCCCGTTGGTAGTTTTTTTTCGAAAATCGTGTATTCGATCAAAGTTTTTAGCCAGTCTGATACCGACCAAATACCGGTTCGTTGTTAGGTGTGTACTTCCATTTACCTTCATACGCATTTATGAGCCCAAATCAACTATCGGCCGACTAAAAGTTTGTAGCGTGCACGCGTTTAATAAGGAAAGTGAGAAAACTAAAGTGATTGATTTAGAAAAGTTTGTGAACGATCGCAGTTACAAGCTGTCAGGGAACAGTGATACAGAACGCTTTATTACATCGTTAGTCAACCGGGTAAATCTCGAACAAGTTAACAAGACAGTAAACTCATTGTCGTACGTAAATACCTCATTTTTTGTGTCGGGAAAAAGGATAATGTTTGTTATTGATCATCGCTCAGTAGAAACATTATTCTATAACAACGAATTAAAAAGTTTTTTTAGATGAATACACTGAAGTGAAAATAAATTAATGTTTAACTAAATGTAAAAATCGTATGAATCTAACAACAGTCAATTTCAAGATATGTTCCACGTACACGAAATAGAGACAAAATTCGGGGCAAAAGCCTGTGTGAAATAATAAAAACACTTGTACCCAACAACAACACACACGCAAAACTCATTTTACGTATCTAACAATTATTTGTCCTAAACGTGATAACAACTAGCATCAACTAAAATTCTCAGTACTGACTGCTACTAACTCCTCATAAAGTAAGACGAAACAATCAAGTTGAAAACAATTTATATTAAACGAACTAAATTAAAGACAAACTTAAAGCTACTACACCGTGCAAACACTGTTCAGAGTTCATAAATAGCATAAGAACTTGTCGGAAATTAGATCGGCTAAAACTGCCTTAATACAAAGCGAACTTGCTTAAGTGGCGTCAAGATCTTCGCCTTTAGAAAGGAGTTAAGGTACGTTTTCGAAGCGAGCCGGCGACTGCAACTGCTGAACACACATGCCGCTGCTGCACCACTGGTGGTTTTAAGCTATTGCATAGCTTCTATCGCAGGCCTTGAGCGCGGGGACCAAATCCAGAAATTCCGTAACAAAAAAACCTCACGCTCCCCACTCCGACGGGCACGGAGGTGTGGCTTGAAGGCCGTGCATCGTCTAACGTCGTGTTAGTTCGGCAGTCTTCGACACGGCGCTGTGTGTCGTGCGATTAGACGTATTGTACGACTTTACGGAACTCGCCCGAATCGAGACGAGCTGCTCCGAAATCGGACGAATACAATACAGAATGCTATGCAATAGCTTTACCGCGGCAGTCCCCGAGTGCCACACGTATTTTTTTTTATATATAAAATTGCTGATTGACTGACGTTTGACCTGGTACTCAGCTACATCCGGTTAGACTGGAAGCCGATCCCAACATAGTTGCGAAAAGGCTCGGAGGATGATGATGAATCGCGTTTGACCTATATCTCACCTGGCAGTAAACGACGATATAGTAGAAAATGGAGCACACTTGCCTAGAAAAATCCTATTCACTATTATTGTCACGAAGACTCCAGGTTTGTATGTATTTACATAAAATGTTTTTGGATCGAAGCAGCAGCAACACATACAATCGCCCTCAGTCACGACCAATATCATGACGTCGCGGTCGACACTTGCAGTTGGCAGCTCGTTTCCAAATCGTACCTTAAAACTGAATATTATACTCAGAACTCCTTTTAAGATTCTCTTGTCAGGCTGTGTTTGTAAAAAAAATCATTAAGATTTTTTTTAAAGAAGATTGAAATTGGGATTTATAGCTTATTAGCTTTATAGCTGTGCAGAATTCAGGGACAGACAGGAGCGCTGAGTGTCTCCATGGCACCTATGCTTATTGATATACTTAAACGAGCTGGTGATGATAATAGCAAAAGGATTGCATTATTATACAATGGAAAGTAAACTTTAATGGCCTAGTGCCCTTGTGCCTACCTCAAGTAAAATCTACCTAATATTATTTTAACTTTAAATTATCACTACATAATATGCTTATTAATGTACGGAATGATCCCTATTACGAACATATAACGCAATAGTATGTAGCTGTTTTTTTTAGCATATTCGATACTGCTTTAATTATCTTCAATCAAGCAGGCTAGACGCAATCTGTTACTCTCCAAAATAAAATAAAATTCAATTAATATTTCGTGGCCTTAACGACCTTTTTAGTGATAAATAATTTTAGAAAATGAATAAAAAATGTCCCCTATTAATCCCGCAAGCTGACGTTAATCGCTTACTTATGTTTATTTTGTAAAATATTTTAGAGATCAGTTTGAGTATCGATTCAAAAATAGACTATGTTTGTTTGGCGCTTTTCATTTATAAACCATCTCTCGTACCCTTTTAACGGTCTAATAAATAATTGTCATCCCAGATTTAGTCGCAGTAAAGCGAGTAAAACCTTGTAGTTATTTATTTTGTGGCAATATCTCTTTCTCCGGCCCGAATTCATTTTAGTGACTAATCCAATATTCTGGATAAAACCGCAGGATACGGCGTATCTATACGGATATTGTTTGTCGAAACTTCTCGTAATAAATAGTCTCAACGAAGTTTGTTAATCTACGGACTTTGTCAATTACCTTAAAACGTTGTCTTTGAAATTAAGTTGGCGAATATCGGCACTAAAAATAAATAACTAAGAATGGAATAGGTACGTACTGTACACCTTTAGTAAAAATTATCATGACGTTAGCTCATTGGCGTAAACGAGGTTTACGTAACCGCAACCATTTTCATACTTGTAATTTAAGAAACCGATTTATCACCAAAATTCAATTTAAAAAAAATTATCAGAAAAGTCGATTACATTAAAAAAACATTGGTAATGAGCTAGCTTATCTTGAGTCTTGGAGCTATAAAAATTGATGAAGCCTCCACAAGCGACCCTCTAACTTCCTTTAATGTGAACGAAAATTGAAAACTTCAGTTTAATCTGAGAGTCTTGCGTAAATTGAAACTTGGTGAAGCAGAAGAGAGATAATTACATGGAATTATGAGAAACCACTGATTTGTTAACTTCTTTGAGCACTGAAACTGATCATTGGATAAAACTAGAAGAGATAATGTAAGATTAAAAGTGTTTAAGCATCGAATAAGGTACTGCGCTCGATATAATAACAGGTATTACTTTAAAAATCGGTTCGCTGTGGCCTATACTTTAATCATTGTATTTTTTGAAACTGTGGATAATGCGGTAAATAGTTTAGTTGGTTTTAAAATACACTCTAATCGAGTTTTAACAAAATATGAAAGAAACTTATCAAAGGTATCCTTGAAAATTTATTAAGTAGAAAAACCACCTCCTCCTCTTCGTTGATTGTCTGAGATAGCTATTACTAAGAAACTTTTTCCATTATTCGAACAGACAACGATGTTAAAACGAACGCTTGTGGTCATTTGTACAAAACTCCTCTCTTAAATTTAAGATCCCGAATAATTTGATTAAAGATTCGAGTCTGGAAACCAGAATTTCTTATTTGGTCCCGTTCGTCAATCCGTCAGATTTACGAGCCGGATTCACGAAAATAAAACACCTTCACTAGATTGTTGAAACTTTCGTCGCAGGTTTTATGTAAATATTGGAATAAAATTCGCCATTCCTTTCTCTCACGACATTTGAGTTAAGATTATTTCTGTTAAAATATAACGAAGTGACGCTAACAAATGAAAAATTTTAAGTGACTTTTGATAAAGCAAGAGTGAACATTGACTACGTTTTTCTATAAAAATATGACATAATAGACCATAAATTCTCTCTACAGGTACATGGCAGCAGCTCTTAAAATGTCCTTGATTAATGTTCAGAAAGAGTAATGAATTGTTCAAGGAAAGCGCACTCGTGCTAGGAATAAAAAGAATTTGCCATCTATTGAATATAATATTCTAGGAACTTGTCGTGCACTGAAACTAAGCTTCTACATTGTCATTGTTGGTTTTTCTAGCCACAATAAATTCACAAAGTCTCAAGATTTCATTCATTGATATAATATCTATATAGAACTGAATCTCTCTGAACTAATTTAAGGTTCCGTGGTGAAATAGTAAAATAGTTTTTCTTTCATCGATTTAGCTAAATATGTTATGGTATCAGGATCGTAAATTAACTCAAGAGAAAACCGAAAATTATCTCTAGTAATCTAATAAAATCGTGTTATTAACCCGAACTCCTTGTCCGCTGAGAATGTCTAAGTATTTTAATTAAGCTTCACCCCAGGACAAATATTTCGTTTGGCCACACCATCAATATTAAATCTTGTTAGGATAGAAATAAAGTTTGCGCCATAAAATATACCAAAGAGGTCGATTATTTAACACTGTTTGTTTATTCTTCTTTTGTAACAAAGGAATGTCTTTGAATTTGTTCATAAATATTTGAATTAAAATTCTTTGTGTCTTTGCTTGAGTTGTTCGTTTTATTCTAATTACATTAAAACTTATCGTCCAGTTTAAATAATGTGTCTGTTATTAGAAAATGAACACAATAATCAGCAGATTTACGAGCTTGTAAAATATACGGTAGGTATATATGAAAAAAACTGAAGTGTAATAATTTAAGTACTTCCCTATTCTTAAGTTTTGGCGTGTAGCCTGGAAACAATTTTATCGATGGAATTACAGGTATAAAAAATAAAAAACGAAAACTTTCCACAAAAAGGTATTACTTCCATTTGGTTTCGACTACCTACATAACAACTCCAGTTAGAAACCTGAGGCCAAAATCCTTTCGGTGCTAAGGCGGTTGAACGTTTATTTAATGATATGAAAGAAAAACTTAGATCCGTAGAGATCCTACGAAATTTTGCGTAATTTTCTATCTGAAACGAGATAAAAGAATAGAACCCGTTTTATTTTACTTTTTCTTTCTTAGACTACGAATAATATTACATACATACCTACCAAAATTACCTATAGGAAGTATCAATATGTTACTATGGGAAGATTCAATTGAATAGCAATGATAAAGCCAATTTCGAATAAGCTGAAGCAAATAAAGAACATATTTCTAAAGAAATAATCATTCACGTGTAGGAAACAGTGAATGGCCTTAATCTCTTATCTTATTCAAAAACTAACTGCCTCGTGCGGTTTCTGGAAGATTCTACTTTATTTTTCTTACGTGTGTAAACTATATCCTTCCTTCTATGCTCCTTAGGGTTTTATCTATCTGCGTACTTATGAAGTTCATTTTGTAACAGAAATACAGAGTAACTTTTCTATTATGATGACTAGTAGATACTGCTCCTTACTTCATACATAACATCCAAGGACACAGTCTATATTGAAATTTGAATCAAAAAGTGGAAAGCCTACATTCCTATTGCAGTGATTAACTACGAACGATTAGACATTATGAGATCAAATTCAAAAGTTGTGATGCTTTCATTTTCTACGCATGTCTGAGAGAGCCTAGTCTACGTACCCCTTTTATATAACACTGTATTAGACACAAAAAGTAACTTGTCTATTATGACTAGTATAATGTCGGGACAATATATAATAATATAATGTCGGGACATCTTTTCACACACGGTCGGTTAGCCCCATGGTAAGTTATTAATTAACTTGTGTTATGGGTGCTAACACAACTGATAAACTACATATAGCTACATATATACATATTTATAAATACATATTGTAACACCCAGACCACGGTCAACAAGCATGCTCATCACACAAATGTCGACCGAGCCGGGAATCGAACCCGGGACCTCAGGTTCGGCAGTCCGGCATGGTGACCATTGCGCCATCGAGGTCGTCAAACGTAAACGTAACGACTAGTAGTAGTATTGCTTAGGATTTACCTCCATTCCTTACTTCATACAGAGCATCCAAATGTGTCTTTGCACTTATTGGAATTCAATTCAAAAATGGAACGCCTAGGTTCCTATAGCAGTGATTATCTACGCATGAATAGACACGGGATCAAATGCAAAAGATGTGAAGTTATGCTTTCATCAAGCATCAACGCATGTCTAAAGAGAGCCTAGTCTACCTACCCCTCCATATGACGCATGTATTAGAAGTTTCACGGGAGATACCAACAAACGTATTCAATTACGTGTTTTTGCTCTGTCTTTTTATGGCCTCGTTTTCCTGAACTCGGATGGCCTAATTAAAAAAGTTTGTTTTTTGTTCCTAAAGGATTAGATGCCATCGTTTATGGAACTCTTTTCAGTGCATTTTATAAGAACAAGTCAGGTAGACGTAATTGATTTAGGATGTTCCTGAATCAAACTTTTATGGTCGGTTTTTTGTTCATATCTAGGATAATTATTTCTGAGTACATACAACTATGTATATCAACAATATTATAAAAGTCTAAATTGCTTTTAAAAAAATCCTGGCACGTGACAAGAAAATATTATACTTTGTAGTTATTTCAACAAAAAGAGTCTGACCACACTTCTATCGACCTAGGCGCTGACCAGCACAATGGTTGACCCACAACAATGAAAATACTTGGAAGCTGCTCCTTAAAAAGTCAGACAAAAGTTCCAGCTCGACTGGTCAAGCGTGATGAGGTCAATCTTTTGAGGGGTATCGGTCATTTGTTATCGATTTTCATATTATATCGATATAAATACTTCAAATTGTAATTGTTGTGTTAACATCTCTCACACAAATATACACTCAACCGTCCCATAACCGCAAAATCTAAGATGTATATCTTACGGCTTGGTAAAATTAGTAATTCAAATGATAAGTACTGTTATATCATTTATAGCGCAGGTGTATTACTCATGAATACAAAATAAAGAAATCTTTGCTGTTTTATAGCGTCCACGTGGACGAAGTTGCGGGCAGCAGCTAGTATAATTATATGTGTCTGATCAATAACGTCATCCGAGTAATGTATCAAAAAGCCTGTAAGTATTAATGAATTTTTAAATATCTTATGGCACTATCCAGATTACGATGGCGCATATCTACTTAACTCTTAAAATACGGGTACTACCATGCTTAGACCACCTCGTGTTGCTATGCAGTACTGCATTGTGAATGACGTCGTTTATGCAACAAATGTGGTGACTGTCTTAGTCCTTAAACTCTTATATTACTCCGTCTTTTCTAACTTGGTCTTTAGTCTTTGAAATTATTATTACATGCTCCAGTATGTCTAAGTAGGTATGAATATGTCTCTATCTATAGAATAGAATAGAATCTATCTATAATAATGAACCCTGAGCGCGATTACCCTGATCTCTAAGAATAACATACCTACCGCTATCTCGAATCATTTTGCTCAGCCTGTTATTTCATCAATCAAAGATAATAGCTTAACGAGCAAGATAAGTATCGATATCTTGTCTAAACATCGGATACCAAACCGAGGATTCGATTACGATCAGATGGCAAGATGTATCGATACTTTATCAACGCTTCTACAGCTTCTTGCTTGTAGTTAATATCCTTCTATGTGCAACAAAACCCTCAGGATCGTTACCTCTCGTTTCTAGACGCCGTCTCCATGCGATGCAACATATCCTCCTTAATCAATGAGATAAGGCGGTGACAATTTCTCTCGGCAGTCTTGGGAGACAAAGGGGTGGATTAAATAGGAGAAGACATTTTTTAAATAAAGAATGTAGTTCTTTTTAAGGCAATGCGGTCACCCGGATTTATTATAAACTTTTCTGCAATATAAATCAAAATATCGCAAAGAAAGGTCCGGTATTTTGCAGTTATTTCACCCACCCAATCATCAGAAATCTTAACACCCTGTCGAGAATTCCGCATTCTGGCAAACAATAAACACAACACAAGAAAGACAGTTTTAAGGGTTCGATCTGCTTTTAGATAACCTCAACAATTCGAGCCGTACCTTCGTCAAACTAAGGACGCCGCAATAACGCTGACATCGGAATTTATGTCGACCCCAGGCACCCCCTTATCCTGCTGAAATGGTCACTTTGACTAAAGTATCTGTCATTCGGAATAATACTAAGGACTAGAAACAGCAAAGGCATACTAATTCAGATCAGCACGTCATACACATAATCCGTTTAGTGTACTGTAACTGACGGGGGTTCATTAAATCTATTCAGACAGCATCCTTGAATCATAATCTTAATTAGAAGTACCAATAGGTGGGTTTTAAGACAATAAAGTCTTTAGCTCACACATGGCGTGACGCGTGATCTTAACGTCTGAGTCAAGGTATGTACTCATGTCTAATGAGCCTCCATTTTGTCTTCTCTAAACACTAATATCACAAAGACAGGCTATGTCGTGTCGTGCTTCGGCTTCTATTTGAGGCGATAATTATCTAGAATGCGAGTAAATAATGTTCGTAGCCCACATTTCAGAACAGAGCAAAGCAAAACAAATGATGAATGATGTAGAAGTAAATGTCTCTTTTACCTTCGTGTACGCGAATGGTCCGTCAGTCAAAGTTAAAAGGCCATGTCGGAGGTTTCACCAGTAATCACTTATGCTCGTCTGATCTTGTCTGTTCGACCTTGACCTTGAGAAAAAGCAGAAATAAATAATGAGATTAGATTAAGTGTTAATTGAGTTAGTATAATTTATTTTCCTTTTTAGTGAAGGCGGCTTTTAATATTAATGGTGACTTAGAAGTAGGAAATTAGTTTCTGTTTTAGGTCCTTTTTAGGTATAAATTGTATAGGTACTCAGGTACCTATTCTTATAAAAAATGTGATCCATTCGCACTTAGCTTCGGTAATGGGGCAACTTGATTAGATCGTTTTTAAACGAACTTTTTACAAAGACTGAAGACACAAATAAGATTATTAGCATAAATAGGTATACTTTCAACATATGAAATGAAAGTTCCTTGTATGAGTAACATTACTAAGACAATTCGATTATTGTTTTTGGACTAACAGCAAGTACATTTAAACGGGGAGGGAATAGTATTCAATTTCGCAAAGTCATTTGGCATTAGACCAAATTGAGACTTACAGAGTCAGTTGGTTCCGTAAAGACCATAAGTGCTCTCTAACCCATTGAAGATACGTGAACATGGGGTGGAACAATGTTTCGATGTTTTTAGAGAATAAAACGTATTTGTATTTGTCTGATTTTCTCGTAGGTACGTTGAATAAAAAAGTTTGTTTTTATGCTTAAATGCTAATGAATCTTTTTAAATATGAGACGATTTTTAAAATATAATCAAAGTTTGAAATTGCCCATTAAGTGAAGAAGGAGGTCGTACACTAATCCTTTTCTGAAATATAGAAACTATTATTCCAATGTCGGTTACCTACTAAATGTTTGTAGCCTAATCGTTGAGTCTATATTTAAACAAAATCTCCCTACATATTTTAAGGATTAAGATTCCCTTAACCTATTTAGGTTATGTCGTATTTGATACAAACTGTCCCCGCATTAACGGCGGCGCGTGTGGTTTTCCAATTGCGTTGGAACTGGCTGTACAGTAAACTGAACGGTCTAGGCTCGCGGCCAAGCGACGGGGGTTGTTTCATAAAAGCCTGCTTTGTTTGAACGCTTGAGTGTGAATCTGTTCTACAGCGTGTGCACGTTCGGCCAATTAATCGATGTTGGTCGCACGGGGAAGATTTATTTTTGATTTGTTTTTTTTTTTATAAAATAATAATGTTTTTTTTTTATTTATTTGCAAATTCGAGGCCAAAGCTCCTGCCCGTGCAAATTGACTTTCAGATTAACAAAGATTACAAAGTATTTACACAAACACCCAATCACGTTATCACCCGGAAGCCATAAAGAAATAAAAAAGATAATTTATATATTTTTTCATAGATAACCAAATAATGTTAATAAAATTCCCTTACCGTCCAAAAGAGGCACTCACATTCGCAATAAACCAGATATTTCCACGATAACATTAACGAATAATACATTGAAAGGCTTCATAATCTCGACACGATTTAGTCGCGAACTTTTTGCCGGAATTCAGGATATATAGCCTGAGGCGAACCGCGATGTCAACACGAAGAAGGAAATAGAACAAACTCGGGAATGGTGAGAGAAACAATTGTATTGTGTAAACGCACATCTGCGCCCGAACCTTTCTCAAGTGATATTCTTAAAGGCGCACGCTACTCGAAACAGTTTCGGTATTAGTGGAAACACATTACGTATCCGTAGAGCGGGCTGACTCGCGTCACTAGTCTTCAATACAAAGCAGCTTTCTCGAACACAAGTCTAACAAATAAAATTTCCAGAATAGCTGAGTGGATAACTTCTTGGAGCTTCGAGATATTTTATCATATTACCATTGTCTGGTAATACGCTTCTGTATTTGTTTTCCATTCACATTTCTTGCTTGTATATGTAGCATTTTGTATTTAATTTATTTTCTTGGATTAAGTTCAATGAATGTTTTGATTATTCATCTATTTACATAATACGTATAGCGTATATACTCTTTTACTTTTTTGTCACAGACACAGGGCAGTCTACGGTGAGTAAACAAATATGTTTATTACGTTTATGCTGACTGTTACGTATCAGGCGTTCGTTGTATTTTTACTTAATAATGTTACAATTGGAGCACTTTGAGACTGACTGACCGACTGACTTTGACTTTTGAGCTTTGTAGCTTTGAGATGAGAAAGATGGAAATGAACAACTACTACTTAAAAGCAGAGGGGTATTTCAGCAAGCTACTTTAACGTATTAAACATTTTTGCATTTCATAATCCGGCTAACAGGTACAAAACCACAAAACAAGTTCCGCGTCATGAACATTCGGCTTCACCACTGCGTGTGGTCGCTTTTTACGGGATTGGCTTTTTAAACCACAACCGTAAGCGCATAAATGTACAGAAATATTATTATTTTTGGAAAAGACCAGGGGCCAGGGATATCATGTGCTTGGGCAAATCATTACAGGATTTTTAAATTAAGAACTATACCCAAATTAAAATCCTTTTTCTAGTTTTAAACTAATATATTTTCTGTCAGTCGCTTATCAAATTATTATACAAGGCTCTCATGGCACAGCCCCGAGGACACGGTGGACCACACAGTCCAGGTGTGCCCCGCATGGGAGGGGCACCGCCGGGTCCTCGTCGAGGCTTTGGGCGGCGGCGACCTCTCGCGTCCGGCCCTGGTTCAGGCCATAGTCCGGGGCGAGAGGGAATGGGATGCCGTCGCCTCCTTCTGCGAAGCGGTCATGCTCGAGAAGGAGGAGGCGGAACGCCAGAGAGTTCGCACCTCTCATCTCGGCCGCCGCGCTGGACCAGGTAGACACCATGGGCGCCGGGTGTCGCGAGATGACTCCCGGCCACCGTAGGCGTGGGTCTGTGGGCGGTGAGTTCGGGTGGCTCATCGTCCCTCTGTCTTTCTAGACGACAGACCCGTGTCGACGGCGCGCGTTGTTCCACGCGCTCCTCAAAGAGATGTCAGCAACCCCAGCGGGGCCCAGCAGGGCCAAGGCCTGCCGGGGCTGCGGGTTGTTCGAAAGAGATACCGCGGCCCTGGTACATAAAAGGCCTATGACGGAACACGACGATTTTAGTCAGTAAAAGTCTGACACTCCCTCACCGCTGCTAACCCACAGCGGGAGGGGTCATTTGATGATTTTACGTCGCTAAAAAAAAAAAAAAAAAAAAAAGGCTCTCATGGCACTGTCCCCAGTAACCGTACTGGGGTAACTGGTAACTGGGAATTCACGTTTCTCTACAGATTTTTCCTCTACATGTGTTTGTCACTAGCTTCCACCCGAGTCCCTTGGGAACTACTTCGCGCACCCAGATAAAAAACCTATAGCCTTCCTCAATAAATGAGCTCTCTAACACTAAAATATTCTAACAAATAGCCAGTAGTTTCTGAGATAATCTCGTTCAAACGTACAAACAAACCCCAGCTTTATAAAATTTGTACTGGTATAGATTTTTTGCCTCCATTAAGCTCACTTAAGTACATCAATCTCATAAGTTACGAATATATTCTATGTTCGAGAGCTCTTTTGTTAATAAGTACTCCTTTTCCTTAGACTGAAGTTTGAAACTTGCTAATGTAGGTTAGTACTGAAGGGATTGTATGCAAAGTTTACGGTCATTTAATTGTGCGTCTTTCATTGTTCAGTAGTGCTTGTTTTGAATTGTGTTGAATAGTTTGGTAGGTTGAACCTATTTAAACATAGCTATTTGAGCTGAGCTTTCTATTTCCTACACTGTAATAGCTAAATCAGTTTTGATTTCGTAGAATAACAATTAGATAATGTCTAGATGCTAAGGTCAGCAACGAAAAAATACTGCTGAAAATAATCTTCGATGAGAAAATCATTAATATCAAAAACAAACTCTAAGGACACATGGATACTGGAACTAAAGGGGCATTTATTTATTGAAATTGATTATATCGTTGAATATAGAATTTATTGGAATCTCTACTAGTAACTATTATAGTAATCTGTGTCTCTACTATCCATCGGACTCTATAAAATCTGGATATCTTTAGTTAAAAATTAAAGTCTGGATTTAAATAGTAAACCTTGGTTCGTTATTCCAATCCGGAATCGAAAACCAGAATAGTTACGAAAATTCAACATTTTCACTCCCCAGGTTACAGAATCAATCAAAACCTCGTACCCGTGTTGAAACTAGCTAACCCATTTCCACAGATAAACCACTAGTCGACAACTAACATTGGAATTTAAATAAAAAATGTAACAGACTCATATGGCTGTGCAGTTCCTGTACGATTGGCATCGGGCCTCTATATTGTTTCCGGAGGGAGGGTAGCCATGAATATGGAACTCGACACGGTTCTAGCATAAACTACTATTTCGTAGCCCGCCTTCTATGTAAAATGTAGGCTGCGCTTAGACGGATTACAGAGTTCCATTTTGGTAGATGTGTTGAAAGAGATGTGAACGTTTTGCAAAACATTTTGGATGTTTGTCGCGTGAGCGGGATTTGGTGCATTCTTCTGTGGTAATTATATTTTCACGAACGTTTAACGTGTAGAAAAAAACCTACTTCAGGTATGCTTAATATTTATCTGTCCAATAAACGTTGCGTTTAATACGTCGATCAAAAATAAACTTTTGGCCGACGACTAATGTATTTTTGGAATTTATATTAACGTATATGCACATTGATCAATGATTCAGATAATCCTACGTTAAATAGATTATTCTGGGATTATCGTATCATAACAAATATAAAATTAAAATCTGGAATCAGTGAACCATAGTCCGATGGTAAATATACACTAGTGTGTTTACAAAATGAAATTCGGATATAAAAAATATATAGAATATATTTCATTACTTGACTCTTCTCACTACAGTCAATGACAACGAAATGTAAATAAATTCTGTCCATTACTTCAGTTTCAAAGTTCGTTTTTCTGAATTGAGCCCTCAACCCTTACGACCTAGGAGTCGTAGCTTAGAAACTTATTGTAATTTAATTCTATTTGCAGTATTCTTCTAATAATAGCAAATCTCCATATGAACCTACAGTCATCAGTTACTTAACATACCTTCTTTTCTGTAATAATTTTGAAAGTATGAACTTTCTAACTTCATTCCTTCAAAGAACTTTCTTGATAAAATAAATATTTCAACAAATGATGCAAGTATATTGTCTGTCTATGTAAATAAATTTTAATAGTATTAAAACGCTCAATAAACTGTCTCGCTGACCGATACAATATTTTTTACCATAATAGGTGCTACTATAGTTATGCTAAATCTTAACCGTCCAGTCCTGGCTACGTTATGTAATAGGGCGTCGCATCGTCTATCCGCTATTTATAGTCAGGGTTGCATCAGTCCCGTATTTATAGTGCAGACTAAGCTGCCTCTAATATATTTGTGCGTACTGCGGGACTTGCAGTGGATTATACGTACTAACATTATTTTAGCTGAGGTATATATATTTATTACTGGTTTTATCCCCAGGGTATGGCCATTTTGTGGAAACTACAGTTTTGAGATCAAAATCTATGGCAAAATTCGAGTATGAAGCCAATTGGTCCCTTAATATTACTATGATGTGCCTACCTACATGAATTAAACAGTATTCGAAACAATAAAGCCATGAATGAAAAACTATATGAAAAACGAAATCACCGCAAAACACGCTTAGTGTCCAACAAAACTCAATATTTATTCAACAAGTTTAATACAATCATTCAAAACAAAATAAATATTTTCACTCACCACTCACATTTCGAATTATCCAATAATACTTATTTCCAGGTCACAAAAATCTAGAACCATACATTCTGGCTCAAATGCTTGAATTTTATCGTTCACTTAAAAGAAACCAACCTCAGGTGGACTATTAAGCAAATTGAAAGGGACTGAGGATTCTTTAGGGCTGCGAATGAAATATAGGCCACACGGTACCTAGGAATGTAAGGTAAGGTAATAGCGCCAATTTCAACAAGCCAAACGCTCATATGTTGACCCTAGGATGAAAGGCTTTTAGTATGCGCAACGAATTACTACTGAGTGATAGCAGTTCTGTTATATAGCTAATCTAACGATCTATTAACAAACAGGGGAGACAGGGATATTTTTTTCTTTAAATTAAGGTTAAGATTGTTCAGATGTACCTACTTACATATTATCAAAAAATAATCATAACAACGTGTTTTGCGTAACAGCCCCATTTTACGTATTTCAGACGCATGGCAATCGTTGAGACATTCAAAAGAGTTATTGCCTTCATTCAGTATTTTTTATTGAATTTCTGTAACGATATTTTGGAGACTATTCTGAGTAATATAAATTCAGTGGGCACCTACGACGTATCGTTACAGCAATATGTTTCCCTTTTTCCGACGATGGAGCAAAATCAAGGGATGCTTAGTATCAGGAACGATCCACATAAAACATTTTACTCCCCAAACATTTCACCATCAACGTGAAATAAATCAAAGTTGTTTTTCAAACTTGACACTTCCGAAACTTTGTAATAGATTAACATAATTTATCTACTCATTTGAATCACAAAATTTTAAGACAATTGGTAACAAAGTTCCGCTCATGAATTGTTCATAGTGTCCTTCCTTTGTCCGTTCCGAACCTTCATTCGATCAAATATTTTGTTCGTAGTTTATAATCAAAGCAGAAATGTGAACATGAATCATTCAGATTTTCATTGTTATTTTGCTTTTTAAAGTAGACCGATTTTATGCGTTTTTTATTGTACTTCCAAAAAATGGATCAAAAAATCCAAACTGATATGCTTTATCCATTTAAAGCTCAATTTCGACGAATTTTGTACATGGTATATTTTATAACATATCCAAATACTCACTTTGTTATTACATAGAACCACTTCGATATTAACTATAAAACTGAAACATGAAACGCTTCATCCAACTTATTGACAAAGTAAGTTATCAACTAGTATTAAAACAATTTTCAGTGACCGCATTTCAAATGGTCTCTCTCATAAATCTTCAAGGCCGGACACCTTACACCTAGCTGGATCTATTTCAGTCTTCGGTCCGTTTTCCTGATTTTACGCCTTGACATTGTCTTGAACAAGATTAACGTCTAGCTTAGTTAAGTTACCACTAGTTGCTCGAAATTGAGAAGTAAAAATCTATGATCGATAAGCGTATGCTAGCATTCACAACAATTCTTTGCATTTTTTTGCAAATTTGTATTGCATTCTCCAAAAAAATGTGGATGTATACGTAGATACGCAAAACGGTTTACAAAAGTGCTCCCAATTTCAATACTCTTGTTGATTACTTTCTTATCAAAAAAGACATTAGACCAGACTGCAAGAAAAAAAGTTTTTCTAAAGACTACAAAATAACTTTGGTCAATATTTTCGATAAGCAATCTGGCAACAACACCTCTCGAACGTGTACCGTGCTTTGCTTGTATTTGGTCGCTTGTGAAACGCAACGGGCAAACGGGTGCCAACTCTTAGGAATATACCTATACAAACTTTATTTATGAAAGCAAAGGCATGACACAGTACGATGCGTGTTAATGGCTTTAGATGTAAAATTGTTGCATTTTGTATTGTTGTTGCTAAGCCTTTCATTGAACAGGATACTGCATTAGCATTTTCGCTAACAATGTATTTTTTTCTAATCTTATAGAGATTAGCCGGAATTTATGTTTTTTGCATTTTTTTGTATTATGTGAGTGTTTGAATTGATGTTGTGATATCAAGACATTCATCTTTATAGGCCGTATGTTTCACTCATATATCGTAGAAAGCAGACGTAACTCCCATTTAACTCAATTTCCAAGCAATAAAAGAAAACATCGCAGAGGCTGTACTGATGTCGACACAAAGAATATCTTATTCAAATTCTATTTACAATGTATTTTACAAAAAAGCTGTCGTTTGTCATCTGAACAGCAATTTTACGAATACACGCTCTTTATGTTGTTTTCTTTGAATTATTGTCTGAAATAAAACAAAAAACGGTTGCTGCGAGCGTGTATCGTCCTTTCAGAATTACTATCGAGTACATTGAGGGCATACCTACGTTGCTATCAGACTTGCCTAAATAGAATAGATTTTTTAATGCACTAACTTAACATATTTTTTGACTTTCTTTACTATCGATTGATTGATCCTGGCCGATTTCGGCCACAGCGACTTGGATCTGCACTTAATTTTGAGAGCTTCGCTGGTGTGCTCTCCAGTGACTGACAAAGCCAATTTTTGCAGTGAATGTTCGTCCACATTCACTGCAAGTCAGCACTCCTCCGATATAGGTGTATTGGATGGCCGCGGGTGGTCGGGCCTTTAGCTCATCTCGCTTAGCGTCGAGCTGTTCTCTTCGCCGGCTCTCAAACTCGCACACCTTGTCCTTAATAGTCCGCCTCCATTTGGTCCTATCTGCCGCCATAGCCTCCCAGTGTGACGGATCTAAGTCACATCTCTTCATGTGGCGTTTCGGCACATCTTTGTACCGCAGACGTTGACCACCCTGCTTACGCTTGCCAGTCTCCAGTTCTGAGTAGAAGACGCGCTTTGCTACTCTGGCATCTGACATCCGGGAGACATGACCAGCCCAGCGCAGCTGTCGACGCATTAGATAGGCCTCAATACTGCTGACATTAGCGCGTCTAAGTACTTCCGTGTTACGAACACGGTCCAACCACTGGATGCACATAATGTCACGTAGGCATTTTAGATGGAATCTATCTAATGTCCGAATATGCTCGCGGTATAGACACCAAGTCTCAGAGGCATATAGGAGATTTGGCAGAACTATTGCCATGTACACAGCTACTTTTGTAGAGAGCTTTATGTCATGTGAGCGGAACACCTTGGCACGAAGTCTACCAAAAGCTGCAGCAGCTGCTCCTATTCGGCTGTTGACTTCGTTATCAAGGAGACACCTGGATGTTATGGTGCTGCCAAGATATTTGAATTGGTTTACTTGCTTAAGCGAGACATCTCCGAGTCTAATGTCAACTGGGGCACTGTTCACAGTATCAAGTGCCATGACTTCGGTTTTCTTGACATTTATCTTCAGGCCAAATCTGCTGCATGCCTGCAGTAGTGTCGACATAAGCCTCTGCAGCCCATCTGGGGAATCCGCCACAAAACATAAGTCATCTCCATACATCATCTCAGTGATAGTCGCGTGAGACACTCTTGTGCGAGCCTTGAGTCTATTTAGGTTGAAGACACCACCGCCATCGGTACGAAAACAAATACGGATACCTTCGGACAGAGTCTGCAAGGCTTCCCGAACGACAACTGCAAAGTACAGGGCAAAGAGAGTTGGAGCGAGCACGCAGCCCTGTTTCACACCGCAGCTCACTTTAAAGAACTCCGAGTCTTCGCCCTGCACACTGACACAACAGCGCATGTCATCATGCAGAAGTCGTATCATTCTTATAAACTTGTCCGTGCATCCAAGTTTCGCTAGTACCACCCATAAGGCTTTGCGCGGCACCGAGTCGAAAGCTTTCTCCAAGTCAACAAAGCAAAGAAACAATGGTTGACTCTGCTCACGACTCTTCTCTAGAAGTTGACGGATAGAGAAGATGGCTTCACACGTACCTCGATTCGGCCGGAAGCCAAATTGGGTTTCAGGCAGTATGTCTTCAGACAAGGGCATCAAGCGGTTCAGTAAAATTCGTGCAAAGGTTTTGCCTGGAGAGGTAAGGAGAGAGATACCTCTATAGGAGTTGCAGTCAGATTTGTCGCCTTTGTTCTTGTACAAGGAGCACACCCGAGAGACTCGAAACTCATCAGGTACTCGCTCCTCGTTCCACATATTTCAGCAACTCTCCAGGAACATTATCAATGCCGACCGCTTTTTTGTTCTGTTGTTGTTGAACGGCGACGATGACCTCACGCAGGGTCAGTGGATCGTCTAGCTGCTTGACAGTGGGCAGTGATGCCATCGAGCAGATGAACGACATGTCCACAGCTCTATCGACATTGAGCAAGTCGTTGAAATGCTCTGCCCATCTCTTCAGTACGTCCTGCTTGTTGGTCAGTAGCTGTGTGCCGTCATGAGATCTCAAGGGCACTCTTGTACGACTGGTTTTACCGACCAGTTTGCGAACCTCATCATAAAACGCACCTAGCTGTTTCGTGTCAGAGAGCCACTGCATACGTTCGGCCTTTTGACGCCACCACTTGTCTTTTATTTCCCGTACATATCTCCGCAACTCGGCTCCACTTTGCTTAACACGCTCCGCTTGTTGATCATCCCTAAATTGACGTAGTATGGAGCGGTGATTCTGGATAGCTTTTGTTAGTATTTTATCATTTTCATCAAACCAGTTTTCGTGTCTACCAGGTTTGACACCCAGTGTCTGCGAAGCACTAGCGATTAATCCGGTCGAGAGAGAGGGTATGCCAGTTAGCTACAGAATCACCATGCTCAACGTCTATTAGCTGGATCGCATCACTAATTGCCTGTATATAGTTGTCGCGTACCTCCAAACTTTGAAATTTTTCCAAATCTAGGCACTTAGGCTTCACTCCATGAGATCTGCGAGGAGGATATAAACGAAGCTTCATCTTGGTGACGACAAGACGGTGGTCCGTGGAGCACATTGCATTAGCATCACGCATAACACGTGTAATCTGTACTTGGGAAATGTCTCTTTGCCGAACGATTATGAAATCAATCAGGTGACAATGTTTCGATCTCGGATGCATCCAGGTAGTTTTATATTTAGCCGGGAGTCTGAACATGGTGTTGGTGATGGCCAGTTCGAATTCAGCACAGAGAGATAGCAGGAGTTGTCCATTACTATTTATGTTACCGACACCATGTCTTCCCAAGACCTTTGGCCAAGCTTCAAAGTCACGTCCGACTCGCGAATTAAAGTCGCCCATCAGAAGTATCTGTTCCCTTAGGGGAATTTTTGATAGGGTTTGCGTAACTTCTTCGTAAAACTTGGCCTTGGTTTCATCATCCTTGTCGAGCGTTGGTGCATAAACACTGATGATATTAAGATGATTGCCATTATCGAGGTGTAGGCGCAGCGTGGTGACGTGGTCCGAGATGTGGATAGGATACTCCTCTAATTTAGCTGCTATATGGTTGCTGATCGCGAATCCAACCCCGGATCTTCTAGGCTCTGAAGACGGAGTACCTTTCCAAAAGAAAGTATATCCGCCCAAGCGCTCCAATCTCTCCCACTCGTCTGCCAAGTGAGTCTCACTAAGAGCAGCGATGTGCACACCGTATCGTTGGAGTTCTCTCGATACGAGAGCGGTTTTACGAGGAGGACACAGGCTACTTTCGCGATCAAGGAGGGTTCGCACATTCCACGCTGCAAAGGTCATGTTATTAATTTTAACAGCTTTTCGTCTGAGATTATTATGTATCTTTCGACCACGAATTATTGATGCAGAGACAGCCGCGGTTACTCTCTCTCTTTATACAGGGTTAAGCCTTTTTTGGGACACCTTTTCTAGTCCCCTCCCCGGATTGGGGGAAGCAGGGCCTCTCTAAATAGAGCTGCTTCGTCACCCAGGAGCTGCCGAATTGCACTGTTAACCCAATGCAGTGCAAAGCGACCATCTACCCTAGGTCGCCTTTTTTTTTTTTTTTTTTTAGCGACGTAAAATCATCAAATGACCCCTCCCGCTGTGGGTTAGCAGCGGTGAGGGAGTGTCAGACTCTTACTGACTAAAATCGTCGTGTTCCGTCATAGGCCTTTTATGTACCGGGGCCGCGGTATCTCTTTCGAACAACCCGCAGCCCCGGCAGGCCTTGGCCCTGCTGGGCCCCGCTGGGGTTGCTGACATCTCTTTGAGGAGCGCGTGGAACAACGCGCGCCGTCGACACGGGTCTGTCGTCTAGAAAGACAGAGGGACGATGAGCCACCCGAACTCACCGCCCACAGACCCACGCCTACGGTGGCCGGGAGTCATCTCGCGACACCCGGCGCCCATGGTGTCTACCTGGTCCAGCGCGGCGGCCGGGATGAGAGGTGCGAACTCTCTGGCGTTCCGCCTCCTCCTTCTCGAGCATGACCGCTTCGCAGAAGGAGGCGACGGCATCCCATTCCCTCTCGCCCTGGACCATGGCCTGAACCAGGGCCGGACGCGAGAGGTCGCCGCCGCCCAAAGCCTCGACGAGGACCCGGCGGTGCCCTTCCCATGCGGGGCACACCTGGACTGTGTGGTCCACCGTGTCCTCGGGGTTGTCCGCACAATGGTGACACCCGGGCGCCTTCTCACGACCGATGCGGTGCAGGTACCTCCCGAAACAACCGTGTCCGGTGAGGACCTGCGTCATGCGGTACGTGAGGGCGCCGTGACTCCTCCCGAGCCACTCCTCAAAGAGGGGACTTACCGCCACGATGGTGGCGTGCCCTGCACTGGGTTGCGACAGTCGCTCCCTCCAGGCCACCATGAGATCGCGCCGGAGCTCCGCCCGCTGCGCGACAACTTGCCGCGGCAACGGGGTTTCTCCCCGGCGCTGAGCCTCCTCGCGCCAGTCGTACAGGCGCAAGAAGACCCTCGCCTCCAGATCCCACGGTGGCAGTCCAGCAAATAGGCCAGCTGCTTCGCGGGAAATCGTGCGGTACCCCCGGATTAGCCTAATGGCTATCACCCTTTGGGGCACGTTCAGGTAGTGTACAGCCCGCGGCCGTACCGAACGTGCCCATACCGGGGCCCCGTAAAGGGCCATGGACCGCATGACCCCCGCGTAGAGTTTACGGCAGGGGGCGTTTGGGCCTCCCAGGTTGGGCAGGAGCCGCTTGAATGCAGCACCTGCCTTCTCCAGTTTGGGGCCCAAACGTCGGAAATGCTCGACGAAGTTCCACCGGCCGTCGAGGACGAGTCCCAGGTACTTCATCGCCCTCCCGACGCCGATGGTAACCCCCCCCACCGTGACTTGGGGGCCTGAAGGTGGCGCGTTCCGAAGCCCATGAAAGCACATGGCCTCGGATTTGTGCAAGGCCACCTCCAGGCCCAGCAGCTGGATCCTCTCGATGACTGTCGCAACCCCGCGCGTCATTATGTCGGCCGCCTCCTGGTGCGACCTCCCTTGTGCCAGAACCAGCGCGTCGTCAGCGTAGCAGACCACGCTGACGCCGTTAGGGAACCCTAGGTCGCCTGCGTGTAGACATCAGACAAAGCCAAGTTGGCATCACAACCGGACCTCTCTACCTCTGCCCATCGCCGCAGGGCTAAATCGGAGTCCATTTGGCATACCAAGTCAATTGCGCAGGAGATATTAAAGTGCATAAAACGTAGCAACGACAGTGTTTGCGCATACACAGGTGCACTCTTATCTCTACCTCCCTCTATCCAATGGAACGGTAAACCGCTACAATTGGAGAAAGGTAGAGACGTCCCTAGGCATTAGCATGGCCTCTAACGCGAACCATGAGCCATGAGAAGGGCTGTGCCTGGCCGGGATCGCCAGTGGATCTTAGCAGGAGGCATCTGCTTGGGATTTGAGATTGAGGGAGAGGAGGGTAGGATACTGCTGCCACGGAACGGAGAGGAGTGTGACAACAGAAGCTCGAGTAGTCCGGGGTCGCGTACCAGTAGCGATTCAGAAACTGAGAATAGTTAGGTATTTCAACGATCACAATGAAAATGTAATAGGATCTAAGCGAAACCTATTAGAAGAATTCACACTGTGAACTAAAAGTGCTTTCTTTTTGTCCAGAAATTTTCCGTACTAATGTTTCGGAACAAAATGTTCGGGTTCTCAAACAAGCAGCGACGTTGTACACATTCATTATTGAATTTAGTGGGAATAAAACAATAGCAACACCACCTACATTGTACAGTTTCGTAGCTAAATATGAACGAAATTACTAATTTTAATTACAGCTATGAAGCTTGAATTACTACGGCTTTTATGTTTATTCTAGAACTTGATGCCGTTTTTTTCTGGGTTGAGGAAATAGGGATATGCTTACTTTAATCGTTAAATCTAAATTATTCTTGTTTTTATCAAAATTGGTTCTACCGTTCAGTGAAAGAATGAATAACTGTTTTTTTTTTGTAAATAAATAATGATATGTATAGGTATAAAATATTTTAAACCATCATAATTGCCTCTTTTCAAAAGATGGCTGGTGGCTGATCTAATTGTTTCACTTTCCAAACTTGTAGACAAAGCCGCATGACATATTGTACGTACAGTTTTAATGCATACATAAGCAAAACCGTGTCGAGTCAATGTCAAACAAGAACGTCCTTTTAAAATCCCAAAATATAAATCACATATTTTGTGATCCAAAATGCTTTGTTCTAGAATCACCGTACCAATACCTGCGTGGTTTTACGTACCATTTATTTTTGTTAAAACCTGGATTTTATCGTTTACGGCAAAAATGAAAGGTGTGTTTTAAACACGATTGATTGGAAAACAAGATAAAAACTTGTAAATCAGCTGTGAAAACTGAAGATTTTTTTCATATTTCTAGCCAGAAAGTTTCTGCTCAAACTATTTTGCTATCGACCGGTTTTTTTCCGACATCAAAAAAATAGACCGTCCGGGACTATAATATGAATTTCAATTTAATCCTTTTTACATATGCGCAAAATCGGAAACCCGGAACAGTTTTAGTTATACCGTCCGGGAATTGAGCAATGGAGCAATTGAGCCTCGATTGCTCAACTTCAAAAGTGCCTTCAAATTTAAAATTCTGGCTACGTTTGCAGTGTCATGTCCTCTTGGGATATTACTCTGGTAAAAAAACTGAAGTCCCCAATCACACCATCAATCAATCCCTTGAACAAGCGTGATCGACCTTGCTTCTCCTTGCTTCCTTTGTATAGATTTGCCCAGTTCTGTACTATAAAAAGGACAATGATTATGATAAAGCAGTCAGAAATGATTTCGCTTTCTTTTATCAAAACATTATTTTTGTTTAATCTACGAACTTATTTTTGTTGTTTCAGCTCTGATTTAATTTGAGTGCAGTAAATAAGAACACACGATATATCACGAAAGTAACCTCTAAGTCAAGCATTTAAATAAAGTCACTCAAATGTAACCAAATGACTCCAAAAATTCTCAATACAAAAATGTTTGCCGAACAAATAAAATGAGAGCTTGTTCAACAATGTAAATTTTAAATGCATGAAATTCAGCGGTGACCTTTACTTCGGTCGCTTGTCGTATAAACGAGTCAAAGCGGCAGTGGTCTGGGACTTTTTTCATTACATTTGCTATCGGATTGGATGCTCCGTACAGATTTCCTCTGAACATTGTCACAATGGCCGTGTGCCTAAGTGTTCAATAGAATATTGAACAAGTAGCCCTCGTTTTGGCTCCGATATAGAACTTAGGTAGAAAAAGTCGCATTCTGTACCTATTAGCACACTTTTAGAAAGTATCACAAAACGCAATATACCTAGCTTGTAATGAATCAAACAGGCAGTATCTGTTTCACATTCTCAATTCGTTCGAATAAAGTAAGTCAGAATGTATTACGTTTTTGGCAATTTAAATCCAAACGCTTTCTGTAATTTAACTCCAAACGTATTTTAGATGCTATTTTTCACCAAACGTTCCATTAATCACTTAAGTTATTCGTTTCAATTTGAATTCCATAGAAGCAACCCCATTTCGAATCCAAAAATGTCGTAGGTACAGACCTATATTTTATTTACAAATACATTATTGGAAACCATTTTATTAAAATTGAAAGTATTTAAGTAAACATTTACACAACAAGTCCACCACGAGCTACAACTAATGAAATGAGATTTTAATACATTTGTTAATCTGTTTTTTTTTTTTTTTTCATAAAACAATATTTAACCGTCAACAGTTTCCCCCAACATCCTACTGAAGTTTAACGTTTAACGCTGATGGCCTGGGGCTGTATCATAAAAATTTCCTCTTATAGGCGTCGGCTCGACGACCTATTAACTATAATGTGGTGAAGCCGATACAAGCCCTCTATATACCAACTCATTTACCGTGTCTCTGCTTGCATGCATACCTTGTTGTAAATTGAGAAATAGACTCACGTTCCCATCTGCTCGCTATGTATTGTAATAAGCAAAGTTAATTATGTAATGTAAGATATTGGAACATGAATGTAGTTTCGACATGAGACAATTTTTTCAGAACCAACTAATAAAATATAAAAGAATGGTTCACGTGCTCAGATGATGAAAGTTCTGTTTTACATTGAGGCAATCTTTGCCATTTCTTTATGAAGTTTTATTATTACAAATACGTTGCGAAAAATTTGAAAAAAAAACTACACCATATTTGTACAACGCAGGATTTGTCCGGTTGCTAATGCGCTTGAGTGTATGAAATATTCATGCTTTTCGTTAACAGGGCCGGGAGAGCATTGAATTCGTTAAGCGAAAACGTTTGGTTGACATTACGAGTGGCCAAAGCCAAACTTTTCCTATGTCTAATTTGTGCAACCAATTGACTAACGAATAAGCTGTGTGTATGTTTTTTATGATTCAGTAATAATCAGCTTTCACAGGGCAATGGATTTTTTTATTGTTTCCTATATATCACCAAAATCAATTCAAATACAGGTTTATATTTTGTTTAATCGCTTTATTTTATTTTTAGTTCAAAGCGTCAGTATTAAATTGATATTTGTGTACAGCAAAATAGTCGAACCATTTCATGGAATTGCAAATCTGATTATTAAACACTTGAAAGCTTTGGCAATCTCTTTCTCTTTCAATTACCCTAACCTAAAAAAAGGGGTTTACCGATCCTAATGTTTTGGTATACAAACCTTTTTGCTAACACCTATTTAGGCTATATATTCGATCGTTCACGTAACGAGTTAAAAGGCTTCCTTTTTGCGGTTCACTAAGATCCCACATAACGAGCCTTTGCCAGTGGAAGTACATAATAAACATTATTCACCGTGTTATCTTGATATCCACATGCATGTAATATTTACCAAGCTTCGGCTTCAACGTACGTTAGAATTATAATCTTGGTTATACTTCCGCTAACCATTAATTCACGGTTCATAGTATGTGCAGAAAACGGTTTGCAGAGCTATTAAAATTTATCTACTCGTTGTTATGATCAGAAATGCTATCAGTGCAACGGCATCTGAATGAACGTAAATATTATTATGTAATTCCGTCATCTAAATAGCAAAGCGGAAATAATGATTTAATATTGATGATCCTTAGGAGATTTCGAGCCGACATTTTTTACCTGACTGATTGATCACCATATTAAGAAAGATGAATGTCATAAAAAAGCATATTTATCAAACGCAATATCCGTCTCTTAAAACACCTGAAAACAGGAAAAGTGTGCGAATGTTCATTTAAAAAGTTCCTGAAGGTAATTTTGTTGTCTCTTTTCAAAGTTAAATGGCTTTTACCGGACTTAGTGGAATGATTGGAATTCACGCCAACTCGTGAGCCCAGCGCCCTCTAGTTAGGAACTTCGATATTTGTTTAGACACGTCGGCAGTGTGTGTTTGAGTTTATCCAAATTATATCCCTCCCACATTAATTAAGCAGGTGAGCCTTTTTGTAGGCAGCTTTGTAATTAGGACAAAAAGGTGCTGTGAGACAGGAAAAAAGAATTTTGAGGGTTCATGTAATGCAGATTATATTTGGTCCACTCACAAGACAAAATTTTGTCGACATCTTTAAAAGTAGGTAATTGGTATCGAAAGTTTCACTTAATAATGCAATGCTTCAGTCAATTCTATTTTACAATATGCATTTTTCTATCGTGTAAAAGCTAATATTGTTCTTTCTACCCTGCTGGCATGTGTGACCTACTTAATCCACAACTATCCTCTCTCGGTCGCATAGATCGATCCTTAAGTTCAAATGTCTTATAAACCCTTTCAATAGCTTCATTTTTCATGAGGATGGCAACCGGAGTGAAACATTAATTCTTATTTTTCGAACATGTCATCCCACTTTTTTCCGGCAGAAAATGTATGAATATCCTAGAGGCAAGTTGATTGTCTTTTACATACTCCCAAGGTGGTTATTAATTCATGCAGGTATAAAATGTACGTTTTCCTGGAGCGCATTTTTGACAAGAGAGAAATAACAGAGAAGCCAAATTATTACTTTATAAAAAAGGTGTTCAATCTAAATTATTGACCACAGAATTCAAATCGCAAACAGGCCACATCAACATTCTCCTTCAAACAGTAAAACAGTATTACAACTTGTTTCGGTGTCACAGTCGATAAATGGATCCAATACGTTCCAAATATGGGGATAACAGATGACGTCATTTCAACAGTGTCCACAAACGGTCGTTTACAGCTAACATTATGGGCCAATATCATCGGAGTGTTAACACGGATGGTCGTACGTCACGCTTACACGATCTCTGATAACACGCCGTTCATGTGAAGGGCTACGCGAAAAATATGCAAAAGCCAGTACAGTTATTTTTGTCCCCTTTTTTAGGGAATTTTATGAAGATGATCAAATATTGCGTGCTGTTTTAACTCGCGTGGCTAAGTCTAGAAATTCGATACGTAGGTATGTCTTTACGATTCAATTAGTAGAGTAACAAGTCATGTTTAAAAAATCTATTTATATCCATAAATAAACTGAAACCTTAGACAACTTAAAATTGAGTTTTCCTGAAAACCAAATAATACCAAAAATAAAATCCAAACTACTGTTTTTGTCAGCGCATTTCCAAAACCAGCGTTACTTCGTGTTCGGAATGACAAGTGGAGGTGTTTCCTCTTTTATTGTGACTTACCTTTAGTTCCGAAATGTCAGAACAAGATTAAACGCAAGTTGGGTCACACACAAATCGATTTGTTTGACTAAACAAGTGCCACACGTTTACCGTAGAGGCCAGAGATTGGCACTCGATTAAGTTTATGTTTGCTTTACCTTACTAGGAATGTTTAGCTACGTAAATAGGTAGGTAGGTACTTATAGCTATTTGGTGAAATCTCTAGAGCGAAAGGTAAAAAGTTATTTAAAGACGCTGGGAAAAAATAAACGTAAAAAAACCATACAGCAAAATTGACCTCTTGAGTCATCTAAAATTAAGATTCTCTGAATACAATAAGCTGAACATAAAGAACTATTTTCAATCAGATCTATGTCACTTTTGTAAAAACTTGAATAAGAAGCAAACTTGCCAGTCAATGTATATCAAAGCTGTCTCAAAACGATTTACCAAGGCACTCCCTCGTATGCTATTCCATTTGGCAGCAATCCTACACGTTATCGATTTGAGAAACAATGTTCACCATGTGAAAACGTATTGCTCACACTTAGATGCGGATCAGCCACCGCCGACCGAGAGCAGTAATACATCCAAGCCATTGAGCTGATCTCCAACAATGTTTCAACGCCGATAAACTTTAATCAATGATACAACCACTACGACCGGCATGAAATTACATAAATGCTTTAGAACGTATTTATAACAATAGTAGTTTATAATCAGCATTCTAAAATGTGTGAATATTAGTAAGTAACTAGAATTTAACACAAAATGTAATTAGATTTAACACAAAACACTAAATCCATTCCGTGGATGTTCGCTTCACCATAAGCGGACTATGTGCGAATTGTATACGAAAACTGTTTTGTTTATGCCCACCACCAGATTGCAGCGTTTGCAGCGCTTGAATCAGCGAGCGCGTTAGCTGACATCGCTGACAACTGCTGAATAATGTCATTTTAATGACAATGCATCATGTTTTGTTAACGCAAATTAGTTTGTGGATGCACTGATTAAGCGAATGTGCTTTTAGCGGAATGGAAATATGGTTTGGTTGTGACAGAGTATGGAAATTGATGTTCGTTTGTTGTTTAGACTCTTGTCGGGTTGATGCGTGTGGCTTTTGATGACTTATTCAACCCAATTTTATGCCTGAAAATATACAAAATAAACATGAAACTATTAAACATAACGATAAAAATCTAGTCGTTGATATTTTTTAGTAAGTAAGCAGACATATACGACCATACATAGCAAACACAAAAAAATAAATCGTAAACCCTTAAACGTTTGCCATAAAGTGGCTGACACAGATAAATAAAGTTATAAAACTTTTACACCAAGCAAAACGAATTCGTGCAAGTAAACATAATGTATGTATCTTGGTAAAGTTACATTATTTTTTTCTGTAACTCATAAATTGCTGTATATACAAGGTTTTATTTCTTGTAATGGTCTCTCAGAGTGCATCCGCTTTGAGTGAACGTTGTGCTAAAAGCTCAATCCTTTTCTGTGTGAGAGGAAGCCTGTGCCCAGCAGTGGGAAGAAAAAAGGCTGATTATGATGCTTATATCTGAGAGCAATCACATACCTATGTGCCAATCAATCAAAGTTCTATATTTAATACTTAACTACTTTGAAGATATACATAAGATATACTTACAATATTTTAAGACTCCAATAAAACTAATTTTCTAACATCTAAAAGTCAAGTTATTTCTCTCTTATTCAAGATTAATACAATCAAGTATCGAGATTAGGGAAAGACTTTTCCTTTTACGAAATCTTTGGATAAATGTTCATTAAATAAGATTTATAAGGCATTGGTATTTGTTTGAAAAATTGGTCGATTAAGGTAATTTAGATTTGCCTTTTCAGATAAGTATACAATAATCAATCATCCAAACTTAGAAAGTTCTAGACAACAATTTGTTTATTTAGTCTAATCGTCTTTGTGTTATAAATGGCTGTCTTTAATCTAGCTACACTAATGATCGTATTTAAAATTTTGATAAGTTCAGCAGTTGGTTAATTTAAATGTTCAGTCACATAAAAGTAATAAGCTCTTAAATAGACTCAAAGACAGGATCAACTGAACTGTACAGCTCGCTATACAAATAAATTATATTTCCTGCCTCCAGGCAACATTGCCTCAGGCACAAATAATAATCTCAGAACTCCAAAATTATCAAGATTTCCTTAATTTCTATGTGCTCAGCGTTTCCGTCATATTGTCATTAATAATTTGTTTGAACCATTGTCTTGAACAAAATTCAAAATCACTTTCGAGCTGAATTTAATAATTCTTGAATTAAAGACTTAGGCATACCTTGGCTTCTCAATTGAATCACCGACTTTGAAACAAATGCCTGCTGTTCATGTCATATCGATTCTTTATTATGGCACCATAGTCCTCGTAAAAAAGGCAATAAACGAGCACCATGATAAATGTTTGGCTGGGGGTATTTCGAACATTTCTGGAATGGCACCTAGGTGTAATACGCACATACGGATCACCTGATCACGCGGAAAAATACCACAGTCCCTGCCTCCCGTTCATAAACGGATGAAACAGGGATTCGCCAACTGTGCCACGAAGCATTGGCGGAATGCCATAATCAATTCTGCTCGAGAAACATTTATTTTGCATGTGGATAGCGCACTAAAACTCAAATCATTTTGAGAGAAAGCTGTAGCAAAATACTACGTCTACGCTCGGTAAATTACTTCGCACTTTTAGTTTTCTGTGTGATTTACCACAAAACATGTCTATATAGCAACATATTGGGCACACACTTCGGATCCTATCAAGGGCATATTACGTTCTGTGGTTGCGACCCATTAGACGAATGAACCCACCTACCCAACACCAGACTGTTTAAATAAATTATGAACAAAATCCAAACGCGCCAGATTAAAAGAATTGGAACGGAATTAATGTGGAATAAATTTTGTTTCTCAACAAATTTTGAGGGGATTTTCGACAGAAATTGAGTACCGATAAGGAAAAATTTTGAAGATATTGTTATACGATATAATTGTGCTAACCAATATTGCGATTGTGGTTGCGTCTACTGGCTAGGCGGTTGAAATTGCTTGCGAAATTAATTCCTCGCTCTTAGGTGGCTGTGGTTAAGTTACTACTATGCCTTCTAAGCTTAGGTTATGCATGCGTAGATGCTACGCGACATGCTACTAGATATGGATTCCTTCATTAATTACATATTATCAACTCTATAAGCAAATCTATTTATACACATTTTCTGTGAAGAAGCATTTAAGACTATAAACTAATACAAATTAATCTTCACCAAAGTTAAGCATTATACAAAAAATACAAGGTTCCTGCAAAAAGGAATTATGTTTTAATCCTAATAGGTTCAGGCGGGCTTGTCTCTTGACGGACTCCGGTACCATCATAAAAAGTTAATGCAAATACCCGAAAAAGTCCTGTAGAAGCATTTTAGACACGATTAAGCAATCAGTTTAGTCGTTTAATTAAAACACTTTGTTTACGCTGCCGGCCTTACGGCGACTTTGATAAATTGCCAAGAATTAAAAGAGATTCCACTTTCCTATCGCCTCATCTTCATCTAAAATGTCTGCTGTTTGATTATATCTGATTTTGTTTCATAGCTGTAGGTATCAAAAGTATATTGATGATGCTCCGAAGCATTCTTCTGAATATGAAATATGCGAATTTATGACAAAAGGATTTATTCTTAGGTACTAAGTACCTACCTACACATATATACAAGCATCATCATAAGATTTTTTTGTAATTTCAAATAAATATTCTCATCGTCCACAATAAGACCTTTATTTCTATAATAAATAATGCACATACATTATCGGAACCTCTATCATACAAAGTTTATGACTCGTGAAAATACTATTCTCACTCCGAGCCAAGATAATGATCAAAAATCTCACTCGAGGGAGTCGTTTCTATTTCCCTATTAACAGTTCTATATATACGAGGATAGATAAAACGTTATGGAATCAACTCTTTGAAATTGTGAAAAATAGTACAATAGTCACTTTTAACAGCGCAATAAACTGAGTTAACTGTTCAAACATTTGTTGTTTTCGAACGAAGAATTTTTGTTGGAGAGTTTGAAGTCGAAGCACAGAATTTCCCCAGCTTACACAATGAAAGCAGTAATTCTCAGTTTTAAGCCTTAAGCCTAACCTATTCCAAGACTACCTAAGCTATGACATCTGGAGAGCTAATGAGAAAATGAATATTACTTATATCTTCAGAAAATAATGCTTTTAAAATATGCCACAGATTTTAAGAAAAAGCCAAACTTAATCTGCAAAAATTGGCTGAAAATGGATCGGCATAATCCTACGTGCGAGCGCCAAGTTCCCTACGCCAAATGAAGCAGAATTTTGCGGTCCAAAGATCATCAGTAACACTAAATGTGTCAACACAGACTCCGATTTTACAATCCAATGAGTACACGGTAAAACCAAAATGAATGGCCTTTTGTCCGGACCCGTATAGAGGAAAGGTTCGATTAACAAGGCATCATTGGCCTTTGGCAAAATTGGTTACTGGCAGACTCAGCACATGTAGCCGATTTTACGAACAAGATACTATAAAAATTGTATCTATTCCTACATCCTATAAATGAAATATCAGTACCTATATAAAAGTATCAAATGAACAGTCAAATGAAAGCTAAATACTTTTTCAATCAAAATACCGAGTCCTTTGTTTTCTTTGTTCTACAAAGCGTTGTTATTTAAATCAGAACAAGTCAATTCGAATTCTGTTCTACAACGTTACTAATTAATCGAAGAGCGAAGTTTTCATACTTGCCCTCAATTTTCTTTTCCATCATTTTGAAATCTCTGTAGGTACAATACTAACTAGGTACACTGACAGAGGCGGCAAAAAAGCACTCAGTGTGATTATCAATAGATCTTTTCCCCAAACATTTTTCAATAAAACTGTCGTACAATTCATTTCACGGCATACAGAATATATATTCAGTATTCCTATACGAGAGTAAAAGGTAGTGTTTTGTGAAAAAGTTTATAGCCTATTATTAGCAAACACGATAATTTCGTGAACAATAGCACTTACCGTAAAGATTGTTGGTACCTACCTACCCAAGTAGTTATCAGAACAAGGGTGCATAATAAACACTTTGAACTTTTCCTTCCAAATTAGTTTCAGTTATTGTAAAACTAGGTACCTACCTATATAGGTACTACTCGGCCACTAAGATCTTGTTTGTTAGTCATCTTAAAATCGAATCGTAGAATGCTGTTTAATCGTTTGACTTACCACTTAAATCTCTGTAGATTCGTGTTTCAAATATGTATTTCGAATACAGGTGCTAAACGTCTGCTTAACTTTTTTGTAATAACACAGCATATATTTAGCTATATGTAGTTTTCTAAATTATTCTTCGAGTAAATAGTCATGAGTTCACCAATCAAGGCATTCCACTACCCATGTTGACGTTCACACAACTAGCTCAAACCAGGACTTTTAAGCAATTACAATCTAATCTGGTAGTTGAAGGTGTTCCAATTGCGGTACCTGACATCAATTTAAAGGGAGAACAATACGACTTTGCCCCTGTAATTCCCTTTAACACCTAAGCGTTTTTCGATCGCACATTATACGGGGCTATTCGGAAGATAAATAAACGATCCTGCCGTTAAATCGTACACATTGTTCGGCCTTTATGACCTTTTGCAAACACCAGTAGACGTTACCGCGATCTTAATTTTAAGCATCGCCATTTAGAATTTATATTGCAGCGAGGAAAGCAATAAAAAACTTCGTTAAGCTATTGCGAAGATTGCCCAAATTAACTTCAACACTCCCTTTTATTGTTTCGACTCTTTGAGATTTTATTATTTATCCGACTTTATAAATAGATCACGCCGGATGATTGTTCCAATTTGGCCCATTGTAATTTGTTGCAGTTGTACTTAATGGGATCCAAACATTGCAATGCATTGCAACATGAAGTTTTGCGGTGAGGCGCACTACAGCATGTATTTTCACGGCTTTGCACAGGATTCGTACCTACTCGGCGCCAAAGCATGAGTTAATTATAAGTTGCAGAACCGTTTGTCGTGTCTCCTCGAACTTCTGGCATAATACTACTTAGCATACGCAGCCCGATATGCACGAAGATGGAATAATTTTGGGTAATGCAATACCCAACTAGCTAAACGATCATGTTGCTAAAGTTTCACGATCTTATTTATGAAAGTTGAGTTAGACACTGCATTGTTTCTATTCTGTATGAAATAAATAGATACCTAATAAGAAGAATTATGCAAAACAAACTCTAACTCAGATTTTTCAACTCTACTTTTTTTATTCCATCATTACCACCCGCGCGTACCTAACTGCGCATTCATTCATTGTCACACATGAAATGTCGCTACTAACAACACCTGTTACGAATTTCTCTACAGCTTTTTTTTCAAACTGGCCGTATGCTCCTGTACGAATAACACATACGTCGGTGTCATTCGTGCCTGCGATACGACATAGGAGTTGATAAATGACATCATTTATTCCACCCTGTACACCCTTCCACAGTCCCCGTACACTGCTGTGTCCACACTTGATATATTAATCCAATCCAGTGTGCCGAAACGATCTGTATCGGAATATCATGCTGTAATCTAAACGTCTTTGTTTACTCATATAATTTTACCAATTACTTTCAAAATTGAAAATGACAGCCTTTGTTGGGTATTTACCTACTTAAGTAGTAAGTATATCTACTTATTGCATAAGTATTATGACCATGATATGTAGATACATGTAGATAACTAATACCTATTATGTACAAATTTCAAAACCTAGAAAAGGAGGAAGGGCCTAGAAGGTACCAAGCCCAGTTTACAAGTATGTTGGACTCGTGGAGGACCAAATTCATAAGTTCTTTCTGTGTAACTTAAGTAGGTGTTTTCATATTTATGTTTGGAGAAACAGACGCGGGTGAAACCGCGACGCGGGCAAAAGTTAGTAATTAAGTATTTTTTAATATTGCAGTGTAAAAATTACTAACATTGCAATGTTAAAAAATACAAAATTACAGCAGCGCAGCAGCACGAACATAACGTAGCTGACTGATGCTCTTCGCTGTCAATGTCATATTTGAGACATCCAACCAAAGAGTAAAGTAATATATAGGGAAAAGAGAGCCCACTCACGTGTTATTCTTGCAACCCAATTTGACAATGCGCCATCTTTCTCTAAATTGGCCCCGAACTACCTACATAGCTATAGCTATAAAAATATTATAATTATGCATCATATTCATAACATTTTCTATTAGGGTAAGTAGCACCATATAACTATAACATTGGTTATCGTTATAGTTACATGGTGCTACTTACCCTAATAGAAAATGTCATCGTTATATAATATAGTAAAAGGTCGAAGGAAAACAAATAATTATTATATATTACTTTTTATTTACGCGTGTATGCGGAATGCGAAAAACCGCCATATTGATATTATTATGATCGATTTTGTTAAGTTACTTGGAATACTGACACCAGGTCTTTTTAGATGAAATTTGATATTTGTGCTTTTTTAAACCGTATTTAATTTATTCGCCTATTATATCTTTTTTTAAAGTGTCTAATATTTTCCTCATACTTTTCTCTAATTAATATTGCATAAATAATTTTATATTAACAAACAAAATCGATTATAGTGTAGTGCCATCTGTTGGTAATTTAATGTATCTTTTAGATAGTAAATAGTTTCCGGGCCAAATAAAAGGTGGCGACTCTTCGTTTACTTAGCTGTCAAAATGTACGGAGTGTCCTCCCCCTGCATCCAACGGGAAAATAAACTAATCGATAAATTGAACAAAATTATTGTTGTTGTGTACAAAATAATACCGAAATAAACAAGAATTACTTGTGGAAACAATGTGGAAACGAATTAAAGACACAACATATTTTCTTTCATTTTCAAATGATCGTGAATACGAGATATGCGTAACAGATTACGTTGGTGTTTGGACTTCATTTTACTCCGAAAAGGCATTCGTTGCTCAACTGAAAGTAAGTTTTATTTATATCTTTTCTATTAAATTAACTGTTATTAATCACTTAATGAAAAATAATCTCCATAAATACGGAGTCGAGACGACCCACTGACCCGAACTTTGCAGCTAACAAGTAGGTGTAGTTCGCCACATTGTTTTTGGAAGAGTCCAACTGCCTGAAACAGAGAAGGCATCCTAGATGTTCTATTTACTACATTATAATAACTTTTAATCACCGGAGTCTCATGGGAACTTTGTGCGCCCAGATAAATAGTAGTCTAGGATGTAGTTCCTGAAATCAGCATGTTCAAACAGACTAATTTAAACTCTTGCACTCTATTTTATTTATAAAAAGAAAATCGAATTTTAAATGTTACCTATAATTTTGTACTTATTGCATGTTACAGGAAAGTAATGACGGCCTGGAAATGGAAGACAGTGAGTTTGTACAAAAAGGTGTATATTTGCTCACCAATCTCGATAACTTGAAGAAGTTTGGTATAGAAAGCAAAGAAAATGGTAAAAGTTTATTTATTACCTTGACAATATCATTGGGATTCCTTTTTAACTTTGAATGTAAACTATTAAAGGGCTCGGAAGAATTAGTAAGTATCAATAAGAGTAGGTAATGTTGAGTGTTAATGCTAATATTTTCCTGCACTTTTTGGTTGAAATTTATTTATAGCCTTTTGCTATTTTTTTTTTATTCTTTATGCCCTTTGTTTAATTATCTTCTCTATTGTTATCCAGTTTTGTCTAAACTCGCTTAGGAATAAATTTTCCATTAAAATTTAATATATCTTCTAATATAATAAAATAATTAGTTTGTTATATACTTATGGGAAACATTGTACTTTCCAGTATTTCCAGGAAGTTACCCGGCCACTGTTGAATGTTATTTGTGACATACGAGAAAGTGAGACTGAACTGAGACGCCTGTTAGTGCGAAAAGACAAACAAATAGAAGAATACAAAAGCGAGGGTGGTGAGATTGTATTAAGTAAGTAAAATGGTTAATTAATCTGAGTTCTGCTTATTCTTAACGTTTATCCTGTCTTGTGACGGGGCAGCTTTCCGTATCTTCTTCTTCCACTTCGCTCTATCCTCTTCCTCTTGGAGTTCGCAGATTAATTGATAAATAATTAATCTGAATTGTACATAAATATATATAGCTGATACACTTCTTTTTTTGAGAAATTAGAAAGAGAAACTCATATTATAAACTTGGTGCCCTCATCATGGAATATTTATACTGATTTTAAAAACTTTTTAGGAAATCTCAAAACAGTGCCATTTAATGATGAGGAACATGTGCAGAAATACAGGGAGTATGAAAAACAGTTTGGAGCATGCAATAAGTCCCCGACTTTCATTAAAGAAGTTATTGAGCTTTTGGAGAAAAATGTTCTGTAAGTATTTTTTACAAACTTCATGAGGATTAAGATACCTTCCTTGCTGACTGTTTTTTTATTATTTTTAGCCCATACTGTCCCACTGCTGGGCAAAGGCCTCCCCATCTTGCTTCCACACTTCTCGATCTTTCGACCGAGCCCACCAGTCTCGACAATAGGCGTCAAGGTCGTCACGCCATCTCTTCCGGGGCCTACCCCGCCTGCGGTGTCCATCCTGAGGTGTCCACTGAGCGACGATAGTGGCCCATCTTTCCGGATGCATTCGGCTGACGTGTCCGGCCCAGTTCCACTTTAATATTGCCGACTTTCGGCCCACATCAGCGACTCCCGTTTTGGAACGTATGTCGGTATTTCGTACACGATCAGTTCGTCTAATACCTAAAAGGCTACGTTCCATCGCTCTTTGGCAAACCTTGAGCCTGGACTTCTGACACTCGGTGAGGGACCAGGTTTGCGCACCATAGGTTAGGACGGGCAAGATACACATGTCGACTAACTTTCGTTTGAGTGAAAGGGGTAGGTCCCCTTTCATGTAGTGTTTCATGGACCAGTAGCTCTTCCAGGCGTTCTCGATGCGGCGATCGATTTCTTTCTCTTGCCTGTTATCGAAGGAAACTAACTGGCCCAAGTAGATGTACTCGTCGACATAGTGTAGAGCTTGCCCATCTACCTCAACATTACCTTTCGTGCTGTTGGTCATCGTATGTGTCTTGCTCATGTTCATTTGAAGTCCAACCTCTCGGCTTGCCCTGCTCAGGTCTTGGAGCATTTCTTGGAGCTCTGCTGATGTAGACGCAAAAAGAACGATATCGTCAGCAAACCGCAAATTTGTCAGCCTTTTGTTACCGATGACGATGCCTTTAGATGTCCAGGGCACGGTGAGCTTCCTGAAGACTTCTTCTAGTGTACAGGTGAATAGATTAGGGGAGAGCGGATCACCCTGTTTTACGCCCTTCTCTATTAAAAATGATGGACCAGAGGAAAGTACTTTAATCGATGCAGTGCTGGCCCTGTAGACTTCTTCCAGAAGCTTTATATATGTCTCATTTATTTCTTGTGCGCGTAAGGATGTAAAAATCGCCGTGTGTTTGAGACTGTCAAAAGCCTTGGAATAATCCACGAAAGCCAGGTACAACGGTTTGTGGTACTCATTATATTTTTCTATTATCTGGTTTAGTGTAAAGAGATGGTCGGTCGTGGAGAAGGAAGGGCGAAATCCAGCCTGTTCAACTGGTTGATGCTTGTTTAGTTGGCCTCTTATGCGGTTATGTATAACTTTAATGAACAATTTATATAGGTGGGAGATTAGGCTTATAGGTCTATAGTTATTAATTTCGGATTTGTCGCCTTTTTTGTGGAGGAGAATGATATTGGAGTGGGCAAATTGTTTTGGTATCTGACCGGAATACAAAATAGAGTTGAAAAATTTTATGATGTGGGGTGTTAAAGTGCTTTTGAATAGTTTCAGTATCTCGGTGCTGATACCGTCGTCTCCAGGACTTTTGCTATATTTGAGGCTTTTTAAAGCTATATCGATTTCGCCCCTAGTGATGGGTGGGATAGTGTCAGGGCAGAGGTATTCAATAGGGTCTGAGGGTCGTGAAGAATCTGTATATAAAGTTTTGTAAAATTCAGTACATATTTGGGTTATTTTATCTCTGCTATGTTGTTTAACACCATCTTTGTCGCGCAGACATGTCAGCCATGTTTTGTTCCTAGAAATGCCATTTTTTGCCGATCTAAGTGATCCACCTCGCTCTAAAGCAGTTTTGATTAATTTTGTGCTATAATTTCTTATATCTTTGCGGATATTTCTTTTTACTTGCTTGTCCAAATTCCTGTATTCATCTGTTTGCCAAACTGTGTCTGTCCTTTTATTAATCAATGATATTGTGTCCTTACTCAATTTATTTGTTTTTTGCCTATTTGTTTTTATTTTGTTTGTTGCTGTTTTTATGCATTCTTTAATGGTATCATATTGTGCTTGTGGGTCATGTGTTCTATTGTCCAGTATATCGAAACTATTTTTAAGATCTAATTCAAAGTTTTCCCAGTTGCCAAGTAGGATTTGTTTACTTAAAGATTTTATTTGCTTGCAAAATAGTTGTTGTCTATGAATTTTAAAGTCAAATATTGACGACGTCATATAATGACGACCTCGATGACGCAATGGTCACCATGCCGGACTGCCAAACCTGAGGTCCCGGGTTCGATTCCCGGTTCGGTCGACATTTGTGTGATGAGCATGCTTGTTGGCCGTGGTCTGGGTGTTACAATATGTATTCATAAATATGTATATATGTAGCTATATGTAGTTTATCAGTTGTGTTAGCACCCATAACACAAGTTAATAAATAACTTACCATGGGGCTAACCGACCGTGTGTGAAAAGGTGTCCAGACATTATTTAAAAAAAAAAAAAAAAAAAAAAAAAAAAATATTAGTCTTGCTCGAAGAGGTCGGTGGTCGGAAGAAAATTTTATTTTATTTATAATCCCAACATCTTTTATTGGGTGCTTGCAGGAAGATAATATAAAATCAATTTCGTTTTTTGTTCTACCGTCTGGAGACATCCATGTCCATCGACGCTGTGGCTTTTTTGTAAAGAAGGTGTTGCTGATGCTCAACATTTGGCCGAAGGCGAACTGAAGAAGACGATTGCCCCTCTCATTGCGAGTTCCTAAGCCATGTGGGCCGATTATTTGGTCGTTATCCTGTTCTTGTCGAAAACCGATCTTGGCATTGAAGTCGCCTAGGACAATATTAAACGTGCCCCTGTTGTCATCGCAAGCCTTGTTAAGCAGGTCGTAATAGTCTTCAACGTCGTCGTCAGAGTAGGCAGATGTTGGTGCATACGTCTGGACTAGTGTTAAAGTTTTGGTTTGTGTTAACCTGAACTTAAGAACTGCAATCCTCTCTGAATAGCCCCTGAATTCTAAGATGTTATTTTTCCACTTTTTGGCAACCAAAAAACCTACTCCATGGAGACCGCCCCCAGTGCCAATGTGAAAAAATATACTATCATCCCTCTCTTCGGTTATTTCTCCCTCCCTTCTCACTTCTGAAAGACCTACAATGTCCCAACGGATGTTTTTAAGAGAGTTTTCCAGTTCTATTAAGCGCTCGTCTTTTAGTAGTGTTCGGACATTATAGGTTAAGACGTCAAGCTTATCGGTATCCAGTAAAACGTTAGCCGTGGTTGTTTGACGGGGTGTCGATCTCGCCCGGAGATTGTATACGCCCCGGGTCCCAGCGCCGGGCTGGCTTCCGTCAGAGGCAGCCCGGCCACTGGGGCCGCCGGGCACTTGGGGCCGAACTGTGGGTGTGTTACTCATGGGGGTTTGGACCGTGTCCCACCATGCTGGTCCAGTGCACGGTTGGTGGGTTGGTCGCCAGAGCCTCGTCTGTTGTTTAGCAGGGTGCACCACGAGCAGGAGAGGTTGACTTGGATCCCGGAAGATGTTGTTTGGGACCCCATACACCCCTTTGGGACCCCATACACCCCTTTGGGACCCCATACACCCCTTGGGACCCCATACACCCCTTTGGGACCCCATACACCCCATGCTGACTGTTGTTAGAGTAAAATAGGAGACTTTAAGGGAGGTGTTTGCCCAGCTGAGGGTGAGGCTAAAAAAGTAAAATGCAAATAACGCTGTCACATAATATTAATTTGAAAAACTAAGTAAAGCTCTGAATGGTAACTTGTGTTTGGTAATTTATGTGTGTCATATACAAGAATACATACAATAAATACATATCTTAAATTCAAAATAAGTATGTGTATAAGTATGTATCTTGCATATTTAATTTTATCAGCAAAAAATCTTTCCTTTTCTACAGCCTGTTTTAACTCTAACTCATTTAAATTATAGGAAGCAAAAACCTGCTGTACGTCCAGAACCAGTCCCCAAAATTAAGATAGAAGCTGGTCCTTCTACTAAAATCGTGCCGGGCCCCTCTATCAAGATGGAGCCTGACACAACAGTTCTGACTGAGCCCGATCCTCCTGTCAAACAAGAAACTACTGAAGAAACTAATGCTCAAGTTGTTACAGCATCAGTAAGTTTCAAACAAGAGATTAAACGAGAAACGTTACGAGCTCACGTTCCACGTAAACGGTCAAGATTCAACTTCTAAATATTTTTAACGTAGTGGAATCCATCCTTTAATATTAAAATGGCTAAGTTATTATGCTGTATATATGCTACAGCCTTGCCAATCGAGGCATGGTGATATTAAGACTGTTTATTTACCTAAATGTTTATTTTTTATGAACTAGTTTTAATATATTTTACAAATTAATATATTGTGTTCATAATGTAAATTAGGTATATATGGAATTTATTATGTGTTTATTTTATTAACTGATGATAATATTTTTGCTGACTTATTTTTTTATGAAGTGCATATCCATGCATAAACGTTATTTTCACAAACATAATATCTAAAATGTAGTAAGTAATCAAGGATTCTATTATATGTACAATGAAATATCAAAGTAATTAAATGTAATAGACATAAATCTTACCATTAAATCTTTTTCGAAAATAATAATAATAGAATTTGAAGCATATCTGTGTAGATTGAAATGAAATAAACACTTTAATTTTATATTAAAACTTTTATTATACATTGAACTGTTAAAATCTAATGTTAGTTCAGTTGTGCTAGTGTAAAAAATGTTACGACTAGTGCGTTCTATTGGAGCTGCGAGCGATAACTAAACGTAATATAACAATGGCTAAGCTTAACAATACAATATTATTATAATTGTAACTTATTTTAATATTAATACAGCGTTAAGTATACGACAGTATCATAAAGTAGATATTTTTTTATTTTTCTGAAGTTATTTGGATTTAACAATATTTCAAAGATGATTATTTATTATTAAAATTTAATTCGTTGTACAAAGCATTATAATTTAGCGCAAATTCACAAACATTAGTTTCTCACAAATTATTCTGAGTCTAAGGTCTTTGTGAATAATATCGAACGGAAGTTACTGCACAACAGTGATAGGGTATTCATTTGTAAATACACTCAGCAAGGGAAATATACCTCTGTAATAATCAGACTATAATTTACAGTACACCACAAATAACTTTGCGTGCCTGAAGTTAGCCATTTGCCACCTCACGCATGTGCATTAGCTCTGTTCATAATTTTGTTGACGGTTGCGAAAACAATAGAAGCCAACTTCGAACTTGCAAGATTGCTCACTGATTTTTGTTTTAACAAACAATCAAATACCCTATTAAAAATGCTGATATAATTTGATCTGGGAGAAGTTTTAGTGCATTTATGTTTTACTGTCCAGCAGTATATAGGGACCAGCCCTATCAGATTTTTGCTGTAACTACAGTTTACTGTTTTTTATCCATATAAAAAAAAATATATCGACTAAAAGCTACCATTTGCTGAAGCGTTGAACTCAACTTTTCTTTACAATGTTTTGACACTTAATGATGAGTATTTAATTATGCTCCTGACTAGTTTTGTTGTTACTTGGATCATCATCATCATCATCATCCTCCTGCCCTTATCCCAATTTTATTTGGGGTCGGCGCAGCATGTTTTCTTCTTCCATACTCTTCTATCTGCCGTCATCTCACAAGTAACATTCTTTCTTACCATATCTACTTTCACACAATCCATCCATCGTTTCTTTGGTCTTCCTCTTCCACTATATCCGTCCACGTTCATACTCATCACCTTCCTCACAACATGACTCTCATTCCTCCGCATCACATGCCCATACCACGACAGCCGGTTTCCACGCAGTTTTTCTGATACCGGCGCTACTTTCAAACTTCCTCTTATATACTCATTCCTCACTCTATCTCACTTTGTTGTTACTTGGATGAAAGTTTTTAATTGAAAAAAGCAGTAGGTAGATAGGTACTTATATTCCATTCATTTTTTTACTATTATGTGCTCTGGTAGATAAAAGGCGGCTATTGGTCTAGTTAGTGGCAACATTCGGAAAATTGATTATGTAAATTTTTTCCACACTCTTTTCCTCTTCCACGTTCTGACTTATATTTATTTAGCAGATGAATAGGAAATTTTCAGGTATTTTAAGTTTCAAACATGAGTATAGTTTTAAGCATAAATTAGAGGTACGCTTATTAACAATTTAACATTAAAAGCTTATAAATAAGTCTCCAATGACCGCATTAGTTGTAACCCTTCGCCAAATTTTAATGGAAATGCAATTATCAACAAACGCATCTAATACAAAACGACTCCTATATATTTTTTAAATTCGTTAGATATATAATAATGTGCTTTTTATTATTGAGTCTATAATATTTGCTGAGCAAGTCTGATAGTCGCGTAGGCTTTATTAATACTTTTTAAACCGACAACATTAAAGGCCTTCTCAGTGTCAGTAGGTTGAAATTTAGTTAATAATTAAAACAAGATAAATGCGACCAGCATGAATTTATTGGTTGGTAATTGGTGTTATTTAAAGAGCTTTCGGCCACCCTGACGAATTCAATTTGATGCGCGTCTGTGTACCTAGATGCATCTTTTCGAAACATCTGCGCTCTGCCTCAATTTAAAAATATTATTGACTGCACCGAGATGGAAACTATTTTCTTTATCATGATGGTCAGTCATAATGACATAGTTTTTCACTTATTGTCGCTTTCTTATTTATAGCATTTCATTATCAATTTTATTTGTGAAACTTGATCATACAACTTCTTAAAATTGACTTTACACCGTATAGATTAAGTATAGGTTTATGAAATTCAAATATTTCTAGTTAGTAGTCTCTATGATAGAATTAGGTAATGAAATCTACAACTATTTTTAAATCTAACTTATTTCACATATCATTAAATTAGGTATTTCAAATTTCACGAATAACAACCGATATAAATACACCGAAAATCCATATAACCGCTGGCCTATTTATCTTTTTTGATATATACTTCTATTGCACTTTCAGGAAAAGAAAATATGGATTGAGATGATTAGTAACACTTCAGTATACTTAGGTGCATTTGGAAATCGCGATAGGTCTTATACGCAGGCGACTCAGCACGCACTACCGAGTCTTAGGTCCCTTAAGTCTCATCATTTTCTCTCATTTCCTAATAAGAGGGGCAAAAATAATGATCTTGACAGTTGTGATAGTGCGCCCTATGTCGCCAAATTAGCACACAGATTGCATAAAGCGACCACTCCCACCCTCTTACCAAACTACATTTTTTAAATAATTATCATAATAATTTAAATTAACTAAATCCTAAACGTTATTTTTAGTGGTAAGAGGGTTTTAAAACAAGACTTGTCAGCCGTTTTCTGATTAGTCAGCGAACTTGTAAATACTTTGCCAATGAGAAAACGACTTTGATTCCCCTGACGCATGATTTGGGCGCTCGCCAATGTTTACATCTGAGATATCAGACTAGACTATCTGTATCTATCATTCTGTGTTTGTATTCTACAACGCTTACAATTTATTTTACAGGAGACTGATTTTGTTCATTCATCTTTATCTGAGGTCGCGTACCTACTTGCTATTTCTTTTCAAACAGCAATACTACACAGTTCTCGATTATTATAAGTCTTAAACTGACATTGTAGTCGATAAAATTCATAAAATATCAATCAGTAAATCAGTCAAACCCCATCGTATCTCAGATGAAAACTTGGCCCACATCATTCATCGTTGCGGTCTACGAACGCAGGAATGCTACAATAATTAGGCTAACAGCTACACTTTGACACGTCCGTCTCGGATTCAGAAGGCTTTATTACGTTGTCCCTTTCCTTCAGCTCGAAGGCATCCGCCTGAAAAATACATTTTACAACATTAAAAAGAAATGGGATCCAAAGGGTTTTAATAGGTTTTTTCTCTTGGTCCAAATTATGTCTCAACTTCGAAGGAAGAAGGGTGTTACTTACTTTGGTCTCTCGGTATTCTCTAATTTTCCTGGCTAATGTCAAAAAGGCTTCCTCTATGTTTATGTTGCTTTTACACGACACCTCGAAAAACGGCATATCGAAGTCGTCCGCTATCTGAAATCATTGTATTGTGTTTCATTTAATACAACTATATTTTGGTACTTACGATATAATAAGCTCTAAAAGAATTCAGCGCATTTATGTGGTAGATACTATGTTTAAAAAATATATATCTTTCATGTGATCTAGTCGTTGGTTTAATATATTCTCCTGCCTATCCAGCCATATTTGATTTCTGAATAACCTGGCCTATGGCTTATTTTGTTACTGATATGGGTTTTGACGAAACCTTCGTTTAACATTGGACCTCATCAATTTGATGAACCGGCGGCGTTTAGGCGCCTTTGATAATGATGATTGCACCGTAACCGATCAAAATCGTGATATTTTGAATACCGTTTTGGTTTTATTTCTGTGGGAATAAACCTCACTTTGATGTAAACAAGGTCATTTAGTAGGTATGATTCACAATTTGATACGAGTAAGTCAAATTCATTATCATCAACCTTTTTCTAAATGTTCTACTGGAAATCCTTGCAAATGTGCCGTGGCTTCAATTATAGAAAAATATTACCTTTTGGCCCCTCTCTTTTGGTACAGCTCTGTGGTTCTCGTGAACATCACACTTGTTGCCGACTAAGACCTTGATCACGTCAGGAGACGCGTACTGAAAACAGAAAACCAGATTTTTACCCGAGACGTAATTTGGGTCTTAAAAAAATTGTCTATAGAGACATCTAAGGATGAACAATACAAGCTAGATCGAGTACAAAATAACGAATTCTATAAGAAATCACCAATCATTCTAAGGTCAAAAGTTTTTTATAATATCATGGTTATCGAATCTTTGGCAATGACTTACAGACCAATTGATTATAACCTACAAAATATTTGTTTCAGTTCTAGACACAATTCGACACGACCATGAACTTCATAGAAGTACCTATTAACACCTTGCTACCGCATTATCAATCAAAGGCATGTATAATTATTGACGTTATCGCGGTGAGTTATTATTTGTCGTTAAATCAAAGTAAATTACCCACTATCCCTTGAGGTTACAATACAGGCACCGTAATCGCTCTTGCCTTGAACACCGACAATGGATGACTATCAGCTAATTGAACATTTATAATGGTCTTTCTACGAGTCCTGCTCGAATATCAAAGAAATATTTCCCGAACTAACGGTAGGAGGTTAATCTAGTAGATTGATAATTTTCGATAGTTCTCGTGAATTTATCTCTCACCTCTTGAATATTCCTGAGCCAGTACGACAGATGATTGAATGACTCCAGATTAGTGATGTCGTACATAAGTATAATGCCCATAGCACCGCGATAGTACGCCGTGGTGAGTGTTCGAAACCTCTCCTGACCAGCCGTGTCCCATATTTGGAGTTTGATAGGCACGCCGTCTAAGTTTATTATCTTCTGTTTGAAATCTATGCCTGGAAATGTTATATAATTGTGGTTAGATACAATGAAGCTTATTGTGTGGCCAATTTCGTAATGTTAACGGATCTTGCTTGGACAGTCAGTTAGAAGGATCTATTGACTTCGAGATGTTAAGTCTAGCTTACACTCTTGATATAGAACTTCCTCTATTTATATTATTTTATTGAATTGAGCTATTCTTAACTTCTCGCCAGGTTTGAGTGTTAAGTGTGTGGGTGAAAAGATTTAAAAATTGTGGTAGGTAATCGTTTTATGTATTTTCCTATGGTAAATGAATCAAATTATGAAAACAATTTCGTTAACAAGTAAAACAGATGCTTTAACATAAAACTTCAGGCTGTTATTTAAAAACCCTTATGGGGAAAAATCACCACTTTCTTGAAAATTATGATTGAAGTTGATTGTTTATTGATGACCTGCACGGTCATCGAATGAAGGTGCTATAAACTAATGATTAGATAATTATCATACGGTTTGTCTCAGTTTGGTAGGAAGGTGCTTAGTCATACAACTTCTTACAGACATCTAAAGTAATGCTAAAACTTCGCCGTAAGTCATAAAATCTCATATTATACTAATGTAGCTACGAGTAATACCACGACGAAACGCTTTTTGTTATAGTACGTTCTTAAACACAAAAACCTTCTCGTAAAATCTCAAAGTTCGTACAGCACTTGCAAGCAGCCAACTTCGTCGTGACTCTAAGCAAAAAATATACGAATTACATGTTGTAAAACAAGTTGTTTCTATTTCTTTGACTACATAGCTCACTGACGTTGGTCGGCCACTAACATTTAACTGTATAATGGTCTGCAAAGGGAAGTCCTGGGCATATAAATATTCAAAAGGCTATTTCACGTCACATGTTCCATTGTTTCCCGCTTTACATCCGCAATATAAAATATAATCGCAGATCCGTATGTTACAAAACGGCACTAAAAAACAGCATCACCTGTCTCACAAAGGCTCGTAAAACTAAAAATAAATACATTTGCTTACCTATAGTGGATATGTATATATCGTAATATCTCTCATCACAATATCTGTGCACTATACACGTTTTGCCTACATTAGAATCACCTAAAACTAGTAATTTATACGTTGCAGAAAAATCTAAAGCCATTTTTTGTTTACTTTGTTGTTGGTACGCGAGCGATGGCCCAAAACATAGGTGGAACTGTCAAAGTGAGAAAAATCAATGAGGGTAACTGCGCATGTGCGGGATCGCCCGTTGTCTTACCTTGCAACAAGTAACTATAACTATTTTACTAACACAGGCTACGGCTAGGGGTTACCCTGCACCGGTCACTGACTTGTAATAAACCTACCTAGGTAGGTACAGCGTATCCTGTAATTTTAATCAGATTACAAAATCCCTATGCACTTTCTGAGCCACTTATTTGAGTAAAATTATACTTGTAACGATTTTCTATTTTCCAAAATGCATAGGATGTATTCCTTTATAATTGTATTATTGGTAGATTCTTCAATTATCGTTTATTGAACTATAAGTACCTGTGATATATTGATTTAATTATAGCGGGCAACATCTGTTATGCCAGCAGCGATTTAATAAAATTGAGCTAGACAGAACAAATTAGGTCGAATGAATTGACCTCGTAAACAATGTATTCGAACGAGAAACCTCAGGTGCGACCGTAATCGAACATTGTATTTCTGTTCATGGCTTTGTTTTATGTATTTTTCAAAACAATATTTCAACTGATTTATGTGGATTTTGTATGATGTCGGTAGTTCTGTTTTCTCCACTGTACCTACTTACCTACTAAGCTGACGATGATGCTTCCTTTAAATCTTGCTCATGGTTTTTTATTCATTAGGTGATCCATTTAATTTGTTCTTCTATCTCTATCTTTGCGTTTTACACTTATCTGCTTTTCCAGTATTTTATTTTATGCAAATCAAGATGGAAGCCATTTAATTGCGGTTGAATTAAAAAAAAATATTTCGATTCATGAAGGTTGTTTGAAATGTACCTAAGTACCTCAATAACTGACATTTACCTAACCTAATTAAGAAGCCGATGAAAAGTTTCTTATCGACCTGTAATGAGATTATCTTCTTATCCGCCTGTTCTATGCATAATTTCATTTAATCCTAGTAGTATTTTATTATTGCACTTGTTTTTCTTGTCGTTTATTTTCATAATGTTATTTCGATCTTCCTTTATTTGGCTTTATGTACCTAACTTATTAGCTACTTAGTTTGAACATTATGATAAGAATCTTCAAAAGCATATAAAATACCTAATTAACTATACCTCAACCTCAATAATGAAATACAAGTATCGATGGCTAAAAATCGAGATCCATACATTATTATTATTAGAATTATACATTAGAATAACTCCATTAAGGTTTTAGAACGTGTTTCCTGCGAATATGTGGGAGTTCAAGTTCAATATTCAGGGTACCATTAAAGTAAGTTAAATCCAGTAGTATTCCTACAATCAGTTCGATACATCTCGTGGCCCTGTGTATGTAAATGCCTTATGTATTAAATGGCCAGGACTCTGTAGATTTCTTATCTCGCCCTTTGTTTCGCTACGTCTGTATTTTCGTCTGCCATCCAAGGTATTCCTCAAGGTTAAATTTTATTGGGTATTCATGTTAATCCGTGAATATTTTCACTTTTATTGCTAGGAGCCTATTGAAATTCGTAGAGCCTTTAAGAATCTTCAATTCAATTCACTGTACCTATATTTTTTTAGGGCAAGCACATTTTCCAAAAGTTATCCTTAATTACCCACTATGTATTCTGAATCATACACATTTTCTAGTACGGAGATCGGGAAAAACGGAGTCAAACTAATTTAACGTTTATTTCTTAAAACGCCTCCACAAGTACTTCTACTTCACCGGTAATAGTAATGTAAACACGAACAGCCAATAAAGCTTGCTCAAACTGTAATACGTTACGTATACTGACATCTTATTGGAAACGATAAAACATCAAGGCTGTTGACCTTGAACGGAGACGCAATGTTTACCGTAGGTCAGTGACGCCAATTATGTATAATGCTGCCACGCGGTGCCACTCGCTACTGTTCCGCTACTTAGCACTTAGCACTATATACGATCGCTCCAATGTTAAAGGAGCTCCATACATGGAAATAATGACTAATCAATACGAGAACCGTTAGCCGTTAACCTAGTTTACAAAAGTGACAACTTTGAAATCGGATATTGCGGTATAATTTTACCAACTGGCTACTTTGAGTATTGAGGCTACGAATGTTATGATTGTACCACTTATTGACAAACCTCGTAGTATCTTAACCGAGCATCAATCAATGTCTTTGTTGTAAACCGCGTTCCAATTGAGCAATATCTCATCAGTGTCACCAGTGTGCGCGGGGTCAGAGTGAGCCGTGAACGCATGAAGGTGTATGGCACACACACATTCCGGGTCGTAAGATGCGGTGGCGCCGGCCAGGAAGAACAACAACTTCATTTGTCAAACAACCGCAAGCCGGGGAGCGACGCGCAGCCGCCGGCGCAGCTTGATGTATTGCAAATGGCGGTAATTTTGAAGTTCGCGTTCCGTTTGCTATTCAAAACAGCATAAACTGCCACCGTTCTACGTTTCCCTATAATTTCACTGCAAATGACGAATGATCTGTTGTTTAACTGCCACTCAGGTGTTTCTGAATGGATTTGTTATAACACCCCACCTTTCTTAAGTAATAAGCTATAATTTTGATAATTTTCTCAAAGAGAAAGCAAAATTCGTGTTGCCAAGGTTTGTTTATTGAAATTTAGACACCTGCAAAGTCCTGGAGCGGTTGAAATGTCCATATCGTGCTATTATCTGAGTAAAACCTCGGATTACAGGCTATCGGTGGTTGTATAAATTTAATATTTGTATGGAAGAAGGAAATGGTGTTTAATCTTATTGTCTAGATCTAAGTATTGTATCAGCTATACAAAGGAACCAATTAGTTATTAGGAAAACCGCGAGTATTCCGTAATGAGTAATGACTGTCCAGTTCACTGGTCACTATCGTCATCGTCTCACTATAATATCTATTAGACTATCACTTTCGGTCGCCGAGTGCTCTATTGTCTGCGATATGATCTTTTTTCTTTTAATGAGCCTGTAGATCCGGCTGATCGTTACCTAATCGGGTACACTGACGCACTTGTGGGAACTACGGGTTAAGCAATTTGTTTCACACTAATCTCGGATCGCGACATGCATGGCTGCAGTTTCGTAACCTGAGAGGATAATGTTTAATTTCTGACAAATTCTAGGTACCGTTTATTCAATATCTCAAGGGTGATATTATCTTTGACATGATGCAATGCAAGACCAATCATCCAATCATCGTATCAGCCATCCGATGAATACTAATTTGTTGGCCGGCGTAAAGTAACGGTGAAGTATTCTGACTTAAGATGTATGGAATCGTGTTCAGAGTCTGGCACCAATTTTCCGAAAATATTCGATGTGACTCAGATTCTTTCACGCAATTTTCTACTTACCAGAAATACATGATAGTAGCAATATGTTTTACAGATTTCGTTTCCTTGAAATCATCATTTGTTATTAACACAATAAACAGATGTTATACAATGACTAAATAACAAATTCGTTTTTTTACCGGGTTTTTCATGACATAGAACAGGCGACCATCCATTTGTAGGTAGTGGTCACCGCTTTCAATAGATTATGAATTACCAGTGATAATATATCATCATCATCCTCCTGCCCTTATCCCAATTTTATTTGGGGTCGGCGCAGCATGTTTTCTCCTTCCATACTCTTCTGTCTGCCGTTATCTCACAAGTAACATTCTTTCTTACCATATCTACTTTCAGACAATCAGAGATAATGTAGTATTTTCATATTATATTAGTATATAAGACCCGTTAACAAAATTAAACTCTCATACGGAAGTATTTCACAGATTGAATGTATCGTGTGACAAGTTGTTCAAGTGATTGCACTTACACAATGTTATAGTTTTACGCTTTTCGAACAATAGCTTCTAAAGTTCAGGCTTTACAACAGAAATAAAGGTCTATAGACTATGGTTTGATTATGTTTACCACTATTACTTTCAGCTTAGGCTTGTTACTATAACTTGAACAGAACCTTCATCGCGATTGAGATTGATCGGCTAATCAAGACAGGTCAATATTTTCGAATAGATGGAACTGACATACCTACGTAATGTCAATGTATTTCTGGGACCAATGAAATTTGCGTGATAATAAATACTTTCACAAACATATCAATTGTAGGAGCTCCTATGCACATCGTACACCATTGCACATATTTTCCTTCGTACATGGATCTTTTGTGTAACTCGGCACGTTTGCAAGTGTAGAGGTCGGTGCCTGAGGTCACCCCTTCGCTACGGGTTCCGGGAACATATGACAGGTCTCTCATTGTTCGCAAATTGTTCCGCGCAAGGTCCCCGTGTAAATGTCAATCTGGCGCCGGCGCCGACGCGGTCACCGCCAGTTGGTTAACAGAACTGTTTACTATCGCTAAATATAGAATGTGGACGAGTTTGCGTGCTTTTTATGAGGAAAATAAATTATGGATGTGAATTTGCTTGTATCGTTAAAGGAATGAAATGTTGATAATGCCATGTAAATTAAAGAAAAAAGCTTGGCTGATGATGAATTTGTCTGATATTTTAGTAAGCATAGAAGAAATAAAGTGGAAAAGCAAAAAAAGTAGATTTATAACTGCTTTGGCTAAAAGTGAATCAACAGCACCTGCTGTTAGACAAGACTTCGAAGAATAGGTACATTAATATATTCTCGATACTGGTTGAATGATACCGATCTAAGTATATCTGTTGAGCTAGGTGCACAATATTATAGAATAGAAAAAACAAACACGTCTACTAATACTGTAATAAGCAGAAACAATAACAATATACTAAGAAAATAGCAACAGACACATCCATATTTTTTACCAGAATAACAAGTAAACGTCCATAAACAAATCTTCACGTGTTACGCATATAAAATACTGGGTAATCGAAGTTGTATTTATTTGTTTAATGACTCGCTTGGTACGAAAGAACTAGTCTTGCACGTAGGGCTGCCATCCGTCCGGGTTTCCCCGGATTTGTCCTCGTTTGGAGGCCGTCCGGGGGCCGTCCGGGCGGGGTTTCAAGAAGTGTCCGGGGAAAACCCGGACACTTTTCATGTAAGGAAGCACCTCATTGAATTTAAGTATATGTTAATAGTAAATGGATTACAAATTAAGTATTATTTTGTTTAAAAAAAATCGTACTCGTTCGGGGAAAAAATGCGAATTACGCCAAATGTCCGGGTTTTTCAAATGTTTGTCCGGGTTTGGCGAAATTCGAGATGGCAGCCCTACTTGCACGGGCCAAGAAACGACTTCTATTTGTGTACAAGATTGATACCAGTTGGACTCAAGTACCATCGAGGAACACTCGTAGCTGAATGCAGTGAATACGTTGAAGCCTGTTAATCATACGTTAGTCAATGTAGATATCTATGATCTAAAGTTACTGCCTATGTAATTTAATAGTGTCCGTCCTTTTAGCACTTAAATAGATAATATATCAAAGTCAAAGATCGTCTCTTCAATAGGATGTAATGAATACTATATGGTGTGCGTTAAGGAAGTCGTGGTACATTGAATTATTAATTGCTGGATGTTCTTTGTCCTGTTCCTTTTTAATTGCAGTCCCAGTTAATTTATGTTTCATTGTTGTTGCTTTTTCCATTGTGAGTGAGCTTTTCAGTTTATCATCGTACTTTTTCACGGCTCTCAATGTTTTGTCTCAAAAATAACAACGATATTTTTTTAAGAGATATTTTACAGCGTTTTGTCATAGTGCTTACTTAATAGGACAAAATTACTTTTATATTTCGTCATTGATGGAGTATTTGAATTTCACGTCATTAGATAATTTACCACCATTTGCATAACATCCAAACTTTTTCATAACATTATTATATATTTCTCAGTCCACATTACCTGCTAGGCCGTTTCAAATGCAAATGATTTCTATGAAACTGTCTCCATTGATAGTGCACAATGGGCGAATCATGCGCACCATCTGAGGGACTGCGGAATCACGACACGACAATGACATCGCGCTTTTCTTTGCCGCCAATATGGTGTTATGAAATATCTATAGAAAATAACTTCTGATTATTTCCGTAAATGGGCATTCGAATGATTGACAACTCGATAAGTGGCAGTTATAAGAGAGCTTTAATGAAATGGCTTCCGCTACTGATTAGATTTGCATGGAGATTTTTTAAAGGTCATCAAAATCAACCGCTTTTAAGAGTTCCACTTTAACAGTGTTATTGATGGACTGATGTCATTATAAAATTATGATTTACTTGAAAATGTTACGCCATAATATTTTCTTCTTGTGATTTCACATAACCAGTTGCTTATGGGTAATCTATTCTTGTTGCACTTAGCTCTGGGGCTAAGTACCTAATAATATCTAAGGATTGGTGGCCCTTAAATAAATTTCAAAAAACTTTTATAGCTCCATTAACTTATGCCGTAATATCGTCTAGAAATGTTTCGACTAAAAGCTGCTATTTAAAATAATGCCGAGACTTAAAGAACATGTCGTCGGTGAAAAAGTTTAAAATAAAAACAAATGAATCCATGACCATAAAACTATTTACGACGATGCGTGTACAATATTTTAAACAACGCCTTCTACCATTAAATTAATGCGAAATAGCCCGTGGTGAGTGTATACAAGCATGTCAACTTGACTAATTTGTGAGCCAAGAGTTTTAGTGCTGGACTTATTTCCAATTTTATAGTCCGCGACCTGACGCTTGAATTTTTTTTATGTTAGAAAATTTACAACTCATTCCCCTGTCCCTTTGAGTTACTGATGTTTCTGCCGTCACTTCTCGGTATGACTGTAAAGTCCCTTTTATAGGCACAGCTATTTTTTGCACATTCTGTCTGCAGTTAACATGCACAGTAAAGTATTGTGATGTATGACTTGCAAATATAGGATTAATTAAGCACAGGGAATGCATACGAACGCAGCGCTACACTTGCGACACAGCCAGGGTAAACATTAGTGTTGGCTAATAAAAAACACTTAAAAGGTCATTACGAAACAAATTTCTTAAGTTAAACACATTATTATCTATTCGATCACGTAATAAAACAAACACGGTTACCGCTATAGCCTGATTAATAGCCATAAATCTTCTCGTATTTGCAATAAGGAGACAAACGTTTGTCGCAATGGCTAACGTAACTCGAATAATTAGTAAAATCACGATTTATCCCACTTTCTAGGTCTCTTCCGATCTGCACTATCGATCATCGGAAGATATCGATCTTATCTCACGATCAATTACTTACCGGGTAGTGGGAAACGGTACTTTATGAACATCTACTTATATCTGATTATCTGCAGCGATTTCTACTTTAATTACTTAATTGTACTATAGAATGTCGATTTATTTACTGAAGTAATTTGGTCTCAGAGTTATATAACTAACGAGGAATTATCTATGCAATACATAGTTATGTTACATGTGTTAAACGTTCAAAAATGCGAATATGAGCAAATCTCTGCTGAATGTGACTAACGCTCAATTCATTAGCTTTTGAAATTATATCAACATCATAGGTGCACATTTCATTACATTTATAAAGTTGTTGTTATTGTATAATGTTCAGTTTTTATAAACCTTATATCCCTTACAAGGCTTCAAACTATCTCCACATCACTCGATTCAAGGAACCGTGAAATCATAACAAAAACACAAACAGACAGGCAGACATTTGCACACAAACTTTGGCATTTCTAACACTAAGTAAAGATATCTATCAACCGCACCCATCGTATGAGGAAGTTGGACTTCAGTAGGATATTAGTCAAGTATTCGGGGCAATGAATCGATTATATCATTCGCGTTATATTATAATTATAAAAATGCACCTCCTTACGGGTCATTGGTCACTTCAGAATCGTTCATCACTGAATGAAGCGCTGTCAACAATCAATTTACAACTGAGATCATTAATTTTTTACCTAGCTTCGTAGTTATTTAATGAAGAGGAATATTTAATCAAAGATCCGTTTACCTTCTATCATTATGTGGACTGGGGATTTTCGATCGAAGTGTAGAAGAGGTTTAACGTGATCGTTACTAGCCAGCGTAACTTTCATATTTTTGTAAGCTTCTTCAGGCTTATCAACATACTGGAAGCAATTTAAATACCTACCTAAATAATATTTGAAGTACTGAAATCATGGGCTTCTTCAGAGATAAAGACCACTTTTGCTGGAGACTTCTATGTCACCTTTTAAGTTAAATTGCATTGATACTCTCATTATTTTGCTACTAAGAATCTGTTTTGATATAAATTATATCAGATCCGCAAATAGTCTCTCTCTTACAAAATTAGGCTACTAGCATCGACTTCAGAACCTATGAGTCAACGTATTATTTCGATGGCTCGATCTTCATCTGTAGATAAATATTGAAAACGAAAGTAGGTACTTAATACTACAACTAGTTAATATATTTGTATGTTTGTTATGTTTTTTTTTTAAGTGCAAAGGAAAGGATAAAGTGAGAATATCTTTCACAAATACTGTACCTTTTTCACTTTTATGTGAACAATTCGTGTAAACGCAATTATTTACTCGATGACCAATACCAACCTCATTAGGAATCTTTTATTTACAATCATGATCATGCGAATTATTGGAAGCTCTTCTTAATATTTTCGACAAATGTGAAAAGTTTCAAGTTAAATACCTAATTGTATTACTCATCCTCGGTGAAATTGAAGTATCATAATATATCAGTATCATAATATATAGGCTGGCCTGTCAAACAGTTGTCAGAAGCACATACTCTGCCCAATTAATTTCGCATTAGTGATAAATACTGTGAAGTTGTGACCCAAAATGTGTTTAAAGTGTTGTGGAAGTGACTTTAAAATAGTGCAAATGTTATCTAGCACTCTCTTAGCTTAAATTCGATAAAAAACTCGAATAAATAACATCAATTTCGAGCCGCAAAATTTTTTTTCTACCCACATCTTAATAATAATTTTCTGACAGTTGTCAAAGTTAAATCATCAATGTCAATGAGGGTTGCCAGCCTCTAATCAGTGTTGTCACATGTTAGAACAAATTACCCTGGAAATTACGGACCAAGTTACCGAAGGCCGTAGAGGATTAGTAGACCAGGCTCCCGTATCGGCGAATAACTGTACGTTATCTCAAAAAAATCTAAAGAAACATACCTACGAGCAAAATGGACCTGGATAATAATAACATTACCTTCCGTAATAAACCCTGTAGAACAAGCTCGTTGACAGACTTGTCTAAATTAACAACAAACAGCGACAAAACTATATTGGATACGACAATGATGAGTATACCGGATAGTTTCCATGACACAACTGACGAAATCCGTGAATTAAATAACGAGATTAGAAAACTTAAGCAACAATTACAAGGCGCACATCAAGAGATCGACAATTTAAATATAGAAAACCTACGCCTAAAAACAGATCTACAAAATATGATAACAACGGTTAACACCTACAAGAAAATATGCTCAACCCCGGAGAAAAAGAGATCAACACCAACACGCATATACAAGACACCACGCCAAGCTACTTCACCAATTGAACAAGCCAATAAGTGTTTATATTCTATGACTCTGCCTAACCATGCGAACAAGAAACACAATAAAGAAACTCAGACTGAGGAAAACTGTAATCAGTCAACTAATCATGACTCAAAATTGCCTGACCGAGCACCAATCAATCCCGTGACACCACCAAGCAATCCGGTTGTACCCATAACAAAAGAACAGGTAGCTAAACGAAAGAACAAACTTTGCATTTTAAGTAGTTATAAATACAATGGATCTTTGTCCTGTATGGAAGATGTTTTCTCAGAATTCCTTGACTTCTGCCACTATACGATTTCTAACAGCACAATAACACAATTATTAAGTGGCATTGAAGATAGATTAAAGGGATTTACCCTAAACGACTATTGCCTAATTTTTATTGGAGAAAATCATATTAATGACATTGAAAATAACTACATTAAGTTAATAAACATTCTTAATGAATCCCTACGAAAAATTACACACACCAACGTAGTAATCTGTCTTCCTACTTATAAAACGGGATCACTTATATACAATTTTAAAGTCGAAATGTTTAATAACCTCCTACAACTAGATAACCAAAACCACAAGTACGCATACATCTTCGACAGCAACTACCATCTTACACATGAAATGTTTTCTTATACCACGGGTAGAATCAATAAATACGGAATAAAAAATATATACCAAAATATTATGAGTAACATCCAGATTGATCTAAAATTATATTCTCATACAAATAGGCAGGAATTTGACGAAATTTTAACAACTCCCACTAATGGGAAAAAACACAATCTAAGCTCGAAGGAAAATCCCGATTTTTTTCGTTTATAAGAATATACAGATTCTTCATCAAAATATTGCTGGACTTATGAATAAAAGCGATATACTTACTGTGTACTTGGATGAATTAGAAAACAGTAAAAAAAGCCGGATAGATTGTATATGCATAACCGAGCACTTTATGACACCTCAACAAGAAGGGCTTCTAAATATACCAAATTACAACCTAACAACGAGTTTCTCCAGAGAAAATAGAAGAGGTGGCGCATGCATCTTAACCAGGGTCGGCCACAAATGCAAAGTGATAAATATAGGAAAATACTGTGTAACCAATGTAATTGAATGTTGCGCGATAGAATTTACAGAACACAAGATTGTCATAGTATGTGTTTATAGAATTCCTCAATCTAATCTAGATATTTTTTTTGAAAACTTAAATAATATTTTACATCTATTGTGTATAAAATTGAACAACAAAATGGTTATTCTCTGTGGAGACTTTAATATTAACATATTAAAAAGAAATAAGCAAGCTTTAGACTTTGAATATACATTGTTGAATTATAATTTAAAGTTACAATTTTCTCAACCCACTAGGTTAAGTAGTGGGACTTGCTTAGACAATATAGCACACAATGTGAAAGGCTGTAAGGGAGAAATTATAGAATTGGGCCTTTCAGACCATACAGCACAGCTTTTGGAATGTCCTGTTAAAAAGACGTGTGTCATAAAGCGTTGGAAAATCAAAAGACGAAATTACTCTCAGGAGAACATAGATAAATTTAGAAATTGCATTAAGAGTCTCGCTTTTTCGGATGTGTATAAAACAAACGACGTCAATGAGGCCTACTCTTATTTTCTTGATCTATTCAGATGTTTTTACGATCTTTGCTTTCCTTACGAAATAATAACAAAATCGTTGTCCCAAAAATCTAAATGGATTACTAACGGGATAAGAAAATGCAGCAAAAAGAAACGGCAACTAATATGGCAATACAGAATAAATCCTACCCAAAATAACAAAACATCTTTTAAAACATACTCTGCTAGGTTTAAAAGAGTTATAACATTAACACAAAGAGCGCGAAATAACTACTTCATTATGACATCAGCAAATAAATCTAAAGCGGCATGGAAAATAATTAATAATTCTAAAACGAACGTCCCCAAAGAACCAATAGTGCAAATTCAAACTGAGACACAGAAAATAACAAACCCTTTAAAAATTGCTCAGGTTTTTAACGAATTTTACGTCAACCAAGTTACAACACCAAAAAAACATTCTATACCTGAAATAAATGTACGCTCACATACCTCAAACTCTCTGTTCATGGAACCAACTACACCTCAAGATATAAATAATCATATAAATTCCCTTCGAAATACAAATAGTGTTGGCTATGATGGAATATGCACTAAAGTGATCAAAGGAGTATCTCAATACATAGCTCCACATCTCAGCCACATAATTAATATGAGTATATCTACCGGAATCTTCCCTGAAAAATTAAAAACGTCAATAATTATACCCTTGCACAAGAAAAATGATAAACAAACCATGACTAACTACAGGCCCATAGCGTTAATACCAGTTTTCTCAAAAATATTTGAAAAAGCAATCTATAAGCCCCTATATAACTACCTTGAAAAATCAAGCATATTGGTGAAGGAACAAAAGGGATTTCGCAAGAAAAAGACGATTAATATGGCCATTTATGATCTTCTTCTTCCTATTCTGTCAAATGTAGAAAAAAGAATTCCAGTATGTGCTATCTATATGGATTTATCAAAAGCTTTCGACTATGTAGATTTCCCTATATTATTACGTAAACTTGAAAAATATGGCGTAAGGGGGAATATACTTGATCTTATTAGATCCTACTTGACAAATAGAAAGCAATTTGTAGAAATTACGCAAATTGATTTAAATACCAGACGTGAGAAAAAATACCGCTCTAAAAACGAAATAATTAAATACGGCGTTCCTCAAGGTAGCGTGTTAGGACCCCTGCTTTTCATACTTTATATAAATGACCTTCCTGAGCAAATAGAACATCCCATGGTCCTATTCGCAGATGACAGCACCGTAGTAATTAAATGTACTGACCCTAATACCTATGAAAATGAAATAAATGTGACATTAAATAAAATTATATCATGGTTTAACAACAATAATCTTATCATAAACTTAAAAAAGACTAAAATTATGCATTTTTATCAAAGGACCCCACAGAAAGTGCTAGACATTAACTATTTAGATACTAAAATAGAGCAAACCAACGTGACCAAATTTCTTGGTATTAATATAGACAATAATTTGAATTGGAAATATCAGACAGACGAAATATGTAAAAAACTCAATAAATTTACCTATGTTCTCTATAAACTGTCAAAAATTGTGAACCTAGAATCTGTACTAACAGCTTATCATGGTTATGTTGCATCAACACTCAGATATGGCATAATGTACTGGGGTAATTCGGTAGATAGAGAACTCGTCTTTAGAGCGCAAAAAAGATGTATCAGGGCTATGTGTGATTTACATAGCACAGACAGTTGCCAACCGTTCTTCCGGCGTCTAAAGATTCTGACCTTGCCATCGTTGTATATATACGAAACAAACGTATTCGTTAAGTCCAATATATCGCTTTACAAAATCGCTACCAAAAGCTACTACAGAAAATTACGGGATAAAAATAAATCAGAACTCGAAGTGACCTACGGCAAAACAGCACTAATGAATAAAAGTACATTCGTAATGGCCGTCAAAATATTTAATAAACTACCTGAACAAATGAAAACGCTAAACATGGACAATTTCAAAAAAGTGCTTTTCAAATTGTTGATAACAAAATGCTACTATTCAGTTAAGGACTATTTAGATGACAATTCTATAATTACTTCCCCTGACAATCTTATTATACATCCTAAACTGTTTTGACGATTCCGAATAAGGCTAAACAATTAACTGTTTTTATGTTACTGACACTAAATGACATCTATCTATTTTTTTTCTTTTTGTATTCTATGGAATTTATATTGTTATGATGCGCTTGTGACAAACGTGAATGTTTTGGGGGTAATAATTTATGATATTATGTTATGTAGACTGGGATAAGAGCAGGGGAATGACAATTATGTTAAATAAATATATTTGTACACCTTTGGGTAAAACATAGAGACACTAAATCGTACTTGTAACATCTCACATTGCTGTAATTTGACCTATGTTTACAAATAAAGCATTCTGATTCTGATTCTGATTCTGATTCATCAGCTTCATTAATACAATGTATGTGTACATTGGCTCAATTAAAAAGATCAAACAGTTAATATCGATCTACTTACTAATAAAACTACAATTAATCATCGATACCACTTGAGAGAAAGTACTGACTCACTACTCGGAATGTGATCTTCATTTGCTTGCTCGTAATAAGAAAAAAAATCGAATGCGTCAGTTGCGCCTGCGTCAGTGTTACATCACTAAGAAATGTCCCGTCACTGTTCCGGAGATCCGCAATTTGCAGTTCTTACTTGCGATTACATTTGAATTATTTGCACACCGAATCACGCTACAGAAATTGCTACATACTCTTGTCTTGCAAATTAACGCTGAGGATTGTGTTTATGGGTTACAGTTCGTAGAAATGGACGTAGATAAATAGTTTGTAGAATTTAACTGGCAAATAGAGTCCCAAAAATAGTGAAGTCAAAGAATCTCATAAACCAATAAAAAAGATGAAGTTGTTCTGCTATTGAAAAGTATAATTCAATATCAGCTCCTTAAAAAAATAATAGTGCGACATTCAATCAAAATATACCCTCATACATTCACTCTTACTCGTGTAGCTTATTACGAACATCTAGTTTGAAACGCTGAAAATATCACCTAATCTCCGGGGAAATTATACTGTACATGTGGACAAGAATCAGTTTCATTGCCAAACGACTTGTCCTTACCACGTTATGTCATGGGAAATAGCACTCGTAAATGTAATAGAGATGGAATTAGAACTATCACTTTTGTTCGATGTAAGTGCGTAATAAAAATCGTAGTTAAAATAATTGAAATGAAAACAAAGAGGCCTTAAGCAATGTGTTAACGATAATTGCTTAATTTTGAACACAACAAACATTAATCTTCCAACTAAAATAATTAGTTTTCAGATGAGAAAATTTAGAAATAGCCACAAATCAAAGCATAAGAAAACACATACTATAATTCTTTTTAACGCCTTAACAAGCATGTCCGCCACTTACCGAGTCCGACGCATTTATTTGAATTATAAATGACCCCACTGCAGCGATGCCATGAAGACGCTGTTATGACTTTATGAGCTAACCTGTGTACTGTGGGCAAAAAAGATTGTTTACGTAATTTTTCTTAGTTTATACCTCGTTATTTATGGTGTCTTCAAAATCGTGCGAAATTGACCCTGATGTTTGAGCTGTTTAGTAGGGAATAATTTGCATAGTAAGACATAAACTTGGTAAGAATTATGAAATTAGGAGTCTTCCGATATTTTTCCTAAAAAAGTTATGTGATTTAAAAAAAAAATTGGATTACCCACCTCTAGAATAGCCACGTTGTGATTTTAGATTTAATCATAACAGTGTTCACACTTATTTCCTTTGCCATGTGTACCCTGAGTAGAGCCTAATGGTGCAGTGGAAACTCACGTCCTGTTTTATAGTCTCGTACCAACATTTTATAGTGTCTGCAGCCGGAAGTTATGAGCGCACTTTACACACCATAACGACCCCATTTGAAAGGACTTGGCAGATGTTACACCAAAGCGAAACCAATGTTATTAAATGCTCGTTATATTTGAAAATAAAACCTGGAATGCTTTTCATCATAGAAACATTACCTGTATTGTTTCTAAAGAGCGCTGTTTTTAATGATCTGTTAAGTACAATTTTGCGAATAGTGTTCCGATGGTGAGCAGTCCTGTATTGTTTGAGACGAGTGTTTTATGAAATTTCGTAGTCGTCGAATGTAACTCAACTTTCTTCCTAAAAACAGCCCACTGTAAGTTTAAAATATGCACATTAAGGCTTGTTATTATGTTAAAACTAATAAGTACCGAAGGATGCAGAAACACCCATAAAGCATTTGCTGAAAGAGTAATATGCAATGCGTTGCCAAAAATTACTCTAAAGCTTGTGGCACATTATAGCAGCACCGCAACAGCACGGCTCCACACCAGCATTTAAGTTGTCATTCAATTTAGAGCATTAAATCGTGTATATTATAATATATTTCGTAATGTCAATATGAAAAAGCCAACGGCGAGCAGTCAGCGTGCTTGCCGCTTCCACACAACTCGACTCGCCGCCAGCGTGCTGACCTCATGCGTACAGCGCGCCAACGGCGTGCTAATTGCGCGCTGACTCCGAGCCGGCAGCGAAACAACGTCATTACGTCGTGTTCAATCATAACATCAATCATAATCGTCTTAAAATAATATTGAGTTTGCTGTGACAGCAAGCTTACACCTCGCGGCCGGCGCGCGGCCGGCGCGCCGACGGCGCGCCGACGGCGAGCGGACAGCGCGTGGTTGGCGCGCTGTCCGCTCGCCGTAGTCTTAATTCGAGGCGACGCCGTGCTGCAGCCGTGCTGTTGCGGTGCTGCTATAATGTGCCACAAGCTTAAGTGTTAATTGGACAATCCCGTGTTTGCCATCTGTTGCTGACTAATGCAATAGGTATGAACCTTGTACAAAGGTCACCTTCAGACGGCGTAACTAATCAGTGTTTACGGAACAAATAGGTATACACTGGTGGTATTCAGGCCGAGGTGTAGAGGCGCCGCCGGATAATCCCCGAGACCAAACGCTTTGCTGTGACCAAAGTAACTAGGGCAAAACGTAATGACGCTCTAAACTGACTCACTGACCATTACTCTGTTACGCAAACACAAATATTTGGATATCATAAAAAGAACAGATTACGTATGATTTAAACGATGCTACTTGATACGATACCTCCCACGTTACACCCACGTAGAAAGTCTTAGCTTTGCTCCCTTTGACATATTGTTCCGATCGTTACTTTCTTTCTGGTTTAAGAAAAATTATAGAGATACAAAGTAGGTACGTCTTGTTCCCGTATGAATATTAAGTAGAATGAACCGTAAGGTCACCCGACAGTTCATGGGAATGGAGACCGCAATTAGTGCAACTAATGAACTCATGTTTTCAATAAATTTACATCTAATCGAATGCAAACTGCTGCTTCTCTGTGGCAGTCGTGGCGCCTAAGGGCTAGACTACAACTGTGTCAACGAAATTCTCATTTCGTCTGAAATGTTCCTTTGTCTTTACAGATCCTGAAATGTAATGAATGCAGCCACCCAAGCTTGTAGGTACTCGCAGTTCAAAATGATGAACAGCAAACTACCTCGTTTTGTCAAAGAATCCGATTTCTTGTAAATAACTGTTTGCCTTTTTCAGCAAAAACGTACATAATGTACAGTAAACATAACATCTTGATTTGTAGATATGTTGGGAACGTAACAAAGGAACATAAAAGTGTAAATGGAAATTCTTTTACAAATAAAAGGTCACGTTGAGACCGTGATATTTAAGGTTACTTTTACAACGTGGTATTCGTATAAATCAAAGCGACATTTGGATGCATTCACGGAATATTATTGCGTTGTAAACAGACACTGGCTGGGCTTTGACTGTACTGATGAAGTTGTTAGTATCAGGCATGAGGAAATCCTGCAGCGCAAATAAGGAAAATTTTACAGGATGACTGTCACCAGTTTATCAGATAAACAAACTGTTGAGTTTGAGAGTGTCGTAAAAATATTTAAAGAGAAGAAATATTACAATACAACCTTAAAACAGATTTTTCAGTACCATCTCCATAGTTCGAAAATTAATTCATCTATCTTAGAGAATACCCAAAGCTTTGACACTACACCACTTCAACCTCCAATTTTCTCGAAATGGACACTTGCTATCAATCACTCGGTACTCTTACAAGTAAGTATATATGTTTAGTATAGACTTACTACTTGAAGTTGTGAATGAATATGATAGTGATTTTACATAACAACAATAGCGCGTGGGTTGTATCAAATGATTCAATTGTAGGTAGGTATGTTAAATTCTGTAGTGCTGTTACTTTCTTTGGTCGTAAAGAAAAGTGCTTGCGTAACATTTCGATGATTTATTTGATAAGTTTTATAATTAATTTAAGACGTGGGTCTATGAGTTGGAAAGGCCAACAACACTTATTTTTATGTGCAAATCTCATCCCACCAACAAAATATCTAATCTCTTTGTGGTAAGTGATACGTATGGAATACATACAATAATGGCATTCTCCTTCTTCTGTTCTCAAAAGGCACGTCTTTAGAAAATCTTCCCTTTAAAAGATTAACTTTAAGAGTATTCCTAAGTTTTCTTTTCTTTTTTCTCAGATCATCTAACGATATTAAAGAACAAGTATATTTTTTTGCATTAATGTTAGCAGGTAGATATATAGGTATAACAGCAAATATGTTACGTAGTACAGGTGTGCGTTTATGGAATAATCTTGCAGGACCCCTTCGCGTATAACTCACTTTGATAAGTATCTAAAATAACTGTTTATTAAAATTATTAACAGATCAAAATATTTACCTAAATCAAAGTGAAATCTAAAGCAATAAAGTACGATACTGTTGTGCAGCATTAGTATAGGCGATATTATGCTAATAACACGACCCAAGGCGACCGCGAGACTTGTCGATGTTGGCGCCACCTACCTGCGCCGGACGGAACCGTGTTCCCGGCCCTTTACATCATTTCATTAACATCTTACAAGAACTTTCATGTAGCCCACCACAGTTCTAATGGAGACAGATATCTGCTGCATACAAATGACGGAATTTCGATGACAGTTTATTCAAGAACTCAAAAAAAGATGAGTTTTGCATATTCATCAAAAGAACTGACAGGCTCGCAGTATTTGCAAGTAAAATGTTATGCCTTAGAGTAATGGGTTGCTCTGACGACTTTATTGCTGAAACCATTTGCTAGCTAAATTGGGATCGTGCAGATTCCTAACCTCAGGCGGATGGAGTTTAATAAGAAAAAACCTTATGTCTTTTAACCATAAAATTGCCAAGACCCTTAAAATATTTATGACGTAGTTATTTCTTTGAAACGTACAGGATCTGAAATTGTTGGCCTATGTAACAAGGCACTATACTTTAGTACAGCAGTTTTACCATATAAGACATAGGGACGACTCGAACCTACAGTGTATCGCGAGGCGGTGCTGGCCATTGGACCATTGTAGGTTCTATTTCCTTCGATACATGTAATGACATCGTGGGTAGTTTACAAACTTTATCGCCGGAGAGTAAAACGACCTGTTCCCCTTAGTTAACTCTTAAATACAAAGGCACAGGATCCAATAGGTGCTTTGCCGTCATTCCGGGATGAACATAGAAATAATCTTTGTGGTCTAGCAATTCCCTAACCTTTATGGCAATCTTCCAGGGTATCCAATTAAACCGTAAGATCTAACATGAGATAGTAAATGCAGTAATTTAATTTCATTGTCGAAATGCTGAATTAAGGCGACGAATTGGTCAACAATAGTTCCATAACCGGTACGCGCATCTAAGGCGCCAAAAGGGGTCGGAGCGTCTGAGCGGGGCGAGGATAACAATACGCGCGCTAGCTTATAACTAAAAGTCGTAAGCGACAAAATGGTTTTGTAATTTTATTATTTAGAAATGATAATTTGATAGAAATTCCTTCTACAATTTTAAAGAGTATGTATATACTCAACTACTAAAAAAGTTAAGAGGCTTAAATCGGTCCCGTTTGCCCATAATATGTGAATCTCTTTTTAAAAAGAGGTATGTTTGATATATTTTTCTCTGTTATAAAAGTTACCTAATCATGTTTCTATGTCTAACAAAATAAGGTTTATATCATGAACTTTCAGGTAACCAAGTTGTATTTTGATCCGTTTTGTATTTACTGAGAAAAATTGAGATCCTTGGCACCAAAAATTCCAATTCGTCCTCTTAACTACATTTGCAGATATTTCCCTTTCTTCTGTGCGTGGAATCTTAAAAGGGAAGAGGGATCTGACATAAAAAAATATATTACAAACTTTTTGGCCATATCGGAACTAAAAACTTTTAAGAAAAAACCTGTTCTGCTGGTTCTTAGACCTTAGGATACTATAACGTATACTTACGTAGAAGCACCATAAACTCCTAGATCCGGAATCCTGTTTGAAACCAAACATGAAATCTATGAAAACTGTTTCTAAAGCAATAAATCGTTTATGACGGTAGTAAAAACCAAATCTATTTCGTTTATAATATTTTCAATCATCGGAACAGATATGAGATCGAAGTTTGTGATAATAATCATAATACTGATGATAGTCCATTCATACGAATTACGTTTGCTTACTGAACAATAGTTTATTGTGCAATTATGCTATCACTTGCATTTCATCTCATCGAGAGCCTCTTCTATCGGCGACCTACGCGTTTGCTAGAACATTCTCATAAGCTTCCTATACATCGCTGTGTTTGTTTGGGTTCAGACGGTGCTTTACTGAATGAAAGATGCGTTGTATATCTAACATAAGTGTATCGTCGTGTAGGCGTTACGTCACAGCGATCGTCATCTCTATAACTGTCAAGGTGGTCGTTGTGTAAGCGCATCCGCGAGGTGTCATTGACATTACGGATGTTATGTGATTTGTGAATAAGGGATCTGTTAGTTTTGGCAGTGAGAGTCATTTTCGTAATCGTGCACTTGTCGGTATTGTGCTACTGTTTCTATGAAAGTTTGTTGTGGTCGTTCTGTGAATGTGTGAATTTATATACTTAGGTTTTCATCATATTACTATCGCGTGTTGAGATTTCCTGCGGAAAAACTTCCCGATCAAACCTAGGATTTAAGTCTGAACTTTGTCGTTTAAACATTTTTTGTTCTATTTTCGTTTCCGTTTAATTAATAATACATACTTAAAAACCATATCTTAAACTTAGGAAAGGATTATTCCGATTATTCGCTGTACTGCGGCGTTGGTATACAAGTGCAAGTCTGAAAATCCTGATGACTTCACACACAGAATTTCACGAAAACACAATCCAACAGTAACCCAGTCCCTAATTCGATCCAATTCAACTTAATTTCTCCACAGCAATATTTCCATTTTTAGTCATTATCTTGTCATTTCTCTTTTCCATAGTTACCGACATTATCTATAAAATAGATTAGTCACGCCTACTTAATGCCATTTCCTAATCGTACCTAGTATTGCCACGATTGCAGCAACACAGCTAATTAGTGAAGCCAGTAAGATTCCATTAAGAAATAGAACAAATTCTGTTACAGAACTAATCAAGAGTTAAATGAGCGACAATGGCCTAATTGCGTGGTCAACGATGATGGAAACTTGGCGACTAACCCTGCTTCAATTAATAAACTAATAGTTATTATAAATGGAGATTATGAACTTGTGTCTTTGCGGCCAACTGTTGCAGAGATTTTCATAATGTTTTGATGGATGAACCCTGAGCCTGGGCAAGAAGTAAAACGACTACAACACACAATAGGTACTCATGGGTAATCACATAAATTGTACCGTGTAAGACTCTTATTTCAAATACATATAATCATCGCAAATAATCGTATATTAGTCAGCAGAAAAACATCTCTCAAACATGCTTTTACTAATAACCATTAAGTTGAATTCATAAAACAGTATCTTTCAATCAAATTCAGCATCATAATATATGCAGATTTTACTCCAAAAACAACTCTCAATTTATTTGTTGTGCCTTATGAAAAAAATATAGCATCGACCACTTGTAATATTTGCACAATAAAAATATGTATATCTTCGCCATTTCTCAACCAAACCCCAAACTCTAGAAAAACAAAGATCAACAATTTTGTAACAGAAATTTCACGCGCTCATAACTCGACAACGTTAGCTTACGTTACGTAAACCGAGTGCAAATTCGAATCGAAGAACCAGATCGGTTGATTTATGGCATTGGCAAACTGTGTGTGGTGTCGTGACGTGTTCTAATCATATCGAGTTAAATGGCTAATGGACACTAATGGAAATAATCGCGGGAGAAGATCTGACGAGGACTGTCTGCGACCGGACGGAGAAAGTGACAAGTTTGCCGCTATTAAGGCGTAGTTTTAACACTGTTTGTTATTCGATAGATGGTATAAAATATTTTATGGCACGTTATACAAATAAAGGAACAATATAAATGCTTTTCTTATGGTAAGGAGACTGGTGAAATTGCTCCTCCAAGAAACAGCAGCTAACAAATCTTATTCCGTCAACTAACCTCTACATAGCAAAGTTTCGGTAAAAAAATTGAACAACGAATCCAAGAAAAACAGGGGAAGATGGTTTCCATTGAGTCACAATGAACGGGAAAATCCTATATAGTACAAGGTTACTCACTTATTAAAAAACAGATCCTAATACGTAAACATCCAGTACGTTAGTATCCATAGTAGATTTTCTATGGAAACAACCAGAAAGCACCTATCAGCAACTGTAAACTTTTATTCTCACAAATCGGATGAGTAATATGATCGTGATGGGTCATTCGGATGGTCGTGGGCGGTACCTGGCAACACTCAACGATGAATCTATAGCAGGTGCAACTACTCGATCGATTGTTTACGACAACGATAGAAACCGCATATAATAAATGTGTAAATAATGCTCTTAAGTGCTGCTTTCAAATTGATTTCTAATATTTTTTGGGTAATCGGTTTATGAGACATGACGTTTGTTATATATAAACTGTTTATGATAGGCTTCTGTTAAATAACTAAAAGTAATGTGCTAAAAGTAATCGACAAGAGCACTTTTGATAAAACGCCTCACCATTATCATATCAGGCAATTGCCGTCCGATGCTAATCGTAGGCATCCCCCAAGGAACGCAAACCATCCTGGTCGTGGGTAGACCGCATCCGTCCACTGCCCTCCATCTTCTTCAAATCGACATCTCATAAACTCTTTTACAAAAAGCTTGTAAAAAAGTAAATTATCATCTTACATATTAACTAAAGTACATTATATCAATCTATATATCTACAAAAACTTTGAAACAGATGGTAAAGACTTGGGTGGCAATTAGTTTAATTAAATTAAGATATTCTCTACCAACTGAAGAACTGTCCCTTAAGCTCATAATTTAATGTATAGATAAAACTGAGAGGCTAATTTGTAAACCGTTACAGTTGCGCAAATATCAATATACTCACATTAACTAGTTTTGGACACTGGTTTCGCATAGGCTTCGTAATGCAATAAACATGAACATAATGAACAGTGTATTGAAATTAAGAAATATGGAAAAAATACAGTAAGAGACCAATATTGTTAAACGTATTTTTTACCAAGGAAACGTCAATGCAAAGAGCTGTAGTTTACACCTATGTATAATGTGAAAAATTACTGGCTTTGACAGACAAACAATTTCCACTTAACGACATAGAACTATTCCTTCGCAATGTTCGAACTACTTTTACTGGGGTTTATTTTTTACTGTTATGTAAGACACAAGTCACATTTCGTGATCAATGTCTTAAGGATAAGTTTTCGGTAATTAGATGGCATTAGCGTATTGCGGGCGATATAATCTCTTTATTATTTAAGCTGTTAAACATTATGTTGCTAGTAAGTAAACACTTAACACGTCCCGTATACGGAACATCTGTCAAAACGTTGCTACATTCTTCTTAAAATATTATAAAATTCTTCATAGTTCGTTATATAAAAGTTCGGCGCGAACGTCTTACAAAATGCAACGATTTATGTTCAATTTTCCGCTGTTTATGTTTCGTCATGTTCCTGTCATCGCATTGATGCAATAAATTACGCATTATTAGTTGTTTATGTGCAGCGCTGAGACTGGAATTCTGATTTAATTAGTCTAACGTGAATTGAATGGACACAATAAATTACGACACCTAAATATTTGGTTAACAAATATGTAGTAGTTAATGCAATAAATAAATGTGTGAAATAATAATTCCTGTCGAAATTTTAAGTGATATTTTTTAATAAATGCGTGGCAATCAAAAGTGATGTGTAGTTATTTGCGTATTACGCGATGCGATATCTGTCAAAATATTTTGACGGGCCGCCCGTAACCGAGCCACTGGCAGAGAGTACGCAAAACGCTACTCATTAATTACATCCGACATTACTAGTTTTACTTTCATTAGTTATACAAGATATTTACATAATTTTCTATTTGAATAAATATAAGTAATGTAACTAATGCCAGGGTCCTTTCTATCAGTTGCAACTAAGGAATGTGATGATTACGACAGGAACTTGGAAAGTCCCAAAGTTAGTTTCGTAATGAGGCCTTAGTTTAGTTTTAAACTGCAATGACTTTTATTAAGTCTTTAAAAATATGTTGTACCTAGAACATATACCCACAATGTGAATAAATGTCCCAAAGGTTTCAACTTAGATACAATTGCACAAATCAATACATGTGTAAGAGATACAAAACAAACGAAAGAAATATATCGCTCAAAACCAATAAGTAAGTCTATAGACGGTCATATTAATAAAATCTCGATTGTTGATGGTACACGACATTGTCTTCGAAAGTCTTTCGATCGGTTTATTCGATACAAGAACTTTTATCTTAAACATATTCCTCTGTTCAGAGAGATCGCTGCGGCTAACAAAAGGGCCGAAAGTTATGTTATTGCGAAATGGAACGGCTTCATAAATTGTAGGACGTTTCGCTTTTGACAGCCGTCCCGAGTATGCTTTACGTGAAACTATGCTCCTGTCTTCCGTACCAACAGCGACTTGTGCAGTTCATAGAACCTCTTCCTTACTTGCATTATCTATTGTTTGAATCTCAACGTGTATTGATTGCGAATTCTGATAGCCAGAGTCCGGGTTCCGGTGATTGGTTATAAGCTGATATGATCGCCGAATTTCTCACTTCTGTGTCACATTCGAAGAATGTTAACAATCACGTGGCATTTGTTGTGTCTGAGATTACGTACCAATCATTAGCCTATCTAAATAGGACCCGACTCATTGTTGTATTCAATATTGAGTATAATGGCTGCGGAATTGTGAGAATTTCCTTACAGCGTTGGTACATCATTATCCTATTACAAGACGCACGAATACACTGGAAATACCTTTTTCTGGAACAAAAACGAACAGCCGGTTAATGCTCGAGTTCACAATGAGCAAAGGCGTGACAAGATAAAATCTAGGGAACACCGTCGGCGAATTAAAATAAAATATCGCATTGAAAACGGACTGAATAGCCTTTGGGACGACATTAAGCGCAATTACTAGAGCTGGGTCGCTATTTACACGTATTGGATGGGACGCCTTAAAAAGACCACGTGATGTGTGATTGCACCCTCTTCAATAATGAGTTTGTTTGATATATCGGCGGCGTGTACGCAATTACGCGCCTATTTGAAATGCTCGCTCGAATCGCTCGTTTATAATGAGATATTTCTCCAGGCAACTCTAGTAATTTGAAAACCCTTTATATATCACAATCGATGGTTGATTTCTCGCGAAAATTACGATGAATTTCTTACGATTGCTATAAAATGTTATTTATTGGCTGTATGCGATGATTTTACACGCATAAATTATTACTGAGCTTTATTGTATACGACTTCAGACGACCTGTAACTAGCCTCTCGAGTAGAACAATAGACGAGTACCTATCTTATTATCTTAATAAGATTAACCTTTAGAGAATGAACGTAAATATAAATTTAAATAAAATATATATCAACGAGGAACGCTTTCTAATTCGATTTGTTTTTGATTGGTGTGCTACTGTTTCCTAGCTGAAAAAGATTATGAAACCGTAAAAGTGCCCTGGAATCCATTGTGGACAATGTATCATTAAATTACCTATTTCACTGGTATGACACAACGAAAATCAATTCATTGAACATACTGCTGGCGAACGAAATGTAAACTCTTCAAGCAATAGATAGCAAAACGGATATGAAGGAGATATTATTTCTAGTCTACTTCAATACAATCTCGAAACCAATAAATTAAATAAACCCAATGAACTTTTGCTATTGAATGTGAAAGTCCATTCAAAACTGTCAGAGACTTTAATTAAATTAATGAAATTTCTCGTTTAATACACAAAAAGTTGATTGGAAATAGTGTTGCCCAAATTCAGTCTTGGTCTTGCAGTCTTGGTCTTGTTCTTGCGTTTTTGCAAGACCAAGACCAAGAACAAGACCGCGTATTTTTAGCAAGACCAAGACCAAGACTGACCGTGCAAGACTTGAGCAAGAACAAGACATAGCCTGCAAGACTCTTGCGTCTTGCAGCTAGGACTTAGCGCTATTTCACTGAGTATAATATATTATATGAGTATTATATATTATATTATATATTATGAGTATTATATATATATAGTTAGGTGTAACAGTTCGGTGTATAGGTAGGTACGCTTAGGAATTCTATGAGACGCAAAAAACTGTATCAAAGAATATGAAAAACTGGACCTATGCGCATTACGACTAATACCATAAACATAGCGAATAAAAAAATATCTATTAAAATCAAGCTGAGTGCATGCATAGTTATGTTTTAACCATCGGCACTTTGATAATGCGGCATCAAAGGTTTTGTACTTACTTCTCAAAGAAATTTACCGCTTTTCGGAAGTACATGGTTATGATACACGCGCACGGCTTCTTTTGAAATCTACAACAATCGTTGCCGCCACGCCGAAATCATAACATTTGACACTATTTGATTGCCGCCATAGGGCGTAGGTATACTCATGCAAAATAATTTTCTAGTAGAGTACCTACAGGTATTCCAAAGAATAAATAAGTTTCAAAGTGCTTAGAATGAAAATGAGTACATTATACTGATCACGCAAGTAGTATTATGATTAGGATAAAATGGTAAGGATAGGTAGTAGATGTCATATTAATTCATTATAGTAAGTATATATTATAATATTGATTACTTATATGATTTTAAACTAATTTATACTTAGGTACTATTATTGTACATTTAGTCATTATATTTCTTACATTTTTTTACATGTTTTTAAGAAACAGTTACTTCCATGGAAAACGACATATAGGTCGGTTGATTTTTCGAATTTCTTATCAAATCTTCAGTTATTTATTAATCTGCTTGATCTTTACTATGGCTATGTTAATTCAAGCTCACAATGTTCCAATTCTAATACGTTTTTCTAAGATTTAAAGTAAACTTTAATAAATAGTAATAGACTAATAGGTAATTGCAAGACTTGCAAGACTCTTGCTGCAAGACCAAGACCAAGACCAAGACTGGGAGCGCAAGACCAAGACCAAGACCAAGACCAGGTGTATTGGCGCAAGACCAAGACCAAGACTGGCTAAGTCTCGTCTTGTTCTTGCATTTGGGCAACACTAATTGGAAATTAGTATAGGATACAGATACGATCACGCAATTGAAATATTTTAATTCGATCTGTCATTTGTTATCGTATTCGCGTTATCACGAGACGTTGAAAATAAACCCCACTTCATTAAGCTCTGAGGTGATAAGATCTCAGCACGCGAAAGTCAGTGGTCATCTCCCTATCGCCTAATTTGTTTTCACTTTCTGTTACAAGTATTTATTGTTCCCGCAACTACGATTTTATCGGGCAGATGGAAATATTACGTCACACGATTACTATTACGTAATTCAAGTAACGTTTGTTCAGCTTTTTCTTAGATCAGCTTAGATGATTAAACGATTAATAATCAGTAGTCTTTTGATGTCACTCGCAAGAAAGCTTGGCATTGATGTTATTTTCTAAACAATTGCAGTTGGCAATCATTAGCGCTTTTCGATGTTACCGAGGCTTTGATTGAAACATCTGTCAGTGTCAATTAGTATTAAGAATCGGTAAGGTGCATATGAAAGTTTCTATTGACACATCTCCTAAATAGCGATGTTCGCACAGTCATCTCACGGTGTGATGATGGATTACGTCGATTTATTATTAATTACAATCGAAAAAGCTGTGTAATGAAACTAATTGAATGTACAACGGCGTATTGATACTATGTTTATTTCTTCTATTGTGATTACTAACAATAAGAAACAATAAATAAACAATGAATCAGACCTCATTACTATGAAAAGTCGTTATAAACTAGTTAATAAGATACAGCTAAGTCTAATATCACAAAAGACAGCTGGTCTGGTTGTTACGATGCCTTGTTCTTGGCACTTACACTGTCTAACGCTATAAATTAGAACTGATTTGCGAAATGTTGTAATCAACGTAAAATAGTTCAAGGTTTCATATTTGACATGGTTGTGCTTTAGTTTTCCGTGAATATGCGGCTGGTGGAGCTTTTGAAATTATAGTGGCCTAGATACTTTGTCAGTTGTTAATATAATGAATTAAGACGTGTGATGTTATCTTTAAAAATGCTCGTGAATTAATGGGAATTGGGTTATCCCAAATTTTCCTGTTTATCCCGCAAGAATATGTGCTATACGCCTAATTATCATATAAGGCACTAAAAATTAGTTTTCAAAATTTTTATTCTAGTTATGGCATTAGAATTTTCCAGGATTTCATAAATACAATATTTAAGAACTCTATTCTTATGAAGCATAAGGTCCAAAGTGGAACAACCCACATAATATGGTGCATGAGTCCGATATCATTGCATCTTAATTGCGTAAGAGACGGGACATCGTTCAGCGGCCCGACAGCCGCCGACTGGAGTTTGTTTTCTTATTTTTAACACAAATATTTATTGCTTAATTAAATTATGTTTGTTTTCTCTGTTTGGAAAGACAAAACAACTTTAAATATTTGCGGACAGGCTACAAGAAAAATGGCGCTGACTTACAAGTCATTAAACATGAATGTTAAAGATTTATGCACACATTAGTTTTCAAACGAAATGTTTAAACCGCTTCTGGTTTTTGACAATAAAGCTACATCCGTAGTCCATGTTATTGTGAAACTACTGTTTGCAGAGGAGCTATGAAAGATGTCAGGATAAGGTGCGAACAGACAAGCGGTGCAACTGTCATTACGTCGACAAATCCGTCGTGTGCACCCGGCTTTCACTGGCATTGTTGTCACTGCGCTGAGGATGACACTTTCGCCTGACAAATTCAACTCCGCACTGTTTGGCTTTGCGACTTTTAAATATTTCGACATTTCGAAACACTTGCGACTTGCGAAATTCCTTCGGTTGCGTCATACAAAGAAAAATAGTAGGCGCCTATGTTTATTTAAGTTCTCTTGCGAATAAGTTTCTTTTTGGTCGCGATGTGGGAACGGATACAACAGGAAGAATGCTAACAATCCGGTCGCACTGAGGATGCTAATTGAGTCTCGGCAAGCGTTACCAGTCTGGAAGCGGCACCTACTACACATTTTCATAATTTCTGACGTTTATTGAGAACTTATCGAAACTGTTTGAGTACCTTTCTTGTATGGTGCGGTATATACCTCTCTGAGCTCGGATTTCAGTGACGGTATACCGAGACAGGCTCAATCCGGTGCCATGAGGAATTGGGCGTACTTACCTAAATATTTAATCAACTACATTTGGTAATAGGCTTAGTTTTGGTTGCACTAAGGTCATTTTCATATTGTCGTTGAAAAACTTCATTCATTTTAAACTTCGAAGACCCTGTCCCTGCCGATCGAAATTAACTACAAATTATTTAAAAATCATTTTCTTCGTCTCAAGTGTTGAATTTACCTTTTTAAGAAATAGCCTATAAGCCTTCAGTTACTATTCTGTGTAAATCATCAATATAACATGAAGCACATAGTTATGGTGTCAAAAAATCCATATCACAAACTTGTTAGAAACAATAGAAAATTGTCTGTAATATAAAACTGTCATCAGTAGACCATAGTAGGGGCAACATGCGACACTTAATGATGACGAGTCGCGACTGCATAGGAACGCAGCTAAATCCCAACGGTGCACAGAATCGGGTGCATTTATTTACATTATTATGTCGTCCCAGCTATTTCTGGTCCACCAGAGACGGATCTAAATAAAATTAGGGATTTTTTTTACTATTAAGATAACTATAAGTACCTACATAGTTTAATTCTTTTAGATTTACAATCGATAAACAATGATTTGATCACCATAGTTATTTATTAAAATTAATATTTTCTTCTTCATGCATGCAAATTATTTAAGGCTAGTATCGCGGAATTAAGGTATATTAAAATTGATACAGTGTAAGCACAAAGTATTTGCCATACCATAAACCACGACAATTTGTAATAAAAAAAAACCCCTGTTGATATAATGTAGAAAATTTATCGATTGTCACATAAAATAGGGTAAAACGCTAATTACTTACAACTTACTAGAAAAGCATAATAGTAAACTTTAATTACCTATTAAACCTCTGATTAACGCTTAAATTATGCTATAAAACTTTGATAGCACATTAATAATTAATTTCTCTGATATGTATATCAACATCAACATGGCTAAAAAGGAACAAAACGTTAGATTGAAATAATCTCTAATGAATACTATAACTGTATTGAATACGGGCCTGAGTTATCGACCGACAAAGACAAGACAAGGTAGGTTACGGTTTCAATAAAATAATGTATGATCCCGACTTAGACAGATAGAAGCTAGATACGAGTATAGAAAGATCTATTCACGAAGCATTTAACCATTATATTTTATCATGTGCTAACTTAATTACGATATTAGTGGCGTTTCGTGTCTATCAAAACAGAATTCGTGACTACGAGCTGCCAAAAAAGAGTTGAACATTCCCAATCTCACCTTGATCTGAACTCTTTAATATGCTTATCTAAATTTGTGTTCATGAAATTGGCGACTCGATGTCGTCGTAATTTAGTAAACATGGCTGGAAATTAAATTTATGTCTAAATCGAGACAAACAGATAGCAAGACACGAAGTCGCCGGAGGAAACTGTTATCTCTCGATATAAGATTGCGGACCTCGATAACTTGATCTATCGGAAAAGTTAACGAACCGTGGTTGCATTAAGATTCTTATAATTTTGTTACGAAAGGTTCTTGCTATGGTTTTTGCCCTTGAAACATATTTTAATACTTTAAAAGACTCTTATTCTTAATGAGGAATACATCTATTGCAAATCATATTTTAGTACACATTGACCAATATGTGCAATTTTGTAGAATTTATTTATTTTATACAATGTACACACTATATACACAAACTTAAACTACTTATCTTTATACAAATCTAAAAATAAAATACTACATACAAAATATATATAAACATAAAACATATATAAAAGAACATAATGAATCGTCGAAGTATTCCTCCGCATCACTGTCCTCCGGAAACGTGCCCAGAAGACTGGCTGCATTGCCACGTTGAATGCAATTTTGTTGAATCATTATATTATAATTCGTTATCTTTGTATCATTGCAATAGTATTTATGGTATGTTTTATGAGACATAAAACTACAAAGCTGCCTAAGAGGTGTTAGTCATCAGCTCGGTATCATTGACCCAGCCAATTCACAAGAGGAACGGGCACGATGATCTTGACTCCCTCTCTCTCTTTCCTGCTATGTATCCCACATGGTGGTGGGGTCAGCTTTCCTTATTTTTCTTTTCCACTTCGCTCTATCCATGACGTCGCTCTCGGACACCTGGCACTCTTTCATGTCTTTCGACACTACGTCCCGCCATCTGGTCTTGGGGCGCCCTCTCGATCTTCGACCGGGGATGGAAAGTTGCAGAGCCAAATTTCCCACGTAATCAGGTGGTCTTCTCTTTACGTGGCCATACCACCGTAGCCGATTCTCCTGCAACTTATCTGCGACATCACGCACCCCTAAACTTCCTCGCACGTATTCATTACGAATACGATCGAGCCTAGTGACGCCGCACATCCACCTCAACATCTTCATTTCGGCAACCTGGATGGTATGTATGTGCCTTTTGGTTGCAGCCCATGTTTCGCTGCCATACGTAAGGACTGGACGTATGATGGTTTTGTAGATTAAACCCTTGAGCTTGACCGGCATTCTTCTGTCACATATCACACCAGTTTGACTTGACTCCATTTATCATAATTATATGCTTCCTATTATTGCTTTAGACTTTAGACAGACAGCCACATCGCGTTGCCAACTGCCCATTATAGCTCCATAGAAATATTGCCAAAAGTAAAATTTATTCTTAAAAATAATTGAATTTACTAAAGTCTTTATAAATTGAAATCTATTTTAAACTAACAAATATTTAAAGTGAATTCAGCCTGCCTTCCTACAAAAATAAATCGTGAGAATATTTCTACAAGATAAAGGTGCACCTTAATCGGTTCAATGATTTCCGAGATTAACATCCCAGAGATATAGGTACGAGAAGTAATAATGAAAAGTGGTTTCATACAAGTCGGGACGAAGCAAAAATAGTAACGTGCTACTGGTCGTAAATAATTACGCACAGACATTGCTTTGAATGCCTTGTATGACCACTCATCAGTGTTAACAATTTGTTTGGTTTTGTTGTGGGCAAAGGAATGTAGTCTATCGCTTCTCCTCGCCGTCATTAGTGCATACCGAGGCTGAGAATACCCCGAATAAAACTAAAGAGACCTGACTAAACCCAGGGGCGTAGCTAAGCATTCATCTTGCGGTGACGTTCACGGTACCCTATTTGATGAATAAACCTGATTCTGATGAATCATCTTTTTCATATCCATACATTTTAAGTAACTGTTTCGGTTGACAATATCACGTTTAATTATATGCGTTGTATGCAAAAGCATCTGGCTGGCCAAGTATGGGCAAATTATATTAAATGTCATTTATCAAAATTATTTCAGATCATGTAAGATAATTGTAATATATTGATAACTGCTACTGTATATTTAAACTATTAATAATTGTAATTTAATAATACACTTGACGAAGAATCTGCGAAATCTGTGTGGAGCATCGGATATGAAAAACGGATATAGCCTTATTGGCGCCGGTAAAAATATGATTGATTCATTAATCTACATGCTAGGCGGGTATGAAGTATGAACATTTCCGTATTTGACCAGGGCGAGTAGCAATTAGTTCGATAACATCTTGATTGCGCTTAACTTGTGAACCACGAAGTAATGTCCACAAGGCTATGTAAAAATGTTCGTGGCATTTAACCCTCGAATTGATTCAATTTTATTTATTTGCACAATGCTTTGACTTATTTAATTCAAGTAGATACCTAAAAGTGTATATTTTGGTTTAAAAATATTATTTCATAAAAATGATAAATATATTTTTATTTATATTGCATAATCGATTAGAGGAGTAAAGAAGCAAGTAATCGGAGATACCATAACAAAGTTTGTTCTTTTAAAATTTTACTTAATTAAACGATCTAGTGGATGCTAAACTACATCAGTTATTACAAGACTACTGCACTTTCACTGTCCGTCAGGGGTCAAGTTTACATGACTTCCGAAGTTCGCCCACATGTGGGTCACATCAGCTCAATACAATAATTTGTTACATTCGCAATACTTCGACGTAATTAACCTGTCAACTGCCACCTCATTATTTGTACTGTAGACAGTACACAGAGACTGTAGGGGAGGTATGTAAAGACTAAATAACAAATGAATATTTCTTGGCACTACGCAGACATTATTAGTTATTGCAACATTAATATTGCGGATAATAGAAGTTTAGTGTTCAACGTGAGGCCAGTGATGTCTACTCGCCAGCGCGAATGCTGAGTAAGATGTTGTGGGCTCGTGTTTGCTATGGACAAGTTTGGATCATTTCGTGATTTTGGCAGCTAAACGTTTTAGTAGTATCTTACGTTCTGCAGCATTACTATTTTATAAGGATATTTGCAATCTGTTTTACTCTTCACTTTTTCCAACAAGACAATGTAGTTTCGTCTTATTATTTACAACTTGAATGCTTACAAAGTTGCTTTTGGAATAAGTACAGTCGTGTGTGCTTGTTCTAAGTGGAGAGCCCTGTTACTATACCATGTCAAACTTAACTAAAATACAGTCTCAAGCATACATTTATTTACGCTTCGGCTTTTAAACCTAGTTGTCTGCATAGGTACTCTTCTTTGCAAACTATTGGTTCCAAAGTACGGACCCCTGACAGGACAATGTTTGCAATTGTCATTCACACAATGTTCCAAACATCGTATTGGCCGCAGACAATGAAAAGATGAGCGGATATGCCATAAGGTAGGTAGGTCAGGCGCCTTTTTGTAGGTCAAATAAGGTACGGCAGCCGTGACCGAAACGATCTATTCCGGGTTCCTTGACCATCTGTCAAAGATTGGTCTCGATTGATTGGACATTTAGTTTTAAACAACGGGTGAGTTCCAAAGCAGGCGTCAGAGGTTATAGCCAGTTACGGTCCTCGTCCCATATTTTCTTAGGAGATCTCTCTTAGAGATCCATTATCCAATATCTTCGCTAGTTATTCGGTTCTCCATGATATTGGCGAATACATAATATCAGCACGTTACTTTCTTCTGACCTACTTGTAATGTTGATCTGTATGTAATGTAAATATTGCTGTAATGTTTTCTTTCGATACTGGGTCGTTCTCATTGTGCTATGATTTGTATGAAATAACTTTTTTAGTTTAAAAAATGTGTTATTCGTGTTTTTGTTTGGATTAGTCATCGAGTGTTGAGTTACTGAACGCTCCTGTGTTTGGAATAGATTGTTGGTACCCTGCCTCTGAATACGATTTATATGTATTTAGCTTGTAGTCTTTCACGACTGTCGAACTTTTTTCAAAGACGTAGCTAGTGATTAATTATGCTAGTCAGTAGCTTCAGGAGTGCTCAAAAGGTAAATGGTTCTTTGAATCGAAAATCTTGTCTCGTTGCACCCAGCTACTCATTCACTAGGCATGCAACAACAATTTCTTCAATCATTTAATTAATTCATTAAATTCATCAATCCTAAAAGAGCGTTCTTACAAAATGCATAGCCGAGAATAATCACATAAGTGAAAATCGTAATAATAATACAACAAGTCCAATAAAAAGTAATACGAAACGTCCAAAAATAATTGCAATAACATTTTTTGTCCTGTGTTACGTGGTGTGTTACGCGGGAGGCGCTTGCGCATTCTACAGGTTGCCCTCTATGGGCGCGAGCGACGCTCTTGTCGGAACCTGCGCATTGCCACTCACATCCGTCTTAACCTATTAAATTGTAATTTCCTATAATAATACTAACTTTTTTTTACATTGCATAACATTTTCTATCATCGTTTCTGTTGATTCATGCCTATAAATAAATAACCACAAATGTACTGTTTGCAAATTATTTCTGGTAGGTTCACACACACTTAATATTTCGCGCGAATAAAAAAACCTGAACAGGTTGTAAGAGTAGAGAGTTTTAATTAGACGCATCTTAAGTGGAACACAAAGATTGGCAATAAAATTAAAAAGTTAATTTATATGACTATTTTCCTTGATAAACGACATAGATAATGTAAATGAATCGTGTAAAGCAATATTTTGAATTGCCGAAAGTATAATATAGAGATGAGAAGATGACTCTTGAAGACAATAATTTCAATGAAGTAATAACGGGCGTAAAAAATATTTATTAATGAGACATCGATGTTTTAAGTAGGGAGTGATAAACATCTTATGGTTTTCAACAACTCATCCCATCGATTGAATTGCTCGTAGGTACTTTTTCCTTCTCGTTAACAGAACTTTTTCTCAGCGAACGAGGTTTGTTGCCAAAAAGAACCGCTCATTCATCGTTGTTTAAGTTTTGCAACAAATTCATTTTGTTCAATAACCATAAACATACAAAACGTTCGTAAGTAAACACGGATGAAGAGAGGTAAACATTTTAATACCTTTTAAGCATTCGGCTTTCCTTATTTTTGCTTTCGACATAACAAAGATCACACTGTATACTTTGCATTACTTACCGCAAATTCTTGTACAACTATGGTGAAAAAACAACAAAATTATAAAACTGTTCTGAAAATTTCAGGGAAATATTTACGTTAAACATATTTTACTCGGTAAACGACTACAAATCAGTAGTTAAATTGAGGGATGTGCAAACAAATATGAAGATTCGTGTATTAGTATGAGTATTAACATGAATAATATGTGAAAGGTGTTTACCGGAAGAGGTACTTAGGTTCTTACTAAAGAGTTTTACCTACGGTGGAAAAACGTGCGAAAAGGAAACACAAATAGAGAACCATAGTAAAAACATTTCTTTCGCAATTTATGACAACTATGAGGTGTATATAATCCTTATGTTAGTGAAGTGCTGACAATATTAGCATGATCGGAAGCAAAATAATCCAGACCTGAATAACTTTGGAAGAAAAATGCAATCAGCTGACACAGTACGGTATGCAATGAAATCCAAGAGCAAAAAATTCATACATCACATCAAAGATGCACTAAGTATTGTTTATTTATTAGCCATCCTATAAATATAGAGGAATACGCTTAAGACGAAGCCACGAGGTCACAGGTACATTGGGGCAGTAACCTTGATCGTATGCAAGATCCCAGATACTATAGATTCGGTCTGGGGGCCTATTAAGCTATGCCGTCTTTGATCTGGCAAGTCGCAGATGTCAATCGCCAGACGCAAGTCGGACGCATACTCCTAGTTTAGGCCTTGTCACTCGACATGACGGACGCACTAACGAACGCAGATGTTAGCCGGATGTTTTGAGAATAGCCTCTTACTGCATGACCAATTAATTTTTAATTTTAATCTTTGTGGGTGTTATTATTTTAAGCCGAGGAGTTGCCTGGATTGAGGAGATCAGATAGGCAGTCGCTCCTTATAAAACACTGGTACTTAGCTGCATAAAGTTAGGCTGGAGGCTGACCCCAACAGTTCGGAAAGGGTTCGGAAGATGATGATATGGATGTTATTATTTTGCTCAATCGAATCAGGCCATTCTCCGAGATTTTTTTTACGATAGAAGCAAAAACACAAATTTCAATATTATGAAAACTCCATATAAAATTCTAAATCAGCCTCATAATACAGTTACTTCTAAAACACATAAACTCCGTTGCAGTATCCCGCTATTTTGGCAACGTTACATATTTAATATGCTCGCAACTGTAAGTTTGGCAGAAGCAGCCAAGTTCTGAGAATGCAAGTGTAAGCGTACACCGGGTTATCATATGGATCACTGGAAACGGTAGCGTGTAACAGTACCCGCCCAATATACTAGTCAAATGAGCACTGCTTGTGTTTTGTGACTGATAAAGGGAGAGGGCTGAGAGTTGAGGAGCGGAAAGTGGTCGCGCCTTATATGGAGCTCGTTCATAAATCATGCCTATGTGATACAAGTGCTAGTGGTTAAGCAAAGGTAGTGTTTAAAGAAATGGTAGGTAAGAATGAAATATGTCGAAAATTTTCAAGACCTTGAACTGTGTAATAACCCAAAGGGAATCTGGGACAGAAAAAAAGGTTATTTATGTGTTCACAAAGTTAATTTTACAAATTGATAATGTGTTCTTTTATTATTGTCACACCTAATAATATAGAGTAACAGACTCATAAACACGCACATTTAGCACGCTATTAGTTTTTGTCATAATGAATTGAGTATTCCTAGAGAAAATCTGGGTCAGCTTATTGCAAGTGCTTCAGTCGCATATGTTTTCAAATTGCTGTAGATTGTGAGTGTTCACAGCTCATAAATCTCTGATCCGCTCCGCTTGTGTACAAGCGCCGGCCGCTCCGGTCGGTACGTTGCATTCCCGGAACCCAACACAGTCACCTGCTGCGACACCAACATGATAAATAAGACACACAATTAATTGCTTCCTACCACACCCGATACCACTAAATCACAACACATATTAAACTGTCGCCTTTTAATCGCTTTTATCATTCTCCTGACATTTTTTCCATAGATATAGCTGTTTCTAATAAAGCTGCCAGTTTGCATTGCGCGGCCCGTATCGAACTTATTTATGAAGTCTGGAGAAACAGATGAATGTACCACAGTCCACAGGCTAGGTGTGAGTCATGCTCTAAAATTTAGAGTTTAAAGCTCCCGCAGTAATGTTATTGTATTGTGCCGACCGTTTGCAACGCATAATTAATGTAAGACCGTTATTATAATTTACTCATACATTTTAGCTATGTTATTAACTCAAATAAAGCATTAATTTTAGTTCGCCCGCGAAATATGCTCAATAGGTCGACCGAGTTTACCTCACCTCCATAATATAGGAGACACTTATCATTTTACTCTAGTTTAGCTTACCGCTACAGTTGACAAATTGTTATATTTTTATCTGTTAATCTACGACCCAGTTATTTTAATATTAAGGTTAATAATATTTTGTTCTTCTCCTTATATGGACAATACCTTTCTCTAGTGTCGATTGATATATTTTACCCATATGTCATCACCACAGACAAATTTAAATTAGGAGAAAACTGGATCATGGAATTTTATATTCCCTATTAATATTCAAGAGAGTAAACACTGAAACCCATGCTCAAACAATTGCGACGGTTATTCGACCATAAAAGTATAATTTGGCTCGCTCTTATTCCACGTAGGTAAAGTGATCATGATATCAATTATAATATTTCTTGATAAAAACTCGTGCCTTGACATATCTTACAGGATAGATATCTTACAGGAATGCGATGCCCGTTTTTGTCTTACACGCGTATAATGGATTTTTAATGGTTAACATTCTTGGGAGGTAATCGAAACGCAAAAACTACTGGCATAATATCCCAGCAGATTCCAATGTAATAAATATGACATTTATACCTATAATTTTAGTAAACATTCTTACGTATTATTTTAAAAAGCTTTATTTTCTCCTTTGAAGTTACTACAATACTTATATCTGCAACTGCATCTCATATGAAAACTGATTAGTAATGCACCTGGTCACAAATTCTGCAACAATGACGCAACGTTACCAAAAACAAAACATGTGACATTATTTACCTAAAACGCATCAGCCATACAAATTCTGCTGCAAGACACAGAAGGACAAGTCAGTCATAAGTCACTGCGGTGCAATAAAAGTGCACTACGATGCTTAGAGTGAAATAAATTGTAACATATTGTGATTGCTCGGTTCACCTTGTGTTAGTTACGGTATTGCGTCCCATTTCCAACTGGGTGATTTATGTGCCCCACTCTCAAATACATAACATCACCAGGTGATTCGGGACAAACGGTGCACGACGTTTTCTAAACAAAGACAACTGTGTGATTAGGTGGGATGAAATAATCCATCGGCTATTTACTAAACATTTGCATGCGTCCAATTGAAAATATTATTCATGTAGTTCATTGGTATTAAATTGAAAAACAAATTAAATAACCGTTGCCTATAAAAACGAATGTTATTACAGCCAATGATAACTTCTTCCATTTTTTATATCTTCGACTAGTGAGGATCCACGAATGTTCTGTGCAAGTTTACGCAATTGTTTGATAATGCGTTTGGAATTCTGCGTGTATTTCAGTGACACAATTCACTTGAGAAACGATGTCGCGTTCAACATAGTGAACAGTCCGCTACACACGAGTGACGATAATTAACGCGACGACCACTCCACTCAACCTCGCCAACTCTGCCAAATCGATTGTTACACGTCTCTCGTTGCGACATACTTGCGAAACAATCAGCTTCCTTAAAATAGTAATATTTGAATATTTAAACGGGAATGCCTTATGAGGACATCACTAGCATTCCGGTATTGCATTATGATAATGTGCCATTTTCAATGTGCGCATCGGAGTCGTGCGCGCCGCAGCACGCGCCCTCTCTGGCGCCGCTTGCACGCTTGCAATACTAAACGGTACAAGAAACACCGGCCCTCCGTATACAATTTCCCACCTTACACTATGTAAATAAGATTAAATTTCGATAGCACCAATAATAAAGATAACACAACACGCAATCCTAATACTCTTCATGCCAATAGAGACAATAAAGCTCAAGTTGGGTCCATTGACTTAATAGGGAAATATGTTGATTATCATGGAATCATTACATTACGAGACACGAGAATGTAACTTTTATTAATATCACTGCTTTTTATTGTGCGATAGGTGTCGAAAGTGACAGTACAATGTGAACAGTAATCCATTACGTAGATGTTTATCAAAAATATTTGGAATTAAGTCACGCGTGTGGGATGTGAATTGGTGTTTTTATGGTAATGTTATGGCGGCAATAGAAACCTTCTCCCGACGCAGCGAAATCGACCAAACAATGTGTTGTTTCAAAACACCATTGTAAATTTTCCCATCACTGATTTTATTTTTATTATCCAATTTACACGTACCAAGTAATATTGTGTAATCAAATAAACAAGGAAGAACAAACAAAACTATGAAAGCTGGCTTGTTTCATCGGAATAATAACGGTCTTTATGATAGATCTAGGAAAAAACAACATAACAATGTTTTACATTTCACCTGTTTAGCAATGTTTACTAAACCTATATTGCTATTAGGAACAGCAACAGCTGTATATTACGCTGTGTGCGTAAATAAATAAATACGAATATGAGCACAATGGCCATAGGACCTAGTGGCCCAGTGCGTGCTGAAGACTTATGATGTAAACTGAACATTTTGTTCTATTTGGGAAATGAAGAACAGTTGGGGGGGGACAGATGGAACAACTTAAGCCGCAGGGTTTCTAGATTAATGCCGATACGAGTTTACTAGATTTTTTGCAGCCAGCGTGTTGAGAATTTCTGAGAATATTAGCATAAAACAGATATGCATGGACGTTCGCGCCCTCAGCCGTCATATAAGGCGCCATTTATCTCAGACAAGGTTGATACTCCGTCCAGTTTCCCCGGTGCCGTTATTACTACTAATAATATAATGTGCTGATAATGCGTTGATATACTAGGAATATTAGATGAAAATGCTTAAATTAACATACATAAATTTTATTAGAAGTTCTAAAAGTCCACATAAAATTGCAGACAATTTCCTAAAAATATGATGTCTTTATATTTTAATTACTTTGTGATTTGTTTCATAATACCAAGCACATAATTTTAAAAACACATTAGAATGAACCGTTAACGTGAAACTTATACTCTTAAAATCATTAACACCGTTTCTAGTACGTAGGAGGGTATTTATAGCTTACCTACTCGTAAAAGTGTTACTTATCTAAGGTAACTTTTCAACACCGAAAGTTTCTAGCTAGATTGCTATCAACAAAATAATTTTCTAAATTCCCCATTGACTTGTAATTAAATTCCCGTCACATAACACTTTACCGTTCCGTTATCCCAAGGTGTCTTCTTGCATAATTTAAACATATCACAAATAAGTAGTTGTACATCCGCAATTACCGGTTCTATCTTTCACGTTGGTTCCTGACAGGCACTGAAAAGAGGCGCATTTATCACTACGCTGAGCCTTCTATTGATGTACAAGACGGACGATGAATACTACGTAATTTAAATCCCTCTGTTGAAATGTTGTGGGTGGTTTGCCATCAATCCTGTGGGAACTGCAGCCGAGTGTTAATTATAAAACATTTATCCTGCCTTCTAGTTACCGTTTCTGCGATTGTTTGAACACGACTCGTCTCGAGTGTGGGTGTCTGCACCGCTTTGGTATTCTTGGACGCAATTGTTCGGACTCATCTGGTCGGGATGAGTTTTGTATCTTGTTTTACTACCGCACTGCTGTTCAGAATATTGGGCAATTGAAACCAAATGCGCCTTGGGAAATTTTATTGAATAAACAAATGTTATTTGTTACTACATCTGTGTTATCGGTTTTTCCTGAGGACCGATCACTAGTTTTAACGCTGCGTATAAGAAATGTCATTATATGTGATGGAGCTTTTTTGTTGTAATAGGTAATTGGAACGTCCATTACAGGAGCTCAAAGTTTAACTGAAAATATAATACAACAAAGTAACCTACAATCGCATTGTAAGGCTTCCGAAAACATTGTGTACATTGTTAATTCTAACAACGAATACAAAGTCATCAACAGCTGATGTTGCCACAATATAATTTTACTGCGAAGCCCTAAAAATATCTACAATGTATAAAAAGATCATGGCTACTGAGTATCTTGTAACATATTGAGCCTGTTCCATCTCAACATCAATTTATTCGCTATAAAAATTATAATTAAGCGTAATTTTTCCATGTATCGGCGTGTTACACGGCGCGGGTTTCGCTTCAATGCAAGAATCATGTTTTATAGAAAAGTGGATCTTTATTGAGCGGTGAAAGGCGTCAGCGTACTGGTAAGTTACCATTATAGCTGTCTCGGCGGCTGGTCGGGGACATTTGTTTAAATTTATGCTTGTTAAGGCGAGGTAAGCGAAGGCAGGGCCGCTACACGACAACACCGCGACGATAAGCTAATCATTCGTTAGCATGCTTGTACACTTGTGCTGCTAACTTATTTCGACGGCACTGATTTTGTATTCGGATCGCATGTTGCCAGTCAATTAAGGTTTGATGCGAATAGAATGAATGCAGTTTTAGTATTTAGAGTTCCTTCTTTATATAGGAGATATATTTTCTACGGTTTCTTGGCCGTACCAAAAGTAGAAAAATCTGTCATGAAATGTTTTTAAGTAAAACATCAGAATTTTCAGCTCATAAAATCATTGATTAAAAATGTGCCTTCTGTCTTTTCCTTCAATATTCATTTATCTTCGGTTTACAAAATATTGTGAACGGAACACTTCTTAATAAGCAAACTCGCGTTCAAAAATTTTGGTAACAAACATATTCGATTGGAGCGTATCAACTAGATTATCTTGGTATTACAGTTGCTATACATGACATCTCGATGACCTACTCCAATTTCTATGGAAGAATATATTTTCCTTGAAAATTGTGATAAACATGTTGATATTTCCCAGTGTAGGTAATATATTATGATTAGGCATTATCGTAATAATCATGAAGGCTACTATGGTAAGGTATGCGCAAATTCAAAGATATTTATTTTTCGAATTAATTTGGCTAATCTTAAAAATATCAGCGGGGGACTTGAGGATTACATATCCACTTCTGATTATGATATCACCCTCTCGCATGCTACATAATCCTATTAATAAATACCTGCCTCTACATAATCTCACGTGCGACATCGGGAGACTAAATAAATACCTATGTAGAAGGTAGCTAAATACTTGTAGGTAGGTACACAACTAATGACAACGTACTTATAATTCTAATGAAGATATCAAATGGCGCAGGTGTTGATCTCGATGCGGTTTCAAGTAGCATTACAACATAAGATAACTAACCTAACATAAACAAAACATTGGATGTATGTATTATATAACTTCTTCATCTTCCTGTATTACGAGTATACAAAAAGTAATTCCCACACTGATTGAAAGGTGAAGGAAAACATCTCGAGGAAACCTGGACTATAATGTCTGAAATCACCAACCCTCATTGAGCAAGCGTGGCAATCCTTCTCCGTGTGAGAGGAGGCCTGAGCTCAGCTGTGGGCCGATAAAAAAGCTGTTATGTCGTCGAATTCCCATATGCCAAAACACATGGGGTACCTGTACTTCTTTTTTACGTAGATATAAGTAGATATCTAATCTATGACAGGGAATGAAATCTAAATATATGGCCAACTTATCATCTAGCATAAGTTGTAAAAGTCAACGGAGGTGAGAGGTTAACTTTAAGATAACCGATGGGCGTGCAACCTGGGCCTGCATAGTTAATTTTTATCTTGTTTTATATGCCATGGGAGACACAAGAAAAATGTGTGAATTCCCATAAGAAAAGCTTTAGCATCATATTCGTTTAATCTCGAAATTAGACACAAACATATTGACGCTACTACTTACTTCAAAAATATACAATTTCTGACCACGTTTCACGGCATCCTTGATGACTGAATCATGATGCCACTTTGCTATTACTTATGCGAAAAAATATTGCAGTCTTCCTTACCTACAGAGAAGAGTTCTTTATGGTACCACAAAATATGACCATAAGGGCCATCTTACCAGCGGCGTTACTCGAGGTCTATGAATATAAAACACAGCATATCTGAAAAAAAGTAAAAAAGCACATTTATAATGTAAATATTATAAATTATGTACAGCCTCATTAAAATGTATCTGTCATTTATTTCTGCAGTTATTTTAAAACAGCTTAGAACAAGTTTGAGTCGTACATATCGTGAATAAATTTCTCTAATACATTGTAAGAATGCAATGCAGATGCAACGAACGCCTATCTATGTGCATATCTATAGGAAGTCGTGTATTTTAACTATAATGAATGTATTTACTGTAACACTCGGTAATAGAATGATAAGAGTATTCATAGTAACTTGAGAGAATATTGTAGCATCCACTTTGTTTATTGACTTCTTTGGACAATATATTAATGCATTTAAAACTCAACCTATCTTTTGCGAACGTATTTTATTCGTGCAAAAAAATACTAGTGTAAAACTGTAGAGTTTTATATAATTGGCAATGATTTGATTAGTAAAATCGAGAAAACTATGTGACTATTGGTCTAAACATTTCTAAATAATATTGAAATATTGGCTCGATTTTTTACCCTTTTATAATTAACCCTATGACCAACAGCGCACCAATTAATCAACACTCTTAAATGTGGACTAACCCTTATAAGCCGCTAACTACACAATCTCATGTAGGTATGCGTAACTATATTGGCTTAACATTTGCAAGTAAATGTACCCCGAGCAATAAAACCGACTATACGTTGTTGATCCCTGATTTTCCTTTCAACGGGCGTGGTGTTGATATGAAGCCGTTTCAATATGTCTAATAGACCTGTTACCACTTATCAGTAAAAATACGATATGTGGAAGTGAAATTGTAAATATTCTATAAGTACTTCCCTTCGATAATGTCACTTGCTACCGTACTCAGGTATGTTAAATGATAGTTGCTTATTAAATTCAATATATGCAGGGATCATTACTATTCCATACTTCTTTTAATTTAGCTCTTTTAAGACGGACTTCCAGCATATTTAAAAAGGGAAGCAAGGCTGTAAGTCTTGTTTCTGTGTATGAGGGTTGTTAAATATTTTTCATAACAATTTTAGGTTTGAAAAATGAAAATCAAAATAAACATTAATATTTTTTTATTGAATTTGTATTGATAAATATAAGATCATTTGTTCGTCAAAATGGCACATTATTATATAACAACAATAGATAACTATGATTAAGGCATCAAATAGTTCAAATATATATTAAATGTAGGACAGTCTTATTTCTATTAGGTACTATGCATCGAAGTAGACAGTGCAATTTAATATCAATGGAACGAATAATAAGATATTACATACTTAACCAGACAAACCTTCCAAATTACATTGTAGGGGAAAAAGTTAAGTGCAAGAAACTTTCAATCAAACGTTACCAAACATCAAAGAAATGATAATGACCATTAAGATTTTAATCAACAAACACTTTTACATAAGTACTTGAGCTAAGCCTCTTAATATTAAGTACAAATCTTAACATTTCATGTAACTTTATGCAACTTCAAAACCACTTAACTAAATTGCAAAATTCAAATTTTATATCGAAACTTTAGAAGAAATGTCTTTTCAATCCATTAAGTAAGTACACCATATTTCAGTCAGATTCTTATCTACAGTTACAACATCATAATTTATAATACACACATATTGCTTGATATTCATGGGAATTTATAATACAATGATTGAATAAATAGAACTTCGCGTAGCTCTAATGAATATATTTAAAGGCCACTTTACAGTCTACTAAAAGGGTACAAACACGATCTTACGTTTACTGCTATAAACATAACTTCCGTGCACACTATTACATACTTTATTAAGGAGATAACCCATTCAATATATTACAGTTATATGAATTACGTAGGTATAATAAAACGTCGGCACACTGTGCATTACGAGTAAACAGGCTACAGAGGGGCCATATTTCCACGTATCAATTCCTAGTGTCAATCTTTATGTGTTCTCATCTTTGCAGCCATCGTAAATCCACCTTAGCTCCGTCGCAGGCCCGGCAGACAAATCCCTTCGATCCGTATCGACAGAGATAACAAAGCTTTCTGTGGGAGCACAGAAATAAAAACAAAACTCCTGTCACGGAGTAAACAAGATCCAGTAGTGGCGGGGCCGACAGATCATATGCTGAGTGATGGTCGTTTCTTCCTTACGCTTTTGTTGCTCAAGCCCAGGATGCTGCCGATTACCTGTGTACAAATTATCATTGTGCTTGATTATTTCGTTTTCTTTACTGAAATACTGAAATTCCATCTTTTAGGTAAAGTTTTGATTCGATTTTACTATTGATCAAGTTAGGTTACATGAAACAAAACTTTAGATTGAACTGGATCATACCAAAATGTATATTTAGACTCCGTTACATGAAGTAGAAACTCACCTTAGACACAGAATATGCGGCGAGCTTGCGTCTGGGCGCTGGCAGCAAGAGCGCGAGCGCGCGCGCCTCGCGCAGCAGCGCGTGGAAGGCGAGCGCGGCGCCCGCGCACGACTCCGCCGCCGACACCTCGTAGAACTGGCAGCCGAACCGCAGCGACAACTCCTGACCCTCCTCCGCTTTGACAACTCTGATGTAAAACAACCACTTATCAATATTCTACTGGTACTGTAAACCACTGTTATTACAACCAATTTTATGAAAATATGGAAAATGTCAAGCGCTTATTAATTTACATAATACATGCAAGGATTTAAGAGCAACTCGCGTAATTTATGTGACCTTCTTAACCTTTATAATGAACTGACCTACTCTAACAGACTTAAGTAGATAGGCTGTCTGAATTCATAAACCTTTGGCAAAATGCTGTGTATGTATGTAACTTTTATTATGCAAACCTGGCATGTTCCAAGTCGCGCTTGTTGCCGAGCAGGGTGACGGCGGTGCAGCCGGGCAGGCGGGTTCTTTCTAGAAGTGCGAGCAGCTCTGCAGCAGCCAAGAACGACCGTCGGTCACACACAGAGTATACCACTGCAAACGCATCGCCCCAGCGCAGATGCTCCGCCAAACATCCACGTTTCTAAGCAAAATATTATGAGTAATTAATACCTAGAACACTCCAGCAATCTATCATTATTTGTTTTCGTGAGATCCTCATGCGACTATCTTTAATCAATATCGATTACTCATCAACGGTTCTTATCATTCTGAGACACGCTCGACAACTTATCAGAAATAGAATTATTAACAAATAAAATAAAGTGTTTGTAAAACGATTTTATAATATGAAATGTAGAAAGTGTCGATATAAATAAGTGGTAAATACAGTCGAGGTGTGTATTCTATTGGCGATGATATCAGCAGAGATAAAACACTTACGGCGCAACCGCACGTATCTAAGACCTCCACTTCAGACGTGGCGCCGTCGAACGCCACCCGATGTTGATACAGGAAATCTGAAACAAAATCTTTATTTGACTTTGCACAACAATCAACACTCGACCCGTTCTCAATATCGACCTCGTAATGCATTGACTTTCTGAAAGATGCTATCAGTCACTCAGATCTAGGTTACAACCAATAACGCACTCGCTTGATACGCCAAATGAGTTATTAAGTGTCACTGATATAGGCACAAAAATGTGTAATAAATCAATCGATTGGGATTTTGGGAACGCAGATTTAGGTGACGATAATTCATGAATAATGTTAACTCTGAAGGGTATGAACTAAACTTGTTAATTCGAAAATTCTGTAAAAAGGAAATTGCTCAAAACTTTTCTATTCTCGCAAGATTAATATTTTTGTTAAATAACGTAACATGCTCCAAAGGTCGACGGCCTGTGGGCCGGCGCCGGCGTCGCTCAGCCTTGGCACTCCGGCGCTGCATCTTGCCAATATCGCAAATAAACCGTCCATTGGCACTCAATGCGAGGCATTTGTGAGTGCCCTCTGTAAGGGCTCATGTTCATTGGTATTTCTGTCTCGCGTACAACTCCGACTCTTCGCATAGGTATCATCTAGGTGATCACTAGGAGGAGTGCCAGTGAAAATAACTATTTCTACTGTTATATTGACCTTAACACACAATAGGGTTTATCTGATAGAAACTTTATTTATGCCAAGCCTGTATGTGATGTTAAAAAATTGCATTGAGATTGATTAAACTTGTTTAGCATGGATGAATATAGCATCTTTTATCGTAGTCATGAATTAGGAAAAAGCCCCGACGAAATTGCTGTAAACATATCAAGAGATTCTGCTACGAATTTATATAAACAAGCCTCATTCACAAAGTATCGGTTACTAAATATACTCACCGCCAGTGGAGCTGTACTCGCCGATGTATCTCTTCGTTAAATACCTCACCACCACGGCTGAAACAAAACAAACACATTGAAACAATTGCGCAACATCACACCTTATCGATAAACTAAAGAACGTGTTTTTGATTACACTTTTAGTTCAATCTTTATCTAACAAGATAAAACACATAGATTAATTGAAATACAAGTTGGTAACAGAGAAAGCAGCAATTAGCAGCCACTAGGTAAGGTGTTACAAAATTTGTGCCCCTCAATGAATTTATAACTACAAGCTTCAATTAGAGGGAAAGTAGACAAAGGGCTAAAGGTGTAGTAAAGTTATTGGTCAACTACCTCACCAATTAACACTAAAGACGAGATACACAGTTGGTTTGTATTCACAATCAGTGTTTTATGGAGATTCTTATTTAAATGAATTTAATTACTGGTTTATTGTGTAGTGGTAATTGTAACGCTTAGGCCCTTTATTGCCTCTATTACATATCACAAAGGTATAATTTATTTACAAGCTATAATCACTAGTTTCCATTCTACTAAACCACGTATATTTGGCGGCGTTTGTTTCAACCACTATCAGAATATAACAAAGTGAAGCATTGTAGGAAAGTAAGTCTTTTTAGACGTAAATAAATTGTTATATCAAAGACAAAACGGTCAATCTATTCTGTCTTAAAAAAAGATGTCTTGATTTCGACTCGGCCGGGAATACAGCTTGCCTTTGAATCTATTCTATACATGGCCAATAACACATAGAATAATATTATTATATTCTTAATTTAAAATCTAGCCAAGTCCCGCTCCACATACGCTGCACATGAGTTGTGTAAATGTGTATCGAAGCCGTTGGCGCAATGAAACATGATAAACTGCCGTGTAACTCTAAACGAATAAATATAACACGTTCCAACGTATAGTATTACGTTAGTAAAATTCTTTTATTGTGCAGCCTACATACTTATTAATCGAGTTATTTTCATTGCCTTAATTTTTTATTGTTGTTAATAGATCATGTGTCATCGATGAGTTTAAAAAAAATTAAAAAGAAGACCTTGTTTGTAAACGGATTGATCTGAAAGCTTTCTTGCCGATCATAAGAAAAAGTGAAACCACCTAGAGAATAATTCTAAATATCTTACGTTGAAATTACAAAATTTTCCTGATATTTTCCTGAAGCAATAAAACCACTGTCCTAAAAACTCGGCTTTCAATGTTGATAAATACTCGCAGTAGTAGCAACAAAACAAACAAGTTACTTCACTTCCTCGTGTTCTATTGACGCGGGAGGAACGCGGAGCTATATCCAGACTAGGCTAACCGACCCACTGTTTCTTTCCGAACAACACACCTAGTAATACCATAAATCCTAATTGCACATAACAACTATCAAGCTGTTACTCCGCCTACAAAAACTACAACTAACCTATATATCTCCCTAGTTGACTCACACCATGTTTAAATTACAGAAATCTTATCGAAGCAATAGGTCGAACAAATATTTATAACCTGGTAGAACTATAGACACCAATATTAAGATACTCAAGATGAAATACTAGCCGGTATAAACTGCTGGTCTGCCGATAGTAAATATCCCGTTTAGACCTGAATTTATCAATCAATAAGCAGTCCGACATCAAATAGCAGATCGATCATGATCTTTGATTAGAATCGGTTCCGAGACATCGCTCCAGTGTATATCATAAACCGTAAAATGGATTATAAACTGTCACATCTCATCAGCATGGCGGTTTATTGAGATTTGATTCTCCGTCAAATGTCAAGAGTTAGCGGAAAAACTATAAACATGTCATGTCAACGGATTTATTATTTAGCTTCTGCTGCACATGTGGTTTTAATGTCAGTAAATGTGTAGGTACTTGTTTTATGTTTGTTCCGTCAAGCATGTCGGGTCAGGAGCGAGAGGCGGTGTGATGAGTGCCCAGATTCAATGAACCAGCTCAAAACAATCGATGTATGTTAATTGCGATTTCACGGCTATCTATCGAGGTTGTCGAACTTTCCTTTTATGTGTTCTCTCCTGGCTGAGCATCCTTTATTAGTTTAATATAAATATTTTGCTCGTTTTATTGGCTGTTAGCCTGAGCTACTCGTGTTCTTTTAATAACAACAATATTTTTATTTACCAAGCGATCAAATTAATGATATGCAAATATTATTAAAAATCTGTTAAAATTTTCAGCATGTCGATGACCGATTCAAGTATTTGCTACCAAGAGATTGCAGTAATGAAAACTACTCCATAACTTCATTAACAAAACTGGCCCTCTTACTGTAAAGCGTACACAGACAAGTACTGCAGAATCTGAAAACCCTTATCAATTCGTGCAAAATAAACATGCAGCTTGAGTCTTACCAATTATACTAACGAGTACTTTCACTTGAACACTGATAGCTAGGCAGTTCAAGGTGATCCACAGCCACATTACTCTGCACAGATAGCGTCTCATACCATAAATCTAGGTTAAATTTGTAACAAGACAGAACGGTCTTCAATTCGCAATGGCCGAATGCGTCCGAAGTAGGCATTCAATTCCCTACAACAATACGGTGAGCGATGCACCAACTACTGGTTTGAAATTGGAACTGCATACATGGCGAGGCTTATTAAGATCTTGACCGTGAAGCGTTCACGGCTTTCGCATGAATATTACTTTTATATTCATTTTCAGAATAAATTGGTGTGCGGTAACGAGACCTGTAACGGGACTCGGGGGAAACGGGGAATACGGTAGCGCTAAATGTTAATTAAGAGCATCGCCGAGGTGATCACAGCCGCGATCCCGGTATGTACGCCACGCTACTGTAATTGAACGGCACACAGTTTCATTTACATTTTTACGTTCAGTTTATTTCCTTAAACGCCACTTAATTAAAGTACTTACGTGTCTTTCTTCCGTCCTATATGCAATATAACTTTATTGAGGACTATAAAATAAAAAAAATAAACAACCAATTATTTTTAAGTGCGTTTATCTTCTGCAGGTAGTATTACAAAGCTTTCTCTCGTAATCTAAGTTTGTTAAAATATCGACATGCTAATTAGAGTTTCACCACAGTTATTTTTGACAGGTGACAATGATGAGCTCGCTTGACCTGGAAGTCTAGAAAATATTGACCTCATAATTCAGTTCAAATAAAGGTCTAAAGGTGGCGACTGGCATGTTTGTAGCCAATCTTCAACAAACAGATATTGACAGTTAAACAAATTGAGGAGCTCGAAACATGTGTGCAAACATCAATTATGAATCAATGAACAAATATAAAAGTTAGAGAGTAAATAGCGAAAGTAATTTGCAAACAGATGAATCAATAGTTCTTTTTCGATAAATTGAAAAAAAACCACCTGAAGAAATTAACAGTATCATTTGAATTAAATACGTGCAAAATACAATCCTACTTTTTTCAACTTCACAATCGTGCTTCTGCGCTTACGCATACAAACAATAGACAGTACAGAGCATCAGATATTTTTTCTCCACTATAAATAAGCTCTAACTGTGCGAATTCTATTTGGAACGCTGACTGAGCGATCGAATATTCGGTCGGCAGTGTATAATTATGTCGTATCGTGAGTGGACCGTAAAACGAAATATGTAGAAGGTTCGATACATTCCACGCGACGTTAGAAGAAAGATTTTCGAGAAAATTTCAGAAATTGAAAAGAAAATTGGGAAGTTAATTTAACTTTCTTTGTCTGTTTGATTGTTTGTTAATTTTAAATTGACCTGGAATTGTAGACATATTAAATACCATAGAGAAACCTACTGATAGATACTAAATTTCACTCTGTTCAGAATTGGGAAAAAAATCTGATTGTGTTAAAAATTTTCCATGTCATTCTCTGGCGATTCCATCACTGTTTTAAAGTTGATTTTCTGTGATTTCGCATTTAATATCGGAGTGAGTGTGCGTGGTGCGTGCCGCGGGTGTCCCGGCAGACGTCTGACCGGGTGACTCACTGCGCGCCGAGGCATGCGGTTGAGCTGCGCCCGCGCCGCTATTAATACTACTGCAGTTGACATTTACTCGCTCTCGATCTATGATCCCGAAATGCAATAAGAGTTTTATGTCATCGGTAATGTTGCATATGATGTGCGGTTCACGGTGACTAATTTCGATGTAAATATTTGTATCGTACTCTACTCCTAGCTTGTTGGTTCCATTTTGAACCAACAAGCTAGAATATAGATAGATTGAGAATCTGTCACTCGGTCGTACAATCTATTTGTTCCAATATCTATATATGTCTACATAATATACATCTAAATTGCTTACAGTAAGTTTTCAGTATTAGAAAATCTTTCTAGTTTTTAACAGTTATGGCTATAATCATAGATCCGCGATATAACAAGAAAACTTCATAACCATGCCTTCCTAATGAGCTTCAAGTCTTTGATACCTGATTGAAGCAATAATACTCATAGAACTTCAAACATGCTCATATCACGGACATCACCTGAAGACAATTTATTTCAAAGAGCGGAGTTAATATAGCTATATTGCTGCAGTAACCAGATAGGTAGGTACTTATAGTGGTAATGGTGAATTCTTGGCAGTCAGAACCTAACTGCCGATGGTTATAAGTAACGGTTTTACAGGGACTCGTGGCTGAGATTTGTTATTAGCTCGTGTATGTCCATTGATATATATCCTATATAGTCTAGATAGTCCTTCTTCTATTTCGTTATGTTTGTAATCATTTATCAAGGCCAACTTTGTTATGAAGATTGCCTAGTTCATCATTAAATAACTCTATGATAGTTAAAATTAGCCGTCTAACAATTCTTCTCTTGGTCCAATTCAACCATGAACAGTCCGTAATCATTACAGAAATTAAATAAATGCTCTTACGATTTTTTAAAACACTCACCATTTTTCAAAGCAATAACAAAAATACCCCGTAGATAGCTATGTAGTTGCATCATGCAAGAGTACCCAACGCTCGTAAAGCTGCGTCTACATTAATTATAATTACAAAAATACTTATAATTACTACGCTGCTGTTGGCAAGCCACTTGGTACGCAAGTGTGTTGAGAGCCTAAGAGTAAACTTAACTTAATCACATAATCAAGATGTGGCCACTTAAGATTGATTGTTCGTTGCTTTCTGTTGCGTAATGCAAGCTTCACTTATAACTCAAACATTTATCAGAAGACTCGAAAATCATGGGAGAATGTTTTTGTAGGTACTTGGGTACCTACTGCGCAGCTACTTGGGCTGCCTACCAATTGGTGTGAAATCGGTAATCATCTGTCAAGTTTTTCGTTGTTTCTCGGAAGGTTTCCCATGGCTTTGTAATTGTTTAACATATTGCTTAATCGCAGATATTAAGATATAAGAAGTTGTGTGTCTCCAAGTAAGTATATACCTAAGTTACCAAAATTGTTGTAGGTGCAATTTTTCTTGTCAAAATGTGTGCATACAATAAATAAGCTTGGATTTTTGGACGATCTGAAGATCGAGCTCGGTGATATACTTGGTAAGATGATTTACATTTATTTGACATGTTAAGAATTGAATAAACATTCACAGGAATATGTTTACCCTTGAATTTGATTAACAAAGCAATCAAATTTTGTAGTTCGTGGTTTGCCACGTGAACTGAGTTTGGCACCTCTGAATCAAGCGGTAAAGTAAACAAACATTTCGAATACCGAATTTAATCAATCGGTATAATGAACACGAATTCAATTTGAACTAAGTATATGGTGTATAAATACCTTAATGTTAATCTAGTACGAGTTCACTCAAGAGCATTTAATTTTGATCCGTTACATACGCCTAAGTAACATTCCTTCAAATTAATCATTATGATGCTTCAATAAAGCATCGGCAAATTATTGCATTGAAAATCACGAGTGTGTATTTATTATTTTGCACATAAAAAACACGACACTCACCTTAGCAATATTGATACGCATATTAGTAAATCTGCCCCGGTTTTTACTCCTTAGCTAAGAACGTAGAACACCCGCGCACCAACTATCGGTATAATTAATTACTATTATCGCTGTTACATTTGTGATTGAGTTACCAAATAAAAGAAACGTGATCGCTGACGGTACAACCCGACTACATGTGTCAATACATGTTTCAGGTATTACGATTAGTGGTTTCAATTTGCATATTGATTAAATGTTCCTATGTAGTTCAGTATTGCGAAAGCTTGAGAGAAATTGAGCCGTATTGCGTAGTACCAAGTTAAGGATTACTGTGTCGATTTTGTTTGTACTTAAAATATTTTTTAACGGCTTGTTATTCAATATCAGTAATTTTTGTGATAAGTGAATGTCGATCAAGATACATAACTGTTTTTCTGTTGTTATGCCGATATATGCTTATCTATAAGAATAACTAAAGATCTTATTAAATCAAACCTGCTGAACTATTTTCTGAAATTAAAAGATAACACGGCTAGACAAAATCCGGGTAGAAATAATGTAATACATTATTCAGTCTGTGCAAACACTGCACCTATTCCTGTTCTACACAAGCTTTATTTACAAACACTTCAATTGAATTTATCGATAAAAATCTTTAAATAGCGAACATCAAAATCTGTTTTCGTAGCCTATTAAAATTCTAGAGCTCGTAACATTGCTCAATGGGCACGTTAACAGTTCTTACCTAATCGTTCTATAATTGTTATGTTAATATATTGAGTGTTTCCGAAAAACGACATCCGACGACGGCTCTATAAATCAATTTCACCGGTGTTAGCTTTCGCTAAGTTATTGTTTATACTTTCTATTGCATAGCTAACACGTCTGTTTCTATGTGGGTATATCAAATGGTAGCTTTGATAGTTTCCTAACCGTTATTAATTGGCGATTAGTGACGTTTGAATGTTCAATGACTCATTAATAGTCTACGCATGATTTATCTGTCGTCGCTTGGAGACTGAAGTGTTCAATTTGTTTGGAAGTATTCGAGTCCGTTAGATGTAACACGTGTCAATGTGTTGAATAAACCTCGGTGTGATATTGAAATCAAAAGTGTTATAGAAATTGTGTTGCGTAACTGTCTTACTTGTTTAATGATGTGTTGCATGGCGTGTAATGCTTCTGCGGTTTTGAATATGGAATTGTGTTTATGGTTATTTGATTTAGCGAATTGAACCTCTATTCTCTTCAAGGAGATTTTTTATATATCTTTTGCAGACTGTTGTTGTGCGCGGTTGTTGTATGCCAAATTAAGCCTAATTAATTGAATAAATTAATAAATTATTTTAGACAACATTCACATGGTTTTTTAAATGACATTCCTGAAAGTTAACGCCAACACTCAAATTACTATGGTAAGTACGTTTATTTGGTTTAAAACAAATTTTATTGCCACTAAAAGTGTTGCCAGACGGCCAATGATCATGATCATAATAAATAAAACGTTAAATGGCTCATTCCACCAAAGTATCTCATAGACTCACTAGCTTCCATGACCTTTGTCTATGTAAAAGTGACTTTTCAGCTACGATTCGGTCATAAGCGCTCTTCGCAAAGTATGCAAATATTAGCTTATGAATAGTCGAGTTATAGCATAAATATAGCCTAATATAACTAATTGTCAACTGTTTTTTATTTAACCTATCAGTCTTCTTATTCTTCCTCCTGCCCTGTTCCCTATCATGTTGAACCAATCAGACTGATGCAATAAGAAATGAACCCAATATTTTATCAATTCACGATTTCAGTATGCCCTTCACTTGTATGTGCATTACTGTTTTAACTACATACCTACATACATACTTACACATTTATTGTAAAACATTACCCATCCTCACTGGGTATTTATGACCGCTCCTCCCCTCGTTGTTCGACTCGAACAAAGATACCAAAGACGTGACGAATATTCAGACGGAAACTTGTAATTCTATTTTCATTTTACACATATCTATATTTATCTATACTAATATTATAAAGAGGAAAACTTTGTTTGTTTGTTTGTTTGGTTGTAATGGATAAACTCAAAAACTACTAGCCCGATTTTAAATATTCTTTCACCATTAGAAAGCTATTTTATCTACGAGTAACATAGGCTATATTTTATCCCGGTGGGGGCAGTAGCTCCCACGGGACGCGGGTGAAACCGCGGGAAAACGGCTAGTCGCTATATATTTTATGTTTAAGTGCGGACGTGATTTGTTGGGCATTTTGTTACTAGGCATTTTATGTTTAGACTGAAGGAGTGATTTTATGGAAGAAACAGTGATCTTTCTCAGCTGTTTGAAATATTTTATTCAGTTTCAACTTAAATACTTTTAAATATAAAAATAAATCTTTCGAAGGGGACACAATATGTTGCTTCTCTGCAAAGTTATAAGAAAGGTGAAAATAAAAACTAACTTGGAAATTCAGGTCCATTTTTTCCTTAGTCAGAAGGCATTGAGTCCCGTCTACACACAAATTAGTTTGTACCTACTGCAACTCTCCAGGCGTCTAGAGAAGACCAAAATATCCAATTGTTGATATTTGTATAGTTTGGGAGCAATAGCCAAATTGGCAAAACATCTGAGCATCCATGTTTTTTTTGAGCTAATTCTTCATTTGTTTTTGACGCTATGCACATTATAACTACGACTTGTTGTTTGATTTAAACTTTGTTTATAGTGATCGTGCTCAAAAATAATACTTTTGCGTATTAAACCAAATTTTGGCGACAATATCTGAGTGATTCTATTTGCGTCCGTATATTCAAATATGCCATTTCGATGACGATTATTACGAGTACGATGTAATTTCCGCTGAACTTTTAGTAGTAGACTGTTTTGATACACTGACTAATGTGCTATGGAAGCTTTGCTGGAACTCATGCGTCGATCCCACGCTCCAATCATTATAATACTACTCAATTGTGACAATCTGTGACGTCACATATGAGTAAAATCTTAGACAGTGAGTCAACGTACTATTCATACAAACGCGAGTGTAGCCAGTGCAAAAATAGTATTGTTTTAAAAATAGAATTCAAAACAAAAATAAAATAGCCATGACGAATCAGTTTTTTTTTTGCAATGACGTTGCTCGCGGTTTTGCGGAGGCAGACAACCAGTTATCATCATCGCTCAAACGCCATTTCAACGTCATATTGAAGCTAAAACAATACACAAAACAATTTGTTTAAATCATGAGCTTACTATTCTTAAACTTCCCTCGTTAAAATTGTTTTCAGCCTATCAGCTAAATAAAAACAAATCTATATTTTAACCTACATTTAAAAAAAATAAAATTGCTTGCGTAGGATTCTTACTGTTTTGAACTTATTTAGAATCTAATTCGAGCTCGATAACAGCGCGTAGAAAACGTGCTTCAAAGAGAACGAATTGTTTACTTTACATTATTTATCGTTTACTAGGTAACGTAAGTTTTCGTTTACCATTTCAATAATATCCTGAAACCATCAGTTTTTTAGGCGCAGTTTCCTCTTGTGTAACTCGCAGGAAAAAGTGTGAATGGAACTCTAAAGTGGATTTTATAATAGAAAATTAAAGTTAAGAAGAAATAAACGTCTTTGCATTGACAGGTATTACTTAATGCACAATCTAACAATAACTTTCTCAAGTTAATCTCAGATCTCATAATCATAACTCGCACACAAAAGAAAATCTCTCTAAAAAAATGATCATAAAAACACACACAGTTGTCGTCGATAGCTACGTCAACTACAATCAAACTTCAGATCTCCAGACAAACATTCAACTGGCTACAACTCAACAAAACTACGTAAATATCTGTTCCTTTATACTCGTACACAACATACCAATCCCCGAAGATATTTGTCGTGTTCTAATATTATCTTCAACAAAGTCTAAAAGTAAATGTTGTGGTATTCGAGACTGTCTGGTCGGCCAGACTGTAGCCAGGTGTATAATGTAACGAATTGTTTCAATTAATTAACCCAACCTATTGTAATGTAGTACTGGACTAGCCATTCCCATATTGCGACACCAACATCGGCGTAGTTTATCAATTTATAATATTTGGACGATTTAACATACTTAGCTGTTAAATTCAGACAAAGTACTCTTTTGCAAATTTTGTCTGTTAGTATATTCATCATCATTTCATTGTGTTATTAATACATTATATTCTCTAAAGTTTTTTTTTCAAAATCATAAAAATCACGACCAGATGACGAAATGAAGGTTTCCATCGTTACTTATCCGTGAGCGGAAATTAAACTTTAAATTCGTCAAGTTAACACGAAAATACTTCGTTTGTAATCAGATTGTTCCCAGCCAGTGAATGTCTTGTGAGTCATAGCACCAAGTAAATCACATCAGCGCCGAAATGGAAATAAAAACATCATAATAATACTCCAACAATTAATCATCTCGCGAAATAGAGTTAACAAGGTTAATGGGCGTAGAAGCAACGACCAATCATAGCTAATTGTATCCTTGCAACTCCATAACCTGGGGCTTAAACATCCGGCGCTGAACACGTTTTAGGGCTTGAGCACACGATCGCCTTTGTCGACGATGAAGTCATTACCTTAATAAGATTAAGGCACAATTTGCACTGGCACCCCATATCTTTAGCTTATTTAATTATTTTCTAGACGCTGATGACAATCAGTTCATCTCGCAGAATCGTCATGATCATCTTAGGTGATTTGAATGCAAAGGAGCCCTTCACTTCGAGATATCTAAATGAATCGAAATAAAAATTCAAAGAGCGTACAATTTAGATAGCGAACGAAACATCTAGAACAAGATCTTGGTCTATCTTCAAAGTCTAGGCTGTGTCATTGACATTACAGAATTTAACAAACTTGTTCATAATAACATTTTATATAATAAGACTCATTACCTCGATATTATGGACTTAGCGAAGCCCTGATCGATATCAAGGATGAGCATACTTCACGGCCATGAAGCCATAATGTTCGTCTAGCTGTAAGATTATCCGTACTTCGCAACCAAAGCCTTATAATACTTACGTTGATTGCTATCTACTGTCATTGAACGCTAACTTTCAAACCACTCGCAACAGATAACATTTTCATAAACTATTCCCGGTTTTTTTTTCTTCCCAAAGTTACGTTAATAACCGTAGCTGATTACAAACGTATGAGGAATGCTATGGGACTCGTCTGCCAATTATGTGTTAGTCGACAGGGCAACTTTTCTTGTCATTCCCTTGACACATCTCATTAAAATATTTAACGTCAATCTCCGTGAGTCATCGCCAAAATTTGTCGGTACCCAATAAATGTTGAAATTCTTTCACGGAAAGCATGCTTATGTTATCATTATCAATATTACTCATATAAAAATTACCGTTGCAAGTTTCTTTGTGACGAACATTTCAGGTGCAACAGCCAGTAAATGTCAGATATCAGTCGTCTGTATCACAGTGTTGATAACCAGTGCGCATACTATGTCAACAGCCTAGTGGCCGATTCCATGGAACCGATCCAAGTACAAACAAAGATAATACTGTAGTGACAAGGATTCGCATAAACAGTTGCTATTGCTATTTTATTATTATGTACTTCCGTAATGTTTACGCATAACATGATACTTCTGTGAAATATTCGCTGATAAGATAAGAGCCTAATACGTATTTGCAAATGGCATTCCTTGCAGATACCTTTAATTAACATATAGAATTATACAGGTTTAGATAATGATGCGGAGAGTAGAGATGTTGTAAGGGTTTATCGTACCCAATCGATATCGATCTCAGATCCATCTATTCTGTCATCGTTGTCTGAAAACCTGATCATTCGAAATAAGGACGAGGTTAAAACAAGTGGATGCGACCAAAGAAGTCTAAACAATAATAATAATTAAAGTCTGAAAGTGATTGAATTTAGTAAGACCAAGGCGTTCCAAACTTAAGAAAAACTCGATAACTTCTCTACACATTGAAAGTTTATCCGCACTAAGCCATAGTCTGACATGTATGTCCGGCTGAAAGTGTTAAGGGACTTGCGAAAGTTACACCTACACGTTAAATCGTAATAACATACCTAAGTCTTATATGTTGCTAAAAGGAGAAAGTTTACATTTTTAATTAATATGTCTACACATGCCCTGATGTATGCAAAACCACAGTTCAGTCATAAAATCATTACAATCTTGCCTAATAAAAATTACATAATATACATTTCACCTGTTCTGATTGGTGCCGTAATGTAATTTAATCCTAAAGCAATTAAAGAAGATCACACCAGTCGGCAAAATGGAAGGCATCAATGAGTTACATATGTTTATAAGTAATCTATAGTGTGGCCTATAATTAATTTAATAATCCTCAGAACTACCTCAGGGCATTCAAAACAAAATAAAAACTTTTCTCGGGCTATTAGACATAATTGATTTCGGCGCTCGATAAAAAAGGAAAAAAGCCATAATTATCGACAAGTCGTTAAAGCCGATTTAACTCAAGCTTGAAGTATACTCGGGTAGGAAATCTAAGCATACAGACCGCATAAATCACCTGCTAATAACAATTTTAATGTTTTCCTGAGGTTATTCTTACCGGACTTGCCGCAGCGCGCGCTCCCCAGCACCACAACTCTTATTCGATTAACTGTCATCTTCATTAGTCCGTTTATTAAGTCACTGCACTCAATCAAAATGTTTGTGCATTTAAAATCTACTGCAAATCGGGTTCGTATCTACAGAACGCTTGAAACAAGATCGCGTTGGCGGCAATATCAGCTGTTATACAAAGATGGCGGACGCACGCGCGCACAACGCACCTGCTAGCGAGCGACTGCCGTCAAACGAAATTGGCGCAAGGCGCATTCAGGCACGTCTATTACTACAGTGAGGAGTGAGAGACATTTGAATACACTCATTTGTCTTTTACTGTTTTTTTCTGTTGCAGTTCAGTGGGTGCATTGATTAGAAACACATTTGGAAATTTCTCCCAGTGCTCTATTCCCCATTCTCCTATAGCTGCCATAGTAAATGCCTACGCAGCTGCCATGTACTCAAAACGTCAGTCAGCATTTTTGAGGTTGCAGGACAAAAACATCAATTAATTTTTAATTATCTCCATGATATGATGTTGCACATTTTCTATTGTAGACAGCGATCAAAATGTTTTGATAGAGATGTAGATCAAGCGATGTTATTTCATTATTGATGCTAGACTTTGTCTAGACAATGAAGTAGCTGTACCACATAGTCGTAGTCAAGAACTTTGGTTTGCGTTCAAGATCGAAAGTTACCACACGTTAGCAACAATTAGAGTAATGAGGCTAATGTGATTATCCGTACATATTTTTTTGCGTGCATTTCTAGCACAACATCCAATAATAACGTTGAAGTTTGTACAAAAAACTTTGAGAAGCGTTTAATGATCTTGAGTGAGACGTTTGACAAACGGACAGTAATCTTGCGAGTCGCCAATTTGTTGTGTATAATAGACGTAGGGTGTATGTCGCGGTACTATCAGTAAATATTACGGTTAGGAGAGCAGACTGTGCGCTTAATCCGCGGAATGTATGCCAACAGCCAATACGCGCCGACATGTGATATGATATAATGTACAGTCCACGACTAAAGTGATACATAAAACCAGTAGCCCAGTAGCCGCTCGGCAAATTGTTTTACATTAACCTTGAAGCGTGTATAAGCAGCTCCATTTCACAAATTGAGATATCTGCTACCCTCTAGATAGCTTCTTAACTTATGGTGAACTGAAATGAGATTTTCCTGTTTAATAGCTTTATTGAAGATTGCAAGTTCGAAAGGCAGACTTTAATACGTTCAAATCTCACACTGAAACAATGAAAGTATAAAACCTTTAGCATTATCCATATAATTTTTTAATGAATTTGAGTATAAATTTAAGGGGCATTCAAGAACAAATTAAATTACAAGATTGACAACTAAAAATGAATGTAGTTTGGACACCATCAAACTTAAATTATTTTAACCCTGGTAAATAAAATATTTGTAAGAACAAATAAATATTCAAAACACTTATCTCACAACCTGTACATAATGACACAAAATGTTTATATGCACGCAGTGCCTAAATCATAAACCGTATATTGACCAACAGCCAACATTTTATAAATGCGTATCTCTATAAATGCATGATACATTTCTCAATGTTTTCGTCAAGCTTTGAATAAAATTCGATCCGTTTTTGTTTCGAAATAGTCTAGATGGGGCGATTTTACTGTTCCTTGCATTCTGCAGTTTTGTTTTGTTTTAATAGGGCGCCCTAACGGTTTCATATAGAAGAATTTTAACAAGCTCTTTGTTAGCGTGTTCCTAATGTCGTGTGTTGGTAGTTAGAGAAATAGACTGGCTGTCGTCGCTTGACTGAATAGCTATGAAAACATAAAAACATAGATGACAACCGAAAGATACGGTGCATATGAAGTTGACAAAGACGGGTTTTGTTTTAGGTTTATAGGTTAAACTTCAGCGTTTGATTTGATAAGTGCCAATTTAATGACTATCACTTAATTGAGGCTTCAATTTACTTTATCATTATTAATTGAGTTCTCAAATACAAAATTAGCGTTTTGACTATAGACAACCTTGCAGTGGTCATCATTCTCTAAGATAAGAGTTTTCGTTTCTATATTGTACCTGAGACCATTATGACAAACAAAAAAATATTCCGATCCTTGCAAATGTCGCAAGTGATAAACTACACAAGCGTTTCGTATAAGAACCTTACACAAGAATAAAATCGTCTACAACTACGTGAAACAGCTTGTTTCACATTTGGATTTACAGTCCTTTGTTACCAAGTCACGAGTAGAAAACATCAAAGTTACACTAGAAAAATTGCATCGGAATTTAAAGGGAAACTTGAATTGTTGCTCCTACAACATTGTAGACTCGCAGTAAGTTTAGAGGCGTCAAAATAAAAATGTAAAATGATATGAAGCAGACGATGCGTGTGGAGATTGTAAGACTTCTTTGCGGTTTGAGCCTTTGAGCCTTATAATAAACTTGACGAGTAATGGCGTGAGAAATGAGTTTGTGTTTGAAGAGCGCACTGGTGTTATTTAAAACAATGAACTTAGAAATGAGGACGGAAAATAAATTACAAAGTAGTAATAAGTAGATTTAACTTGAGAAGACTTGAAACGAAAAGCTAGAAGTTGGCATAACAATGATTTGATAAATGACGACCAAGTGAAGTAACACTGATTGTGACATCGTTTTGGACACAAGTCAAAATAGGCTCATATTTAATTAATGAAGACTTGATTGACTGTAGAATTTTTACATTTCAAAAGGTACGATTTGTATAGGTACTTTATAATTCTGCTCTAAAAAGCTCAGTATCTAAGTAATGTAACGACACAATTTAATTTATTGGTTGGTTTATTTTGTTAACTTCCACATTGACGGAAACGTCACAGTTTATTTCCATTGTCAATATTTTTAGCAATCAGGCTATCAGTTTGACCCACAAAACTTTAGTAAATCTTATCAAATCTTTATTAGATAACTGATTAGTCACCATGATAAAGACGTGGGCGTTTTATCGTATTAATTAGATTCCTGGTATTTGTCGTATTTGCCACTATTTGATAAAACAGAAAGGTATAGGTTTTGACACCATTTTCTTCTTGCTTTTATTCTTATCTCTTATAGCTTTGAAGACAAATCATTTAAAAAAAAAGTTCGTCACACGTAAAAAAAGAATTCAGTATTTGAAAAGTCATTCAAAGTTTAGCGTAGGAATAAAACAAATGAAGAAATCAAGTAGGTACTTAGGTATTGCTATAGAGGATCTTTAAATGATAGATGATAGTAATCAGCACACATCTCAGTCAAGAATATTCCATATACCTATTAATAACCATAATATTATCATCATTTTTAACAGTATAATGATACAGACATTTCTCATTAAAAATGGCGCACAGTATGGAGGTGTGGTTTCTCATATCACTATTGAAATGTTGCCAATTGAGTAAAAGCGTAGAAATAAATACAGGAGTAAGACGGTACTCTCTATGAGTAGTCGTTCTAGGAATTGTCGATTACTAAGAATCCATACACTTGAGAGCTCTTTCACAAGGATCATATTTGTCCCGTACACTAAAATAATGGATATCGTTTTACAAAAGCAAATAGAGTTCAGAGAAAGGATCGTTTATCAAAGTAAGCATACTTGTTTGAGGAAATTGTGTGATTCCCGAAACCGTTATGTAAGTCATTCTTATAAATTAGTGGTAGTAGGTAAGTAGCCAAAAGTTCTACGACTTCCGTTTAAAAATCTAGTTCAATATGGCATTGAAGACTTACATATATACCTGCTCTAAATTATTAGGGTGGTCTTAGACTATCGGTAGATACGTCACATCTCAGTCTAACTTTTAAATAATCCAGTGTTCGTAACAATATTTCTATTGACTCATTAGCTGGGCCTTCATCATTCTTGCTGTCACTACTCGACATACAGACTATAGTAACAATACGATTGTGTTCATCCATCCCGACGGGTGACTGAGGAGTCCTGGCCGTATCTTGTTACCCGACCAACGGGGATTTTATTCGGTAGCCACCCGATCTTAATCGCCGCAAAATAAAAAGACGAACAAAATTCGAAACTAATTTCCGATGTACACGAACGAGTTCTTATCGAGAACGTGTCTTCACTTAATTATTAATTTATTTTCTTTTAAGCGGCGAAGGCTCGAGCGGACTGTACCTATATTTGGCTTAAAGAAATTAGGTCAGTTTGCCGCGAACTTTTAAATGTGATTATTATACCACATACATTACTGTACCGGAATGTATTTCACGAATGCTTTAGATAGCAAGAGTAATGTTTACCTTTGATTTACTACATCATTTACAAACTCCCAGCCGTATCTTACAAATATTTATCAACCATGGTTTTCCTATACACGTAGGTAACTCATAAACTCATAATATAACAACATCACGGTAGCATACCTGTAGTTTTATATGAGTTCATAATAAATAGGAAAACTACACCCACGTTATGCATTCAAAAACAGTTATGTAACCCAAAGAAATTTCACATTAATAAGGAATGTGGATATGCCTGTAGAAATTCGTATCATATAATATCGGCGCTTATTAAGCCTCATGAATATATTAATGAGGAATAGTAATCAGTTTTGCATTTTATTGGATTCTGATTAAATTGACTGTTGTGGTACAATATAGTTAATTAAGACGTGTTGCTATTTGAACGAAGTTCCCGTTCTATGTATAAATATGTAAGAAACATATTATAGCTCAATTAAGCTACTTTTCATCATGATACCACCCGTCCGGTGTCTAATTTTCAACGCCATGTGGAAACTACTGACTATATTACTTAGGTACTTTGTATGGACAGTTACAGTGATAATCTTCGCACGTCGAATAATATGTACCTACCTGTAAATATCTGGTCCTCCTGTGTCATGTGGCTATCAGGCTATCCATGAGGAGATGAAGAGTATCAACCTGTTTCAAATCTCAATTACTTGTACGCTCTAAACTAGGGATATAAACTTTCGCGCCTATCACAACCTCAAAATCGTCAAGGTGGTGCCAAAAAAAAATGTTTCAGCCGAAAATAGCCATTGAGGCTAACTTTTAATGTTTAATTAATTATATTCCAATTACAGCTTCCATGTCGAATAAGGTTTTTTTTTTCAGTGACAGACTTGGCCTAATTTCTGCTGTCGAGTTTTTTGGACGGGTCATCGCACGTGCATTTATCTCCATCAGAACATCAGCTACATGGACTGAATTATGCAAATTACCCGTTAAGAACAAACATACAGTATAATTGATGGACCCGCATAATTTAAAATTCATTAATATTTTCGAGCTAAATTAACCTTCTTACTAATACATTCAGGCATGTTGCTTAATGAAATTTTAAATAGGTAAATGACGTTGACTGAAAGTGGTACGTTTGTTTGTTGTGCGAGTAGTTTTGATACATGTAAGGAACCCCAAAAAGGAAATTAAACTTACCAATTTCGTATTTCAACCGTGTCATTAAAGTAGCGGTCTTTAATTATTGCTCTCTTTACTTACTTTATAGAATACTAGCCGTTTCCCCGCGGTTTCACCCGCGTCCCGTGGGAGCTACTGCCCGCACCGGGATAAAATATAGCCTATGTTACTCGCAGATCACATAGCTTTCTGATGGTGAAAGAATATTTAAAATCGGTTCAGTAGTTTTTGAGTTTATCCATTACAAACAAACAAAGTTTTCCTCTTTATAATATTAGTATAGATAATGTCGAATATTATTATGTGCCAAAATATTTAAAGCTTCTGTGTCAAAAAATATGTGACACTTGGCGCAAACTTAAGTACAAACCGCACGAATAACCTAAGTAACTATTTAATGAGTTAAGTAGCTACCGCATTTTGTATTCTAGATACAAAATTGAAAGTATTACTTATGTAGTGACTAGTGCAAATAATGTTTTAAGTACGAAGAAAGTGTATCGAAACTACAACGCATCTAGAATTTAATGCTACCAAATCCTGACAAATTAGGTATAAAAATATTACGTTATATTGAAAACAGGTTTTTTTAACAATAGCCACAGACACTATTAATAATTTAAGAGGTTTTTAATCTATATTTGACATTAAAGTATCGGAAAGTTCGTGAAAGTTTATTTATAGAAAACGAGAGTTTTTATTGATTTATAGCAAACATATATCACTGTGTAAAATTTAATGGGTAGAACAGATTAATAAAACGTTTTGTGAGTAGTTTTAAAGTTTAGAATTAATAACAAATCCATAACGTTTTATATTCCAGATTTTTTTTAAATATTGATAACCATTTAAGGACAATTCACTCTATCAAATGCACTCTATTTGTAAAACTTATTATCTTCCAAAAAATGTTATGTTATTATTTACCAAAAGTTTTGGCAAGAATGATTGATTTATATCTTCCGACCTTGATCATGAACTCATCAAAGCCAATTTAAAATCGCCATTTTCCTGCAAAAAAGTCACGTAGGCCACCAGAATTTTTGTCCAAATGCGTAATTATAGTTACGGGAAAACCAGAAAAATTGCGTATTTTTTATTTTTTCAATACATATTTTCATCGTTTCGTTTAAGAATTTAAATTCTAACACGTGTGGATCCAAGAATCGACAAAAGCGTTTCATGATGTGTTTTAAACTAAACAAAGGCGTGGAAATGGATTGCGATATAAGTAAAACTATAGTAATGTAATGTCAGGCCCTAGTTCACCGACACCATAAACTAAAGTTTTTCTTAAAACATCTGTTGACTTATTGTTAACGGTTGTTTAAGAAAACTGTAAAAAGTAGTGATTTCAACTGAATGTTACTAAAGTGAAAGAGCAGCATTGTGCGGAGGGAGACTTTCAGGAATCGGATAGATATTTCCCAAAAATACGTCTTTAAATAAAAGTAAATATTAATGTCAATAACTCGACATCGACTTGCCGTCTAAATATAATGCTCTATATTTAACTTATCGCTCGCATATGGTAAACGGGCATTCCAGCATACACTCCGGTAACAAGAAGACCTACAAGTCTGGGAGATTTGCGAAATAATGCGAGGATGTCACGCGAAGTGCCGGATGTCCCCGACCAACGTACCCAGACACCTTAGGTGATCTTCACACTGCCCCGCATCACGCTGCATCTTGCGTGTCGACGCACCTACGCGCGTTCCTGCGGGAGTGCAGATCTGCATCATCGTGCGGGTTTTTCACGCACTCACGCACGTAGGTGCGTTTTGTAAATTCACGCACAGCGAGTTCCATTTTCAAATATACACGTCACGCCCATTCAAAATCACGCGCGGCACTGCGGGATTCAGTGTGCCATACCTTGCGTCTCGCCCCGCACCTACGCGCGGGGGTGCGTGTTTCTCCGCATGTATGTGCGTGATCCGCATGAACGCGCGTGGATGCATTTTCAGTGTGTTGGACTATGCGTGTTTTCCATACAAACGGAGATATTTCCATACAACGGAAAAAAACGCATCCACGCACTACGCTGCATCATGCGGGGCAGTGTGATAATCGCCTTAGAGTGGCCGCACACTGCGAACTAAACAGTCGGCCGACAGTTGCCCACGACGTTAAGTGGTGACCACGACACGGAAGACGCAGTGTAGGCAGGCCCTCCACTAGTTGAACGGACGATCTGACCGAGATCGCCGGAAAGCAGTGGATGAGGGTTGCTGATGCTCGAGCAAAGAGGCCAACTTTGGGGGAGGCCTTTGACCAACAGTGGTTGGCAATTTTTAAAGAAAGTCTTGATTCCATTAAAGTTTTCAGTCGGTCTGATACCGGCTAAATTATTTTCTTTGTAATGTGCGTACTACCATTCGTCTTCATACTGATTTACAATCCCAAACAAACTATCGGCCGACTAAAAGTTTCAGTGTGCTTGAGCTACACGTCGAGCGACGATACGCTGCGCTCACGCACCACTGATAAACCCAAACGATAACGTTACTACACGTGCTAAGGGATTTATATTATGTACTCAATTTATTTTAGCACTCTTGTTTGGTACATGTGTGTTGATTGTTTTCCTTTTCTTGACAAGTTTTTTTTGCGACGGATGACAGTTAAGTGTCAATTAGGTATTGTGCTATAGTTTGGCAAGTGTCGTAGATTCGGTAGCTTTTCCTTAAATTATATTTGTGGTTACATTACATTTACTGCATAAAGTACAATTTCGTCAATTTCCTTATTCAGAGGCATCGCATAATTCTACACATATTCGAACTATTTAGAATTTATTAAGTTATAATGGTAGATTGGAGCTACCTATAGGAATACTTTAAATTAATGTTCTTAACTAAACATGTGATTAAGAAATATTTTAGATGCATGCCAAGTATTGTAGCCGTAAATATCTTGCTATATACTATATACAGTCAGAATCAGAAGTAAAAGAATAATTATTATCAAATTAAAATAAAAACATATTTAACAGAAATCTTCAAAAACTCTACTTTTGAAGATTTATGATACTCAGTCATAAATTTTTTTTGTCTTCCAATTCTTACATCGTTGTCAAATTAGGTGCAACTTATTTCGCAAACGCAAAATCTTTAATTAATTTATTGCATTGTTTCCAAGGCAAGATAAATAATAAGTGTTCATATAATAACTTTTAAATCCTGTAGGTACACGACATAACAAAGGCATCGATTGCTTATTGTTTTATCGCCTCACGCCGCCGTTTCAAAAGGTCGACAATTTTTTATTGTCAATGTTTCAGAACTGCAATATATTTCTTGCTTTTATTTGCTCCGTGAAAGTTGATTTCTCCTCTTACCTTTAACCCTATAAGTAAAGGTTCTTGTATTGAGCCTGAAAGCTTGTCTTCAGCACCAATCTACCATTATTCTGTTATAATAACAGCGTTCGGCGAAAGTTTATGTTCAGCATTAGTTAGATTATTACTCGCTGATATGAAGACCTTTGCAGGGTGCATTTTCGCTCCATTTGAAAGTATTTTGAATTTACGCACCTGTTTCTCTTTTTACTTTTAGATAGCGTTTATCAGCAACATAACATGGTGCGCGTGAGCAAGCCAACGCCATAAATACAGCGGCGCCGGCGAACGGCCCTATCGACGAGCACGCCCTCTAGCGAGCTTCGCGCCACCGCGTCATATCGCGTTAGCCGATGTTACCTCATATGGCAGTACACTCGTAAGACTTGGAGACAAATTCGTAGAGAAAGCCATACCGTCTAATAGTTTTATTGTAATTTTATTTTCTCTTACGGCTTCGAAAGAACCAATATCTGCAAGGAGACATAATTCTGCTCCTACCGTATAAGTCCTCGGGCAGATAACATGTTTTTGTATGCACACGTCTATACTTAATACATAAATTGTTTTTAGTAAGTGATTCAGACAAGTACTAATTTTATATCCGACTACGGACTGCTACATCTTCGTACGTAATAGGGATGATTATTCTAAACCTTTGCACGTGTATGAATGATGACAATGAAGACTACGACGTCACCTGAAGATAAGGCAGCAAACGCAGCTGGAACTCCGAGAATAAAGAGCGATAGCCTTCTAATTAAAAGCTGCGATCCATCAATAACATTCCAAGTAAATACAAATCCAAACTGTCTGACCAGTGTAATCTGTATACATTCAAGGAGCGTTCACAAAATAATTTGCATCACAAATCAAATAAACATGACAAATATGAACCAATTCGTTGGCCCTCTGATGTATATTGAGCGGTTGGAGCAAATCCATACTTTTTCAACATAATCGGTGTATGGGCAAGTTCAAGTGAGAAAAACAACTGCGTGGATAACATGACGAATTACTGTGTATGATTTCAATTAGTCATGCAATTATTTCTCGTTACTCAATACGCGAGTGCTCGGGGAGGAACACAAAGAGATAAATAAAGCTTCACGTTAGTAGCTGACGCCACGGTAACTCATGCTACGATATCGAACGAGCTCAGATCACTTCTTAGAATGCAATTCGAGTTAGTGAAATATTTATTTACTGTATCAGGTTCTTGGGGCATAAATACAACACAGCTTCAGACTTCAGACCATCTCTGATTTCGTTGTAAAGTGCAAGCTTTTTAATTATTGCTTTGCAATGGAAATTATTTGTGGTCGTGAAGAGCGTGCGCATTACACCTATTTGAGACGCAAACTTGTGAAGATTATTTCTTTATTCCAATGTCAACGTACTCAAAATAATAATAAACCTTTTGATGTGACACATAACTGCTTCAGGATTAACGGATTTGTGAGAAGTAATAAAAAAGATTTTAAAGTCTGTCCAAGATATTTGTGTGACAGATTGCAAAATGGCAATTACTGGCTAACGGTTATTATATTGACTGTCAGTAAAGATGTTGTTGTCAGTAATTAAGTTAATAAAAAATATAGAGATTTAGATCTAGTTCAACGAATCTTAAAAAACAAAAACGAAAGCTCAAATAAAAATTCAAAGTCATAATATTTTGCGCCACCTCATGTTCTTTCTTCGCAAGTTCAAATGTCAAGAAATAACTGCAGATGGGTCACCACCACTTAGCAAATAACTGTAAAATGTGCCAAACAAGTTTGCCTATTATTTGTTCATTAGTCAATAAAATAGCCATCGAATAACTTCTTAACCTTAATGGGCAAGTGGCAGTCACTGTCTTAACGTCATTCGCGAAACTATTAAAGTAATTAGCATTATCTAATGACCAGTCTATCTTGACCTCACGTACATACCTCCGCTGCCTGGTAAACGAAAGCCGTCATGCAGTATATAAAAATTTGATTTCCTACTTCGTAGCCGACCAGGATAAAATGGTCACTTAAAATTATCAACCATTAACAACTTAAAAACTTATTAGTGGTTATGAGCAAAAAGTATAAACTGCAAAACTTATTTACGCGTAACGGTAGGACTTAATATGTCTATTTGATGATTAGATTTTATTGTTTATAAATTAACTGCCACATAAAAAGTAAATGAATGTGAAGAAAAATATATCTGCTATTAATTATTTAATTTCAGATTTTTACCAAACTGAAATAAATACATTAACGTATATCATTTCTACACCTTTACCACTTTTACTCAAACGACCGCCAAACGGCATTGTGCAGATCTCCACTGCGCTGAAAACCCTGCCATTATTTTCCGGTCCATTACTTCTGACTTCTTTTATGTAAGAGGCAAGCTCTCAATTCCCAGTTCCGAATACATAAATCACAATTTATTAACACATTTATTTCGTAAACAGTGTGCAATATACGTTCTGCAAGGCAACTGAGCGAGGGGTGTGTAATCACGAACTCTATCGACACGCCGGGAAATGCAACCGAGAAATTATCTGATCCCTCCCATAACTTACGCTAAAATACTAAAATTGCTTTCGAGAAATCTTTCAGTCAGATCTTCACGCTCTCAGCGCTTATTATATTCCATTACGATACCAATAATAGCTGAATACTATTACAATTCTCTTTAAGCACTTGTTATCGACAAATCTTAATTAAGAATGCCAATATAGATTATTGAAATGCATTTAATATCAATAAAGTCCTGCAACACTTAACCCGTTAGCGTCCTGTTTCGAAAGTGGGTTGCGAAACAGCTAACTTGCCTTGACATTGCAAAAATCATTTTTGGGTTCAATTAACCCAAATAAAAGGACAGCCAAAAAAGCTTACTTATGAAATCTAAAACACCCAGGATCTTATTAATGTCCCAGATAAATATCCTACTCTCATATCCTACTTTTCCAGGAATAGTGCTCAACCAAGTTTATCATGAACAGCTAAGCAAAAATAAGCTTATCACAAACAACCGGCACTCAACTATACGGAACCTGCGCCATACATTACAAGTACATAATCTCACTCGTTCGCGTTTTATTTTCCTGCGACCGTGACTATCTTGAAGGCTAGATCGGCCGTCACGGGAAATAAAGTTAGCGCAGTAATATGACACTTGAAACCTTCGGATACGAACAGTCATCATCCATTATAGCTTATTCGCAACGATCTTGGCTCGATAATGTATCTACTTAGATTTTGCTATGTCATTTAGAATGAATTCTATGCATTTAGTTTCGCTTTGTTATTGAGAATACTGGTGTAGGGTGAAATTTGCGTAGAAATTGTGGATTATTATGCAAAAATTGGTGTTATTTTCTGTCCAACATTTCAGTCCCGTTCTTTTAACATTATTACGTGCAAGTAATTTCTAATGGCTGTGACTAGTTTCGAATGCATTATGTGCTTTTAAAAACCAACGGGGGCATTGATATAAACTTACAAAAAATTTATAAAACTAAGTTCCTGCATGTGTATCAAGCGAGAGGCGACAAATAACTTACATACGGTAAGTTTACTTGTTTGCTGATAGCTTCCTAATGAGAAAACCTCGTTTACTTAAAAGCAATCTTGAGACAAACGGAAGGAACGAGTCCGGGATGTACAAAATTTTAAGCCATCTAACGTTAATTCGTCTTTTGATTTCAGCGTTGCTAACCACGGGTGACACAAAAATTGGTTTCCAGATCAAGCTACATGTACTAGGAGCTAGTACTATCTTTGTATTTATCTTAAAATAAAGCTTCAAGAAATAATTTTACCTAGAATGGGTTCAAAATGACCAAAATAAACAATTTCGCAACAGCAATCCAGTAATAAGACTGTGGAACATGACTAAAATCATAACCATGGCCCCACCGCCGCCGAGTAGAACAACCGTAAAGCTAGCAACACCCGCATTACATTTCTATATACCAGAGAATTTCCTTCAGCAACTCTAAAGTGGCATGATCCAATAAATATCCTCGTATTTAGGTTCGATTTCCGATCGGTTTATTTCAACATTTAAGTCGGATCACGAGTGCTTTCGATACGGTACACGAGAACTGTTTTACTTGAACGATCGTTTGCAATGTTACCGCAAGTAGACCGACCGACACTTTCGGATGCTTTGTGGAAATAGGAAAGGAAGAGATGATGGAGTAAAGGTGACGGTTCATGCGTAACTCATTCCTTCGAAGCGAGCAGATCGCATGACATGACTTTTCTTGGAAGAAAAAGAATGGAATCGATGGTGTGGACAGCCCAGGTCAATTTCTCACTACACAGTTCCTTCAAAAACACAAGATACAAGAATAAGTCTCATTATCGACATTTATGTAGATGTGCGGATTGGATCTACACTACACGTGGACGTTTGGGCTAAAGAAATCAACTAGACGATATCTATTCTCAAAAGTTAACCAATTCACATCTAACATTACTGTTAACAGGTCTCACTCCCCATCAATCCCACCCAGCTATTGAAAAGTAAATGCCCTACGATACTTAACTGTAAAATCGATTTAGCATTGAATATCAATTTCCATTACTCAGATATTGGCTCGCAGATCATAATCGTGAGCTATAGGGAGCGTATCCATGCGTTTGTTGTTCCTAGTACATTCGTATTTTAGTTGCGAACAGGGCCCGTTAGCGGGTGAAGAGTGGCGAACTGGCGATGTTGGCGGTGTGGTACAAAGACTTCGTGCTCCATAAATCGGGGAGACTGTGACCTTCCGAGGTGAGGAGCGGCGCGGCGCCTGGCGCGTCATTGCGGACCTAAATGCCAATAGATATCGTTATTGGGATGGGATCCTGTTTCTCACTGCAGGAGAAAATGCTTTCCTATTTTCTATTATACTTCGAAGATTTGCAGCCATTGTGGAATCTGACTATTTCAAAACTTATACCTTCCTAAATCCAAGTTCAAATTCAACTTCGAAATCCTAGTTAAAGGTCTAGACGAGACACTAACAGTATTGAGACTCTATTAACAATAGAAACAGATAACGTTTTCACAGTTTATTATCATATTAAGGCGTTTCAACAGCTCTCTCCCACACTTTTCGATGACTATAATTTACTTATAAACTACTTAGTAAAAATGACTTTAGTTTTATTGTGTCAATATTAAGGTAGTGTGATATAAGTTTTAGCATTTTGGGCGTGTCGGAACTTTTTCGTTTGTACGAGTATCTTAAGGACGTATAGCGGATAACTCGATCGGGAAATTGTTCAACCCACCAATAAACAATGTTCGAAAATCCACAAAGTACAATATCTTATAAAATAAATTATATCTTCTTATATAACAACCTTATTATGTTGACAGGGAACATCATTGACAATGAATCTGATAAATGGCCGGTGAAACCAAATTATAAAGTGATGACACGATAACAGCAACACGACTTGATTATCTTATAACCTTTTATGATAAACTCTTAACATTTTACCTGTTCGTAAGAAAACAAGGCTGTAATTAATGAGTAGGAGTAGGTCGGAACAAGGTGGATGGGCTTACTTCCACGCTATTTATATGGCACGAGTTTATCTGATAATTTTACACGTTAATTTAGCCTACTGGACATATTTACATACATAATAATACACCTAGTTGCGGTCAATCTGACACAGATATCTATGTAAATAACAAGTATCGAGATACCATTCGATGTTGACAACCTGAAAGCAGCTTAAATTTAGAGACTATAAAACTACTGTATGGAATTTTGACGATCAATTCAGTAGGACAGTACAAACAATAGTTGCTGACGAACCCCAATAAAAGTCTCTAACTCAAAGAACACAATAGACTTTATCAATATTCGAACAGTGTCAGCGTGAAGAGCTTTCTTCAGCACTAATTGCGAACCCACGTTAGGCAGTAAACGTCTAGCTAAATAAACATAACCTCCACATAATGAGAAGTGGTCAACTCCTCACCGACGGACATTACAGTAACCTGGTTATGGTGTCTTTGTTGACACTAACTACCTGTGGGGCATCAAACATACACTAATTTGTACGTCAACAAGTACTGAAGCTTTTCTTTGCACAAGCTTCAGCCAGACTTTTGGTTGCTAACATTACTTGTTTTTGGGAAATCTTCACGACACAACGGCTTCGGATATCGATACAACAAAGTTAATTTTCTGCAAATCCTCTGCTATAAATCTTCTATTATCCTCTCCATAAAGCTAGGTTCTAAACAAAGACATATTCTTTTATTTAAGTGAACCTACCAATCTACTTGATCCAGATTTATCCAGCTGACCTACTTATAAACGCCATCAATTCAACCATAATAGAACTCACTATAAACATAAGTACTATATTTATTTCCCGTGCCATGCCATGTGCTAGCAATTGTCTCCTGCAATTATCTGCAGCAATTGAACAATTACACTTTGAACGTCAACATTCCACCTCTTGAACTGTTCTCTATGGGACAAGTTCACGGTTACTACGCCGTATGAAGCTGGCGAGATCTGGATTTAGTTGGACATGTAATATCTCTATCGGTCTTTATTAGTATTCCGAATGAGGTAAATATTTGAATCGAAAGAAATATAAATTGGATGAGATTTCATTCAAAACGCAGTCTAAAGATGTATAAAACATACGTCGATGTAAATTCATTTTCGTTTAGTTTTAATTGCAAGAATGCTATTTAAAAAATAACTCTCAGCTTTAAGTAATGGCCTGTTAAGACACTAGACTGGACAAAAGCCATTCAAGCGAGAAACAATACTAATAAATTCATATCAGTTTCACGCACGTAACCTTTAATTGCGTAAAGCATATTCCAAGCATGACGTTACATACACGAGCCGATAATTACGACTCTGACGTCACATCATTTAAATTATATATCATTTAAATGTAAAATAATGCGAAAGTATTGACCAATTATGCGAACTCAGCCCTACAGTGTCTTGACCTTTCTGAGTTTCGTGTCAACGGCCTGGGCTGGTCCAGGAATGTATTATGTCACAAGACGACACAAAAAACTAATTATGATTTTGCACGCTTAAGCAGATTGGAGCCTCCTAAATGTCAGTCCGATATTAATATCGAAACAGCTGCAAATTCTTCACGCGAACATTCCAGTTGAAAAAGGGTTTTCCTTAAAATTATTGCAGCACATTATTTATGTGAACTGTTTATTAATAGAATGGCCAATAGATAATATGGCTTAATCTTTGCATCGCGTTTCCTGAACAAACATTAATATTTCCGATTCAAACAAATTACACAATGGATATCAGTTCTGCTAGATCTGCTGACCACGGAGGCTCATTCGTACTCGTCCTGCTGGTGGTACCTCCACGTTGTGACAGGTCGCTATTATTATAATACTATGATTACACATCGCTCGAAGCCGAGTTATTAATAAATAGTTAATACGTACCTCCCCACTGTCCACAAAGCAACCACGGGCCTTAAATCATAAAGTAATTACCGTTCTAAGATAGGCTTTCTTCTTGAGATTGAGAAATGAGTCGTTTAAAGATGGGTAGAGATATAAATCACTGCTGTTGGTACTGCTATTGTATGGATTAACTTGACCATAGTACAAAGGTTTGATTTGATGTTTGATTGTGCATTCATTTTAGGACATACGATAATGGACGTACTGAACAAAGTGGTAGGTTCAGCTAAATATACCCTTAGGACGCGTTGCTGTGCAACGTTTAAAGCAAACAGCCAGAATCGGTTGATGAAAATGTTTATTATTACAAAGAGTTTGCCAAATCGCCCAGACAACTCTCTTGTGTACACGCGGAGCATTCAATTCATTTTCACGTGATTCCATACACGTGTCTGTAGATGCAATCTCGCTTATTGTGGCTCTTGTTGCCATCTACACTCGAGCGTCGCAGTCTAAAATTCTATGGTTCAGAATAAATCTGTCATCTGGGTTACCTTTTCCATTGATACATACGTGTGTATTTTGCTTATGCATACGAATATGTCCGTTTATATTTCTACAGCATATAGGGAAAGTCAAACAGCCCAACAGGGCATCATAACCTCTCGAGCAAAGCCGCGGCACGATAAGCTACATAGATTATAATTAAACCAGTAGTCGATAAATTGTGAGCAACAAGGTTGGCGATGCTTTTCATTTCACTTTCTAAGTAAATACAACTAACATTCGCTGTAATTTTCAGTACTGAAGGCTTATTTATAGCGCAAATTTTCTTCTCAATTTGTGTCCTCAAACCAGTATCTGATATAATTGGAAACATAATACGTATGGTTTATCTTTCGTTGAATGGTACTTCCCTGAGAATTCATTATGTATATTCAGTGAAATGGGAAGTTTGCAATTTTCTTGTTACCTTAGAACATTCTTATGTCACTGTAGGAAGCTTAGTTTGTAGTACATTACTGTAGGTAGGAAATAATTATCATCTCTGTTCATTAGAGACATAGGTACTCGTAAGTACGCAAAACTGTTGAACTAAGTAGCAAAGTAAATTGAGAAACAGGTAGAGCATTCTCCACATTAGCTAAATCGGACTTTCAATGTGTTCGTTTTTTCTTTTGTTTTTATTTTTTTATGGCATGCTATAAATTGCAGTAAGTATAGTTCCATTTATACAATAGTATTGTGGTCGTATAAAATTAAACATACTGCATTTTCAGGTCAAACAGTACGTATCCTGCACGTGTTTAAGACCATGTCACGTCAGTCACGTGCTACAATAAAGCTATTGGTTTAATGATCTGCCTGCAACGACTCGTGCGCAGCGTCATAGTGATTATTGATCCGTTTATACTAAACACAATGTGAATTTCAGGACTGTTTTTCTTTTTTGTTATTAATAGGTTCTAAAACGTATTTCTAAAAACTTTTTTTGTAACCTTTCGAGTGTTGTAAGTAGGTGTGGTGCCATTATATTGGTAGAAATTATCTGGACAGTATTTTTTCCCATATCATTATGAAATTGTAGTTTCTTTTTAGATTTTTTATCAAATAGGTACTGTCGCATTTTGTGCAGAAACTACAATACCTATCGAAGAATTACATACAATATTGAGACGCTACGAAGAAAAAGCATTTCTTCATTGATAGCATATCTGCACTTTTGTATTTCAGAATCTTATAGTAATTACTTGATTGGCGTAAACATCTGGCAATGTATCTGTCTCCCTAAAAAGGAAGATAAAGACATTCACACTCTTTATTTATTACTTACACTTGAAAACAACTTTTAAATTTTAATTAACATTTTAACATACTCCTGTAGTTTAACCAAATTAAGTTAAAGCGCACATTAAGTTGGGCAATAAATTATTCTTGTAGGAAAATACTTTTTTTAAAGGACTGGTAAAATATACGTCACGGGGACGTAAATAAGAATTCTTCGATATCAAACAAACTTTTTTCCAAAGATTTTATTGACAATACTTAACATGTACCTACCAAGAGGTAAGCTCATTATAGCCTTAATTCAATAAATCACTGTCACTGTAACATCAGATGTAAGTACGAATGAATACCCTTTAAATTTTTCTTCGCAACACAAAGGAAACTGCAAGACTGACCTCAGACAATGCAGCTAATGCAAGAAAAAGGATATAGCGAACTATGAACATCAATATCCCTTTATTAACACTTGTAAGATGTGCAGCCATGACACCGGAGTCCGTTTGTGTGCTATTCATCGAGTTAAAAGCCGTCGGCGTCTGCGCAGACACCGCATCGACAATCGGTTCAAATGCATATCCTTGTTCTGTGCGAACACTACACATGGCTGGTTTGCGGATTTGTTTTCTCTTTCATTTGTTTTTTTTTTTAATATTGAAATATAAAAAAAAAGAATATCGAGTTCCATATTCAAACTTCGAATAATATGGAATTCGTTTCAGTTTATGACTCAATTCACGAAAAAAGATGACCCCAAAACATCATTTGCAAGAGTTAGGCACAATGGAAACATTCCTGAGACTTCTGAAAACTAGAAAACAGAACGGAACAAACAATTTTGAAAGCTTATCAATCATTATTTCGAAAGCATATAATTGTGGGAATTACGAATCCTCATTCCTATGGTCTGTGTACCACGTAACAACAAAGCTGACCTGACACAATGCGGGCAAGACGTTTGACTTATCAGAAAATATTTCATTGTCTACAATTACAAAATACATCGACTTACCAACCTACTCACATAATATAAGAGATAGCTTTTGTTTTTGTATTTTGCAATACATTACGTGATGCGGTTTTCTATGAGCAGTTCATAGCCAGAAGGGCAATCCCCAGGATAATAATGTTTGATCAAGATGTCTTTTAATTTTATCACCAATCCATTGGTAGTTAAAACAGTGACTTTGAGACACAGAAAATCATTACGTTACTAATTTTTTTTAATAGTAGCAATGATCTCAATGTAAGCCTAATGTGACGAAGAAGTTATTCTTATGACCAGACACTACTAGTAGCCATACTACCGGACAGTTAGACAACTCCCTACATGAAGTCGTTGGCTAACAGCTACCAGTCACCTGACGAGACGATGACACTGACAAAGCTCCAACGACCGGCGACGCGTATGATTGATGTCCACGCTTTGATATCACGTCCTACGCAATCCATCTCGTTCAACATTCTTGTTTCTAGTACTTATTGCTTTGAAATAGCTCTTTAATAAAGTGCTTTAGCCATCAAGAGTTACGGTACAGGTAGCTTTAGGACTAACTTGGCAATATTTTAAGTCAATCTGTCAGTCAATTGTTTTATTGAAGGATTGAAGTATTCTAAATTTGAAATATTTATCGGCTGCCAGTTTTTCTGCATTTGTATTTTTGGAAGCTTGACACAAACTACGTGCAATTTTATAGTTTGTATGACTTCCTGCGCACTTGTTGCATTGCACGTGACTCTGGAACATTGTTACCGTGCACTATAAATACAACTTATATAACTAAGCAATAACATTCAATATCCACCCGCATTGCTTTATTGTGGTTTTTGTAATAGACTAGCAGATGGCGAATCATTCTTGTTACTATGTCTTACGTTTATGTTTACTGCAGCAAACCCGCCCAGTGGAACAGTCACGAATGCATCGGATTGAATAACCTTTTATTTTACAAACGGCTTCCTATTGCTCATTGAAGCAATAATTCATGGGTAATGATGTAATAGGATACATTGTTGGTAATTATGCGTTGTTATAAGTCAATTCAAATATCGTAACTCAATTACTCTAAACATTCAGGAAACGTCAACGCACGGTAGCGCTGCGTAGGTATGGCGAAGGGCTTGCATAATGCTGCGCTGATAGCGGCGCGGCCTATCTACAAGCGCGCTGACAGAAGCAGTTAGGCCGTGTTCACACATCGCTTGTTAGACACAGCGCAACTGCCAATTACCGCGACATACAACCCCCATACAAACTCACTTTCGCCACTACACCCGCCAATAAGCGTATGTTCATGGGATTTTAAATTGCAAACGAGATGGTAATTAGCGAAAACAACCGCTAAAAGTCGTGGCTAAATGCCACCAAGGGTCCTGTATGGAAATTAGGGACAAATTACGTCTCCACTGTTACTTTCATTCGTATAACAACAGTTACATAAAACCAGTAATTTATTATTTCTTAATCCGCTTTGTTGTCCTGTTTTAAGGGTTTGTGCAATTGTTGCGAATCGTATAAAAATAAGTCGATTTATCAATCGGAGCATATCGATTTGCGATCGATCATGACACGAATAGATCAAAACAGTCGGTCAAACGTATTCCATATCTGGAGCCGATAATCGTATGCGTGCCCGGGCCGAGCTTGCCACTTATGCAACTTATAAAATATTGCGAACTCATAAGCGCAGTGCGCCCGCGCCGCGGCAGCACTAAGATGAAACTGGAGATAGAGTTAATCTAATAAGTCAGATCTGAAGCCAGACGTCGACCGAAGTAATAACTCACGGTTGAGAAGCCAGAGGTTAATTAAAAATAGCAACTTCAATCTTACGTGTCAGAGATAGACTTAGATTAGGAATCGCCCGATTTATCCTATCTCAAACACTAAGGCGCACTGATTTAACAGGGAAGCGTTGTAAATCATAAAACAAGCGCCGAGCCAACTTTCCGACGTAGAATATAACTTGGTTGCAAGCTATAATATAATCTAACATATTTGTTTATTGTTGAGCAAACAAATAGCAACACTTTTGTAACACCCATTTACGCTTTACAAGTGTTTATTTCTTAACGTTCTTGTACTAATTACGCAGCGTATAAATCAACTGTTGGTTTTAGTGCCAAATCTCTTGAACGTATCGTGTTGCGCCGGTGGTCGTACAAAGCTAACTAATGTGACGCAATTTTACACTTGAGAAATTCACGCTATCATTTCGCGGCGTTCTTAATCGCACTCGACGGCCAGTCATCACTAGTCAATTTGGTGTGTTCTCTGCATCTTGCACAAACGAACCAGTGTTCTGGTTGTAACGCATTCCATGTAAGAGCAATTACAAATAGGCTTCGAATGCGTATGCGTAAATAATGTGTGCGGATATTGTATTGCGTCAGTATAAACGTCTTACGATGTTTAGGATGCCGTTATCCAATTTCTCTAGCTTTAGAGCCCTTTAACACACCCCAACACACCGGAAACAAAAGTATAAAATTCCTTAGGAGGAATTTAAATGCCCATCGAACCAATCCCGCCATGAATCGAATTTCATTCAAGTATATGAATAAATATGTGGGTGGAATTGTGAAATGAAGCATTTTACGATACGACAATGTAAACTGCACATAAAAAGGATATTATTTTAAATCAGTCATCGCAACAAAGTACCGATCATGTAACAAAACGGTTTTATTACTAAGTGAAACGTAACTGCTATTGATAACAACTAGTTTGAGAACATAATCCTTAATTGTGTTGTTGGACAAAGATACTAGTTGACATTAACGCTAAATAGACATTATACGCTGAAGCGCGTAATTAATTATAAGCCTGACTAAGATAATTGTAAGCCTGAATTAATTTCCATTATGTTACCATCATTTACAATACATATAGTTGGATGTTTGTTTACCAATGAATCGTATTACCAGTTGGTAATGTAGTAAATAAATAGCATTGCTACACAATTTTATTTCACACATAATAATATAAGAACTAGGTACCTATTCTTCTTACATGGAGTAAAAAGAGAGAACAGTGTGAATTGGTACACCTCGAATCGCAACTTAGTACTTGTCGAAACCATTACTTCGCATCACTATAGCTCAGCCACGTCACGTACGGTACTAGAAACCTTGGACCGAGCCGCAGATAAAGCACCGATTCACTGGACACATTCAAAGATAACCGTAAGTAGTGATTTCTACCATTTATCCTGTCAATCAATGCTGGTTCCTAACAAACATCGGTCAAAGGTGCGTATAAGCCTCAATCAAATCAATGGTTCGGAGAAATGTAACAGATACCTTGTAACACATTGGAGTATGGAGAAGGAACACCACTGACCCGCTTGTTTCCGTCAATCATAATACAGGAACTTACGGTAAGGTATTGTTGCGATCCGTTACTTTAGTTTTATAAAGTGCTGCGGCACGTTTTGCACATTAAATGGAGTTCCTAGGTCCCTGATGACTGTCTGGTTGTAACTAGTGTTCGTTAGTTCGCGATGCTTGGTCAGCTAGCACTCCCTTACACTACCTCTATTAGCTGTCTCTTCAGTATCGACACATTTTCTAGTGTCAATAGAAATATCATAATGGCAGGCGTGGCACTCAGTCATGAAAGCTGTTCGGTGGTCTCGTAAAAGACCTATAAAATAATGATAGGAATAAGAATAGAAGAGAAAACCTATCGTGCACAACCGAAACTGTAATAAAAGGTGAAAACATAGCTCAAATTACATATGAAAAGATGCATACAGCATTTCTCTCAACTCATATAAAATAGTGTGCCTCTGATCAATGTAAGCTCACATACATTTCAACTAAATAGCTAATTAGCCATGTACCGAGTGTGAGGGACCGTTTAATAACGCTGTACATATTTAGCTAATCACCTAACGGACCCAGCTGAGTTAACATTAAGGCGACGAATTGGTAAACAATAATTCCATAACCGGCACGCGCATCTAAGGCGCCAAAAGGGACGGAGCGTCTGAGCGGGGCGAGGATTACAATACGCGCGCTAGCTTATAACTAAAAGTCGTAAGCTACAAAATGGTTTTGTAATTTTATTATTTAGAAATGATAATTTGATAAAAAATTCCTTCCACAATTTTAAAGAGTATGTATATACTCAACTACTAAAAAAGTTAAGAGGCTTAAATCGGTCCCGTTTGCCCATAATATGTGAATCTCTTTTTAAAAAGAGGTATGTTTGATATATTTTTCTCTATTATAAAAGTTACCTAATCATGTTTTTAAATCTAACAAAATAAGGTTTATATCATGAACTTTCAGGTAACCAAGTTGTATTTTGATCCGTTTTGTATTTACTGAGAAAAATTGAGATCCTTGGCGCCAAAATTTCCAATTCGTCCTCTTAATGCTGCGACGTTACTAAGAAGTCTAAGAACCACGCTCGGAATAAACGCTTGTATAAAATGTATCACAATGGACTTGGTATTTATTTTATTGTCGCTCAGACAAAAGCTGTAAACTACTGCAACCTCACTTCTCGCTAATTTGCCGTTGCAATTAAATGTAACCAATTTCATCTCGACTAAACATTTACTTTTATATTATCCGGATTTTGTTTTCTCATTTATTTCAATACTTGTATCAGATCTAGTTCTGTAGCTAAAAGTAATTTATAATATTTCTACTTTTTTGCGACTCAAATCAAAATTAAGCTCACATTGCCTATTTTATCATGTCTGAAGACATTTAATTTGTAAGTTATGTATTCTTCAACATGAGCTTGATATTTCGCAAAACATCCTGCAGCGTTCGCGTTGCACTCGAAAAAAATAAAAGCGAACAAGTTTCTAGTAATTAAGCCAAAACTCTGCAAGGAAAGTAGGTCGTGGGTCTCTGAAATAGTTTCACCACTCATCGAGTATTCATATTTAATTTTCGGAGGTGAAGGACCGAGTTGCGTGTACTGTTTGCGTGCATGATCAATACGAGATTCGATTCCGGCACTTACCGACAGGCCCATCAATTTCGGGACACCTTCGGACTTCGCAGAACTTTCGCCAGAAGCACGAGATGGTATCTGATATGTATCGGCAACGTGGCCATTAATACGGGGCTTGTGGTACTAGGTTGGACGCTGCAACACGTTACGTGGCAACAGATCAAGGTATTTTTGTGCTGGTCAATTAGTTGCGGTGTGGTCATTGTCGTATGCTGCCAATGTAACTGATACGGTCAGCTACTCATATTTATTGCGTATTGTGTAATATAATGCAACCTACGAGTGTTTTATCTTTAACTGTTGATGTGCTAACGTAAATCCTGTGTACACGGTAGGAACTACTTATAGTAGAGTGCCGCCTACAATGCTATAAGGATAATAAATGACGCTCAATTGAATTAAATTTCAATGTAATTAAGTATACACTGAAAGTTATAACATCATCACCAATAATATAATTTTTTCTTAAATAATAAAAAGACAAACAAATGCCATAAATCCTGTGCTGAAGATCTCGACTTGTGCATGAACTTAAGAGAAATTGTATTTCATGCGAGACTGTCGTAGGACTCTCCTTTCTACACTACGTTACTTTCTTTCTTTCTACGTTTAAGGAAAGGTAAAACCATAAATTAACCAAACCGATACAAAATATTACTTTCATCGACAATTTTTGTTGACAGGTAGTGTGATTAAGACCAAGGCTTCCATTAAAAATGACGGATTTCTTCCGGACCAATGCGATTAGATTTCTATGAAAGCAATTCCACTACTGTAACTGATAATTACATCCGTGCGAATATTCTCCTTACACCACTTACAAATGCTAAAGTAATAAATAGCATATTGAGTAAAGAGTAGACTTGGGAAACATAAATGTAACTGTAATAATTTATAGCAAATAAGATATTCATGCAACGTAGTAAATATAAATAAACGAAAAACATAAATAGCTAGTAGGAGGCTATTATAATAAATTATGTTAAACAAAAACTGTTCGAGTGAGTGTTTGAGCGAATATTCGTCTCGATTGGTCTCGGCGCGCGGCGCAGGCGCCCTGCTGCGCCGATCCCGAGTATATCGCCATCATTGCGCCATTACTGTCTTCCTTCAGCTACTGTAGATCAAACTCGTGCGCAACCCGTCACATTCATACTTGTAACGGTCCCCTGCAACTCTATACAATTTAAATAATGAGTGAACTGGGAAGCGTTACGTGTGTAAATTAACTACTCCTCTTGTACAATGCTCTGTGGCTTGTCATTCTGTGCTCCTGACAAATAGGTCGAACATTAGTCCCTTGAGTTTCTCATGTATAATAACTCTTCCGTCTGATGTTCTGACAGACAGTCGCCCCACTTATCCTTTTGGTCATGTCCAAATTGCAGGTGTCGTTATACATTTTCCTCTTAAATGAAACCACATCCAATGAGTGATTACTTTTTAACACCCGTTCTTGATTATGTTAAGGAATACAGTTAGGTACTGAAGCTTCCAAGCATTTTCGACTCTTCACTTTCACACTCTTACGGAAAGTAATTAATTATTTGAGTTTTTTATTGAAGTCTTAGTTATCTTTGCGTTAATTTTAATCACCCACTTCATTTGTCAAGTTTATAAGATGTATGTTTGAAAAAAAACTGAACAAGGCATCAGATCCTCAACAAGATTTAGAGGTAAGACCTGTCATAATTTGAATAAAAGGGTGAAATTTAATAACCATTGTTACATGTAGTGGAGTCGTATTGCTTTTGTATATTTTCGAGGCCACTGGTCATTATCACTTCTCTGTTTAGAGTAATAAAACCCATGATTGACAGTTGGAGGTCGCCCATCAACAGAGTAAAAGTTTTAGAATCAGGTTAAACGTTACAAAAAAAATTGGCACATCATTTGTATAGTAGCTAATGTCTAGCCATTACCTACTAGAATTATGCGATTAAAGAAAAAGTCTTGGTAATTTGCCGTCGCAAAATTTGCGTAGTCTACCGTACGCGATCGTAAACTGATTGGTTGCGGGCAGAGTTTTTATTGTACAAAAAATAATTGGATGTCAATAGGCTCGTATATTTTCCCTCAAATGATGTGAAAAGAGCGTTATCTGGTTATATTGTTGGCGCATACCCCATTCCTTTTAGGGCAAAACGGGAGTCAGTGACTTAACGTATACTGCAAAAACATAAAACCGCTCTTAAAAAGTTTTTCACACAAAAGGCGCCAAAATCGTAAGTTTTAACGTCCGCATTTACACATTATATTATATACGCTAAAATACAAAAAAACCTGCGTTATTCAACATGAACGTTTACAGGCACCATTATGTGATGTAGGTAACTGACATAAATTGTTAAAGTGCGATATTGGCACGAAATTTTAACTTTCGTCATGCTGCAATTGATTTGGAGAATAATCACACACGAAACACAGATTTATTCATAAATTGATACACCGTTAACTTAATACGTTGTGTTCGGTTAAAAGGCGAGAAATTTGTAATTTTTTTCGCCGTAAGTTACATCCATCATTGTTTTGGGAGACCGTTAACGGCCCGTCAGTACTTCAGCCCGGAGGGAGAGGTCGACAGCATTAATAGATTTCATGCTGAAAGTAACTTACCATTGGTCGACATAACCAACCATTAACCATTTTTTAAAGATACTCCACAGTCCACTTTCCACCCAAGTTTACGTTATTGAATACTTTTTTTGAATACTTTTATTGTGCTTAAGATACTTTTATACAAGCCCAATCAAAATATTGTGACATGGTCTATTTATTCATTAGGTCATTAGAATGATATAAATAAGCATATTAGCAGCGTATATATTTTTTTATGAAAACCTATCATTAGGATAAAAATATCATTACATAGATTTGGTATACCTAATTAACAAGTTTTTAATAAAGTAGCACTTCAATTATAATTTTTCTTATGAAAGATAGGATGGAACTTGGTCAAGGACAACAAACTTTATCGTGTTCAACTCCTTCATTGCTTCTTTCAGTAACGTCTCTACCGAGCAACTAAACCAGCGATTCACGTAAACACAGCTAAAGTGTAGCGTAAACCCTGTTGGAACTAAGAAAGGAACATAAAATAGTTGTTGCTCGTATTATGCACGCCCCTACGATGATTCGCGAGGCAATAAAGGACATCCAAATAAATCCAATCCAAATCCAAATAAAAAGTAGGGTCACAATTATTGATGCCTTATAAAATGTTTCCGTCAGCCAGTGCTGCCAGTTTCGGAAGTTTTCGGGATTTCGGTAAATACGGATCGAATTGAGAACCTACTTTCCGAAGTCGGTTATTAAAATTAGTTGGTAACACTTTATTCATTTAAATACCTAAACTGACTAGCTAGAAAAAAGCTAGTATTCTGTATAATGTTTTAAGATGGTTTTGAGCGAATCGCGAATTTCTAGCTTGGCATTCGAGTAGGATTATAGTTTTCGTAATTGGCAACACTGGTGTACTTCAGTCAGTTTGCTAGAAGTCAGTTTGATTGGTTTGATTGCTTTGCGACTATCGTTTCTTTTGTGATTTTCTATGCGTTTCATGGTTTTATTCTAACAACTTTGGCTTGATTACGGACTCCGATTAGATTGCGTACTTGGTAGACTCGGCTTTGTGTAAAGAACTGGATTTTACTAGCATTTTCGGATATTGCTCTGTCTGTGATCGAATTTAGTTATATTATAATTACAACAATGGATGCAGAATATAGTATATTGTATAAATTGTGGATCTGCTGGAGGTTCTTTGGTATTAGAAAACGAAGATATACTTCGTTGCATACAACAATGGACTGTTCCCCATATGGTAAGTGGTCTACGAAAGTGTTTTTCTAATTTTGATAAGAATGTTACTACCTACTTATGTTTTCATAAGCACACAATTTCTCGGTTTTCAAATCAATTGCCACAATTGCAAGTTACTTGATATTTACTAATGATTTTTTGTATTTATTATTACAGGTTGAAGCTCATGACCTTATATGTACGACGTGTTGGTCTGAAGCAGTCGAGCATAATAAGATGCAATGCACTGTTGGACGCAATTGTGTACTTTGTAAGAAGCTCCTACCATCAGGCATGCTGTTGCAATTGTATCGTTGGGCGTAGAACAGTGGGCTGTTGTGCCCACATAATGACTATTATCTGGTATTTAAGCTGGGCGAGATACCAAAGCTCAGTTCTTAGATATATTATTGAGAAATATTGATGATTAAAAACCTTTAATTGAATATAAATATTGTTTTTATTGCACATCCTCGAAAACCTCTTTCATTGTTATTGGTAAACCTTACTTTAACTGTTAAATTATTTTGTGTGGTAATGACATTTTTAGTATGGTCTGTGCCTTCTTGGTAATAGACCGCGGGTTCGATTCCCGCCTTATGGCATGTAGATAGCTAGGTAACTGTCTAATATAAAAGTAGTAACAATCATTTAAATAAATAATTCTCCATCGTAATAATATCGATATTTTATGAATTGTGGTGAATGGAACTCTTCCATTTTGGAAACTTATGCGTTTTATCACAAATCCAAAGTGGATTCACTATATATTAAGAAACGTAACGTTGAAAGCAAAAGCGTTTAGGTAGTTGTTTTTCATAAAAATTCTAAGCATTTATGAAAACTAGTCACACGCCCCGTCTTCGCACGGTGGCAATGTAAAACCTTGGTGTAAACCTTCCTCTTGACCTACTCTATCTATTAAAAAAAATCGCACCCAAATCCATTGCGTAGTTTTAAAGATCTAAAGCATTCAAAGGGACAGACAGAAAATGCAACTTTATAAAATGATCCTTGTCAAAGAATTATCTTAAACTTGACTATTTACTATCTCTTTTCCTAGTATCTAGTAGAGTAGTCTTTTCCTAGATCTAGAAGAGAACATATAGAGCTGTACATAGTATTGTTGATTTTTTGTATAGAGTAGTTTGATAATACTACTCTGATATTTCACGCAAGCTTGGTTATTTTTTATTTATAACCTCAAAATATTAACTTTTTTCGTAATTAATTTAGTTTCCTGAAGTGTCCGTTCGTGAAAACTTATTTCATAGGATTCCATATAATTTTAAGAGTTTATAGAAGTCACTTTCCATTCGAACGGTTCTTAGGCAGAACATGTATGGAGCCGGAACAATGTCCTTTAATGCAGTGGACAGCAAAATTGTTGTTTTGACCGCACGACTTTGCAATGCTTTTATAAAAACTTTATGCTTCCTTTAATTTAATGGCCTATTGACAGAAAACGTTTTGTTGGTTGTCATCATTAAAATTATGACTCGCTTTATGTGGTGCTAATTGCCGTGTAGTTTTTACACTTGAACGCTTTTACCAGGGGTTTCGCTCTCACTCATAGTTTACGGTCACTGACAGTGTGATAGCTTGTAGTTGGCTGTGATGCAATAAATATCGTAATGTGGAGCGGCAATCCCACACTCGCGTCTTCTTTCCTAACACGGGCAACGCTGGGAGCAAAATAAAGCGGTCCCTGACGTTCGACGGGATGTCGTTTTACCAAAACGGGTGTGCGCACTACATAAGGAGCTCACTCTTATACTTTTTAGCTCACTACTTTCTTAAGGTCTGTGCGGTGTAAAATCGGTTCGGAGAAAAACGCGCATAGAAATAAACTTGGCGCATAGTAACAGTAGTCCTTATAATGCACTTTCTCAGTTGCTGATGCTTCAGTTTTTACACAATAATGAATAAAAGAATTCAATTCATTTCTAGACAAGTAGGTAAGGCAAGGCAGCTACAAAAGCAATGTTACTAAAAATAGAGCTAAGAAACTCGTACGTGATTTCATAGCGTTGTTCAGGAAAATTCCTAAAATACAACCTTATCTTTTCGGCATTCCGCAGCTCCTTTACGGTATGAACATTTGTCAGGCAGGGTCGCGTCGAGACGCCATAAAAGACAACCGGTAGAATGTTCGCGAGTGTCTGTGGAAGCCGCAGCCCGCAAGCCACCATGCACTCCATGTACCACCGTTGTACTCAACAAACGCATTTATTATTCCCAGATAGACATGATATTCGCTATCTTTACTAAGAAAACAGAAACAAGTTTTGCCACTTATTTTCGTCTTTATTCTCTGCATCTATGCATCCGTGCATCTTTAAATTACTCAACAGCCTTCAAAATAGAAAGGAGTGCTAAGATTTACATATGAAACGACCTCAGGTTATGGTTAGTTAAACCTAGTTTTGTTTATTCTACTAAAAAGGTAGTATAGTCTACTCAAAATCTGTATTGTGAGGTTAAACAAACAATTTAGCACGATAAACCATTTTTAGGAGTAACCCTGAAAATCCATGAGAAGATCAGTATATACAAAAAGTTGCATTTAAAATTAAGAAATGATATCTAAAGCCAAAAAAAATAACACCTCAGTTACGTCTGGCAACAAACAGGAAAAGTCGTTAAATCAGAATAATATTCACTAATTGCTTTAATTTGGCAGGTAATGAAGTCCAATCATATTGTTCACCTTCAACTGCGCTTTTGGCTGTTGCAAACCTTCAGCCAGTAAGAAAATGTAATCCAGTGAGAAAAAAATCAGTAACAGTTTTACGCGTACAAGAATACTTTTTTAATGAAATAGGTTTATCGTGAACACAATTCAATAAGAATGTCTGCATAATGCGACGAACAGGCTGAACTTTGTTTCCTTCGATAAATGTGCGTTCACCATTAGAAAACATCACCCACGTGCAAATAAATAATAATAAAAGTCCTACATTCGTAATGTCGTCTGTCTTCGCCATTTGTAAGATCAGACAGGTTCAAGGATAGCCCGAAGAAAGCTGTGTACAGACTGGATGTGGGAAGCGAAGATCCGGAGGCTCCAACCCACCAGTTTGTCTACGCCTACTCGACATTACGTCTACCTACTGGCCGGGATAGGCTTCAAAGATGTCATAGCCTACATCCAGTACATTATTGTTTCTTTTAAACTTCAAGTAAATTTAAAAACAATTGAGGGCGACACCAGTGACATTCTTATCAGAACAAACAATTAGCATTCCATTAAAAATCAGGTCGCGGCCCGCACTAATATTTACACATCGGTTTCCTTTCAAATTTCGTAACAAGTGACGTAATAGGGAATTCCTTGAGTGAGCGTGACGTATGCGAGGCGACGAAGCGACGAAGTCCGGCAGTCAGTCCTGCGCCCTGCAAATGTCAAGAGTGCTGTTACGTAAACGGCCCAGTTACCGCTACGTAGGTACGACCTTTGCCGACACCTTTGAAAATTGATTCGTGTTTTAAGGAAATCTTGACACCCGTTATAGTTTGGTTCTTATTGGATGTCAGAGTTCACTGTTGTTCTTGGAATGGAGCGTAACAATACATTCTGTTCTGATTGGATTGCAGTGTAACTTCGACGTAATCTGTAAGTGAATTTATGTAAGCACCAACATAGTAAACAACTGCGAAAAAAACAAGAATTCAGGTCGAAGGTTACCACTTTGCAGATAACATGAAATGTTCAATGTAAGCAATTGCTTGCAAATATGGAGAACAAACACATAACACTAAGAAGATACATTTATGAGTTCGGAATAAAATCATGGCTTATACTTAGGTATATACTTAGATATAAATTGCATTAGGTTAGACCACCAACGTTTTGTATTATCAAAATGTTCCTGAGGTTGTGTAACTGGAGACAGTATGGTATACAGCAGTCATTAAACATCAGCAATCCACTATAATAAAATCCAGAAATCCGCTAGACACAAACTTCCACCGGTTTGCCTTAAACGACAACACCTGCCAGACGAACACCATTCTCTTACTAAAATCCAATTACTATTCATAAAACCGCATCGAAATAAATTAAACATGACGTTTTAATAAAACAAATCTGGTGATAGTAAACATACGAACTCGGGGCGTGTCTAATGTTTACATAAAATAAATTAGACTAAAACCAGTTCGTTATTAATTGGAGCATAAGAACATTACCGTGAGTGAGTTTAATTTGTGCAGTGTTACGTAAGACGCTAGTGTGTAACATTAGACCGGCTGTCCCCTAACGTTAGCCGTGCCGACTTATCAACACAACATGTACATGTTCACACTTTTGCAACACGTGTTTTGACCTTTTTAATTGACAGACTGAAAAAAAGACGGAGCGACTCGTGCGCCGAGTAGGAAAGATTGTGCGTTATGCAAGGCGGAAGTAATAAGGAAATGGAAAAGAGCGATTGTAAAGAACGGGAGTTGGAACAATAGGAAAGTAAGAGGACTATAGGCGCCTTTTATACGTTTACTGTTTATAACAAACTGGCTGTTTCACGCGGTTTCATTAGCGTCTTGAGGGAACCACATCAAGACAAAAAAATACCAAAGCAGTGAAAAGTCAGGACCTCAAAGGAATTTGTTCATGAAATTAAAAGTAGCAGTAACGCAGATAGGCAGAGTAACATTCGCACTAAAAATGTTAATGACGAAGTAAAGCTAGGATGTTCAAGCCGAACTAAGTTTAAGCAAGCAGTTAAATCTTCACAGCTCACACTAGAACTTCAAAGCATTGTTCGCACCATCAAGATTTGAATACCACAGGAAATACACTAAACTATCATAACTCACGAAGGCTTGCTCATCAAGTATAGCATCCCAGAATAGTGTAAAGTATAAAAGAACGGTAAATCTTTACATAAAACCCACATGAAACAAACATAGACTATGGCGGAACTCACACTATAATAAGTGTCGAGCATTGCACCAACCGTACCCATGTACCAACCTACCCAAGTACATACAAACTTACGAACTAACACCCATACTCATAACTGCATAAAGCTCAGACTCCAAAGCGGACACGAGCAGAGCGGAGCGATGATGTTTTCAAACAATTTATACAATTGTTTTTCATAACAATCATTGGTATTGGTTGTTTTAAAAACAGCTTTGCTTCGCTCTGCCCGCATCAGCTTTGGTGGAGTCTGCGCCTAACAAAGCCTGAAAATCTTACATCAGCATAACATTACACACACAAAGACTTTAAACCGTTGTAAATCCGAAAATACGGTTCATGAATATGCAGTAATGTGTAAAGCGTAACGTATTGACAATTAAATTATTAATTGTTGAGACCGCCGTTATTCAATTAAGTTCAATTATCACGCGCACTGCTATTTATCATTTACGTTTGAGTTTATGGATTGTACCGTTAAAGAATGGACGACATTTTTTTGTGATCAATACTGATGTCATGGATAAAGTGAAGTGGTGGCTGACGCTAACACCAAGTGGGATATCCTAGTAAGAAAAGAAGAACTAAGCTTTATCGTGAAAGATGATAAGACAATTTCTTGAACAAAGGTCCTACATCGGACCATATCTAAATTATTCTTTGATATATAAGATTTTCCCAAATTCTATTAATAAGCACTGCATAGAGTTCATGGTATGCTTATTGTTATTATTGTGTCTGCCTCGATACCTGAGACGAAATAAAAATTAAAGAGATTGAAGTTTTATAATTAAGTGGTTAAAGGAAAACTGTTTCAGCAAACAACATTAATCATATCATCTAGAGCATTATAGTAAAAGTATTTCCAACCAGCACACAGCTTAATCCCGGAGAGATACAATCAGCACACTTTTTACAAAGTACACCTAGAAAATAGAGATTTCTACAAAACGAGCCAATGGCGCCAATATTCTATCAGTAAACAGGGGTGGTCGGCGGCGCGGGCGCACCGCACTAAATCACGAGCTAATAACTACCAACAGTGATACGATCGAACCTTTCAATAATAAACTTACCCAATTGTGCCCACCGCCTTTCATAGAAAGCAACGCCGTGAAGTTCTTACCGGTTTCCTACCACAATTACCAACAACAATGATATTTCTATTAACTACTATTCTAAATTGAAATTATCGAGATCAAGATCGCAGACTAGATAGAACCGGATTTAATAACGCTTAAGTGCTGAAATTAGGATTGTATTGCAGGACATTTTGTGTAATTAATCGACTAACATGTTGACACTTGCCTACATTCGAAATTGTAAGATTGTTAGCGACTAGGTGGTTCCCTACAGTCTCAGCGTAAGTTTCCTAGATCAATTTATACCCCAAGCTCTTCAAATTTCTAGACGCAATAACATATATGCATCCAGCATCACAATTTTTTTAAATTGTTGTGTAGGAAGTATGAAAAAATCAAATGTTCAACATTTCGTCAAATAAGGTGAGCGTGGGTTCACTAGACGCTAGATTATGATGTTACATGCCTTTCTTAGCGATCATAAATTTTATTACCGCCTTAGCCTACCCGTACACTGGATACTAAATAGTTGGCCGACATTGACCCGATCAAGGTCAAAAATTTTTTTTTTAAGAAAATCTTTATCAAGACAAAGTTTTCAGTCGGAGCGATACAGCGAAACACCTCTTCTTTGTAACGTAAATGCTACCATTCATCTCCATACTGACTTACGAGCACAAACAAACTATCGGCCGACTAAAAGTCTGCAGTCTCTACTCTTCACTACTCTTATTCTTACATATCTGCATTTGTAACGTTAATGTGGATAACCAACAGAAAGTACCGTTTGTTAAGAAATATGCTGCAATTGTCGTGTCAATATTATCCTCTTCTCAAATTGAATTATCAACATGATTTATGATCGGCATTTGTTAAAACATGTAATTTTATTGTAATACGTTAGGTATTATCATCCTGACCTTATTTATTTGCAACAATTTATTTATTACGATTGTATGTAGTATTTATACAATTTATAACTAGGTAGCGGCCACTAATTCAAATTACCTATTATGATTAATAACTGACGACGCCGCAGTGCTTACAAAATTATCTTCCATTCTGTATCAAAATAGATTAACGTTTATTTAATAATTTTATAGACTAAAAGGTGAAATTCTTGGTTTGGTAATTTATTATGAAAAGCTTCGAGCGCCAGTAATATCCCACTAATTACCTTTAAACACCCAGTTAGCCTGCAGTTTCAAACAGTAAATAATATAAGGCTGAGTTTATAATACTATTTTATGATCGAGAAAGTTTGACAACCACTAGAATTATCCATTTAAACTAACAAACTTTATTTACGACCTATCTTAGCTTTTTACGCACCTTTTGTTAATTAACAAGGAGGTTCTAAGCTACTAATTTACCTAATAAAAATAAATCAAAAGTTTATTTGCAAACAATTCTCAGATTATAAATCATAAGTACCTAAATAAAACCGGTAGAGCTACTGATAATATGAGTTGTGAAAATTGCGCATATTTTCATTTCAGCGCAATTAAAATTCCAACGCGAGATATTTATTTTGAGTACATTAATGACCTTCTGTATTAATACGAGTGCCATCAATAGATTTTTATTGTGTCAATGTCGCAATTATCACTCAGTACTCAGTTTAGTCGTTCATACGCGCCCGCGCACCTATAAATCCACATGCTTTTATAACGAAGCTTTCGTGAATCAAAATGTAAAGAATTTGCATTAATGTAGTAAAAAAGTTTAGTGTCACCATGAAAGCTTCTAAAAAATCACAATACACGGTCGTAAAAATATAAATTAAAATGTCTAGAGTCGCCAATTCATCTCGAAGAAGTACTCTTTCTACCGAGTGACAATGACATTGATAATTCAAAACTTACCGTAACGAGAGCCAACAAAACAACTTTCATAGCTTTTATAACATCAATAGCTTTTACACGACTGTAATCACAGAAAATTAAAGATGACGCCATACACGTAACTAACGCATTACATAGATGCATTAACTGCACTTTCCAAATCGTTTATTAAAACGTACGTTTAATAAATGATAGTGCAATGCAGTGGCGGATTTACAAATTTGCCGCTAGTAGGCCATTCAATTTTTGCCGCCCCTAATGATTGTGAACATAATACTTCTGTCAGTTACTAGATTTTTTTTGCAACCTGCTATGTATCGAAGAGTTTAATGTTGACCTAACAAGTTTATTTGACAGCGACTTTAAAGCGTAAAACCTCTGTAACTTTTAAACGGCTCAATTAATTTTCATCAAACATGTCTGAGAACACTTGCCCGTAAAACACCTGTAATACAAAAAAAAACTAAATTGAAATCGGTTCATTCGTTCGGTTGCTATGATCAGTGGCGGCGTAGCATCGGGTGGCACCCGGGGCGGACTACCTATTGAACACCCAAGAAAAACGACAAAATATAATCACGGACTAAAATTGTAATTGAAGTACTTAAAAATCGTGTAGAAATCATTCATGGTGCTTTTTGCTAGGTTTCACATAACGAAACCGGAGTCAGATCACTGCAAAGTTATAAAGCGCTAGCTAGTTTTATAAAAACCAGTGTCAAGTGAACAAGCCGCGAGCGCAGCGAGCGCGAAATTTTTGAGTTTTGGAACAGTGAGGTACCAAAACGAGTTAAAAAAAAACCGCCGTAAAGTGAAAGTCGCGAGCGTAGCGAGCGCGAAATTTTTAGTGTTGGGACACAAAAGTACCTAAACGAGTGTGAAAAAAATAGCACTGTAAAGAGAAGAAAGCCGCGAGCGTAGCGAGCGCGAAATTTTGATTTAGGGACGTAGTGATACCTAAAGAAATTAGAGAAAGGGCACTGTCAAGTGAAAGGTGCGAGCGCAGCGAGCTCGAGATTTTTGAGTCACACAAAAATACTCATGTGTTCGAAAAAAACCAGTGTAACCTGAAAAAAATGCGAGCGCAGCGAGCGTCAAAAGTCCTCCACCTCCTAAACAGCTTAGAAATCGCCAGCGTAGAGCGTCAGTTATTTTTGCTACTTCGGTGCTTTAACTCTTTGTTAGATTGAGGACTCAAAGATTCGCTCGCGGTTTTTTATATTATTTTTATTGAAACGCTATTGGAATAGGTATTTTAAAATTCATGATCACATAAGCCTAAGTATATAGTACAGTGCGTTTATCGATCGTTTATTCATATATGGATTGTGTACTCGTATAATTATATTTTAAAAAAAATAGCTAAATCTGCCGCCCCTCTAAATCTGCCGCCCTAGGCACTGGCCTACTTGGCCTATTGGTAAATCCGCCACTGGTGCAATGAGCGGCGTGCTCACGCGCATCACACGTCACGGGCCACACGATAAATCTTCTTTTGTTTAGTTCGTGTAATATGTTATAAACAAACACGCAGGCGGCGATGAGACACGCTTGATTTTTAGACTAGTGTGGGTCCGTGGTGTCACCTCGGACTTATTTCACGAAATTATTCCAACATCGTCTTGTAAGCACAGCACGGGACAAAGTTCCTGCATTGGTAAATTTTCATAATTACTGTTCTAGTGCAATATGTTGTTTTATTATTAACTAGCTGTTGCCCGCGACTTCGTCTGCGTGGGCAATTTGGAATTGTCAAAATACTACTTATGCCGTAGCGTAGGTGTATTCTTTTACATAACAATATAATTAGGATTACCACTTAGCAGCAGCACGGGTTGATCAATCAAGGTGGTGTCGACGATGTGTGACTATTTATCTAAACAAAAGAAGTAAAGTTTGTGACGCTGAGGAAATCTTTGGATCTAGTCAACCGATTTGGAAAATTATTACGTAATTCTCACATAAAACAAAGGTCTGACAAAGTTGTCATTTTTACATTTTCTGCAGCAGCTGCGACAAATCAGGAGCCAGAAAGTCTGTCAAACAGTTTTACTTACCATGGATAACGCGGTGTCTAGTTCACTGGGTTGAAGAGATCAGATAGGCACTCCAAGTAAACATTGGTACTCAAAAAGATTCGGTTTGACTGGAAGCCAACACCCACACAATAGCTGGGTGGATGATGACTGCGTCATCAGGCAAGCGCATAGTTTCACTACTTGTCGGGGATTTTCTGTGCACTCACTCACTATGTTATGTTGGAATTCCACCGAAATGTTTGCATTAGTTCACGATCAGGTAAAGTATACGTCCGAGAGAGTAAGTCCAATTCGTGTGTTGGCACTTGAAGCCTGCAGTTCTTCCAAGATTTTCAAAATGTACGCTCGCAATTTGTCATTTCTTGGTGGAGCCAGCAGATCAGAAGAAACATAAGTGCTGTGTATACTGTGCGTCACTACTGCACAACGGTAAAATTTCGTCTTTATAAATAGCACAAACGTTCGCTCTCTTGCGGAGGACGTTTAAATACCATATTATGTGTCACACGTAGATAAACAGGACAACAGTATATTATCATCGAACCGCTTTCAAAGATCTGATGAGCGAACAGACCAGAACTGACTTGATCGCCTCGAGAAAATCTACTGTTATTGTGGTTTCTGAAAATGTATTCAATTAACCAACGATGAATATAATGAGGGTTTTCGAAAATGGCGTCCACGAGGTGGCAGCACCGAGTCGTCAGGTCCAGGTAACTGTCAAAGTGCTTATCTTTACTATGAATAGTGAACGATTTTAGTGGTTTTTTTATTTTATAATTAAAGCACTGCATTATTGTTTTACTATTGCGGTTGAGTAAATAAAAAAAACTAAATCATATTGTGTTAACAAATTTTTCAACAAGCTTTTCCTTAGTACCAGTGACTTTTGCACCCTCTCTCTTAGCTCAATTTTTAGTTCGGAAACCTTATTCTGACCGTAGTCCATAATAAAATCAATAACACTTCCAATATAACAGAATTTCAATAAACAATAAGTTCGGCACCTACAATTCCATACTATTTGACAGCTGTTTGGACCTGACGCATACGAAGCGCCGCCTGGCGGCAGAAAAAATATCGAAAACCCTCATTCTTAGCCGGCCAACTCTTTTGACTTCTCGAAAATCATAACGTTGGTTTTTGTGCAATGCACAAACGGAAATTCGATATATTACACATTCGATATTCACACTTCTACAGAATTGATATTAAAAGGTTTGACAACGGGCTATAGTAGCGTAGTTAAACTAACTGAAGCAATTTTAGTGATCCTTCAATAAAGTTAGAGAAGCGGGTGTGCATGATGAACATTAAGAGTTGGCAAATACGTGATGAAGGTGACCTAATTCATTACTATTCTAATTTGTTCTTGTACCACAAAACTCAAGTTAAGGTGGAGAAAAGGCTTACCAAGCTCCCAAAGGCCTGGGCATTTGCAACACGTTGCATGGCATCCTGGAAAGTTACGTAATTCTCAGCCATCAGTTTGAGCAGCGTGAGGGAGTGTCAGGCTTTGGCCCTAGTGGGCCTCACAGGGGTTTGCTGAATCTCCTTGAGGGGCGCGTAAAATAACGGGTCTCCTAGAAGCAGGAAGGTCGATGACCCACTCAAAACTAATCGCTCACGCCTACGGTGGCCGGGAGTCGTCTCTCGACATCCGGCTTTCGTGGTGTCTTACCGCAGTGGCTGGGATGAGAGTTGGGAATTTTCAGTCGCTCCGCCGCCTCATTCTTTGTCATCCCATTTCTTCTCGCCTCAGACCATGGCTTAAACCAGGGCCGGGTGCGATAGGTCGCACAGTCCGCACAGTGGTGACACCCGGGCGCCACCTCCATGAGATCAGAGTTGGGAATGTATATTTGCAAAAACTAATAGAACATTTAGCGAAAACACGTTTGATAGTAATTCTGTCTTTTTAACTGAATAATATAAATGATATAAACGTAGCTATATCAGGTGTTTTTTTAGACTCAGTCCATGGGTCTGACTGTGACTGTTCGTAATTATTATTGTAAACGGTGTATTTGTGATATAATTCTTAGCTCGATGATTTGTGATCAGAAGTTGAAAGCAAGTATGTCTCTAGCCTGCGACGCGTAATTTGTACGTTTTCAGAACGAACGAACTCTTGTCTTCTGTTGACATCTTGTTGACGTATTGTGACAGGTAGTTATTCCCATTGATGTTAATTTTAGAAGTGACACAATGTTTTCGGTCGTATTTTGCCTACATTCTTCATTACTCAAAAAGTATATTAATAAGGACCTTCTATTTATATGTAAGTGAATTCAAAATAATGTAAAATATTCAAACCAGGAACTTATTTTTAAGGATGTTTGAATATTAATTACAATGTTTTTTTTTTTATAATAATAAAATCTTAGACTCGCAATGCACTTTCAGTGTGATGCATGTTTGTTATTGGATGAAATGAATGGATAATATTATGTCAGAACAACATATGTAGACTTTTTAAGAATGTGGGGAAGTTCATAATTTCTTCGGGACGTGGGTACCGCTTCCCATGGGAACTACTGCCCGCACCGGGATAAAATATACCCTATGTTACTCGCAGATAATGTAGCTTTCTAATGGTGAAAGAATTATAAAAATGTCCCTGATGATGCGCTGATATTTCTTGTAGTGTTTTTATAGTAGCGAAATACACACGTTGTCATATAATTTTTTCTTGAAAGTAAGAACATACCATGACAAAGTGAAGTCTGTTTTCATTGATATTTTACCTACTACCAGTTTTATGGCACATCTGTTTCTGCATGATTTTCTTCATCTATAATTTTAGGATATCATTTCTTTAAATTCAGTTTTTTGCTAAAGTTCCTTATAAAAGCGTTATTTTCTATGTAAAGATTGATAATAGGCCGATAAACTTACAAAGTTCAACATTCAAATATGTGTCATTATTGCACCCGCTGTTGCAGAAACGTTAACAGAAATTATCGTTCATTGCTCATCCCCCGTAAGTGATAGCGTGATAATATATATCCTATATGTTGAACCGACTCCCAGGTAATATTCATGCAAAATTTGATTTAAATCTATGCAGTACTTTTCGAGTTCAGTGAGACCAAACATACAGACAAACAGACATACAGACAAACAGACAAAAATTCTAAAAACTATATATTTGGGTTCAGAATCGATAATAGATCACCCCCCAAGTATTCTTTTAAAAAAATATTCAATGTACAGTTTTGACTTTCCTATCATTTTATTATATGTATAGATATGTTATGCATTTGTATACTTAGTCTGGCCATAAATACTGTTACACTTAATTATAAAAAAATATTACATTTGAATTTCGAATCTGTCATTTTTATATGATTGTTCATTGTGTTTTCTCATTTTGGCGCCAATACATTGTAAAATATTTTGCGATATTAAAATGGTGTGGGGTGATAAAGAGAACCGAATCGCTGTGATAGCATTACACAAAGTAGGTATGGAGCCAAATGCAATTTTTAAAACTCTCCATACACTTGGTATTAGTAAAATGTTTGTGTACCGGGCTATTAATAGGTACAATGAGACCTCCTCTGTTTGTGACAGAAAAAGATCTGGCCGTCCACGTAGTGTTCGTACGAAAAAGGTGGTCAAAGCAGTAAGGGAAAGAATTCGAAGAAATCCTGTCCGAAAGCAAAAGATTTTATCTCGGGAAATGAAGATAGCACCTAGAACCATGTCGCGTATTTTAAAAGATGACTTAGGACTTGCAGCCTATAAGAGACGCACTGGCCATTTCTTAACTGATAATTTAAAGAAGAATAGGGTGGTAAAATCGAAACAACTACTGAAGCGGTACGCAAAGGGAGGTCACAGAAAAATTTTGTTTACGGATGAGAAAATTTTTACAATTGAGCAACATTTTAACAAACAAAATGACCGTATTTATGCTCAAAGCTCTAAGGAAGCTTCCCAATTAGTCGACAGAGTGCAACGTGGACATTATCCGACTTCAGTGATGGTTTGGTGGGGTGTTAGCTATGAAGGAGTGACTGAGCCATATTTTTGTGAAAAAGGTATCAAAACATCGGCACAAGTGTATCAAGATACCATTCTTGAGAAGGTAGTTAAGCCCCTTAACATCACCATGTTCAATAACCAAGTATGGTCCTTCCAGCAAGACTCGGCGCCGGGTCATAAAGCTCGGTCCACGCAGTCTTGGTTGGAATCGAACGTTTCGGACTTCATCAGAGCTGAAGACTGGCCGTCGTCTAGTCCCGATCTTAATCCGCTGGATTATGATTTGTGGTCAGTTTTAGAGAGTACAGCTTGCTCTAAACGCCATGATAATTTGGAGTCCCTAAAACAATCTATACGATTGGCAGTGAAGAATTTTCCCATGGAAAGAGTGCGTGCTTCTATTGATAACTGGCCTCATCGTTTAAAGGACTGTATTGCAGCCAATGGAGACCACTTCGAATAAGCTTTTTATATTTTTAATTGTTTTATATTTATGTATTAAACTGACACACTGTAAAAGTAATAAATGTTATTTGCAGTTAACAATTTTCTTTTTTCTTTATTACAATATTTATGGCAAGACTAGGTATATAAGATCGCAGTTGGTCCTCTATCACATATGACATTGGACCTAAATAGTCCTGAGAAATATTAATTATACCTGCAATTAGAACCTCTGCATTTCAATCTGCTTCCACGTCTTTGGCGACTGCAATCTTGGCATTGCAATAAACAATAGTCGAACATTTATACTCTCCTAGGGAAATCAACCGAACTGGTGGTCTTGGCATTAAATAGACCACCGTACAAACGTAAAATATTGAACTGCAGAATTTATGAGTAGGTAAACTGCTGGGGAAAAGGCTAGATGATGACGATTAAAATTAAAAAAATATATATTAATCTTATTTAGATAAGTTTTACCTTAATTTTTAGAAGACTATACCTATGTATTAAAGGTAAAGCCTCATGATTCTGAACGTACGATAATCTTCTATATAGAGACAAAGTTATGTCTATTTCTTTTTGGTGTGCAGTGAAAAGGAGGCGCCTCAACATTATAAGACGAAAAATGTACACGTACGGCGATGTGTTTAATTATAATTTGTAATAAGCTGTGCCTTGTAGCGTTAGACTGATCACTTTATAATTAGGATTTACGATAAAATCAACGGACGGTTTTTTACCCAAGTTGTATTTGACATTCTTGTTTCATAAACGAAATGATATGATGACAGATATGTGTGATGAAATTATTATTTAAGAATATAACTAGTTAGGTGGTATTAAAAAAGTAAATCAATGAAAGTAAAGCTATTATGATTAATGACTATATTATAGCAAATAATACGACCACACAAGTATCCACTATCCGTTAACTTAATGTGCTGACACGTTAATTGGACAATTAATAAACATTATAATCACAAAGCTGTAGTAAACTGTCTAATTAAATACCTAAACATGGTATAATTCAATGTATAAAACATTAATATGATTTGTTATTTAATTGCTATTGTATTTAAACACTGAAGCGTGCTTACCTACATACCATCTTACCATAAAATATAATAATAATGCATTTAACATAACTAAGAGAGTATAAGGGTTCGAAGAGATCCAGGTATCCCAATACTCTATTAAAAATGCATCTTCCTTTCAGAATCACATATTCTAAATGAGCGTTCTATTCAGGATCGTATACCTATCCAAAATACTCAGGCACCGCTTCTCAAACTATAACGCAAACTGAAATAAAAGAACAAGAAAAAAAATACGTGTGGCACTCGGGGACTGCCGCGGTAAAGCTTTTGCATAGCATTCTGTATCAACTTCATCCTCCGAGCCTTTTTCCCAACTATGTTGGGGTCGGCTTCCAGTCTAACCGGATTCAGCTGAGTACCAGTGCTTTACAAGAAGCGACTGCCTATCTGACCTCCTCAACCCAGTTACCCGGGCAACCCGATACCCCTTGGTTAGACTGGTGTCAGACTTACTGGCTTCCGACTACCCGTAACGACTGCCAAGGATGTTCAATGACAGCCGGGACCTACAGTTTAACGTGCCATCCGAAACACAGTCATTGGTGTCTAAGATATACTTAGAAAGTACATACAAACTTAGAAAAGTTGCATTGGTACTTGCCTGACCTGGGATCGAACCTGCGCCCTCATACTTGAGGTTGGCCCTTTACCCACTAGGCCACCACGATTCTGTATCAACTTATGCAATTATAATTATTTATTTTTTATTTTATTCATACAGTATTTCTTTTTCTAAGTAAAGTCGTACAATACGTCTAATCGCACGACACACAGCGCCGTGTCGAAGACTGCCGAACTGACACGACGTTAGACGATGCACGGCCTTCAAGCCACACCTCCGTGCCCGTCGGAGTGGGGAGCGTGAGGTTTTTTCGTTACGGAATTTCTGGATTTGGTCCCCGCGCTCAAGGCCTGCGATAGAAGCTATGCAATAGCTTAAAAATATTGTCATCAAAATTAAACAAAACCTCAAATAAAACAAAGAAATACGACAATAGCTGCCACAAAACAATAGACAGTCTATCATCGTTTACTTACTCACGATTCGCGAGCGGCCGAACCGCCCATTTCACAACACAATGATTAAATAATTATAATTAATAATTGCTGCCATTAGGAAGTAAAGGCCATATCAACCGGATTCGCCGGTGGCTTACATAAAGCTTCTCAAGGAGCAATGCACGTACATTTTAGACGAGTAAGCGTTAAACTGTCACGACCAGTCGTCAGATTTTTTATGGCTGATTTGTCGTCGTTGAATGCTGTTGAATAATACCGCATTATTATTTACTCGTAAATTATCTGCATCAAACTGGTTAATTTTTACTTACTTCAAAATGACTGTTATCAAAAGTATTGTAATTAAAATGTGTAAAGGCTACAGATCCTTAAAAAGCTACAAATAAAATAAAGGACTCAAAAAAATACATGAGCAACGGTCATCCGTTGGACCATTAATTCTTCATTGGCTATTTGATAAGATAAACGCTTAAAGTTACAAAAAATACTCAATTAAAGCACTTAAAATTATCTATATTAGTCCAACAGCGTGAAATTGCTGCCATCAATAAATTATAATTGTATTATCTTAATGAAAATCATGCACTGCATTCATCAGAATTCGCGCAGCTTTTAAAATCTGAAGCACTTACAAAACGCATTAAACGCCATAAGTTCTGAACTTAGAGCATTTTACGAACTGGAGACGCCATTGCCTTGCCTTCCCCTCTGCAAATGGTACGAAGCCGCATGTAACACATGTGCGCCAACTTAATGTATTTATTTATTAAATACTTTTTGGATATTGTTCAACGGGCTGTGAGGTAACTCTTTAGATGATAGAGAAATAGCAGTTGTAAGCCCTTTACGCTTTTTTATCATTTTTTTTTTCATATGATTGAAAATACATTCAGCTATCACTATGTATTTTGTCTTTGCACACATTGCAGACTTTTTCTACACAGAGTTTGTGCTAAAGGCGCTTCCAGTTAGTCAAGTGTTCTAAGTACCTGAATAACGGCGACAAGATAAAATCAGGAGACAATGCTGGCTAACAGTGGGCGATAAGAGTACATCATGCACTTAGCAAGCAATACATTAAGTACAGCGGATAAATGTCATCGGGGACCAAGTAATGGCTCGTAAGCCGAACTAACAGGAACGGTAGACAATAAAACGTGAATTAAGTGCTAGATGTAGGATGCGCGTTTGAAATATTCAAGCTGGTTCAAAATCTATTGAATTTTGTTAACAACTCTTATTAATCTAAAACTAATATGAAAACAGGGAATATGTTTTTTGTTTTTTAAACAATTTAAAAAAAAATTGCATAGAAAAATTCTTCCACTGTTGGAAAGCGACACTCTTCTCAAATTTATTTATCGCTATAATTTTATCGCGGTACTGACAAGTTTCCACGGGATGCGGGTGTAACCGAGGGAAAACGGCAAAAGTTGAAACACACAGTCTAAACAAAAAAAAATATGATGAAAAGCAAAATATTTATTTCTTTAAACCTAGTAAGTAAACATACAAAATACAGAACAGAATAATGATCACGTATGCAAATGGAACAGTAATGGTTATTAATTAACAAAGTGTGACCAATAAGAGCTTTATCTCGTAACAAACTTATCATGTTGGCGCCATGTTCACAAGGCGCTGTGTACTGCCGGCTTTTTTATACGTTCATTGAGAGTGAGGTTTCGTACGTAGGTAGGTACTGTAACTTGGTTTATTGAACAAACTTGTAAATAACGTTAAGATGTTTTGTTTCTAGATGCCCTCCGAATTTTTATCTGATCCCCACAGCCAAAAACTTGTTAAAAAGTCCTTTTTCAGGAGTTAGACTAGCTATCAGTCAGTGTACAAGTATTTTATGTATATTGGACATTCGCATCCATAAGTAAGGATTATTGACTACTAGAAATTTGACAATATATTGGGATATACTTATTAATGAACGACAATTGAAGCATACACAAAAGGCAGAGTTGCTTTCTAGAAACACAGGCGTATTATGCGTAAAAGTTAACTTTAACACTTTAAAGTGGAGTAACAGATAGTTGTGCTCGCAATTTTCACTAATAAGTATAGAGAAATGAAATAACGAGTAGCAATAATGATAATAATATTAGTTTTGAGAATCGCGTGTAGTGTAATGGCTGGCTGCGATCCCTAATGGGTCGGTAATACCAACGATCTCCGTAATAACCGATCCACTGGCTGTGTTAGCTCTCGTAACACACTCTTACGTTTTACGACTTACATGGAAAACATCTACTTAGGCCTGTTAAGAAAATAAAAGAATTTCTTACTTGTACTACGGATCCCTAAACAAAAATATTCATATAGTAAGAAAAAGCTTGTGATGGGAATCATTTATCTCATTGACAAATAACTAATCGCAGATAGGTATGCAGTGCGGTATCTCGCCGGCATTCACAAACATTTCACTACCATTAATCTCAATTCGAATAGATAACATATTTTTCCATCGGTTCTAGAAAACTGCTGTAGCTCCTCCGTAACCGTAGTACAACAACACAACATTATATTTCCGTACTCGTTCCATATTTATTATATCGCATAATTACGTAGAAAGTTTATGGTGGCACTAGTACATCGCAGTAATTAGCCAAGGCAGATGAGTACTAACTCTCTCTACTTATGAGCAGCACTTATATAAATAATCATTAGAAAGTTATAACCGGCTTGTGCAATACCGCCCTTAGATCGCCACGAATCCTGCGCCCCATCATTAACAGACTTTCACCAAGGAAATGCAATTTTCTAGAAAACGGTAGCGCGAAGACCATTGCCGTTTCTGTTTTTACCCGTCCGTGAGTCGCCGCAGGCTCTGTTACAGCATAATGTGGCTTAACTAGGCTTTGCGAAACGACCCACTTCACAGGGAATGTAAATCGCTGTCTTTATTCCCATACGACCGCTGGACCGTCAAAAATGTGCAATTCTTGCATTCCTACATCAGTATTAACATGATATCACATAGCATAATCTGCGTGCATGCCGACATATCAATTTGCATAATAAACAGAGCCATGGCAGATGCACAGATATCCCACATTCCACACCCGGGCCCGTCCTTCACCTTTCGCCAAAGGAAAGGAACACGAACCCTGGCATCTCAAACAATAGTCTAAGTTGAGTGTACTTGCAAAACTTTCCGCGATACTGCGCTCACGTTGTGACACTGCTTTTTGTGATTTCTTATCTGGAGTCCTCGTGAAATATTGTTCACGGACTAGTTCCACGTCAGTTTCGTCACTGGCGCATCGTCAAAGGTTATCACGTGAGTAAATGGGATGATCTGTGTTACCATGACGAGCTATGCCGTTGACATTCGTCTATCCGTTAATCTACTCTTCGAACACAATGCCTTACAATTATAAGGATATCTTTTAATTATCCTATGTTATTTATAACTCACGATGGGCTGTCAGAGCTAGGGATAGCAGCAATATGTTTAGTATCAGCAGGAATCCGTCGTGATCCGTTTATAATGCCTCCAGTCAACGCCTCGCATGTCTGTAATTATATAAAAACGTCGAGGGATTAAACTCTGAGAGGCGTAGGCCGACCACGCGCTCCGATACGAATAAGTCTACGTTCACACTAGATGTAGACAGCTTTTAGTTTTTAAACTCTATCATTAACATTTTCAGTTGTGGAGAAAATGTTTCGTAAAATATTTCTCAGATAATTGGAGCACTCGGGGATAACTTTTTCAAATAGAGCCATTTAATTTAATAGGAAAAACACTGTTAGTGTAGACACCTCTTTACACATACGTATGGTAACGCATGAGCATAATGTATGCAAATCTTAATCTACCTTTTGTAAAACATTAATAATATTTTAATCTAATATTGCAACAACAGCTTTCTTTTAACAACTTTCATTCGCACTATTAAATTTCTGAGAATGATTTAGTTGTAAGAGAGCAGTGGGCTGGAACTATTGAGTAATCTATTATATCTTGCCCATAAATAATAAAACGGCAAATGGCAATATTTGTTTGTTATAAGAGTTATAACATTGAGCGAAATCTTTAATTGCTTTTCGATCAGTTTGTTTATATAATCGATGTGTGGATGCGATAAATTATATTTGGACATTCACTGGCTATTTTATTTTACCCACATTAATAACGAAAATGGTTTCGGCGGCGTATAACTATCTATTTCCTATAGCCGTAATACCGGTTTTTGCAGAATTGACTGGTAGTGATTGCTTCTGCAAAAATATGTTAGCGTTGTTTGTAGAAATATTTTACAGTAGCAGTTAAAACATTGTGAAAATTGTTTGTGTGTTCGATAATTAGGACGTAACATTCCGCATTCTTTAACTTTTGTAGACCAACTAGAGTCAAACAACGTAACGTATGAAGAGTAAACAGTTGATTCAATCTAGAATCAACGTGCAATGTTATTCCTAATCATGTTACTATGGAATTTGGATCAAAAAGTTTCAATTAAGGTCATGAACCAATTTTTGTGCAATTCCCAAACAACAGGAACGTCAGAATTCCCAAACACATTTTGAGCTATTGTTATGAAACCAGAGTTTTTCCTTGATTTTAGACTTTTCCTGAAAACACAAGAGTCTCGAAGACTTGTAACATACCTTATTAAGGTAGGCTACCTACTAAATAATATCAAATAATAAATATAATATAATTCTGCTTGGTTGATTTTGAGCTTTGGTGTAAAATTTACTTCGGAGGGGCGGCTATCGTCATTTGTCTTATCTTGGAAATCTACATAATGTGTGATGACACCTTTAAACGCTTGCCGCGTTTGTCGCGAACCTCAGAAACCTTTTCATACATTCCCATATATCGGCACCTCTCCGAAGGGCTACCTTAGCAGTTCTGTTTTTTTTATGAAGACAACGAAAGTTTAAAAGTCAAAACACTAGACTAAAACTTTTTTCACAAAGAACGGGATAGGAGTGTCGAGGACCACCGCTCTACCGCAGCGGGGAGTCATCAGACAAAACTGAGTGAAATCAATAACGTAATGAGTAAATTGCGCAACTAAGCGCAGCTATTCATCGATAGACGGCCGCCATTATGCTTAGGATTCACGAAAACAATGCGCACAATGAATGGAAGTGCCAGTCTACATTGTTGTATAAATATTGGTATTATTTGTTTTTTTTTTTAACAATCATCTTGCATTGTCTAATTAATAATTGGTCTATTCAGTGTCAGAAGTCAGTTGGCACGTTTAGACGACCTGTTGACAGCGATGTTTTTTACGTTAACAAGTTTTTCATAAATAAAATGATAATACGAATTATTGCTAAATTCCTACAATGACTTCAGAGAACGCCTCAGAGAAAAAAAAAACAGGGAATACACCCTCCTCAGGGAATTCCTAATACATGGCCCATTCTCAAAGAGTACCTTAGTAAAAATTGCTTAAAAGCTTAGCTTCGAGACAGGACATTCAGGATCCGAGAAAGGGTGATTCGAGAGAGGATTACAGGTAGAGAGGAACTTGTTTCCTAAGCCAAGGAAGTACCTAAGCTTAATGAAATAATGGCAATCATTTTCTACATTATAATTAACGAGCTCAGAAACTAATAAACATCCTGCGTAAAGAGATAAGATCAGAGGAATAAATATAGTATAAATAAAGTAACAAGAAAGTTAAAGATGTAGGTAACAAATAGGAATAGAAACATGCCATATCCATTGAGGCCACTACCATAGAACATCATTGATATCAATCGCAGCAGACGATCAAGACAATAAACATAATAAGCTCAAGGTTGAAACAAGAAAATATAGAAAATATTAATAGCAAAACAAATTGCAAAGTCGCGCCGTACTCGTACAATGCATTGTCGCAACATTTATGATTTAAAGCCATACAGGTGTAATTTAACCATAATGTCAAACATATGTGGGTATACGCGTCCAATATAACTTGACACGCGGCAAAATATATAGAACTGAACATAAATAATAAAGGTTTTGTAACTGCGCTATTTGTCTTTAAAAGCGCAAGTGTCAGGATATGTTGGTCGTGGTATACATCACACTCATTCACCTTGACCAAAAAGTACAAAGGTACCTTCTATTGCGCACGAGTACCTTCAATTGACTTAATGTTTGCAAAACATTAAAGTTTACGTTTACTATGTAACATTTACCGGCTATTAGTGGTATTATGTGAGATGTATAATGAACGTAATCAATACTAACGAAATAATTTCCGTTGATTGACTTTTATGGATGGCCATCGCTGATGAAAGCTTTCATATTTGAGCAATGGTGTGTTACCTTATTTTGGTACTTGCTGAAGTTGGTGCAACTCTTGGTAAAGGACTGATGAACTTACAATGAGAGCCGTCAACGGTCTTCGGTCACTGGCAGGTCAAAAGAAATATGTGTCGAGGCTTTGTGGTATTTTTGCCTTTGGGTTCATACCAAAAGCTCTTGAATTCTTTTCTAAATTACAGTATGGTAACAGCCATTTATGCCTATTGACATTCCTTTCATTAAAATCTTTCACCCGATTTAATACAGAAACTGTATCATTTGTTATGTACTTGAAATTTTGGAACAATATAAGTCAAAATACTAATAAAACCGAACGGATTTAAAGTATAAGATTAAACACGTGCTCTATAAATCCGTTTAAAATACGATACACAAGTATAATAAAGAACATTTTTAATAACGGAAGTTAAACAGAGCGGCAAGTAAAAATGAGGCAAAGATTTTTCTTTGAACGTCAAACGTTATACACGGCAGGAAACACGGGTTGATGGGTATCAGATGACCAGAGTACCAAACTATCCGGGATGGTTATCGCGGGATCTCATCCCGGAGTTACGGGCCATCCCGCGCCTACAGCTATCGAACATCGGGAACAGGGCTGCCGGCACGACAGGTGTCCGAACATAACCCTTTTTTTCGTTTTTTCAAATCACGCCTCTCCGAACGAACTCGGTACTAAAAAACTTCGATAGTGTCGGTGTAAATTGATATTCCCACAACAACGTGTCAGTTTCTAATAGAAGCAATAAAAGGGCCTAATATAGGTAGTCAATTCTCAAGTTTTATTCTATTAGACTCCTAATGTGGGATTATTGGACAGCACCACCTTTTATGGGAAGGGATCTTTGTTCCTACTGACACAGAGTCAACCAAAAAGGTAATGTTCCTTTGTGCGTAGGATCATAAAAATACATACCTTTGCTTCAATAGAATTAAAGATGTTTGCAGACAACCCTAACTACACAGGAACTTTAAAATAACGGAAAACTAGCTGTTGGTACGGCTGCATATCTAATACTTACTTATATGTAGTTGCATTCCGTTGTGAAAGGATTACCGACAGTATTAGCTGAAGTATTTATGCAATCACAATAGGTGGTCATTATAATTTCTTGTATTCGAATACAGCTTAAATGAACAATGATGGGCAATCACAAAGAATTTCCAAATTTTTTTGCTGATCCCACATAATCTGCTGTTAAACACTTTTTTGCAAACAATGAAGGCCACTGGCTCTTTCTTAGTAATAATATCTTTCTACCTCTACTGTCCTTCTTAGATGTATAATTTAATCAACATCTTAATTACAGTAGGCTGTTTACACAGTACTTAATACAATAAATCATGTTCTAATAACACAGCCATCAAGTTTGATATCTTTATTGGATCTATATTAAACTGATATCTATCATAAAATCGATCACAGTGAAACATTTAGGCATAGTACCGGCTCGCGGAATTTTAATTGATTGCCGCTTAATTTGGGCCTAAACTGGAAGTATGTGGGTGGTTTGAGCTTTATTAAATCACGTAATAGTAATTAAGTTATTACTAAAGTAATATTATAGGATTGGATAATGACGGACTGACTAGCCAATTATGTCCAAGCCAATATTGATTGGAAAAAACTCTACTAACAATTGGATGCACTTAAATTAATTTCGAAGTTGGTGTTGTATTACTATTTTATAAGGTTCATGTTTGCAACATTTCATTATTGTTACTCAGTTCTTTTTGCAAATCTGATTGCTAGACCCCATAGGCTACATATGCCTTGTAAACAAATGTTTTTGTTTTGTAGGCGTAGCTAATTCCTATGATCAATCACAGTAAAATCACTCAGGCCCACGTCTGAACAGTATGAAATTGCTGTTATTTTCACTCGCCCATATAGTGACCGTCAGTTCTTATTATAAAATGTGTTGAACAACATTCCAGCACCTTGTAATGAGCGGATGTCGGGAATCGATAGCAAAATTGTGGGCATATTTTATAATTTAATCATTATTAATGCACAATTTTTTACCCTATCCGTTAAATGTCAAGGTTCAATATCTATTGATGTCTGAAATGCTTTATTGTACATAGAAGAAACTGTACGTTACAAAGTTGCATTGAAAGTGGCCTTTATAAACTTGGGCATAAGTGCTGCATTTACATCTTGTGCAAGGGAGGCTTGCAATAAATATAGGTAATAGAAGCCGGCGCCAGTCGTTTGAGCGTGTGCGTGATAACATCACAGCTCAAGGCGTCAACACCACGCCGCTATTTAAGAAATCACCAATTTGTTGACTTCAACCATATTGATATGCGTAACATTTCTGCTAAGATCGAAAACCATTTATCTACCACAAAACGTCAAAAAGATCAAAGCTACAAATTGTGTAACGTATCTAGTAATAACTACAAAAGTAGGATAAATAGAAATTAATCCACTGAATTATGTAAGAATTTAGGACGATAGATATTTCCGTTGACCAAAATATGTTATGACTAACATTCCAAATAGACACCAGCGACCCAGATCGACAGAATAAATCTATCAACAAATTAACGCAACAAATAGGTCTTTTATGTCACCACTGCAGGATTTTCCGTGTTGCCATGAACCGAAATAGAGAGAGATGCAGAGTAAGATCCTACATTAAAAATGTGTTCCCCGTTTATGTGTGTTCTGTCTCAAGGAGAAACAAGAGTGGCGTTCCGTGTACTGCAAGTGAGTAATCAGCCCTTTGTTTGCTCTCAGACAACACAAGGATGGGCCAACAAAATTAAAACAAATCCAGTGAGCACACAACGGGGAGTTTGTCCTGTGCAAACTGTGTGAAGCACTGACCTCAATTTTTCACTGAAGTCGCTTTTGATTAACAACTGATAAACTTCCTTATTGCACACTAATTATGGACATTAGTGACAGAAAACAGCGAATAAACCATGTTATTTTGATCTTGAACGGCATTACCGATTAATGAAAACGTAAATAAAAAAATAATTATATATGAAATTAAGATGGCGTTGGCCGCATATAAGTTGGACCAAAAGCTGTTTTGTATTTTTAACCATTTATTATAAACATTTTTAACTCCTGATATAGTAAGAAAGCTCAAAGTGAAATGTTCCCACAGCTATATTATTTGTATCTAGTTAATCATTAGTACATGAATACGAATGTTGTTAGCGCAAGTCCGACATTGTCCTCGAGGCTTTGCCGCTTGAACTCATTATTACTCCCCATAATTCTTCGCGTCTCGTCTGGATCCGGTTTATATTGTTTCATACTTTTCACTGTTTATAGGCGATTTATAGTTTCCTACAGATAATGAACGGTTGAAGGCACTACGTACATACTTTGGTGCAATTTGCACGATGTTAGCGCCATTAAAGCTCGCCTTTTCAATATCAATCTGGTTCACTTAGAACTCTTCCTATCGAGATTCTTGGAATTGCTACATTTTATCTTCGCAGTCAATAACTTGCTTGAAATAATTTCATAGGGCTGTTGTACTTTATATTTTCATGCTCTTATAATTTTAACTGGTTTTATTCTGAGATTGTATCTATAAGTAGTCTGACCTTGCAGTTTTTGGTGTCATTGGCAAAGTCAATATAGACGATACTGCATCGGCTCTTAATACAATGATCAGTATTAAATCCAGTTCAGAGATCTTAGTAACGAAGTCGGATAGATTGAGTCACGGTCCCAGTTGAGTCATGATTCAGATGTAATGTTACATGGTTTGAGTGACACTATCGACCGGCCCGTCTGCTGTACATGAGTGTAAGAACCAATCCTCTGGTACATGTATAATGAATACTTCACAGTGATGTTCTACTTGTAGGAGGTGTCGCCATGACAGCTGTGCTTGTGGAATTATTAAATCATTTTTACCTGGAGCAGCTTAGGTACCTGCTCATCCAGTGGATTGTCTACTTTCTGATTTTCTTTGTCAAACTTTACGGCGGTCTTTCATGTTGGTTATCTCGTTCTGTCTATTGTTAATATTGAAATAGAGGTAAAACGATAATAAACTTCAAACAATAAAACTTAAACAAACAAAACGTTATTGATCTAATTCACATCCAATCTAATAGAAAGACTTTCATAAGAAATTCAAATCTTTATTTAACTTATAACTTATCGATCTCTATCGACATTACGTTCAAAAATAAGATGTTTGTATTTGAATCTCACTTTCATATCAGTGCGGGTCATAACATAACTGTGCTGTCTGTACAGTAGCGGATCAGCGTCATTATCTACAACCACGAAGTTCTATTTACGCAATATGTGCTTTACAAATTAGCCGTTTAGTGTTATCTGCAAACCAGCTTTGAACGGTGCACATACTGTTTTTACTTGTACCCATAAAACTTGACTAGAAGTGCCAACCTTTATAATAAACAAAAATCAGGAAATCTTGAAAGGGATTGTCCGGCAAGACAGGTAAAAGCCATTTTCCATACAATATCGTAAATTCAGACAATGAGCACAAAATAGAACAAACTTTAGTGGATGGGCTGAGCATTAACATTGTAGATCAAGCTTTAACTACATTTCTCATTTCCATACCACCAGAAGATATGGAACATTACAACGGCGAATTTCTAATCTTTCCATCAGATTACAATGCGCGCTCACAATTCATATAAGTCACGCTCATAACGTTTCCAGTCTCTATGTCTCTTTGGGAATTATTTCACTTTCTCCGATGAATCCGATAGGTTCTAACGACGACTTCTCATTCGTCAACTGTTGGACAGGTGCCTCATTGATTATCAGCATTAGACTCCATTAAGTGTTTAACTCGATACCATTCGCCTACCGGTTTTATGTTGTACAATTATTCAATTTGATCATGTTCTTTTTTTAGGTGCGACTCTTGTGCAATATTTATGACTGTTGCGTTTGTTGCTGCTTGTTATGTAGTTGAGATTGACTAGGAATTTTAAGCCTTTTCTTTCAGACGCAATATAAATATTTGCTTAGGACATTATCGGGAAAATACAGCATAATGGTGTGTGTTCGAAAGTTCTTTTTCCATCAATAATAAACTCTGGGTTTGCAAGACCTGAATAATCATCATTAATTTAAACGAGTTTAAGAGGTATCATTTACGAAGGGCATAATAATATGCACTATCACTTAAAGCAAATTGAGAAAAAAGGTTTTCGCTGTTGTGGAAATAACCTTCAATGCATGTTCTTAAGTACTCGTAAGTGTTAAATTTACACGATAATAATCCGTTCTGGGTATTTTGTCGTAAATCAAGTGTATTACAAGTCGAACTCGCAAACACAAACAATGTAGAAGGACAGTTCGCGGTTATTGCGGCTACGTACACACTCAACATCGTAAAGCTACTCTCTTCAATCAAGGCCCTCGTATTCAACATTAAACTTCCTCAGAAAAATCGTGCATACAAACAAAAAAATTATACCATAGAAAGATAACAAGTATCAGATCATACCAATGATAAACAAATGAATGCCAATATTTTTTTATTATTCAAAGAACATAATCCAAAAAGAACGTCTATGTCAGTCAATAAACATACAGTCGACATTGAGACCCCCATCAATGCTATTCATATCTATAATTGTTTCATGCTCTATTGTTGATTGAGATTTTTATAACATATTATGTCCATGTTTCAAATACAGCTGCTTCTTATCCTTATTCAGCAAAGCAAATCTAAGATCATCTCGTTGGCAGGGCTATCTATCATTAAATCCGAATCACGTACGGCCCGATCCTCAGTCATGCATAAATCTCAATAACCGATTCCAGCCGAGACAAACACGAGCAATTAGACGAAACTAGTAATCGTTTAATCTAAAGCGAGAGATGAAAGTTCCTGATAGTTTATCTACTGGATCAAGAATCCCGATGCACGGACTTACCTACTACATGTCATATTCTTGTCACTAGATGCCGCATCTTAGTAAGTCGTGAATGATGTCGTTTCTACGTATACTTATTTCATTTCATCATTACGCTCAATTAAATACGCTTCGGGTACTCCGATTAGATTAGAATGATGAACATGTACGGTAAATATTAATAGATCAGCTTTATGGAACAGGTTATCTGCAGTGGTTGGTACGTCACTGGCTGTCCGCTCGGGGCGTGCTATCATAGCATCGTGTACATCATCGCAATTTTACACTGTATCCTGCCCGATTACATCTAAAGCTTTCACCCGTCTCATCGATTGCTGATTCATTAAATTCTTTAATTGACGTTAAATATCGCGATGATTGCGAGGGCCATTCGTTCTTGACCTCGCTATTATAAATTAGTGACAAAGCTTTTATATCTATTGTCGGTATAATACTTTCTTTGTCGAGTGGTTATTGAATAGATGTAATTTTATTTATTTATGTCCTGTTAACTTTATTGATTACTTAATTTATTTTCTAGGGTGGTCATTTTTATATTCATTTACGTGCTAATCGTGGGTATAAAATTTATGATAACTGGGGAAACAGTGTTTTATTAATAGCAGACGAGAATTTCTCGTAGCTATGGTAGTAAACGTGGTTCTGCTACACCTGCGCGGTGCACAGCGCTGCATAGGAATCTACGACGGAGCAGATAGCGATCGCTACCCTCGGCCTGCGCTGTGGCAAGCGGAACGTTGGCGCCACTAATGCGATCAAGGGATCCGATTTATTAGTCATATCTCTGCATCGGCCGATACACCTGTACGTGCCCGATTTAATGCCACAGCGGAACAACTAAGGGAACATTTTATTGCCCATTGCGTAACCACCATGCTTGCCTATTACTAGTCGCTTGTATAACCATTCGTTCCTAAACCATCTACTTTGTAAATTGTAACATTATTTATTTATTGACGTGCTCTTGAACTTGATCTCGTTATCAGTAGTTGTAGATCTGTGCGATTATTTTCAGGTCTGGCGGCTCAGTAGCAAACTGTCGGATAAAGTTTGTTTAACATTTCTTGGTGGATTCCAAAGAGTAATTTCTCCGAGACCTTGAAAATGTACTTGTTGCTTTCACATGTAGCGAACTCGTAACGTCACATTCGTCTTTGCGATAGGTTTTATCGGTAGATCGGACATGGTGCGGGAGTGCTCCGACATGCAAGGTCGAGTCGTGGCGAAACTCTCTCCGGCCATTGACTACCCTGTCCGATCAATATAAGTTGGACGCGGGCGCCTTGTCGGACGCGTAGCGATGTGACACCCGGACACTTCGCCAGTGAAAACAGAAACTCATTAGAGCTTTTAACGACATGTATAAGAGGTGCAACACATTGCGATCAATTTGACGCTATCGCGGTATTATGATCTAAGAAAGCGTCCGACGTCTGTACGCATTCGCTTTCCAACGCTAAAGAATATATCAAGACAATCGGGATCGATTTTACGACACAGCTTGGGATTGTGTTCCGGCAACAGTGCAGCCAGTGAAATATCTATGTGTTGCACCTTGTAACAGTCCGCTTTAGAAGATGTAAGAGCTTCGTTCTACGAAAAATCTATTGTACATACGCCATACGATACATTTTAACTCTCGTTGAATCGTTTTCACAAAAGCTTTCAGTTGAAATGGAATTTATTTTCCTTTAGTATTGTCTGTTTCGATTTCTTGGTGATGAAAGAATCACAGCATCAGGGCTGTCACTCACGTCATCTTCATCTTTTTTAATGTTATTTGGTATCAGTGATATATCGATGTTTATGTAGGTAATTATATGAAACCGAATTGCATAATAGGCCTAGTCATAGATCACTTCTAGCTTCAATGTTTATGCTGGCGCTATAAGTAGGTACCTACTTACAACTTTGCAAATGGTAAAATAAAATATGTAAAAGGACATTTTATATATTATTTTGCAACAGATATAGGAAGGAAAGGATAGGGTTTAAATTGAAACTATTTGTTTATCGTATAAAAATGTATTATAATCACATAACTGTATCTCACTACAGTCACACAATCTTTTATGCATTCATTTTTTATTTACAATGTTTATACTCAAAAAATAAATTCTAATGCGAGGCTTATTACGATTTCATTTTATTTACATTATTCAGTTTATTTACATATCTTATAAAGTTTAATATGGCTTTTGAGATATTTTTCGATATGCCGTGCCTAGTTTGAACCAATAGTCCTATTTTCAAATTCACAAATGTAGGATACCTACATTAATGCAGCTACATGATAAGATCACCTTAAAGAATAGCTTAATCTAATTAAAATTAATTATATACAAACCAGTCTGGGGGATTTAATAAGTAAGTAAGTTCTAAAAATAAATTAATAACATCTTAAATGCTGAGAGACGGCCGTTTCTTTCTGACACTTTTGCTGTTTTTCCCGAATATTGTGCCAATTACCTGCAAAAGTAAGGTATATTAGGTTTCACTCTTCTTCTATTCACTTAGGTTATTTTTTTTTTCATTTGTATATTGTATTTAGGTTGTTTTTTTTTGCATTACATGTTGTATGCTTTAACCCATAGGTATGTTACCTTAGAGACGGAGTATGCGGCGAGCTTGCGCCTGGGCGCGGGCAGCAGGAGTGCGAGCGCGCGCGCCTCGCGCAGCAGCGCGTGGAAGGCGAGCGCGGCGCCCGCGCACGACTCCGCCGCCGACACCTCGTAGAACTGGCATCCGAACCGCAGCGACAGCTCCTGACCCTCCTCTGCGTGGACCTCCCTGGTAAAGAAGTTGCCTTGAGTTTCTGGGGTCCAAACACCTACCACATGTAGGTGAAGTAGGTAAGTATTTAAAATCAGCAACCCAGATTTATGGAATATAATCAAAATCAAAATTCATTTATTCAAACTTGGTTTCAAAACAGCCCTTTTCCAACTTCAAAAAAAATTATAAAAGACAGCCCCCAAAACGCCCACCCTTCCACTACCACTTCCTATATGTTTTTGCTTGGAAAAACCTTTCAATAATGTTTTATATATAAATTGAAATAGAATATAACACATACACAACATAAAATTATAACATAAGCTACCGAGGTACAAACTACCACATGTAGAAAATTTCCTCAAAGACGAATTAATAGGGCGGCAAAAATAAGTTCCTATTCAAAGCATACCTTGCGTGTTCGAGGTCTCGTTTGTTTCCCAAGAGGGTGACGGCAGCACAGCCGGGCAGGCGGGTTTGTTCCAACAAGGACAGCAGCTCAGCAGCCGCGAGGAATGATCGACGCTCGCAGACGGAGTAGACCACAGCGAAGGCGTCGCCCCATCGCACGTGCTCCGCGAGGCAGCCTCGGATCTAAGGGGAAATGTCATTATGAACTCGGAAGCTCAGGTAACTCGAATTCTAGGATAGAGAAGTTGTGTTTCATCTGACTGTAGGTAGGTACGATCTGCTGTGGGCTGGTGGAATTTTGCCTGAACTATCTGTATCCTTTCTGATTATAGACATGAAATATGGCTTACGTAGGAAATTGGCTCCATTGTGGAAGAAAAACATATAGACGAAAATATCGATCAAGGATCAAGCAATATACGAACAAAAATATGCCAAACGTTTCAGGTTTACTACTCCTAAGTCGGCAAAAATTAATAGACTGCCAACTACATCATTATTTAAGCAGTGTTTCTCGACACAATAAAACTGCTAAAGCTGTGCTCACCGAATAATTCATGGTGTTTACAACATATAAATTACAATAAATCTCAATGCGAAATAAATGTTAACCTCGAGTCCGAGTATCTGGAATAGCTAAAATTGTAAATAAAGTCAGTGAACTTAACTTACAATTGTAAATAAAGTCGCGAGCCCCAACTGGTACTCGGAATCTCGTATCGGGGCCACTCGCTGCACCGAATAAAATCACCGGTTGCGCAATACGAACCATCCAATCTATTCTGTTCTTTTAGTTCCGTTATCAATGCGTTTAATAAACATCGTCGTTGTTTAGGAAGCGAAACTGGTTTAAGAATCACTGTGCGCCTATTGAACAATAAAACCATAACAATTACGTAACACGAATTCCCCTTGTGTTCCATCGCAGCGTAGGTTCGAACGTAGGATTTCGCCCGCAGCCACACCGATGCTGCAACGGCAACCATCGCATCTGATAAGCCGATACAAGCCACATAAACTTCGTCTAATTAAATTGTACTGCGGCCATCAGCCGCTACCAGCACAGCCCACAGCAGATTAACATCTCCATTGTTTAATGGTAAATTAAGTTTGACCGTCTATCTCTTCGTTTGCTATTCGAGCTTCGAGTTTTAATCTTATCGTTACGTCGAGCCTTTTGTTCGCGGTGACTGATATTTTAGTGTTAACGCTAAAAGCAACATTGTTGCCAACTCGTTACTTACCGCGCAATTAGATGTATCTAGTATTTCAACTTCTGAAACGGCTCCGTCGAAAACCACTCTGTGCTGATAAAGGAAATCTGAAACAAGAGAGTTCGCTATAGTAAAGCGCGTAACGATCGCTTTTGTCCTGATATTGTTGTTGTCATTCGATAGCAACACCATTTAGTATTATATCGACTACTGAAAGTGGTTTCCTTAACATTTTAATTCACCTCCTGAGAAATATGTCGCCAACGTCATGTTTAATGTCGGAAGGAAGCAGACATTTTAATTTAAATACATAATACATACTGTAATAACCGACACCACTGAAGTTATTGTAAATTAACCCAGAAATTGACGTCACATAAATGTCAGATCGTTACTTTATTGAATGCAAGATCAAAAAAAAAGACCAATACTTGTTATTATTTGATAGTAATGATTCATCGAGTGAACTTCACTAACCTCCTGTCGAGCTATATTCTCCGATGTACCGCTTTGTTAGATAACGCACGACCACCGCTGCAACAAAAAGAGAACCAAATGAATAACATTGTAAGAAGCACGCCTTCATCGAAGACATATTGTAAATAGGCGAACAATTAAGAGGTCGTCACTCCCAACTTTCTAGAAGCGAGTGGATCCAACACTGATTAGTCCTTTCACTCCTGGAATTCCCATCAAAGGGTTGTACACAATACAAACAGTTATCAACAACAATGACAAGGCAAGTTGCGTGAATAGAGTCGGCTGTAAGCTACCGACGAAATGAAGTGTGGAGAATCCTGTAGCCCATCAAAAGGAACTAGTGGCGCTATTCAACAAGCTGATTGCTTGTCCGACAAGACCGCTTCGGACGTGAGATTACGTTCGTACTCGACTCTTTGGAGTGTAAACCTTACAGCAGTTTCTATCATTTAGATGATGAAAACGAGTCATTTGAATTCAGAACGCGTAACTTAATGTCCCGCGGAAATGTACAAAACATTACATACCAGCCCTTTTGTATAGGTCGTTAAATAATAATGTTAATGCATATTGTCATGGTCCTGTATGCCAGTACGGTAGGTACTTAATTATCTTATTAAAAGCTTAACTTTCAAGCCGGAGGCCGGAAAACAAGATTGTTGTAGATGGTTCAAAATGTATTCATAATTAAAATTATCTCCGGAATTACAAAATTTGATCAGAGATAAATGAAACAGTAGGAACAGAACACTAAGTGCATATCTACTGAATACTAGATAGACATCTGTTTTTGTAACAAATCCTAATTAACATTCCATTACAAGAATCGCTTACGACATCACTGTGTGGATAATACCTACTCCCGAATAAGTTATCGCCGTTACTATTTGTGTCAGAATCTTGACCCAACGCAGTTACACAAGAGTCCACAATGCTTTTATGCAACTGCAGCACGTTGTCGCATGACAATGGACTTGGAATGCATTCCGTACGCATTCTGGCGCAGACGGTTAAGGCTAGGATAGGAAATCTATTACCTTACAATACTATGCCATTCCTGGCATGACGACGTAACTGCTTATAAGGAAACGAGTATTCTGTAACTTTAAAAGGAAAGCTCTGTTTATTCAGTTTTCAGGTTCTGAAAATTTCCGATTACCAAATAATTATTTTGATTGAGTGGAAGCCGAAATAAATCGGAATTGTAATAAAGTTACAGTCGCACAGCGTCCGCGCATGCTGACATTAATAATTGAGAGAGAAGATCGATATCTCGGATATTTGATTGACGAACCGCCGCCGATAAAACATCGTCACGTCAATAAACCAGCGTGCAATAAAACCTTTTCAAGCGTTGATAAAAATTACAACACACCGCGGTATATCGTAGTTTATGAAACACGATCGAAATTCCTCACTCTCATTTTTCCTTTCGATTTTTTCCCCGTGTGCATTGAGTATTAAATGCATTACTTTCTCTGCGATCCGATTACGTACATAATCGGCGAGTGATAAAGTTTCATCGATCCACTTTTAACTGAAATATGCGGAATTCGATTAAAACGCAGTTTATAACTTTGACTTTAATATTATTTTTATGTTAGACCGACTTCTTGGCATTTTACCAGAGCAGTTTACGTTTTTCTGCATTTTATGGCACGGATTGGAGCTATCTTAGTTATTTAGGTTAAACTATTGGATTTCTTATATCTATACATCGCATACCCCGTTTAAGATACCCATTAAGCATTACAATGAAATTTCACTATATATGTATCAGATTTTTTTCGAAAAAATCTCGTTGACCGTCGATAAAACATCGGCAACATTAAAAATAGTAGCCTGCCTGATGATTAAGGGTACATAATTCGAAACGATTTACCAACATTTATGAGTAATACATTAACCACGGTTATTGTGGAGGATCAAATGATTAACGAATCTCTTCTGACGAGATCCCAATAAAAAATTACATCAAATTATAATCATCGATGCATATAAGACAAATTACTGTGATCAAACAACACGGCACCACGTGGGTTGATAGATCGTATGTTATCTTCGAGAACAATGGATGTAGCTATCGACAGGAATCTTTAGGGTAATTAATAGATTACTGGACACATCGATCATGTGTCGAGCTGGCCATCATAGACCAACCATTATTGCCAAGACTTGGCTCCTTTTGATACCGGTCTAAGTTTATTAATATGAGCAGACATGACAATAATTGTGACATCAGTGTGTAATTGTGTTGTGGCGCAATTTAAAAAGACATATGTCTCGATGTGTTACTAAGTGGATTACTAGACTGAGGTGACTGATTGATTAATGGTAAGACAACAGCGACTTAGGCCATGCAGACTGAGAACAATTTGTGATTAAACTTTAGGCGAATTTGTTCCTGTACGAACAGTATTTTAAACATTTTCTCAGCAAATTGCATTTGGTGGAAATATTTATTTTTTAATTCAGGAGTAAGTATATACAATTATACATCTGATGCCTTCAAAGATAAACCGATCAAATTATATCGAAACGAAACTCAATATAACAAACACATTACAAGTGAATATGTCAGAATCCGCAAGGTACAGATGCCGACGATGCTTCAATACCTCCACGCTGCGCTCATTCATCATGCCGTGAGAAGGTCGTCGCACGGAGCACTGCGCTCGCGCACGCCGCTACAACCGGCCCTCTAAAGCTCATGCACAATCAACGCGGTTGTTAACATCCCATTTTGGCACCTTCGCGACACTCCTCACAAAAACCTACAGACCCTCCAAAAGCAATCTTTCATAACAAAAAATTGTGGCTCCTTTCCAAATTAAAGTTCGTTGCTCTCAGAACACAATTCATTTCAGACAAAAAACGGACGCACGTTGACATGTACCACGCTGCGGTGGACACGTTAATTGAAATATTTTATTGACTCGACATAATGAATATTTTAACTATATCGACTTTAATAGTCTGGTAACAACGGGTTGGAGAATACTCATCACATTTTGTATGAAGTATTAACGTAACCCAAATAAAATCCTGAACGATATTAAGTGCAGAGCGCAGCCGCGAATTCGTGGTAACGGAATCCAGTGTAATGCGAAAATAAATGGCCCCATGAAGAATGGGTTTCGTGAATAATGTCAGTACTAAACGGTCAAATGAGTAGATAATGTTCCCGAGGGGTTTAACGACGACGTGAACGGCGTATCCGTGACAGACAAGCGGCACTCCCACGGGGCCGTTCGTGGACAGGATCTACATTGAAACAATTTCGCATGTCGGCCGGCTCGCTCCCGTCTGTAATGAATTGCAAACGCATGCGTCTCGGAGCGGTCGCAGCCGGTCCGTCAGCCGTCAGCCGGCCGACAATTAGAGCGGTGCAATTACAACCAGTCGGCGGCGAGTCGGCCGCTGGGTCAGCGGCGCGATTTCCCGACGGCTGCGACGCCTGGCGCCACCAGACGACGTTGTGTAACTTTAAACGTCCGATCAGCCATTAACGCCGCTGTCGAGGTCGTTGCTCTACACATGTATATCACACGCCAATAACCATATTTATGAACCAGAATGCAAGTGCCGTGATCCTGAATTTACGATACACTAGTGATACCGCAGCCCTTGGTATAGCTGCAAAACTATCTTCTTACACCGGTCTTCTCGTTTGTATGTGAACTACAAACTATTGCTGCAGACTATAAAGTTTCAAAACATATCACCAAAGAAATAAACGACTTAGTTCTAATAAAGACCTATCGATACATTCTACATACAGGTCCAATCCACAAAATAAATATTGTGTAGGTACCTACCTATGTTTTGTGTCCTACCTATGTTATCATGAAAATTGATAACCTAAGTAAAATCTGTGCATCTTATTGTAAATAGTGCTTAAACAATGATTAGTTCCAGGAAACAAGAAATTAAATAATTTTTATGTTTGAATTTAAATATTTATAAGATTTTTTTCCCGTAGTATATAAAACAACATTAAATAAATGACAGTTATAAAAAACTTCAAATGGAGCTTCAGCAAATCCTTGTAAAGCAAAATTACTTGAATCTTATCGATAAGATTGAAGGTATTATCTAGATTCTCGATAATATTTGCAGGGCGCTTAAACATAGTCAGATAGATTGCAGAGTAAATACCGAGCAAATAAAACCAAACGAGCCCGTACTCGAGATAAAACAATGCATTAGTCAAATATGCTGAGTTACACATAAAACATTGACATAGAAGAATGTCATTGAATACTGTGATATGCTGCGGCCAATTAAATGCGTACTCGTCTAATGTAAACTTGATACAATTTACAGTAGTAAACAATACATGATTAAACAATACTATACATGAGTGCACAATGGTTATTTATTTCGTGATTCGTCTACGTCTAGAGATTAACATGGTATATTTTACGAGTATAAAATGTGTTGCAAAATGTTTATTGTCAACTATCCCGTTGTGCACTTGCAAAAAATTGTGCACTTAAAAATGACTAAAGCGTCGCTTTAAAGAAAGCAGTTATGACTGTAATTTTAATTCCCGTTATACATTCCTCTGATATAATAACCACACTAAACTCCTTTTGGATGACTGAAATTACAGGGTATGTACCTCAGATTCGCACTCCGTTGACTTTAATAACGTATCCCTTATTTTATTACTGACGATGATAACAAATATTAACTGCAGGAGATAAAACTTTTGATTAAAAAATTACTCTTACAACTTATGTTTTAATCTCGAATTGTATAGCTCTTACTGAAATAATTAAAAGATTTTTCTTTTAAAATATTTTTTAACGTCCTCCTTGAATATTTTACACGTTATCCACAGGCTGCTTGTCAAGTTAATGACAATTTTATCGCTCGTGTAAAGTTATAAAAATATATTTTCTCCTTTTAAGTTTATACCAGGAAGTGGAACGATTCCACAAAAAGGGCCACTTTTAAGCACTTTGTTTAACGACTTTTAAAATATTTGTAAAGATGTCAATCGCACAGCTAACGCGGTGTTAATATTAATTTTCAAATAATTGCTAAAAATCATGGTCATCATTATAGAGCAGAAGTGCATTCTGTACTAACCAGACTTGCCGCTCCGGGGGCTCCCTAGCACCACCACCCTTATACGATTCACAGTCATCTTCATTTGGACAGCGTTGTTTTTTTCACTTTTATTTTACAAAATTGTTTAGCCGGACATTATGGCAGCCGAGTCCAACAACCACATCAATTAACGATCACAGTTTATGTCAAAAAACACGGTAGCCGTCGATATCTCGCACGAATCGATGAGAGTTATCGTAAATATGATCGAGAGATAGATTTCACGGAGCTGCTTACAGACGTAAGCCCGACCGAGTGCCGCGAAGTTTCCCGCGCGACTGCCGGCGTCTCTAGCCGGTGCTTGGATCAAAAGCGCGTGCGCAGCCTCCGTTCCAACCTCCGAACTAGCCGAGTATGCAATGTGTACTTTGTCCATACATCCTACCTCATTAAATATGCATAACGTTGGACTGACGCCAATATTATCGATATTCCGGATATCTTAGAGTCTATTCAATATTTCGAAAATTATTTGGAGTTAAATTAATTGCCAGGAAAATCTAGTATGAAATTGTTAAATATTCCTATTTATGAATAAGGAAAACTGGATGAAAATCGATCAGGTCGACCTAGAATACGCACGTCGACGACATATCAAGGTGAGAGCGATGCAGACGTTCAGCGCAATAAATTCGTTTGTGCTGAGACATAATTGGATCCGCCCCGCCCACGGGCCAGCTACCCTGCTTCCTTTATGTTACATGGATACTCTGCATTGCCAGTTAGAAACAAGTACGATATTAAAATAAATTCCAAGGAATGCAGAAAAGCACTAAACAGACGCGTGTTATTTAATAAAAGATTGATATTTAGACTTCACATACTTCAGTGGCACGTTTTGATCAAAACTTTATTATTGTTTAGGAAGGCGCACTGCCAAAATATTACTGGATCAAATAATAGAAGAAGATGAAATCCTATCAATATTATAATTGTTAAAGATTGTGGTTGGTTTGAATATTTAGATGTTTCTTCCTCAAGCACACTTTACCTGCTTAATAGATTTTTATAAAAGTACCAGTGGGTAATAAAACTTAGTCTTTTAGCAAAATTACATAACGGCTAATTTTAATTTTGGTTCAGGATACAGGTTCCCTTGCCACGATTGTGACTCCGCGGGCGGAGACAAGTTATCAATAAAAATGAGTTCATTAATTTGCAAAAACTTGAATGTCAGTTCGCTAATATTATCGCTAATATTATCCACATTTAATTTTGCAATACTTACATAAGAAAAATTCAATCCAAAGTTTCCAAATGTGATCCATTTCATTTCAATTGATTCTATTTTTGGTTGCATTATGTATAGTATCCATTTACATACACAGAAAACTTTACTGTTACAGCCTTTTTATCGTCCCACTGCTGGGCACAGGCCTCCTCTCACACGGAGAAGGATTGAGCATTAATCACACAGAAAACTTTAATCGATGTTATTTACTCCAGTAGCATAAAACCCAATGAATTAGGTAGGTACTTGTCAGTCTTCATTAGCGATCTCACAATATGTAAGTATACTTTCGAAAATAGAAGAAAATACATTTGCATAGAAGTTAGTTCGCTTCGTGGATTTCTCTACTCATTAAGGAAGGTTGTGACGTAGAAAAAAAAGCTCACCGTGTCGCCTCGACGCAAATTGATCGTTACCTGAGAACAACTTCCTCAAACATGCCTTACCGTATTTATGCAATAGGCGTCAAGCCGCTAATAGCCAACTCTTTAATTTAGTGACACTCAGATAACATCATAAGTGCGCAGTTTAGCACCAGACTATCTAGTAATTTATGAAGGCTCATGCATAAAATAGCTAAGAAAAGAGCACAAGATTAATGTTTACCGCATATTTAAGGATCAAGATCATCGCATAACATCGTAAATCGATTACCCCAGTATATCGCAACTACCACATTTGCATGAAAATTATTGCCTTTGTTAACATACTGAATGCGTTTTGCAATAATAACAAATTGGTAGGTTAAACCGCCACAAAGCGGCGCGGACGCACAAGCGGATCATAATTTTGATTAATTTGTTACAACAGTATCGCGTCGCTGCAACCCGCTTCTCTCGATATTATTTCCAATATTCAATTAAGTACGTTCTAATTAAATTACTTATCAACTGCTTGGGTAACGATGTAAATAAGTATTTATTTATTTAGTCGTGAGCTGGACATTTCGCAAGCCGACTCGCGTGTCAAAACTAGTTTGTTAATGGGCCCAACAATGGCAACACTGTTCTGTTCACACTTGCCTATTAAACGATTCATATCTCTACACCTTTTAACCTCTTTAGAGCGGTGTACAACGTTACAAAACAATTACAAGGGTTTCTTACGAACGCCGATGAAAAATCTAATGCCATATTTCTTAGGATTGCTAAACTATATCGAAAAGGGGGTTTAATTGACTTTAATGTGTTATTATATAAGATTCTTCTATGAGACTCCAATGTGAGTAACCGTCTACAATTCACACAGGTTCATAGTTCGAGCAAGTATCATCAATCACATCGGAGACTATTGTAACTGGAGTATTTCAATGTTTTACTATGTGTATGAATGGTTTTGGTTAGGAATTGTGCGGCACGTTTATAGTTTTTTGTGGTCAGTTAGATATACTCAAACGAAACAATTCAGTACAAGCATAGTTAGCTTTTGATAAACTTCTTTTCTTGAATAAGATGTTAAAGGTAAAATCAAAAACAATTTGAATCATCTTTGTTTTCCCAGAAGTAAATAAAAAATGATCTGTATCTTAACAAGGGAACAACACATCGGAACACTTTAGGGACCGTTACAAAAGTCCTTTGGTATGTATCACAAAGTTGATAATACAAAATTCACACGCCCAGACGGGCCAACGCAGCCATTAAATAAAACCCAATATGTACCAACTGCCTCAGATGGGGTCACCCGATTGGTACACAACACTTTGTATTTCGGACCTCCTGAACCACTAATTAAAAAATATTGACTAAAGCAATATAAAATGTCTTTCAAAGTTCCATATCTATAATATCAGAACTGCAGTTTGAGTACCTACCAATTGCACATAAGTTAAAAATATAAATTATGGTCAATTTTTAAGCAATAAAAAAGTATGTGGATTAATACAGCATCATTTAACAATATAAATCTTGCGTGAGTCAATAAAAAAACACGAAGATATTTTAAAACTCGACCTTCGTCGCACCATATATGTTTTTAAACTAATTACGAGTAAATGTAGGATGATCATGATATATCGGCAGACTAACAACACAAAAATTACTGTCAACAATCCTGTGGCCGGACTAAATTCTCTTTACAAAATAAGTCATAAAGCGCAATAATGAAGACTGCGTGGCTTTCACGAACGATCCAATTAATTTTATTAATAGTTTGTACATGGCGCCCAATACTTGATGTCATATTATACCGAGCAGGAATAATAAAGACGTCGATAAATTCGGACATATCGCCCCTGAGTTTTGAAACCGTCATTTTCTCGATTTAACGACGACAATCGACCGAGATCGCCAAAATTCACTCAATTTCGTTATCGACATGTAGTTATATAAACCGTAAATGTATGTAATGTAATGATATGGATGGTTTTATTGTTATGTTCGTTTGTTTCTTGATAAAGACATTTAAAAGACTTGGATAAGTCGACACCTTTGGTGCAGTGCTGCCGGCGTCCGCAGGCCGCCGCGTGTCGGGGCGCTCCGCGCGATCTGTCCACACGTCCTCACTCAGCGGATTTCACCAACCACGCTCATACGTTACATAATATTGTCAATATAATAATAAATATTAAAGTAACATCGGTTGCTCCACACATTATCGTACACAAAGCATTAAGTATGTCATTAATAAATAATCCGCTGTCTCGCATCTAAGATAAAATTCCTACGCAATTCGCGAGTTGCGAGAATAACGTCGTGTCGTTTAGAATACACACAGTAATCAGTCTGGTATTTTACGCAGAGTTTATATTCTGCATTCCTGCGCTGACAATGGCTTGTTTCCCTGATGACATCAATTTAAACAAAGAGCACTGGAAAGAACCTTTTAAACCCAAATCTCCATGACCTGCATTTGAAATACCAACCGATTATATTAGAACAAAGCTTTGTATCTCTAACTAGATAAACAACACTGATGTGGACGGAGATCAATTAAGAGTAAACCTAACTGTCCTATTTACATTTAACAGCTTTTTTATGAAATAGTTCGCAAAATTGCCAACCGACAGGCATCCTGTCCAAGAACGAAGAAAGCATGGATTACAAAAGTAGGTATAAAAATCGGTGGTAAACATACCAATTTAAACCGTCAATATAAATCGTAGAATCATGCGTTTTGCAAGACATCTGAAGAAACGGAAACCTAACATAAATGGAAATATATACACAATTTGGCCATTGCGACTAAACCTTAGATTTTTTTGTATATTTCCTGTATACAGAACCAGGAACACAATTAAAATCGTATAAAATTAAATAAGTAGTTTGTCTTTATCGCCGTCTATTTGAAGGCTCACTAAGTTGAACGAACCAACTATACAAGCCATAAAATCCAGTAATTTGACAAGATTGACGCCAACCCGTCTGATCTGATTAACTCCTCCGTACAAAAACAAGTATGTTCATCTATCATCAAAATGATTACAGTGTTCAATTCAAGACCGTTTATTACGTATAATTTAGACAGCAATTACTTTTGATTGAAATAGAAGCCGATAGGTACCATCATATTCTACTAGATTTCAGTTAAGTTCTATTTTTAAAGGAGCGCTTTTTCTATCATCCTTGCTCCGACGTCCCAGCTCAGAAATTACTTCCTATCTAACGTGTATTTAAGCCCGATAAGATTTATCAGTGTTCTGGTTTTCTTTCTTAAGAGTAAGTACCTATGTGTGGAAAATTCTCCATTGATTTCATATCATTGTTTCAAGTCCCTTTCATATGATTTAATTTCTGCTACGAGAATTCAATTCTACCAGGTCTTCTCCCTAAGTGTATGATAAAACATGAGATGTAGACAGAGCCAAGATCAAACACAGGACAACAATATATGTAAAAGTAGGTCAAAGGAGAGTTGTTACATGATTTGTGAGGTACCAACGAAACGGTAAGTACATTAAATCCGAAGAAACCTCGTCATCATATTTGGAACACAAATAATAAAAATAAACGAAGCCCGGACTGCAGTACGAGTTTTCTCCACATTGCAGACGACGGCAATTCATAAAGATAACATATTGAAATGCGATTAACAGTTAACGTAATGCCTTTTGACGATGTAAAAACTTACGAGTTTTTTCAATGATAAAACATTATTTACGCTTTAATAAATCCCAACGTCTTCAAACTCAGATAAATGGATTACCGAGAGGTTAATGTGAAATGGTTCTTTATAGGTGATACATTAAGTTAGGGAAAAGGCTATCTTACGTTGTATCTTGTTAGGTAAATAAATACCTTTAACCCAAAACCGTCAACGTGGGCACGGAACAGCCCGCAAACTGATGGCCCGTGGATATATTGTCATGCTCTTTAACAATTTCACTAGCCAATGAACCGTTTAAAGCTATAGAAGTCCCCGGCGTACACGACAACAGCATTGTAACTGTTTATCTTAAGATGGACAGAACGCGATTGCATCCTTCCTTACAAGTCTATTAAATGGGTGTTACTTTTTACAGAGCTCTTTACCGGTAACTGTACTGTAATCGATTTTCTCGGATTATCGAAGTTTAAGCCAACTAGGCCTAAAATATTTGAATTTAACAAAAAGAAGGCCATAAAGGATCATTAACGTTTCATGAAACACTATGCACTGCCCCTAAAAAACCTCGGCAGAGACAAAAAACATGCAGTCGGGGAAGTCCATTTCAACAATATTTTTGGATTGAATGCGCTCCGTTTATTAACACGTTTATTTTCAGAAACTTGTTGTGTAGTATTAGATACGATATGTAAAAGCTGTCAAGAAAACACGAAAGGATTTTGTGTCTCAGAATAAAATCACCTCAAAATTACGGAAATAGGTATTGGATTATCGATGATAGGCAAAGTTTAAAACTTTCAAATGCAAATGCTATAACATTTTGATTTCTAGGTATTGAAATTATTGGGTTGATGGCAGCTTTCCTTAGAATATGTCCGTAACAATTTGTTGTGGATAAACAATAAGTCGTGAGGAGACACTCCCTCCGCCTCCCGATAGCGGGATCCGCGACGAGTAGGTATCCAATTTATAACCTAACTGTGATGTTTATAATATTCGACAAGTCTTACATCGACGTGCCGTAATTTTTAATTGAATTTTAAACAAACTAAACATCCATTCGATGGATTGGAGCTTAACCCTGGGCTAATTAATACACAGTAAACAGTGTTGTAAACACATTTTGCAACAACACTTAATTTAGCATTAAAATTAATCAACGCCTTAATCTAATTACAACTATTGTCAGTCAAACCCAAGCATTGGACTTTGATAACCTTGACATCGTGAGTTGCGCCAATTTTTTATGCAGAAACAAATGCAAGCGCAACTTGTATTTTAGTACTTGAAGAAAGAGAGAAGTCTAAGACAAGACTAGGTACGTAGGTAGCTGCAAACAAACGAAAAACACCTGGAAGGCCTGAGGACGATCAGTGCACGCTCACCTGCCGTGATTTATGCTCTAAGCCCGCCATTGTCCTGTCCCAGCCGGCTAGCGGAAAATTATGAACTATCTAACCTCAAATGTCTTATGAACGAAACACTCCACATGTGCACACAATTATTTATTTCTTTATCTTAAGCTTATATCTCTATTGAAAACTACAACAGTATTTGCCATTGTCGCGTGACATTATGGCAGATATCGCTGGATGTCTATTGGAAATAGGCGTAACTTGAGACCTTTCTGATTGGAGTGGCCAACTTCCATTTACTTCCCACTGTTGTAAATATGAGGCGGAAACCGTTACGATTCTTCGATTCTGTCTAAAATATGAAAGTCTATCATTTGTAAATATCTTATTTTTTGTAAAACCTACCACTATTTAAAAAACTATACCTATCTATAGTACAACCTACAATATACATTTATATTAGGTAAGTAAGTATAATATAGCACCCATATTTATAGTGCAGTAAAAAAGCCTGAGCTTGTCTATGATCACATAACGGTAACTTCTAGTTATAATACTCTAGCTCACGTAATAACTGATCGCTCAATTTATTTCTTTAAAGCTGGTTCTTTAGTTTCCACTCGTAACTAAGTACCTGGGACAATTTACGAACTTCTAATCTACCAACTGCACCTTCAACATTTAAAGTACCTACCTAAGTATAAAAACCCTACCTAAGTATGAAAATTAAGTTACCAATCGTATCGATTTCAAAATGGGTCCTGGCGTAATACATCATGGTCCAGAAACAATATTTATAGAGCTCCACTAATTTGGTAGCAGACACGACAAATATTGCAAGACCAATAAATCATCGGCTCTTTTAAACTAGCACCAAATTCGCACAAAAATATTGACATACGCATAAAGAGAAATGCAAATTATTTTTAATTGCCTTCCGGTAGAAAGTGGGTGAACCTGAACACGGAACGGGCCGGATCAGTTTGATTCTCGTCGAAATATTGACAAAGCGGCGACGGTTGCTGTCGGATTCTCACCGATCCTGTGATAATTGGGAGCTGATGCTTACTGGCATTAATAATCAGCTAACAGACTGTTTTATTGTTTCAAATTCGGCTCACGTTTTCGTATCTATTACGGCTCATATTTACCCAATGTTATGGGTATCTGAATTGCTAATTGCATTTCCGTAGCAAAAGCCTATTAAGTATATGCTTAGCGTCACACATTGTATATTTTCTTTATTCTTCTCAATATAACGCCTAATAAGTATTTAACAATTAGTTAAGCGCTCGCTGTGAAAGCATTTAACACCTGCACACTCTTAAACATATAGGCAATTATAACAAAGTGACGGTTTAACGCGTACATGTTACTTCATACGACCCGAAAATACTAAACAGAGTCATTCGTCTCTGTAATAATCCACAATCAATAACTAATAATCCGTTCCGCGTATGTGGGCGGTACCTGACATGCACCCATTTGTTTTACTTAAACGTTAATGCTCTTATGCATCGGCGGCGCGGGCGCATCCACTCACGGCCCAACTTCGGATGATTGTTTAACGGTGATCCTTTCCGGGATTTTATCTCAATTTAGTGTGTGGGTGGTTTCAAAATAAAATTCACTTGGAGGTTATAATGTGATCATAAGATAGAACATTATGTTTTCAATCCCACGGGGATTTAGGCCAATGTTTAGGTACCGTCAAGGTAATTCTGGGCTCCATGCAAGTTATGATAACGCTTTATTTTGTAAAGATTTAATGATGCCGTCAATTGCCGAATTTATGGCAAAGATACATATAGATAGGTAAACAGCATGACTCATTAATCTTTGCGCCAGACCAAATAAAAGTCAACGTTAATGATACATTAATAACTTGAGACTGTTGTACTAAATCAACTCAAGATTGAGGTACTAACCATTTAATATGATATGCATCATATTTCTCAATAATTGACCATAATAAAAGGCACAGCAGTAGCTAATATAACTAGGTTAGCGCCAAAATTTCATCACATGTTTTAATATACGCACAAAGTAATTAATAACCGTCAACCATACCATATTGACTAACTAGTCTCTGACCGTTCCTACCTACATAGAGAGTGAAGCTTCGCAGAACTTGGGCGGTGCTATCTATGGGTAAGTAGGTACCACCTACCTGATTGTATTGTTATTATTACATGAGATCGTTTTCATTATTTGTTAGGCAGTGAACCCTGCTCATACGTCACCCGTCGTCACCAAATCTCCCAGAAATGTCGTTAAAGAAAGTAGGAAACTCTTGAAATTCTTTATGATAACCAGGGGCCCGATTCTCCTAAGTTAATAATGTCAAAATCGAATAGAAATCGAATCGCAATATGATGGTAATAGCAGTTTTAACCATATCGGGCATTCTGCTACTAATAAAAGACCAATCGTATTCGATTGACATTTGATTGGTGTGCGATTGGTCTGCTATTTTGGTAATTTTGGTCTATACGGTAGTTTGCTGTACAATCATTTTGCAATCGTAAATCATTTGTAGACAAAATGATTCATTATTGAATGACAGAAAAGGATAAAAACGTTTATTTCAAAGAAAAAATAGCGGAAAGCCACATACGCTTCAATCGTAATCGAGTCGGGATCGGATCTCAGTCGAATCGAGTCGAACGTGAATCGTATGTCGCTTAAGTAAAATTAGGAGAATCGGGCCCCAGACCAATGACGAACTGAAATATATCAATCAACATCGAATGTTTATATGCGCTTGGAATTCAAATGCGATATTGAGTAAAGATGATGGAGTAGCGAAAATTTTGACGTGCAAACTTTTTACTGCTTGCTAGAGGGAAAGAAAGACTGCTCACCCACCTCTAGCTTGCATTGTTTGGACTGGCCGTCTATACTGAAATCGGACCATTGGAGAGAACCAAAGAGTCGTTTTCAGAGGTGAATGAACCAGTATTCCTGCACTTTCAAGGAACAAGACGAAAGGCTACTACTACCCACAGTTTTAATTGTCGTACTTATCTACCGATTATTTCCGTGTCACACGAACTGACCGACCGATCATTGTTGTCTCGCTATTCGGTAGGTATGTCCAAATGCTACTAGTTTATTCATAACTGTCGCAATAACTAATTGAGTACATATTACGTAGCAGAAGCTGTAATCTCTAGTATTTTGTAATCGACTAATATCTAACTGTTCACATTAATTATGGCGATACCATAAATATATGATTAAGTAGCTTATCTGAAGCTAAAAGCATCTAATATGTAAATATTATGCGCGCCCTGATTTTTTTGTGCGAACACTCATAAATAACTGAGAGGGATGTAGAACACTGATCATGAATAAACAAGTGATGTCATAATGTTACGAATATCAGCGAACCATCTAACGGCCATTACAACAATGGCCCTATATTCTATCTATCTGTGAGTTTGCTTACTAGAGATAGGATAGCAGTTATTCTACGATCGTGGTGTTAGAAAAGTTTCCGCATTTGTTCGTAGCTTCAGTTATAACTATGAACATATGGGCTCTTTTGAATGTTCTAGTATTTATACCGGCGTACCTTATATTCATAAATGTACATTTAAACACGGTAAATATCCGTGGTCGTACAAATATATTAGCAACCTACGTTAGTACCTACGAATCAAACCGTAATTTTGGACTGGACTGGATGAATCAGTAGGTACAGGCAAAAAATGAAAAAAAAAAAACTTATAAATTGATTACAGATTGATTGTATAATTAATTTAAATTAACACAGAAGTCCCACATATCAGGTTTTACAGTCCAAGTCCTAAAAAACTTTTCCTTAACATCTAACCATTTTTCATAGTACCTTGTTGATTTTTTCTTCATCTTATTGTAAGGTATGCTCTCAATTTGTTCCTGGCCACATATTTTTTGTTTTAATTCTTCATTTGTATTAAGAGTTTTTAAGAATTGTTTGTATAGGTTGTATTTACTGATGTTCAAACTGCAGGCAGGTGAAATAGCTTTCTTAACTGTGACTCCTAATTTTCTGCCTTGCACTGCTACTTCTAGGAGCCTGAAACAGATTTTATTGCTTTCAAACTTTTTTAACATTTTATTTTTTAAATATATGTGTGGGTAAGGACATAGAATAAACTATATAGTCAGAAGTAATTTAGTCACAGAGTAAATAAAACTGCTTACTCAAATATTCATACTCACTGGTTAGTTGTTTTCACCCATACAATGCTACCAGGTGCAGGTCTTGTATAATTCTCTGAGCTTATATTGGAAAACACTAAAGAGGTTTGATAAAACTGAGGTTCAACCTCCAATTTCAAAGATGAACACTCTGGCCTGTTTAAAAGTGCTCTGTGTAAAGAATCTTTTGAATATGGAACGCCAGCGCCAAATATAAAATGTTTTATGTATATTGGTTCACACAGCATACTCAACAGGCTTCCCTGTACTCCTAAGTGCACCCACTTGGCAATTTTATCACTGCATGAGACTGACAAAGTTCTATCACCTCTCCCTGGCTTTGTTCTCACTTGTCCAAGGTGAAGCTGAATATTTGTTCCTTGATCCTTAACATCTTGTTCACACTGAGGAAGGCATTTTGCTCCTGTCTTCAGTACATAGTCATCACCTTTCCATTTCTTAACTTCTATGTCACAATTGTCATCATCGGCTGGCCTTTTTTGTGGGTTCAGAACATCACCATGATGCTCTTGATCCCCTTGTTGGGATATTATAGACGCATCTCCACAGGGCAATTGAGATGAATAAAATATAAATTCAATATTATCTTTCAGTATAAGCTTGCCATTATCATAATTAAATATAGATTCCTTATTATTTAAAGCTTTGCGAACATTTTCGTATAAATATATTAAAAAACCACGTCGAGCGAATACTTCAGCATGGCTATCATTTAGTATACTTCCATTTGGTACCATTTTCGTAGCACCAACACATTTTGAGCCGGATCCTAATGATACAACCTCAGTCCTCTCATTGGATTTATCGTATTGCACAAAACAGGAGAGTACTGTCCACTCTTTCTCAATAGGTTTTCCATTCTTTGGTAACTTATAATATATATTGAAACAGTTTTGCACTACCTTCTCAACTAGTGTATCGCTTAGGTTATGCATATTTTAGAAGGTTTTGGATAATTTCTAGAGAATGTGTCTCTACATGAAAATAAATATAAATGTTGATACTACAACTTTTCTTTTTTATTGGTAATAAATATGTTTAATGTAAAAATAAAAAGCTCCCCTAAACTGTAAACAACACTGACATTTAAGTTGTTTTGACACTTGACAGCATCAGTCACTGACAGATCTCTACGAATTCTCCGTTTTCGCACAAACTTCACGCAGCGAAAATATCCAATCATACATTTCAATGATTTCCAGTTAGTAGCTGAAGTTAGAAGTAACACTTTTGTGATAATTTGTTCATAGGTAAAGTTTTAATAGGTATATTGTGAAATAAAAATTGGAATCTTGTTAAAAAGTCGCAAATAAGCATATAATATTTATGCTTAAATTGGAACGTTTAAACTGCGTTCCATTAAATTTGCGAGGAATATAACAATATTTGGCATACAATGTGTTTAAATTATGTTTCATTTTTCAGATTTTGCACATAAGTCTTTCAAAATCCATCAAACTGATAGTAAGTACTGATAAATCTGGACTGTATCACGGAATCTCGAAGTTCAAAATGCCGAAGTACTGAAGCCATAAAGTACACAAGATCGATGCACGTGACTTAGAATGTACGCTACATCGAAGTACTGAATTGCGAATGTTCATGATACCGATGTACGGAATATCGAAAGTTTGTTATAGCGAAGTACGTGATTGCGATTGTTCTGAATCCCGATGTACGGAATATCGAAAGTTTGTGACACCGAAGTACCTAATATCGAAGGGTTTAAAATCACGGTATCTGCGGTAATTGGTAATATCAACCGGAAATGCTTTAAATATCGTATTTTGATCAATTTCCAGTAAAAAATGCATTGTGACCGGGGTAAATGATGGACCTATCCGACAGATAGGCCTCGACCACGCGACGAAGGTAGGTCGGCACCCGGTGGTACCGGAGTGCCTCCCTAATGCAACTCCAGGGAAGGGTGTTGAAGGCATTGGCGATGTCAAGAGACACCGCCAAGACGACCCCCCCCCCCGGGACACAGCATCCCCCGTCGTGAGAGATCTCACGCGCATGATGGCGTCCACCGTTGAGCGCCCCCTGCGGAAACCGAACTGGTTGTCCGCGAGGTCCGGCCCCATCCCCCCAAGGTGCGCAACGAGGCGGTGTGCAACAACTCGCTCGAAGAGCTTGCCCACCTCGTCGAGCAACACGATGGGCCGGTATGCGGACGGAGAGTCCGCAGGGCGCCCCGGCTTCCGAATGAGGACCAGTTTCCCTGTTTTCCAACGAAGTGGGAACTGGCCCCTCTCCATGCATGCGCTGAGAAGCCCCCTAAGTCGAGGCCCGAGAGCCTCAAGGGCCAGAACCCAGGCCTTGCCAGGCACGCCGTCAGGCCCTGGGGCGGTATTTTTGGCTTTCAGCCTGGTTACCGCCACTCTCAGGTCCACCCCAGTCACCTCGGGGACATCGTCGTCGTCGGATGTGTGGTCACATCCGACGACGGTCACAATGGGGAATGGAACCGGCGAGAGATGTCGTGCGGTGTTCCGCAGGGGTCGGTACTGGGGCCGCTCTTGTGGAACATCGGCTACGACTGGGTGCTGCGCGCCGACCTCCCTAGCGGCGTCAGCGTGGTTTGCTACGCTGACGACACGCTGGTACTGGCACAAGGGAGGTCGCACCAGGAGGCAGCCGACATAATGGCGCGCGGGGTTGCGATAGTCGTTGAGAGGATCCAGCTGCTGGGACTGGAGGTGGCATTGCACAAGTCCGAGGCCATGTGCTTTCATGGGCTTCGGAACGCGCCACCTTCAGGTTCCCAAATTACGGTGGGAGGGGTTACCATCGGCGTCGAGGGGGCGATGAAGTACCTAGGACTCGTCCTCGACGGCCGGTGGAACTTCGTCGAACATTTCCGACGTTTGGGCCCCAAACTGGAGAAGACAGGTGCTGCCTTCAAGCGGCTCCTGCCCAACCTGGGAGGCCCAAACGCCCCCTGCCGTAAACTCTACGCGGGAGTCTTGCGGTCCATGGCCCTTTACGGGGCCCCGGTATGGGCACGTTCGGTACGGCCGCGAGCTGTACACTACCTGAACGTGCCCCAAAGGGTGATAGCCATTAGGCTAATCCGGGGGTACCGCACGATCTCCCGCGAAGCAGCTGGCCTACTAGCCGGACTACCACCGTGGGATCTGGAGGCGAGAGTCTTCTTGCGCCTGTACGACTGGCGCGAGGAGGCTCTGCGCCGGGGGGAAACCCCGTTGCCGCGACAAGTTGTCGCGCAGCGGGCAGAGCTCCGGCGGGATGTCATGGCGGCCTGGAGGGAGCGACTGTCGCAACCCAGTGCAGGGCACGCCACCATAGTGGCGGTAAGTCCCCTCTTTGAGGAGTGGCTTGGGAGGAGTCACGGCGCCCTCACGTACCGCATGACGCAGGTCCTCACCGGACACGGTTGTTTCGGGAGGTATCTGCATCGAATCGGTCGTGAGGAGGCGCCCGGGTGTCACCACTGTGCGGATAGCCCCGAGGACACGGTGGACCACACAGTCCAGGAGTGCCCTGCGTGGGAAGGGCACCGCCGGGTCCTCGTCGAGGCTGTGGGCGGCGGCGACCTCTCGCGTCCGGCCCTGGTTCAAGCCATGGTCCGGGGCGAAAGGGAATGGGATGCCGTCGCCTCCTTCTGCGAAGCAGTCATGCTCGAGAAGGAGGCGGCGGAACGTCAGAGAGTTCGCACCTCTCATCCCGGCCGCCGCGCTGGAGCAGGTAGACACCACGGGCGCCGGGTGTCGCGAGACGACTCCCGGCCACCGTAGGCGTGGGTCTGTGGGCGGTGAGTTCGGGTGGCTCATCGCTCATGTCTGTTCTTAGACAACAGACCCGTGTCGGCGGCGCGCGTTGTTCCACGCGCTCCTCAAAGAGATGTCAGCAACCCCAGAGGGGCCCAGCAGGGCCAAGGCCTGCCGGGGCTGCGGGTTGTTCGAAAGAGGTACCGCGGCCCTAGCACATAAGGCCTACGACGGAACACGACGGCTTTTAGTCAGTAAGAGTCTGACACTCCCTCACCGCTGCTAACCCACAGCGGGAGGGGTCATTTGATGATTTTTTACGTCGTTAAAAAAAAAAAAAAAAAAAAAGTAAAAAATGCATTGCTTTAATGTACTTGTGTTAAGTCTACGAGATCTTATGTTGTTATTCCACGACTTTGTTTTCGATTTCTGTCGTGGTTCACATTTATTCATCATTATTTGCCGAGCCTTTCCCAACAACCACCCACCCACCTAACATTGTATTGAGGTCTGCATTATATATTATATACACTTTTTGTTTTCAGCATTGTATTGGGGCCAGGGGCGCATCAATGTTTTACAAGGAGCGACAACATAAGATCTCGTAGACCGACCCCAACATTGTTGTTGGGGAAAGGCTAGGCTCAATATAATGCAGACCTCAATACCTACAATGTTAGGTGGGTGGGTGGTTGTTGGGAAAGGCTCGGCAAATAATGATGAATAAATGTGAACCACGACAGAAATCGAAAACAAAGTCGTTGAATAATAACATAAGATCTCGTAGATTTAACACAAGTACATTAAAGCAATGCATTTTTTACTGGAAATTGATCAAAATACGATATTTAAAGCATTTCCGGTTGATATTACCAATTACCGCAGATACCGTGATTTTAAACCCTTCGATATTAGGTACTTCGGTGTCACAAACTTTCGATATTCCGTACATCGGGATTCAGAACAATCGCAATCACGTACTTCGCTATAACAAACTTTCGATATTCCGTACATCGGTATCATGAACATTCGCAATTCAGTACTTCGATGTAGCGTACATTCTAAGTCACGTGCATCGATCTTGTGTACTTTATGGCTTCAGTACTTCGGCATTTTGAACTTCGAGATTCCGTGATACAGTCATAAATCTGGATAGTTTTTTGTAAATTGACGGCTATGTTTTTTAATTATCATCTCCGCTCATCAGAAATTCCAGAAAGAACACTGTCACTTTTTGACCCTAAATTTTACTCTTGTTCAGCAATCCCGCTTGCAAGTATCAAAACCTACTTACTAGTGATTACTATGTACTTAACTATCCAATGAATCATTATTACCTAGTTATCTGCTTACAGGTTGTAGGCAAGTAAAACAATGGCATGAACAAAAAGCCGGAAAATATTACCTAGGTAGGTACATATTACCTACGTACTAAACAATATACCTCCTCGTAAAATTACTGTAAGCACCCAAGCACAACTATCAACCTATTTAAACTACGGTATTATGTTTTGATTTGTCCGCCATCCCTGGAATGTTAGATAGCATCAATGGATGCACATCTGTATCGAAATAAAGATCGGAACGCCGAGTCCATGTCGTACTTTCAAATGAAACATGCAGTAAAATGCACATCTAAGATGGATTTGAGAATTATAGGTACCTAGATGTGTAAGATAAAATTCATAGATATTTTACGATTAACGAGTAGGAATTCATTTTGTGACTAATACATTAGGTGGGTAGATACCAACTATTAGATATATTACTCATTACTCTCTGGCTGTGCTCGCGGAAATACAGTGCAGTTTAATTTCGCATTTATAGCTTTAGTCAGTTAAATTGTTATTTAGTAACTATTTTATAAATTGTTTGATGTTAGATATCGAGCAGTCACGAATTAGTCAGCCTAGCTGTCTAAATCCTTCCATCGTCAGCGATACAAAAATATTTTTCAAATGTTAAATCGTGAGAAATTTCAATCCTTGAGAGCAAAAAATATACGAAACAATATCTCGAAGTTACTGGCATCGGCATTTATCATAAGTTGCCGGATACGGATGTTAAGGTTCCTAGTGTTCATTATATTGACCATTAGTGGGCGGTGATGAAAGAGGGTAGTTTGTCATTCCACGCCTCATTATAGAGCGAGATGACGCGCCCGATCTCAGGACCAATTTGAATATCAAAGCGCTCCCTTCACGCTAGATAAATTGCTATCAAAATATTCCAATAATAGGTATACGATGACTTTCAATAAGTTCACTCAATTCTATAGCGATCGATAAAATCGATATTGTTCCGTTCCGCTATAAAAAATCACTTTGCATAATATTCATACAGGATGTTTACGTAAAGAAAGGAGGTCATATTATTTAGTTTATTTTTTTCCTTTGGAAAGTTAGTATTCTTGAGTTTTGTATTACTACCTACCTCTCTACTGTATAGGTTACCCACATAAGATAGATAGGTACATACCTACATCATCATATAAAAAAACTGACTATTCTTCTGGCCATGCAACAGAACAAGACTACAAAAATGTAAATATTTTAAGAACCAACTTAATTTTTGGGTACCTAAAGAGTTTCACTGAAAACTAAATCAACCTGTAGGTACATGTATAACCCAACAGGTACCAAATGGTTATTACATTGAAAACGTTTTAATTTTCGACTAAATGATACAGGAATAAATATTAACGACGACAACATTGCAGGGGAAATGCAGTATATCGAAGGTAAATGATAACATTACGGGCTATTGACCCACTGATAAAGACATTGCATCGTGACAAATTTACGAATGAGCTTTGGATGAAAGATGTTTTCTGAGTCTACCAATTTAACGCTACATATTTATTTATCTGATAATTTAGAATGTTCAATAATCACATTGTGTGCTTTCGATGTATTTTAAGTCGTAGGTACCTAATTTAACAACACCTGTCTTAAAAATTCCAGTCACTGAAATGTAGCGAGGCAAAGCGGTCAAAATTGTTGTGTATTAACAGTTCCCAGCAGTTACGCATGCCACATCATCATGCCTCATTACTGGGGTCTTCAACCACAGGTTTCGTCAAAATATGCAACCCAAGCTTCCTGGTTTTGTTGCAAACTGCGGTTTTAACTCACACCTCGGAAACAAATTGACTTTGAAAATTGCTGTTGTCTCTGGTGAAGATAAAATCTGGGATGCCAGAGATGGTTTATAAAGCTACCTTCTTAATTTAATCCACTTTAATAAGCTTGACTATTCCATACCTAGGTAATTGTTGTCTTAAATAAAGAGTCGGGTGTTAAAATGAATTCAACGGCGATCTGAGCAGTGAAAGGAAAGGAATAACAAAGCTGGGCTAAGTGATCATTTCCTAGAGATTTCTATAAGCGTTGCTGTTTGTTTATTTTATTGCTCCATCTGATCTTCCACTTCCCTTTTACTTTAATATTGTTATTACCTATTTTCAAAATGTCGCGCGTCGTTTTGTTCGTAATGTTTTTCAAATGTTTAACGGTCGTTAACACTAGTAGTTTCCTGTCGCAAGTGCCCAGTAGCTTCTTACTTATTAGGTAGGCATAAAGCTAGGCATTTCTCGTAAATAATAATGGATTAACGCTTAATAACTATGGTTCTTCACGGATTACCTTCACTGGTAGTTATTGTGAAAAAAAATATTAATCAAAAGAATTCAACGGAACAATCACAAATTCCTTCTTTTCTAAACAATGTGCAATAACTGCAATAGCCAAGTCCGAGCGCCACATTGTTCAGTTCCTTCCAAAGTAAGAAGGTCACGTATGCACAATTGAGGTTAAAGTTCAAATTGCAATAAACTAAAAAAAGTCGTGCCATAACTTAAGGTCGTAGGTGATTTGTTGTGAACGATAAAGCAGAGCGTTCCCAACACCAAAACATTGATTGCAAACAGCAGTAGGTACAAGGTCGTTCAGACTAGTTGCACAATATTTGGGAACTTTTATCTAACATCTTCAATGTTGGTCGTCATTCAAATGTAACATGAATTATTTAGTTTCCCAAAATTATGCAACGGAACAAATTGAAATCGTTTTGAATCAACACAGACCCCCGCTGAGCACCTCGCAGTTCTGCCCTGCAATAAAAACGTAGAAATATTTTATTTTGGATCGAATATTGGTTGATACATTTCGTAACACGAAGTAAGTACACGCATGCATGAGTCGTAAAAGTAGGTATGTTAAAATATAAAATGCAAATGCAATGTAGATAGGAACAGAAATTCATGACAGTTACAGCGAACATAAATTAGGGCTTTTAGGTACTTATTATTTATTTTATTTAGTTAGTACCCTACTAAAGTGAAAAAAATAAAAAGGACCACATAGGCCCGTTATGAAACCAGCACAAAAATCTTCAGAAGCTGACACACTCTCGTCATAATTGACAAAAGATGTCCCCGTTACTCTACAAACAACTAATTGACTTCGAGGGCCGAGCCAAGGAATTGCACAGTCGTGTAAAAAAGAGGTGCTTGATAGGTTTCGCAAACAGGTGCTTCGGGGGGTTGGCAGGGCAATGATAAGTCGCATAACATATCACTGTATTAACGTCCCATCAGGCTATGAGAGTGAAGGAATAGTGAGTGCACCTGTGTCTGCGCAAATGCTTGTGCACTATAATATGTCCTGAGCAGTTGGCTAATCTCCTGACATGAGAACAGCCACCGTAGCCGATAGTCGGCTGGGAGGACATTACATCACTATAATATGTACCTACATCGCTCATGTAATATCTTCCTACCCAGACTGCCTGCTGAGACTGAAGCTACACATTCATGTAAAGTCTAATAACTTTATAAGCTGAATATAGATTGATGTCGATGAACGTGGCTCCGCTTCACCCGTAATCGGCGCCGCATTGACAATGACATTGATACCAATGATGACAAAGAACATCGTGATCCGTCTAATGCAAGAGAGCTGAACCTGCTCAACTGAAGTCAAGTGGCGTAATGAAAACTCTGAAAGAAAACTATAGATAAGATCTTTCTTACATAAGTAAGGGTAGGTATGCCTGGGTGTTCTCATAATATAGGTAACGTTGTAGTCTTGTAGTGCTGCTGTGTGAATTGCTAATGTTCCTTCCAATTATTCTGGGAATTAAAGACTGCACTCATCTACATAATTGTTATGTATTAGCTACCTAGGTACTTATTTATTAAACAGGACTTTTGGAAACTCCTAAATCGTCCTTTTATTAGTCTCCTGCACGTATATCCAACATAAGCCTGTAATTTCAGACTTAACCACATAGTCCATTTTGGATACTCCTGTGCCAGAAAAGTTAGCACTAATTAAGTACTCCACCTTATTTTCGTATTTAATCGTCTCCTTTACTTTAAACAGAAAATCTTAGGTATAGGCACAATGTCAGCGCATTTAATAGTCGAACAGTTTATCTTAATACAAATTACATAAAAGCACTTCTACCCGAGGAACATTTCGGTTTCAATACGGCAGATAACAAATCAGAATCGTGCCGGGTCCACATTAGCACGCAGCACGTTCCGGGCCGCACGGCATCTGATAGGTAATACACCAGCCGTAATGCGCTCCCTGGTACACTATTTCAAATGTTATTACAGTTGCCATGTTGTTCCTGCCGCGTAGACAGCTCATATCGTGCAGAGTAATCGCGAACCTCGCCCTACACCATCCGATATGGACCGCCCGATTCCTCGAAACTACTATTGCGTGAGACGGAAGCACTGATGCCAGTATAAACATTGTTTAAACCACGTTTGTGTAATCTTGAACTCCAATTCGCAACATAGACGGTACAAAATCAAGGAAATGACATATACTTAATAAGCCAAACATAATAGATATAAGTATGTAGCTCAATTTCATAGACCATAATGTCTCAATGCAAAACGAACAGTCGGTAAGCGGATTTGTTCATAAATTAAGCGCCACTTAATATGACAATTTACGAGCGTAGCGAACTTGGCTCCGACGCTACGTGTCTCGTGTCTGCAAAGCCGGAGGATCTGAAAGCTGACTAGGGATCAATTAGCTTTACTCCTAGTAAGGACATCTTTATGTGTCCGTCCCGGAGAGTTTTAACGGTGCCTTTTATATAAAGGACTCCACTACTACAGTAGAATTAAAATTAAATAAATTAACTGTTAAGTGTTAAAAACTTACTTTTATCAGGAACTAGGAGGTACCTAGGTATGTCTTACACCTTAACCTTTCACCTACTAAGAACTCAATAGGAAGGACTAGCACTCACAAATATAAACATTACCTATGTTCCAATCAATAAATCTTCTAATTGATTTACAGCCGCAATGCAATGCATTTGATGGTGAAACACATAATAAGTTGAAAGTATAACTACGAAGCTTATTACAATGAACAGCAATTTCTTCAACTACTGTAATGCGAGCGAAGCGAAGCAAAGCAAGTGCCAATAATAAATTAACAACAATCGTACCTAATAAACTTGGGTGGTCTAAGTACAACATTTGAATAGCTGGAATGGTATTTAACTATTACCTAGGTACATACCAAACTACTACAAAAAAGTTTGATTCAATTAAAAAAAACATTAAAGTTCCTGCATTAAAGTTAAACAGAGGCTCTTAGAAAAAAACAAATTATAAGGTTTAATATTCTAGAACATTTTTTTTATTATACCTTCTAGCCACACAATTTTGTTATTCCACGCAGGCGTAACTATCTCATCTCATACAAATTCAACCGCAAAACTATCTACCTACCTACCCATGGAGGCAAATAAACTAATTTTGAGGCAGCATCTTAGCTATGATTGTTGCATTATTTTCAGGTCCTAATAGGGGTGATGATAGGAAGGGATCTTAGCCATGCCCATTATACGGAGTAAATTCCTGTAATAACATTGCAATTTTACCGCCGGTCAGTGTCCCGTCAAGTGCATCGAGGACATTGAACTAGCTTATAAAATTATTTTTAACTTTTTATGATTGAGTTGTACAGAAAGAAAAGTGAAGATTCGCTAGTAAACATAGATTTTGTGTTCTGCTGGCGTTGCAGTACTGTCTTGAGCTTCTAATTTTACTAATCTAAACAAGTATGTATTTCAAGTATGATAAATAATAATATGTACAAGCACTAGAAACGAAAAGGCTTCACGAAGCATTCCGGAGTGCCCGGTGGGTCACATGAAAATCAATGGCTGGCTAACATTGACATATTCTAACGATAGACAAGAACATCCATACAAATAATTTACCCGCTTATGTCGTCTGTTGACATCTTGTTGACGTATTGTGACATGTAGTCATCCCCATTGATGTAAATTGCAGAAGTGACCTAATATTTTCGCTCGTATTTTGCCTACATTCTTCATTACTCAAAAAGTTTATATATAAGTGAATTCAAAATCATGTAATAAACTCTTTTGCAAAAAAAGCGGGCCCCTATGCCAAATCTTAGTTTTAAGGACTTTACGTGTAGGTATTTCAAAGGGTTTTAATGAATGTAGTATGTTTCTAGCATCAAAAGAGTTAGGCGAGCATGCGTGAGAGTTTACTCTAAATTTGAATTTTGTACAGTTGCTAAGAAATTGGTTAAACCTTGTTTTGGATTAATTGCTGCTTGCTAATTGGAGTTGTGATCGGCACTGCTTACTTTAAATTGGTTTTGTCGCAACCAAAGGTACCGATACTCTTCTAAATAGTGTTTATTTATGAAAAAGCGATATTTTAAAACACGTGGGTACAATATCTAAACAATAGAACGCTTTACACTAAAATATCGAAACTCTTAACATTGCCATCAATCATCAGTATAGCCCATTTAGAGCAGGTGAAAATTTTATCAAATACGCATAGTTTTTCAAAAATGTTATGATCTAACAAAAAAGTACATTAATCATTAATTAAAACTGCATTATCATTTTCCTGAAAATCACTTCAAAAACTTTTCAAAACACTGACGAACTTTCTGCCAGCCATTAGTCCAAAACAAGGTTTAACCAATTTCTTAGCAACTGTACAAAATTCAAATTTAGAATACACTCTCACGCATGCTCGGCTAGCCCTTTTGATGCTAGAAACATACTACAATCATTAAAACCCTTTGAAAAACACGTAAGGTCCTTAAAACTAAGATTTCGCATAGGTGCCCGTTTTTTTGGCAAAAGAGTGTATATGTATTAAAACCAGGAACTTATTTTTAAGGATTTTTTAATATTAATTACGATGTTTTTTTTCTTAAAAATATTAATCTTAGACTTGAAATGCACTTCCAATGTGATGCATGTTGGTTATTGGATGAAATATATGGATATCGATGTTTGTGAGAGGTATGGCTTACATGTCAGAACATATTTAGAGTTTTTAAGAATGTGGAGAAGCCCGCACCGGGATAAAATATAGCTGTATGTTTTCATTGATATTTACCTACTATCAGTTTTATGGCACATTTGTTTCTGCAGGATTTTCTTAATCTATAATAATTCAAGATGGCGGGAGACAAATTAATGTATATTTGTAAAATTGAATTATAAATGAAAAGTATGATATACAAACGCTGTAATAGCATGAACAGCGTGTAATTTTACTAACTTGACTCTCAAATAATTAATATGTGTAAGTTTATACTTTAATATGTTATTTTCTATTTTACAATTGTCGTTTCATAGATATCCATCTGACGCGGGTGTCAAAATCGCTCTGATTTGCTATTTTGGGCTATGCAAAGTCTGCAGTGCATTTCAGTGTGGCAAGCTTTTTGTTCGGAACGTTCTATCTAGTACAGTTATCGGCACGGATATCGAGCCATGACCTTCACCTGCGCAGAAGCGATTTACTGCCTTATTGCCTTATGCGTACGGGTGCGCAAAGCGATCCCCACTCTTCCGCCGAGAGCCCAATATCCGTGCCGGTATCTGTACGTAGTACATATATATCGATGCTGGCCAATGATTACCAGTCATAAAGGATATTTTAAAACTTTGAACGTATTTGCAGAACTATGCGAAACCACGTAACATTTACATATAATACGATTAAATTATACTACAGTTTATATTTTAATTGAATTAAATTAGTTGATAATTAACATCAATCTACATCTGTACCTACGCCCTACTGTACGCTGTCAAATGTCATTTGCTTTAAATGTCATTTTCATAGAACATTGACAGATCGCTGATCAGCTCCTTCAGCTCCTTCCTTGCCTGCTCAAAACAACCTCTGTAATCGAAAATAACTTAACTTATACTTCAATTAAACATGGGGAATTGGAAACTGGAAGTTGGAAGAATGGCTATGTATACATCTTTTCCCGTGGGACTATTTTTCTTCTTTAATCAACCAACATATTTCGAAGAATGGGTAACAAATACTAAGCGTCAAATCTTCCCACCAGAGAACATGAAAGACAGGGAAGCTATCCAGGAACTGATCAGAGAAATGAGAAAAAAGCAAATGGAAGCCTTAGACAAGGAATAAGTTGATATCAGTCCTAATACCTAAGTTTGTACATAAGTAACGCATTTGATGACTTGTTGACTATAATAGTAGTGGTTCAATAGTGTTCAGTTAATCTGTTAATAATATCATGTTTTATCCTGTAAAGATGTAGCTCCTAACAACACCACTCAAACAACATTGAACCACAAGTATATTATGAATGGCAAAATAGTGAAAGAAGGATACAGAACTGATAAAACACATTAGAAGATATTTTCCTCTTTATTAGATGTAATAATAACAAATAAACTTTATTAAAAAATTTAATCTATTTTCACTGTTTTATTTTTATGCAGGTAACTCAATACAATGCCCAATGTTGTAGAACACAATGAAGCATAGATTACATAAGAGACTCCATAGAACTCTCCTATCACTCCTGCAACCATAGGAGCAACTACTCCGGTCAATGACCGGACACTGTTTGAAGCACCAATGAGAGTTCCTCTGTGGTCTCCATGACTTCTCTTCAACACCATCTCTAATGTTACTAATCTACCAGTTGCATTACCAACAGCCATTGGTATCAACCAAAAAGTATAAAGAAAAACATTAAAAGATAATGCTAGACCTACTAAGGATACACTAGTGAGTAAAAATACATGAAAATTTCTTATGCTGTAGTCTTTGTCATGAATATAAAAGCTGTTTATGTAACCTATAAAATAGCTAGATATTGAACCTATTACACCTTGAAAGGATATTACGTAACCAATATATTTTGGTGAGAGCTCGTAAACTGTTTTTAAGTAAAGTGAATAATTTGAATAATATACACCCATTGCAAAGCTAATTAAAGCTTTAAACATAAATATATCCCAATATTTAGACCATTCTATGTAATACAACTGAACAAAAGATTGTTGAACACTAGAAAGAAGTGTTTTTAGTAAACTTGTTTGTGTTTCTTCCTTAGCTACATTCCTTTTCGGCTGCTTATCTACCTTTGGTAGAAAGTATACCAAACCTGAAACAATGTTATCGTGTTAATCACTATGAACTATGGTACCTAAAATGCTTGTTCCAAAAAGTACTCTATTTATTGTAATAAGATTAATACCAGATGAAGTAAGGGACATTTTGTTTAAAATAAGTTTGGAATTGTATTATCCTGTTCTACCAATTTGATGAACTAGAAATCTTAAAAAAATATGTTTGAAACTGGAGATTAATATTTTATTTTTGTTCTCCTAAATACTTTGGTTTTACACTATTTTACATGTATTTCCAATATCAGTTATAACAACACATTGAATACTATGGTTTCTTACCAGAGTTGGCAGCAAAACCAATACCAACAATAATGGCAATTAACATGAATCCATTGTTTGGGTCATGCTCAGCTATATGACCACCAATCATTGGACCCAAAGTGATACCAGCTCCAGATATGGCTGCCATCTTCCCATATATTTCACCTTGCTTCCGTTCATTCTTTTCGTAATCAGGAACCAAAGCTTTGGTCAACATTTGGGTTTGTTTGAACAGACCTGCAAGTTTTTGATTATTGTGATTATTCAATTATTTCCTAACATTTGTTGATGCTGTGGGTGAAACCCAAGCAATGGCCTCAACCAAGATATGAGAAATAACTGTTTCCTGAGACCTAAAATGCTATGTAATTAAATGTCATTTTCTTTTTTCAATTATGTTAACAGAAAGCAAAATTAATAATTTGTACAGTTCATAGACACTTGTGATGGAGAGATTTTGGTCCAAGAATACAAACTCGTGAAATAGAGCATGTTAGACATGCACTATTCTGTGGGAAAGAAAGGTGATATTTTAATGTATATATGAATGTTAACAAATATTTTTTCAGATGTACCTAACACTGCTCTTATCAATAATATGACCAATATTGAACTGGTGAGTCCAAGCACAGTGTATGCTATACCACACACAAGCAGAGTCAATATCAAAATAGTTTTCCGCCCCTTCAGGTCACTCAAACTGCCCTGAAAATGTTTCATAATTATAAAGAGATGCCAAATAAACTCAATTTATGGTAACATGTACTTATTCTAAGAGTACTTACGATAAGCGGCCCGGAACCAAGCTGAAACCCAGCATAGATTGATCCAAGCAATCCCACATACAAATGATTACCTCCCATGTCGCGTACATGGCTGGCTACTAAGGGCACAATGAGTCCCACTGCCAACAGATCCTGAAAGCAAACCAGACTTTGTGTCCGCATTACTCAAATAAAAATAAACTAGATAGTAATTTAAGTAAGTTAGGTAAACACTAACCAAAAAAGCAACCGCTTGAAGTAAATAAATCGCGAATGACATTGTGGATTGTTTTTTATATCCTGTACCACATAATAGCACGTGTGTAGCACCTTGTTAAAAAATGTTTTAATGGTAGGCGGATTTTTTATTTATTTAATATATAGGTAGGTACTATATTAGAGTGAGATCGAGTATGACGAGATAAACACAGCGTATTTTGACATTGACTTCAGCAAACATTATGACAAATAGATCAATCGCGCCAGCATTTTCAATTCAACAGCTGATCGAAAATGACATTGACAGTTAATTTTCATTATGGAAAATATATTTTTGTAAATAAATCATAATTTTCTTATAACTATTAAATAACTTGACCGTAAATTCGAAGCTTAATTTATTGAGATAGCACTTCCGTTTTCCTCCTATTTCCCTTCTCTTTCTACCCTATATGTCTGTCTCTTTCGCTCTTCCCCTCTTTTGACTAGCTTCACCACCTGGCAGGGCGCATCGCGCTCGGCGCGAGAGCCTCTTGCTCATTGGCGTTCTGTTATCCTCCGGATAAGGTTCGCTCGCGAACAGAGTCACATTTCCCTATTTTATTTATTAATTTTTAGAAATTCATATTCGAATTTCGTTCGAGTAGCAGTTAAACAGTGAACATCATCCACGTGAGTGTTTATCTTTATTATTTTTTAACAGTTTTACTGTTCGTTTGTAATCTACCCTTTATTTTTTGATAATTCACACTGGACTTATTTTTAATTTTAATGATTACCAGTGTTGTTTTACCCGCTTAGCGTTGCTAAATTGAACCTTTTTGCTTACGTCCTTTTCATTTCATTGGTATTAGGATGGATAATAAGGCCGTACACTCCGAAATCACCGGTGACGCGTCAGCGGAACCGAGAACATCTCGTCATAGATCAAGTAGCAGCTCATCGAGTGTTTCTAGTACCTCTTCGTCCACGAGTAGTTCGAATAGTTCGACAAACCGTAAAAGAAAACGTTCTAGGCGCCATAGACATAAAAAGTCAAAACGTTCCCGACGGTCGAATCATGATCATTTATACGATAAATTATCCAGAGAAGTAGGTGAACTTCGTAACCTTCTAACCCAGAATAATAATAATATCAATATCACTTCTCCAGTTAATTTTTGTAACGAATCTTGTATTGACCTGAATGAGAGCCGTGAATTATTTTTAGATAATAGAGATATTGTAGGTAGTCCAAGTAAAACCACGCAAGATGCGTTGTTTGAATTCGATATTCAAACTAAGCTAAAGGAACCGTCTGTAGCTAAAGCTCCTTCTGAGTTCTTGGAGACTCTTAACAGTATCCAACATTTTGGTAATAGCAATTGGTGTGAAGTTCGTTATGCTGATACACAGAAAATTTATAGTCATACCCCAGGTTTCGTAGAATTAGAAATTAATGACGAAATAAAAGCTTTTGAGACATCGAGACAGTTAGCTCAAATAGATAGGGCGTTCGCTGCGCAAACCTTTTGTTTATTAAAATTTAAAGAGGCTCTGCAGGGAACCATAAAAAATTTCTTAGCATGGGCAAAAGATGAACAACATTTGAGCTTTGATAAATTACAAGAAAAGATTGTTGAAGTGTTTTCAAGTGGTGAAGTACATAAAGTCTCATCTGATTTATTACAATTATTATGTGGTCATAGAGCCGAAATTATCCAACTGAGACGTGACAATATCACCAAATGCATTCGAGACCCGCTTATAAAATCAGCTATACGGAAAATTCCACCATCTTGCCAGAACCTCTTCGATGCCGATTCTTTTACGGCTGCACTTGAAAAGGCTGGTGGAGTTAAGAAAGCATTTTTTAACCCCGTTAATGTTCAAAAGAACACCAACCTTGCGCAAGCAGGTCTTAGCCGAGCTACGCCAAGCAACCGCCCACCGCAAGGTGCGCACTGCTGTAATGGATATTCACGAGTTGACATAGACCAGCCAAAGTGCACAGCTCCTCCGAGAGGCAGCTACCCACAATATCCTCAGGGATTTCACGGTCATGGAAAGGCTAATTATAACGGGACATCCAATGTCCGAGGTCCCTTTCGTGCACGGAATGGGCCCCAACCTCGAGCAGCCAATGGCCAATCAAGAAGCAATACAAACCGCAATGGTGCAGCTGGAACCTCAAAAAAATGAAAGGTTTGATAAAAAACGTAGATATTGACATGAGGCAGATGGACACCGAGTTCAAAGCCGGACAGTTATCTCTTTTTGTCCAACATTGGGAGAACTTGAGAGCTCCAAATTACGTGATCAAAATAATAAAAGGGTATCGAATACCTTTCCAACACAAGCCCCCACTAATATTACCAAAGGTAAAACGCAGTGCCATGATGATTCCTGTTTCGAACGCTATGTCAGATCTCATAAAACAAATGAAAAGGCAGGGCGTCCTCGAAGTTGTGGATTTATCTCCGAGCTTCCTCTCAACAATGTTTTTAGTACCGAAAAGCGACGGGTCCGCCCGTCCAATTTTCAACTTGAAAGCATTAAACAAGTTTGTCCTCACAGATCGGTTCAAACTTATAAACCTCTTTCGGATACCGGAGTTCTTACAGCCTCGGGATTGGCTTTGCAAAATAGATCTTTCCCAGGCCTATTTTCACTTAATGATTGCAAAATCTCACAGAAGGTTTCTCCGACTTGTTTACAACGGAGAATTACTGCAAATGACTTGCCTACCATTCGGACTCAGTACAGCTCCAAAGGTTTTTGCATCCCTGACCAATTGGATTGCCCAATCCTTACGAGAACAAGGCATTCGCGTCGTTGTTTATTTAGACGATTTCTTAATTGCCCACCAGAACATGGACACTCTCAAAACACATGTACAGTTGACATTAGAAAGATTGCAGTACCTCGGTTGGCAGATAAATTTCCCAAAATCCCAACTCACCCCTCAAAGGAAATTGGTTTATCTGGGGATTCATTGGGATCCCTGGAGCAATCTGAAACGACTTCCACCAGAAAAGTGTCAAAGCTTAGAGACAAAAGTGTCAAAATCTCTAAGAGACAACAGGATAAGTTTAAGGAATCTTCAGAGTCTCGTAGGACTGTTAAATTTTGCCAGCTTCGCAGTCCCGAATGGCAGGCTCAACTATCGGAGTTTGTTAGAATTCCTGAATTCAATTCCGAAATCGTCCAAAAATCTACATGTCGTACCGATAGAGGCGCAAGCAGATCTGGAGTGGTGGCTACAGAATTGCCGGACTCCATCCCCAATCCACATATCTCCACCGAGCCACTTTCTGACAACAGATGCGTCCGACCTAGCTTGGGGAGCACAGTTAGACAGTTTATCCCTATCAGGTCCATGGAACGAAGGGGAGGTTTTGTTGCATTGCAACCAAAAAGAAATGTTGGCTATCCTGAGAGTCCTACAAGACCATCATCAGCTCCTACAACGCTCTACAGTTCTAGTACAATCCGACAACAAGACGGTAGTTGCGTATCTGCGCAACGAGGGGGGGACGATATCGAAACCTCTAATGAATATTACAAAAGACGTATTCAAAGTGCTGAAACAATACGCAATAGTCTTGAAGGTTTTTCATCTACCGGGCAGATACAACATCGTTGCCGATCGCCTGTCTCGGCGACGCAGCGTCGTAGAGTGGCATTTAGTACCTCCTTGCACACAAAAGATTTTTCGGAAATTCGGCATCCCTGTCGTAGATTTATTTGCGTCAGCAACAGCACATGTAGTTGCCAATTATGTGTCGTTAGACTTGAACGACCAGCAAGCAATGCATCACGACGCGTTTTCGATGGACTGGAATTTTCACCTGGCGTGGATATTCCCACCACCTTGCCTTATTCCGAGAGTCTTGACGCATCTCAACCAAGCGACCGGCGTTTATCTCCTGGTCGTACCACGATGGGATCGAGTATTCTGGAGAGGGGATCTGAAAGCACGAGCAATAGAAGCCCCGTTCACCATTCGGAATCTCAGTCAATCCCTAATAGATACATCCACGGGCCTCCCACCTCCCAAAATCCAAGACATAACCCTGGAAGTATGGAAATGTGGGGGTGGAATCAAAACCTGACAAATTGGAACCCCAATCAAATCAGTTTGTTAAGATCGTCTTGGCGGGATTCAACTCTTAAGACTTATAAAGTTGCATGGTCAAGATGGCTTAAATGGACTGAGGAACATGAGGTTAGTTCCACTAATCCAGAAGGTTCGGAAGTGGCAAGGTTTTTGGCAGATTTATACTTAGTCCAAAAATTTTCATACAGGACTATTCTCTTATATAAGTCTGTAGTCACTACTTTATGTAATGCTAATTCAAATGTTAATTTAAGTTCACACACCATAATCAAACACGTTCTTAAATCAATTGCCCTCAAACAACCTATAACAAACAAACCACCTATTTGGAATATTGATAATCTTTTGTCGTTTTTAAAAAATTGTAGTGTTGACTCGGACAATATTTTTGCTACATCCAGGCATACGGCAGCATTACTACTTCTGTCTTCTGGTAGGCGAATACACGATTTGACCCTGCTCAGGGTGGACCCAGAACATTGTATTATGTCTAGTGATAACATAATTTTCTGGCCAGCCTTTGGATCTAAAACCGATTCAGCTACGTATAGACAGTCAGGTTGGAAATTGATAAGAAACTCGACTGACAGGAATCTCGACCCTGTGTACTGGATACAAAGAAATATTGATATCCTTAAAGATAGGCGAAAATTAGCTAAATGTAATAATTTGTTTATAAATATTAGAGGCAAAGCAAAACCTGCTTCACGAGCTGTAATAGCAGGTTGGATCAGAACACTTTTACTAGAAGCTAATATAATAGCAACTCCTGGTAGTTTCCGATCCGCGGTTGCATCTAAAAGCTGGTCTGAGAATCTTCCTATAGATACCATTTTGGCTAGGGGTAACTGGAGAACTCAGAATACTTTTACAAAATTCTATCAACGTCAAGTTATGCCAGCAACATCTAACCAATCAAGTAATATTACTAACCTATTTAATCCTGTTGATTAATTGTATTGTGATTAATTTATATCAACACTTATCAGAAGTTAATGTTATTTTTATTTCTTAAATGTGAATAAAGTAATTTTCCTATTATACATACTTTTATTTAAGGAGTTAAAAGTACTTATTAAAGTATCTTACCGTCAATACTTTTAGGTATATTCATATGTAACCTTTCCATTCTGTATACTTACATGCTGATTCGTATTATTATCATAGTAATTATTTTTTAAACTCCCTCACATTGGCGTTCTTCACCACCAGGCGATAACAAACACGTCTCAATAAATTAAGCTTCGAATTTACGGTCAAGTTATTTAATAGAAGCGTTTTTCCCTGAAATAAAACGCATATTAAATTACTTACCTAAATTCGAAGCTTAATATAATTCCTGCCTGTTGAATTTCAACGCAATGAGCAAGAGGCTCTCGCGCCGAGCGCGATGCGCCCTGCCAGGTGGTGAAGCTAGTCAAAAGAGGGGAAGAGCGAAAGAGACAGACATATAGGGTAGAAAGAGAAGGGAAATAGGAGGAAAACGGAAGTGCTATCTCAATAAATTAAGCTTCGAATTTAGGTAAGTAATTTAATATGCGTTTTATTTCAGGGAAAAACGCTTCTATTGTGAAAGTTTTGCAGTCACCGTTCAAGAAAACCATAGAAACCGCACTCAAAAATTATATTAACTTCAAAACCATGAGCACGACAAGGTTGTCAGTAAGTACCGCAGAAATAAACAGCACATCCAATGATACGCATTTAGTGTTTCAATAATTTTGAAGATGCTATTACGTATAAACTTCCATAACACTAGCCAGAGATATGAGAAAATATACTAAAGATTTATAGACTAAACAGCATCGATAAAAACTTATAGCCAACATAACCTTACAGTGTTCAGTACAAACCTGGAAATGGTGTTATATCACCCATCAATACCCAAAAAGTGTGTACTGCTATTGATGCTTAATGTACAGTGGCACCCATTAAAAAGTATTATTGTACCTTTAGGTCTTGCAAACATTCAAGAAACTTCACAGAACAAGGATGAAGGTATTCGCTGGGGATGACAGAGCACTAACTGCTGGAAGATTAAAAATAAATGAAGAGTTCCAGAAAAACAAACATGTTACCAATGAGGATGCTATTAAAGCTGTACGTTTTTATTCTATTTAATTTCATATTTAAATTATTAGTTTATTGCCTATGTTATGTAGGTATTGCTTTTATGTGTACAGATGGTCAAACTAGCTGAGGATGTCGAAAAGGAACTTCGAACTCAAGTTATACAAGCTCGAGAAGTGAAGCCTGGTGTCTTTGGTATGTCTTATACCTAATACTGAAGTAAATTATAGTAAATCTAGTCATAAACTTATTTGAGTTCTAAAAATGCAGTACTTTAATGTAACTTTATTTTCCAGTGGCTAAAATAACTGAAGACACTGCAAAGTTTGAAAATATCCCCTATGATGATAACGCAGTATTAGAAGATGGAACAGTTGCTGGGAACAGGCCATGTTGTCAAGATAAAGCTAAAAATAACTAAAGATTCTAATAGACGTTGGTAATGACGCACTGGACAAGATATAATCTTTGAATCATTATTTGAGAATAAGCTTAAAAAACTTTTTGTTAACTAGTTTTAGGTCTGCTATCTTTTGTTTATTCATAATTTATAAGAGAAGCACTTTTTGGAATTCTTATCTTTATTTATTTTATGAAGTAATTGGCATAAAAGGACATTGGGCAGATTGGTATACCCCACCAATAGCGATGTCATACATATCATTGGATAGGCCTTTTTATGTAGAACAACATTTACTATGACAGCTTTGCTGAAATGTTTGTCCGTTCTGAGATATAGATCAAAAATTGTGCAAAAGTTAAACTAAAGTTAACTTAATAATCTATTGATATCTCAAGTTTTTAGAGGAAAAACTACGTTCCACTAAGTGAAAGTCTCCTGAGTCCTACCTGCTGTGCCCGTTAGGGTCCATAATTGTTACTATTATTTAGCATTTCAACCTTATACTGTACCAACTAGATATTGGGCATGATGATAAACCCCACCAATAACAAAGTCATACATATCGATGGATAGGTCTTTTTAACTGGAACAACATTTACTATGACAGCTTTGTTCTATTGTTTGTCCGTTCTGAGATATAGATAAAATACTCAGTTTTTGATCTATATCTCAGAACGGACAAACATTTCAGCAAAGCTTTCATAGTAAATGTTGTTCTACATAAAAAGGCCTATCCAATTATATGTATGACATCGCTATTGGTGGGGTATACCAGGTCCCATATATTTGTGCCCATTGTCCTTTGTAATGCTGTAATTTAATTATCTAGATAAGCTTTAGAAAACATGTGTCATTGTAATTAATTAAGTTTTAAAACAGTAGTTGATAGGTACTGAATACATGGTTTCACATAACATGAATATTTCATTTTTTTGTCATCAGTTATGTCTTGTTAATAACTATCATATTTCATGCGTACAGAGTGAGTGAGAAGTTTGACCGAAAAGCTTTATTTTTTTAAAATTTTATCCATCAATACTTTTTGTAGCAGGGAAAACCCTAATGCCCATCTGCTGTAGTTAAAAGATTCAATCCCAGTCGATTTTTTAATCCCGGGATTATCAACAGTTAGTCTCGGGATTGTATTTCTTTAAACTACGCCCTTATAAAATAGTTCAATAAATTATTGCTTAGTTCGTTTATTATATCCCTATGTCCCTTTTTACGCTTAAATCTTCAAAAATACGCAACCGATTTTCATGCAGTTTTTTGTAATAGATAGACTAATTAAATTGGAACATTTATATGTACCTACAACTAGCGACTCACTCCGGCTTCGCACCGAATAACAGTATTTCCCTACTATTTAATGTATGGTATTATACATATAAATCTTCCTCTTTAATCACTCTACCTATTAAGAGAAAACACATGGAAATCGGTTGCGTAGTTTTAAAAATTTAACCATACATAGGGACAGAAAAAGCGACTTTGTTTTATACTATGTAGTGATAACTATAACATACTAATAATGGGGAAATACTGTTATCTATAAGTGTGCGAAGCTGGACTGGGTCGCTAAATAAAAATTTTCAAAAGAGATCAATGTTAATAGGACTCATATTTTAAATCACATACACCTGAAACTATAATTTCCATATTAAATAAATATTTATTTTAATATTTAAGCCGCGAAAATAAAACTTTTATATCATTTTTATTGACTTATATAAAAATGTATAAGTCCCGAAAATCCCGGGATTCATTTAATTAAATCCCGAAAATTTCGGGACTGAAAATATTATGGGGATCCCGAAGACCGGGATCGCATCCTGTAGCTGTAATAGAAAGCCCATAACAGGTTTCAATGTGATACTTAACTGCAAGCTGAGCTTTATCATAAGCTAATAAAGAATTGAGTATTTTAAATATCATAATTTAAGTTCTCAACGCTGACGGTTTTTTTAAGTTATTTTCCTAGCTGAGATGCCATCAAGGCGCTAATCTTTGCAGATTATTTGTTTTTATAAGAATGTTTTCTTGTGACATTTTTTCATTTTGGAGCGGAATCAATTTGTTTTTGTGTTAGTTTTAAATTATTTACAGTTATTTTAAAGTAATAACTAGTTAGTAGTTTGTATTTTATTTCATAATTTGTAAAGATTTATAATTAATTATAGATAGTAGAAAGACTGGCAATTTTGAAAGTCCATTCATGTTACTGTTTATCAAAATGAAGATTTGGCACAAAGGCTAGAGGGCCATGCCATTAAAAATTAAAAAAAAAAAAAAAAAAACATGTTACTGTCACTACTGTCAACCGTCACCCTTGTCACAACTCACAAGCAGCTGTCTATCAGGTCGAGTGTGACTGCGATTGGAGTAAATTTGCAAAAATTTGCTTTGGAATTTTAGCTAAAAAAACACAATGTTAACTAGAACATTGGTTTCTAGAGCTCTTCTTCTTCGAACCCTTAAAAATGCTGCTGATAACGTAAAGCAAGCTAAAAGGAATGCTGGCCATGGGTATGTCGGTTGTTATGTCATTGGATAGATTCATGAGCATTTTTTTCATGTGAGCAGAGTTTGTGTCTTAAAACAAATCTTTCTACAGTGTTGAAAACTCTTTGAGACGTGCATTAATGGGATTAAATGATCCGCTGATACATGAATAACAAAACAATGTTGGTAAACTCTGTGACAACCTCCTCAGTGTCTCATAAGCATGCATGTTTGATATTAATAAAGGATGATATTTCTTACGCTGGTGTTATACTTTCAGGGTTTGGAGTTACCGTGTACCACCACCACTGCCCTCTAAGAAAGCTATATTGCTAGCTGAGGGTCTTGGAGCCTTTGCCTGGTGGTGGATCTTTTGGCATATCATCACAGAACCTGATCACATTCTGGTTAATAAATAATATTTTTTTTAACACATTTGAATTGTTATAAAAAATATATTCAAATATCGTAATTTTCATCAAAAACTCATTGTAATTTTAACAAGAAGATATACTGCATATTTGTTAATTATACATATTCCTTCAAGATATTATTGGCCAGACTGAAAACTAACATACACATACATTGCATTTAATTTTAAGGCGCTGACAGTCCAAATTGGTTTGTCTCAAACAATTTTTTTGGCCAAGTCTGTATAGTTTTTGATGGCGAAAAAAATATACATATATTAATTCAAATTTCCAAACACGTTTTCGAAAAGCTTTCTTGACATAAAAAAAAATGTAAAATTACCTCTTAAAATGATCTTCCAACAAAAATATCTGTAGTATTTATCAACATTACATTTATAAAATTTGTAACAGTAACAAGTCCATATGTAAATACAGAACTTTTTATTTTTGACTACTTAACTCATTTTAAAGCTATTAATTACTTAAATAAATACATACGTAAATATGTACAAGAGTGTTTTGGGTGCTGTCAGCCTCTTAAAAAGCAACAAATAGTTAAATGGACCAGTCTAACTTTAAACTCTTCTCTATTTTCAGGGAGAATTTAAATACATTGATCCAAGCACCTACACTGATGCAGAACTTGGCATCCCACCTGACTCTGAAGGACCTTTGAAGAAATGAACTGGAATTTTAGTTGATTTGTAGATACTTTTAATTTATGATGTTCAATAAAAATAATGAGTAAATAATAAGTTGGTTTATCTTGTGTTCTATGGAGGTAATTTTGTAAGGTTATCTGAAATGACGTACATACTCTAATTTGGATTTCTACTTCTGCTTATTATAAGCAATTTTCAAGCAGTATTGAAACTGTAAAGCTGTTTATTTGAAAAAAAATATGACCAGTTTGAAAACTACTATAATATCCTTACAGTGTTTCATTCATATATTAAAATATATCAAAATAGGGTATAAGCATCACATCCAAAACAATTTGCATTTACATCAATTAGGGTTCATTCATACTAGCGGATTTTACGCTCACTTTTATATTTTTTTACGAATACGCAATTTAATTGATTGTGCCCACACTGCATAAGTATTACGAATTGTGCAAAATTGATAGTTTAGGGTTAATATTGAAGATTAGGCTTGGGTGGCTGCCTTAAGTATTCCCTAGACTGCACAATGTAAATGCTAAGTTTCAGCGATCATTATAATCACAAAATATTTTTATTGCTCAATTATATTGACTATCTAGTCTAGTGCCCGTAGGATCCATGCGCTTGTTTGAAAGCAAGAACTGTTGAGTTTTTTTTGTCTTGTAGAGAATTTGAGTGAGTTAAGGAGTTTTTGGCCGAATTCCTCCGAATGCATGCTTTCTGGTACTACTGTAACTTTGAGATTTATTTCGATCTTTCCTCGAAATCTATTAACCATATGGCATTTAAAATCTCACTTGGTGCTATTTTGGCAAGTGTACGGAGACATGCTATTAAAATAACTAGGTACTATAATTTATTTTCATGGAGCCCTATCGGACTGGTTACTGACAGTGTAGTAGTGTGTTTAGTTGGTATTCTGCATATTATTATTACGTTTCAACGCAACGATAAATACCATTTTTTTATATCTGAAACTCAAAAGCCTCGTGTTGCAAATAAAGAAATCACATCACTGCGCGTAGTAAAAAAAAAAGTTTGACGTTAATCAAAAACAGTGAAATAAATTTCTCCTGCACGCTTGTTTGTCCTAATTCTTGTTAAATAATACGGACTATTTGTTGAAATATATACAAAACATGTGCTATAGTTTGTTTAAATAAAAGTGTTTTTGTGATAATGTGATGTGTTCATAGTGTTCGAAATGGAGACAAATGCAAATCAGAAGGGTGAGTACATTGCCACTCGGAAAGGTCTAGTCTTGTTTGTGTATGAATAACTGTAACTTGCAAGACTTGCGACATGAATTTGGCTGACGTATGTTGCCCTAAACTGATATTTATGATAAGTCTTCAGTATTTTTGCAAATGTAAGCGATATCATTAAAACATAAGATATGTTGCCGTTTCGGGCGTCACACGACGAAAATGAGCTTATCAGGTTTTGACGACTTTCTTATCGCTTAAAATTTGGCGTGAAGACGTATTGAAACATTGAAATCTGATAGTATTCTTGATTAATTCAACTGTTGCTCTTCTCCTTGAGTGTTCCTGAGCTTGTGTATGACTCACTTTGTTGGCATTGTGATGTGTGCATGTTAAATACTAATAAGCCAGGCGCGACGTGCCACTGTACAACATGTTGGGTTAGATACTTTGATTATTTATTATTATTACTTTTGTTATCAAATTAGTTTCTTGGGTCCTATTTGCAAATTCTTAATTTATCCATAGCTTCAGGTAAATAGGTTATGTTATGAAATGATAATCTCATAAACAATAATACTTTCAAAGTCCTTAAAGTTGAGATTCCTTCAAATAAAAAAAAATAAATTATATGATTGATGCATGGTGCATATGAGCTTACTGGGTTTTAATAGTAATATTGTAAATAATAGAATGTAATGTTGGATAATTAAACATGCATGTTCTTTTTTGCAATGATTTTGTATATGTTAACTTTTGTTAAACTGATGGTATGTTTCCTTCTTTGCTTTATATTCTGCCACTGGGTTGTGTTCTTATCTGTTATCTTATTTGTTTAAGTAAGTGTGGATAGCAGAAAATAAAGCAACTCCTGCATAAACGGATTTCATATTATATTTTGTTTTCATGTTATATTGTTTTTTTTTCTAAAGCTCTCTAAAGAAAAAAAAATGTAGTATAATGCTTATTGCAGTGAGCATGTATTTATTTAATTAATGGTACGACATTCTTATTTACATATTATTGTAGTGGTGGTATAATTTGCTGTAAGACAGTGACAAGTTAGTTTAAATCCAATAATTCTTGATGAACTGTATAGTTATCGGCACGGATATCGAGCCATGACCTTCACCTGCGCAGAAGCGATTTATTGGTTTATTGCCTTATGTGTACAGTGCGCAACACGATCCCCACTCTTCTGCCGAGAACCCAATATCCTTGCTGATAACTATATGTGCTATAATAGTAATAACAAACAATAAGTTTTAAAATCATTACTGCCTCATTCCAATGGTTGCAAGTCTGACTCAGCTTGAGGTTTTAGGTTAGATAAAGGGCTATTGGGTTTTTCTTGTACATATTTCTTTAACCATTTAGGAATTCAAGTTAAAAAGTTTTTCTAGAGACACTTTGACCGCACTGTCAAACCATTACAACAGTTTTGTGGGGCTTACTATATAATTTATTTAATTACCTATTATAATAAGTAATTGAATATTATATAAGTTGTATGGTTTGTAAACATCTCACAATGAAAACTGAATGTCGCCTTTTTGCTTCATCAATATAACACCAAAATGATTGTCATCAGATTAATGGGGGCTCAATAACTTTCTTGAGAGAGTTTAGTGTTCAGATATTTTGTAATTTTGATTGTGTTGATAGATAGTTGCTGGGGAGTTTGTTGCGCCACTTCTTCCCAGCAACAACACATAGGAAGTGGTGAAGGGTGGGCATTTGGGGGGCTGTCTTTTGTAAATATCTTACATTCGAAAAGTGCTGTTTTGCAGCCTAATTTGAATAAATGACTTAATTTTGATACAATGATATTAGTTGCGGACTAAGTGCAATTCATATACGTCATAATGTTCTTACATTCTCTTGATGTGAGCAGACCTTCTCAAAGAAGATTGGGTACTGCAGGCACATGCAAGCATACCACCAATAAAATAATTAATATCACTGCGGCGTACAAGCAGTTGCTGTGGCCGAAATTGGTTGGTCTGGATCATCATCAGAATATTTTTACGATGTGCCAAATAATGTTTCTTTTTCTGAAATTGCCCATTTGACGCATGACTTGGTTGTGTTTTGTGCATACATTTTTTTACTGAAGCTTCTCAACAAAACCTGTACAAATAAAGACTAAGTAGTCATTGATTATAAACTATTAATTTGTATTGTTGCAGTATCGTGTATGGTGAACTATCCATACGACGCGTCAGAGTCTGACGAGCTGTCAGTAAGGCCTGGTGACGTCATCCGTGACGTAGAGCGGCTTCCCGGCGGCTGGTGGCGAGGTGAGCTACGTGGCCGCCGCGGAATGTTCCCTGATAACTTTGTGTCAGTCCTCGAACACGCCAGTGCAAGGTGAGAATAACATCTTTCCAGTGTTCAGATCATGATCATCAGGATCTAAGAAGTGGTGAGTGAGAACGTTCATCGACAAATGAATGTGAATGAATTTGCTTTCTGAATGTGGTATACACGACATTTGGATTATTTAAATAATAGTCTCTTCCAGAAACACTTTTGTGACATCGATAAACATCTTGAGCTCCACGGTTGATAAATCCAAACTAGAATCAAGCTCAGATGTAACAATCAGGAAGTTAGACTCTTTTGAGGGGCCGTAACCGTAGTTAATCTTTACGTCATCGTATTTGTTGCCATGATGATTCAGTATCGAAAGTATTTACTTAGATGCATCAACTGTTGCACATCAATTTCATATCTTCTCTCTCAAACTATCTAAACAACTGCTCTGCCTTTAACTTAAAGCGTTATAGGAACAGCCGGTTAGTCGATTAATATGTAATTTTAACCAAATGTTCTACTACGATTTGTTTCTTTGATTTGTATCTTTACAATATTAGCTTTTTTAGCCTAAATGATAAGGTTTTCTACAAACTGGGTCAAATAGAACAATGTGCATGTCAAAGTTCAATACCAAGTGTAGAGATTGATGCTAAGGTCACACCAGTTTACAGTTATAGTTCGGCCATTCAGAGAATGCGTTCCTGACACGTCGCGATTGAACTGACGACGTAACTACATTCATTGATTATTGATATAATAATGTTGTTTTAATGCTCCTCAATTGTTAAAACGGTAAACAACCAGCAAAAATATTTTTATCGTAACTGCAACGCCATTGCAAAGTTACGTCGTCAGTTCAATCGCGACGTGTCAGGAACGCATTCTCTGAATGGCCGAACTATAGCGTATTTGAACACCGGCCGGTACCCAGCAATATCTAGCTAAGCGCACAGTTCCTACAATAAGGAACAGGTTTCTGTGCCATACGACACAACATAAAATTACCATGGGAATTCTGATGGCTAGTTCACTGACACACATTATGTATTATTAATTTTCATTCTAGTATTTTTGTTAGCGCATTTGCTTACTATTTTTGTGTTTTTTTTTGTTATTAATTTATAAATTGGAACCGAATTCACATTATTTAATGATATCGTAATGCAGTCTTATCAGCTTACTCATCATATCTGCCGTCGTTATTAAGAAAGGCACAACTAACATTTTACAAATGTTGAGAAAATCGAGTTTAAAATATTTTTTGAATTTTGTTAAAAAAAACACGTTTAAAATGTGTTTTTCGAAATTGTTAAAATGTAAAAAATTGAGTTTTTTTGGTATGTACACAACGATAGCAATATTATATTTTAATTTAAATGGATATATTTAATAATTAGCATAATTCTTTTTAACTTAACATAAAAAATAACAAGAAAGGAGCAATATTATGTTGAAAAGGCACATATAACCAAATATGCCTTTTCAATGTTAAATTTTTAGTAAAATTTACGATGAAAAGGCATATTTTCTTAATTGTGTCTTTTCATTGTAATTTTTTTAAATGAATATATAGGTGCAGAAAATATTAGAATGAATTCATTACGCCGATGTGCCTTTTTTATATAACATTTATTAGCGTAGGGGTAAATAGAAAGGGCATAACTGCCAGTTGTGACTTTTCTTTCTACATTAATTGCCAAAATGTTCGTTCCATTAAATATATCGATAGTAAAAAGGTAAAATAAAAGTCACATCATACAATATGCCTTTTTATTGTAATAAAACTTAAAAAGTGATGTAGTTGTGCCCTTTAAGCTTATGCTATCTCTGTTTATTTTGCAGCTAAAAATCCACAAAAAATCAGGCAGATAGGCCTTTTTTTCCTGATTCCGAATATGTATATAACTCATTTTGACAAAAAATGTTAGTTGTGCCCTTTTTCGGTAGCACGGCAGAGTAGGTACAACCAGGAGCGAATGTTAGACCAAACTGAAATACAAACCGGCATTAACTATCTATGGACGATAGTGTTATGTTCTCCCTATTCGGATATTAATAGCCGCTACTCCGTAATTAAATAGTCTATAATACATCAAAAACGTGGCATCGTAAAGCAGGCACTATAATTTTATCGCTCAGTAATCAATTGTATAGAAAAACTTAAAAACTTGTATTGATGACAAAGCCATTTTCTATGCCGAGTTACTCGTAAGTCGTACACACACAAAGTTATTCCATTTTAGTCATACACTTGCTAACACAATCAGTGATGTCATTCTCTTAAAGAATGATTATATTACAAAGTGTTTAGTTAGCAGTATGGTTTTAAAGTTTCGTAGAGGTCTCAGTGTAACTTCAATGTTGTTGTTTTTAATACGGATCGACATCCGTCTGAGTTGACGGTCACTCGCAGAGAAAGTCAATCGTTGTATAACCGCAACCGTTCATTGTAAAACGATTTGATATGTCTTTAAAATTATATTTTCGATTAGTAGAATAATGAGTGTACGTACTATCTAATCAGTTTGGATAGCGCGATAAGACGCGCGGACCGCTAGTCAGTGTTTGTTGTGTGTGTGGCCCTTACTGATATATTTGGTCTGTCTTAGAGTTTTAGCTACAATATCTTCTAGTGTTATTATATTGGCAATATTAAGTGGAAAATTAAAAAGGTACGTGCTTTAGCGACATCGTTTCATATTTTATAGATATTGGTCAACACTGCCCACGTATCTATTGATAATAAAATATACTCGTACATAGATATACGGTGTATGTTTAGTCGTAGACTCGTTATGACAATTTATTGCAAATCCTGCAATTTTTTGCATCGAGGAACTTTCGTTAGATAACAGAAAAACCTGCTAAAGTTTTCATATGAGGATACAAACATTAAAAAAAAATAATAGTGTCCTGATGTAATCGTATCATATTTATGTCATATTTTTGGCATTTCATCAAAATTTGCAGTTAAAGCGGGCATTCGGGCAACCGGGAAAATATAAATCGAACTAAAAGTATTTTTTATTCTCCTCCGATTGTACCACAGAAATGAAACAATAATTTACATATTATCCAGATTCCCATCTGAGCTTCCGTTAATTGGCGTCAATTTCACATGTTCAGTCAAGGCACCACATTCAGCACGCAACATCAAAACTAGTGTTGGGAATTTGTAAATTGTGTTTCACACTTTGTTAAGCATTTAATATGTATGTAATCATTTGAGTATGCACTTAACTAAAGGACCTAAAGGTAAACAATCTTGATAGAAAACAAATACATATCTAAAAAATAAACTACTGCTTGAAATAATGTTTCAATTGATTGAGTACCTAATTGTTATTTATAATATTTACATTGATTTTAGCCATTTTTTTTAAACCATTGTTTACCTTAAGTGCCTACTCAAATGTACAAATGTTATGTGTTAGTAATGGTCAAGTTTTTTGTATGTAGACCGACGGGCGTGCAGGGCCGATGTCGGGCGGTGTTCAGCTACCAGCCAGCGAATCCGGATGAACTTCCTTTGTGCGTCGGTGACGTCCTCGAAGTTCTTGGAGAGGTAACAGATTATAATTTTTTTAAAGGTTTTTTAGTTGTAGAGTGAGGAACCTCAATACCTATTGCTAGTTGGATTTTGGGCTTTCCTAGCTTGGCAACTGATGATCCATCTATGTCGTGTTCATATCAATTTCGGTATTATCATAAAGCTATAAAACTACGAAATGGGACTAACGGTGAATTACTAAGTTAATGGAATCATTTTAATATGAGTCAACTTGAACCAACAACTGGTAATCGTTTTCTAATTAACTGTCAATTAACTTTAGGTGCTAAGTTGGCAGTCCTCTTTCGAAAGTATCACAAAACAGACAGTTGCACTTTTTTGTTACATGTTTTTGTGTTTTATCTGAAGATTACAATCCTAGCAATTAGTTGCTTCACACCATATGTCAAGTGTTTTAAAAAAGTACTTCGATAAAACGTCTTTCGTGAATATCCTCATGTCCGATTGAGAAGGTGGCAGAATTATTTTCCCATCATTTTATTCTTTCGTAAATCGTCTTTTACTCGCTTTTTTTTATATAACAATAATATACTTTTTCATTGTACAGGTAGAGGAGGGTTGGTGGCAAGGCCGCCGTCAGGGTCGCGTAGGGGTGTTTCCCTCAAACTTCGTGGTAATGCTGGACCCGCCGCAGCCAGCGCCGCCCTTCGAGCCGGCACCAGCGCTCCCGCCTAAACCTGGTAAGTTCATTATATAGATACACACGGTTTTTACCGCGTCCCGTGGAAACTACTTCCCGTACCCAGATATAATTAGTTAATGTCAGCTGGGGATAGTATTTAAAGTATAGCATTAGTATAGCTTTCCAACAATGAAAGAATATTTCAAATCTGTTATTTAGGAGCCTTTAGGATATAAATAATCAAAAAATCCTCCTTATGATTTTAGTACTGAGGTATGTATTTTTTTTTTGCTTGTACTTATTAATAAAGTTGCCTTGTCTTATGAATGATGCTTAAAAATCATTAAGGCTATATAATTATCTTATTATTCTTTTGGGAATATCGAGCGATTTTTTGCCACTCTAAGCCCCTTTTAGTGGCTGCTCCAATGAGGAAGTGGCAAACATTGCAGTGTATATAATAATGCGTCATTCACCTTGAATATTCTGTTAGTTTTATGACCTACATTAATATTAGAGTTCATACCAATAATGCTGTTGACATCCAGTTGTACTAATTAGTCTTAATTGTTTAACTCATTATTATCTACTAAACGTCTATAAATAGGAACACAAATAAATATTCGCAATAAAAACCTCAGGCGAAATTGTATAAAAAATAAGTTTTTTTTCATCAACTACTCAAACTCAAACTCAAACTCAAAATTTTTTATTTCAAATAGGCCTATGAAAGCTCTTTCGAAACGTCAAAGTTAGGTGCACGGTTCCAAAGAGTTGGTCTCATGGAGAAGAACCGGCAAGAAACTCCATGGACACTCTTTTTAAAAGAAAATAAAAATAATTACAAACATACAGTTTTCTATCTAGTCCTGAGAATGTTATACAATCCAAATTGAGCTAAAAATGTATTAATAAATTATACAAAATAATTTTAGTGCAATCGTTACTCGAAAAATAATTTATACAATTCAAAGTAAAAATATATTGGGTAACCAAGTTATTATATAATGCAATTTGGGGTCTTGCTGGCTTGGGCTTGGCTGGTCTGGGCGGAGGCACTCCCGTGTCCCGGTCGCCGGGGAAGCCACATGTGCAGAGAAAAAGAAAAAACAATATTAATTTAACGCCAGGCATCACTGTCATTAATGTATTCCTGAATTTTATAATACGCCTTTTTAATCAAAATGTTTTTAACTACATTCTTAAACTTTTTATCAGTGAGATCAAGGATACATTTAGGTAGCTTGTTATAAAAACGTACACAATTCCCTAAGAACGACTTATTTGTTTTTGTTAGCCTAAACTTGGGAACCACTAATTTATGTTTGTTACGTGTATTTATCTGGTGAATGTCACTTTTAACTGTGAATTTATGGATGTTTTTGCGAACAAACATAATATTTTCAAAAATATACAAGGAAGGTAAAGTAAGTATATTAATTTCCTTAAAGAATTCTCTAAGAGATTCGCGAGAGCCCATGCCATAGATCGCTCGGATCGCCCTTTTTTGCAAAACAAAAATTGATTGGACATCAGCCGCTGCCCCCCATAGCAAAATGCCATATGACATCACGCAATGGAAATAGGCGAAGTATACAAGCCTGGCCGTAGCTACATCGGTCAGTTGTCTGATTTTTCTGACTGCAAAAGCAGCAGAACCAAGTCGCCCTGATAGGGAGGATATATGGGGACCCCATTGCAATTTACTGTCAATGGTAATGCCCAGAAATACTGTACTGTTAATTAACTCTAATTTGCTCTTATCGAGCATTATATTTGTTTCAACCGCAGTGACGTTAGGCAAACAGAACTTAAGACATTTAGTCTTGGAAGCGTTTAATAATAAATTGTTGGCTGCGAACCATTTGGAGAGAATTTCTAGGCTTTCATTAATGTGACTAACATTGGGGTTCTTACGCTTAACTTTAAAGACAAGGGAAGTGTCGTCCGCAAACAAAATAACATCCGAAATATCAGACAACACAAATGGAAGGTCATTTATATAAACTAGGAACAGAAATGGACCCAGTATAGAGCCTTGAGGCACGCCCATTTTTACAACTGTCCCCGAAGATGTTGAGCCGCAGACATCCACTTTTTGCTGTCTGTTGGATAAATAAGACCGGACAAGTTCAAGAGATTTTCCACGAATGCCGTAGTGTCTCAGCTTAGAAATGAGTGTATCGTGGTCCACACAATCAAACGCCTTGGAGAGATCACAGAAAATACCGACGGCATCCTGCGAACTCTCCCAGGCTTCCAAAATCTGAGTGACTAACCGCGCACTTGCGTCCGTAGTGGACCTACCCTTTGTAAAGCCGAATTGACGGTCGTGCAGTATATCGTTTACTACTTATAGGTACTTTTCTTCCTGTTCTAATAACTGTAAATGAAGTCTTAATTTATTCTCACAATCTCATATTTAGATTAGAAGTCTACAATGCAGTCAGTTATTTATGGTATTCATGCTCTATTACTGGTTGATATTTTTTTCATAGGATCTGACTCATGTTCATAAACCGAAGTATGTACATATATACTTGTAGGAAGCTCGTTTGTCACACAGTCTTATTGATACATTGTTAGTATATTTGCGTTAATAAAAGTGATGACAACTTTGTAGGGGAAGCACTGGTTATCATTTTAGTGACTGACTGTGTCTTCCGTTGGCGATAATTTCAGGATGTGTTTAAATTAGCTTGTGAAAAACCGTATTTTTTATTAGTAATGTACTTTTATTGTATTGGTTTTTCATGAAGGTATGTTGAATGCCATTGTTTTTATAGGTCAAAGCCCTTTTTGTTTATGTTATCAGAAAATGATAAATTTAAAAAAGTGATTATCGCGAACAAATGAAACTATTGTGTGTGTGATGAATAAGACGTCTTTGTTGAACTGTATCCTGGTTTTCGAGCGCCTTTGATCTCTCAAACTTTGTAAGTGAAGTGAATGAGCTCATAGAAACCCGGATGTGTTAAATGCAGACATTTCTTAAGGTCAATAAATGATGTCTTTTAAATCCACTACTGTAGATGAAAAATAAACGTTTAACTTTTTGAAGGTTGACAACATCCTCATGCCTCATTAGTCGTTTGTGATATGCAATAATGGTCTTTATTTGTTCACAGTGAAAGAGCTATGTCGGGTGTTATTCCCGTATCAGGCTGTAAATGAGGATGAACTGACGCTATCGGAAGGTGACATAGTGACCATAGTGTCGAAGGAGGCGCCGGACCGCGGCTGGTGGCGCGGCGAACTCAACGGTCGAGTCGGACTGTTTCCTGACAACTTCGTGCAACTGCTGCCTGCAGGTAAAACGTTAACAGGATATTATTAATACTATCAAAGGGTCTATATTATAGTAACTTGACAAGCGAATTATAGATGAAGATGTAGGTACCCTCTTACCTAATAGGACTGCAAGCGAACATGATAGGAAAAACAACGAGCGCAGGACCGACAGGCTTAGTGGATGTATCTATACCTAACTATACTATGAAAAATTCCTAAAACCCACCTGGGAATCCGCGACAGCTAGTGTATTACAAAGAGGGAATTTTGAGATAGTCTGATAACATCGTAAATGGTAATGGATAAGCCCCAAATACATTGTAGGTACCTAAGTATCCTTATTACAACAAACTTTTAGGAGATAAAGAACTGGAATTTAGTAAGCGTTTTCCCTTACACAGTTGTAAAAATAACAACCAAAAAATATACGAGTAAATCACGACATTATCTAGCGTGGGCTTGGGTCTACTGTTTTCGAAGTTAACGTTCGTATTTATTAGCTAAACAACAAAATTTCCGGTATTCCTCTGTTTAACATTTTGTGTTGTTTCCTCGAGGAAATCGACATGACCTTTTGCGTACATGTACCTTTATTGTAAAGCCTAGAACAATAAATAACGTAACAACAATTGAATGTTGATATTACCGTCCACTTTATTCAGAGCTTCGGAAAGCACGGTAAACTGTAGGTCCCTGCTTTCATTTGACCATTTTTGGCAGTCTTTACGGGTACTCAGAAGCTCTAAAATCTGATAACCAGTCCATCTAAGTGGATTTAATTATTTAAAGCATATTTTTCGAGAAGAGCGAATTCTAACTTCAAATAAATTCGAGGCGTGAAAAACAAGCTTGCTCAATTTAATTTAAATTGACGACACAAGGCCTACTGTATTACTACGAAATCTATGTTTAATACCTGTAATATAAATAACTGTTAAAAATAATATAATGCATGCCTTTGGTAGAATTAGTTACGGATTTTTCTGTGCTCTCAATTATTTCCGCTCATCAGTAGAATTACAGTTGTAAATATAGTTGATTGCATCATGTCCATAACGTCTTGAATACGAATCTGCGCATTAGTGTTATGGTATTGTTCCCCTGCGGAGTTATGGGTACCCATATCTTAAATATGTATAGTAAAGCGTATCACAATATGTGCAGTATATTGAAGATTTGCATACATTATATTGTAAACTGTTCGCTTGTAGGTATATTAATGAATTTTAATACGGATGCAATTAATTATATTATCAGGTACTGACTAGACTTATAAATACATAGGTATGATGAATAGCTAAAGCGTAATTTTGCATGTGACAAAACATATTGTTATGATAATTATCTTATCAAAAGTCATTTCGATCAAATATCGTAGTTATTATAGATCACTTGATAACATTCGTTTCAAACGTCCGAAGGATTCTTTAGTGGTAATTTAGATACTACAAATACGGCCTTGGTTAATGGAGAGATTTGTGTTTACATTTTGTACAAAAATATACAACATGTGGCACTAATACAATTCACTGCTCCAGAACGCTGCTCTACCAATACCATGGTTGTTCATCTAAAAGAACAAAACAATGCTTAGGTATTTTAATGGAATTTGTTACTATTCATGCCACGAATATGAAATGTAACTTTAGCCGAAAATGGACAAATGTGAAAATGCTTTGCTACACCTTGAAAATATCTAAAACCGGGTTAACCAATCTTCTTCTGAAAAAATCTCACAAAATTCTTTGATGATTAATGTCTTGTAAAATAACCTGCCATATTGGGCCATGCATGCGAAACTTTAGTCAATTAAGTGACGACATTGCGTTGTGTCATCATCATCAGACACATTACACAGATTGCACTTTATTGCCTATTTCATTAAATCCGCTCGTTAATCAAAGACATCCCAAGCAAAGAATTCACTGATGAAACTGTTTATCACTTTATTCATTTGCAAAATTAATATATGACTCATACAAAAAAATCAAGTGTATGGTCTCGGGCTACTTAGTAGGTAACTTCTTCTTCGTTGTATATCAGTACAATGACAGATAACTGATGTAATCGCCACACCTACCTTGAGATTATTTATAGTTTGTTGTACTCAGTCTCCTAAACAACTTATATGTACTATGTTGATTGTTGATGATTAACTTGAAACGGGTTTTGTTATAATGATCAGTCAATAGGTGATTTTGAATCAAGAAGAACAGTTTGTGCTAAAACTCTGGGCGATACTAAAATAATACGAGGGCGTTTTAAACTAGACTGTCAAGTATCAAGGTTAGTTCTGAAATTTTTGCAGCGCTCATACTGTTCACGCTTTTACTGAAACAATTGAATTTAGAGAGGTAAGATGTTTTTGATAATAAAGTTAAAAATATGCGCGAATGTGTAGACATGAATAATTCCTCGCAAAGTACCTATCATCTTTTGTTCACACAAGGAAACACGAAAACCTGATAGGCAAATTGACAGAGTTACTGCGTATATAACTACATAAACTATCACATCAGTAGGCAGTTTGATATTCTAATTAGCAAAGCTCGAGATATTTGCAAGATTTAAATGTACCAAACACTCTAATGTATGACAAGGTTAGCATTAAGTCCGGCTACAAATTCATACATACGTATTAATTTAATCTCATATGACGTAAACTATGCATCACTCACTGGAAAGCAGTCGTTTGCAAGAAGCGCTGGTTCCTCTAATTTATGCCTATCGTAACTATCATACTATTTATGTATAAAATATGGAGAAGAATTCAAAAATGTTGTTATTGAGTTCATGGTTAATAGAAACATCTCATAAGGCTTTTAATTTGACAATAAAACAATGTAAGTTGCCCACATCCGTCCAGTTGCACTGTCCACTGTTAAATTGTGATTGGACCTAAAAAAAATAGTTTATCGGTTAGTTATCCGAGGCATTAAATTGTATGTTATAAACCATTTTGTCGCATGCGCATATATTTACAATGATAAGGCAACTAGCACAACGAAAAGCAACCTTGAAATCTTAAGACTTCGCCTATACTAACAGCGACCACATAACGTTTACGATACGGTTTGCCTTATAAACAATAACATAGATCCATTAAGCATCGCGCGGAGTATCGTTGGCGTCGTGAGCGCACTAATACATTCTCAGCCTGTTGGTAAACAGTCCGCCCACTCTAGTATTCGCTGTTCAGTGTTCTGCTATTGACATTTCTCATGAAGGTTGCGAGCCGAGTCGTGATTTTGCGTAACTTGCCTCAGCACGGTGTGTCTCGACACTGTCTTTTTATAACTAGTTGCCTCACTTTTCGCGTCGGTGTAACACTAATATTGCACTCCGTTCAATTAATTGCCTCGCTTTTGTGATTCTCTGAAATGGTTTTCGAGTGTGAATCGAGTTTGTTTACAGTTTTGTTAGAATGTTTGTTAAGTTGTAAGGGAGTGTGTTCCTAAGTGTTCTTTCTTGTATTTTGAAAGGAGCTCCTATGATAATGAAGTGTTTACCTGACATTCGCGCGCATTTATGATTTTACTCCTTTTTGGATAAAGGAGACTAAAATTGTTGTCATTGCTGGATTATTATGCTGCAGTTTAGAAAGATGTTTTCAACTGAGCAAACAATATTTTCTAAAATATGTAAGTTTACACGAATATTGCTTTGCGATAACCATTGTATATTTATATTGCCGATTTGTTTCATAACATTGAGTATAATGGAAAACTTATACATAATTTGACTGAAAAAAAAAATGATAAAGATCTAAGATAAAAAGCTTAAGAAATCAACAAAAGATACTAAGATATGCTTTATTGTTTGCAGTATCAAATGAATTGGAAGAGAAAAAGCCGGACCGACCGCCGGCGAAGACTACGAATGCTGTCTACCCCATCTTGAACAAATACTCTGAGAAAACAGCCTCCGTCAAGGAACTCACCACTTCTAAAATCAGGTATTTGCTTTACTACCTACACACTGTGAGAGAGAATATTAATGGATGCAGATATTTTCTGTTAGCTATTATGAGTATAGTCAAGCCGTTTATGGCAGAATGCAAATTAAGGTGAAATATTCAAGTTATAAATAGTATTTGTAATGCACAAAATACTAAAGACCTATATTTTGGTTCCTACACCTTATTTTCTATTATCTTGAAAAGACGTAGAACGGTCCTAAATTGAATATTATTATTATCTGTATGTTTAAAGCGCTAATTATGCAGCCAAGCTTATCACTTTCTACAGGTTTTATTCTGTCACTGATGATCAAATTTTGGCCCTAAGACTTTCGAATACACTAATTTAGGTCGAACTCTAACGGATCTGCCAAACATACTCATAAAGTATTCATCGTAAAACACGACGTTTAAGGTGTTCATAAGTTTCTTTACGACTTTTTTACGTTTCAGCGTACACAAGGAAAACACAGTTAGTAAGGAGACGAGCACAAACAGTACTATCACGCACACAAACAAGAGTGAATCGGAAAAGATTATTCACAGCGAGACGGTGAATGATGGGTCTTTGGAACAGGTGAGGATATTTAACGTCACTATTGTAGAGTATCTGTGGATTTTTATAACCTATCCGTTGTTTTAAGATTAGTTTTTTTTTGTGTATGGCATCTCGCAGTTCAGCCTAGAACGCTGTTGAGTGCTTAACCGGTCATGTCCCTGTGGATACCTAGAAGTTAAGGCCTCCAACCAGGGGCAAAAAAGCTTACAAACTAAGTGACTACGTTAAAGGCACCCCTTATCTTAAGATTAGACGTAGTCTCAAAATGCGATCTCTAATCGCAAAACAGAGATAGATTGGATATAGAAATCTACCTACATTTGTTCTAAATACATTCATTCAAATACTCTAGATTAGGAAAAGGTCAGCTGCAATCTCTGCATAAATAGCTTCAGTATTTCCTCACTTTGTTTAGTAATATCAATACTTGAAGAAATATTGTGTAAGTTAATGATAATTATTTAATCATGATCCTAAAGCCAAATTATTATCCAAAATACTTAATGCCCAATTCAAAATAGCTACTGAATATTACTGAAGAAAACAATGCAATTAGTAAACTGTAGCCGATTCTAATCTGAATTAGTTTGATTTGTTAAAAGTGCATATCCTTGTATATTTTGAGATAACATCGCATACGTATCATTGTCGGTTTCTTTTTATAATAAAAACAAATAATATTTGAAATTAATATAAAAATATTTTGTTTTAATGTATTTCAGGTGAAAAAACCTCCAGTGCCATTGAAAAAGAGCCCCACTCCTGCTTCAGGCGTCGGCAGTTTATTTAGTGGGCTTAAGAATAAAATGCTATCATCCACTGAGAAGTAAGTTATTGATTTGTGTTAACCTTGAGCATTTGTAATTAAAATTACAATATTTGCGTGGTAGTTGACGTGATTTGATCTATCTATTTATATGGCCTATTGGATTTGGCCCAGGCCTACTATATTTTATTTTTAAACACGAATATAAATTATAAAAAACCAAGATCATGGATTTTAAAGCTTGTTCAATGTACATCATAATAACATGAAGTCACATGTTTGTTCACAAAAAACTTCCCGCATCACGCACGAAAGCTTAACTCGTCATTGTGAAAGGAAAAGCCAGTTAATGCAACAAAACACCATGATTATAAATTCTTGCTTGACTTGTCGCCAGTGTCATCGGTTACTGATGAAGTCTCGGATAGCAATATCCAGCAGAAGGCATTAAGCAGCCTTTATCTGGCAGATAGCGTTAATTAGCAGATAGCTAACTGACACGTGTTAACCAATGGAACCGGGCCCTAGTAATAAGGGTGCATCCACACGGCACAAGTAGCTTGCGCATGTTGAGGCACAGGCGCGGGTTACATGCATTTTAAAAACATGCGCATCCAGTGACTCGCGCATGTACCAAAACAAAATACCCACTCGCGTCCTCTTGTCACTTGCTCATGTTAACTTGCTCCAGCTACATGCACCGTGTAGACGCACCCTTAAAACAACATTTATAAAAAGTCTTCTTACACAAAAAATAATGTTTGTTTTCAGAGAGAAATCATCATCAACGACGGTATCTAGTGGGAGCAGCAGCGGTGGCGAGTGGGACCGGCCCGACGGCGCCGCTGCCAGTCGCGCTAATATTAACACTAATACCAACACCTTCGACCATGTCGAGAGGAATTCCTTGCTCAACGATCCTAGGGCTGGCAGGTATGAATAACCTAAGAAAACTTTACTAAGATAACAAATTTAAAAATGATTTAGACGAAAAAGTTTTTTTGTCCCGTTAAAATTATTTATTCCAATGATAAAAATCTCAGGAATTTTGATCCTACTGTTATCAGATGACTCGTCTAATTCATGTAGTGTGTCATTATTTTCAAACCGAACTATCTTAAGGGTGCATCCACACGGTGCAAGTAGCTTGCTCATATTGAGGTACATGCGCAGGTAATATGCAATTTAAAAACGTGCAAGTCCAGTGACTCGCGTATGTACCAAAGCAAAATACCCACCCGCGTGCTCTTGTCACTTGTCACTTGCGCATGTTCACATGCTCCAGCTACATGCACCGTGTAGACGCACCCTAAATGAAACATAAATGCACAATATACACTACATAGCTATACATAGATATTGATTGGTGAACTTCTCAACCGATGTCCCCAAAAAGGAGGGTTCACAATTCGGATGATCGTTTTTTTTTACCATATATTAATATGAACGAATGTAATTTGATGTTACAGAGTAAAAGCACCCCGGCGCCGGCCGCCCAGTCAAGCGCTTCGTGAAGACACGCCGCAGCAAATAGGACTGAGCAACGGACACGAAGGTATGTTTACTAATAAACTACATATTGAATGAAAATACATTTTATAATTACCGATAGAACCCCAATTAATCGATATCCGACATTATAAATAACGATCATCGACAATCGTTAGCCGATTACGCGGTATTTGATCAGTCATCCAATGATAAAATTGCAGTCATAAATTGTAATTATTCCTGGAATACAAAGTTAAAAACCTTTTCTATATAATTCCATATCTTTCACGATATCACGACTGAACTTATACCCTAAACCTATATAATAATTACTTATAACATTTGACCACAATAAATCAATGTAACGCCTAACCTAAGATAAGTGTATCCTTTGACCGATTTCTTGCCACCCAACACGTATAAAGCATGACCACTTATCTAGCTTTTATGAATGGAATGCTATTTGACCTACATTATCTATTGGAATGTGTCCTATTTGGTATTCATAGTTTTCCGTAGTATTTTCCTTAAAAGTACTAAACTATAGATGGTATATACATAGGTATGTCCATTGCAATTTGTAATAGGGAAGTTAAAATACTAGCGCCCCGGCCCGGCTTCGCACGGGATAACAGTATTTCCCCACTATTTTATGTACGTATGTAAAAACATATAAACCTTCCTCTTGAAACACTATCTGATAAAAAAATGTATGTAAATCGGTTGTTTTTAAGGTTTAAGAGTTCAAATTCAAAGAGATAAGGGATAGGATATAGGGACAGAAAAAGTGACTTTGTTTTATAAAACAAAGGAAAACTTACAAAACTTGCAAAAAGCAAAACACATAGGAAGTGGTGAAGGATGGGCGTTATGGAGGCTGTCTTTTGATTCTGACGTTTCAAAAAGTGTTTATTTAACAGGCTTATTTGAATAAACTTTTTAAAGTTTTTTTTACAAGTGTCGTGTTTAAAGTTTTTAAGGCGACGAATTGGTCAACAATAATTCCATAACCGGCACGCGCATCTAAGGCGCCAAAAGGGGTCGGAGCGTCTGAGCGGGGCGAGGATAACAATACGCGCGCTAGCTTATAACTAAAAGTCGTAAGCGACAAAATGGTTTTGTAATTTTATTATTTAGAAATGATAATTTGATAAAAATTCCTTCTACAATTTTAAAGAGTATGTATATACTCAACTACTAAAAAAGTTAGGAGGCTTAAATCGGTCCCGTTCGCCCATAATATGTGAATCTCTTTTTAAAAAGAGGTATGTTTGATATATTTTTCTCTGTTACAAAAGTTACCTAATCATGTTTCTACGTCTAACAAAATAAGGTTTATATCATGAACTTTCAGGTAACCAAGTTGTATTTTGATCCGTTTTGTATTTACTGAGAAAAATTGAGATCCTTGGCGCCAAAAATTCCAATTCGTCCTCTTAATCAAGAGCAATGGTTCTGCTTGATTCCGCTTCGATAGTCCGACATCTTAATATTTGATTGTCTCCGTCAACCTTGGCCTTGCCCCACGCCATGCAATACGAATTGAACAATGCGTACAATAGACATCAATACATAATTGTCACCTGGGGTACAGTTGATGAATATTAGTCATCAAAAGGATAACAACTTTTATTTATAAAAAATAACAAAAGAGTGCCGATGGGGCTTCTTGCCAGTTTTCCTTTATAAGGCTCACTTCTTGGAACCGTGCACCTAGATATGGACGTTTCGTGAGAACCTGTGTATTTGAAATAAAAACCTTTGACTTTGATTCATCAGAAAGTATTTATTAGTAAATTCTGTAACTGTTTCCCGCGGTTTCGCCCGTCTCCCGAGTAAACATTTAGCGCAATGAAATATATACCCTTAATCCGAAGATTGGTGCGTTTCGCCACTCTGATAAACGAAAAACTTCGGCGATGTGATGGTACTTCATAGAATACTAGCTTCAGTTACCATAACTGAGTCGAATTTATACTAATAAAATGTTTTGTACTTTAGTTCCAGCGGAAAAGCCACCAGAGAAAGCAGTGAGAACCGAACACCCCCCAGACACTACAGAGGAGATTAAGCCTCGTGCCCGTGAATGGGAGAAACGTAAGGCGCCGTGGATGGAAGAGCTTAAATTAAACCAAGCTAAGAAGACCAGTTTCATCGCAGACGGGAAGACCCGACTGTCGGGACCCGAAGTCGGCGTCGCTAGTAAGGCGGGAAGTGGCAGCACAGACAGGTAAGGTTTTCAATTTTTCTGTGTGATTGTTGAGTCATTTTTGATTTAAAAAAAACTTCTATCATAAATTGTTAAGTTTGGTATTTTCCAGAAGACTTGTATTTTATATACCTGACATTTGGATTTGAAATACTTTTCCTAACTATTTCGGGGTTAACTTATAGTCCAAATGATTAATTTCAGAATCCTAGACTGTGGTCTAGAAGAAAAGAGATCAACTCATTCTATGGAGATGTCGAAGAGCACCTCGTCTATTAGCAGTCGAATGTCCATAATGGAGAGTTTCGAGGAGGTATTACAATAATTTAACACTCATAGTCTTATAAGTTTGTTTTAACTGTTCATTGTACGTCTACTGTGAGTGCTGTGAATTATGCTCCTCAGTAAGACTGTCATTTGAATTTTGTCTTCTGACTACTCTTAATGTCGCAATGTATTTAATAAAGTCGATATTATTCCAGACAAAAGTACGTCATTCGTTGGACTCGAAGAAGGACGCGACGCCGGCTCCGCGCGACATGGAGTCCCACGCTGTGAAGCCCGTACAGTCACCCACCGCTGCAGGTATGACTTCGCTTTAGTTATTATATTATCATAAGGGCCTGTTTTGATACATTACATGATATTATTGGAAATACGAATATGATTGTCTGTTGTCAAGAAAGGTTCAATTCAGACCGAGCGATTGTCGTAAGACGTCTGTTTGCTTGTTGTTTTATCAATTTCCCTTAGTTTATTTACGGATCGTCCCTAAGACAGTTTTCCTTTAATGTTTAGGTCGAACAATCATGTCGATGTTGGACGAGATAAAGAAGCCGCCGGCGCCGCCCCCACCCACCACTGCTCCCCCCGCCGCCCCCACTGCCGCCCCGCCCCCGGCCCCCACCACGCAGCCTCCTCTCGCCACGTCACCACCCCTCGCCGCCACCATGCTCACTGCTATCATCCCAGACAAATCACCCGCCAAACCAGAGAAATCGCCCATCATACCTGAAAAGCAACCAGAAATAGCGGCCCTCACCAGACAAATAAGTAAAACGAGCACTCTTGAGAGAATAGAGAAGTCAGTAGAGAAAGTTCCCACGACCAACGCCAGCGGCGACAAGCCCAGCGCGGGGACGCTGGAAAGGCGACTTCATTCCGTCAAGACGGAGAAAGTGGAATCCAACGATGCCTTGATTGCGCAGCTCAATAATAGGGTGAGTAATCATGTTTGAGATTGTAAAGATCTGGTTCGATATCCAAGCCTTTAACAAATTAATTTTAGCAGATTGTGGTTTTGCAACTTTGTTTCTACTTGCTTTTCTTTTATTGCATACTAAATAAAGACATTGCAAACACAAACCAACCCGTAATTCTAAATGTCAAGAATTTTATGTATCCCCTTAGTACAGTCTATACCACTCTTACTCAGTGTATTGTTGAAAAAAAAAACAACTAACAACAAAAAATTCTTCCACAGATAACAAACTTAGAAAAGCTCATAGAAGTACAAAACACAGTTTTCAACACGGCCATCGAGGATTTGAAAGCGAAGCTGAGTCAAGAGAGTGAGAAGCGACAAGCTCTGCAGTCGGAGTTAGAGAAACTCGCTCACTGTGTGACGCAAGTGTAGCCCTCGCTGCGGCCGTCGCCCGAGCACTGCGCCCGCGGCCGCGCCGTCACCAGGGAATACTCCAGCTATGTGCACTTCTAGTTACGGCCATGTTAGTGCTCTGTGTGCCGGCCGACGCGGTTTCGATAATGCGGAAATAATTCTTGAAACTATAACTTCAAACTATATATGCATTTATAAGTTGTTGCGTCTAAAATTACACCAAGTACAAGTAGGTTGACGTAACTTAGCGAGACTGTAAACTCAATTTCAATACACGTTATTGTTCTTTCGTCACTTATTTTATTTTTTTATAAAAAAATATATACTAAATTCATTTCAGGAACTATTTTTTGATATTCAAAATTCTGGCCATTTGGTGCTTGATTTTTCATCAAAAGTTTCAAGAGATTGTGACAGGGTTTATTTCGAAACCGCGTTAACGGTGTTATGGTGCAGTGTTTGTAGCTAGGCCTAAACGTGAGAGACTTTGCTATTCGTCGAGTGATAGTTCGCGTGAAAGCTCAGGTTCAGTTCGCGACCGGCTATAGTTTCAAAGACCTATCGACTAGGCTGCTTTATCTTCAGATAGCGATTTATTTTTTGTAAGTCATACTTGTAAGTTTACAACATTCATGATGTATTATTATTTTACAATGATGTTTATCATTAACTTTAGCGATGCTCACAAGCTCGCTTACTGCCACACTCAGAATGGATACTTAAATTAGTCTTAATGAATCCTTAACTAATTATCATTAAATCTGTTAATGAACGATACATCCCAGAGACGAAATTTAAGGGTTCATTAGTTAATGACAGCTTTAAGTATCCGTAGGGCAGAGTATCGTCAAATTGTCTTTGATAATGCTTATCGATAAACGAAAGGTGTAGCCGCACCTTAAAATGTGAAATTATTAAGTAGCAAAAACTGTTATTTAAATACATTAAAACCTTGTATATCAATAATAGAAATAAGAATTTGTTAATTTCGGGATCGTTTTTACGTAAAAACACCTATTTTCATGTAAATGATATAAAGTACATGAAAACTTTTTTCTGGTATCACTGTCAATATTGTACTGTCAGTGTCAAGGTTACATTTAAAATTCTTGTTCCGTTAACCGACAGGAAAGAAAAGTGTGTGGAAAAGTGTGATAAGCTCTGAAATAAATAGCTTTATCTTAACATATTATCATGGTAAGTTTCGTTTCTATGTACATTAGCAGCTGCACATATGTATTTGAAGAATTTAACTTGTGCTTGTTTCATTTTAGGAGTCTTCAGGAACAAGAGCACCACGCAAACGTGTGGCTAATTTCACGGCGGACGAAAAAGCTTTGTTAGCACAATTAGTTAAAAAGAGACCAATCGTGGAATCTTAAATAACAGATGGCAAGTCAGTCGCCAAGAAACAAGCAGCATGGGATAGTATAACACAGGAGTTCAATCAGGAATCAATCACCAACTTCCAGACTACGGGCTGCTTTGTGAAAGTTTAAGAAAACCCAAAAAGCGATTTCGGCCCGACCCGGGAATCGAACCCGAGACCTCAAGCACAGCAGCCGCGCTTGCGACCACTAGATCAACGAGGAAGTCAAATAAACTTTGTACTACATAATTGGCCTCTTGTTCAACAATTAAAAAAGTATTCCTCTTATTTTATGGATTTTTATTTATTAAAAATTATATTATGAGAAAAATCTATCAACTATAGATTGTCGCACCAAAAATCCATTGCTGTTGGTTGTGCTTTCACGCCTTTCACTCAGGACAACATCATCATTCTCAATATGAGGAGTTTCCTAGTTCTTTGGAACCAAATCATCAACCTGTAAAGAAATATTATGCAGTGTCGCACAAGCACATATAACAGCCACAACTGTATCCATCTTAATGCCCATGCCAAGTTGGAGACAAGGAAACCTTCTTTTCCAAATGCCAAAGCATCTTTCCACAATATTCCACATTATATTTTATTTGGCTTCTGTTGTAGTTTTCTTGTGCAGTTGAATTTGGTGATAAAAACGGTGTCAGTAGCACATTGCTAACTGCATACCCGCTGTCCCCTAAAATTATCCCTTTTAACACACCAGTATTCAGTCTTTGTTTACTTGCACTGCTGTTATAAATAAAACTATCATGGGTACTGCCAGGCCAACGGGCTACTAAAGTTCGGCCATTCAGAGAATGCGTTCCTGACACGTCGCGATTGAACTGACGACGTAACTTTGCAATGGCGTTGCAGTTACGATAAAAATATTTTTGCTGGTTGTTTACCGTTTTAACAATTGAGGAGCATTAAAACAACATTATTATATCAATAATCAATGAATGTTATTACGTCGTCAGTTCAATCGCGACGTGTCAGGAACGCATTCTCTGAATGGCCGAACTATAGATCATAAAATTCCAAGTTTGTCCCAGTGACTGCTTGAACATTGATAGAAAAATACCCTTTTATATTCCTATAGACTTCTAATGTTACTCCTCCTGGGCTTCTTATTTGGCCCCACTACTCCAAACCTTCTGCTATAGTCTACAAAATCAATAAAGTCAAGCAAATCACTCATCTTTACTTTATTGTTCAAACACTTCTATTCCTGAGACTTTTTAAAATATTTTATTTACTTTTATAACCTTAAACATAAATGTCAAAATCAATCATTAGAAAGTTAAGTAAAGGTTTTGCTGTACTTAACTTTAATTGTCATTAAGGGATGGTAACGGATCATTAAGTGTCTCTGAGAGTGAGCTTTTTTAAATCTATACTAAGGAGCCACTTAAGTAACCATTAAATGACTCTGAGTGTGGCAGTTAGTGACCCAGGTACTTATTTAGTCAGTTTAGTTATGTCTCCCCAATTAACGGTCACTAACAACAGTAGTATTATATTAAGAGTAATTTTTACATCATGTACAATCAAGACCAGAAGAGGGTAACTACTTGTACCTTAATTGTTCAATATTTGTATATTCTTTATCAGTGCTGAAATAAAATTATATATTATTGCCTGTTTTGTTATTTTCATTGATGTATCGATTTCAAGTTGTAGCTGATTGCGTTGTTTAGAGTATTTTTGTTATTTTCAATGTAATTAAGTGCTTTAGTCTGGTGAGAGTAGATAATAGTAGCGTCATGTACGTTAACAAAATTTTGTGCCATTTTATTTGATCGATGCATATTATGGTAATGTAACGCAAAGTGTATTTTTATGTGTTATACAAAATAATGTAACATGTGATGCAAGTAGATTACGACAGCCTAATATTTTGTGATTAACACATTCCATTTTGACTTGTATAGTAATAATAATGTACGTAATATTGATTCGATCTGCTATAGGGCGCATTGTATTAACCAAAGCTTCATTTGGAACGGCATTAACACAATAGAATATGTACACATATTATATTTATCGAGATCAATATTTTTATGTAACAGTTAATATATTTTTGTACTTGTACAGAGATTATTTACGTTTTATTTAGACACCGAGTGTACCTTTTTGTAAGACATATCTCGATACATATTTATTTCTGAATTAATTATAAATCGATTTTGTAATATTATTGTATTGAAAATGAATAATAGGTACTAATTTCAGATGTAATTATTATTTGAGAAAAATTTAACCCAGGTTGTGTTTGGCCATCCATATATGTATACCTCGTCTTGGCAATTAATTTATTCGAAATAGATATAATAAAAATAAAATTTGAATCATGGCAACTGATTACTATAGTTGTTTATTAATAATAATTGCTTAGTATTATTTTAGAAGATGTAGTTTTAGGCTACTATGTGATAGACGATGCCTAACTAACGGTATGTTTTAAACTAACTTTGTAAAACATTCAATGGCTTTAATAATGCACAAATTGAGTCACACAAGCATTTTATAGATTTTTATTTGATTGGTTTATTAAATCAGACTTCCCCGATTGTTGAATATATTTAAAAATAATAAAGTCACTGTTGTATCCATATTTATATGAAACTGAAATTGCAATTTTCCTTGCTTATACGTTCCAACACCGCGATATAGTTGTTATTGTAACTTTGAAATTAATGCCACGTATTTTAATAGTAAGCTTGAACTATAGTCGTTCAGAAGCAGCTTTGTGAATAAAACGTGAGATTCGTGTTGTATTATTTTTACGGGGTTGTACCTGAGATTTTTATAGACTGCAGATGTATATTTACTAAACTTACGTAATTAATGATCACGCAGTCGATGCAAACGTGACATTCGTTTTAAGCGTGGCGTCTTTGTCATTGAGATTAGCATTGACGGAACTAATATCCATTTGCAGATTAAGAAAAAATGCATTTTTACGACAACATATTATACATAAAAGATAATCAAATAAAATAAAAACATACTGTTTTGCAGCAGATCAACGATCGTCAGTATAAACTAGTGAAAGTACTTACATATACTAATGACTAAAGAGATTGCAAATCGAAAGTAATTTGTCAGTACTGTGTAAATTATCAAATCCGTATTTGAATGAATATGTCGGTTGTATTATTTACTCCTATTGCTTCTAAAGACTCACCAAGCTTATGTTTTCGTTTGTAACAACAGTTAATCAGCCAATCGTAATTGCATTTAATTAATTATGTAAATACATATAAATACTTAATAACTAGTTATTCCTATAATGTTGTATATACAAGCTTGGTGAAAAGTACATAACAATAATTTTAAAGGTTTATATGATAAACCGTAGGTAACGTTGTATGATATAGGACAATTTTTGATGTAATTTTTAGTACTTAATTTATTTTTATGTATGCTGTACTTCCGACGATGCATTCCTACAATTTAAACAATTCATAATGATTAATAAAATTAAATAATAAACTATGTTTATGGATAAAATTTTTTTTTTTTTCAAAAACTTAAGATGGTTGCATGCAACCTCGAGACGCCCTTATGGCTTATCTCGTACAAGACGAGTGGAAAAAGGGTACGTTGCTCCACTGGGTTGGACACTGCTCCACATTATAAAACAACTTTTTTGCAAAACAACATTTAATAAAACAAAAAAAAAAATACAGGGGCCCGATTCTCCTAATTTTACTTAAGCGTCATACGATTCACGTTCGACTCGATTCGACTGATATCCAATCCCGACTCGATTACGATTGAAGCGTATGTGGCATTGCGCTATTTTTTCTTTGAAATAAACGTTTTTATCCTTTTCTGTCATTCAATAATGAATAATTTTGTCTGCAAATGATTAACGATTGCAAAATGATTGTACAGCAAACTACCGTGTAGACCAAAATCACCAAAATAGCAGACCAATCGCACACCAATCAAATGTCAATCGAATACGATTGGTCTTTTATTAGTAGCAGAATGCCCGATATGGTTAAAACTGCTAATACGATCATATTGCGATTCGATTTCTATTCGATTTTGACATTATTAACTTAGGAGAATCGGGCCCCAGGTGTAATTCTTATTTATACTAGAAACATAACAAAGTCCTTAAATGTAAGTAGGTAATGACTTTTCCATGAACATGATTATGAAGTAGTTTTATTTTCTTTGATTTAACAGAGATAGTGTAAAAAATAACTATTGATTGTCTTATATAAGGCACTTGATAGAATCCATTTTAAATAAAAATGCTCCTAAATACCTGTGTCAATCATGATTTGCTTCAAACCAAACCATTTGCTTCCTAGTTAATTTAATTGGTGAACAACAAGTTCTCTAAATAGAAAATGTTTATTTTAAATTTGGAGAGCCTTGTTATCTGTTTTTGTTAGTATGTAATAATGTAACTTTTATTTTTTATGCATATCATTGATACTTAAATGGAATGCCAGATAGTGAATTAATATGCATAAGATTTTGGGTTTGCCTCGCTCTTTTGGATGTTCAAAATTGATGAAGCAATTTTTGTACCATAAATTTGGATAATGGCAGTATAATTTACGTTATAGCTTTATTCAATAAGCTACAGTAACATTAGAAATATTCGAATGATTTTTTTAACTGAGATATTTATCATGTAGCTTTATCTGAAAGTAAGCTGCACAATAATTGTGGAGTCAAATCAAAATTGATTTTAATTGGAGAAGGTTTTTCGTAAAGTTATAATCTATTAGCACTTTTGGTTAAATAGTAACGAGTATGTAGACTGTTGGTAAATACGGTCATAAGTCACTATTTAAAATGAATCGATTACCCTCCGAATGCTTGCCTGTGTATTTGTAATTGCATTTACCGTAGGCACCTGGAACAAACATGTTTTGTTAAGTAAATATGACGTTTATTATTTATTCTGACATAGTATTCGGAATCAAGTAAAGTGGCCCCTCAGTCTACGAAATCATTGCGCAATCTTTAATTTTGCACCTACAGAGCGCCTAAGAAAATAGGAAAAACGAAAAAAGGTAAAGTTAATTGCTTCATCTACATTTATTTAAACCAAGTTGCTCAAAAAGCTCTTAACTTCTGAGTCCAGCCTACATTGCTAGCTTGACCCACATTGGATTTGATTCGAATTTTTACGATATTCAGCATCTGCGCGAGCTTTACACAACTTGACACACAAAACATGGTAAAACTCTTCATAGATCCTACCTTTATGTTTGCCCAACGCTCCTAAATCCACGGGCAATGGGCGCAGCCTTGTCTGTGGGGCCGGCACGACCGGCGCATCGAACACATCGGAGGGAGGCCTGCGCACTCGCATGAACTCGCCTCGTATGGCCGCCTCCTTGCGCTCAGCTGACGAGACGCGCCGGGAATCCAGGAATCGTAAGTTCGGTATCATGTGTATCACGAAGTATCTGAATAAATAAAAAAAATGTTTATAGAACACTAGCTTCTGCCAGCGGTTTCACCCGCATCCCGTGGGAACTACTTCACGTACCGGGATAAAAAGTAGCCTATAGCCTTCCTCGATAAATGGGCTATCTAACACTGAAAGAAATTTTCAAATCGGACCAGTAGTTCCTGAGATTAGCGCGTTCAAACAAACAAACAAACTCTTCAGCTTTATAATATTAGTATAGATTAGGTTGTCTGTGTGTTTACCAATTCGAAAATAATAGCGTCAAAGTTTAATCTATTCTAATATAATGAAGAGGAAACATGTTTTGTTTGATTGTACTCTAATTTTCGAAACTACTGAACCGATTAGAAAAAATATTTGTGTTGGAAAAGCCTAACTATACCCGAGCAATATAGGCAGGGTACGGGCAGAAGTTTTCACTCACATGAATCATAATGTCAAATTAGCCATTATATAACTTGCTATTTTATTATTCAAATTAGCCTATAGCAATCTTCAATCTAGACGTCAGTGTTTTTGTTTTCGCTTTATTTATCTCGGTATTATTTTTCGTCGTATTACACACTTAATCTGATCTTATTATGAGCGCGATTTACATTGTTTCATTTAATTAAAATACCTTTCGTTTCGAAATAAACCGTCGAAATGTAAACATTAATTTCTGGTTCAGCATCACTCGAAAGCCTGAATAGGCATTTCATTTGTGGCATGAAGTAGGTATTCGTGTGGCGACATTCCTCATACACGTAATATCTATATCTGTACACAAATCTCTACATATCTGCAATCTCTACATCTATGTAAACAAATGAATAAAATTGCAGTTTCCGTATTTTAGTATTAAACTTTAAAAGCATTTTACATACTCCAAAACAATTTTTTTTTAAACTTTTGTCATTCTGTTTGTTCCGGCTATCTTTGAAATTGGCAAACTGATTATGACGATTATTATGGCAGATAACTGATGGAGCAATGAAGGAGTAACTTTTTATCTGGGTAAAGTAATCTTTTAGTCGCAGGTGAAACCGCAGAAAACAACTAGTCAAGATATATTTTTTGAAGCTCAATTATGAAATACCAACGATATCGTATATTTGAAATAATGAATTGTGGTATGACGACTTTCATGTTTTTCTCTGTTTAAAGATGTTCCTTGCTTTTATTAATTCGCCGTAGGAACAAGAATGTGATATAAGAATCCTAAATTACATTTACCTGTATCTTTGGTAATCCGAATCATCTTTGTCGCTATCTGACAGTTGGTTGGGACATGCTTTGTTGCTCAGTAGACTCAAGTACGTCAGTGAAGGGAAATGCTTGCATATTTTATTAACCAGTTCTTCCAAGTCTATTATCTGAAAAAAGACACCGACTATAATTACCCGTTACCATCCTGATAGTGACAAAACAAGCCAGCTGATAGACAGTTAATTTTCTTCCCTTTATTAAAACATTTAATTTTCTTGTCGAACAAAACTTGATTGAGTAATGTTTGACGTGAGTTTTAATTAATTTAATCATGATTTTATGTTCGTAATTTGTTAAGTGCCTTATAAACTTGTTTTAGCAATCTGAACCTTTTCCATAAGGCGCCTTTGTTTTTGTTAAATTGATCGAAGTTTCTTAGTACCCAACTTTTTAACAGAATGTGTACAACTTATTTACGAAACTTTGTGTTTGATCTGAATTTAGGAAAAATACTACTGTTACAGTATTACGATTAGTTTATTATTTCTTCTTCTTCTTCTTTCTTGATGTACCCAAATCAGAATGCTAGCAAGATTGAATAACTACAGAAATCATAAGGTTTGCCTTTGGTTATTTGTGGGTGGTGTTCATAATCTGACACAAGACCTTAAACAAATTCCCTGGTAAAATTAGAAAAAAATATCAGAGATTAAAATTGTACTCACTTCATTGTTATTGAGCGAAAGTGTTCTCAAATTGGATAAGTATGGGAACGTTATAGCGTCACCCAGCTTATTGTTGTCTAATATAAGTTCCTCTAGTCGACCGAACTGTTCCAATCCTTTGAGCGTCTCGATACTGTTATAGCTGCAAGCATTTTGATATATTAGAACATTGGATTTATGTTTGTAGGTAGGTAACTCTGTTACAGATATAGCTTTAATGCAGCTTAGAAACCTGGCGTTTAGATGCGAAATGGTTGTTGTTTGAATAGATACCGCCCGAAAAGGTCAGTTTTGCATTGATCAAAAGGATTTCTCTATGTGCATTATATCTGACGTAGGAACCTATTTTTAGGTTCATTATGTCGGTCTATTACCTATTATATCTACGAATCGAGGCTTAATATAGAGGTACCAATTTAATTGCAATAAACGATAATGAATGTAGGACAGTCTTATATCGATAAAATCATAATCAAAAGACATACAGGGATGTGCTGTTGATTTTGCATTATAAACGGGTTAAACCATTCTTATTAAAAGTCTTGAAGCATCCTCCTACAATCTTTTTTAAACACTCAAAAAAGGCAGAGTTGAGAACGTGATTAAAAAAAGTCTGTGCTTACCAAATCTGCCTTGCCAATGCAACCGGTCTACCTGGCTTAGCAAGGGATTTTTTATTGCATTTTGTTTACAAATTGAAGAGAATATATACTTAAGTTGTTTGTTAGTTAGGTATTTTTTGTATCCCATGTACCCTTACCTTAGGTCTAAACACCTCACTTTGCCGCCATACATTTTTTGCAGCGCTGGAGGTATTCTTCTGCAATCCTGTCCGCAGTAACTCAACTACAACAAAAAATAAAACACATTCTTGATATATTTTTAAGTTTGCACTTAACATTACACTTGGTGCATGACGGTTTCCTAAGTAAGGCGGCCAACTTTCCGAAAACTGAATGCGGGACTTAACCTTTCGTGAAAAGGGGGGGGGGGGCATTGAAAAATGATCGGACGGAACTGATAAAATAAAAACCGTCAGCAAAAAGTTATCATTTAACCTATCAATATCGTGTCACAGCGTGCACTAATGTCTTATTTTCAAAATCATTAGGCCTCACGAGTTCAGTAGAAATAAAGAGACCGAGATTATATTATAGGTCAGTGGTTCTTAACCTTTTTGTCATGAGGGACCACTTTACCAAAAGTTTGTCTCGCCGCGGACCACCCCATTGGTTTGCCTAAATCGAGGGTTCTTTGATAAAAAATACAAGCACACTTTATAATTAGCACTCACTTCTTTATTATTTAGCAAAAAACTAAAAGCTACAGATTTTAACAATCAAAAGTGTTGAAAACCCACGGACGAATTTATAGCTTTGACAAGGGGGGGGTCCACTAAGTAAAAAAAAAACAGTTTTAGCTCCGACTAAATCTTTCACTTACAAACGCAATGTTCAGCGTTTACAAAACGCGAGTACTCTATTCTTTTGTAGGTAAGTAAATGTAAAGAAAGACATACACACGCATATGTAATCACAAATGCGCGAGCGAAGCGAGCGCGAAATTTTTTTCGGACACGTACGTACGTAAAATGTATCCCAAACGTACTTAACTTTTTGTTTGTTGACAAACGCAAAAACGAGGGCATATAGGTGCTGAATACGCGAGCGAAGCGAGCGGGAAATTTTAATTATTTTTTAAGACTCAGAACCAAAATTACGTCCAATGTAGCCCAAACGTACTTAACTTTTTGTTTGTTGACCAATGTAAAAACGAGGGCATATAATTTCTGAATACGCGAGCGAAGCGAGCGGGAAATTTTAATTATTTTTTAAGACTCAGAACCAAAATAACGTAAAAGGGCTACATTTCAAACCTTAATTTTTTTCTGTTGGACAAATAAGATGGATAGCAACGTCGCGAAGCAAAGCTTCGCGGACCACTTGGAATGCCTCCAGGGACCACCAGTGGTCCGCGGACCACCGGTTAAGAACCACTGTTATAGGTAATCTGTGTTCCTGCACTGTTGACCGTGCGCGCAGGTGGGTGTTGTGTAGAAGCGTGGTAGAAAAATAGGGATGCGGGACATGCGGGACGCATACAACGTTTTGCGGGACTATTTTACTAATAATTTCAAAACGGGATTTCGTCAAGCATTACGGTTGGCCGCCTTACGGTTTCCTATGTGTGGGAAATAAGTGCTTCTATTAAAAAAATATTCTATTGGCGTCCAGGGTCCATACTGTCCACGTAAAACCTGTCTTTATTTAAGTTATCGTATACGTCAGTGGACACATTAAACAGTAACCCATCTGGATTCAGAACTTTTCCATGCAGGGGCCAAAAATCGTGGACATACTGCGGATTCTAGGGAGGGGCATCTAATCTAATTAGAAACGCCTGAAACTGGATTCCCGCGAATAGATAGATCCTAGATTTTTTATAGTCTAAATATTTTTGATTGATCAACCCACTCCACCTTATAATTTGCGAAATAAGTATGTAGTACCTATACCCACGAAGTGATATCTATACGCATTATTCCATGTTATTGATTTATGTTGTTTGATTTCAACTATATTGATAAGATACCATGATTGGTCCGATGCTTGGCAAAATTGCCTTTACAGGCCACTTACATTGGTACTTACCAATAGGATGATATACCTATTACATAAACGCAATCAAGTAATACAAAGATATATCTATTTAAATAGTGATAAGTATTCATGTTTATTTATTGCGATCGATGTAAATAATTGAATAGTCGCGCCTTGCCAAGTACTTATAGGTAGATCTGCGGCTAAAAGTTTTTAAAAACCGGTTTGGGCCTTTAAGCGATTAAGATAAAAGAGGCTGCATGCCACTTAATCTTTGGTTGAGTACCTATAGTTCGGCCATTCAGAGAATGCGTTCCTGACACGTCGCGATTGAACTGACGACGTAACTTTGCAATGGCGTTGCAGTTACGATAAAAATATTTTTGCTGGTTGTTTACCGTTTTAACAATTGAGGAGCATTAAAACAACATTATTATATCAATAATCAATGAATGTAGTTACGTCGTCAGTTCAATCGCGACGTGTCAGGAACGCATTCTCTGAATGGCCGAACTATAGTACCTATATGTAAGAATTAATCCGTTCAAATGATTAATTAGGAACTAGATGGACATAGCACCTACTTTACAAAACCAGAAGAAAAAAGAGACTAAGAATCATGGAGGCCGTATCTAATTGTTAGTAAAGCTTTTATAACACCCTAAAAGCTCGAAGATGTCGTAAAAAATTAACATCCTTAACTCAAGGTAAAGTTACACATTCTGGAAGGACTTTACGGCCGTGTCACTTTCCAGTTTTATTTGCACGTATTGTACTTGCTTTATCTTTACTGCGAGTACCTACGGGTCATTTTATTTGCCTCATAACAACTTATTTATTACCCACGATGTTACAGATGCGTATGAACGGTATATAACTGTATTACCGTTATAATATTATGACCCTAAGATCAAGTTATGTCCAGGTTTATTCGTTCCTTCATACATAGCTATATTTTTTTTACTGATATTAGATTTTTGGACGTAAAATCTTTTTAGACGCAAATGTAGGTTATGCGTTAGCTTATAGTTAACTGGCATAATATGGGCAATTACTAAATTACCAGACATACAAGGCTGTATAATATGAAACCGAAAATAGTCGTGATGTCATATTAGGTATGTTAATGAAAATATTTTTGAGATTTGATTAGCCAAACATCTTGTTTGCTCTTTGTTTGGTTTGTGTATAAATGAATACATAAATGCAGTCAGACCGGTTAGCCCTGCCCAGTAACATTGTAGGTCGGTTATCGTTCTTTATAGTAACGATATGAGGTCATCTTGGAGACAAGCGTCACTTAGGTACAAACGTTAATCTTGTGTATGATTTACTTAAGTACATTTGTCTAGAATTCTGAGGGAAAATCAATACGAGAAGTTCATTTTACATTCAGAGAAACATATTAATTAATGATTCATAATGATATTACACTGTGACTGTGGATAGCAATCTCACCTGGATTTCTTCTTCTTCAATAATCATACTAACATTAGAAATGCGTTCGACTGTTCTATTATCCGGCAACACATAATTTTCTATTGTCAGAAGCTGTAACTTATACTTGTAACGTGTTTTCACCGCTTTCTTCAAATCTTCCTCTTTTCTTAACCGAGATATTACGCCACCATACTTTGTCACCACTATCAATAATTTAAAAATGGCCAAGGGAAACAAATACGATTCGAAGTACGTAAGAATTATAACACCGATATTTAGAACATTTCCGAAATTCGCCGACAGTTTTCTAGACACTGTATCGATGTACGATGGCATTTTCAGAAACAACACCGTACCTAATGCCGGTAATGCTAATTACGATAAACGTTTTTCACATACTTTTCAGCCAACATTGGAAAACTTATGTTTTACAATACTATCTTGTAGTGAGACTTATCAATTACTTTAAAATAACTTCCGTATACAGGTGCGAAGTGTACATTTTAGAAAATCACGCACGCATTTAATGCTTTGATAAAATTAATTAATTGCTATTCTTATACTCAATAGTCTTGTTAACATTACATTGCTATAAGATACAGTCGTGATACACTTTAAACTGAGCATTTGTGAAAGATTAGAAGAATGTAATGCATCACCTTCATGACATCGTATTTATGGCATCCACACATAATTTAATTAGTGCATACTTGTTGTACCTACATAGGCTATATTTCTTGACAAGATTCCACTCAAGTATGTCAAGTGCGTTCCGTATTATCCACAGCGTGAAACCGCTTAAAAGTGGAACAGTTAAAATTTCAGAAAAGCTTACGACACGTCACAACAGCTATTTACATTACTAAATTCCATAAAAAGACACCAGCATAACCACCATTTTGCTATGAGTTTCGGAGGCAATAGTACGTAAATATACGAATTACGGTAGTTACGGTCCCGGGAGTGAAACTCATACGCCACTGCATTCGGACATTTGGCAGATAGACTTAAGCTGCTATCTCACAGTGACATGGCGGGAGCGTCTGTTGCAATCCAGCGCTGGGTAGACGGGATTATGGGAACATGATTCCTCTTTTAGGATTGCAAAGCCTGGTTGGAACACCACCAAGAGTAGGCAGTAGCAATCACTAGACAGACCTTGAACAGGGGCAGTTGTTGAAGATGGGTATGGAGTTTTATGGAGATTTCTCGGCACACATGAGCATAGGAATGTGGTTACAATATGGTTCATTACACTTAATTAGCCATGTACAATTAGAGCTTAACGCTAATCACTGTCAAATGCCATTGCAATTTCTTAATTAGGAACTTAAGAAATATATTTTGAACTAGCTTCCGCCAGCGGCTACGCCCGCGTGTTGTGTTGATAATAAGTAGCCTATGTGTTAATCCAGGGTATCACCTACCTACATACCAAATTTCAATTAAATCGTTCCAGCCGTTTTTGCGTGATTGAATAACAAACATACATCCATACATTCTCACAAACTTTCACATTTATAATATAAGTAGGATATTATGTGGCTGTTGTTACACATGTCTAATTAAAGTGTACCACGGGAATAAGTTTAAAGAACATACAAAATAAGAACACACATTCAAAATAATTTGACATTGCAAACTATATAATGTCTAGTTGCGCAGAGAGTGCATTTGTTCTTGTATTGATTTTGTCAATAACTAATGAGGCGAGGATCCTGAATGATTTGTAGAATACTCGCAATGGACAGCATGATTGTGGATGCTACAGAGTAAGGCAGTTCTTTTGCAAACTTCCTGATTAAAATTGAAGAAGTTCTGATTCATTTGTTATTTGGCAGGGTATGGCAGGACATGTTTTACTATTGTAATATTTTATTTTATAAAACAGAAGAAAATATAAATTGTAATAACATAACTGAAAAATTGTAAAAATAACGGGTAAATAAAGATTGAGTAACAATAAGTTGGTTTCTATGGTAGATTTAATTTAAATTAAGTTTGGATAACTTTTTTTATCATAATTTGAGTTGTTTCAGTCAAACCTTTAGACTTCCACTGAATATAACAAGTAACAATGTAAGTTCAAAATCTCTAAGCAAATAATGTTATCTATGTTACGTATCATATATTAGAAATAAATTGATAAATAAATACTTACTTGGCCTTTTTCAAAATATAAAGCAGAATGATTCACGTGGCTCTCCTCCATATTAACTTGTACACACGATATTAACAATTATAGTATTATCAAACACTACAAAAAGAGATCAGTAGCACTCCAGCTTTCGAAAAATTATTAAAAACAAGTCATAGAGCTTCGTGAGCGTCTCTTTGTTTCAAGCAAGAACATAATTTGTTTACATTAGTAAGTTGACAGCAGTTTGACATTGATGTTAAAATGACAATTGTTGTTTTAGAGTTGGGTTTAAATTAGTTAGTTTTTGTTACTATTATAGTTCGGCCTTCGGCCATTCAGAGAATGCGTTCCTGACACGTCGCGATTGAACTGACGACGTAACTTTGCAATGGCGTTGCAGTTACGATAAAAATATTTTTGCTGGTTGTTTACCGTTTTAACAATTGAGGAGCATTAAAACAACATTATTATATCAATAATCAATGAATGTTATAATTTTGTGCCAAACTGAGTGTCAAATAACTTGGTAAACAATATTTTTCTAAATCTATACTGCGCTATTACAAGGTTATGTCAGCGGTTTATATTTTGTAGTGCTGTGCTAAAAATAACAGGCAAGTATCGTAATCTGTTCTTATACAGTTATAATATAAAATAATACGTTTTGATTTTCTTTTTAAGAATTGGAAAATAATGGACTATAAGACTTAATTATAACGTTTATGAAATATAAAAATAAAACTATGACCAAACCGCATTTTTATACTTAGATTAAAAATGGTAACCCCAAATGGCGTTATGGGCCGCCATTTTGTGACGCTAAAACAGTCGTCCGTTGTCGTTTCGTGCGCATAGACCACGTTTTTCAAGTGTTTTCGATCTGTTTTTATTTGATTACCCGGCTTTTGTTAGACCGAGATATCAGGATTGATTCTGTTATTGATAATAATATAATTATACATGTAGGCGAAGATGATGATGAAGACACCACCTCCTCAAGCAAATCGGAGTCTGATTAATATTCTGTTCGCACATTCAATTCAATGTACTTGTAACAAAGAATAAATAAAACAATTTTATTATATGAATATTACCTTTTTTTGGTTTCCACTTAAATAACTAAAATATAAAACAAATGATTCCGCCAATTTAAAACGAAAATAATCTTAAAATAATGCGGCGGTTCATTTTGAAGGAACGGTAACGAACTCAGTGTTATGTTGTGCCCATCACTATAGTTCGGCCATTCAGAGAATGCGTTCCTGACACGTCGCGATTGAACTGACGACGTAACTTTGCAATGGCGTTGCAGTTACGATAAAAATATTTTTGCTGGTTGTTTACCGTTTTAACAATTGAGGAGCATTAAAACAACATTATTATATCAATAATCAATGAATGTAGTTACGTCGTCAGTTCAATCGCGACGTGTCAGGAACGCATTCTCTGAATGGCCGAACTATAGTCGTGACTAACTGATAGGTGTCAGGAACGCATTCTCTGAACGGCCGAAGTATACTAACTTATATTGTACAAACATCTTGGTCGATCCTCATTTCTTTCTTTATATTTTCCTGCCATGAAGGGTTTCGCTTTTGTTTTTTCTTCTTCTGTCTGTCAAAATATCTTTTCGCCCACGGTCCGTTGTGCGAAAGAAAAACTATAAAAAACCCTAGCTAGAAGTGCTGTCCGCTAGTGCCCGTATCAACCAGACCCGACGAAAGACTTTACTGAAGAAAGTGCGGAGGAAGTTTCCCGCTGGCAGGCCGGCATCGAGTGCCCCGTCGGGCAGATTCTTCCCCATCCACTTCCCTCTTCCCAGGTAAGTATGTCTTTTCCACTCATTCAGAGGGTCAAAGGGTTTCAAGAGGACTTCAACGGAGATAGCAGCAATATCTTCAGAAAGTACTGTTCATATAAGTACTAATAACTAGAATGCTGACGTATGGAAATATTTTCCACGAAGTTTGTAAGTCCATAGTTTGCGTACGAAGAACAAGGTTAATATTGTGTGTAGGACGAATCTCTAAATTATGTTGGTATGGTAGGTAGGTACTTATTTATTATGGTCATAAAAATTGGTTACACTTTACCCATACTTACACGTTCTGCGTTTCAGTTTGCCTAAACTGGCCCCAACTGGGGCCCGATTCTCCTAAGTTAATAATGTCAAAATCAAATAGAAATCGAATCGCAATATGATCGCAATAGCAGTGTTAACCATATCGGGCATTCTGCTACTAATATAAGACCAATCGTATTCCAACGACATTCGATTGGTTTGCGATTGGTCTGCTATTTTGGTGATTTTGGTCTATACGGTAGTTTGCTCTACAATCATATTGCAATAGTTAATCATTTGCAGACAAAATGATTCATTATTGAATGACAGAAAAGGATAAAAACGTTTATTTCAAAGAAAAAATAGCGGAATGCCACATACGTTTCAATCGTAATCGAGTCGGGATTGAATCGTAGTCGAACGTGAATCGTATGTTGCTTAAGTAAAATTAGGAGAATCGGGCCCCAGGGGCACGATTCTCCTAAGTTAGGAGAATCCCTAAGTTAGGTAATAATGTCAAAATCGAATAGAAATTGAATCGCAATATGATCGCATATCAGTTTTAACCATATTGGGCATTCTGCTACTAATACATATAAGACCAATCGTATTCCAACGACATTGGATTGGTTTGCGATTGGTCTCCTATTTTGATGATTTTGGTCCATACGGTAGTTATATTGCAATCGTAAGTAGGTAATTTGCAGACAATGTGAATTGTCTGAAAAATTGTGGCTGCAAAATGAACCATATGTCAACGTCATAATCTGTCATTTTTTAAAAAATTATTGAATGACAGAAACTGATAAAAACATTTATTTTAAAGAAAAAATAGCGGAGTGCCACATACGCTTCAATCGTAATCGAGTCGTGATTGGATCGCAGTTGAATGTGAATCGTATGTCGCTTAAGTAAAATTAGGAGAATCGGGCCCCTGTTTGACTTTTACAAACAACTCCTTCTCTTACATCTAAGGTAAGGTATAGTTATCGGCACGAATCTTGAGCTCTGACCTTCACCTGCGCAGAAGTAATTTATTGGGTCCCTTTTGTGGTATGAAGTGAGGCGCGGGGGCGGGCTAAAGCGGTGATTGGCCCGCAGTGCATCGCGTCATAGCCGTGACTCGGGATTGATTCTTTGCTAATAAATCACTTCTGCGCAGATGTAGGTCAGAGCTCAAGATTCGTGCCGATAACTATATCTGTACCCATCGTTAGATGGTAAATAAATTATTAAATATATTATTTCTGAGTTTAAATTTAGAATAGGTAGGTAGCTATAGTAAGTTCAACTCAGTCGTGCGCGCGGCCCTATGTGTGGGTAACCCTTGTACATATACAGTGACTTTGTGTGCGTGACAAGAGGTACAGTCGGGTACAAATACAGTTATTTAGGGGTTGTATACAGCTGTTTAAAGTACAGTTATTACGTAAATTAGTTTATTTATTTATAATGATTCTGTATCGCTACTTGAAAAATCAAATGATGAATTTTCGGATTCGCTACTTTCACCAATGTTAATTATAAATTCTGACTCCATGTCAAAATGTCTATAGTATTCTTCTTTTTTCTTTTGTACATGTCGACAAGTATTACCCAACATCCCTTCATCAATTTGACTTAAACGTTCATTTATGAGTTTCATTATTTCCGTCTTATTTTGGTCGACATTATGCGAAGCAATATAATTTTTTAAAATTCCCCACACATTTTGTTTCCATTATTATACTAAATTATAGGTCTTTTACATTCTTAGTCCACACATTTATTTATTGTCCGCGTACCCCGAGCTAGAAAATATGTAAGGAGTATTTAATTCATCTTAGATATTTCACTTCATTTATTTCTTAGATACTGTCAATGTCAATTTGAAAAGCCGTATGAGAAAATAATGATAAACTGTAAAATGTATATAATAATAAAAAGCTTTGAATGTTGTTTCATTTTTTTGAAACGCTACCTGACTCCTTAAAACATTTTCTCCGTGAAGAACTAGACATTTTCGTAAACGACTGTACCCATAACAAAAAGCGATGAGAACACGTCATGCTCGGACGGCGTCACTGTCACACGAATGAAAGTTGTATATTTACAAGCCGACGCACACATAGGGCCGCGCGCAAATCTGAGTTGAACTATCTATACTATAAAGGAAACATACCAGATAAATAGATACCTGTGCTACCTTATCATTTAGAACAGACCTGAGACCTTATCATTTAGTTAGTTTTATCACATAATCAGGTGATGTGAATACTGCGGTCAATGAACTTGAAATGTGTGAGTGACTAATATCTACAATATGTATAATATGTAAGTACCTACTTATAGCATAGGTTCATCGATCAAGGTCCCACCGGCCGCCACAGATGAATGTCCAAATCAAAAAACTAAACAAGACTGATGGATTTGGTTTATAGGTAACATGATTGACGAATTGTTTACTCTAAAAAACTTACTTTAATAAAAATTAAATATGGCTATTTCAGTGTGTTGTAAGTCGTGGTGGCCTAGTGGGTAAAGAACCAACCTCTGAAGTATGAGGGCGCGGATTCGATTCCAGGTCAGGCAAGTGCCAATGCAACTTTTCTAAGATTGTATGTACTTTCTAAGTATATCTTAGACAAAAAAGACTGTGTTTCGGATGGCACGTTAAATTGAAGGTCCCGGCTGTCATTGAACATCCTTGACAGTCTTTACGGGTATTCAGAAGCCAGTAAGTCTGACACCAGTCTAACCAAGGGGTATTGGGTTGCCCGGGTAACTGGGTTGAGGAGGTCAGATAGGCAGTCGCTGCTTGTACTCAGCTAAATCCGGTTAGACTGGAAGCTGTCCCCAACATAGTTCGGAAAAGGCTCGGAGGATGATGATGGCTATTTTAGTGTGTGTTTGCGCAGCAGGTTAACGTTAATATTCGAATCTAGCACCCTTTTTTGGGCCAAGTACACGATTGAACGGAAATTGGATAATTACAACAATGTCTTGTGTAATGCCAACAGTCGTTTGTTACTCAACCGAGAGTTACCTATTGATAGTTAGGTACATACCTACCAACTTATTCGTATCACGGTTGCTGAAAATGTTTTGAGGTAGGTAAGTATTACTTTATCATTTAAAAACAATGTTATCGCTATTTATAAATCCCTAGGTAACTTGATATAATAAAAAAATGCTGTAGTTACCTTCTATTTATAGGTACATAGGTAATTTTATGAAATTTTAAATATTTTCTGAGTAGTCCGATAATGTTACTTACTGATTTCGTTTTCATCTACATATCTTTTATCTTATAAGTAATTAAGGAAAGTTGTAGGTAAAGTGAAAAAAATAATTTTACATAACTATTAATAACATGTAATTTTTTACATAACCAGTCCTTTTAAAATAAATAGCCGTTTTCAAATCATAACAAAACGTTTGATCCGGTTTAGACCTTCTTGGGCAAGGAAACGGTCACAGTCTTGACTTCGAGGTAAGCATCGAGAGCAGCCATGCCACTGAAACAGAAACATTCCAATAAGAACCAAATAGATAAAACCAAAATAAAGCTAACACAACTCTTCATAGATCCCTTAAAACCTGAGTAAGTTTCTTGGATTAGTTTCAGTCAGGAGTGATATTTCTATCAACAGTAGTTGTGGAAGTAATGAAGTTCTTATACTGTGGACTATTAAAATCTTGTTAGGATTTAGGATTGTTTGAATCGATGCTAGAGAGACCAGGAGCTTCAAAATAGAGAAGTTAATAAATGTTCAAGTTACTCACTTTTCACGTCCAATTCCTGACTCTTTGAAACCTCCGAAAGGTGCCTGAGGAGTGAAACTCAAGTACGTGTTGACCCTGTAAAATTACCAAACAGTTAGTAAGAGGAAATTCGGAGACCAAAAGTTAGTAAGTAATATTCTAATTGGAATAAATCTTACCAGACGACGCCAGCCTCAACATATTTAGAGAACTGTAATGCGGTATTGACGTTGGTTGTGAAGATTCCAGCTGCCAAACCATAGTTGGTGTTGTTAGCTCGGTCTATGACTTCTTCTAAGGTATCGAACTTCAAAATACTTTGCACCGGGCCGAAAATCTGCAGAAAAGTCAAAGCGTTATAGTTCGATTACAATTTTAATCATGCAATGAATTATGGGTTAACTTCTAAAAGAATACTTGAATTACCTCTTCCTTTGCGATAGTCATATCATCTGTAACGTCAGCGAAGACTGTAGGCTGTATGTAGTAGCCAGTTGTGCCGATTCTGTTACCACCGCAAAGCAACTTTGCGCCTTCCTTTTTGCCCTTTTCAATGTAGCCAAGCACCTTCGTCATCATAGTTTCATCAACCTGAAAATTAAGTAGGTATGTTTTGTATTGATTCATTTATCTTCATTAAAATTTAAAGAGTTTATTCCCTCAGTTTATACAAGTACTAAAGTCGTTTTCGGAAGGATTTTCGTACCTGAGGACCGTTTTGTGTAGTTGGGTCTGTGGGGTTTCCAACCTTGATACTTTGTGCATGCTTTACAGCTGCTTCAACAAACTTATCATAGATGCCAGACTGAACGAACAAGCGCGAAGCAGCTATGCATATTTGTCCTTGATGGAAGAACACCCCATTTGCAGCATAAGGAACTGCTAAGTTCACTGAAACGTAAAAAGTTAGCTATAGGAGAAATCTACACAGGTATAATTTGTGTAGTTAGCTTACATTTTAATTAAATGAAAAACCTACGATCAGCGTCGTTCATGATAACAAGAGGACTCTTGCCGCCAAGCTCTAGAGTCACACGCTTCAGATTGTTAGCTCCAGCTGCTTGTTGTATCAGTTTGCCAACCTTTGGAAATAAAGATATTGGGTATGAAAGTGTTTCACGATATGCTCTTTCCATGCCGTGGACCATAAACCAATTTTAAAGAACTGCGTCATAAGGATAATTTCCTTGTTTGGTTTCTTCTCTTTTTCCACTCACCTCAACCGATCCGGTGAAAGAAATCTTGGCGACATCACTGTGATGAGTGAGAGCTGTTCCAGCGCCAGGGCCGAAGCCATTGACCACATTGACGACGCCTTTAGGTACACCGGCTTCTTTTAACAGCGACGCCAGCACCAACGCAGTTAATGGAGTCTGCTCTGCCGGCTTGACAACCACAGTGCATCCTTGAATATATAATGGATTCTTTAGCCTGTACCTTATTTTTTTACGTCACCATTTCGACTAAAATTCATCCATGATGTAAGAAATTTTAAATATGGAAAAATTGACACTTACCAGCGGCTAAAGCAGTGCAAACTTTGTTGAGGAACATGCCCACGGGTGCATTCCATGGAAGGATAAGTCCACAAACTCCCACTGGCTGTTTCAGGGTATAAGAGAACACCTCACCATCTGTTGACAGGAAAGGTAACTTCTAAATACATGCCCATTTTGTAAAATATGAGTAACCCATTTTGTATTGTCTTTACCTGCAGCAAGGGTATCGCCGTGTAACTTATCAGCGCAAGACGCTAAATAACGGGCCGTCTTTACAAAGCTTCCTACAAACATTGAAGCGAAATTCATTACTGTGCCATTGTTGTATGATTCCAACTCCGCAATATACTGGCCGTCTCTTTCGATTAGGTCTGCGAACTTGCGAATAATTTCACCACGCTGAGAGGCGTCCAATTGCCGCCATTCGGAGTTCCGATGGAAAGCCCGTTTTGCGGCTGCGACCGCTAAGTCAATGTCAGCCTGAAATTTTAATATTCGCTATTTTAATATCTCTAGGAACATAATAGTTTGACCAAGAGTATGTGTTTCAGGATACCGATTTGATATAATTGAAAATTGAAATCAAATAGAAGACAGATTCAGCCCTGAATCAGTGACCGCCAGGACCCATAAAAATTTGACTATGATACAATCATTCCAACTTCGTTTAGAAGGTCCCAACTTAGTCGGGTTCATAGAAAGTAAGGGAATTAATATTTCCACCAGCATTTTTACATGATTACGTTTGTTTAATTGATTACCAGCGTAGTACGTCCACCAACGAGGTGGACAGACGACCTTATAAAGGTCGCCGGAAGACGCTGGATGCAGGTCGCTTCCAACAGGTATCTGTGGAGATCAAAGGGGGAGGCCTATGTTCAAAAGTGGACGTCCTATGGCTGAGATGATGATGATGATGATGAATTGATTACCCAAAAACATAAACCGCAGCTGTTAGATCTGTGGAGGAGTGTTTCTTTCTTGTACTCAACATACCTTATCACCTTCAGCCACTTTGGCGATGACGGATCCATCATGGGGATTGTATGTCTCAAAAGTCTTTCCACTCTTTGCGTCCACCCACTCATTGTCGATGAACAACTGAAAGCGAATAAGTACAGTATTTTAATAAGTGAAGTACGTAATAGGTAATATTCGAATAATGACGAATTCATGATTACGCTAGAACATCTTTCGGCTTTCGTGAAATGAAAAAAAGAATGAAACATTAAAAACCGGATAACATTTATTTTTTGAAAACCATAAGACCGTTATAAATTGCATAGGCTTTTAAATATTTTCGCTCAATGAATTATTTAGTAATTCATGAACCCAAATTTTATGGTAAATTACATACAAGTAAGTGTTATAATGGTTCTATGTGAATCTATGATTTTTTCATATAGTTGAGTGAACTATTTTTTTCTTAGAAAATAATATGTACTCAAAGTTTCGAATATTTTTGAGGATGCTACTTCGGATCGAGAATTTAAAAAATATTTATGAGAATTAAAAAAATATTTTAACTAGGTAAAATTATTGTTAACTATATATGTACACTAGCTTCTGCCAGTGGTTTCACCCGCATCTCGTGGGAACCTCTGCACGAACCCGGATAAAAAGTAGCCTATAGCCTTCCTCGATAAATGGGCTATCTAACACCAAAAGAATTGTTCAAATCGGACCAGTAGTTCCTGAGATTAGCGCGTTCGAACAAACAAACAATCAAAGAAACAAACTCTTCAGCTTTATAATATTAGTATAGATATAAGATATACAAGCAAGTGAGAAAATATTAGAACATTTTCAAACATTTTTTTATTGTGTGCACACACTGTACCACATAATTTACTGTGTCTACAGTTTTTGCCTTCTTGGTATTTTTTTTCAAGTCTAATAATACCTAGTCACAACAGTTGGCACCTATCTATTATAAACTAGCTGACCCGGCGAACTTCGGTACCGCCTAATTATTGGAGGCATATTTAGTACCTAAGTCACAAACACACGACACAATACTTTTTTTTTCCTTATTTGCTCACCGTTTAGACCTTCCCTGGACTACGACAAACATTTTAAAACCAAAAATCAGCTCAATCAGCCCAGCCGTTCTCGAGTTTTAATCAGACTAACGAACAACAATTGGTTTTTATTTATATAGATATATGAATTTGAATGGGTTTTTCCTACGACTATGACATAATATTATGATAACAGTTGTTTACCACAAGAGCTCATCTTTTTTATTCAAGGAAATATTTAATAAGCTATCTATACTTTGGCAATATTTAGTTATTTATTTTTTGTTAATGGAGTTAACTTTTCTGGCTTAGATGCGCACGATTTCCTAAACGTAAAAACAGTTAGCAAATCAAATTACATACCTTAGTGTATTTTATTTGTGGAGCCATTTTAAAATAATATTCCAAATGAACGTTGAAGCACAATCACAAATTCGATAAACCAACCGGCAGCAACACCGGTCTGATGTTTACTGTTGATGATCTGAACAAAACAGGCTTTTATACTTGGATTACATCATTTGGGCTAGTCATCATGATACGACTATAAGCGGCCGCCAGCGAATCTCACGTAAACACTGCACTTATTGTGTATGTAGGTATACTTCTTAACCGACCATTTTTGAGAAAATCTGCTACCGTCCCATGGTATAAATCTTATTAAAAGCTCTAGAAATATTATGAAGCTGTTGCTCTGTTACATTATACTGGCAAAATTTTGACGTAGACTGCGGTTTGGTTTAAAAATAACATTGGTACTTATTTATAAATATAAAACAAAGTTCTAAGCTCACTGTCTTAAGGGTAATAAACTCAAAAGCTACAGAAAGGATTTTCAAAAGGAGAGTAAAAAAATATAAGTAGTCTTATATAAAAATATTAATTTTTCGAAGGAACATTAGATCGGGTAGCTAAATTGTTTTGTGGCTTATGATGATAATCTTCAATATTATGGTGCAACAATTGGATAAAAATATTTAATTTCATTAATTTTCATAAAATGCTTTGTCATGATGTGTATATAAAATTACATAATTATATTTATGTTTACACTAGATAGGGGCGAGACCAAAAGATTTCTTACGCTCGTGTGAGTTTTAAGTTTATGTGTGTGTTGATAAGATATGGGCCCTAGTAGGTAAAATACACTACCTACCTACTTGTAATGCCTTCTGAATGTCATAAAATCAACTCAAGTAAAAATCAAGATTACTTAAGATTATTTTAACGTTCAAGAATTTATAGATATGTCGGTAGGTAATATGTATGATATGAAAGGCCGTATAAATGGCGTAAACATAGGTACATTATTTTTGGGATTTTTATGACCCACATGTTTGCGCATGATTAATTTCAGTACAGATTATTACTAAACCAATTTATTTATCGGTAGTAATACATCAAATAAGTTACTTAAAGGTTTATGCTTTTAATAATACACAGCTGTAGTTGCATTCCATCCAAAAAATACTTAACAATAAAAGGTCTACAGTTTATTTGTGAACCTCCTCCTTTTTTAAATCCGCTGAAAAGAGAAACCAGCTTCTAAAAACACCGAAAATTAAATGGTCTTTTCACAGCTTATTACATGAAAGTATTTTTAAAGTAAGGAATACTCAGATTATAGTCTGCCTAGCCTTTTCCATCTATGTTAGAGTCTACTTCCAGTCTAACAGGTTGCAGCTGAGTAGGTACCAGTGCTTTACAAGGAGCGACTGCCTATCTGACTTCCTCAACCCAGTTATCCGGGCAATCCCAATACCGCGGGAACACGATACGCGGGAACGGGATATGCGGGAAATAGCTAGTTAGAAATATTTTAGCTTTTAATTTAAATTCAGAATGCTATCTAAAAGGAAACAACTATCTATGCAGGTTGAATTCATTTTTAACGACCTTATCATTTCGGAAATTTTATCATAACATCAAGTGATGTAAATACTTGAATGTCAATGAACTTTAAATGTGGGAGTGATGTAACGCCATAAAGTAAATAGTCTTTGTGTGCCGCCTACAATATACAGGGTTACTGGTAAGTAGACCGCATCCTTTTAGGAGGTGATAGTATAGGTCAATACGGACAAATTTGACCCTGGGATACACTGGGCAAAAGTTAACCCGTTTCAAGAGAATCGAATTTCAAGATCAGTCGTCTAGGTACACGTATAAATTTTCATTATTAGTCAAAAGTCTCGTTTTTGTGGTTTTTTATGTGTTTTTGGATAGAAGATGAATCATTTCACAATAACAAACCATAAAACTGTACAAATCACAGAGGAAATTATAGCGAACAGCAATTACTTTTTTAGTCGATATTTTCTCAAAAATATTACTCTTAATTTTTTTGTGCAGAATACTTAAAAAACATCTACATTTATCTAGCTATCCAAAAAGCCACAAAACACACAAAAATCCGCAAAAACGAGACTTTTAACTAGTAATAAAAATGTATACGTGTACCTAGACGACTTGTAAAGAAAAGATCTTAAAATTCGATTATCTTGAAACGGGTTAACTTTTGCCCAGTGTATCCCAGGGTCAAATTTGTCCGTATTGACCTATACTATCACCTCCTGAAAGGATGCGGTCTACTTACCAGTAACCCTGTATACCAGTACATATATAGTCAGAAATCTTCAGTTTATGATCATCCGCCATCATCACGCTTAAATCAAAATCTAGAATTAGCTGTATTTTTTTAAGTTTGAAAAGTATAAAAATACAACACTTTTCGAACGCCCAAAACCACTTCATTACTTCCTATTTGTCATTGCTGGGAAGAAGAAGTGGCACAAGAAACTCCTCAGCAAAACATAAGTATCTGTGTGTTAGTTTTGAAGAAACTTAATACAAAATTATGTAATTCATAACATTCTTGACAAAAAATAATTTTAATAATGGTACAATACAAAGTCGTCAACTCAACGTCAACAAAAAAATGATGTCAAAAAAAGCCATGTATTCACTGGGAAACAATGTTTCAGATACACAGTTTCTGAAACATCACGTAGATGTTTACAGCAACAATGTTTCGGAAACTGCCGTCCACACCGTCAGATGTTTACAATATGTCGCCCGAGGAAGTAGTGTTGTTGTGTGGTGCCTACATTTATTTGCATAAGTCCATTTCTAGTAAAAAGAAAAAGAAAAGAGAAATTACTTGCTATGAAGACATTTATTTGGCGTTTATAAACAAATGAAACACGCGTCCACACTTGTATCCATATGTTGCGCAACTGATTTGTTTCTGTGCTCCCCGCCACGGGTGAGGAGCACAGAAACATTCGATAAACACATACGTTCTTACCACAAAAACTTTTTAACGTCAGTTTAAGGCTTGTCTAAAAAAATGTCAAATTATGACGTTGACATATGGTTCATTTTGGAGCCACATTTTTTTTAGACAAGTGTAAAACAGTGGTTAAAGTTTTTGTAGTAAGGCCAATACCGTCTTACCACAAAAACTTTTAAACTTCAGTTTATGCCTTGTCTAAAAAAATGTCAAATTATGACGTTGACATATGGTTCATTTTGCAGCCAAAATTTTATTAGACAAGTGTAAAACAGGGTTTAAAGTTTTTGTAGTAAGACCCGTATGGCCTTACTACAAAAACTTTAACAACTGTTTTACACTTGTCTAAAAAAAATGTGTCTCCAAAATGAACCTTATGTCAACGTCATATGGCAAGTCTTAAACTGACGTTAAAAAGTTTTTGTGGTAAGACGGGTAGTGTTTACAGAAACAAAATTATTTGTTTCAGAAACACGTAGATTTTGTTTCTGAAACAGTGTTTATAAACAATTGTTTCTCAGTGAATACATGGCTAAAAAGTCGTGGTGGCGTAGTGGGTAAACGACCAACCTCTCAAGTATGAAGGCGCGGGTTCGATCCCAGGTCAGGTAAGTACCAATGCAACTTTTCTAAGTTTGTTTGTACTTTGGTTGCCCGGGTAACTGGGTTGAGACGGTCAGATAGGCAGTCGCTCCTTGTAAAGCACTGGTACTCAGCTGAATCCGGTTAGACTGGAAGCCGACCCCAACATGGTTGGGAAAAAGGCTCGGAGGATGAATGGTACAATACAAAGTATAAGACCTTCAACCAATACTGGCTACACACCCATACATATCTCTGTCTATGACCTCAACAACAACCTGTTCCTGAAACTTTTAAGTTATCACGCGTCAGGGCTCTCTATAAGAACAAAGGCGACCGGTCGGAATGTGGTTCTTACCGCGGTATTTCACTGCTCTCTGTCTCTGGAAAAGTCTTCGCCAGAGTACTTCTGAACCGCCTCAGGAACCTCTCTGAAAAGATTCTGCCGGAAACCCAATTTGGTTTCAGACCAGACTGAGGAACTTGTGAGGCAATATTCGCAGTCCGTCAACTCCAGGAAAAAAATAGAGAGCAGGGACAGCACTTGTATCTCTGCTTTATTGATCTGGAAAAAGCCTTTGACTGCGTCCCTCGCGAGGCCCTCTGGAAGGTACTGAGAAAGTTGGGGTGTACAGAGAAGTTCATAAGACTCCTGCGACTCCTGCACGATGACATGCAATGTTGTGTAGCGGTTGAAGATGACCAATCGAGCTTCTTCTCCGTCACCTGTGGAGTGAAGCAAGGTTGTGTCCTGGCTCCCACATTGTTTGCATTATATTTCGCAGTTGTAGTCCGGGAAGTATTGACTTCTTCTCCTGAAGGAGTTCGTATTCGTTATCGGACTGACGGCAAACTTTTCAATCTGAATAGACTCAAGGCGACCACAAAGGTGTCCTATGCACATATACAGGACATTATGTATGCAGATGACCTCTGTTTCGTGGCTGAATCCCCTGAAGTCCTGCAACAGCTAGTCACGAACCTTCACAAGCAGTGCTGTACATTTGGTCTAAAAATCAGCATCAAAAAGACAGAAGTGATGTCTTTAGACAATCACGGACGTCAAGAACTGACCATTATGCTTGGTGAAGATGTGCTGAAGCAGGTCGATAAATTTCGATATTTGGGGAGCATTATAACATCAAAGTGCGACCTTGACGCCGAAATCAATAGCAGAATTGGTGCTGCAGCCGCTGCTTTCGGCAAATTCGACAAGAAGGTCTTCAGCTCCCATGACCTAAAGATATCCACAAAGGTCTCTGTGTATATGGCAGTTGTATTGCCTTGTATACTCTACTCAGCGGAAACATGGACACCATACCGACGCCACATCAAGCAACTAGACCGCTTCCACCTCAAATGTCTGCGCAAAATATTAAATATCCGTTGGTTTGATCGTGTGCGTAACACAGAAGTGTTGAGGAAAGCCAATGTAGGTGGCATTGAAGCATACCTCATGAGGAGACAGCTTCGTTGGTGCGGGCATGTACTACGCATGCCGGATACTAGAGTGGCCAAGCGCATCCTCTACTCCGAGTTGCAGGAGGGCAAGCGGAAACGTGGCGGACAGCTGCTGCGATACAAGGATGTGCTGAAGCGCCACATGAAAAGCTGTTCCATTGAACCGTCTCAGTGGGAGAATCTGGCATCCAACCGCAGAGACTGGAGAAGCCGCGTTAAAGCCAAAGTCTTTGACTTTGAAGCACGCCGGCTTTCTGAGTTGGATGCCAAACGAGATGAGTTGAAAGCTCGACCACCTGTAGCTATCAACTACAACTTTGTGGCTGGTACCCTGACATGTCCGCAGTGTGCGCGGACTTTCACGCACAAAATTGGATACTCCAGCCACATGAGAGCACACGCACGCCATTAGGGTCGAAGTGGTCGCCGTTGCCGAAATCGGCGTGGAAGATTATTATTATAAATGTATGTCTCTTCCAGACCTCGGGACTATAGAGTCCCGGATTTTTGGGAGGCGAACGTGGGGCCGAAGCCAACACGCTGAAGCCCTTTTGAGACAACTTTAATGAAATGGTGTCACAAAACCGACGATTATCCCTGTATACACTATAGAAATGTACCCAAGGACAATCCCCGGTTCTGTGCTAAACTATTGCTAACTATGGATGAAAACTACTTAGGCTATTGTGATGGGATGCTAATGGACTAGGAATGGGGAAACTACGGGAACTATGGCACCTGCCGATGACAATGTATTAAATACATGTTAAAATGGCAGGTGGAGACTCGCCAACTCACTTACTGGGCCCCCAGGAATCAGTCACTGAAAAGCAACAAGAGGGCAACAGGGACATGAGCGGCTGAGAAGGGTGAGGATACCTCGGCGGACTTTAAACGCAGATCACGCGCTCCCTGTGGGTCCAGCATCACCGGCCCACTCGCCACTTACCACGAGGCACCTACCCTCCGAGCAGGACTAACCTTGCTCTAGCGACTCCACTCTGACCGGCCGATGAAGGCAAGCCAAGAGGCGGGAGACCTATCCCCCGTCATGCTTCACTCCGGCAAGCCGGAGGTGGGGGACAGTATACTCTCCCTGGAGCACTCGGATATATAGCCCCGCGGGGTCGCTACTCCCCGTCATCCGCCTCAGATGCCCTGCGGTTATTATTATTATGACCTCAAGCAGTGCACCTCATCTCTGATGCAGATGATATCTACCTAACAAATCGGCCGACTCCAAAACATATCTTGGTTTATACTTAGATTAAGTAATTTTCTTCTCTCAAAATAATTTGAAATAAACGAGAGGAAATATTTGAGTATTTTACTAACATGTCAACGATAGTCTGGCATCATTGTCATGGCAAAGTGCTGCTATCATAGACTTCAAAATTATCTTGTGTAATGGCATAACAATCAGGAGTTAATTCCAGGGGCTAATTTCAAACAAATACCAACTTATTTGTGTGATGGCTGGTGAAAATGCTCTAAGGTATGACGTTATTACCAATTCAAAACAATGCAATTGTTCTTGTCTTTGAATGTATTAATTAATATCTATTATCCCCCTTACTTATAAAATCTCTAATCACCTTCTAAGCAACATTTTAACTAATCACTAATCAATGTTAGTTAAAACATGCTTAAGCAACGTTTATAAGTAAGAATTTTCTTAAACAGTCCTTAAGTATTACTTATATTTAATTCACGTTTATAAGTAAGGCTGTATATCTTTAGATATCTTATCATAAATTGTTGTCTACAGAAGTAGACAAACCTATTCATTGAAAGTTATGTTATAACTCACTCCTAATATTGACATCTAATATAAAAGGAAATTATAGGTAAGGCGGTTAATAAAATACTTTTACATTACAATAAAAATTTAATTAAACAAATCGATTTTTTTTTTGCATAATCAGTCCTTTCAAGATAAAGAGCCGTTTTCAAATCTTAACAAGTCGATTATTTCAGTTTAGACCTTCTTGGGCAAAGAAATGGTGACAGTCTTGACTTCGAGGTAAGCATCGAGAGCAGCTAAACCACTGAAACAGATGATACATTCCATTAACAAATTGATGAAATCAGTGAGTAAAATTCTCGTGGTTAGTCAACATCTGTATATGTGTCGCAGGGATATGATAAAAAAAGGGATTTGATCAATTCCCTAAGGGATTTGATCAAATCACGGAGGATGTTAAAATAACAACACGATTTTATCTTTTCCCTCAACAAATCTAGTGAATTGAACAAATCCCTAAATTGGTTCAGTGAAATGACAAAAAACATGTCAGGTTCTTGTTTGGGTCGCGCTTGCAAACACTAGGCAAGCCGTAGGTGTCTGTCACGCACGATGCAAAACGAATAGATGTGCCTGTAAGAAAAATAATAAAATAATGTATTATGTAATTCACGATGCCACAAATCATGTCAAATCATCACATGTTTTAATAAGTTACTATTACAAAATAGGCATATCTTACGCAACTAAAATTAAAAAAATTTTTTTTTTGTTCATTCTTTAAAAAAATATATTGTTCTGAGTAATGGTGATTTTTTATATCAATATTTCCGTGCATTGCACACACCTGATTATAGTGATTTTCATAATTATGTAGGTATATCTTACCAAATAAACTTTTACCAAATAAACTTTTTTTTTTGCGCTGGCAACACCGGTGATAAGTCGTGAAAAAACGGCTCGCCGTAGTATTATTTCTAAAAAAATATATTATAGTAATAATCTAGCCTAAAACTCATTTATTATTGTGAAATATTATAAACAAGTGTTGCTTATAGTGTATCTCATGTGTTTTAACAGAAAGGAATCTAGTCCTATAGACGTAAACGATAGCTTGGTTACTCTGAGCAAGTGGTTTGCCGCGAATAACTTGCTTCTTAATTCTTCCAAAACGAAATGCATTAAATTCTCTTTACCTAATGTAACACCAGTAGGGCTCAATATCGTTCTGGACGATAATAAATTAGATGTTATTAATCAAACCGTCTTCCTGGGCATCACCATTGACTCTAAATTGCAATGGGGTGCCCACATCTCAGCACTGTCAAAGAGGCTGAGTTCCGCAGCTTATGCAGTCAGAAAAATAAGATAGATTACTGACGTTGCTACTGCTAGGCTCGTGTATTTCGTTTACTTCCATTGTATTATGTCCTATGGTATTTTACTGTGGGGGGCAGCGGCTGACGTAAACTCAATCTTCGTTCTCCAGAAAAGGGCAGTTCATGCAATTTATGGCCTCGGCCCTCGCGAGTCATTAAGAGAATTATTTAAAGAAATTGACATACTGACACTACCTTCTCTTTATATACTAGAAAATATCATGTTCGTACGCAAAAACTTAAATCAATTTAGTGTTAAAAGTGATATACATTCCATTAATACAAGAAACAAACACAAGCTAGTAGTTCCGAGATTCAGATTAACGAAATCAAATAAATCGTTTTTAGGGAATTGTGTCCCTTTTTACAACAAGCTGCCTAAGTGTATAACCGATCTCACGGATACAAAATTTAAGAACACTTTAAAATCCACCCTAATTAAAAAAGCTTATTATAAAATTCAAGACTTTGTTGACGATAAAGATATTATATGGCGATAACTCATCTCTCCATGTGTGTCTTCCCTGGCAATTAAACGACTTTTCTTCTCCCTTTGCATTGTATAGATTTACAGTTTAACTTTCTTGCATTGTATAATTCTGTGAGCTTACTATTGTTATGTAATAGACTGTTTGTACTGTGACTATATTACTTTTTAAAAAGAGTGTCTATGGAGTTTCTTGCCGGCTCTTCTCCATAAGACCAACTTTTTGGAACCGTGCAACTAATGTGACGTTTCATAGGTGCCTGCAAAGGCCTATGTGAAATAAAAAGATTTTGATTTTGATTTTGATTTTGATTTTGAAACCTTTAAAATATCAAAGCAAAATTATTTTTGTCATTTCACTGAACCAATTTAGGGATTTGTTCAATTCACTAGATTTGTTTAGGGAAAAGATAAAATCGTGTTGTAATTTTAACATCCTCCGTGATTTGATCAAATCCCTTAGGGAATTGATCAAATCCCTTAGGGAATTGATCAAATCCCCGTTTTTATCATATCCCTGCGACATATGCACCGTTGCGGGGCGAAACACGTACAGAGAGTACAGTCCATTTATTGTCTCGCAGAATTAAAGCTACTTATTTTTCATAACGTTTTAAGTTAAGAAGCATTGTACAGTTTACTTACTTTTCGCGGCCAATTCCTGACTCCTTGAAACCTCCGAAGGGTGCTTGAGGACCTTGACCAAAGTACATGTTGACCCTGCAAAATTAAAATACTTAACAATGAGTAAGAGTAAAACATAGTCATGATCAATAAAGTATTTAACGGAGTTAATAATATAATTGGTCAATAAGTAGCGTCCTCATTATATATTCCATCTTACCAGACGACGCCAGCCTCAACATATTTAGAGAACTGTAAGGCATTATTGACATTTGTTGTGAAGATTCCAGCTGCCAAACCATAGTTGGTGTTGTTTGCTCGGTCTATGACTTCCTCTAAGGTGTCAAACTTCAATATACTTTGCACCGGGCCGAAAATCTAGAGAATGACGAAACAAAATTTAAGAAAATCATCAGTGTAATTTCAATCATGCAGTGAATTATGGGTTCCCTTTAATATTATAGCTGAGTTACCTCTTCCTTTGCGATAGTCATATCATCTGTAACGTCAGCGAAGACTGTAGGCTGGATGTAGTAGCCAGTTGTGCCGATTCTGTTGCCACCGCAAAGCAGCTTTGCGCCTTCCTTTTTGCCCTTTTCAATGTATCCAAGTACCTTTGTCATCATAGATTCATCGACCTGAAAATTAAGTGAATTTTGTGTTGATTCATTATCTTCATTAAAATTAAGAGTTTTTTTTCCAGTTTTAATCTCGTTTCTTTTTATACCTGAGGACCGTTTTGCGAAGTTGGGTCTGTGGGGTTTCCAACCTTGATGGTTTGTGCATGCTTCACAGCTGCTTCAACAAACTTGTCATAGATACCAGACTGAACGAACAATCTGGAAGCTGCTATGCATATTTGTCCTTGATGGAAAAATACTCCATTTGCAGCGTAAGGAACCGCTATGTTTACTGAAACGTACGAAGTTAGTTTTAGAAAGTTAATTTGAGTGGTTAGTTAACATTTTAGTTAAACAAAAAACCTACGATCAGCGTCGTTCATGATAACAAGAGGGCTCTTGCCGCCCAGCTCCAGAGTCACACGCTTCAGATTGTTAGCTCCAGCTGCTTGTTGTATCAGTTTGCCAACCTACGAGAGCAAATATGTCATGAGTAAACAAAGGACAATTTTTAAGAACTTTTGAAGACAGACAACTGTGGGTTCTCTTTTGTCACTCACCTCAACTGAGCCGGTGAATGAAATCTTGGCAACATCACTGTGATGAGTGAGAGCTGTTCCGGCTCCAGGGCCGAAGCCATTGACGACATTGACGACTCCCTTGGGTACACCGGCTTCTTTAAGCAGTGCCGCTAGCACCAACGCAGTTAATGGAGTTTGCTCTGCTGGCTTGACAACCACAGTGCATCCTTGAAGACATAACGAAAGAAAAAAATTAAAGGTACTGTACTTTTATATTAAGGTATTAGGACGTCAATTTATAAAATCATAATTACTTACCGGCGGCTAAGGCAGTGCAAACTTTGTTTATGAACATGCCAATGGGTACATTCCAAGGAAGAATAAGTCCACACACTCCAACTGGCTGTTTCAGGGTATAAGAGAATACCTCACCATCTGTTAACAGTAAAGTAAACTTATACATGTCATATTATTCATACATTTGACATGAATGTGTCTGTACATATGGTTTTGTCTTTACCTGCAGCAAGGGTATCGCCGTGTAATTTATCAGCGCAAGATGCTAAATAACGAGCAGTCTTTACAAATCTTGATACAAATAGTGAAGCGAAATTCAGTACTGTGCCATTGTTGTATGATTCCAACTCCGCAATATACTGGCCGTCTCTTTCGATGAGGTCTGCGAACTTGCGAATAATTTCACCACGCTGAGAGGCGTCCAATTGCCGCCATTCGGAATTCCGATGGAAAGCCCGTTTTGCGGCAGCGACTGCCAAGTCAATGTCAGACTGAAATTTAAATATTCGCTATTTTAATATCTCTTCATACATAACACTTTTGCCAAGTCTATCTTCGATCGTTTCGATTTCATTGTAACCTAAACTGAAATCAAAAAATCAAAAAATAGACAAACAGCCCTGAATCAGTAACCACCATAAAAAATTTGAGTATGATACAATTAATCCAACTTCAACTAAATTTTTGAAGGTCCCAACTTAGTCGGGTTTCTAAAAAGAAAGGGAATGAATATTTTATATTAATTTTAGGATTTCGATCGCGCGTAGTCAAACTGCAACAACTGTTAAACGAGGATATTATTATTGCTTATTTTCGAGAAATTGCGAGGACTGTTTTGTTGTTTTTCCTTGAAGGTACTCAACATACCTTATCACCTTCAGCCACTTTGGCGATGACGGATCCATCATGTGGGTTGTATGTCTCAAAGGTCTTTCCACTCTTTGCGTCAACCCACTCATTGTCGATGAACAACTGAAACCAATTTGTTTCGAGATATAAAATAAAAACCCTGTGCTCCAATTCTTGTAACTGAATTGTTCGTCACTTTTGCAGTTATTGCAAGCAATTTTTTCTAGACCCTAAAGAATAAAAGGCATACCTTGGTATATTTTATTTGTGGTGCCATTTTAACAAAATAATATAAATAAATGTTCAGTAAGCACAATCACAAACTCGACACAACGACGGGCACTAACACCAGTCTGATATCAACTGTAGATCTGATATATTTATTGTTGATTTTATCGAAACAAATCTATCTTAGATTAGTCACGATGATATGGCTAATACGGTGACCGCCAGTACTTAATCGTACTTACGTAAATACCTACTGCATGTGGATAATGTGCCTTGGTTGAAACATCACCATTCTTAGAATAAAGTCCTCAATGTCCCTAGTCTGATGTAGCCTATCCTTTCTGTTCAGTAAATCTTGAGCAATTTTTGTACGAACGGGGTTCTCCATTAGATAGTTCACATGTAAGGCTTAGGTATGCCCATTTTCTATTTTTTTGAATACTTACAATTTTTTTGGGGCTTATGATCATAAACTTCAATATTTTTATATAACTAATAATACCTGAGCGTTTCAACCCTAAAAAGTACGAAAATATGGTTCAAAAATAATATTTTTGCATAACATAAGACAATCCCCAAAAACATACCATTACCAACTTCACCACTTCCTATGTGTTATTGCTGACAAGAAAAGTGGTGTAACAAACTCCCTAGCCTGTTAAGTTTGTGGAATCTTAATATAAATTATGCCATTCATGACATACTTGACAAAAAAGATGATATTAAACAAAAATAATAGTTTTCAATACAAGGTAAAATGTCTCCAACCAATATTGGCTACACACCCCTACAAATCTCAAGATGTTATTACCAATTCAAAACAATGTTATCGTTAAAATCTTGGAATTTATCATTATCTGTTAACAAATCCTTGGGTGTCTTATCATAAATTGTTATTCACCTGAGTTGATAGACCTGCCTATTAAAGGTTATATAATAACCTAATTTTTAGAGCATTTAACCAATGGAATCATCTAATAATGTTTACTCGTTGATATCTAATAGAAAAGAAACTTGTAGGTAAGGCGGAATATAAAATGATTTTAGGTTATAATAAACATTTAATTATACAAAACGATAAATTAATAATGACCTTTTTGCATAATCAGTCCTTTCAAAATAAAAAGCCGTTTTCAAAACTTAACAAGTCGTTTATTCCAGTTTAAACCTTCTTGGGCAGGGAAATGGTGACAGTCTTGACTTCGAGGTAAGCATCGAGAGAACCCATGCCACTGAAACAGATGATACACTCCATTACCAAATTGATGAAATCAGTGAGGAACACTGGACCCCCTAAATTACCTTGTTGAGGAGGTTAGGTTAGTTAAGAGGCATAGTACGGTTTACTTACTTTTCACGTCCAATTCCAGACTCTTTGAAACCACCGAAGGGTGCTTGAGGACAAAGACCTAAGTACATATTGACCCTGCAAAATTAAAATTCAGTTACTAAGAGTAAATGATATATAAACAAAGCATTTAAATGCGTTAATAGATTAGTCAATAAACAGGGTCCTCATTATAATCTCTTACCAGACGACACCAGCCTCAGCATATTTAGAGAACTGCAGTGCGGTATTGACATTTGTTGTGAAGATTCCAGCTGCCAAACCATAGTTGGTGTTGTTAGCTCGGTCTATGACTTCCTCTAAGGTATCGAACTTCAAAATACTTTGTAGCGGGCCGAAAATCTAGAGAATGACAAAACAAATTGTATAAAATCATCAGTGTAATTTCAATCACTCAATGAATTATGGGTTCACTTTAATATTATAGCCGAGTTACCTCTTCCTTTGCGATAGTCATATCATCTGTAACGTCAGCGAAGACTGTAGGCTGGATGTAGTAGCCAGTTGTGCCGATTCTGTTACCACCGCAAAGCAGCTTTGCGCCTTCCTTTTTGCCCTTTTCAATGTAGCCAAGCACCTTCGTCATCATAGTTTCATCGACCTGAAAATTAAGTGAATTTTGTGTTGATTCACTATCTTCATTAAAATTTAGAGTTTTTTTTTATTCCAGTTTTAATTTTGTTTCTTTTTTTTACCTGAGGACCGTTTTGCGAAGTTGGGTCTGTGGGGTTTCCGACCTTGATGGTTTGTGCATGCTTCACAGCTGCTTCAACAAACTTGTCATAGATGCCAGACTGAACGAACAAGCGGGAAGCTGCTATGCATATTTGTCCTTGATGGAAGAATACTCCATTTGCAGCGTAAGGAACCGCTATGTTTACTGAAACGTACGAAGTTAGTTTAAGAAATAATCTACACATAAGTAAGTTGAGTGGTTAGTTAACATCTTAGTTTAATAAAAAACCTACGATCAGCGTCGTTCATGATAACGAGAGGACTCTTGCCGCCCAGCTCCAGAGTCACACGCTTTAGATTGTTAGCTCCAGCTGCCTGTTGTATCAGTTTGCCAACCTGCGAGAATAAATATGTCATGAGTATTCGTATCTACTACATAGGACAATTTTTAAGAACTTTTGAAGACAGACAACTGCGGCTTCTCTTTTGCCACTCACCTCAACTGAGCCGGTGAATGAAATCTTGGCAACATCACTGTGATGAGTAAGAGCTGTTCCGGCACCTGGGCCGAAGCCATTGACGACATTGACGACTCCCTTGGGTACACCGGCTTCTTTTAGCAGTGCCGCCAATACCAACGCGGTTAACGGAGTCTGTTCTGCTGGCTTGACGACCACAGTGCATCCTTAAAGACATAACGAAAGAAAAAAAATATTGTATAGATTACTAGCTTTTGCCCGCGGCTTTGCTCCCGTCAACTGACTTCTCTACTTTACCCTATTTTTTTTTCATAAGAACCTCCTGACAATAACAAACACAACAAAAAAAGAATTAGCCAAATTGTTCCAGGCGTTGTTGAGTTATGCGCATACCAACACATTTTGCGATTCATTTTTATATTATAGATGTACTTTTATACTAACGTATTCGGTATGGGACGTCAAATTATAAAATCGTTATTACTTACCCGCGGCTAAGGCAGTGCAAACTTTATTTATGAACATGCCAACTGGTACATTCCATGGAAGGATAAGTCCACAAACTCCCACTGGCTGTTTCAGGGTATAAGAGAACACCTCACCATCTGTTGATAGTAAAGTAAACTTGTAAATACATGCCCATTTTGTGAAATATGAGTAACCATTTTGTTTTGTCTTTGAAATAAAGGAATAAATAAAATTTACCTGCAGCAAGGGTGTCGCCGTGTAATTTATCAGCGCAAGACGCTACAAAACGAGCAGTCTTCACAAAGCTTCCGACAAACATTGAAGCGAAATTTAGAACTGTGCCATTGTTGTATGATTCCAATTCCGCAATGTACTGTCCGTCTCTTTCGATGAGGTCTGCGAACTTGCGAATAATTTCACCACGTTGAGAGGCGTCCAATTGCCGCCATTCAGAATTCCGATGGAAAGCCCGTTTTGCGGCAGCGACTGCTAAGTCAATATCAGCCTGAAATTTTAATATTCGGTTTAGTTTTTTTCAATTTCATCTCTTTGAGTTGGTATATATTTGAAACAAGTTTTTCTTTTAGTGCTTTTGTATTTTTTAGACAAAGACAGATGAAGTGAAATCCGTAAGTGAAGAGCCATGACCCAAAAACTGTATGATGAAGTTATTCCAACTTTTATAATTTCCGAAGTTCCCAACTAAGTCTTGCTCCTGAAAGTAAAGAAGGGTGAATAATTCTGATAGCACCTTTTTTTCTTTTACCCAATTTATTACCTTTTTACCTTTGTTCCGCCTAAGGCTTAACCTTAGGCGGAAATATTGTTCATTCTCAAGATATTCAACCGAGGTCTGTTTTTTGTATAATCAAAAATTAAGAGATACAACATACCTTGTCACCTTCAGCCACTTTGGCGATGACGGATCCATCATGAGGGTTGTATGCCTCAAAGGTCTTTCCACTCTGCGCGTCAACCCACTCATTGTCGATGAACAACTGCAATCAATTCGTTTCGAGACATAAAATAAAAACCTCAAATGAATTGTTCGTCACTTTTGTATGTATTGCAATCAATTTTAGGCATCAAAGATTAAAAAGCTTTTTATTGAGTTCTGACATAAAATTGAGTAATTTAATAAAATTGGTACGTCAAATAACGAAATAACCAACCTTGGTGTATTTTATTTGTGGTGCCATTTTAATATAATATTATAAATTAATGTTGAGGTAAGTACAATCACAAACTCGACACATCGACCAGCACTAACACCAGTCTGATATTGACTAAAGATCTGATATATTTATTGTTGGTTTTATCGAAACAAATCTATCTTAGATTAGTCACGATGATATGGCTAATACGGTGACCGCCAGTGAATCGTACTTACGTAAATACTGCAGGGGGTAATGAGAGGGCACGCCACCATCGTGGCGGTAAGTCCCCTCTTTGAGGAGTGGCTCGGGAGGAGTCACGGCGCCCTCACGTACCGCATGACGCAGGTCCTCACCGGACACGGTTGTTTCGGGAGGTACCTGCACCGAATCGGTCGTGAGGAGGCGCCCGGGTGTCACCATTGTGCGGACAGCCCCGAGGACACGGTGGACCACACAGTCCAGGTGTGCCCCGCATGGGAGGGGCACCGCCGGGTCCTCGTCGAGGCTTTGGGCGGCGGCGACCTCTCGCGTCCGGCCGTGGTTCAGGCCATAGTCCGGGGCGAGAGGGAATGGGACGCCGTCGCCTCCTTCTGCGAAGCGGTCATGCTCGAGAAGGAGGAGGCGGAACGCCAGAGAGTTCGCACCTCTCATCCCGGCCGCCGCGCTGGACCAGGTAGACACCATGGACGCCGTGTGTCGCGAGATGACTCCCGGCCACCGTAGGCGTGGGTCTGTGGGCGGTGAGTTCGGGTGGCTCATCGCCCCTCTGTCTACTTAGACGACAGACCCGTGTCGATGGCGCACGTTGTTCCACGCGCTCCTCAAAGAGATGTCAGCAACCCCAGCGGGGCCCAGCAGGGCCAAGGCCTGCCGGGGCTGCGGGTTGTTCGAAAGAGATACCTCGGCCCTGGTACACAAAAGGCCTATGACGGAACACGACGGTTTTTAGTCAGTAAGAGTCTGACACTCCCTCTCCGCTGCTAACCCACAGCGGGAGAGGGGTCATTTGATGATTTTTGACGTCGTTAAAAAAAAAAATGGGGGATAATGAGCCTTGGTTGAAACATCACCAAACTCAAAACATAGTCCTCAGTATTTTTTATTGCCTATAGCAGATCTAACTCAAAATTACTTAATGGATTTTCACCATGAGATAGTTCGAAAGGAAGGCTTAGCCCATTTCCAACTTTTTTGTTATAGGTAAATATTTTACAAAATTTTTGGGGCTTATGATGATAAACTTCAATATTGTTATGCAACAATTGGGTAAATTAATTAATTTACTACATTGTCATAAAGTGCTTTGTCATGATGTGTATGTAAAATTACATCGATGTAGGTACTTATGCTTACACTAGATTGGCAGTGATAGGGACGAGCCCCAAAACACTTCTTGTGCTGGTGTGAGTGTGAAGTTTATGTGTGAGTAAATCGTGCGTAATAAGATATGCACGGGTAATGTATGTAGGTACCTATCTACTTAAATAATAATAGGTCTTTACCTATGAAATTGCCGTTTTGTGTGAAAAAATTTAAAAGATTTTTTTTCATGTATCTTTTATTTCTATTGATCAAAGTAATTACCCATGCAATCAATGCATCTTTGCCAACGCAGTGGCAGTGAATTGATACCCTTCTGAAAGAAATTAGCTGGACGGGAGGCAACCATTTCTTCAAAGGCAGTTTGTACTGCCTCTTGGGTATTGAATTTTTTTCCCGACAAAAAGTTATCCAAATTCTGGAAAAAGTTGTTGTGTGTGGGCACAAGGTCTGGTGACTGGTGGATGACGGAAAAATTCATTCATTTGTGTGTCTGTAGAGCAGTGCAAGGCTCGTTTCGACGCGTACTTCGCGCTAGCGTTCATTGAGTTCGTGGGACATCGATTTGTTAAGCTTTTTTACCTTGCCAATTTGACGCAAATGGATCAATATATTGTTTTGACGCTAACGTCGAAAGCTTTAGCCGTAGATTGTGTATCATCAGCTTCCACAATCGCCTTTAATTCATCGTTGTCGATCAAAGTCTTCGGTTCAACTTTCAGGTCGAAATTTCCAAAACGGAAGCGAGCATACCAATAACAGGTGGTGTGTTGGTTAGCAGTGTTAGCTCCGTAAACGTCGTTGATGTTACGTGCCGCTTGTGCCGCGATGCTGCACCACGGTATTCATATTCCGTAATTACTTGTTTTTTTTACGTATCCACGATGAAGAAGAAGATTGAAATGCGATGACAATGTAGCACTAATCAATAAACTAATGACTACTTTTGGACGAGGAATTCCATGTTTTTTAAATAAAATTAAAATTCTTAGCCAAACAAAAAATATTATGATTTGAAATAGCCATAACCGCAAAACGGCAATTTCATAGGTAAAGACCTAATATTTAAGATCAACTCTAGTAAAAGGATTATTATTATAATTTTTAGGTATGTATTGACAAAATTCAACCATATTTTCACAGCTCAGTTGCTCTTCTCGAATCTCAAAGTACCGCACTTTTATCAAAATATGTAGGTACTATAATTTTCAGTAGCAGGTAAAAGAAGATTACTGATGGAACAATTAGCGAATATTCTAAATAAAATCTCGAGTCAAGATACAGCCTCACCCGCGTCCCGTGGGAACTACTGCCGGTATTCAGATAAAATATAGCCCACTGGGGATACAGTAGCTTTCCTCACAGTGAAAGATTTTTTCAAATCAGTCAAGCAGTTTCAGAGCTTATTAGCGTCAAAAAACAGACAATCTTATTAATATTAGTGCAGCTGTAGATTGAGAACAAATTCCGTTCTGAAGGTTGTTGAGACTTCCCAAGTGAACATACCAACATAAAAAAACTCCTTCTAAAGACACTGAGAACTATGGTAAATCTTGTTCCTTTGTACAATTTGCTACCGACTGTGTCCACAGGCTTCCGTTCCTTAAAAAAGAATAAAAGGAACCATTATAAGATCACTTGCAGTTCTATTTTAGGGTGTTTGAAGGATCTCCTAATTATACTTTTGAACATTCCAAGGGTCAGTTGACTTACAAAGTGTGTCGATCAAATAGTGCATTTATTTCAGTGGCTATTTGTGGGGTAATGCCAAATAGACTGAGGTTCATTTTCACCAATTTTCACCGACAATATAAACATCAGTTTATCTAAAAAACTTTTGACTTTCAAAATTGATAGGTTCATAGTAAAAAGTTGTGTTACTATGTTATGTTATCGGTGAATTTGAGTCTGATCTGAGGGTCCGATTCTACTAATTTCGCATCTTGTGTGCATGATGAAAAGGGTTAGTAGGTAATAACATAACAAGTAAATAAAAATACCAAGATTATTATAATAATCATTTACTTAAAGAATAATAAGTAGAATTAAAAACAATATATTTTTGGTTAATAACGTTTTCTTCACGCACAGGTACCTTCGTCGACAACAGTACATTTTTAATGTAAATATCTTCAAACCTTCTTGGGCAATGAAAAACATACAGTCTTCACTTCGGTGTAAGATAGCACAGAGTCTAGGCCACTGGAAAAAAAGAAAGCTGTTATAACACCCATAAAAGGTCAAGAATGTACCTACGAGAGCTAACGTTTCTACTTTAAAACATGTAAATGGAGGTGTTGCATACATTAAGTATTAAACCATTCTTGGTTTAATTAGTGAACGGAAAGCAACACCGCACCGTAGTGCCACACTACCCTGTTTCTCTCTTGATTTTAAAGTGATTAAAGAATTTTTGTTTTAAGCATAAGGGTTGTACAAAACTTTGGACTTCGGGAAGATGAGAGTTAACTGTAAATATTATAAATATGTTTTTGGCTAAAAACTAAATATATGCAACGATTTTTCTATGTAGATTCCAAGAAGTAAATTCTAAAATAGTAATATACTCGTATTGTGACAACTTACTTTTCACGTCCAACTCCAGACTCTTTGAAACCTCCGAACGGTGTCTGAGGAGTGAAGTGTAGGTATGTGTTGACCCTGCAAATACGCAATAAATGTTCTTAAGTTAAATATCTTTATTTAAAGTTCATTCTTACCTAGATTTCTTATTTTGAAGCAAGAATATATCATCAAAGTGCTACTTCTGTGTGAACTTTAATAAGTTCGTTGAGTAACATCTTTTCAGAGTGTCTGTGGCTGCTGAAATACTCTTAAGGGGTCTTACCAAACTGTGCCAGCCTCGACGTGCTTGGAGTATTGTAAGGCGGTGTTAAGACTGGTCGTGAAGATTCCAGCTGCCAAACCGTAGTTTGTGTTGTTGGATCTGTCTATAACTTCCTCCAGGGTGTCAAACTTCAGAATACTTTGTACTGGGCCGAAAATCTACAAGAACAACAGAAAGATAAACAGCTGTAAATGATAAAGGCCAAATAAACAAAAAAGGCAAACTTGATAATAATTTTGATTATGTATTGATTGTGAAATTCTCTAAAACGATAAATGAGTTACCTCTTCCTTTGCGATAGTCATATCATCTGTGACGTCAGCGAAAATTGTGGGTTGGATATAGTAACCAGTTGTGCCGATTCTGTTACCACCGCATAACAACTTTGCGCCTTCTTTTTTGCCCTTTTCGATGTAGCCAAGTACTTTTGTCATCATTTCGTTGTCAATCTAAACAAATAAAATATGGTTTAGATAAAAAAGACTTAAAAATAGTAGATTTTTATGATAACTGAAATATTTATGAAAGTACCTGTGGACCGTTTTGGGTAGCGGGATCTCTTGGATTTCCAACCTTGATAGTCTTTGCGTATTTTACAGCTTCTTCCAAGAATTTGTTGTAAATTCCAGATTGAACGTATAAGCGAGAAGCTGCGACGCACACTTGTCCTTGATGGAAGAATACTCCATTAGCAGCAAAAGGTACCGCCAGATTCACTGAAATTTATCGAATAAATACATTTGTTGCAATGTATGGTTTGAGTTAATGGTAAGTATTATAAGTGATTGAAGAACTCACAATCAGCATCGTTCATGATAACCAGAGGACTCTTGCCACCGAGCTCCAATGTGACCCTCTTTAAATTATTTACTCCAGCAGCTTGTTGGATCAATTTGCCAACCTGTGGGTGTAAAACGTAGATTAGCGTGCTTAATTTGAATTTATGATGATTTTTTACTCAAACGTGTGAATTGCATGATATCGTCAATATTCTTTTGGTTCCTCTAGTGTATCGCTTACCTCAACTGATCCCGTGAAAGAAATCTTGGCGACATCGCTGTGATGAGTGAGAGCTGTTCCGGCACCAGGGCCAAAGCCATTGACGACATTGACGACGCCCTTGGGTACACCGGCTTCTTTCAGTAGCGCCGCCAACACCAACGCGGTTAACGGAGTCTGCTCTGCTGGCTTGACAACCACGGTACATCCTTAAAATAAACATCATTGTAAGGCATCATTTCAGAATTCCAATAAATCGAAATACAACTCATGTTATGAAATAAGCAAGGTGATTTTTGAAATCCACACAAGGGTCTATAAAAAGCCATATTCCAACTCTGATTCCTATTTTTGATTCTCAAATTGTAATTGCTTGTAATTGAGTATAAAAATTTTATGGAGACTGACTGTCAACTAACCTGCTGCTAATGCTGTGCAAACTTTGTTAGCGAATAGGTAAATGGGACCGTTCCAGGGGAGGATGATACCACACACACCAATAGGGTGCCTTGTTGTATATGTGAACACCTCGCCATCTGTTGAAAAGCAAGTACTTAGTTTAGTCATAAATGCATTTCTAAAACTACTGGTATATCCTCTACAGTTTTTAGTACTTATTTACCTGCAGGAATGGTATCTCCATGTACCTTATCTGCACACGAGGCTGCAGACCGAATAACGTTAACAGCACTTCCTACAAACACTTTTGCGTTGTTGAGTACCATCCCATTGTTATAGGATTCTAACTCTGTGAGATAGTCTATATCTCTGACGACGAGGTCAGAGAACTTGCGAATGATTTCACCGCGTTGTGAGGCGTCTAGTTGCCGCCATGGGGAGTTACGGTGGAAAGCACGCTTTGCTGCAGCGACAGCTAAGTCGATATCCGCCTGGAATACATAAAAATAATTGTATTTAATGCTAGCTGCATCACACTGCGTCAAAAATATAAAGATTCGGTCTCTATTGTTGCTATCACATATTTAATGCAGGATTACTTATTTTTGGATCATCAATACTAATGGAATCTTAGCGACTTTGCAATAGCTTTTTGAATGTTACTGAACTGTTCTAAGCTTCGTTCTGCATACTTTTCTTTCTTGGTTTAGTTGGGATCACAATAATATATCAATGACCTATTATAAAGTTAAGTTAGTTATCTCAACAGTGGACTTGCTAAATGAATTTATTCTCCATTAAAATAAACGATTGTGACATTGTTATACTGGTTTTACCTATTTACTTCCAACGTTTCCACATGAACTTTGTTTTCCTTAAAGAGTTATTAATTAACGTAGAACAATTTTGCAGCAAAACTAGATGCAACTTCGTCTATTTTCCTCAAAGGACGGAAAATAGTATGTACGGTCACCATCAAAAGTAATTTGCCGAGTTGCGTTTTAATCTTGCCTGATCGCAGAAATATTTTTATTTCGATTCTTACACAAATATTAAAAAGGAAATCATGAAAAAATATATAGGTATTAAATTAAGTATTTGTAATTTGTCAAAAAAATATATTGCAAAAAACACCCTTATCCGTGGTTTTAAGTTTAATTGTTTTGACTTTTCTAACTTAGGTACCTAGTTCTTTATTGAAAATAGAATTTTCCAGAAAAAAAAAAAAATCATTTATCGTGTGAATTTTGTCCTCGTATGTACCTACTCCGTTGCATGAGTTTTGTACAGTGAATTTATGTTGTTTACCTAATACAATGCAATTTTATGTTTTTTTTTATCATTTAACTTTTATTTTTTTGTATTATTCTAAACATTTAGTTTATTTAATTAAGATATTATTTTAAGAAGGCTTCTGGTTATCGGAACAAGAATTGGATTAACTATTTATATTTTCGTAGTAGATTTATTTACTTACTTATTTATCTACTTGTAATTTACGAATATATAGGATTTTTCTGTTCATTGGTCATATGCGATGTAAGAAACGACAAACTCGTCGTTTTCATTTTTAAGACTCCACAGTTTTGACGAAGATCCCGTCTGGTTAATTGTCATATTTCTCTGTAGGAAGTTATTAGGTACAAACCTTGTCACCTTCAGCCACTTTGGCGATGACGGATCCATCATGAGGACTGTATGTGTCAAAGGTCTTGCCACTCTTTGCGTCCACCCACTCATTGTCGATGAACAACTGAAAGAAGAGAATAATTTATTATAGTACAATAAGTTTTATATAGGACTTTTTTTATTTTTGACCTGAAAGTGCCTTCTTCATCTCCCAAGCTTTTTCCCAAGACTTATTATTTATTAATTTATTAATTTCAATATAGAGAGACATAATTACAAAGAAGTATCTAAGTTTACCAGTTTTAATATTTTGCACAATCTTTCACCAATAGAAGGTTAAGCTATTTGCAGGCCCGCCGTAAGCGGGCGTGCAATGCGTGCACCGCACGCGGGCGGCACGTCCTAGGGGGCGGCAAATCGAGCGACTTATCACGTAATATTAGACGACCTCGATGGCGCAATGGTCACCATGCCGGACTGCCGAACCTGAGGTCCCGGGTTCGATTCCCGGTTCGGTCGACATGTGTGTGATGAGCATGTTTGTTGGCCGTGGTCTGGGTGTTACAATATGTACTTATCAATATGTATATATATGTAGTTTATCAGTTGTGTTAGCACCCATAACACAAGTTAATCAATAACTTACCATGGGGCTAACCGACCGTGTGTGAAAATGTGTCCAGACATTATTTATTATCCAGACATTATTTAATATTTAAAAAATACAATATCATTTTATCAATGATTTGATTTCAATATTTCCGAACACAGCAATAGCGCTAAGAATATTACTTACACTGCCGGTTTTATTTTCAAAATCATTTTCAAAATTAAAAATTATTTAAGATCAACAATGCTCCAGCAGAGACTAAGTAATTTAGCTGTAGTTTCAATCACGGCAGTAGCGTAGCGTGGGGGGCCAGGGGAGGGCAAATGCCTCGGGTGGCACCATTTAGGGGGCGGCAAAATTAAATCATAATTGCTGATTACTGAATTATATAATAAAAATATTTTTACTATAAATAGATAAGTAGATAAGCAATAAAATTTCAGTAAAAGCCGCCCTCGCTTTGGTCGTGTCCTGTCAATTTTGATGGGTTCACCCTTTGCATCTCCAAAAATTAGCGCTCGCTGCGCTCGCGGCTCCATGTCAGATATCACGATTTATCTTTGTTTAATGTTGAGGCATTCAATTCCGAAAAAAACATTTTTCGCGCACGTCTTTTATGACTTTTTCTTCACTTTGGCTTTGGCTTTCAAAGTGAAGACACTTTGGCTTCAAATAATATGATTACTTCATGTAAACTCTAAGGAAAAAGCACGGCTTCTTATACATTTGCGCTTTATTTCTGTGAATATCTTAATTTTTGACTTTGCTTTGTTAATGTACAGTGTTTTTAGGGTTCCGTACCTCGAAAGGAAAAAACGGAGCCCTTATAGGATCACTTTGTTGTCCGTCTGTCTGTCTGTCTGTCTGTCTGTCTGTCAAGACCCTTTATCTTAAGAACGCGTAGACGTATCAAGCTGAAATTCACATGAAATACTCGGGTCTATTGTCCCTTTAGGCTGTGAAAATATCAAGCTTCTAAGCCAAGCCAATCAAAAGATACAACCGATTATGTCGATATTTTCAACAAATTCTCGACACTCGCAAAGGAATCAAAACCTACAGGGTACTTCCCGTAAACTCAGAATCTTGAAATTTGGCATGAAGCATTGTTATATAATGCAAATATAGGAAAAATTGCGAAAATCTCATTTTTTTTTGTTATATAATATAATAAAAATATTTTAATAAAATGAAACTTACTACCTTATTTCTCACGAACGAATAAAGGTACCAAATTGAAATTTATACCAAATACCTAGGTCTATTGTCCCTTTAAGCAATGAAAAAATCAAACTTCTAAGTTAACGCGATCAAAAGATACAGCAGTTTTACCGACACCTTAGACGAATTTCCGTCACACGCTAGGGAATCAAAACCTACAAGGTACTTCCCGTGAACTCAGAATCTTAAAATTCGGCACGAAGCAACGTTATATAGTACAGATAAAGGAAAAATTGCGAAAATGATAAATTTGAAGTTACATAAAATATTAAAATATTATTTTTGCTTACATGACATAAAATATTTTTTTAATAATTATAAACTTACTACCTACCCTTTTTCACATGAACGCGTAGAGATATTAAAGTTTTGAATAAAAAGTGAAATTCATATCAAACACTTCTTAAATACACACATCAAAAGTGTCTAGGGATCAAGCATTTTTATGCGGATTTCTTGAGATTGAGATGTGGCTTTGTAATAAATTTATGATTTTATAAATTTATATGGATCCTTTTTGGTGCATTTCATAATTTGAATCAGGAACTGTGAATCAAATTCGAGTAAAAGATGAAAATCAGCTGTCAATATTTTCCCTATAAACACATACAACGCATTGAAGACATTATTAGTGCTACTGTTTCCCTACTACTGATTAAAACCAACGTTATTATGGAGCGGCGACGTCATTTAAGCAGGGAAGAAATGCTCAGAGCCGTGGGAATGATAGAAGCTGGTTCCCGGCAACGTACTGTGGCTTTAGCTCTGAATACAAGTCAGAGTGTTATCAGTCGACTTTGGACACGTTACCGAAGCACTGGTACCGTAGCTGAGCGCCATGGAGGACGGTATCGCTGCACCACACGGAGACAAGACCGATACATTCAAATCTTAACTCGAAGAGCTCCAACAATAACCGCCATGATGTTAGCCGTGAGGCTTCATCACTCTTCAGGGAACTTAATTAGCGACCAAACAGTCAGAAACCGCTTGCATGAAGTGAACCTTCATTCCCGAAGACCGCTACGGGTACCACCTATAGCAATGCACAATCGTAGGATTCGATATCAATGGGCTCTTGAACACAGAAATTGGGCAGAAGAACAATGGCGTTTCGTGTGCTTTTCTGATGAGTCTCGTTTTGGTATGAGACCGGATACAAGACGTATACGACACTGGAGAACCCCTGGACGCCAACAGCGATTAAAATCCTGCCAGGAAGTCCATCCTTATAGTGGTGGAACCATCATGGTATGGGCGGGTATTTGGATCGGCGGAAGAACTGAGTTGATTTGGATCAGAAGCAACCTCAACGCTCAAATTTATGCTGAGACGATTGTATCAGACGTCATCGTTCCTCTACAAGTGCAAATCGGTCCCTTATTTCAGTTAATGCATGATAATGCACGACCGCACACCGCAAGAGTTGTAAGACAGACTCTCGCGGCAGCTAACATCAATGTCCTGCCCTGGCCTGCTCAGTCGCCAGACTTGAACCCGATTGAGCATGCATGGGATATGCTACAGAGAAGAGCTCTGCCGAATATGGAGGGTATCCAGTCGCAAGAAGACCTTTTTTTGTTGTTGCAACGAACATGGGCGGCCATTCCACATCGTGATTTGGATGAACTCATTTTGAGTATGCCAAACCGATGTTCTTGTGTTGTTAGTGTTCGCGGTAGAAACACGGATTATTAATTGTTTAAGTTACCCAATAAACTTTTAAAGAAAACTGTTATTTCAGTCTTTTTTTTCGAACTTTTGTGTTAGTGTTTCAAATGTCAAAAATCCCTTTATTAGGAAAATGGCAAATTTCTTTATTAGTGCAAAGGTGACTTGGTTTATCGTTACTGTGACAAACGAAAACACTTTATTTGATGAATCCTTAAAGAAAATTTTAATTAATATCAATCAGGAGAAAAGTTATTGCAAAAATATATGTTGATCCCTAGACACTTTTGATGTGTGTATAATGGCCTCTAAACTGTGAAAAATTTTAAATCATTCAAAGGTCATTGGGCACCTTAGTATGAAAACCATACCCACGGCGGATACGAACGAAATATAGCACAGTATAATGATAAAGGCTCTGATTTACTATGGCATTAGTCGCATCAATGTGAACCATGGGAATCTAGAGAAAATCAGGTGTAAACATCAAATATTTTCCTCATTTCAATGGGGAATTTAAACGACCAAGTTTGACGGATCTGAGAAATCATTTCTTTGTAGTGAAAGAGTATACTCGCCGTTTACTTCCATTGTCATCAGGTCAGGATCTGATGATGGAAATCCTGAGAAATCGAGGGCAACTATCAGAAATTGTAGGCATGCATAGGATTAAAACTTGATTCTCAGATGAATGTCTGGTGAAACTATCAAACAGTGAAGGTTTAGAGCTTATCTGATGATGGAGACGTGAGAAAGTCGAGAGAACTCGGTATGTTTTAGTTACGTCGTGTTTGGGCTTATATTATTCGTATTGACGAGAACTTTTCACAAAAGTTAAAAATAAAAACTTTTTACAAAAAAAAACAACTTCTAAAACAACAAGAAAACTGTTTATATGCATCGGTCTAGATCTCGGTGGTTAAATAAATATAGATGCATCCTCTAGACACCGACTTCTAGACCGATGCACCTAACATCTTTTTAATTTCTTTCTTGCTTTTGTTTTCTTGTTGCTTTTTAGGGTTCCGTAGCCAAAATGGCAAAAACGGAACCCTTATAGTTTCGTCATGTCCGTCTGTCCGTCTGTCCGTCTGTCCGTCTGTCACAGCCGATTTACTCGGAAACTATAAGTACTACAGTGATGAAATTTGATGGGAATATGTGTTGTATGAACCGCTACAAAAATATGACACTAAATAGTAAAAAAAAGAATTGGGGGTGGGGCCCCCCATACATGTAACTGAGGGATGAAATTTTTTTTTTCGATGTACATACCCGTGTGGGGTATCAATGGAAAGGTCTTTTAAAATGATATAAAGTTTTCTAAAAAACATTTTTCTTAAAGTGAACGGTTTTTGAGATATCAGCTCTCAAAGTCGTAAAAAGTATGTCCCCCCCCCTCTATTTTTATAACTACGGGGTATAAAATTCTAAAAAAAATAGAGGTGATGCATGCTAATTAACTCTTTCAACGATTTTTGGTTTGATCAAAGTATCTCTTATAGTTTTTGAGATAGGTTGATTTAACTGTAATTTACGGAACCCTTCGTGCACGAGTCCGACTCGCACTTGGCCGGTTTTTATATGATTGAAGTTGGATTTTTTTGTAAAATGCTACAAAATAAAATAATGCCGACTTTATAAAACAAAGAAAGGGACAGAATTACACTTTTGTCAAGGCTCTAGAAACGTAAAGCCAGCAGCCCCGAATCCTACTCTCTAGAAGTCGTTGTTACAATTCGACAGCTACAAGTCGTCAGGCGGTTTCGAAAAAAACCTGAAACTGGGGCTCTTTAGGTGATTAATCCCTCAAAAATAAAAGATCCCATTCCTGCAATGGCTGCTTTAACCCAAGTTAGTAGTGAATTCTCATCACCTAAAATAAAATAAGCTCCAACACAAGGTTATGTTATAAATTGTAAAGGAGTTCCCATAACTATATCTGATCTTAGCTGTCGATCCCACAATGGCAGTCAAACCTATCTTTTTGGAAAGTCTTCGTCAATACGAATAAAATAAGCCCAAACACGTGGTAGTTGCAACATACCGTTCGGGAGTTCCCTTGACTCTCTGTAGTCTCCATAATCAAATCAGCTCCAAACCTTCACTGTTTACCAGTACCCTCAAAAATACACTCACATGTCTGGTTATGACTCGATGCGTGCCTACAATATTCAAGAGTTGCCCTCGATTTCTCAGGGTTTCCAGATCCTCATCAGATCCTGGTCATCCGGATTGGCACCTTCCTTCTTTATGAAATGTCTTTAGCAATAAAAACTAGCATTGCAACCTGTACAATCCTCTGAAACTGCTTGTCTTTTATATTTTTCAAACGATCCTGGACATTCGTCTCCATGGAATTTTAATAAAATATTTATATTCAAAGAAACGTCATACCATTCTCCACGATTTAAAACTACTTTGATTCATGTTCGCCACTTTTTACAAAGCGGGTCAGATATGCCCCATGACCTTTAAGACATAATTAGTTATTTTCAATCAGATTTCTGAATGATGACTATAAAATGTTGTATATAAATAACTTCAATAAAATAACTTTTACAAGGTACTGGCCTACTATTTTAGTTATATTATAAAATAAAAAATATTAACTATTTTGACTGAACGGTTGGCACGAAACTCACTTTTTATCTATACAGCATTTGTACGGAACCCTCGGTGCGCGAGTCCGACTCGCACTTGGCCGGTTTATTTTATTTTTATTTATTTTGTGTCCTTAGACTAAAAATCTTTCGCGCTCGCTTCGCTCGCGCTTCATTTCATATGAAACATGTCTTATGCGGTGACTTTTTCAACGGGAAACCCACCAAAAAAGTTGACGCTATCATCTTTTACTGAATGAATCTTTACTAAACATTCCTATAGATATTTAAGTTCTTTAATAATAAACTGTTCTAATTACTTTGATATACATATGTTGTTACGTATTAATCACAATCTTTCAAAACACAGGGGCCACTTGGTTAAACAAGCTCATTTACGGACATTAGCTAGAGACGCCTTAGGCTCCAATTACTTTTTCAGATTATAGACTAAAAAAATATAATCGTACAATTGGCTCTCTCTTCTTGCATCGCGCCAGTCGCACTAAGATATAAACCAAAATCTATTCAGTTCATCGGTGGTAATGGTATTGGTAATGACAATTGTTAACTTTAAGACCAGATTCCACAACCTTTTGGGCTGCATGCTGCATGTGCCAATACATAATACCTAAACTTGGGGGTGGCAAAATTGCCTTATGATTATATGGCTTAGTTTTACACTTCAGTAAACAATATGATTACTTGTACCTAATTAAAATACATATTTAATAATCTAAACGAATTTTTCGTTTTTTTTTTTTGACAAAACCCAGTATAATATAAGGTCATAGGGCGGCATAATCAGATTTGCACGCGGGCGAACTAACAGCTAGCGGCGGGCCTGGCTATTTGTGTGTTTCACAGGGATAGCTTATGACAAACACAAAAACCGTGGAGGTTAGGCAGTGATAGCTTATGACAATCACAAAAACCGTGGCTAAGATCTTGGTACCAAAAGTACTTTCCTCGAGAAATGGGTGAAATTGAGCACATCTTTTAGGGTCAAATACAATTTTTATTCCTATTTCGTAATTCGTCAAGTATTTAAAAAAATATCCGCTCAAATAAATATTCATAATTTTCATACCTTAGTGTATTTAATTTGCGGTGCCATTTTAACAAATTATAAACTTATGGACGGTATCACTGACACAACACGTCTGCCACGAGTAAAGTGCGAGCCGGGTTTAATTTTGATGCTCTGAGCAGATCACTTTATATTGTATAACAGAATCTAAATCCCGATATGATAACAGCTGCCGGCTAGCAAAACAAAAACATTGTCGGCCGGCATTTTTAGAGCTTTGTTTTTATTTTTTTATGGTTGCAGTTTTATGCATACTTATATTACATATTTGAAGGCGTTATCTTTAATTAAAAAGATTCCATTAACAAGATTTCCTGTTTTCATTTAATAAAATGTAGATAGTGTAACTGTTCATTATTTTTCTCTTGCGTAGTTTTTGGGGCTCTTAGAGAATAAAATGGTTTAAAGTTTATTTTATAGGTCAATAGTATACATTGTATTTAATAATGTATTGATAACACAGTGTACCTTTTACACCATATACTTAGTTGGGGTTTTCTCAATTTATTTGTAAAAATTACTAAAAAATATTTTGCCTATTTTAATATTTTTTGTATCCGGACTAGGTACTAGCTATCTATTAAAATACTCCAGTGAATCCAAAATAATTATTTTTAGCGGTGACTGCTACATAATATTGTGCAATCGTAAAACAACTGTGTTGCCTTGCCATGTGTAAACAGACTTCAAAACAACTTTTGTAAAAATGTGAGATATATTATGCTCGAACCACGGGCTACTTTCCAGATAGTAGGGGTCAATGACATTAAAGGTCGACTGCTGTTTTGTATCGGGAATGCTGCGATAGAGTTGGGAAGACTGCAAAATATTCGATCCACTAGAAATTGCCGATAAAGATCAACGATAATTTGAGCTTGAATTAATTAAATTCCTTCCAGAATTTAAAAACATCCTCTGTTGTATTAAAAAAGTAAACAATCTTGATAGGATTGTTTATTTACAGGATTAAATATTAAAAAATATATATAAAAATATATATTTTATTAAAATATATATAAAATATATATATTTTTTTATATTATGTATGATATTTAGCCGCATTAAATTTTGGAATTAGGTATTTAAAATCAAAATTCATAATGAGATTTAAATGCCTACTCAAATGAATTTATAAATAAATGTCACTAGAAACACTGATCGGTTACTAAAATTATCTGGCAAAAATCCTTGCGCAATATTGGGCAATAGTAAACGAAATTAGGATATTGTTAAGAAATAAAATAACTCCCTCACATTTTCTTAGGATGTATACACACGGGATAGTTAGCAACCATGCAACTTTCTGCGTAATAACTAAAAAAAAAAATCCAAAGCGATTCTCTTGACGTGAACTAAATACGAGTTCCATGATCTTGCTTTTTTTGCACCTAGGTTATTTCCTAGCAACAACATTTAGTGATGTTTTCAATAAAACTACTTTTTATATTTCCATTGGTTATATATTTGACCTTTAAAAAGTGTTGATTTTCAGTCTATTATAAATAAATGACTTTCCTTTTATCTATATTTTCTCATTCTTGCAACTTAATGACAGTCGGTCCTGGACTTTGGTCCTGACAGACACGAACAAGAGAGTTGTTATCGGCAGCAAAGCCATTATGTACCCTGGCAAAGAATATCCGGTTTGTTAGACGTATCAGATTCAAATTAATCATTATCCAGTTAAAGTTTCCGTAGTAATGCGGGCGACGGCACTTAGTATACACAGTTAGGGATAAAGATACATATAAACTTGTGCCAGCGTATTGTATCTGACAGATACGTACGTAAAAATGTTCTGTGTGATCATGCCTTAATAGGTAACAGTCAACTGTGAAGATAGCGTATTTTTATGTTTAGTTTCCTTATCAATCACGTATAAACTAAGTAATAACATTTTCACAACATTGCAACTGTAAGGATTAAAAATGATCCAAAATTAGGTACCTATATCCTATTTCTTTGATGTATATTTTATATTCTGTTACTGTAATATTCTTGCATTAAATAAAGCATTTCTTTTTAAAAACTTAAGATGTAAAAAAACTTTGCACATACCTAGTTATTTTATAATATAGGTAATTTCATTCATACTTTTTCTTAGAAGATGTTAACATCGGAACCTGAACAAGAATTTGTTCGGCTGAAAAAATAAGAAATAGGTTTTTGGAAGCGGAGTTTTTTCTTTTCGACACAAGTCTTAAGGGTTAATAATGCTCAAGGGATTAACCCAACATTTCCCGATGACACTTTTCATTATAACACGAATAATTTATTAAAAAAAATTGTTAACATCAAATTAAATCTACCTTGTTATGCTTGACCCATCTACTGCACTGAAGCACAAAGTGTAATTTGTGACTACGCTGGCTATCTCAAGGAAAAAGTATTTATTCTTGCTGGCACACGGATAGTCTAAGATCATTCAAAGGTGTTCGTGTCCATGTAAACAGTCTTTTGTCTCTTGAGCTTGAGTGTGTGGCGTCTCGTCCATGGTCTTAGGGTCAATCCCCACTGAAAGAGCAGCGGCCGGCAGCGGCCGGCAGCGGCCGCAAATGCAAGTGATTGAGCCCGAGCGCGGCGCCGCGCCGGGCCGCGCCGCGCCGCTCTCTTACATTGTCCGTGCTCTTACGGCCGCTGCCGGCCGCTGCTCTTTCAGTGGGAATTGACCCTTAGTGAGTTCCTAGAATCACAAATGTGACGTTAAGGCGATCTTCCTTGTCTATTTACGTTTGCGTTTCGTTACCAACCGACTGTTTATCCGTTTCTATCGTATCGTTTTTTTTTCTGTTTATATTTGATGGCCATAAAGACTAGTATCTTTGACTTAAAACAGGATATTTTGTGAACTTACATATATTATTATTTATCAAACATTGTTTATTTCACAAAATCAAATATAAGTACTGTTCGCAATATAGGTGCTCTTGACTAACTGCACTTGAATTTATCATTAATTAAAGTAGATAATTGATTGTTTACTAACATGCTTATTACCCCTGATTATGAGATAATGATAAGCGTGGTTTTTCCAAGGTTGCCAAGGTAAAAGAAATGGCCATGAACCTAGAGAACTGTCAACGTTAAGATACCAAATTCTAACATAAGAAATGTGTAGCTTTGTTTGATAATAAAATTTAACAGCGATCTTAACAGCAGGGTTAATTTAGCATGAAAGGTCTTTTCAGTCTTAGTGTAAAACTGGTTCAGTAGCTTACTGAAACATAAAAGGACTTAGCGCTTGTTAACCCACTTCTTTAACAGTTGTGGAAATCCTTATTAATTGTAAGAATAAGGATTTCATACAATCCCCACAACTTTTAGTAACAAATTGGGTGTGTAGGTAATAAATTAGAATCGCAGTTGTCTTGATTTGCCACTTATCGTTAATAATCCTACGCATAAACAATGATAGGCATCTGAGACTCTTGACTTATAACGGCTTCCAATTTGATAGTAGATATCAACTAGAATCCTTTATGAGGACTCTTCACAAGGATCTCTTGTAGAGATATCAACATGTGAGGCATAAGTTTGTAACCTAGTAAGTGAAATGTATGTGTTTGGGCGTGACCTCTTTTAGGGTAATGAATTCGAGGAATAACTGACAGGAGACTCTCTCTAGTCATTATTGAGCTGAATTAATTAATACCTCCTCAGTACTCAAGAATTACCTATGAAAGGAATCCATGTCAAGAGAAGGCCTTGTCTAGAAACTTGAGTGTTATTCGATTAACTGGATTTCGCTAATTTCAAATACATACATACGTGACACTTTATAAGTTAAACGAGTATGTATATTCATAACATCATCCTGCTTACTCCTTACAAATCACTATATGGCAAACCGGCTGACGAATTATTTCAATCGCATGTGTAAAGTCTGTTTTGCTTACGAAGAATATATTTTGAAGTTATTGCCAGCACTGGTGCCATGCTGTGGTGACAGGTGCAATATCACCGTGCTATTAGTTGACTTTGATCCCGTTGAGCACGACGAAAAAAGAAACATCAATCACACTCAACTAGGAAACAGGCAATTCACCGTTTTATTTGTTATCTTTGTAGTTTATACACATCTGACCTTGCGAACGTGTTATTATGTGGAGACACGGTAATCATGTCCATTGTTACCGATAGGCATAGATTGCAGTACATATAGATCAGTTACATTATAATGGATTGAAATTCAGCGTTGATTATACGGTCTATTTGCTGCGCGAACATTGTCGAGCTCGAAATTCTTTAGCTATAGATAGCATTCGAATAGCTTTTGTTTTGTAGCGACGTGTGTCCTGAGACAATTTTGTTATATAGGTGGCACAGTGAGTTGGTTGCTTCATCTACATTTCTCCTTTCTGATGAAGAGATAGTGTCTGCTCTATGTGTTTTAATACATAATCATAACATTTCTAATTAATATTTATGAGGATTTACCGGGAATATTTTGATGCCAGATTTGTATTAAAAAAAATACAAAATAGTATCAATAAATTAAAAAAGAATTCGATGATATCGTTGCAAACCGACTGAGTTTCAAACATTATAACTTCGGAATGAGTAACATGCAGATAAAACCTTTGTAATCTTAATCAGTGTCTTTGTTATCACTTTATTTCAGCAAACAACTACATATGTATGTTCATAAACAAGTGTGAATTTGTGCGATAGGACTTCAGGCCAAAGTCCACATTTCGGTACTACTTATATCTAATGTAAAAAATGGGTGTGACTAATAAAATTAATAATGGTATCGATCATATCTTAACCTTTAGACAGTTCGTGGTATTTTTATGTATGTATAATAGTCGAAAAAGTATTGTGCTTAAAACGCAAAAATCAGCGACTTGCGCTTGTTGTGAAATAACTATTATTAGGATCGATGTTTGGATCTATTTTAAAAATAGAACTCACACTGGCCTTGACTGGTGTCCGAATATGTATTCGGAATTTAAACAATGTCTCGTTTTTTATTGCACAGCTGTGACTTTGTCTATGGGTGTGCTAATTTGTATCGGGATTAGTCTGATATGAGGTTTTAATTACCTACCTAAAAATCTCAATTTTTATTTTCATACACTAGTTAGAAATGCTGTCTAAAATATTATTAGACGTAGTATTTTCCCATTTATATTTATGTTTTTCAACGATTGCATTGCCATGTCTATTTCAGTTTAAAACAATAGAAGTGCAATATTTAAATGACGTCACAAGATAAAACTACAACATGTGTCTAATCGCATTGTTAAGAGCCGTTATGCACTCAATGTTCTTTCTCTCTCAGCATGCCTTCCCATTTACTGTTGATATAGTTCAACATAAATAAGTACTAACAACAAAATTCTATTAAGTAAAAGAATATTTATTTTTATAAAAATATAGGTATTATTTATTGCACTTTAACGCAGACTGGAAACCGCAATATACTTAGGAAAAGGCTTTGTAGATAAAGTAAATAGTGAAAACATTGTGTAATACTTATCAAATTAGCTAATATCATGTACTCCACATTAATTCGATAGCGGGAAGATAAGTACCTATCTACTGAAATTGAATGCAGCACTCACAATCTCATCTGATAAGGAAATCGAGTAGGTATAATATAGGTACGTACATACATATATCATTATGTTAAGCATAATATTTACTTACTTATCGAATGCTTGCCGCGTGGGGCGGTAATGTCGATTACAAAATCGTATTTCGAAGGTCATTAAAAGTTTTGATATAGGTACACACTTAATTATAACTGTAAGTACCTATATTGGGATGATTTTTAAGATGGATAATTAAACTTTTGCAGCCACGACGTGCTTACTACATATGTAAATAGGTAAGAGTACATAATGATAATGTTTTCTTACCTACTTACACATGTAAAGATGCCAGATATTGAATGTTCGATCGATATCAAAGTATCTACTTCTGTGACTAGAAGCCTAGTACTAGCCTAATCTACTAACTACTACTAGTGCTGGTGACTTAGTATTCTTAGAAACCTCCTTGTTGAGTAAGTGCTTTTAAATAAAGAGCATTTGTACAGGATCATCGTCCTACATATCATCATCCTCCGAGCCTTTTTCCCAATCATGTTGGGGTCGGCTTCCAGTCTAACCGGATTCAGCTGAGTACCAGTGCTTTACAAGAAGCGACTGCCTATCTGACCTCCTCAACCCAGTTATACCCGGGCAACCCGATACCCCTTGGTTAGACTGGTGTCAGACTTACTGGCTTCTGACTACCCGTAACGACGGCCAAGGATGTTCAATGACAGACGTCCTACATATCGTGGGCTAGAATATATCCTATATTACTCAGTGTTAGTCTAGCTTTGCAATAGTGATAGAATTATACAAATCTGTTCAGTAGTTCGGAACCTCCATGGTCAAACAAAAAACCCTTTATTATATGAACCACACGCAATGTTTACCAGTATTTTTTCTTCAGCAACAAAATTGTAACTCTTTGTCGAATGCGTTCAGGCGTGTAATGACGTCACACAGTGTCTCGTAAGACAGTTAAGTGGTTCACAAAGAACTTGGAAGTCCGTGTCAGTGCAAGTTTAATGTCGATTGATGTACGAGTTGCGACGAGATACCTACTTCAATAAATTTTCTTGGACGCACAGCTGGTACCTTTTAAAGCTGAGATATTACCTACAAAAGTCTTTGCTTTTACTCAGGAATATTGTTAAGACTTTAGAGTAAGTACTACAGAATCTTTGAGGCGGTAATTTGAAAAATTCAGGCTGTTACCTTAAAATTATGGCAGGTGGTGCGTAACTACAGAAGTTTGAAAGTGAAGTGAAAACTTTGCACTTATCGCTCAAGACGTTGTGTAAGATTTGACATTAAAAGTTCCAACGAAGGCAAAATATTTTACTTATACATTTATTAAACGTAATAAGGGTTCCAAGTTGATTACGGAACCCTAAAAAAGGTATGCGTGATTAATTTCGACACGAGTTATATCATTTCTTCCGTTTATACGAAGTATCCTTGATGAGAAAATACTACATATACGGATAACGTTGTATAAAATACGTAGGTATAGCTTTCAATAATGATTGAATCTAATGTGAAAATAAAATTCAATAGTACCTACAGTATTATAATGAAATTCCAAAACATAAATAATTTAAAATACTCGTAGTAAACAATAAATTGGAGCTAACAATTATTTTTTTCACGAAAATAGGTCCGTTTCTATATTGAGTATAATTTATTGTGACAACATATTTGATAATACTTAATAGATGATGGAAAACTTTAGATGAAAAAGATGTGATGAAATGATGACAAATGAAAACCATTCATATCATTTATCGTGCATAGCCAAAACATACCTGTAACATAATGCATAATAGCTTACTTTACACTGCAGTCAAAACACCATTGTTATGAGACACCCATTGAAGCGATAAGCAATGTCACATCATACTATGCGCCAGAATCCATTGCAACAAATCACTTGATTACATTTGATGGTACAAAGTGAATCTATCAGGCAGGGTCGAATTTTATTAGATATGTTCCTCTCTAAACAGCTACATCTCTAACCGATAATGATGGGAAATAAACGATCTTTAAGATAACTACTTTCAAGACATCACGTCTTCATCAATACCTTGAATATCGAATCATCGTTGGCCACAGACTCGAACCTTTTTCCCAACTATGTTGTGGTCGGCCTCCTGTCTACCCGGACGCAGCTGACTACCAGGCCACACACTCACACACACACTTTGTCCATAGGCTTTCAGGCTGTCCAGGATAAATAAAAAGCCAAATTGACGTTGATTTACAAGTTGAAACATGTAAGTATTGCATATCTCGATCATGATCATCACAATGATATATGTTTATTTTGTGATTGATTGATGATAATATGACTAATCCCCCATGTGTTCTGTAAAAAAATGTTTTCATAAGTAATGATACTTGATACTGCCTTGATAGGCATATAATTAATAATTATTTATTAAATTGAATTTATCAAAGCGAAATGAATCTAAAATATTGTACAATTTTCAGAAGTTTATCACAGAGTAAACTTATAGTTTTAATTAACTAAAAGTTTCTGGCGACGGGCTATTATAGGCGCTTCAGTTTAAACAATAACCCGGACCTACGTCACAGTAAGTATAAATTTAAATTAAATGATTTGAATGGAGGAAATTTCAAAATGAAAGTTTGTTTTGTCTTTTAATACAAAGAAAATTAACAAAGTCTGATTAAGTAAAGTCGCTGGATAATATTATGACACCTTAGCTTTGGTGTTGATATACATATCATGATACCTAGACATCAGAATAGGTAACATGATATCAGTGGTGCAGAACAAATTATTATTGACGTTTAATATTAGAATCTATTTAGGTAATTTCAGCTGGACAGATCTGAAAATGTCAAGGTACATAGTTTGAGGAAATCATCTTACCAGGATCCCTTAAACTCACAACTAAAGTAAAACAAATTGAACTTTTAATAAACAATATGAACGACACTTACAACATATTCAACTTAGTGTTTCCGTGTTTTGCAAAAGTTCCTGCGCGCCCAAGTTTAAATGCGTGATAGACAGACAGACACGGTGAACAAATTGGATTAGAGTATGGAGGCGACATGCGGGATGTCGTTGACCGAAATTATCCCTTTGTCTGGAAATAGGACGCTCTGTATCACTCTAGCAAGGACATGTTATTTGGAGGAACTGAGATAATCTAAGGACACAGTAGTTCCACTATCTCTTAAAATATCGAGCTCCAGTATATTTTTCATCCGTTGGAGTTTTCATCAGTTTGGAGTATAAGAACATTGTGCAGGAAACTCTTGGAGACAGCCTAGTTTAAGTAATATATTAGTTCAACGATTCAGCCATGAAAGTGTAAATAAAGTATGGAAAAAAACTTAGATACTATCGAATTAATAACGGATAAAATTAATAGAAGCGCGAGCGTTCTTTGTAATATAAAATTAAAGTTTACCTCGGGTGCTCTGGAACTTAATAAAAAATAATATTTCCTCTCAGAAGATAAGAGTATATTGGTCTACATTTTATGAAGGACGCTCTTTTCATAACTTTATAGTAGGGGTTCGCTTTAAAATCCTAGTTTATGGCATGTTATGTTGCATTTTAATGGGTATGTAGACACATGCCCTAATAAAACCTACAGATAAACGTTAAACCAGAACTGATCACGTTCATGTAGTAGGTACATTGACAAGAGTGTTCTATTTATGTAGCTGAATTTTGAAATAACTAAAAACAGTAGACCGTCGCACAGTCTTTCAGTTTCGATCAAACACATCAAACATATTTTGAACCTCTTGGTTTTCAAACATGTCAAACCACAATTCCTTCAGAGGAATAACGAACAAAACAAAGGAATGATAACAAATGTTTACTTATAAAAGCGGTGAGACAGCGTAGCTTGGTGAGTCGCAGAGAAATTATTCAACTGCTCTAGAAAATACCGCAAAAATAATTAAATTGGTGCTATGGGAAATAACTATAATTTTATTTACACAAACAACCACTTTTCTGCATATGAAGTGCCGAGAGAGACGTACTATTATGATACCAATAAAAAAACACTGATTGAACTTAAAAAGGCACTACTTGTATTGCTGAATTCTACTTATAGACAAAGCATTTTTTATATAAAATTGCCACACCCAAAAATATTGAAAACAAAAATTTATTCCCTCGTCACATAATTTTCAAGGTTCAACACTAAACATTTCTGATTCCATTAAACAAGCTTATTCACTGGATAATAATGTGCACATTGTTCTAATCCAAGGACAGAATTTAGAACATTGGTAAGACAAGCTTCAAGGGAAATAATTAACCGTGAACTGTATAAAGGGGTATTTTAGGCTACCACTAACATAGTGAGCGATCCATCTTCACTTATGAATGCACATAATAATTAATGTAGTGATAGAAAGCCTCATGTTTGTGTGTAACTAAGTAGATGTAATCATAGACATAATATTAGTAAACAGGACTGCGCACGTAAACCCAAAAAACGAGCCGAGTGAAACAGTTAGTACGGAGGCTGTCTGTCCCTTTCTAATAGGGTGACTATGAGATTAAGCTATGTGAGACAAATCCGAATTTGCTAAGATTATTAAACGCAGATTGGTATTGAAGTTTTAACTTACGCAGTTTGTGACCTTAAGATACTTATAACGGCTTTTAATAATTAGCGGGAATTAGCAGTAAAAAAGCAGGAAGATTCGAAGTGAAGACTGTTTTTTTTGTATTCGTACTTCATATATAGACTCTGAGCCATTTATGTCGCCTTTCTTCATTTTTTGGGAAGCTATAACAATAGTATAGATAGATATATTCTTTATTATGCACACCAATTAAAAAAAACAACAAGAACAAACAAAAATTTTGAAGTCGGTGACACAATGGGCGGTCTTATCGCTAAAAGCGATCTCTTACAGACAACCTTTGGATGGATTGTAAAAAAGGAAATAACCATATCGCAGGTGTTTGTTGTAGGTGTGTAGTACAACAGTTTTAAAATCCATTACCCATATTTTCACTCATTACAAGAATTCATGGGCACCCTAGTTGTTTGGTTTACGAAAATGTTATTATTAGCTAACCTGTGGAACGATATATTGCAACCACCTAGGATTCACTTTTACAAGTATAAACGCAATACTTTTTCACCATTTAAATAGTTTAAATTGATTTAATACAAAAAATATAAACAAAATTTTAAATGCTGATTACGCGCCAAGAATGTTCAGGGTTACCGCTAAAAAAAAAATTATGTTGTTTATGTTTAAAGAATAATAATTTATATAAATAATTTATTCGTATAGGTATATTCGTATCTGCCTAATAAATTAATGCGATTTTTATTAATTTGTAAAATAAGATAAAAATATATGTGATTCAATTGTTTTTTTGGGAAGACAAAACTGTTGATCACAACATTTTATTATGCTGGCAAGGTGTTAGAAAGAGACAAACGGCCTCCGTTCTAACTATCCCTCTCGGCTCGGATTTGCCTCTGTGTATTATGCAACAAATTTAGTACCTTATTGCATTGGAATAGAGTTCATTTTCGTAAATATATATTTTGAGCGTGCGCAATCTTGTTTATTATATTACATCTATGGATGTAATACACTGTAGGTATTTTCCACTGTTTTATCGCCGCCAAGTGTCGTACTCGTCTGAAAAAATCGTCACCCAATAAAAAAAACGATATCGATTCTACCATAAACAAACAATCTAACCAATAAACCTTCATGTGAGTCAACTACTGTAATTTGTAAATCATCCTTTTTACGTCTTTTCCAAGTCACATTACCGTCATTTGACTTTTGATTGAGCAATTTACGCCGTACTGTGTAACTATGGTCCAGTTTTTCAGGCGCTTTGTGCACAGTCTATGTGCCTACACAATCCTGAAAAAAAAACTGTCTTAATTAACTATACGTGTATTGACGTGACCGAACGCCAATGTACGTTAATTAATTTAGTTGGCTCTCTAAGGACAACAAATTATTGTGTTATTTTTTAAAATATTATTTTCTTGGAACAGTTATTATACGACGGGGAATGAACCAATCCATTGACCGGCAAAAAATATGCTTATTATATTTTGGTCAATAGTTTTATTTTTATGAGATCCGTCAGTTGCACAAAGCTCTATTAAAATTAAAGCTTCATTAAATCTATAGCTGAAGCTTTTTATCTTGTTGACAAATACAGAGTCAGCAATAGATTTAGAGAAGCTTTAACTTTAATGGAGCTTTGTGCAACTGACGGTTTATTCAATAGCTTTTGACATTTAGTGGTACATCATAGTCACAAAATAATTCTGAGAAAAATCTAGGTGAAGGGAAAAATCGTCTCAAAAAAATGGGCACTAAAGCAAAACAACCCGTGTTGAAAAGGCAGATGTGCATATAATGGATGGTAACCAAAAGGCCAGACACTTGAACTATTATATAATTAAGTTTAATTAATTATGCATTATTAAGTAATTAATTTAACAGTTATAATGTGTTTTGGAAGCGAGCATGCGCTCCCGTTTCGGAACTTTGTGGTCGTTTCTTCTCATAGAGATCGCATCCACGGGCCGAAGCGCGCGTTCCTGCCGCATTATAACCGGGAAAATAACTTTCAACGTGTATAAATCACTTAAAAACCAAAAATTTCAATCCTTAAATCCACTAATTACCCAAATAATATTTTTTTAACACATAGTTTTTTTTTTGCGTCTAGTTATAAGGACACGATGTGAAGTTATACGAAGTTTGAAATCTCGCAGTGCACTCGTAGTGAAATATTGTAAATTAACTATGATTAATGGATTTGAAATGTCACCGGAATATGTTTTAAAACATTGGGAATTGGTAAGTGTTATATTTTATACTTGAGGATTTCTGCTTACTGCTTGAATTACTTCTGTCGTCGTGATTAAACTATTTTTATTGTTACCATAATGTGTTCTTACTTAATAAATAAAAAGCAATTTGGATTACTGTATATTAGTCTCTAATCTACTTATTATATTCTAACTTTAGCATTTAATATACATGCTTGATGTCCTTGGTCGTCGATGTTAGCTTAGTTACTTAATCTCTTTAGGTAGGCAAGAACTCAAAATTTACGCACAAATTACTTACTTCACATTACAAAAGTGTGTGTTAATGAATGGCTTATGTTTAACTGATCACCAGAAATAGTAACAAATAGCAGACAAAAATAGTAAATGATCACCAAAATGAAACTCGCATTTTAATGTAAAATGATAACCAAAGTTTTAACACTTTGCTATCCCATTTAAGTGAAATTACTCCAAAATAAATCATGCGCAAGCCAAAAATAGTAAATGATCACCAAAATTAAACCACCATTTTAAAGTAAAATGATAACCAAAGTTTTTACATTCTGCTATCCTATTTAAGCAAAATGAGTCCAAATAAATCATTGTTATCCCAAAAGTAGTAAATGATCACCAAAAGTAGTGAATGATCATCAAAATTATACCAGCGTTTTAATATAAAATGATAATCAAAGTTTTTACATCTTGCTATCCTGTTTAAGTAAACTGACTCCAAAAAAATAAGTTCGGCCTGATACAATAAATGTAATTACATTATGGGGACCCTTTTCCTGCACTAGGGTGGAAAATTGTCTATTGCATGCCTCTAAACAGTGCGATAAGAGTGTGTTTTCGAGGGAGTGTATTGAGAAACACATTCTTCTTCTTCTTTCTCCTGCCCTGTTCCCAATTTTACTTGGGGTCGGCGCAATATGTCATTTTCTTCCATTTTCCCCTGTCACTCGTCATACTGACACTCACGCATGCATTGCAAGCCGGACACATAACTTAATATGGCATCATAATACTTTATTTGATAATAAGCCTACATTTTATGGCAATCACAGTGACTTATTTAGGCAAAAATAATACATTAATTTGGTCGTCAAGAGTTGGTGATCATTTACTAAATTTGGTGGTCGAATACAATTTAAAGTGAAGTCGTGACTAAAATAGCTGGTACTATTACATTTTTAGACTTTATTTTTCTGGTGTTCAGTAGATTTTTCTGGTTGCAAAACTAAGGGTATCAAAGCATTTTATGGTGGTCATTATATTTGTTCCCTTAATGAATTGGAATCAATTCAAATTAGCTCGTTTGAAATACTTGTAATGAGTAATTTGGTATCAATGTTTTATTTCCCACAGTTGCTCAAAAACCCTTAAAATATCCGTTTATTATTTTATGACGCAGTTTTTACTGAAATTTATACCTTATAGCTACTATATATTATGTAGGTACATTCGTGGCATTGTTAATTAGTCGGCAGATCGATTTTGCTTTGACCACAAAGGGTGCTTCATATATGTGTAGGTACCGTGCAATTCATATGTATGGGTAATTAATTGTGAATCACAAATATAACAAAGGCCTGTTATAAAGTCAATGATTGGTCCATGGCAATTATGTTTTAAATATTAAACCTTTATAAAAAAATCTTTTTAATCCCAGGCTGCGGGATTGTCCGGAAAAGTTACCGCGGCGCTGGTACACAAAGGGCTCAGGAAGGAACGTGGTTGGTTTTAGTCATTAAGAGGCACACTCACTTATGTTGCACCCACAACAGGAGGTGTCATTTGATGATTACCATAAAGAAATGGTTCCAAAGTATGACAACGATTGGTCCAAGTTGTAATGGCGTTCTACTAATTAGGGATAAATCTATGTTGTCTGACTGTATTTATTTAGACTTGATGTTTTATTTGCTGTTATTCGAGCTTTCATCCGAATACGAACTTCAATACCTCATTACTGGGACAAGGTTTTTATTGGAATTACGGGGGTCTTTTCTGTTTAACAACCAGGACTTTTAATTGATAATTTTTCTTCAACGGAATTTAATGAAAATAAATAAATAAAATAACGTTTATTAGGCCAAATAAAATACAGATTGATACACTTTAAACAGAAGGTTTATATTAATTTATACATCTGGAGTTCGTGATGCAATCCGTCCAAGAAAGATTCTTCTACCTCTTAAACTAGGATTTACCTGTATCTTAAGGGGTAGTGTTCGGTTAAGGTAACAATGGCTAAAGGACAGCAAAACAATGTCTGACAAGTGGACTAAGCATTTGGGCTTCGAATTGTACGTTGGTACGTTTCAAAACCATCTGTCAGTTGTTAAAGACCACGTAGTAGTAAGACCACGTCGAAATAGCTTTGTTGGAGTTAATACCGAATCTGGTCGAGTATTTGCAAAACGTAAGGCTGTTACTCAAAATAGTCAAAAGCCGCTTAATGACGACTAGCGCAAACCAGATCATTTATAACATATTGAGCTCGGAAATTCTGGGTTAAACTCGCTATTGTACATAAACTATCTGTATTATTTTTATATATTTGTTGTTAAGTGTGCAATAAAGAATAAGAAATTGTAGATTCGATTGTTTGCAGATATATGTACTCGTACTTGATAGACATACAATAGGGTTGCATTTTATGTTTGTTTCTACAGGGGCATACCAAATAATCGAAGACATGTAATTTGTTCGGCCTACGGCTTTGTCTTTGTGAATTTCGGCAAATATTATAAATAGATTGTTCTTTGATTCCTTATCAGAGTTATTTACCTCCAATGAGCAGTCCTGTTCAAAGAATCTCTAAGAATATAATATGGAATTCTTATTTTGTTATTTGGAAATGTATTACCGACCGGAAACGGGTGCAAATACTGCTGTAATAGTTTATGAAAGTAGCTCATGTCATGTAAATTGATTCAGTAGTTTTGGAGTAAAGACAGTTGGATGGAATGGCTTTTGCATCTTATATTTATAAATAAATTGCTGTTCTTTAGTCTGACTAAAACTCGGGAATGGCTGGACCTTTTTTTGTTTTAAAATGTTTGTAGAGGTCCAGGGAATAATATAAGTAAGGATGTCTGTCCATTTTCGCCATCTATCGGGTCAACTGTCTGGCCGAGTATTTAGTCTGCAGTATGCTTCTCTAACTGTACATGCAAATTCAAATTATGCATTCACATTGAAAGTTTCTAAGGCTTATTAAGTTTCATTCGCTAACTTTGCAATGAATTGTTCCTTTGAATTATACATAAAGTTGATCTCGTGACTTTGAGATGAAAGATTCAGCAGTTAGATGTACCTACTGTTTGCAGCTGGATAAATTCGATTCAGCGAAAATTAGTAACTTTGTCATCAAACAGTGTAAACTTTTTAATATTTTAAGTGTGTAGGTGTTTGTCTAGGAATTCTGAACACACTGTATTTTGTACCTCGTTTTATTCTTGTGCAGCGTCTAATGATTGCTATAAACAAACTTTGTAGCGGCCATAGAGGTGACCATTCTTGTGTACATACGTAGGTACAGCCATAGGTAGGTGTAGATATGAATGTAGTCCGCTCGATTACATGTTGACTAGACTACATTTGTATTGGAATACATTTCACCAGAATACAATCTTGCCCCTGTTGTTATATCCTATCTTCGTGATATTGTATCCTATCATCGCCTTCGTCATACTTATCAGCCAATTGCCATCCACTGCTAAACATGATTTGGTTATGTTGTTTCTTTAAGTTCAGAAATATGGTGGTAGATTGTGTGGGCCACATAAAAAATTTCAACATTGTTTTCTTCTTCAGAGCTTTACTTACAGCTAGTTTAGTTTACAGTTTTTATAATCTTCACCAAATGCCTAAGCTAACTCATGACCAGTCCTATTAGCTATTTATTTAAATTGTCCTCCGATGTAAATATACCTGCACATTGACTCCTACCAAAACATTTTCTTTCAAAACCTTACATAGGTGTGTAAGAGGAGACAATATGTCCACGGGTTGTTTTAAAACAAAATGGATTAAACGTGTACTTCAACTTGACGGCTCAAACAGGTATTCAGCTACAATAAAGGAGGTTATAAAGCAAATATTGTGTTTCATGTTTATTCACACACAAACAAAGCGTGTCCGAGGGGTAATGTGCTAGCCTATAAATCAACAGGAAGGTAAATTCGGTTCTTTCCGTCATTTACCGAAGCGTAATGTTAAATAATGTATTTGTTCTATGGGTATTCTTTTGAGATTTTGTAGAGCCCATATGTAATGGCATTTATGTCTATCGAAAAATTACACTACGTGTTAAAATATGGTGAATTACGGAAAATACACAACTCCATCTGTTGAAATAATAATCCTCTATAAAGAATGTATGGTAATATTGTCATTTACCACCTCGCTCCTTTGACAAATTTGATGTATTTTATTTACCACAGATACTTTAACCTTGGCTAAACAAAATTTTCATTTTTTTTTCTTCCGAAGTTACTTATAAAGGTGTGATTTTCTGTGTAAAGATTGATAATAATAGGCCGATCAACTAATATAAGTACAACATTCAAATGTACAGTTTTGACAAATAGATTGCGTGTCGTAATATTAATTTTACATCTTGAATTCACAAAATTAATCATATCTTTTGGCAGAGTGAATCGATTTCGATGAAACAAAAACTAAGTAATACCCCAAGTTACGTAGAATTTTTGTATATACGCATTGTCTGCATTTAATTCGTAGATTTTACGTGAATCGCGAACAAACAAACAAATAAACAGACAAACAGACAAAAATTATGGAAATGGGTTCTGTTAGTTATCCTTTAACATGCTGGCTATTTTTTTTGTCAATTTCTTCAATGTACAAAAATTACTTTTCTACAGATTTATTATATGTATAGATATAGATCAGCTTTCATAAATATAACGAATATTTAATATTACTTATTTTATTCTGAGAAATTATGGTCAAAGCATTACGGCTAATTTGACCTTAATTATGTTATCTGAGCATACAAAATCACGTGCCTAATAGGATTAATCACGAAGAGATTTTTGAAATTAGCTAGATGATACCGCAATTTCCATCACGCAACATGATAATTTTAGTTAGACAAAGGGTATTCCCTCATATCGATGATAATTTTCTATTCGAAACTACGAAACAGACTCGCGCGTCACAGTTTCTTTCTTCTGCCAATTAGCGTTAATTAAAGTAAGACCCAAAATCCCTGAGACTGTCTTCCAGTTTTTAGGACGTTACAAAAATGTCCCCGTTTTGACGTTCCCAAGATTAAGAGGCTTAGAAAGGAGCAGCTTGTTCAATCTCCATGTCAACAACACGAATGCTGATGAGGCTTCTGAAACTTTAAATATTATATTCTTTCATAATTTACTTCATTTATTTTTACAAGACGCAACTTGCAGATGAAGTAAATGAGATTACTATGTCCTGCTTTGAACATTTCATTTTATAAGAAGGATACTTTGCACTCAATCCAAAAATATTTTCATTCAAATAATTTATCAGCACCGATATATTTACTGTACGATATATTTAATCATAATTTAGTAATGCAAATTGATAAAAAATACTAGTACCTATGTACTCACTGTGGTTAATGGTTGCTACTATTATGGAAATGCTCTTTTATGAGATTACATTGTCGTGAGTGATAAAAATAGAATTACTACACACGGTCGTAAAAAGAAGAAAAACATTGTCTTTGTCTATCTTATTCGTAACTGATATTAAAAAGGTTTTCATGCAATAAGAAGCTAATGTTTAGGATATTGGATAGTCTAGTCCAAGTCGGGTTCAGGAATGAAACGAGATAAAATCGTAATAACCATGTGAGTCAAGTTTACAAAGATACACATTCAGAAAGCTATAGCAGACTTGACAATACGGGCTTCAGAACTTCTAAAGTCAAATCGATTTTTGCGCCAAAACGGAGTTAACTAAAGTTAAATCGAAAGCTAAATGAATTTACAAAAGTATTTTGTTTGAACAGAAAATGGTTTAACTTACTCATAGTTAAAGATACACGTTAAATGTAGCCCGCGGCAGCTCTTTTGTGCGAAACTTAAATGTTAGATTATTTAGAGATATTTATGTAAAGTACTGTATACAGAGATCTGCATATGCTTGTTAAAATTTAAAAGAGTGAATAAATATAACCTATAAAAAGGGCGTCTGCTGGCTAATTAGGTAACCTGCTATTCAGTATTCAAAGTTAATTACGGAACGAGTGCACAGTCATCGTTGTTTCATGAAAGGATGGTACGTTTGCTCATAAAGCCCTCTAGTTTTGGTAATTCGTCCGGATGGTACAAAGACAAAATGTTGATATTGAGTGACTTCTATGCTAAATATTAAGGGTTGGGTTTCCCCAAGGGGATACTAGTCTCCAACAAATATATATTTGGTTAGTCTTACCGATAGTTGCTTACGTACGAGTGTAGTGAGATAGATACTGTTTGTATTTGTTACCCTTCTATTCTCGAGATTATTATAGTGGGGGGTAAAATTAAACTCTAAGACGATACTGCTACCTCTATTACAAGATTCCAGATAAGAAATATTGATTTTAAATACAATATGTAACAGATGCGACTGACAGTTAAGTAAAAGGATATTTCTTTGAATCTCAGCAGACTGAGTTGAAACGCGAGTATTACTAGAATTATATACTAGCTTTATGTGGAAGGATGGAAGAGTGAATGGATCTTTATTACTCTTCCAAGGAAAAATCACTGAACGGATTTGTGTGAAAATTGACACATAAATAAATGGTCCATATTCTGGATATCTTAATTTGCATCTCACTGAGAGGCGTCTGATTTAATAAAATCTAGTTGGGTACACCCCGAATTTAGTTTAACATTTATATGGACTAATATCCTATGCCGATTTCAGCTACAAGCAACAATTTTCATCAAGTGCTTCATTATGTCACTCATAAGTACAATGTGTCTAGTACTCTCGCTTGTGATCTAAACATAGTTTCTACGTCATAAATCTGTCAAATGAGGCATATTCACGACTCACAGAGTACAGTTTCACCATATACGTATATTGTACGGATTTCAAGGTGCGATTTAAAATGAAATGCACGTGATTTAGCGAATTATTGAAGAGTTTGCCAATCGGAAAAGTTTTAATTACTTGAGTTTTTACGCAACTGACCCGTGACCATTGGGGGTTGTATAACAAGCAAGGTACGAGTCGTCACGTGGCCACCGTCTCACCTGTGTCGCTCGTAGCCCGTAGCTTTTGTAGCGTAGCAACAACTTAGGACTTGCGTAGCTCGCATGACGCTACGTCACATTTTGTAGTAATCTTTAATCTATATGGTGCCTTCGTTTTGTAAAATAATTACCGTAATTACTCACATATGATACTCATTCTAACCAACCCAACCCAAAATACTTTCTTAGTAGGTACATCTGTATGAAAACTGACAGTCATCGTAATGACTGGTATATTCCTGATCCCATTACTAAGTTCGGACATTTTTAAGCTGTGCTTACGTCCATTGGATGCCGTAAATTCCTCGTATCTCTCGTCTGTTTGCTCGTTAAACGTTAGGACCTTACAGTTATGTATTCTACAACAGTACTTTCCTCTCAACGTTGTTTTTCATTTCGCACTAGTCTGAATTCTCATGTTTTATGAAGACTGTTAGTGAGGAGATTATTTTACGCAATCTCAGATATATTGTACGCTTATATTGGACAGTCACGTATAGCAAAGATCTTAAATATTATAGATTAGATCCAATATCGATACGTAAGACGTGAAGAGAAAACTTTGCACCCTTTTGAAGCACATTGCGCATTGAGAGATGAACGATAGTAAGTACGTATTCGGTGGCCTTCTTAAAATGTGGATGTGGGAGCACTGAATAAATGTTTTCAAATACAAGGACTTTATCAGATAATAAACATTAAACCAACCAGTGTGCGACTTCTACACGATACTTATATATTTACGTGCCACATGCCAGAAGGCAACTTATGCTAAAACTTATTTACCCCTTGTACCAAAGTAGGAAGATTTGTAAACTAATTTGGAGCAGGGTAAACTCCTCTGGCGCGATGTTGCGGCCTTTTCTCAACTATATTAGCCAGCCTTATAATTAATAGCATCCTAAATTACCTCTTCACGCGCTTCTAGCAAATTCCGACTAAATTTTTCAACGCCCTTCCTTCTCAACATTGTATTTAAAAAGGTCTTAAGTTATTGCATTCATTTGCCAATTTTTGTGTTGACTGTGTTTTTGTTTTAACGATTTTCTCTGTAGTTGCTCTATACAGTAATTAGAGTAGGCGCTTGATTTTGCGTTCCCAAAAATCTCTATATAGTCAGAACCAAGTGAAAATAGGACAGCGTAACGTCACTCGATCCAGTACCAGTCGAATTGTATTGCAAACGACATCAATGTTTACAAGTGACTCGTTGCTGTGCAAATTGGGTGTTACTATGTGTCGTTTTTGTTTCAGAATGTCAGTTTATCAAGTTACATCCAAGCGACATAAGACCTTTTGCTCCAAGGACCACCGATTTGTTTTCTTCAAGTGACGTAAATACGCTCATGTTACGCCTTATCTTCCGTCCAATTACAGTTTATTTCACTTGTGAAGTGTGTCACCGTTTTTGCAGTCGTAGAGAGCAGTTCTTTGTTTACTAAAAGAAGAGTAGTTCTTTAGTTCTTTTATGGCTATTTAGACTTTAAGTCTTGACTTAGCTTCCAGAGTGAATTACTCTGTGCGTCAAAATTGCATAAGTATTTACCCACCTGTTATATAAAAAATATTTTTATTTTTCGAACATGAAACATGACAGACTGCCTATACCTACATGCAAACCGTTTCAATAGCTTTAAAAAAATCTAAATATATCACAAGCACGCCCGACATAGAATCGTTGAAAAACAAAACAAAAAAAATCACAAAAGTTGTTCATTTAGTTTTTACCCTCTGAAATTGTGTTGTATTTCACAGACATGTAGAACTTTCAGCTTCAGTAGAGAGATCAATCGAGTTGAATGCACCTGTGAATGTTAGCGCAAAGTAAATAATTATTCATTAAGTACTTTGAGAAGTCTTTATGAATAAATATATATGGCATAAATGGGTTTGGAAATAGTTATAAAAGGGGATTTTTTAAATTATTACGTCAATCATTGTAAAATTTTAGCAAGTGTAAAGTACCTATATTTAGTGAGATTCTATATTGATTGTGTGAGATATATAACATACGATAGTCGTATGTTAATCCATGTAAAGTATTCACACACACAGCCAAAGTGGCGTTTTATTTTGGTGGAAAAATATTGACGTTAAACGACGATTTCAGACAGATTGATTTATGATTGTTTTGTTTAATGATGTAGGTACATACAGTGGGAGGCAAAATTGATTTGCGCGAGTTCATCAAATTGAGCATTGTTTGATGAATATTAAAACTGTTCGGTATTAGATTCCAACTGGCAGAGCTACAATATAAAGTTCTTATTACGAAGGTAACATCATATTTCTTTTCGACGCCCTTAGCGATTTTCATCGATGGTGTTGTTTTTCAAGTTATGTAAGAAATTTTATTTTCATTTCGCTCTTTGATAAACACGTTGGGCCCTGTTTTATAGTCATCTCGTGCACCAATTTCCCTTCATCCAAACTCGGATTTCTCTCAACTTTTGTTTTTACAAATTAAGGTGTATTTTATTTATTATGTACATAAAATCTTAGCAGAATTAAAAAAATGTATGTTTGTTTCAGGACATCATGAGAAAATTCAACTGAATACATGAATGATGTACGATAGTGAAAAAGCTTCAGTGGATAACTTTTCGTGCACCAATTGCAATAATGAATCTTATTACAATAATAACTATTCTTATCCGGACGAACTTATTTGTATTTTTCATACGGATGAAGACATTGCCTCCGGTGTTTTTAAGATATTTGTATACGTGATGTATATAGCAGTGTTTGTGGCCGCTTTGTTAGGAAATGGTTTAGTGTGCTCAGTAGTGCACACCACGCCGCGAATGAAGACAGTGACGAACTACTTTATAGTGAACTTAGCGGTAGGAGACATTTTAATGACATTGTTCTGTGTACCGTTTTCGTTTGTGTCCATGTTATTGTTACGGTACTGGCCGTTTGGTGCGTTTATGTGCAAAGCGGTGAACTTTTCGCAGGCGGTGTCAGTGCTCGTGAGTGCGTATACTTTGCTCGCAATATCGATAGATCGGTACATCATTATAATGCACCCGCTGAAGCCGCGGCTGGGCAAGACGGCTGCTAAGTTCGTGGTGTTCGCTGTGTGGATTGGAGCCTTTATTACAGCGGCCCCCATACCAATTGTATCGACGCTACAGAGGCCCTCGCTCTGGCACCGAGCGTGTGAAGTGTATGTGTCATGTAATATTATTTGAATCTAAGAATTTGCGGGGCTACGCACCATGGCTTTTGTATTGTCAGAGCATTGCACTTTGTTCACTACTTATAAAAATCTAAATTCTAAACACAAAAAAATGCAACAATATGTATCAGGCCACGATGCACAGTTCTTCCGTTTTTAGTTTCAGTTTTAATAGAATACAGCTAAAAACTCTCTTTTTGTCTACCTGCTTCTTATTTCATTTTTTCAAGAATCGTGTACAACAACGTTTTTTGTGTCAGAATTCTGAATACGCGGATATTTTTGTTGAAATATTTCTTTTCAGAATTCGTGGAATTTTAGAATTGATTTGTCATGTAGAAACAATTCTCTTCTAAAAAGATTTGTCCTTCAACATTCAAGTACAAAAACCCCACAATGATTGGTTTATATTCGACTTAGTTCATTTACTCGGAAACAGATTCGTTGTTTTCATAATAGATAGACTTTTAGCGTATTTTTATTTACTAGTCAGCATGTACAGTTTGACTTTCAGATTTTCAGCGTACAAATTATTACTTCAGTTAAACATTAGTTAGGGACTCGACGCGGTTTCATGGGCTCATGAAATTGCAAATTCATAAAGTAAACACGACTAAACACGTGATTCGAGTTGATAAACACTAATTTGCTGAGATTAGTTTATTAACTCTGTTTTTCAATAATTTTGTCCTGATGAAATTAAAACTTAATTTTTAATATTCTAGACGGTTGTTTCAATTTGTTTTGCTTTAAGCCAGATAAAGACAAATAGGCATCTTTACAGATTTTAATATAAGAAATCAATTGTTTTGTCACATGGCTTAGGCTCAAGTTCACCGAAAACATAAACGTCCGTTTTTTTTTAAAAGCAACTACATATTTAGTTTGAAAATTGAATGAAAAGTTTCGTAGCAAACAGTTATTTAACGGACGTTTATACTGTCGGTGAATTTGAGCCTTAATTGTAATGTGTGGTGTGTTGTTAAGTGACATTTGTGGTGAGCAATGGTCGAGTCCGGAGAAGAGCCGGCAGTACACGTACGCGCTGTTGGTGCTTCAGTTCGTGCTGCCGCTGAGCGCGCTAATATGCACGTACGCGCGCATTGCGCATACTGTGTGGGGAGGCCGGCCGCCCGGGGAGGCGCAGGACGCGCGAGATTCGCGCATGCAACATTCCAAACGAAAGGTATTGTATAGTTTAAGTACTGTATTACTTCTCGAAACCAATTTGTTTACTGTAGTACAAAAATGTTATTACCTGTTTTTAAAGGTTTACAGCTTAGAAACATAAACTTTTTGTTTGATTCCTGTCGTTAGCCCGTAAAATCCATTCTCAGTTTTTAATTATAGCCCTTATACTTTTAATTGACAACGTATCATATGAATTTAGGGATGCGACGATTTATATGGACGGGCGCCGGGATGGCGAATCTCGTTTGAATAAGTTCTGATATTTTGACAGACGATCACGTCGCCCCTCTGTCATAAAACAGGAATCGATTTGTCATTATCAAAATACATAATGAATAGCAATTACTCGATTTAATGGTTAGAACGTGATTTATCTCATTCCTGTATATTTATACGGAATATTTTTATTTTTCATTGCCAACTTTTTCAATCGTCAGATAACTTTTATCGGAAAATTAAATGATCTTTTTTCCTCACGAAATATCGAACGGACTGGAAAATCGAATCCTACAAAAAATAAAATATAAGAAGCACATGATTATCTCATAGGCTTTTAAATTTTATTAACCAAGTTTCGCAAAGAATAATTCATTTAGGTATGTGTGTTCTAAAAATGATGTATTTTCTTTTAAACCAGTAGACATGAAAGTAAGCAACAGGTCGGCAAGCTCCTTTAAATAGAATTGAAATACTCGAGACGCATGCTATGGTTTCTTGAATATCTTTCCAGACATTTTGCAACACTTTTAGGAGTATTTTTTATGTTATTGTTTTTAATAATTACATACTTATTTTCCTTTTCACAGATGATCAAAATGATGTTGACAGTGGTCACTGTGTTCACGATGAGTTGGCTGCCCCTTAACATTTTTATAGTAAGTAAAACTTTTACTTATTTCATTTTTAATTAACATTTTCAATAAACAACAGTTACGGCACAGTTTGACGACAAAATAAAATACAGCAAAAGTTAAATAAAAGTGTTAAAATCGTTTTAAAATCCCTTACATTGAAACTCTTTTTAGAGTGTCTTTAATTTTTGACGACTTTTGGATTACGGATTAAATTAAAAAGTCTTAACAACGGGAACAGCCTAGCAACCAATTTTATTATTTACATTTTACGATCAAATTTTGCGTTCCTACAACGTGTTAATAAAAACGAAATGTGGCGTTTCGATCAACGGCTTCATTTTGGCGCTTACCTATGTTTTTACAAACAAGTAACATAATTAAAGGGAATCAGACATAAAACCCCGCGAAGTTTACAAAAAAATATACTGGTATTCCAATTAATTTCAAATATTATAACCGCAGTCGAATATAAAATGAAATAGGGAGAGGATATGTTACCTTTTTCATCAGTCAATGTTTCAGCGAATTTCAGCTTTAATAAATAAGGTTTCTGAAACCATAACGTGCAGCCCTTACAAACTTGATGTCAAGTTTATATGAAACTCGCCAAGTTTTGCTTTGTAAGCGGGCATAAAAACTCTTTGCTTTTGCAACAGTTTAAAATCGGCGTATTAAAATTGGTTTCTTAGTTCAAACAACTCGGAATGATTGCAAACATTTCGAGTAAAAGTCGAGTACTTTACAACGCTTCATTTTTCAACTCATAAATCAGTATGGAGATGAATGGTAGTGAGCATATTCGAATTTAAAGAAGATCCCTATTTTAATTCTTTATCACTTTAATTATATTATATAATACAGCTAATGACTATCGTCGTACGAGGTGTTATGAATTCTGACAAAATATCTGATCTAATTAGAAGGTACTTACCTAGTACATATGTATGTAACATTACATTGGTTTTTATGTACGTCTGTTTTTACCGTAGGTGCTATGGACGGTCCATGAAGACGATGACGAGTGGAGTATGTGGCCTGGCATGCCATACTTGTGGTTCGCATGCCACTGGCTGGCGATGTCCCACTCGTGTTACAACCCCATGATCTACTGCTACATGAACGTACGGTATCGACGAGGGTTCAAAGAGGTAGAGTATTATGTTTTTATTAAAAAAAAAACTTTATTGAAATTGCTTCAACTGTTCGGGAGCTATGATGCCATACAGACAGACAGACACGTCAAATTATAACACAAGTAATGTTTTTCATAAAGGTTACATAATTTTTTAAAAAGTCATTTTAAATGCTAAAATATGTTGGGATCAAATATTAATACAACTCTTTATAGATGAATCCTTCCTAGCAAATAAATTCAGTTGCATTGCAAAATTTTGGTCTTCTTGGTTGAAACTAATCAACGTTTCTACCAAAATATTACAAGAGAGGTAAATCTGAGCATCTATGCCGATTACATGATTTGAAATTCAGATTTGTTTTCCCCTGAACAGACGCTATTTTTGTTTCGTTGCGTGGGTGTTTTGTACGCATCCGAGAGGGTTAATAAAGCTGTGGTTCCACTAGAGATCTGCAATATTGCGTAGCTGTAGGTGAACCAATTTTTACCAAAAGGTGTTTGGTGTTCTAAAAATCGAGTCTTCCTATTGATGGAGATCAAAAACATCGCACCGTCGCTTGACAGATCCGTAGTGAAACCGCAGCCTTATTAAGTAGGCGGTAGTGACAATGGGTACATATTTTGAGTAATGAGCATAACGGGGAAGGGGACAGTGGAATATTCATTAGGTTTCGACTTACTTTGAAAGACTGCTTTATGTAATGACAGTTATAATGTACTCCGGTTTCATAGTCATTGTTCTTGTCAGATTTAAGGAGTCCATTAATTTATAACATAAGTATAGGATAGATAAGCGATGTTAAGATTACTCGTGTGTAAGTGTACCATAATTGTTGGCGACTAATATAATTTGTAGCCGTCTTACCAATCAGCAGCCAATTAGCAACGTACCGTATTTAGCTGCGATCCACTAATGTATTGGTTTCCAGTGTATGCACCCACATGTCTAGCTCAGACCGACCCACACAGCCATCAGCCGCTTTGTATACCGAAGATTACAAATCGAACCCACTTAGTATAACAAGATAGTATGCTTGGAATTACCTAAAAGTAGCTTTTTGGTAGTACTGAATTAAGAAAATACGAAATTACTTAAATTAAGCATATTTAAATTTCTTCTTAGAAACTTATAGTCACTAGAATTTGAGAAGATAAAACAGTACCTATTACTTATTCACCGTTATTGTCACAATGGTCTCTCAAGAATAAGAGTCTTGAATTTTCGGCTAATTTTCCTGTTTTTTGCTGTTCAGAAAAAGTGTAATTTCTGTAATTTCGTATTCAGTTTTACATATTAAGTTTTGGTTTCTATAGATACTCGGTGGGCTGCTGTGTTTGAAGAAAAAGGATTCCGGCAGGCCGTATCAGCGCTCAAGTATTTGTGAAGGCATACCTTTGTCGGGTAAGAAGGTTTATGTAATCTGTACCGTAACCTACATATTTGTAATGTCGGTTTTCGGTAAACATGAGTTATGACCTATTGAAGATCGTTGGCCTAAAATGCTATGTTAATTTAGCTTTGCTTCTATGATAATAAGGGAATGTGAAACCAAATAAATGAAGAATGCTTATTTTTGCTTTATAGCAATGTATTTCGCAACTTCAAAGTTTAATTCCGTTAACAAAGCTCGCTCTTAAATGTACACCGAGTAATTACATTACAATGTTTAAACACGATGCTGTGGGTATGTTTGAGTTTTCCTCGTTACATTTTTGGTTAAGAATTTAGAAGCTTTGATTGTGGGTTTTTGTAATTTTCTGAGTTATGGACCTATTTCTTCCATTGAAAATGCGTAGAATTTTAATCAGGTTATTTCACACTGCAAACGGCCGATAGTTTGTTTAGTCGGCCGATAGTTTGTTTGGGCTAATCAATCAGTATGAATATGAGTGGTCGTAAGCACATTAATACAAAGATCAGGTAAAAGTCAAGATCAGACCGACTGAAAACTTTGATTGGAATTTTTAGACAAACATCGGGTCTACTGTCGCCGACTGTTTAGTCCGCAGTATGTGAAGGGTAAGACCATCACATTCATGTAGAGAAGAAGTATCACGGTTATAAATAACAGTTATGGGTTCTGCTACATTATTGATTATAACTATACCTATTATATCTAAGATATGAAATAAATCATTTTTGACGTGAAAATACCCTTCCACACGGTGCGCAGACCTTTCAAATTTTCGTGTGTGACAAATTACGACAAATTTTAATGCGAGTGCCGTTGAGCCCATTATAATTCTTACCTGCCTACCCACATACATTGTTATTGACGTGTGTCAAAGAAATTCCACAAAAAAATATATTTTGCTTTAAATTGAATAACGATGAAGTAACCAGACATAGTATTTTTTCATATAGGTATATATTGGGTAATTCCATTTGAATGATGGCATTAGCTTGATAAATAATTCTGTTACTGTATAAGTAGTTATTGTGCCCATCAAAATATTTTTCGACCAAAGGTACTAAGTAAAAATACTATGTTCAAATAAAATAAAGTCACTGTACATATATGTACCACGGTGCTTAAAGAACAAAGTTTCACAATATATGTACATATACAGGGTGTGTCGTTCACAATCACATTAAATCCTATCGCATATACTTTATGATATTCTATGGCGAATTGTAAAAAAAATAACCTAATCCATGCAGTGGTTTAACCACAGGAGTCATTTTTCGTTTTTATAATTTACAACATCATGTGTAAAGCAGAGATAAAGTTAGGAGTATCTAATGTTTTGATCAATTGACAGCTGTCAGTTTTCAAGGGAGGATTTCAGTTGTTTTTAGTGACTGACATTTACATGGTGTTCTAATTTTCACACATTTTTATTCTATTTACTTTGATTGTAAAATGCATTTTTTTATTTTTACGTATTTTTCTTTTTTCTTTGTGTTAATCGACATATTTTAACCAGTATATTATCGCATTTCATTTAATGTGATTATGAACGACACACCCGATATACACTCATCAGAGTTTTGGTACCAGGCGTTACTTTGAGGAAATTCATTACATACTTAAGCATAAAATGTTAGGAAAAATATGTGGCGTTAATTTCGTCGACGAGTCAAAATTTCCTGAAGATTTTCCGTGGAGAAGCCAAACACGTATCGAATACCCAAAGCTTGAATTAACTGTCTCGCGAAAATTAACTATACCTACATATTTTTCCTTAACGCTTTTGAATACTATTGAACAACTGTACGTATTGTATTTATCATAACGGATAATTTATTTCATAAAATACATTTTAGTAACAATATTTCTGATGAATGAATCGGATAAAGATAACACGCAGCAAAATTTACGATCAAATTGAAATTTGATTTCAAATTGAAAACAAATAGGAACGCTTTGCTGTTATTAATTATCTACATAAGCATTAAAATATTTTCAGTCATGCTCTCTCAATGATATAGATTGCCAATTTGTAGGATTAAAAAAATCTAAAATTTTTAAATGTTCTATTCAGCCAATTAAGTGCGTTTTACATTGCTTTTATATATGAGCTAGACTAATACTTCAGTATTTTTTCAGGTAGGTAGAATGTTTTGAGTGACAGTCTCAATACTCAGCAATTCTGAGACATAAGCACAGTAGAATTCCGTAAATTCAACGTTCTTGGCCAGAATATTTCAGAATTAGTAAAATATTTGTGTTGGAAGCTCGTAGCAAAGCGCCGTAGCACATATTTCGTAGCTTTGCCGCGTAGTGTTTGTGCTCGTAGCCAATTCGTAGCAGCTTATATTTGAAACAGGCATAGGTATATATGCAATCGATTTGAATATTTCCCTGTAGAATAGACCGATCTAATCAAATAGGCTAGATCTTGTACTACATATCTTGACAGGGGATAACCCTTGGGACGGCTGTTGTTATTGTTCAAATCGCAGATATGAGAGTATTGTAGTCAGCTAGTATGGTCATTGTGTAAACAAACCTGAGAACACAAAAAAATACCACACACTAGTTACAGTAAGTTATGGGAGGGTATATGGAATGGTGTACCAATTTGTTTCTTGTTAGGATGTGTTTACTGCACATAAACCATCTCGTGGTTGTGGAGGTTTGTAATCGTCCTATTTATCTTCCAACTACTGAGGGAAGACCTACAATAAACAGGCACGACCATTGATCACAGGGCTTACTCAGTAAGGATTGTGGATTTAACACAATCTCTATTTTAAAGTCTGTTTTATTTCACAAATGTATTCATGGTAATCATAGTTTGTCATCATTAAAGTCGTCCTATAGTTCGATTGGGTTCGTAAATCGGTGTAGAAATAAAAGGCTGGTATACATAAGGCTTCTAAAAAGTTTTATTACTTGGATGCATGATTCTGTGCAATATAAACCTGTCGGCTATCCATCGAGCCAACTTACGGCCAACGGTTTAGTCTGCAAAGTGCGGAGGCCTTAAATCTATACTAATATTATAAAGAGGAAAACTTTGTTTGTTTGTTTGGTTGTAATGAATAGGCTCAAAAACTACTGGACCGTTTTTAAAAATTCTTTCACCATTCGAAAGCTACATTATCCACGAGTAATATAGGCAATATTTTATACCGGTACGGGCAGTAGTTCCCACGGGACGCGAGTGAAACCGCAGGAAAACGGCTAGTGTTCTATATATTTATAAAGAAGCAAAAATATTTTTGTGTGTCTCAAGTCATTGCCATGTATGGGTTAAAAAGCCCATTTCCTGAATCATAAGTTTTAAGCACTGCCATTAGAAGGCCATGTCGAACATATTATATTAAAGTAGGCTGGCGTATATTTGGACCTCCTACTTGCTCCCACGTGGTTTGCAGGCCATAATTACTTTTGAGAATAATTTCACTCCTCGTTTGTATATATTTATGTACCTATGATTATGATTAGATAAGCCTTTCAATGTTGTGATTATATTTTACTAACATTCATATTTTCAGAAGTTTTTTTTAATGCTAAGCTAATTTTAGAGGGGAAAAATTGTCCTAGGGTGCAATGTAAAATGTAAATTGTTCGCAAATAAGAAAAAGAAGATCCCTACTGACTAGTGTGACAGCACTTTGGTGTAAAACCTCCTAGAGATTGCTAATGGGCTCCAATTTCTGAACTCTCAGTTCACTTAATGCTAAGTATTCGTAAATGGTTCAGTGTTCTGGGGGCTTAACACGAAATCACCTTAACTTGAGCGATTTTAAAACCGAACGACCACTTTATTTAAATTGAATATTTTGGATGAAAGCTTAAACACGTTAAAATATATTCAATTTAAAATCGCTAGCTTTAATATAGTAAACACTATATTATAGTGCGTTCGTGCTCGAACAGTTTTTTATGGAAATTGCAACCCGTTTTGTAAATTGGGAATGTGAACTGAGACCTTTTAATATGCATAGCATTTATACTTTGATAACTAAGTTTCATGCTTACTTTAAAAATATACCTAAGCTTTCTCAGCCCATTTTTGAACACACTTTTAAAATAACAGTGAGAATTTTTTGCACACAGATAAAGTGCATATAATAGCAAACTTACGTCTTCATCGTTTTCCGTAGTTACTAAGATAAGCGAGTAAAAAAACATGAACAAACTAACCTTTCAGCTTTATAATATTACCTATTATTAGTAATTTTGTAGAGACATGAGTATGTAAACACTACCAATCCGAATTAAGGTTTTAAGCTTTCACCCACAATTTGTTTTACACATGTCGTATTATGGTTATCTGGTTGAACGATTTTAGGTTAGTTTCATCAGGATTAACCTCATGTGTGTATAAAGGCCATTAACCTTGTCACTTACGTAGTTGGAACATATTTACATAACCACAATCATTCTATTTCGATGTCTAACCAAATCAAAGTAGGTACTTAGCGATTTTCAGTAACAACTTAGTGTTAACTTTTGTTTAAATAGTTTTCAAACACTGATTGCCTTCTATGAAGCGTTTTGGGATAATTGGTACGATTGCGATAAGTGAGAGCTTTAGTTAAGCTGTTGATGGTTTTCTACTGGTCGAATGATGGCGATCAAAAATTTTTTTAAAGTTATTTCAAACTACATAAAATGTAATTTTTGTATAGTGAGTGTTGTGAAAAAGTCCATTGAAACGATCTCCCAATGTATGGAATACAAAAAAAATAAAATAAATCCAGTGATTCATCACTTATCGATACCGCTTAAAATTGTGCTTCTGTTAGCGACGGCTATTATATTAGATTTGAGTAATAAATTAGTTGCATATTATTATTTGAATTGTGCAAAACAATATTTTCATTTATTTATTGGCTTTACATATAATAATACTGACATAGGTAGAACACAAAATAACGACGTAGCCGTTCGATGTTTTAAACTAATTTGCGTCTCCAAAAATGGCACTCAATTATTGTTCTGTAAACATGCATAATTTTAACTGCGAAACATAATAAATTATTATAATCTTAGCGATGGTAAATTCAAGTAACTGCGCAACACATTCATGAGCTTAAATGGAATGATAACAAAATTAATTACTCCTTGTTTTGGCGAAACATAACATTTGCCTCAAAAATTATGTTCTTTTAATTAAAGTTTTTTTTTTTGTTTCTAGAATTTATGGGTGCGAACGGTACCGGGGCGTCTAACCGCCGTAGTGTGTCGGTGTGCAAGTGGCAAGCGTCCAAAAGTGCAGGTGTGTCAAATAGCAGCAAAAGTACCAACTGCACGTCGCGACTCCAACCCCGGTCGTCTGGAAATTCATCGACAGCTCCGGTCGGCGCCATGTCTATACGCTCACAATTTTTCTAAGAATGTTTAGATATGACATCTGAAAATTTTACCTTCCTAAGTTTTACGGACAAGAATCTCAACTTTTTACATACGAATAGGCTGCCAATTGTGGGAATAGTTAAAATTGTCAACAAAGAATAAATGTCACAACAACACTTCAAATTCAAATTGAGCTTTATTTTTCTACCCGACAAAGTACAGTGTACCTTTACTGATCATTACAATAAGCCATTGTCGTTGAGGGCCTTTGATTCGATTCGGCATTTTGTAAGTACATTGATATTTTGTATTTGTTTCTTATGAGTCCTCCGTTTTGGTGCTGTTTGGGCCTTAGGCTCGGGAACCGACGTAGTTGCGTCGTTGCGCCGTGATTAAAAGCTCTGGACATTAGTATTATTATTGTTGTTACATTACAATAATGATCTATGAATTAATCCAAAGTCACAGACTATTTTTGTCACGTAATAACTCCTGCGGGATGGTAAAGTATACTAAATGTATTGTGTTGAAAAAATCTTAGCGTTTGATAGAAGTTCTTCGTACTTGGTCATCTGTTATGACGACGGTAGAAATATCCGTCAAGACTTCGTAATATCCGGCAGTCCTCTAGTAAAAAGGGACACCTAGAAGTCGGACATCTAAAAAACTAAGTTAACAGCGACACATTATATTGCTCCAGGGTTTTCAAAAAGAAAATACAAATTCTTGTAGTTATTTCAACATCTATATTTATATATTTTTTATAGTACACTTCTACAAAAAGAGCCTTATTTACTGAAGTTTTTTTTATTAACAATGACATACTTATTTCTTAGTGATGTATACAACACTAAGAAATAAATTATTTCTTTAAAATCATTTAAAACATGTGGTATATCCTAATGATTCAAAAGAAATAATTTAAGAAATAATGGATTATGATGTACTCAGATAACTATTGCATTATTAACTATATATGCTTTGTCCTAAGCCCCCCTAAGCATCCTGAAATTGAAGAAACATTTGTAAACGCAGACGCAAGTTCATCACACAAATGCATTGTTTGTGCAAATCATGGTACTCTACGGAATAACGTAAACTTACATTAAATTATTTCACGGTGAATTTCAGTTTTGTATTTGAATATCAAGCCTCGTTAATCTTCTTATGATTAATCTATTTAATAACGTCGAACCCTAGTTATTTCATTGTTATTAAAAATAATAACGTTGATGTAATTTGCATTTTTATGGAGGGTTTTATACGGTCCTTATAGTATGGAGTAAGTATGTGCCATTATTTACCTCTACATGGAATTTGGTTCGATTCATTACGCAGTTCCAATCAGAGCGCTTTTACACTGGCGGATTAAAACGCCAGCTGGCCGCGTAATGCTCGCACTTACTTAAATCATGAAAGAGTATTTGGCCGAAGCGACGTGGCCGCACTTCGTGGCAACACGACACTACACGTGGGGGCACCAATACCCGCTTCAAGTTAGAACGCCCGTACGACCGCGTTGCCGGACATAAGTAAAAACTTAGCAGGAAATCCAGAATGAAAGCTCTCTAGCTATCGTTTGAAAAATTGTTTTTTTTTCTTGGTATTCATACTTAGGTAAGTGTTCGAGTAATCCAGATACAAGTACCATCTACCTTGTAATTTGCCAGTATTTGAGAAGTTCAAAGAAAACACTTAAGAGGTTTTTATCTTTCCTTTTATTTTTTCATTAACAGGATACAAAGGAAGTAGGATAAGTCTTCTGTTTACAAACATATCGAAGCTTCCTTTTATAAAGCTCGTGTTTGTTATAGTCGAGTACTAATTTAAAAAATAAATAATTATAGGAAGCTTCGTTTCTTTGTCGAACAGAGATAAGATCAATTTTGCCGTATGTCTTTAAGCAATCTTTATGGAACTGTGTAAAAATCTTTTTACACGCTTTTGTGCCCGTAGTTAATTTTCATTACCCGTCCCATAAAGAGATGTCTTAAACGTGAGGTGGAAAATCAAAGTAACATTACCTCTATATTTTAATTACTTGCTTATCCACCATTTCTACTCATATTTCAGTTATACAAGTAGTTCGACAGTAATACGTACATTTTATGTTTTGCATTTTAGGTTATTTTCCATTCCTATATTGCACGAAATATGAAGTGTGAATTACGGAACGTTATCGTTCCTTTAAAAACCGCTATTTCGGTAGAGCGTAAGGGTTTATGATCGATTTATGATCAAATCACATTTCGGTTATCATTTCGCCTTAATAGACGGTGACACACCTTGGTTGCTATGAAGGGGACATAAGAGGCTCGAATTCCAATTTTACGAGCACTATTTACATTCATCGTCTTTGATAGCACGGAATAAATAATTTCGGGGTTCATTGAAAATATACCGGATTAATGGCCTCTAATTAAGTTCCAGACCCTGTTTATCATTCACCTCATTATTCGCGAATTATTTATTACTAAGTACGTTCACATCATTAGCGCGTTCAAGCAAACAAACAAACTCTTCGGCTTTATAATATTAGTATGGATTGATATCTTATTAATTGTAAAAAGACAAAGCGAGAGGACGTTTGATTGAAATTATAATTTTAATAGCCCAAACAAAACATGTAGGTAGGCATACATACATACATAGGGAAGGTCATCTTATCGCTAAAAGCAATTTCTCACAGATGAACTTAGGGTGGAGTTGGAATCCAATTGTGTAAGTATAGATAAGGACAGTTAATGGCGTAGAATATGGGAACAATATAAACTTATATGTACAATCGCCAGCAGGTCAACCTACCCAAATCTATCGAATTTTATCAATCATACATTGGCCTTCTACTATTGTGATAAGCTTAAAAATCTATAGAAGAAATATGACAGACTGAGGTAGGTCGATGTGCAGTCTGTACAATGGATACAACCGCAGAAAAGAAAGTAGTAGGTTACATTTTAAGCATGCGCTATTGGATTCGTTGAACGTTATGTAAAATCTATATATGTAGTTTTGAACTACAGTTTCTGAAACCAGTTATGAATCTAGTATGAACTTTGTTGCGGCTTCCGTCTAACTTTGGTGCTCGTTGGTATCTAGACCTGAACAAGTTAACAAAACCTAACCAAATACTTGAAGAAAGATTGGAGAATTCTTGAAGTACGCAGTTATTCGGACTGTCCGCTCTTATTCACATGTATTGGCTTCCATGGTGTAGGACGTAATAAGTTTCATATTTGACCCTAATAACTCTGAACTAGGTTACTTAGGATTTTTTTTCAGTCCACCCTTGTTAACATATTTATAGCTATTCATTGATAAGAATACTTATTATTCGAAATGTGAACACAACACTTAGTCTATCATAAACTTTATAAACATATTTCTATTCCCTGACATTTTCAACATAAACGGTGAGTTTCTATTATGTAGAGGTATATAAGTACTGTTTTATTATGGTTAAGTAAACTTGTGGGTACCACAACTTTATCCAAAAAACTTTATCCAAAAACAACAATTAATATTTACAGTGAAATAAATTGATGAATGAATTCCTCATATACAATAATGATAACTTTAAGTGTTTGTGGAAAACAATAATTTTTAATACAAAATAGCAATTACTTTAGTTATTTATTTATTGTTCCGACAGATAGCATGTATATTGTAATAGCTTGAAACCTGATAGGGCCCCATCGGGATAGTGCGATCTCGATCCCGACCCTGATCTATCATACTTATCGCTAATCATAGACATACTCTCTATCGTAAACTAGTTTAGAACCCTTGCGGTCTTACTACAAAAACTTTAACCACTGTTTTACACTTGTCTAAAAAAAATGTGGCTCCAAAATGAACCATATGTCAACGTCATAATTTGACATTTTTTTAGACAAGTCTTAAACTGACGTTTAAAAGTTTTTGTGGTAAGACGGTTAGTGTCCCCTGTTTTGCTTAGAGGAAAGAAAACTATTGAGATTTCCATGTTCACAGCAGTCAAAAGTAAAGTAAACTATCTAACAAAATCATGAAAAAATATTTTATGTTGTAACAAAAAATTCTCTCTATTTTATACCAATTCGATAGAATACGCGGACTGCAAAATAATATTTTGTGCAGTTATACGATTATACTGAAATATGTGGGAAACAAACAAAAACAATAGCATTTTGTTTGCGTGATTCTTCGAAACACAGTTTTTACGTGTTTTTGACCGAAGAACACATGAAAATATCCTTCGATTGGAATGAAAGTTTCAGGTTTTATGTAAAAGGTAAAGGTACATCGACGCCTCATGTAACTAATTAGAATTTATTAAAAAAAATTATAATTAAGTTAGCAGAAAACAGTAAAACCCAGGTAAAACTGAATTAATTTGGTGTGTCCCAACGCCGGTTTTTGCTGCATTATTTAACTTTCTGCGAGCTACGGTCGCTTTACAATAAAACTAATGATTCCAAATGATCTTCAAATATGTGTTTCTTAATATTTTAATATTAAAATAAAAAAAATTGTGTATTTTCATAATTACATAAATTTAAAAATTGTCCCCGACTAAATTCATCATTAAGCTGGCTCGATTTGTTCAAACATTATCTATACGTAAATAAAAAATATTTGAAAGTGTAATATTTACTTGTAAGTGATCGCGCCGGTCAGCACCGAACGGTGACAGTGAGTGCTCGTGAGCGAACGTATTTTTCCAAAAAAATACGATTGCAAGTTGTCATCTGGTGTTTGTAAGGCTAGTAGTCATATCAATCTGTCTTAATTAAGTAATAGTGTGCATCTACTATCGTTTTGTTGCCAAAGCAAAGTATCTTATGAGATGGTTTTGCTAACATTATATAATTGCATGTTTGATGCCTTACGTTTATAAATAAAGGAGCAGGATTTGATAATCTGCGAATTCCTGATTTTTCTGGCCCCAATTAGTCTGGATTCATCTGGCTCTTAAAGCCAGATGAATTTGAGCGGGACATATGAATTAGATTTCATTCAAATTCGGCATATGTTACAGGTATGTCTAATGACATTTCTTTATTGTAGTTTGTTTAATTTGTGTTGGCTTCTAGTGCATTTTTTTTTGTTCAAATACCGTGGAAATAATTATTTTCCTCTGGACATAGATCTTTATTAGTATTACTTATTTTTTAATTTCAATAAGATTACTTAAGTACCTAAGTAATACAAAAAAATAAAGCAAATGGCCTGTTGGTTTTTATTCCGAAGTTCAATTTCTGTGCTAGAGGTTTTGGGGGTTTTTTTATCGTTGCTAGAATAGCTTTAAATTTTTTTATATCCATATTTTCAAAATGGCATAACGAAAATTACAAACAAGAGAAGAAATACTAAGAAAAAAAGACTAGCGGATAAGAGAAGATATGACAGAATAAACAATAATGAAGAATTATGGAAAGGAAGACAAGAAAAGAATAGACAAAACTATATACGAACGACAGTCTTCTCAAGACTGTCGTTGAGATTCATTTTCATAAAAGGTTCCTGAAAAACTCAAATTTAATTATTCAGCATTCTGCAAGTTTGGGAGATCTAACCTGATTTTCGATCAAGAGATACTTTTTCAGGAGATGGAAGTAAACATTTTAGTGTTGATTTAGAAAATAGAAATCCATAATTAATAGACTTAGGAATTTAGGCAGGATATTAATTAGTTTTCTACTATCTCAAGCTTAGAGTTCCTATCGTGCTGAAAAATTAAGTCTAATTTTGATTAGTAAGTTTTATTTCATTCTAATTTAGAGTTTGTTTTTGGTGAAGTTTATTTTTATTTTAAGCTAAGATACGTTTTTGTTTTGTGTTATTAAGTTAAGAGGTCTTATTAAGATAAGTTTACCATTTCATATAATTATTATAGCGTTGAAGCTAGTGTGATTCAACAACCGTAAGAGGTTTAATAAATGATTAATTTGAAGGAAAGTGTTACTGTTTACTTAATTCATAATTATTTTCTTGTGTCAACCAAAAAAAAAGTGATAATTAAGTAGTAATAGGAGATTATTTCAATATTTGGTAAAATCTATACTAATATTATAAAGAGGAAAACTTTGTTTGTTTGTTCGTTTGGTTGAAATGGATAAACTCAAAAACTAATGGACCCATTTTTAAATATTCATTTTTAAAGCTATATTATCTGCGAGTAACATAGGCTATATTTTATCCCGATGTGGGCAGTAGCTCCCACGGGATGCGGGTGAAACCGCGGGAAAACGACTATTTTTATAATAAAGACCATTGGAAAAATAAAGGAAGTATCATTAATCTGTATACCTCTAATTAATATGGTGCGAAATCACATTCATCTGCCTCGGTCACAATTAATCTGGCCCAGCAATTAATCAGCACCTTTTAAATCCTAATCTACGTGATGCAAATCGATGCCTTCGATATATGATATTGCACATAAGGCACTGGGTCAAACTATGACGTCAATTCAGGTCTAAGAGCAAAAAAAAATTGAGCCAGATCAATGAATCAAAAACCCTCGGTTTCAAAGAATCACCCACGTATAAGCTGAAACTGGAATAAATCCTTTCAATAAAAAATAGAACGTAATAGTTATTTGTTATACAAGAGTGCAAAGTTGCTTTTTAACCGCGGGCTCAATATTGATAACCGAGCAAGCGAAGGATTCTAAAATTGAAACACGAGCGTAGCGAGTGTTTCAATAATTAGAATCCTGAGCGATAGCGAGGGAATCAAAAGAGCACAAGGTGAAAAATCTTTGCACTCGAGTGCAACACGTAACTTTTCATCCCACCTCATCGAGGAAATTACTAAATGCAAAAAAACAAAATTGCGCGCACATACGAGTGTCAAATTAAAAAGATGTACCTATTAAAGTTAACATATTTGAAAACTCACTTTAAAAATGAAACGACGTTAAAAATCTGTGTAAAAACAATAATAAAAAATACTTAATTAATTGAATAATTATTTTAAGCAGTATTTTATTTATTTAATATGTATTTGTTTGAAAAGTCTTATCAAGATTGTCACAAATGGAGTATTGCACACGATGTTCTAAATTCAAACACTTTGCCGCTCTAGAGGATAAAAACGACTTTTGCGCTCAGATATCAAAAGGTAAAACTACTCTTTCCGAGATGGTGGGATGAAAAAATAATTACAACATTCTTCTAACACAGCTATAATACGATGTTCCATCATGAAGTTCCAGTTCATATCCTCAGGGTCTATCTTCAGATCAGTTCGACGCCAAAACAATTTGCATCTGCCAATATTTTCATGACGCTACGTTGATTTGCATGATGGTTTAATAGTTACCTTCTTTAGATTCCATTCCATAGTTACATACAGTTTGACCTAATAAAAGCATCATCATCCTCCGAGCCCTTTTCCCAACTATGTTGGGGTCGGCTTCCAGTCTAACCGGATGTAGCTGAGTACCAGTGCTTTACAAGGAGCGACTGCCCTATCTGACCCCCACCCAGTTACCCAGGCAACCCAATACCCCTTGGCTTCTGACTACCCGTAACGACTGCCAAGGATGTTCAATGACAGCCGGGACCAAAGCGACCTAATAAAAGCGTGTTATTAATACCAAACAATGCAGTAGCGTGAAGACATCAATTTGGTAAATACCGATTGCTTGTTTTTTTCTGGTTCTTTAAGATAGCCGTTAAGATGTTTGCTCAGTGACCCTCATCCGTGTTACGATGACCGTAAAGGGACACGCGGCAATGACTCGCTTTATTGCCTCTCCTTGATTTATCGTCCAGGCCCTTTACACACCTACATAATCATTATAACGGCTAAGAATAGCTTCTCGGATAATTTTGTGGCATAATAGCACTACTGATAACCGTCCGATGAATGACTAGGGTGGTGATTTCAAATCCCAGTTTGTGATTAATTTTCGAGCAAGAAATTACCTGTAAGATATCGACTGAAGTTTGATCTTAATTAAATATATTGAAATTATCATCTACGCTAGCGTAGTTATAATTACTACGAGGAAGGTGTTCATTATTTCTAATACATATCTATTGTTCGTGTCTTGAAGAGAGTAAAAGGTTGATTTACATAATTATCAAAATAATGCTGTAGATTTTTTTCCGGATTGGGTAGTGTTACGTAGTTATATTAGGTATACATCACAGTCAAAATGCGAGTCCAGTCATGTTTAGTTACCATTACTTTTTTAATTACAAAATAAAATACGGTCTCATTTCATTTTGTTTGCTTTCAATGAATCCTAAAGCAACAGATATCGTTCAAAAGTGACCCTACTCAGAGAAACAAGAAAACGGTTATAAAAAAAAAAACATATTTATTATCTTGACGTGAAATCGGATAGCAAGATTAAATTAATGGAATTCTGTTAACTTTGTCAAGATCGATGTCTGTCTCAAGTTTCTACGACGAATAATGAATCAAATATCGAAATCAATTATTAACGACGTGATTTGATTTAACAACGCTATAACAAGTTTATAGATATTATTCTATAAATAGCACTAAATATTTAACAAAATTGATTTGAATCGATTTAGTAGTACTAGAAGCTATCCATTAGGACACCGAAAGGCTTATGCAGAATGATTATTCGAAGTTTCCAAATGACAAGAGCATGCGAGTGGGTATTTTGCGCTGTCGAATAATAATTTAATGGACTACAATCTACGGAACGATAACAATGGTTTTCGTAACTACATAATAGGTTGAATGCCATAATATATCTATGACTGCATAATCTAGCAAAACAGCAAAAAACTGGACCGCACAATATTAGTAATTACGTGTATTATTGTGGCACGCTTTATGCTACTGACATGTAAGTATTACACAAATTGTACACATTGTTTTTTTTTTTGTGTAGAAATTATTTACAGTACCTATATCAAACAACAAAAGAATGAAACTTTAATATTACATTCAATCTTTCTTCTATGGGTCCACGTGGTGGACACGCTTCTGCTCAACATTGAAATTCCAAGTTGCCTTGTTTAAGAGGACGAATTGGAAATTTTGGCGTCAAGGATCTCAATTTTTCTCAGTAAATACAAAACGGATCAAAATACAACTTGGTTACCTGAAAGTTCATGATATAAACCTTATTTTGTTAGACTTCAAAACATGATTAGGTAACTTTTATAACAGAGAAAAATATATCAAACATACCTCTTTTTTAAAAAGAGATTCACATATTATGGGCAAACGGGACCGATTTAAGCCTCTTAACTTTTTTAGTACTTGAGTATATACATACTCTTTAAAATTGTGGAAGGAATTTTTATCAAATTATCATTTCTAAATAATAAAATTACAAAACCATTTTGTCGCTTACGACTTTTAGTTATAAGCTACCGCGCGTATTGTAATCCTCGCCCCGCTCAGACGCTCCGTCCCCTTTTGGCGCCTTAGATGCGCGTGCCGGTTATGGAATTATTGTTTACCAATTCGTCGCCTTAAGAAACTCTTTAAATGGTTCAAGTTTCTACAATTTGATCCAAAGCAAAATACCAATAAACTGTGGGAAAGATCAGAGGCCTCTCCATTCCTCATAATGTTAAGAATCTAAAGTATTACCGTAAAGGCCGAACATTCGTAAGACACGCGTTACGGAACCGCATGGACCCGTAGGTAAGTAGAAGTACCTATACGAAACTTTACTTCATTCGGAAATAACTCGGTTTGTGTGTCTGTCACGCTATCATGTTAAGATTAATCGTCACGCAGATAGTCTAGAGCCTTAAAAAGGACAAGCTAACTAATCCTAAGCAAGGACTAACAACTAGGCATATTAATTATTTTGTGTTCGTTTCAAATAAATTAATAAGCCACTTTTTATCTTGACGATGCGATGGTCGTAGTATCTCCAGACAGCGGGCAAAACTGCGGGTGAAACTTAAGTAAGTATCTTAAGCTGGGTACTCACTTAGAAGTGTAGCACGTAACGTATCAGATACGGTATCAACCTGCAAGTGGGTACGGCTCGTCCACGGTCCTCGCGAGCAGACTGCGAGCCGCCTTTGTGTTCGCAGCGAAACCGCCACTCGGCGGGTCACTGCGAGCTAACAGCGCTCCACGCGCGAGCGGCTCGCAGCGGGCTCGTGCCTACGTACTCACTTGATACCGTATCTGATACGTTACGTGCTACACTGCTAAGTGAGTACCCAGCTTTATATTGGTAAGTAATAACTACCTACCTGCGTAGTTATATTCGTAATTTTCAAAACGTGCCCATTTCTAGCAGCGTCCAATAAAATGAACGCTGCAACGGAATCATACTCTTAAATTCAGAGCCTCTTAATACTCCTACATTCTAAACCGAAATTTCAGGTCACAAAAACACTATTCAAAAACTTCTCTAGACTTATCTGCTAATTTTTTTTTGGTTTAAAACATCCGCTACTTTCAGTTAATGGTACATACCTTTTATCCATCTAAGTCACCCTGCTAAAATTATCCCTGCAATATAACAGTAGCGATCGAACATACCGACCTATATTAAGCTTGTTTTACCGGTATTTCAATTATAACCTCATTTACGGAGGGTCTTTAGCAAACAGCGTTTAACCGGTTCCTGTTCACTGTAATTATGTTCCGGTAAGCTCAAGTTCGTCGCTGGGATGTCTGATCATGTTCCGGATTCAGGGTACATTAGTGTCCATGTCACTACATGCATAGCTCAACTGAATATGTGATGTGCATGAATGTGGGTCCAGATGTATATGCATATACAGTCATGGTCACATAAATAAAGACACCCCCCAACTCGAACTGAAATAAATAGTTATGGTACTGACATGAGCTTAAGCACGGTATAAAATGTAATGTAATTATTATTAAAACAAACTTTACATTGTGTTCTTTAAATTAAGGACAAAAAATAATTACTTTCTTTAATACTTTAGATATAACGCTCTATGGGAAATGAACACTAACTTTTGTAGCTGATACTTGGCTGGTCAACTAATTAAAGACAGTTAAAGCCCGGTTAAGATAAAAAAACGAAAGATATAAATAGTTGCCATACTTTTTTTCAGAAGTGAGTAAAATACTTATGAAAACTCGAATTAGGTAATAATTTAGGTTTCTTTCATTAAACATTTTCATTTTAGTCTTATCAATAAGACTAGAACAAAAATACTGGTGAGTAAAATGTTTTAGGCTTTTTTAAATTAAGTTTTGACATGCGGATTTATTCATACCACTTGATCTGTAGTAAGGACATAGTAATAATTATTAAAGATTCCTTATCAATTGGCACTAAAAAAGGCAAGGTTTGACAACAACTGAAAACCGACCCCAAGGAAAACTTGTCCGCAAACAGACTTTAAGGCGGTGCTATAGGCAAATAGTGAACCATTCACATGATTCGGTACTGGTTTTTTTGGGAGTCATCTGATGCTAAAAGGACGATAATTGTGTCTGCAGAACTTTTAGACTACAATCGGGTCGGGAAAAGCTGTAAGGCATGGGTATCGGAAGATGTTACTTTTGGAAAAGCACCGCTTGTCCATACTGTAGTTGGCTATTTCTATCAAATGTGAAAGGCGCAGTGAACAAGTGTTCAAAAATGATTTTTTTTTCTCATTAAACAAAGGGATACGAATAATTCTAAAATAATGCATCGATATTGGTCGCCTCCAAAACATGAGATGGAACCAAAGTACACCAAGAAAGTTCTCAAACATAGGAGGCGAAAAGTATTAGTGTGAGGCTTCTCTCCACTACTTGGTGTGGAGATCCTTTAGAAAGATATTATTAAAAATAGGCGAATTCAAGTACTATAATATTTTAGAAATAAGCATGTTGTTATATGCTTAGCATAATTTACCGGTCCTTAGCGCTTTACAAATTAGAAAAGTTCTGAAAAACACTGCATGAGTAGTGAAAAGGACTCTTTGATCGAGCAACTTATGACGGTTTTGGTTTGGCCCATTGCAAATTTAATAGAAAAAAAACTGGTAATCGGCCAGAAAACACAATGGCGATAAGTCATACACGAAACATTGATCAATTTTACACAGATTTTTATGAAGCATGGTAGAAAATTCCCGTAGCGACTTAGAACAAAACTGACCGCTTGCACGTTTAGGGATGTCGTGATGTCATTGAGGTAAAAGGAAATAAACCAAATATTAGTACTCATCAGTATGCTTAGTTATAGTGTAGGGAATGTTGTTATAGAAAAGTACCATGAATAATATTAATAATTTGCTTTTCTTCCTCTGAGCAAATTGAGTGTCTTTAATTATATGGCCAGGCCACGTTATGGTTCATACCGCTCGAGATTCGGATAAAGCGAAAAAAACTTGTCGCGGAGGATCACTGAAGATAGTCTTTAGTTTTAATATTTCACAATGTCCTTTTAAATATTTTAAAATAGAAAATAAAGTTCCAAATAGTAATCAGAAAAAAGAAATGCAGATGAAATGCAGCGGCAATTTAAGATTCCAACAGTGTCTTTAATTAGCTGACCCCGACTGTATATTTGTTCAAATTATGGCCTAATTGCAACAAATCAAAAGACCCCCTTAGGTCTTTTTCCTATTAATATCATCTGTGAGACTTTCGCAATTATTTTTGGATCCGATGTTAAAGGTGTAGTGTTTACATAAAGGATGACTTTCCCTTTATAATTGCGGGGTCATAGTATGACATAAACCACCCGACCTTTTGAGGTATAACCTTGACTCGTTCTTAGTTATGATTGAACTGCCCACGTGTATATTACCGATTCTCAGGATCCTTAGTTTACGCGTACGAAAAACCACATGTTTGTGATCTTTAACAATGTTGATTTCAACATATATTTCGTTCATCACCATCAATCAACAATTTAAATCAACATCTTCGAAAATACGCTGGCGTGATGCTTGTTAGTAAATAGCATAAATTACATGTGAACGTACGTTTGTATGATAGACGTGGTTTGTTCAGTTCCGTATCTTTCAACTTATATTTCTATAAAAGAAACAGGTATAAATATTGAGTGTTGAACACCAGTTTACATTAAGATTGAATGCCTCCGTAGCTATTTTGGTAAATACCTGTGGAAAAGCCATTAAGTGTTTGTTTGAAATCGAATATTAAATATAACATATGTTAGATTTATTGTTCTTAATATGATTAAATAAAATATATCATACAAATATGAAAGGTGATAAAATCTTTACGATTTTGTTTGATAGAATTTTATTTACTGACTGAAATAGAACTGAATTTAAATAGAACTAGCGAATGCCAATAATAGGGGGATACCTACCTAGATAACTAGGCATGTTGTTTCAGATGCAGTTTTGAATAAAATCCCTCAGTTTCATTGAACTTAATTCCTAGATTCCTAAACTAAACATTATTATTGTATTACCACGAGACGTAGAAGCCCAAGTGGCTATGTAATTGCTGCGTGTGCCGCCGGCTCTATTCCCGCACGGGCCTAGTAAAACAGTTGCCGACCCGAGTGTTTGTGCTTATGTAACGGATGTTTGCAAATGCTCCCACGTGATACAGAAATTACTAGTGTGGGCCGAGTGGGCCAAGGTATGTCACGCATCGGCTATTTTTACTCCAAAAGTAGGAACCATTCAGAGGCTTCGATAAAAGTTTTCCATCAAGGCATAAATATTATAGAAGCTATCTTTATTTCCCGTACGCATCTCACAAGAAGTCCCAAGGGTGGGACGTAAAGGGAAAGAGCTTTTAGATAAGGTATTTTTTGTTACAAAGGGATATTACTTTGTTTTAAACGATTTAAAGAAGTCATTGTTTTCTATGTCTTTGTACTATTAATATGACATACTTACTTACATAAATATCAGCCACGTGTAAAGCTCTCTCAACAGAGAATACTTCTGAACTAATATTTCAGCGTTCTTATTGCCAGTGGCGGATTTACAAATTTGCCGCTAGTAGGCCATTCAATTTTTGCCGCCCCTAATGATTGTGAACTTAATGATATTTCTGTCAGTTACTAGATTATTTTTGCAACCCGCTATGTACCGAAGAGTTTAATGTTGACCTAACAAGTTTATCTGACAGCGACTTTAAAGCGTAAAACCTCTGTAACTTTTAAACGGCTCAATTGATTTTCATGAAACTCGCCCGTAAAACACCTGTAATACAAAAAAAATACTAAATTAAAATCGGTTCATTCGTTCGGGTAGGTACTATATCAGAGGCGCACCCATCGGGTGGCACCCTCCCAAAAAAACGACACAATATAATCACGGACTAAAATTGTAATTGAAGTACTTAAAAATTGTGTAGAAATCATTCATGTTGCTTTTTGCTAGGTTTAACATAAAGAAACCGGAGTCATACCACTGCAAAGTTATAAAGCGCTAACTAGTTTTATAGAAACTAGTGTCAAGTAAAAAAGTCGCGAGCGCAGCGAGCGCAAAATTTTTAAGATTTAGAACAGTAAAGTACCAAAACGAGTTTATAAAACCGGCCTAAAGTGAAAAAGTCGCGAGCGTAGCGAGCGCCAAATTTTTTGAGTTTTGAGGACACAAAAGCGAAATTATTTGGGACACAAAAGTCCTCCACCTCCTGAACAGCTTAGAAATCGTCAGCGTAGAGCGTCAGTTGTTTTTGCTACTTCGGTGCTTTAACTTTTTGTTAGATTGGACTCAAAGAGCGCAGAATAAACCAGAAAAGATGAAGAAACCGCGAGCGAAGCGAGCGGATTTTTCAATTTATTTTTATTGAAACGCTATTGGAATATTTTAAAATTCATGATCACATAAACCTAAGCATATATTAAATAAAATAAAAAATAAAATAAAAATAAAAATAGCCTTTATTCAGACCTTGTTTACAGTATACAATCTTAATCTAACAACTCTGACGAGTTGATGACACCAACGACCTGGTCTGTTTGCCCAACTTTGGCAAAGGCCTCCTCCATTTCCTTCCACTCTGCTCTGTATTGGGCTCTTCTAGTCCATATATTCCCTGCTATGCTTTTAATTTCGTCATCCCATCTTCGGTACTGTCTTCCTCGATTTCTTTTCTTGTCCCTAGGGTACCAAGATATTATGTTTTTGTTCCACTTGTCATTGCCTCTGACTATGTGGCCGGACCATTTCCACTTTAGTTTCCTTATTCTAGTTGTGACATTCTCAATTTTCATGCGCCTTCGGATAGTGGTGTTTCTTATTCTATCAGATTTTCTTATATTTAGCATGCTTCTTTGCATTGCCGTCTGACACGTTTCAAGTTTCTTATATTGCGCTTTGGTGAGAGCCCATGTCTCGCAGCCATATGTCAAGACTGGGAGTATACAAGTGTTATACAGTTTTGTTTTCACGTACGTTTTGATTTCTGTATTCTTCATTATTTCCTTAAACCCCCAGTAGCGTTTCCATGCATTTCCAATCCTTGTGTCGATTTCTTTTGTCATTATATCAGTGACCGAGATTTGTTGGCCCAAGTAAGTGTATTCTTTTACAAACTCTACTGGTTCGCCGTTTAAAAGAATATTGTCTTCCAATGCGTTTGTCATAGCTTTGGTTTTTGAGGTGTTCATCGTCAGACCTACCTTGCGGCTTTCTCTATCCAGATCAGTGATCATGTATTGTAGTTGGTCTTTGCTCCTTGCCAGTATTATTATGTCATCAGCGAACCTCAAGTGTGTAAGATTTTCGCCATTTATGTTAAGTCCGTAGTGGTCCCATTCCAGTCTCCGAAAGATATCTTCCAGTACAGCTGTGAATAATTTAGGTGACAGTGGATCTCCCTGGCGTACGCCTCTGTTTATGTTCATTTGTTTCCCTTGTTTCTCTAGTTTTATTCTTGCTGTACTGTTAGTGTATATGCTTTTTTTTAAAATCCTAATGTATTTCTGGTCGACTCCTTGTTTCTTCAGACATTGACATACTGTTGTGTTCTATTGAGTCAAATGCCTTGTTGAAATCGATGAAGCAACAGTAGAAGGGCACTTTAAACTCTTTGGCTTTTTCAAAAAGTTGTCTTACCGTTAGTATATGGTCCAATGTTGAATAGCCTGACCGGAAGCCAGCCTGTTCCTTGGGCTGGTTTTCATCAAGAGTTTTGGTTATTCGCCTTAGGACAATTTTTGCAAAAATTTTGTAATGTTCGACATTAGGCTTATTGGTCTGTAGTTGTTAATTTCTCCTTTGTCCCCCTTTTTATGGAGTAGGATTATTGTTGATGTAATCCACTGTGCAGGAATTTCCTCGGTGTGCAATATGTCGTTGAAAATGTGTTTAAGTAGTGGTACTAGCTCGTTTTTACAATCTGTAAGTAATTCGTTGCTGATATTATCAGAGCCGGGAGCTTTATCCTTCTTCTGTGTTTCTATTGCCTTGTATATTTCTTCTATTAGTATAGGTGGAACCGCGTCGGTGTTATTTAAGTCGGTGTTTACTATTTGGTTCTTGCTGGAGTAAAGGTTTTCGTAGAATGTAGTTGCTATTGACAGTATATCATATCTTTTTGTTTTCGTTTTCGAAAGTCGGTCTTTCATATTGGGTATCCAGTTTTTCTTTTCTTTTAAAGTTTTTAGAGCTTTTTAATACCTCCGGTTTTGCTTATGTATTTTTCAAAAGTTTCACGCCTAGTGCGTTCTCTGTCTTTTCTTATTTGGTTTTTGATTTCTTTACTTATTTCGCTTATTTTGTTTCTGATAATTTTTGTTTTCTTTGTAGTATTTAACAGTTTTGATCTTGCTTCTAGGAGTGTAATTACTTTCTCTGTCAAGTTTTTCTTATCCTTCGTATTATATTTAGTATCAGGTTCTGGTCTCAATGTCAATATTTCATGTAGTTTGTTGTACTTCTGCTGAGTATTTATACCCTCAAAGGATGATTCTGTCACTAATTTCAGTTTGTCTTTGATGGTGTTTAACATTTGTTTGTTATTTGGTGTTGGTCTTCTGACTTTGAAGGGTCGACTTTTAATAGTGCCCATTGACCTGCTCAGACGTGCTCTGAGGACTCGGTGGTCGCTATTAAAATTTAGATAAATGGTGCCGCAGTCGTCAATTAATTTTGGTCTATTTGTTAAGATGTAATCAATTTCGTTTTTGAAACTGCCGCCTGGCGATTCCCAAGTCCATCTTTTTGAAGTTCTTTTCTTGAATAGGCTGTTCATTATCCTCATGTTATTTTCCATCGCCATTTCTATTAGTTTTTGTCCGTTCCTTGTTCTTTTCCCTCTGATGTAAGGGCCAAGTACAATATCTTCTCCATTTCGTGGACTTCCAATCTGAGCATTGAAATCTCCCATTACTATGCAGTGTTTGTATGTGTACTTTTTTAGGGCGATGTTGAGAGTTGAGTAAAATGCATCGATTTCTAAAGTAGATGACTGCTCTGTTGGTGAGTAAGCTTGCACTATAGACCATATTTCCTGTTTTGGAGGAATTTTAATATTTAATTTGTTGAGTTTTGAGGACACAAAAGCGAAATTATTTGGGACACAAAAGTCCTCCACCTCCTGAACAGCTTAGGAATCGTCAGCGTAGAGCGTCAGTTGTTTTTGCTACTTCGGTGCTTTAACTTTTTGTGAGATTGGACTCAAAGAGCGCAGAATAAACCAGAAAATGAAGAAACCGCGAGCGAAGCGAGCGGATTTTTCAATTTATTTTTATTGAAACGCTATTGGAATATTTTAAAATTCATGATCACATAAACCTAAGCATATATTACAGTGAGTTTATTAATCGTTTATTTATATATGGATTGTGTACTCGTATAATTATAAAAAAAAAACTGTAAAAAAATTCGCAAAATTTGCCGCCCCTCTAAATCTGCCGCTCTAGGCACTGGCCTACTTGGCCTATTGGTAAATCCGCCCCTGCTTATTGCTTTACTTTTTCAATATGAGACAAAAGGTAATAATAGTTTTACTGCCAAACTTTATTTACGGACTCGCTTTCCCGACATGTTGAGCGCAAATAATATTGTAATCAAAATCGCTGAGCTCAAAGAGAGACAGATGAAAATCCGGGCGTAGTTTAAAAGACCGTTGCTTTTTGTCCTGGGCCAACTTACTTAATGCACATAGCTTTGGTTGTTGCTACGGGCATTACAGTAAATTTGACCCCTGAACGCTGCTTTTAGGTACCTCATGAAAGGGGCTTCCGTAATTTATACATAAGTTATACATAATCTTTATTGATAAAACGTAAAACAGATTGTAGCTTAATGTAACACATTAACAAAACGGGTAGATCCAAATATTTATAACAATCAAGTGGGTGACGTGCTGTTCTCCTTGCTAGGCTATTAGATAGTTTGTAATTTATAATTATTTAGCTCATATTTCCTTACATCAGAAGGTCAAAGTTCAAAGTAAAATTGTACAAGGTGTTACTCTTAATTTCATTTACAATGTGTAATCAAAGTCTTTGATTAATCAAAGTGAAAATAAATGTTTGAAGTGGTCAAGATAGCGTTACTGAGAAGTAACGGCGTTTTCATACTAGCGGATTCTCGTCGCGCGTAACAAAGCTCGTGACTGGCCCTTGTTGGAAAAATCTATCGCTCGATTTCTACCAGTAGTTGTCAATTGTTTGCAATTGCGCGTCAGCGCGACGCAACCCGTACTAAACGAGTGGTATCTCTCGGTAAAACTGGTCAAAAATCTGCTGGTGGAAAAATGTAACAGCGCGACATGCTTTTTTGCGAGTAAGCGCATATAATAAACGAGCAGAGAATCCTTTAGTGTGAAAACACTTTAAGAAGGAACGTGTAGTGCAAATTCTACCTCGTTATATTATTTCCATCCTTTTCATTGAACAGAAATTATAACGAGATAGGATTTATGCTTGACATTTTGACTGAGAGATTTTATTAGGTAAGTATTCTGTAAGTAGATATCAATAATGGCTTTTATTAAATTAAGGAGACGATTAAATGGAACAAGTTTTAAGGTTTTATTAAATATTATAAATGCGTGCTTTATCGGAAACTAAATTGGTGATTTTAAGAGAAGTCTGTTTGATAGAAACATTTGTAGGTACCTATTAGGTGAATTTTAAAATATGGTATATAAGAAATGTCCTCGAGTTAAAGTGTGTACACCTTTAATCTTTGATTATATTAAATCTCATTTACACGTTTTTAATAAGTCGGTATTTTTTTGTACGAATCAATCTCAATTTGAAATCATAAAACTACTTAACAACGATTCGTTTAACATCATTTTACTTTTTCCAATAAGCTGAGTTTAATTTTGCATATCTTATTTTCTTGCTAAAACCTCACTGCTCCAAAGTTATAAAGAGTTAATCCTTTTAGGACACAGATTTCAATTCGTTTTATTTTTGATATCACTGTTCAGGATTGAGATATAATTATTTATTCATTTTTAGTAATGTTTAGTCATTAATGTGCAAAGAATAATGCTTACAATGAGTCAAGTAATCTGTCAGACCTACAATATTTACCTTTCCTTAGTATGAACTACGATAATCAGCCAATAAGTCGAAATAAATTGTACTTGGAGTTCATGAAATATTCATGGTCTGAGGCCTTTCGGAGCATCTGGTGTTTCTTTGAAAATAGGAAGAGGATTATTTCCACTTATCTTCATATAGATTGATTAGATACTTAATTATGTGATTACCATGGGTTATTTTTGTTTTGATTATCTCTATCTTGGATCTATATTGTGTGTTTTTTTTTATGAAACGTGTGGTTGAATCAGTAAGGTGTGTTGATGAACCGTTTTTTGATACTTTTAGCATTTTGTTTTCAGGGCAAAATATTTAATGAATATTCCTTTGTTTGCGATGCCGATGAGAGAAAAGCTCGTCGTAAGACTCATGAAATAGCGGAAAGTTTATATTATTATTTTTATCCGATAAAACTATCCGTGTTCGAGACATATTTAATACAAGGACGGTGTCCTAGATAGTTTATGTCCCACAAACTGCATCTTGAGAAAAACCTTGAATTCGATATGATGGCCAATTCTATTATTTACACTACATTTGTTGCAAAAGACAACGGTTTTACAGACAGGAAAAATATTTGTTATAAAATAATTTTTAGCTTGAACTTTACGTTTTGTTGCAATGAATATTCGGTAGATATTAGTATTACTACATCGTTACTATCTGCTTCTTAAGAAATAGATGTGCCCATTCACAAAGTCGACGCACGCCACGAAACGCTCAGAAAATGAAGCACTATATTTAAATTTGCAAAAGGGCACAATGCAAAATTCATGTCTGAGTAGAACGGCTTAACTAAGTTTCAATAACAGTTGAGTTACATCATATTTCAGACATTAACAAACATCACATTGTTATGTTGGTCATGTAAACAATGAATAAACTAACTTAGGAACATTCACAGTTCTATTCACATATACTTACTTTAGACCTATTCAGTAGTCAGTTTTCAAATCCATTCCAAATGAAGCTTTGCTTTCTTGGTGAAGTTGGACTAACTTGACCTATTTTCTCATCAGGTTATAAAGGTTTGAATACTTATCTAATTTAATCTCTTATGAATAATGTCTATGTCAGTCAAAATGTTTTATTTTAATATAAATTATGGGTAGGTAAGCGTGTAACTAAATTACTTACGTCGAGGAAACAAATCTGATGTTGAATTTGAAAGCCAATAAAAAGTAAGTTTCCCAAAGTATTGCATAACTTTTCTATACTAATATTATAAAGAGGAAAACATTGTTTGTTTGTTTGGTTGTAATGAATAAACTCAAAAATTACTGGACCGATTTGAAATATTCTTTCACCATTAGAAAGCTATATTATTTGCGAGTAACATAGGCTATATTTTATCCTGGTGCGGGCAGTAGCTCCCACGGGACGCGGGTAAAACCGCGAGAAAACGGCTAGTCAAAGATAAAACAAAACTAGACGTTAATTACCGTAAGTCAGAATCAATCTCGATTGCACCCGCAATTACCAACTAATATGGGAATAGCTGATTTAAAGTTAATTGATTTGCCATCTCATAACTTGAACTTGTACGCTGCCTATTGAGTTCCAGTAATTATATATTCGCACACAACTGCCAAGTTTCTTTGAATAGTTATCGAGAGAACGGAAATCCTATAACAAGTCTTAGAGCTAAGGGTTTCACTATTACGGCTATAAATAGAGTTGGATAAAAGAGAGCGAGAGCGAACCAACGAACATATGAGCGAGAAATTTGGGTACCTCCGGCAACAGAAGCAGCCAACCTAAGGTGAGAAATTCTCACATCTCGCTTATCATAAAGTCTCCCCGCTTTCGCTCAGAATCCATAACCTACATAAAGCTTTCCTTTATTGTAAATTTATAAATGAAATTATGTTTCGAGTAACATTTTCCGAAACAAAACTTAGGTAGGTAAATTAAAGGCACATCGTTGGTAATAGATACATGAACGTTTTTTAGTCTAGAAAGCATTTTGTTAGGTACTACAATATTTTCTCTACGCATAAGTAACTTCACTAAGGCAAAAATACTCAGAAATATTGCACGGTGCACTTTGCACAGTTTGGATACGGGGAATAGCGCAGCACTTTTGCCTGTTAACACACGTTCCTGGAATTGGTTTGATGAAAAACATGTCTTTTGAACTGGTATGTATGTTTTCCCGCACAAATGTATCGAAAACTACATATGTTATGTATAAATGTAAACACGACCTGCAAAATAAAGAAATAGCCTGCGGACTTTATAATTATTTCTCCTGGGAATGGAAAGAAAATACTCGTTTTAAGTCATCGGCCACACACGATATTTGCATTTACCTCGATCTAGATACAGACTGTTTATTTAACATAGTCCCCATACATTTGGTGTTTACTAACCGTTTTCCTTTCAGATTTGTTTGTGTAATATCTTGTATATGAAATAAGCTGATTAAGATTTTTTTCATACTAATAAATGATTTTATAAAACCAATTTGGAAGGTTTTGGTAATTTATAATTATATTTTTAATAAATATACCTACAAAATTACCCAATAAATACATGCATGCAAGTAACAAATAATAAAAAGGCTCGCATTCCCCGAACTTAGTTGTGGGAATTTACCTTTGAAAACCTTTTCATTTACCAATTATCTAGACAAAAGAAAAGCTAGGCTATAGGGCACTTGAAGGCCACTGCCGTATACCCAATTATAGTCGAACTTTTACTAACTGACTTTTCCAAGAATGCTCTTTGGGAGGTTTTGCGAACATAGTGGACTGTGTTCGGGCACATTGAGAGTTGGACCGGGTTCCTCACGGTTGTTAGGCTCTTGGCAAAATAGCCCATTGAAGAAGGAAGCTGTTATTCCACGCGGATGAAGATTAGAGGTCTTAAGCAAAATATGGTATGATTTATATACGAACTAACATCAAAGTAATATTTTACATTAGTAATATTTCCTCCTTATATAGTTATACCTATTCTAGAGTTTACTAAGATTAAGAGTGCTTTTCACAAGCGGAAATTCCGTGCTGCAACTTTCACTTCATACGACCGGACGGGCGGTGTCATGAAACCATGACATGTTTTTTTCCTGCGTGGAATGGGTCGCCAACCGAGCAAGTAGTTTCGCGACGCGCGACAATTTTCGCTAGTGTGAAAGTGCTGTAATAAAATATATTCTCGAAAATATTATTCCTATCCTTTTAACAATAAATCAATTCAGATTTCCTATGAGTTGAGGCCCAATCAATTTCTACACGAGTTCTTGTGTAAAGAAGATATGCTTGTGAACATAAATACCAGCCGCTAAGTGGAAAACATATTTTCACGCATCACAGTTGACTTATCCAGCTTGAAAAAAAGTAATATTTACCCAGGATTTTTTTACCTTATTGTCAAATCTAGTGAATATTGTGTGTCATAGGACCATGGAGAATAAAATGACTAGCGGAGGTGCCATAACGGAAAAAGATAGTAGCGCCCCAAAATGCGGGTGAGCGGGGGATGAGGAACGTTACCGTTTTCACCCTAATATACCTTCTCTGGAAACGGCCATTTTATTTAATATCAAAAATCGTTGACAGATGTCTCAAAGAACAGAATGCCCACCGAACGAATTTGACCTATAAGAAGGCGCCTGACCTACCTGCATTATGGCATCTCCGCTCATCTTTTCTTACTCCGTGCATAGAACAAATACAGACTAAATAAGGATTTAACGATGGCTATGATTGAAACCAACAAGTTGTGTTGACTCACTGTTACTCACAGTTTGTTTCAATTGTTTTTCATGTCTGTTTATTTGATGGATGAAAGAAGTAAAGCTGTTACACGTGTATGATTCCAGCGGGAGATGGTTGCTAGGTGCTTAGATTTCATCAGCTAAGTGAAAGTTATATATAAAGAAGTATTCTTCACGGCAATATCGGATTTAGGAAGCTACACAAATGTTATATGGTTTATTAATTCTTATTCTTAACCAGGCCCTGCTACAATATAGTTACTCATCCTTAATTCTATTTATTGTGGAAGCACTATGTTCGTGTTAACATTCTCATCTCATCGAGTAATTAGCACTGTCCATTTTCGTTAGGTAAGTACCTACGTTAGAATCCCCGAATTCTTATCTTATTCTTTCACAAAAAATCTAGGAGACCGAAATAATTTACGTCTCTATTTCAAAGGAACATAAATAAAATGTTTAGTAAATACCGTAATTTACAGAAATAGTTACAGAAAAAGTCTGTTTCGCATCATCCATCACTCCATGAGAATTTAAATCAAAGCAAAGTTTGATTTTGTGCAGATCTTTGTTTATATTTCGCGTATTCAGTGAATTCTTGTTTATTGTGAAACAGCGTTGCTGGTTTTACTGAACAATTGTTTTGCATACGCATAAAAGTCGTGGATAAAATAAAACTGACGTATATATCAATGAGTTTGGTAGAAAAACGGTAATTTATTTGCTTCGTATTTATCTGTACGTTGTGATTACACTGTCTCAAACGCAGTGTAGTAAAAAATATGTTAATTTCGTGATTAAATATATTTACTTGATATTGACTTATATTTAACCGGTTTTTTTTAATTAGGATATTTGTATATGCCTTTTTAATGTCACATTTGGGTATATTCGATTTAAATGCCAAAACATTATACATATTTACATACTTACAATATTTTCTTCCTTCTCGTTACCTCATAGTAATAAATTATATTGTGTGTCGTTCTCCCCAAGCAATGCGGGTTAAAGATTAACTCGCAGATATGCAAGATTTCCCTTCTACAGCTTCCTCTCAGTCGTCGTGGGAACTTAACAGCTGCATGTATTTATAGATGCTCCTTTTATATGCAAAACTACTTGAGTGAAAGGCGGTTTTTCACTGCTCATAAAAATATTACATGGTTTTTTTTTTAGTTTTATCTTCGTCGACACGATCCATGTTTTTTTTTTTACTTAACTTTGTTTTAAACTAACCCATATGTCGAAACGCAAGTCATACATACGCGTATACGCGAGACACAATTTATTTCCTATTATCGCAAAGAGTGCAGTTGAAACTTTCTGATGGGTAACCGATTAAGCGATACAATACATTTTCATTAATACGTAGTAACAGCAGTTTCTTTATTTTGTGGAAATACATTTAACATACAATAAACTCAAAGCTTAACACATGTAGGTAAGCGTTGATAGACAGATTTTGTGTTTTAGAAGCAGTTTTAATAGACTGTCATATTTGTGAAATAATAATGTATGTAGATACAGAATTACGAGGCTCTCCGGTGCTGTGGATTTGTAAAGTAATAAGACGATTGGAACCGCACAAATCCCGACTTCGTAGAAATTGAACTGAAATTCGAATAACACAAAAACGTTTTGGTCCTGGTCGCTTACTTAAGCCGAAAGCAACAGGTAGCTGAGGCGTAGGTTTTTAAACTTTTATTTTTATTGTTATTATAAGACCCTAGTCAGCGTAAAGTTCAAATTACAAGCTCGCAGGTTTTACGGAGAATTAAGATAAAGCACGTTCCGTAATAAGGGAAGTTAGTTACAGACCCTAAGCGACGCACAAAAATTTCCAAAATGTTCCCCTGAAAATGCAATTCAAATTAATTGCAAATACTTAATACAGGTAGTAGATATTTAGGTACGTGGGATAATTGTTTTTTTTTTGTAATTTAGACTCTATGACTGGTGTTACGTCTAGAGTATAGAGCTTTTTATATTGCCAGTTTTTTTTACACTGCTACGCTTAACTGAACTGAGCGTTTCGTTCATTTCAATTTGTAAATGAGACTAATCGCCGTTGCAAACTAGGGACAGTCATGGTTGATGGGACAGTCTCCATAGCTTCTTACAACAGCTTCGAAACACCAAAATCAAATGTAAAAAAGGAGTATTCGAAGGTGTAACGTTGCCATATGAAGTGGGTTAATTGAAAACGTCACTTTGGTATTTACCCTTTATTTAATGTTAGTGGTGTTCATTACGGTTTGCGGGGTTTAACTGTTTTAACTAAGGCAATTCTCCATACTAATGTTACGTGTGGTTTTACGATACGGTTGACGTTGACAACATAAACAAGATTAGGAAGATAGCAAATTAATTAGAACGAGACGAAAGAGGGACTGTTTGAATACGATTATCTCAGGAAATTTATTATACAATGATTTTAACAAGGTGCAATGCCGAGGCAATATGCAACAATTTTTTATACACTGGGCGCGGTACCGCCTGGCGGCAACTTAGTTGAACATTTGTTTCTACTATGCTACGTCAACAACTATAAAGTATTTTTAAATAACATGGGGGTACCAGCTAACATGCAAAATAATTATAGAGGAACATATTACCAAAAAAAGACCTCAAATATAATAATAATTTATTTCATTGTGTATCAATTTATTTCATCTTGTCACTTAGTCCATCAATTAAGGTGTGTTCGCACTGACAAGGCGCGGACGGGCGCGGAGGGCGCACTGGTCCGGGTCGCAGTGGTGATAACCCTCCTTACTGACGTGCAGGAGGAGCAGGTCGGTGCTCTGTGCAGGCGGCTGAGGCAGCTGCTTGTGGTGCCTCGTCGCGTCATGCCGTTTACGCCGACGATCTCTGAGGAATAGAAAGAGATCGGATTTTAAACTCGTAATACGTACGATAAAAAATAAATTAACATAATGTTTATTGACAACAAAAGTAACTTTACATTGTGGCTTTGAGTCATAAATTAAATACAATAAAATTATAATATATACTGTAAGGTATGAAATGCGTATAGGTATTTTATTAATATGCCGTAGGCAGCCACTTTACGAAAAGTTTCATCATGTTTCATTTATTCATTCTGAAAATACGAGTATTATTTCAAAAGGCGAGATAAATTAAGCTATTATAACGAGGTATTCAAATTCAGTATTGAGCATGGGTTGAATTATCATTATATCACCTGCCCAGCTTGTAGCCTAACCAAAGGCATATCTAAGGCACTACCGTCTTCAGTAAATCTGATCGTTGCGGCCACTGGTTGTGGTCGTGGTCGTCTAGTGCGCGAGGTGTCTAACACTTGACAAGACTGGTAGTTTTCATGTACTGAAACTATGATACTGTGCTACAGTCGTTGCTGAAAATGCAACAATTTGATATTGACAGTCAATTTTATTTTAATAAGCACGTAATTTTAACCGATACATTGGCGTGGTCCGTTAATTTTATAAATTATCCAATAATTTGTTTAATTAATGTAAGTAATGCGCAGCATTATAAAATGCATTTTATATAAATTTTATTAACGCCGACTAACATAATATTGTTTCTCTCTGTTATTTACTTACGAATACATAAAATAAATACTTTTTGAACGAACGAGATTCCTGGAAGCGTAATTTATGATATGTTTACTTTTTTAATAATACAATGTTTTGTATGGATGATTTGATTGTGAACAGTTGCCTAAGCAATCAATCAGTTCCACCAGTGAAACGCGATTTGTTCTTAAAGTAAACATTTCACCTCATTCAGGCTTAGGTCATTCTAATGATTGTTTAAAGAAGTAGTAAAACAATGTTCAATACACACCCATATATCACAAAAGCAACAAACCCATAAAGTATTTTCTTAATAGCCAGTGTTATTTCGTTGTCAATTTAATTGCATTTAAAATTCATTTATTAATCCTTCACAGTACCAAATTCCTTGCATAACGCCTTAGAAATGCAAGATGACACTACAACCTTTATATCCATTTATTTTTTTGCTGTTATTCATACGCACTCATGAAATCAGTTTCAATTATGAGAACAATACCTTTCAGGATCATTAATATAAGCCATCATTGATGGAAAACAATCTATCATTTCCGTTTCGCGTTAGCACAGTATTGGTATGAAAAATGTTCCTTTGTAAATATCTTGATGCTTGGTCATTTGTTCTGTTCCTTATTTATAGTGCCACTAAAACATCGAAGGAGGTTTGTCAATTTGTCACCTATTAATCTGTGAGCTGAAAGCAATTTCTAGGATAACTTCAACTTAATGACAGATAATTTCCGCAAAAAAAACATGTGCCTGTTTTTTTTTTTAATGAACACAGGTCTTGCCTTAGCAAGAACTAGTGTTTGTTCGTAAAAACTTTTAGTAAAATTTTTACTTTACAAAATGTTTAGTTTACCTTTATACGCAAGTTTAAAACGTCTTTAAACAAATTATTCACAGTTTTACGATATTTGTGTCTAAACAAGCATAAAAGTAAGGTTGCTGTAACCTGCGTTACTTTGTTCGCAAACATTTAACTTTATGTTCTTTTCAACTGGCATTTTGTCTTACCACTATCTTTCTAAGACGTATAATGTCAGCCTTGGTTATTAACCTAATACTTTTATTTGTTACTCCATTTTAGGAATATTTTTATTCACGTCACTTACATCGCTTACACGTAAGTATCACTTATTATCACTTATACGTAAGTAAACTACCTACTCATCAAAAACTGCATGGTTCTTTTGAGGCTCATAGTCTAATTAAACAGGGAAGAGTTCGTTATACTACCTACTTCTTATTTAAGACATGTCTCAACAATTTATTTGGCCAACAAACTGATTAAAGTTACCAAATTAAACTTGGCATAAGAAATGGATAACAAGCCAGCTTATATTAAAAACCGGCTAAGAGCGATTCAGACTCGGTTTCAGTTTCCGTACTACTTAAAACTAGCCCCTAAAATATTTATTTTATTCTAGGTGCAATAATATTTTATGTGTGTGAAAATGTCAACTGTCTATCACGGTTTATGAGACTGCGTGGTGACAGACGGGCCGGCAAACGGAAAGCGAAGTTTTAGTAATAGGTTCCTGTTTTTCCCTTTGCGTAGGGAATTATAAAACCTGCTAGTTGCGTTAAAATACGGTGTAGGTAAGATAAATGTAAGTACAGAAATGAAAAGTAAAATTTTCGAGTTTATTACAGAGGGAAAGACTTGAAACAAAATATCAACGGCAAATGAATGTTCTCGGATTTACACAAATAACATGCGACATTGCATTCCAGAAACATATGATGTATTACGATAATGAGATATCATATTAAGAAGAAGAAGAATCAAAAGATCTTTGATCATGTGTTGTTATTTGTTTTCTTCATAATGACTTCAATATACTTTATACGCAAACATATTTTCCATACGTAGGTATGCCAAAACATTGTTATTATAACTCGTAATAAAAATCTTGTTAGTCTATAAATAAATATTACTTGCGGTAAAAATCCCGGATTATATTATTGATATCAAATATTATTTCTAAGAGTAATCATCGGACTATTTCTTTGGAATCTAAATTGTTTGCCTGATATAGGCAATTTTATTAATGAACTTCTTATAACTTATTCTCCCTAACTGTCTCCAAGACACTAATAAAGAAATATGCTACTAGAGTCATGACATCGTTAGGCAAATTACGGTTTCACATTTCTTGTTATACTGCTTTCGTGTCTTATTTTTGATATCGTGAAACCTCTTGTGTCATGTCATGTTAAATGGACGCGGAGATATCATGTCCGCACCTTCATCCTCGTCTCACGCCCTTTCACTCTTTGACCTTAAACTTCTATGAGTTCAAGCCGACCTATGTACAATCTACGATTGTCAACTACATTAGCAAAATTTAATTACAAGGAAAAATATCCAGTAAGTACTCAACCAACTATTGGAATATTCTTATAGGTATTTTCCGATATCGTAAAGAACTTTCCAGAATCCTTGTTAAGGGCTCTTCATGGGCCCGAACTTATAGGTTTTATTGCTTCCATATGTTGACTACGCTTCAGTGAATTCTTCGGAACAAGACGTATCGACGATATATCAATCTCAGGTAGTTTGCAGGTCCGTTTCCGATACGTATCGATATCAGTAACTATGTATATTATTCAAGTAGACACTGGCCAACTTATCTAACTTGGCCATCCGATATATAATAACTCCGCAATCGAACAAATCTGAAAGTTATTTTCTAACCGCACTGCTATCACATCCTTTAAAAACGACTTCAGTTAATATAAAACTAAAACTACTAACCGAGAAAAACGCTTGCATATCAAGCGATATTGTTCATCATAAAAAATATGTTGAGACAGAATCTGTACATCTATTTTTAGAAAAAATAATAATTCCAGCTTTTATTTTAAGTAATCGCAATTTTTCCTAGAACTCATAGTCATTATTAAAATTCCTGCAACTAAACACAGGACTCATTAAAATAGCATGCAATGTACTAAATTTTGAGTGAAACATCGAAAATTTTCGACAGTCATCTTTTCGTGTATGCAGAAACGGAAATTCACGTACCTTGTAGTTTCAATTTGTATAGGCAGAAATCACAATACGAGTATTTCACCCATACAAATCTGAAACTGCCAAGACTATGTAGGTCACGACCTGCCGTACCATGACGATGACGACCTTATGCATGAATTCAAACTTACTTCAGAAGATCAAATATTGAATATGAAGTTTTGTGTTGTAAGAGAATATCCCCTTGTGTGCATAACAATGAGGGTAGGTAATTTAAAGTTAAGGTACGGTGGCCCTAGCGCTCTATACCTATGGGGCTTGGAAGAAAAATATACATGTGGCTTATGGCTAGCTCCATCATAATTCTGTATAGAGGTTTTTTGTGCCTTTGAATAGAGGTTTTATAACTTTGAGCCCGGTGCCATTTTCAGCCAACCGAATTTCATCCAATAACAAGTTTGTGGAGATCAAAAGCAGTGACTGTGTATGAAAGTATAGAGGCACATACAGCAGCTAAAATAAAACTTGTTGCGTACAGTGAACGCAATAACTGAGCCAAATTGATGCAGAATAACTATTCGTTGCGCAAAAATAAGAAAAAACATGAAATATTTCCATTTGCCTAGTCTTTTGCAGGCTCTTTTCAAATGTTCCTCGTGTACATACCACAGACCAAAAAGTAATCTAACGAAAATAGGCCGGTTTGGAGACTTCAAGGTTGATACACCTACACAAAATAATGATTTTCAGAATGACTTGATTGCATTAGGTTAAAAAAAGCTAAGATAATACCAATTTTTTAATGCAACTTGAACGCAAGCGCAGGTGTGTTTGTAAAAGTCACTTTGGAATAGGTGAAAATTATAGGTAAGAGGATTAAATTGTCCATATTTGAAATTTGAATTATGGTCAGGAATAAATATCGCGCAATTTTCTCTTTAGCAGGTACTTGAACTAATTATTAATTAGAATTATTAATTAAACCAGGCCTCTGTCACTCGACGTACTTGCGCGCGATAAATGGCTTGTGTTTAAACACCACCCAAAAAAGTACCTATTTTACTACCAAAAAAATTCTAAACGGTTACCAAAATGGATAAATGGTCACCAAATAACGTTTCCAAAAATATTATTAGATAAAACCATTTTTTCGTATTATTGACTACTAAAAAAATATATGGACGCCTTTAAAATACACTTTAGACCAAATATTATATATTGTCACTACTTAGATGTTACCAATTATGTAATACCATGACTCCTAATTTGGTCATTTTTGTTAGACTAAAAAAGCTAACGATCACTAGAATATTTCCCAAATACCAATTAATATACTGGGGTTCCCAAACGTACGTCGCTTATTTATTGTTACATGAATTTGTGTGTTACTCAGTGCGTTTAAAATGTAAGCACGCAACATGCAGCAAACATGGCTTCTGGCACGGCTCCGGCGCTGCAGGGCTCCGGCACAGTGATTCACTCTAAGGCCATAAATCGAAAAATGTCATCGGCTTATCCCAATTAGATCAACTTACTAAGTGATTAACAAGTTAAGAATCTTCCGAAAACTATAAATACCAGTGTCATAAGGTCAACTTATTATTCACTTTTGTGCATCGGAAGTTAGCGCATCTCGAGTCTAATTATCGCAACGTGTGAGTCATCAAAACTTAACACTTTGTTTTTAAGTGTCACTATTCCATATCAAGTGTTTACGTATGGTGACAGTATGGAGGTCCAAGACCAAGGTATAGTAAGTTCAACTCAGTCTTGCGCGCGGCCTTATGTGTGGGTAACCCTTGTACATACACAGTGACTTTGTGTGCGTGACAAGAGGTACATTCGGGTACAAATACAGTTATTTAGGGGTTACGGCTGTTTAAAGAAAAACAGTTATTACGTAATTTACCATCTTACCACAAAAACTTTTAAACGTCAGTTTATGCCTTGTCTAAAAAAATGTCAAATTATGACGTTGACATATGGTTCATTTTGCAGCCAAAATTTTATTAGACAAGTGTAAAACAGGGTTTAAAGTTTTTGTAGTAAGGCCATTAATGTTTATTTATTTATAATGATTCTGAATCGCTACTTGAAAAATCAAATGATGAATTTTCGGATTCGCTACTCTCACCGAGGTAAATTATAAATTTTGACTCCATGTCAAAATGTCTATAGTATTTTTCTTTTTTCTTTTGTACATGTCGACAAGTATTACCCAACATCCCTTCATCAATATGACTTAAACGTTCATTTATGAGTTTCATTATTTCCGTCTTATTTTGGTCGACATTATGCGAAGCAATATTATTTTTTAAAATTCCCCACACATTTTGTTTACATTATTATACTAGATTGATCTGGAAAAAGCCTTTGACTGCGTCCCTCGCGAGGCCCTCTGGAAGGTACTGAGAAAGTTGGGGTGTACAGAGAAGTTCATAAGACTCCTGCGACTCCTGCACGATGACATGCAATGTTGTGTAGCGGTTGAAGATGACCAATCGAGCTTCTTCTCCGTCACCTGTGGAGTGAAGCAAGGTTGTGTCCTGGCTCCCACATTGTTTGCATTATATTTCGCAGTTGTAGTCCGGGAAGTATAGAATTCTTCTCCTGAAGGAGTTCGTATTCGTTATCGGACTGACGGCAAACTTTTCAACCTGAATAGACTCAAGGCGACCACAAAGGTGTCCTATGCACATATACAGGACATTATGTATGCAGATGACCTCTGTTTCGTGGCTGAATCCCCTGAAGTCCTGCAACAGCTAGTCACGAACCTTCACAAGCAGTGCTGTACATTTGGTCTAAAAATCAGCATCAAAAAGACAGAAGTAATGTCTTCAGATAATCACGGACGTCAAGAACTGACCATTATGCTTGGTGAAGATGTCCTGAAGCAGGTCGATAAATTTCGATATTTGGGGAGCACTATAACAGCAAAGTGCGACCTTGACGCCGAAATCAATAGCAGAATTGGTGCTGCAGCCGCTGCTTTCGGCAAATTCGACAAGAAGGTCTTCAGCTCCCATGACCTAAAGATATCCACAAAGGTTTCTGTGTATATGGCAGTTGTGTTGCCTTGTATACTCTACTCAGCGGAAACGTGGACACCGTACCGACGCCACATCAAGCAACTAGACCGCTTCCACCTCAAATGTCTGCGCAAAATATTAAATATCCGTTGGTTTGATCGTGTGCGTAACACAGAAGTGTTGAGGAAAGCCAATGTAGGTGGCATTGAAGCATACCTCATGAGGAGACAGCTTCGTTGGTGCATGGCATGTACTGCGCATGCCGGATACTAGAGTGGCCAAGCGCATCCTCTACTCCGAGTTGCAGGAGGGCAAGCGGAAACGTGGCGGACAGCTGCTGCGATACAAGGATGTGCTGAAGCGTCACATGAAAAGCTGTTCCATTGACCCGTCTCAGTGGGAGAATCTGGCATCCAACCGCAGAGACTGGAGAAGCCGCGTTAAAGCCAAAGTCTTTGACTTTGAAGCACGCCGACTTTCTGAGTTGGATGCCAAACGAGATGAGTTGAAAGCTCGACCACCTGTAGCTATCAACTACAACTTTGTGGCTGGTACCCTGACATGTCCGCAGTGTGCGCGGACTTTCACGCACAAAATTGGATACTCCAGCCACATGAGAGCACACGCACGCCATTAGGGTCGAAGTGGTCGCCGTTGCCGAAATCGGCGTGGAAGATTATTATTATTATTAGATTATACGTCTTTTTACATTCTTAGTCCACACTTTTATTTATTGTCCGCGTACCCCGAGATCTAGAAAATATGTAAAGAGTATTTAATTCATCTTAGATATTTCACCTCATTTATTTCTTAGATACTGTCAACGTCAATTTGAAAAAACTTATGAGATAATAATGAAAAACTGTAAAATGTAATAATAAAAAGCTTTGACTGTTGTTTCATTTTTTGAAACGCTACCTGACTCCTTAAACATTTTCTCCGTGAAGAACTAGACATTTTCGTAAACGACTGTACCCATAACAAAAAGCGATAAGAACACGTCATGCTCGGACGACGTCACTGTCACACGAATGAAAGTTGTATATTTACAAGCCGACGCACACATAGGGCCGCGCGCAAATCTGAGTTGAACTATCTATATGTACTTCTATTATCAACTACTTTTTTATTTTTTTTAATGCGTTTAATATTTTATTTTATTTTTTTATTGAAGGTAGCGTTTTTGTAGATTTGTTTGGTATACTTTGATTTCATTTGGACCTATAACTTTTTGCTGCTCAGTGCTGCACTTGAGGCAAATGTTTTTCGAATGAAGAGGATGTTCTTATAAAACCATATAAGTTTCATCTGCATCTTTCTGCCCCTTCTTGGGTTAAAGGAGTGTCAAAGTATGCATGTCCATAGTAAAGAAAAAAACTTTATATTTTAAGTTCAGCTTTCATGTTGTTTTAGGTAAAGTTTTCAAATGTTCCGTTTCGAGGACGACTATTTTTGACATTTGGCACTCTAAAGAGGGTAGTCCAAATGAAAAATGCAACATGTCCTGAATACTTTTACAGAAACATCGTGCCTTTCGGATGACATCGAAAATATCAAACTAGAGACTTTAAGTAATAAAATTATGAATGTATGTAAACGAATTTCTCATTATTGGGCAATATCAAATCGTAGTAGGTCTAAGTTTATAGAGAAATATTCAGATTGGCTGAATGTAGTTGAAAATATTGATGTAGAGCGAATTGAGTTACATGTATCTCAGAAGTCTGACAAAGTTGAACCATCAACTTCTTCATTCAGATCCCTTCCTAACAGGTTTACGAAAGTTCCCTGTCAAAAACAAAAGGTGTACTATCAAAAATTGTACTAGATTTGTTATCTGTTTGTAGTAAATACTTTTGAGCTTGAATGTATTCTGGTATATTTTGTGTTTTGTGTGTATTTGCAAAAAAGGTTGTTCGTGTATTTTTGTTGTTTTATTTTATTCCTTTATGGTTGTTTGTAATATAAATAACCATTATTTATATAGATTTTTCATTAAAAGTCGCAGTATGACATGTTCTAGGTTTATCGTCTAAAACAAAATTACTGCGAGACATTTTTACACCTAAATAGTAATGGTATATTTTTTAATGAATGTGGATATGTTATAATTTTAATAATTTACACTTCTCTTAACATATTTCAACGTGTAAAATAAATTAATTAAAAGTATTTGTGAGTTTCGTATTTATGGCCGCCTTTGTATGGAGCGTGAATCACTGGGCGGTCCCATGCGAGCTTATCGTCGCAGATGGTTTTCACGCTCACCACCGCAGCTTCGGCTTGCTGGCCGGCTCTGCCGGCCAGCCTCAGCCGCGGCGGCGAGCCTTAAAACTACCTGCGCCTCAGCTCGCAGGCCGCCTCGCCCCTCCGCGCCTACGCGGTTTTGAATTGCACTCTAGGGGTAGGGCAGACAAGACTACGTGGAGTCGGTTTTGCAGCGATTCGTTTTCGTCACTTACTTTGATTTTTGGTAGTAATATTAATCTTTTAGTTGGATAGAATTTGGTGACCATTAATCCATTTTGGGAACCAAAAATAATATTTGTGCGAGATTTGCGATTTTTCTGATGTTATTTTATTTTTTTAGGATCATAATATTATATACTTTAGTGCCCTTTTAATAAAGTCAATTTATTTTTTTTGGAGTTTTTTATTTTATTTGGTGCCTCAGCTTAGAGTCTTAAAAATATTTTTGGTGACCGCCTAAATTATACCCGCGATAAATGCCTACCGCTCGCTGGGTTACCGGTAACCCCGCGCGGCTCAGGGCTTTCAATAGTCACACGCGCCGCGCGCGTTCCAATATTATTATTTTTATTTCGTGGCATGTTATGCTGTTGGTTTATATTAGTTTTTTTAAGTTACCTAACAAACTGATGGATTATTTTGAGTTGTGTTGGTTTAGTACTATTGTAAGATTTAGAAACATTTTATATTTATGACCTGATTATCTAGTAATTCTATTTTTTTTTAAATAAATTAATACCTACTTATCTACTTTATGATTTTAACAACAGAGATCATTAGGTACTTATTTTACTTTAGATACCTACTTAGTTATATGAACTGTATTGTGAGTTTTGTAGCTCAAAACACATCTCGAGTGTAAGTACCTAGATATAGTTCTGGTCCAACTTAATGACGACTCGGAACATTACGCGTGTCGCTACGCAGAAACCAATTTTAGGTATGTATGGGGTATGGCACTTGTGCTCGAAAAATAGTTGGAAACCGCCTTTGATTTTGACGAAAGCTTTACTTAAGGACTTACCTATGCTTACGTATTAGGTAATATTTAGTTATATGTACCCATACTCCATTTTAGTAGGCAATACAATAGTTAACTAAAGAAAAATATTCTTGATATTACTTTTTATTTAAAAACTCAGTTTTAAAAAAGGCTATCTTAAAATAAGCGTTTCCTACTTAAATATTAATAAATTGTAAGAAGCAACCCTAAGCACGGTCACGGCACGGTTGCGGTCACTGAACTGTGCGCTATCGCATTGGAATAACAATCAAGCGCTCCAGCTTTTAAGGTTCATTTTATAACGCAGCTAGGAATTTGTAGGTAGTTGGGGAACTTGTAGGTGCTTATAACAGTAGGTATGGACTTTTTTGTATGGAGTGATTTATCTGTTACGTAGTAACTATTATATAATCTGTGATTAAACCATGACCATCCACAATTATATCCAATTTCTAAACTAAATGATGTGGTGACGAGTTATTGGAAAATGCTAGCTTGCTAGCACTGATACTTTCCGCACAAAAATTTCATTTATGTTATTCTGATATATAACGTATTTAACCAAAAGTTTCATTGAAAGACAAACCACTGAACGCAAAGACAGTAATTTATGAAGATTGTTTAAGTACCTATACTACTTTGTTTACATATTTGTATTTTAATAGTTTGTGTCTGAAAATAGCATTTATTTTTCCCAAATCCGACGTCTAAAAAATGTTGGAAATATATTTTTATTTTGCAAGTACCCATATTTTATTTAAGCCGGCATTTACGCATTCAAAAATAAAACTAAACTATAAGCTTCGGAACTAAAATATTTTAATAAATGTTGGAACAAAACCTATAGTTAACATATGCTTTGTTATTCACAGACAGTTTATTTATTTCGGGAAAAGCATTTCAGAGTATTGGTAAACATTCGTGTTTTACTGAAATTCAGATTTCTCCCTGCACGTCGTGGCTGTATTTGTTGAAGATCCATCACCGCATTTCGGATTAATTAGTTAATTAATTAATTCCTACGTAGCTGATGACAGGGTGACGTCATCAGGTCGCGATAAGAATTCGTCGCAATCATTAATAATACCTAATTTGTTAATACATCGACGGGACGTTAATTTGAGGTAGACAGACATAATGCGTAAGCGTGCCCTTTGAGAGCTTGATCAATTGCTCGCGTTTTGTTAATGTACTCAAATTGTAATAATACATATGTGCTTTATATTGTTTACTAGCTTCTGCCCGCGACTTCGTACGCGGATCCTGTCCCTTATGCCAGCGACTACGGGGTCAGCAAAATCAAAGATCTGAATCGTCTGATATTGAATTTTAGGGGCCCGTTGACTTGAAAACAACGGAATACGCATAGCCATTAGAAAAGTTCCATATATTTAATTTTTGTACTTCAACGGCAAAAGCACAGCAGACTAAACAAAACGCTGAGAACTGAACCGCAATAGACGCGACCATAGGGATAAAAGTAGTGATTCTAATTAGTCCGCATTTAAGTTGTGTGTGGCAAAAATATTACACGTATTATTACGTAAAAAAACATTAAATAGATGACAAAGTCGTGGTGACTTAGTGGAAGTCGTGGTGGCTTAGTGAGTAGAGAACCAATCTCTCAAGTATGAGCGTGCGTCTTTGATTCCAGGTCTGGCAAGTACCTGCCAATGCAACTTTTCTAAGTTCGTATGAAGGTACTTTCTACCTACATTTTGGATACCAATGACCGTTATTTGGAAGGCACGTTAAACTGTAGGTTCCGGCTGTCATTGAACATTCTTGGCAGTTGTTATGGGTAGTCAGACCAGTAAGTCTGACCAGTTTTACCAAGGGGTGTTGGGTTGAGCGGGTAACCAGGTTGTGGAGGTCAGATAGGCAGTCGCTCTTTGTAAAACACTGGTACTCAGTTGCATCGTGACTGACAAAGGCTCTTGAGATAATAACGACAATAATAATGAGATATAAGCACCGCAGGACATCTGAGGCTGATGACGGGGAGTAGCTACCCCGTGGGGCTATATATACTGAGTTCTCCAGGGAGAGTATACTGTCCCCCATCTCCAGCCGGTCGGAGTGAACCATGACGGGGGTAGGTCTCACGCCTCTGGCTTGGCTTGGCCGTCCAGAGTGGAGTCGCTAGGGCAGGGTTAGTAGCCCTGCTCGGAGGATAGGTGCCTCGTGGTAAGTGACCCACAGGGAGCGCGTAATCTGCGTTTAAAATGCGCCGAGGTATTCTCACACTTCAGCCGCTCATGTCCCTGTTGCCCTCTTGTTGCTATTCAGTGACTGATTCCCGGGGGCCCAGTAAGTGAGCTGGCGAAGTCTCCACCTGCAATTTTTACATGTATCTAGTACATCGTCATCGGCAGGTGCCATAGTTCCCGTAGTTTACCCATTCCTAGTCCATTAGCATCCCATCACAAAGCCCAAGTAGTTTTCATCCACAGTTAGCAATGATATAGCACAGAACCGGGGATTGTCTTTTTTTTTAACGACGTCCACCGGGGATTGTCCTTGGGTTCATTTCTATAGTGTATAAAGAGATAATCGTCGGTTTTGTGTCACCATACCTATTTCATAATATTCGTTTCTATACATTTCAAGTGTAGTATTGCTCTTGAAGTTCCACATCAGGTGTTCCAGATCTTCGATGTATATACGTCAATAGAGAGTGCTTATTAGATTGAACCACTTTTGCAAAAACGTCATATCTTTATATGCTTTATAGTCTAGCTGGGCTCCTGGGGTTCCACATCAGGTGTTTTACATCTTCAATTTTTATAAGTCAACAGAGAGTGCTTATCAGATTGAACAACTTTTGCTAAAACGTCACACCTCTATATGCTATAGTCTAGCTGGGCCCCTGGAGTTCCACATCAGGTGTTTTAGAACTTCAATTTGTATAAGTCAATAGAAAATGCTTATCAAGTTGAACAACTTTTGCTAAAACGTCATACCCGTATTTGGTACAGAGAAGCTGGGCTCTTGGGGTTCCACATCAGGTGTTCCAGATCTTAAAATTTATTATCTCAGCTGAAAATGCTCATCACATGAAACAATTTTTGCTATGGCACCTTTTTTGTATCTCTTATAGTTTTGTTGGTCTGTTGGTGTTCTGCATCAGGTCTTCAAGTTTCGAAGATAAATTATAGCCTATATGTTGACCAGGCTTAATACTGATACAACAAAGAAAAAATCATTGAAATCCGTCCAGTAGTTCCGAAGATTAGCGTGTACAAACAAACAGACATACAGACATACAGACAAAAATTTTTTTTTGGATTTGTGCTCCATTACTCTTTCTAAACCCCACCCAATTATTTTTTTTTTAATATATTCAATGTACAGACACAGTTTTTTTACAGATTTATTATATGTATAGATGACATAATTATCATAAACGATATTAATTCGGCTTATTGAATTACCAGTCAATGTTTAACGAGGGTTCTTTGAAAATTTTATGTAAACATATCAAAAGGGGTTTCTTTGAAATGCGTAATTTCAAGAGCTAACTTGCAATTTGTAAAAAGCATTCCTTTTATAGGAAACAAACCCAATAGCAACGTTGTACCTATTTATAGCATAAAAATACATGCGTAAGGTGTAGGTATGTCAAGTGTAAGGTATTTTTCCTACATTAAGAAAGATAAGACAAAACACAAAGCTGAAGTCGGAACAACAATTTGAGCTCAAGTCGTAACAACAACCATTACATTTAAGAAACGTGATACAGACATCTTTGATTAAGGACGAAACATACGTAGGAAGGTAGATACACTTCTAAAGAGCAGGAAGTTTTTCACTTACTTCAAATCTGTTTTACTTTAACGAAACAAATACTCCCGCTGTTCCACTTTAGTTGGCTTACTTAAGCATTTAATTAATTTAGCAATTGTAGACGATAATGAATTTCTGAAGAGGATTTAGTCATTTATGAAATGTGATTATCTTACTGAACTTATTAACTTTTGGGTGTACTCGAATATTTCCGTTGCTAAAGCAATTTTCTGCGATGGAAGTTAACTTCAGATAATGATAAAGGGCGTAACTAAGTTTATTTATAAAAGTAAATAAATGATAATTACACTGAGATCTATGAATTACATGCATTGGGGATAATATTTATTATCTGACCGGTCATTTTTCAACTATGTTGGGAAAGGCTTTCAGTCGCATCGGATGTAGTTATGTACCAGTGTTTTAAATGGAGTGATAGCCTATCTGACCTCCTCAACCCTTGGCAACCTGATTATAATAATAATCGTACCCTTTGGGGAGACTGGTTTTCAGACTTTCTAGCTTCTAATACCTACCTATAAAAAAATATGTCACGTAAAGACTGCGCTTAGCGTTGTTTAACCTTTTGATTGATCGACACACGTGACTGTTACTTGGTCACAGACACAGTTTCGCAGAAAGTGCTAGGTTTTTAATGATAATCTCGATAATTCATATTATGCACCAAGACTCTTAATTAATCAGAGTGTGTCCTGAAGCCTGCGTGCTCTGAGACACGTCTTTCGAAATAAGTCAAACGTTGACTTAAGGTGTCGCTACCAATCTATATTATTATGTATGATATGCTGGCCTTCCCCTAAATACATTGGATACATAGTACGTGACTTATATCATACGTAGTACACTAAGAAATAGTCCTTCCAACATCTATAGGCCAGTAACTACCGACTTTAACTTTTTTAGGAACAAAATCTATTTTTAAAAGCGTTTTCCATGACATGACCAAGTAGATGTTATTGCCAAAAAATAAAAGAATATTTATTATCTTAAATTCGGTTTGTTAACGGTAATTACATATTCTTCTCTTCAGTCAATCAAAGTCGTTGTAGTTGACAACTTGACAACATAATTATAGGGAATGTAATGAAGTTAAAATTCCCTTATTATGTAAATAAAACGGACAGTTCACTGCCAAGCCGATATAAAAGATAAATATCTAATAAAACAAATACATTAAAACTTAAATGACTACGATAAAAATGTTTTCCAACAAATCTATTTAATCGAGAAACTTACAAAACTGCCATTCAGCTTCGATAACTTTACATTCAACCGAAGGGATTTTCTTTTCAAAGAAGAAAACGAGTATTTCCTAGTTTAAATTAATCAAAGCGGACTTAGGTACACTGTTCAGTTACTTGATAAATACATTACCACTAGCAGTGCAATTTAAGAAAGTAATTATTCGAATGTTATATTATTATATTTCTTTATTTAATATATTGTTACCTGCCAGTGGTTAAATAGAGGGCAGCAGAAACGAGCGACCATAGACACACCGCCATTCAGCCGTGCATCTCTGCTTAGAGAATTCCTTTTTCGAACGTTATTGTGACAAGACATTTTATAGTTTGACGGGAATACGATTTTGCCGTGCTTTTGATTAACCGTAGTTGATTTTCTTGTTATTTCCTTGTTAAATAAACCTGCTTCTGGTTCTTAAAAATATAACAAGAACTACGCATATTACCGCTATTTCGTAATATAATAAAATATTATGTACAAAAGTCTGGTCATCAAACTTACCTCAAACTGTCAAATTTCTTCAATGGATTTTCAAACTTCTCACAATAAAGGAAGGTTAACATTCGTTTGGCAAAATTTGACAGATTCGGGTAGATTAACCTATTAGTGTCTGCATATATTCAAATACTCACCCGACATTTGCACTCCCTCACACATGCTTGTACGATGTCGCGACGAGGTGTCCAGTCGTATCCGAAACAAACACCCAAACGCCTAAAATAAACAAAACAAATAATTTATTGATATAGTAAAAAATAAAGCTGATTGTAATAAATCACTTTATTTATTACAGGTCGAATTAACATCGTCGGATCAATGAAATAGAATAAACATGTTTTTCACAAATGTTTACAAAACTCACATATTTACATAAACGAGGAATTTCAAATTGATACAGTTATTTATACTGATTCAGTAGTCCTAAATCAACAATTTGTTAATTCATTGGAGATTTTATTTTTTTAAACATTCTATTATTATTCTCTGTAGATATGTTCATATGTGAACAGCTTGCAATAAAGGTCTAGAGCGGGCGCACACTACAAACTTTTAGTCGACCGATAGTTGATTTGGGCCAATGAATCACTATAAAAAATGGAAGTACACAAGTAACAACGATCATGTATTTGTTCGATATCAGACCGACTAGAAACTTTGACTGAAGTCACGATTTTCGAAAAAAATAATCTTACCAACGTGCAACGGGCTAGTCGGCCGACTAAAAGTGTCCACTGTGCGCACGCTCTTATACATATAAAATGCAGCTCTCCGCACACTTTGAAATTGCGCTCTCACCATTTGCCTGGCTCTTATGTTGTTATAACCGTCTGTGGCTAGTGGTGGGGTATCAATATTCAAGACAGAGCGATGATACCCGCAGGCGAGATACGTTTTATTTAATATGGATAAGCGTAAGATACTAAAATGCCGAACTATGGCTCGTACAAAGTTATACATATTACGTGGCTATTGGCTTTAAGTGTAACTTTGGAGTAGGCCTGATATTATCTTTAGGGGATTATTTCTTTGGTGGAGAATGTTGCGGTCATGTATTTAGAGTAGTTGTATTTTTTTGTGCACAATTCATGTATGTAATGGCTATTGTCTAGTGTAGCACCAGAATAGTGTTTTTTTAAACACTCGATATCGTAAAAAATAAAATGCTTAACGTGATCACATGTAGACTCATAAAACGTGACATTATCATGTACACCGAGTTAAAAGTCATAAGTCAGTTTTGTGATCAGCAAATATTTCACAATAACAATACAGTTTCTATATGAATAATACAATAGACCATTAGCCGTTACATAAAAAATACAGACGAGTAAAGCTAAATGCTGGCTGTATATTTCATCAATTAAATTTAATGTAGCGTTCTATATATTACTTTTTATTTTCTAGGCAAATAGGTAAATAAAACTGAGAATATTCTTTTAAAACTGGCCTGAGCTAGGTTATGGACTGATTAAGCTAGTTATCAAATGGTGACCGTTTTCTTTCTTTAGCACGACAGAGACAGATTGCCAAAGAGAATTTAATTCAAGAAGGCGGCAGCTAGTAGACAAATGTTTTATCTAGAGCTGTTCAGAAGTGCTTGATTATCCAAATGGCTTTGCAGATAATAGTACTATAGACCAGTCTGTAACCTAAACTTGCCTAATGACTATAAACACGCTTGGCAGAAGCTTGGTTAGCGAGATATTAACTAGATAGCAGGGAGAATTATTTCGAATTTAGATTCAAAACAAACGGAACTTTAGTTTAATTTGATTTATTATGGTCTATTTTTACTGACAAAATAAACGTCAGTGTTGTGAATTGTCACGTACAAGTTTCGAAGTAAACAGTTGTTCTCAGAAAAGCCGCTGTTTATGACGTTGGTGAACTTGTGCCTAAGAACCGATTTTTCAATTCCCAGATAACTTTTGTCTGAAAAATATGTTTGACGTTATGACAGCTTTTGTATAGAAACCGCTTTATTTATTCCTTAGATAGAAGTTTCCTGATGATTGAAAAATCTAGTATATATTGGTGTTAGATATTACCTGTTTAAATCCTCGCCTATATCGGTTATTCATATAGCAGTATATGATGGGGTTGTAGCAGGAATGCGACATCGCCAGCCAGTGGCACGCAAACCACACGTATGGCATGCCGGGCCATGTGGCCCATCTCTCGTCTTCTTCGTGTATCGTCCATAATACCTGTGTAGTAAAACATAGTATAATAAATATAAAATAAAGGTAACTGTAGTAATAATAATAATATATTTAAAACCTTCCCCTAAGCCTGACATATACTAGATAATCAGATCAGGTCAGGTCATACAGGTCAAACTGAGAACCTTTTTTTTAACTCAGTTAAAAATATTCTGGAAACATAATGTATCTTTGTAAACTTCGGTTTCGTACCAACTTTATCGCTACGAAAGTGCTACGGCGTAGGCCGCGTAGACAGAAAACATAATACAAGACCTATGTTTGACTTACTTTCTGCGCACGAAATTAGATAAAGTACTAATGTATACGCGCCGACGGTATGCGACCCAATTTTCCTCTTAAGTTTCGTTTCACTTACTCTATTTACACGCGTATACAACATACCTATAAAAATACCCGAACATTGCAAACTATACAGTCGACCGACGCGACAGTTTATCAAGGATTTTTTTCTAAGAGCGTGAATCCAATCAAAGTTTTTAGTCCGTTTTGTACTGACCAAATATCTGATCGTTGTAATTTGTGGACTTCCATTCATCTTCATACTGATTTATGAGCTCGAACAATCTGTCTGCCCACTAAAAGTTTGCAGTGTGCTCGTACTCTAAGGATACATGAAAGTCAAACACATAATTGAGTTACCTATTTATCTGTTTGGGATACTTTACTCAAGGTCTTCTAAAAGCGATTAAGTTCTATTTTTGATTTCAAATACATATGTGGAATGCTCGTTGAAAACCCTCTTTACGAATTGCATCTACATCCTTTGTTCTAAAAGGTTTTATTCAAAAGTTAAATTAGTTTCTTTGCATGCCAACCTAAAGATAATATTCGTGAAATGAGATTTGCAATATATGTGAAGATAATCGTTTTTAAAATAATGTTTATACCATAAAAACTTCAGAGCATGCAAAGTATGTTATCTATAAATGGTGATTTTTTCTAAACGAAGTTTTACAAATATACTCGTATATCACAATTTGCTCTGATATGAGTTATAAAACAATAGACATTACAAAAGTTATGACAGCGTTTGTTATGAAATTGTAATCACTTGCACCCATTGCACCATATTACATTACCTATCAGAAAGAGGATATCACGCCTTTTGGATGTACAGTCAACTTCAGGTCAGTGGTAACAGTTTTATAGGATAATCGTACTTATTACTATTGAGTTAAGGTGCATGACAGTTACCACTGATGTGCGGTCTACCGTACTTATAAACGTGTAGGATTTACTGAATAATTTATTGTAATAAAACGATTAGGTAAATTATACAATTCAACCAACACTGTATAAAACTGACCATCGAACTAGACCATAGCCTCCTTGTTAAGTCTTCCTGATACTCCTTCAAGTAAAAACAAATCAACGAATTCTGATGAAAGTTTACGTCAGTGTAACATACACCAAAACAACTACATAAGCAAAGTATAAACACTGCTTTTTGAGTAACACTGCTTTATGAGAGTGAGTATTCAAACATTGTGTAAGGGAAAGTAAGATAAAAATGTTAGAGGAAATACTTACAATGAACATGTTGAGTGGCAGCCAACACATGGTGAACACCGTCACCACAATCACCATCATCTTGATCATCTGGAAACCAACTATTCACTTTCAAACATGCCTCACGTCATTTTACACCTATATCTTTTATTGACTTATTTTTATAAGACTACTGATGTGATCTTAGATGCACAGGACATACTATAGTGCACAAGCATTTGCGCAGACACAAGTGCACTCACTATTCGCTCACTCTCATAGCCCGATGGGACGGCAATCCGACACGACTACTACTAGCCACGTGGGTTGCACGTTAGGGAGGGGGTCAATAGGATGTACAACTGTTAAGAGTCGAATTCACGACCTCTGGACCGGCATGCCGAACCCTTCGGTAAAACCACGTACTGTGAAACGTTACACGTACTGTGAGATAAGAACTTTGACACTACTTACTAAAGTGAGTTCGATTGCGATAAAGCTATCGTATTTTCAAAATTATTATACCTCTGTTATATAAATAAATTATTTAAATACTAGATATTTCAAGGCATAATCTGTGACATAGATATTCTCGCTCAAAACGTGACGAAAAATGTTTCTAGAAAAACTTTGGCAAACAGCTTTAGTAATTATTCAAAACTTTAAAGACAAATTAGGCTGTAACCTTTCCAAACAAAACTTGTTACACGATGTTAAATAAATAGCAAGTTGTTAAAAAGTTATCATTCTTGTTTACCAAAAAAAACACTATTTCCTTGACATTGTCTTTTGTTTTAAAATAGTAATAAAAAAAATTATGTGACCTTATTACAATGTCTCTTGTTTAAAATGGCGAATTCAAAAAAAGAACAGTTCAGTAAGGGCCAATTCTAATGTAATGTGTAACGTTTTTGCGTACGTAAATGTGTTCGGGTAACATGTGCGACTTCGTGCCAACGATAATGCGCTTTGTATCGTGATAACGCTCTCCTCAATGCTAAAGATGCCCAAATTGATTCACGGGAACTTACTCCGTAATGTTATGACATCAACAAGTTCAAATGTTTACAATAACAAAACCTGGTTACAGGAAAAATTAACTACTCGCAAATATTTAAATATTCGAAATGTATATTGTTATTTGTGTATGATATTAATCGCATTCTAGGTGATTTCATGAATTCATAAAAAGGCACATTTATTGAAATCAACAAATACATCATCCGTCATTGATGTCGATATACAATTATATTAATTCTTTCAGTGCTCTAAATGATAAACACAACATTATAATAAAAGTAAGTAAAATTTTATTTTTTCCTCGACAAACTAACACGTTCCGAACATCACGTTTCTAAAGTGTCCAATAACATTGTTCCAGTTTCAGGAATATTTTGAATATCTGTCGTTTATTGCACGAAAAATTCACAAACTGCACGCGAATATTGCTGAGAGCAAGCTTTAACTGTCACGTTTATATTCAGCATTATGTTTCAAAAACTATCCTCGTTCTATGTGTCAGCATTATGTTTCAAAAACTATCCTCGTTCTATGTGTCAGCTTTTTGTTATAAAATGTTCATATCAGTAAATTAATATAAATTCAGCATAACATATTCGGTAGTCGTTTACAAATCTTTTCTATTTTCTCTTGCAACTAGTGTTTACCCTTTCTTTAAGCCCTAACAAAGGTCTGAAAAGTGTACACTGAAATGAAAACAAAAGAAGCCAAGGTAAGAACAATCGTATGTAAAATTCAAAGCCGTATTTAAGTTGGGGGTATTGCGAATTTACCACAGATGTTGAACCCGTTAACATTATTTCAGAAGAGTTTTATCGACTGTGTAGTTCGTGTGCAGTTTAGAACTACGGTCTATACATAGGACTTCACAGACTAATTTTAGATCAATTTGAAAGGTCGTGGTTAGGCAGAGTTGTTGCATTACTAATTTTGGCTCCATTTGTTGAACTCCAAGTATAAAATTAACTCACTTACATTTCAACATAGGAACATATTTATACTATTTGACTGTTTGTTTATGAAATCTGTACCTAAGCAATAAACTCGCCAAGTCTGACTGATCTACCTTGACGAAGTGAATTACGACTCATAAAACTAAATTCTACCGTAGCTGTAACTAAAACAAACCTGGAAGCAATAAATAGGAGAGGCAGTTTTTGAAATATTATCATCATTGGCCGTATAATTGTTTGTTTACATCATTTGGATCAAATTAGCTATCGTCACGCAGTCTATTAGGGAGAACCTTTAATTTGACTCGACCTCTAAGGCCACGATGTAAGTCAAGGCCAAGTGTGTTGACCTTTATTGTTAGATGTGTTCTCACCTTTTTTTATCGATGGCAAAAATCATCAAATGACCCCTTCCGCTGTGGGTCGAACAATCCCGCAGCATGTGTTCTCACCTTACGTTTAGAATGTTGTAGTCTTGAGTCCCGGGCATCCTGGGCCTCACCGGGTGGTCGGCCCCCCCAAACTGCGTGTGCGATGCGCGCGTACGTGCACACGAGCGCGCCCAGCGGCAGCGCGAACTGCAATATCAGCAGCGCGCAAGTGTACTGCCCGCTCTGCCCTACTTGCTCCCACTGTTCTAGACAGATGTCTCTGTGAACATGCCACAACAAATATGAGCTGAATGATGTCGGAAAGTTCATCTTCTGGTATTGTTCGGTAATTATGTACTCGTAAGTCTTGTATTGCACTACATATATGCAGGTACAAACGCCACCACTTGTCATCAAAAGAGCTATGACTGTGTTTTCGCATATGTTATACCTAACAATAACTTTTGAAATGTGCAACTTCCCTTACTTACGCTTTACACAACTCATGCCAAGGACTCGGTCTCTGTAGCTGTGAGACGACGACAATGGGCGCCGCTGTTGTAAACGCACCGATCCACACCGCAGCAACGACCATTTTTGCCGTCGCCTTTCCCAGTCGCGGCCGCAATGGCCTCATGATGGCCATGTACCTATCGATGGATATCGCTAGAAGTGTGTACGCACTCACAAGCACCGACACAGCTTGAGTATAGTTCACCACTTTGCACATTACATAACCGAACGGCCAGTACCGCAGTATCAACATAGGAACAAAAGAAAAAGGCACACAGAACAGTGTCATCAGAATGTCTCCCACCGCTAAGTTCACTATAAAGTAGTTCGTCACTGTCTTCATTCGCGGTGAAGTTTGTACTACAAAACACACCAAGCCATTTCCAATTAGGGCTACTAAGAACACTATTGAGTACATCAGGTAGATGCAGGTGTGAAACACAGAAGTTGTGAGGACATCTTGTGGGTATGAAGAGGGGTCGCAAACATCGTATCCTGCCCATGTTGTGTTCGTGGAGTTCGTTACATTATTGTTATGTTTCTCAGTACTGGTAGTGTATGTTCCAAGTGCATCGTATAACGTCGTAGATTCATATTCAAAGTTATTGGCATGTAACATAATGCGCCTGTTACTTGTTCTATCTCCACATGGTTTGTGCTCCCGTTGAAGTTTCTTCAATGCCGATGTCTCATTTTCTTAAGTACCTGGAAGAAAAATAAATTTTAATTGAAGGTATAGAAGGTTGAATGCATTTTCTACATATGCTCCAAAATCTCATTATATCGATGATTTACCATGACAAAAACATCAATACCAAGTAACACTTAAACGCCTTTATAGTGGTTTTTACAGGTTATCATGATAAAATGCTAGGTACTCAGAATTCATGGAAGTTCAGCATCGTCGAAAAGTGTTTATTATAACATATCTGAAGCGTTCAAAATATGTATTAACGCATTTTATTATTCCTAGAAACCGATATAGAACGTTAAAATGTTTGTTTTATTGGTCTTGGCACCAAATCTCCTTTTATCTCTTTCTGTATTCCATTTGCATTTCTATAAGCTTTCTCGTATTTGCTGGTAGTGTTTGTATAGCACTACACTATTCGAATAAAATACCGAACAAGTCTAGGGCAAAACCCGATTAGGTAGATACTAAATTGGATAATTACTATTCTGATGAATATTCACTATCAAGAGAAGATTTGCAGAAAATTATTGAAAAATTGCACATAAGTACTTAATAACAAAATTACCCCGTGTGAAGCTGGGGCGATCAGCTAGTTTATAACAGTACATTTTGATACAAGTGCAGTAGTTTGGCATTACAGTCGAGACGGGATTGACGACCTCACCGAGAACAGTAATGATAAATCCGCACGTGTGCCAAACGATGTTTTTCAATACACTTCACAACTAAAATTTGAAGATATTTTTCGCAAAAAGCAAATGAACTGTGAAAAAATATGAATGAATTTTGTTTCTTTCCCGGGTTTTTTATGCTTGTCGACGGATAGCCAAAGACAATATTCAAAACAGCTTATTAGTAAAAATATGAATACCGAACGCTTTATTTTTGAATTTTGAACTTCAAATTATTATTTGTCCGCTATGTAATACCAATATTCAAATAAAATAATAATATAATTCCAAATAAAATCTTTTTATAGAGATATCAATTTAGTGTTCATAGCAATTAAAGTTTAAAAATATATTATCTTTTTTTATTGGAGCCAATTTACTCTTTGGTTGAATTCAAAACTATTGTTCTGAGTTTAAAACAAGTGGGTAATGTTTGGGCTATCATTTTACGACGATAAGGTAAGTGTTTTCAAGTTTTAAATATGTGTATCTAATATTCAATAACAATATGTTTATAAATAGATACATTGTAATGCCTTTTATTTTAAACCCACTTTCAAACACGAGTATGTAGCTGCACCTGAGACAAGATAGTAAGTAGCTCTTGGGTGATTAGGAGCCACAATTAATCAGCTATTCGATACCTAATGAGGCTATAATATATAGCTTACATTCTACTTGTTACATAGAATTACATTAGTAGTTGTTTGGTGATTAATAGATTGCTGGTCAACCAACCTTAGTTTACCACACACAACGGGTTACGTAAATTAATAGTAGGTATTTTACCACATTTGTTTTTCAACTGGCTCTCATTATTATATTGGCTGTATAATAAAATAATTGTGATTAAATAGCTACTATTTATCATTATAACACTTGTACAGGAAATATGAAAATAGAAAATGTTCACGGAATTTCACTCACATTCTGAATGACAGGTACTCGATATGATTAATTATATAAACTATCCGAATTGCTTCAGTCCTTTCGTTAAATCTATTTATATGTAGTATTAGGTTCGTATAAGAAAAGGAAAAATGGAGTAGGTACATTGAGAGGTATTAAGGTATTGAGGTATGAGGTAAAGGAGTATTTAAGGTCAATAGAAGTGCATAAGGGGAGTACATAGGGGTAGTATACAAGAAAGTAGAAGAAGGGACACATACGAGACTACGTAGGAGCAACATATAAGAGAATATAAGGCGCAATAAAATCTTGAAACAATGAAACGTGATTTATTACAATTATTATTTACACTACCCATTGAATGGAATTCCATTCATTATTTTTTGTCTAATCTATTCCAGTCAACTAAGCGCTGAAGCCACATGGCTTGATGCCAGAAACTGCTCAGCATTTAATCTGGCTGGATCTTGAGAGAAGTTAGGATTTGAATAGATCGAACATTGACTATTGAAATGATAGATTTTAACTTCAATTGTCGCTAATCAAAAGTTATTAACAAACTAAATTTTATTTACATTGATTTAGGTATTTACCAACATAATGACGCTTTTTGCTGCTCATTAATTCGGATAAGTAATCTCCATAGCAATAGTGATATACTTAATCAAAAGTAAGTCACATAATCACACATAATACATTTTTAAATGTAAAAAACCTTTTTTCTTTAATTTTAACTTCTTGCACAAGCTGAGATTGAAAACGCTTTGAAGCAGGTGGAGAACTTTCTATATTACTTTTCTCCGATATGACGTTCATATGATGGACTGAGATATATCTTATACTACCGACACGCCACGATTTCATAAGGTTTCGATTTGCTTTGAAATTGTCCTTAAACGTACTTATTCAGATCTTTACAATCTTTATATGATCATTTCGTCACTGAAGTTCTGTCAATGCAAGTCATTATTTAGCTGTTTTAACTTTTCGTACTTTAGGTTGATATTTTTAACTTCCACACTGCTAGGCACAGCGCTATCACACTAGTGGATTTTCCGCTCGGTTTTTCCGTACACCTCTCGGTTTGTATGGGTGGTGTCGCCCGACGTGCGACACCAAACAATTAGCAACTGCCGGCAAAAAAAAATTAATTACCGCGCTTTTAGGACTTTACAACATGGAGTACGAAATCGCATAGAAACTTTTAGTTATGAAAATGGAACTTCAAAAACTTTTTGAGGGGAAAAGGTTTAAGTAAAATTAAGCTTTTTCCTAAGCATCTGTCTGTGCAATACCACTGACCATCTGTGTAGTACTAATCTATACATATAATAAAATGATAGGAAAGTCAAAACTGTACATTGAATATTTTTTTAAAAGAATACTTGGGGGGTGATCTATTATCGATTCTGAACCCAAATATATAGTTTTTAGAAGTTTTGTCTGTTTGTCTGTATGTCTGTTTGTCTGTATGTTTGGTCTCACTGAACTCGAAAAGTACTGCATAGATTTAAATCAAATTTTGCATGAATATTACCTGGGAGTCGGTTCAACATATAGGATATATATTATCACGCTATCACCTACGGGGGATGAGCAATGAACGATAATTTCTGTTAACGTTTCTGCAACAGCGGGTGCAATAATGACACATATTTGAATGTTGAACTTTGTAAGTTTATCGGCCTATTATCAATCTTTACATAGAAAATAACGCTTTTATAAGGAACTTTAGCAAAAAACTGAATTTAAAGAAATGATATCCTAAAATTATAGATGAAGAAAATCATGCAGAAACAGATGTGCCATAAAACTGGTAGTAGGTAAAATATCAATGAAAACAGACTTCACTTTGTCATGGTATGTTCTTACTTTCAAGAAAAAATTATATGACAACGTGTGTATTTCGCTACTATAAAAACACTACAAGAAATATCAGCGCATCATCAGGGACATTTTTATAATTCTTTCACCATTAGAAAGCTACATTATCTGCGAGTAACATAGGGTATATTTTATCCCGGTGCGGGCAGTAGTTCCCATGGGAAGCGGTACCCACGTCCCGAAGAAATTATGAACTTCCCCACATTCTTAAAAAGTCTACATATGTTGTTCTGACATAATATTATCCATTCATTTCATCCAATAACAAACATGCATCACACTGAAAGTGCATTGCGAGTCTAAGATTTTATTATTATAAAAAAAAAACATTGTAATTAATATTCAAACATCCTTAAAAATAAGTTCCTGGTTTGAATATTTTACATTATTTTGAATTCACTTACATATAAATAGAAGGTCCTTATTAATATACTTTTTGAGTAATGAAGAATGTAGGCAAAATACGACCGAAAACATTGTGTCACTTCTAAAATTAACATCAATGGGAATAACTACCTGTCACAATACGTCAACAAGATGTCAACAGAAGACAAGAGTTCGTTCGTTCTGAAAACGTACAAATTACGCGTCGCAGGCTAGAGACATACTTGCTTTCAACTTCTGATCACAAATCATCGAGCTAAGAATTATATCACAAATACACCGTTTACAATAATAATTACGAACAGTCACAGTCAGACCCATGGACTGAGTCTAAAAAAACACCTGATATAGCTACGTTTATATCATTTATATTATTCAGTTAAAAAGACAGAATTACTATCAAACGTGTTTTCGCTAAATGTTCTATTAGTTTTTGCAAATATACATTCCCAACTCTGATCTCATGGAGGTGGCGCCCGGGTGTCACCACTGTGCGGACTGTGCGACCTATCGCACCCGGCCCTGGTTTAAGCCATGGTCTGAGGCGAGAAGAAATGGGATGACAAAGAATGAGGCGGCGGAGCGACTGAAAATTCCCAACTCTCATCCCAGCCACTGCGGTAAGACACCACGAAAGCCGGATGTCGAGAGACGACTCCCGGCCACCGTAGGCGTGAGCGATTAGTTTTGAGTGGGTCATCGACCTTCCTGCTTCTAGGAGACCCGTTATTTTACGCGCCCCTCAAGGAGATTCAGCAAACCCCTGTGAGGCCCACTAGGGCCAAAGCCTGACACTCCCTCACGTTGCTCAAACTGATGGCTGAGAATTACGTAACTTTCCAGGATGCCATGCAACGTGTTGCAAATGCCCAGGCCTTTGGGAGCTTGGTAAGCCTTTTCTCCACCTTAACTTGAGTTTTGTGGTACAAGAACAAATTAGAATAGTAATGAATTAGGTCACCTTCATCACGTATTTGCCAACTCTTAATGTTCATCATGCACACCCGCTTCTCTAACTTTATTGAAGGATCACTAAAATTGCTTCAGTTAGTTTAACTACGCTACTATAGCCCGTTGTCAAACCTTTTAATATCAATTCTGTAGAAGTGTGAATATCGAATGTGTAATATATCGAATTTCCGTTTGTGCATTGCACAAAAACCAACGTTATGATTTTCGAGAAGTCAAAAGAGTTGGCCGGCTAAGAATGAGGGTTTTCGATATTTTTTCTGCCGCCAGGCGGCGCTTCGTATGCGTCAGGTCCAAACAGCTGTCAAATAGTATGGAATTGTAGGTGCCGAACTTATTGTTTATTGAAATTCTGTTATATTGGAAGTGTTATTGATTTTATTATGGACTACGGTCAGAATAAGGTTTCCGAACTAAAAATTGAGCTAAGAGAGAGGGTGCAAAAGTCACTGGTACTAAGGAAAAGCTTGTTGAAAAATTTGTTAACACAATATGATTTAGTTTTTTTTATTTACTCAACCGCAATAGTAAAACAATAATGCAGTGCTTTAATTATAAAATAAAAAAACCACTAAAATCGTTCACTATTCATAGTAAAGATAAGCACTTTGACAGTTACCTGGACCTGACGACTCGGTGCTGCCACCTCGTGGACGCCATTTTCGAAAACCCTCATTATATTCATCGTTGGTTAATTGAATACATTTTCAGAAACCACAATAACAGTAGATTTTCTCGAGGCGATCAAGTCAGTTCTGGTCTGTTCGCTCATCAGATCTTTGAAAGCGGTTCGATGATAATATACTGTTGTCCTGTTTATCTACGTGTGACACATAATATGGTATTTAAACGTCCTCCGCAAGAGAGCGAACGTTTGTGCTATTTATAAAGACGAAATTTTACCGTTGTGCAGTAGTGACGCACAGTATACACAGCACTTATGTTTCTTCTGATCTGCTGGCTCCACCAAGAAATGACAAATTGCGAGCGTACATTTTGAAAATCTTGGAAGAACTGCAGGCTTCAAGTGCCAACACACGAATTGGACTTACTCTCTCGGACGTATACTTTACCTGATCGTGAACTATAGTTCGGCCATTCAGAGAATGCGTTCCTGACACGTCGCGATTGAACTGACGACGTAACTTTGCAATGGCGTTGCAGTTACGATAAAAATATTTTTGCTGGTTGTTTACCGTTTTAACAATTGAGGAGCATTAAAACAACATTATTATATCAATAATCAATGAATGTAGTTACGTCGTCAGTTCAATCGCGACGTGTCAGGAACGCATTCTCTGAATGGCCGAACTATAATGCAAACATTTCGGTGGAATTCCAACATAACATAGTGAGTGAGTGCACAGAAAATCCCCGACAAGTAGTGAAACTATGCGCTTGCCTGATGACGCAGTCATCATCCACCCAGCTATTGTGTGGGTGTTGGCTTCCAGTTAAACCGAATCTTTTTGAGTACCAATGTTTACTTGGAGTGCCTATCTGATCTCTTCAACCCAGTGAACTAGACACCGCGTTATCCATGGTAAGTAAAACTGTTTGACAGACTTTCTGGCTCCTGATTTGTCGCAGCTGCTGCAGAAAATGTAAAAATGACAACTTTGTCAGACCTTTGTTTTATGTGAGAATTACGTAATAATTTTCCAAATCGGTTGACTAGATCCAAAGATTTCCTCAACGTCACAAACTTTACTTCTTTTGTTTAGATAAATAGTCACACATCGTCGACACCACCTTGATTGATCAACCCGTGCTGCTGCTAAGTGGTAATCCTAATTATATTGTTATGTAAAAGAATACACCTACGCTACGGCATAAGTAGTATTTTGACAATTCCAAATTGCCCACGCAGACGAAGTCGCGGGCAACAGCTAGTAATATTATAAAGTTTATCAATTTAACACCAGCGTAAACAATTTGCATAAGCAATTAGTTTCATCTAGACTCCCGGTGCAACTTCTTGCTCCCTCTTTTGAAATAGCTAGTTCTGACAACATTGCAGTAGTTGGACTTGAATCCATTAGTTACTGTTTACGATAGAACCGTGTTATAGAATGTGATAATTTATTCTGCTGCACCGTTATATATTCCAATATCGAGACCTTAAGAGCGCGCGCACTCTACAAAGATTTAGTCGGCCGATAGTTGATTTGGTCTCATAAATTTGTATGAAGATGAATGGAAGTACACGCGTAACAACGATTACGTTAGTGGGGCATCAGTGTTCGCTATGAGCTGGCCAAATTGTTGTACAACAAAAAAAAAACAAAACCATTTTAATTAAAACATGTTTCGAATTACAGCACAGGGCCATTGAAATACAAAGGCACTCTTTTAAATAAGTAGAAACATTTTCGTTCTACTAAGGTATTTAGACTTGTAACTAAAATTACCAGTTTTTAGAAAGGTTAAAAGAAATAAAAAACTTGAAACGGCCATACGTTAGATATCGCTTTGCCCGGGACTTTTCCTAGACCCCATATTATTAAAAAAATAGTATCTTTCAGTTGTAATGCTTCAGAGAAAAGTGTAGATAAGGCGTATGTCTCTCCGTATCTTTTAAATTATCACGTTTAAGAAATAAATAATTAGTAGTTCAATATCACCAACATTCATGAATATTGTTTTCAAGAAGCTTCTATTCATAATTGCGAAGACATTGAGAGTTTCCGCTATGAATCTAGAGTAATTACACCTCAATTTATGATAAATAAAGTATTTGCCTAAAATATCTAGACGATGATGGCCGGATATACATACGCCCGATCGCTTGTGCAAAATATTATAAAAAACTTTTAGCTTTGAAACGTTTAAAAATAGAACTGTTTACAGTCAAATGATCTTCGTCTCAAATTATGCGGATGCCTTGTTTACAATTACGAAAGCCACGATTGACTCGATGTATTTTGATGAAGTCTGTTTTTCTTGCTTCCTAATGAAAATTTATACTCGGAAATAAACTCAAACATTAAGACAGTGGCAACAGCCGCCCTTCGCTATAAACGTACCTTACGTAAACGAAAGGTTGCTACACACGTAGGTATTAACTACCAATAATGTTGTTTCTTCTTCGAATCCGAGGTACATAAAACCAGAAATGGGTACATCAGCCATTTATTACACTGCTGTGCAATGTGGGGATTTTTCGTGGAATTTTCCCTGTGAAGTGCTGTAACAGATATCTTTCCATGCGATCTTACAAAATGATAATGATGAAGGAATGTGTATTTGCTTCAGGTCGGAGTCAGACATGTTATTTTATGAAAAAAGGCGACTGATTTTAAACCAAAAAAAGTAGAATAAACAAGCCTGCAGGGACATACGAGTACATATTCGGATCCCTTAGATGATAATCAAAAATATGGGAAATCCTATGATTAAAATAGCGAAGACTCAAAAAAGAAAGTACCAACTTTAATTATTTCCAAAATAATTATGAAACTTATCAACAACGTTGTTTACTTAGACCTAGCAATTAAGGTTTGGGCAGTTGTTTACCCAGTAGATTTTTATGAGAAAAAAGGGAGATAATTATAATGAGCTTCGTTAAAATCTCGCCCGGCCCAATTTACACAGAGTTCGTAAATTGTACGGGTAATAAGGAACAAGGAACTGTTTTAGCGAGTCCTAACCTCGCGAGTGAAAAACAATTTCATGTTCCCAAAGTCATTAACTTAAAAGCACAGTTCTATGATTTCGAAATTTATACGAGAACCGAGAAGTAAGTACATCGCAAGAGAAAGACGTATTCCACATTGGACATTCGTTTTAATGAAATCCGAGTGATTTGCAATAATACGGCAGATGTTTTTCAATCGGGTGCGATTTCAACGGATGCCTGACGCGGTATACGAGAACTATTTAATCGAAACGTTAATATAAATAAGTTCATTAACTTTAAAATCAATGTTATATTTTTTGTCACAATAATAAGTATATTAATCCTTTGTAAAAATAAATTAAAATTACACAAAAGAGAACCAACTTCATAAAATGTTGTTAACATTCTTTTATTAATAAGGTTTTTGGGAAGCGAGCTTTCTATACGATTTTTAATTTATTTTAACAATAGGTCCGCGAAGATTTTAAGTAAAAAAACGTGCCTTATCTGAACTTTATCAATTTAGAAGATATCACCAATCACCGTAGTATTAAGAGTTAGGTGCCTAAGTTAAGAAGTCAGGTAAAACAATCTAAACACAGATCCTAGATAATTGAAAGATTTTGATCCTTATTTGCTGACACATAAATATATGTTATTTTTTTCTTTTCATTTTATCTTCGCTTTAAGGCTCGAGCAGACCGGATGCGTATGCGTAACCACGTCGTAGTCACGCGCGTAGTTACGGCGTAACCATGAGTTGTAATGTATGGAAATGTATGAGACAGGCCACACCGCTTGCGTAACGTAGACGTGCGCGTCGTTACGCAAGCGGTATGGCCTGTCTCATACATTTCCATACATTACAACTCATGGTACGTGCACATCTACGTGCACGTCTACGCTTACGTCTACGCATACGCATCCGGTCTGCTGGAGCCTTTAGTTAGAAAGTTACGTTTATTCATGATTCTGACGCAGCGACTATCTCCTACCAACTGCTAAGTTTCATTGAAAGGTAGTGCCCAGCCGATTTTAATAACTCCGATATTTTCAGCAAGAATTATTTCCTGGTAATATTCAATGCAATTCGAATATGACGAACGCACCAGTGCGTCTGGCAGCAGTCAATTCCTTAAATTTCGTATCGGTATTCGCACTTGTCGAGAGTAATATGAGATTTTGTCATTCGACGAGTTTTTTATGTACTTAAATAAAATTTTCAAGCTGAGCAATGAGGTATGACTTTAGATTATGGAGTAAACTACTGAAAAAAAATACTTTATTGTTTCGTTCACTTAAGAAAAATACTATTTTTTGGATTGTCCAAGTCCTATACCCAGCTATAAACGATCACTTACTATAGTTAATAGTTTAAAGCTTTGACGGAAGAAACTTATGTTCGAGTCGTTATTTAAGTCTCGTAAAAACACGACATCCATTAAAAGACCCTTTGATTTCATTTTGAACTTTTCTTATTAGACCCTTTTATATAATATTTTGCTTATCGCCCCAATCCTTCACGCAACGCTATTTTACAAAGGACCCAACGTTTTAGATTTAGATTTTATGATCCTTCTCATAATTAAATTTTTGATTTCTGACACTTACGCGAATATTAGACATTTAAATAAAACTACTTTTACGGATTTTATCGCGTTATATTAATATTATTTAATCCCGACGTTTCGGATCCTTTACAGCATCCATGGTCACGGGCAGCCCATGCCTGCCCGTGACCATGGATGCTGTAAAAATAATATTAATATAACGCGATAAAATCCGTAAAAGTAGTTTTATTTAAATGTCTAATATTCGCGTAAGTGTCAGAAATCAAAAATTTAATTATGAGAAGGATCATAAAATCTAAATCTAAAACGTTGGGTCCTTTGTAAAATAGCGTTGCGTGAAGGATTGGGGCGATAAGCAAAATATTATATAAAAGGGTCTAATAAGAAAAGTTCAAAATGAAATCAAAGGGTCTTTTAATGGATGTCGTGTTTTTACGAGACTTAAATAACGACTCGAACATAAGTTTCTTCCGTCAAAGCTTTAAACTATTAACTATAGTAAGTGATCGTTTATAGCTGGGTATAGGACTTGGACAATCCAAAAAATAGTATTTTTCTTAAGTGAACGAAACAATAAAGTATTTTTTTTCAGTAGTTTACTCCATAATCTAAAGTCATACCTCATTGCTCAGCTTGAAAATTTTATTTAAGTACATAAAAAACTCGTCGAATGACAAAATCTCATATTACTCTCGACAAGTGCGAATACCGATACGAAATTTAAGGAATTGACTTGATTACTTTACAGCATCCATGGTCACGGGCAGTCCATGTCTGCCCGTGACCATGGATGCTGTAAAGGATCCGAAACGTCGGGATTAAATAATATTAATATAACGCGATAAAATCCGTAAAAGTAGTTTTATTTAAATGTCTAATATTCGCGTAAGTGTCAGAAATCAATATGTTAACCAGTACGGACTGCCAATTGCAATTAAATTTTTATTAGCATTTGACATAAATACATAAATGTCTTACAAAGTATTATCACGATCTAGAGGTATTACATGTTAGAACGCATCATAGACTCTAACAGTTAATGTTATTTACTAAGTAGTTCTTTACTTTTGGCACAGCTGAAACACGCCTTCTACTAGACAAAGGTCCTCCTCCAAGCTTACCCGTATTTACCGTGCCGGATATGCGTGAATTCTGTAACAGTTAGAATCGTGTCATGTATTCAACGCCTCTTGTGTCACTAACAAGGCATTTTGGCCTGAATAATCGAATTGAACGAAATAGAACATCTGCTGGAATATACAAAATATGAAACAAAACTGTCGGTAAAAATATTCACTTGACATTTTAAAATATTCAACCAGAAATTTCAATAAAAATAGCCAGCTGTTCTATTCCCACGTAAAGCCTAAACTTCACGAAAGCTGAGCTTAAAGGTGATTTTTTAAAGAACCAATAGAATATATCTGGCCTCTAGTAAGCGGGGGCGAGATGTTTGAATAAACGAAACTCTCTCTCCGCTCCGATTTGGTGGAGTCTGGACCTAGTATTGTAAAATATTTAAAGTCCATTCTGCGGTACACTCGACAAAGTTGAACGACATCGAAAGCATTTTTATAAGTCGTGATCTTAAAACGCTCACTAAAGCAAATATTAGTACACTTTTATGTTTGCGGATCCAATAAATATAAGCTGGAGTGAAGAGTTTGATACCAACACCTGGCCAATTGACACGTACTGCGTACATCATCCGAGAGTTATTTGCTCTGCCTCGATTCTATAGAGTACTTTCATGTGTACGTACATACCTAGTGTACATACCATGTATTAAAAACATATAAGTAGGTATATTTATTTTATTATCGATTAGGTGTATATGATTTTCAGCCACATTTCATAAACATATATGGCGTAAAAAGTTTAAAAGTTTGAGTGTTTTCTTTTGGAAAATGGAGACAGTAGTACGTAATTTAAGGATTGGCAAACTAATTATTTTAGTACTTATTTCTGATTAATTCAGCAGACCACGAAGGAAGGAAAGATGATTTTGTTCTCTTGTAAGAGAGATTCTTTGTATGTCCTAAACATTAATGAGACGACCTATTAAGTTTTCAATGCTTAAATTAAAGGGATTCTTAATAAACCTTAAGATTTATAGGGCGAATTAAGATAAAACCTACTTTGAACATTGTGTGAACGAGTCAAGTAATTAGAACTCCGATCACAAAGCTCGCTTACGACTAGAGAACTGCGTTTATGAAAAGCAATTACACTCTCATTAATCTTATGCAATTTGCGCGGTTCGCTGCATTTCTCAGTTAGAATATAGTTCATAATTTCCGTCTTACTTATTTCATTGCTCGGCGTTTGTAGTGATACGTAAATTGAGCATTTTATTCACTGATTTATCTACAAGTTAAAATACATTACAATTTATAACTTGGGGAAGTATTGCTTTTAGATTACACTGAGATCCGGACTACTAATTACTGAACCATATTTATTTCTTATTTTATTGTTGGTTATGATGATGATTTGTAGTGTCTTTATACCTAATTCAAAATATACCTAATTAAAATAAGTGATACTTAAAATCTTCATTTTCATCTATCTCATAACATACACAGGGGATCTAAAACACAAAACAAAACATTTAATTCTCATTCGACACACAGATTCCAACAAACAAACAAGGGACGGCTCCAGCTTCACGCTTCAACAGTATTAATATGTTCATGTAAGATGGATCAAAGAGAAACAAATGTCCCAGCCTTTATTTATTTCCTCATAGAAAAATATTTCAAAAAGTAAACAAAGCATTTTCAATATCTTAAAGGAAATAGCTTCACCTTCTGAATTTTTCATTTTCCGCACGATATACAAGCGACTGCATTACAGCAAGTATTTTAAAGTCACTATATTGCTTAGCAAAGCAGGCAAGGATCACATCTTTCCCCTCTTCCAATTACTTCTAAAGGGATTACGTATGTAATCAACCTAATTAGTAAAACTTCACAAGTGTTTTCTTTTTTGGGAAAAGATTACTTACTTTCTGCCTTTCCAATTTCCGTCATCAAAGATGGCATTTGCAAGGGATTATCCATTGCTGTCAATGAAATTAAGGACACCTTCACATTGCGATTGAGGATTTGTAAAATCCATTCACGTCGGATGAAAAGTTAAATTAACTTTTTATTTGGGATTTCTTTTATACCATTCTATAATATGTATAACGTGGGTTTGGTAGGCACGGTTCATTCGTACCGATCAGACTATTGTGCGCGAAAAGCCATCTCAATATTCAGATTTAAATTCGATATATTCGTTTTGTATTTTTTTTGCAAAATATCTCTCGTGGGCCTGTTAATAATAACTGCATCGTTAATTTCGTCCATAGTTATATTTTTTCTTACCCTTTTTCCATTTTTGTAGGTATATAGTGTACCTATAGCTTTGGTGTTACGTTACGTTTTTATTTCATTGAGACTTATCGGCGAGCTATTCATGCGGGACAGTGATATACGCAGACACGACCAAATTGAAAGTAGGAATCCTATATTGAAACGAAAATCCTGGTGCTATTGTGACAACGGTACTATATAGGGTTTTTCAAACCTGACTATAATAATGAAATATTTTCCCAAAAATATAAGTAAATAGGTTTTCCTTGAAAAGCATGAATATGTTCATTGTGATGATAAAACTGATACATAGTCAAAACAGCGAGGACAGAAAGACCATAATAATTTGGCCCCATTCTGTTTATCGGTCAAGCAGAAATTAAAGAATGACTTGAATATTTCAAAAAGGGTAATTGTCGAATAAATCACTTGAGACCTTCACGAGAAGGGTCGAGCCAAAACACTACACAGATTTATGGACCACAAGCGGCGACTGATGCTAAACCACAGAAAATTGTCGTTTGACCACATTTTCTCACTAAAGGAGCGAATTGCCTCCTTAATCTTACTGCCCTTAAAGTTATGTTATAGCCTAGTATGGCACTAAAGAGTAAGTATGAAGCTATTTATTTCGTCAAATGGTTACTATCTATGTTTAACGTAACTATGTTTTCGGTATATAATGCCGCAATTGTTACCTACATTTTTTATTAAAATACTATATATGGTTACTGTGCGTAAAAACGGTGTGCTTGCTGGCTACCTTAATACCACATAGAGTTTTGATATGATGGATAGATGTGCGATAAGAACACATAATCCTTCATTCTCATTTTACAAAGCACACTTTATGAAAGGGGTTTGTTTGTTCTAGCAACGGTAACTATGGAGAAATACCCGCTCTTTAACCATATCACGGCAAAACATGCACGTCATGGTACCCTCGTCCTATTCACATTCATAGGGTTATTTACCTTAAGTATTAAACAAGCTGCACGCCCGACTTTGCACGAGGTAATTAAAAATATTCAATAATTTTCTGTCATAAGATCTTCACCTGATTGTAAAAAAAAAACATGCTCAATTTGACGATGTTGAACAAAAAGAAAAACTATCAATGTTTCGCTGATATACGTACTATTCACATTACCTATATAATTAAGTAATAGGTTCATAATTGAACTTTTAGGTTCATAATCATATAGGAACAACAACAGAATTTAAGCATACATATCGACAGACAAATAGTGTGAAAGCGCTTTGTACTGTGTGTTCGTACAGTAATGAATTAAATTCCTTCACAATTTCTGCATAAAACCACACTCATGTTGACCATTGTGCTCTTCAAAACTACTTAACTATGGCACCCACGGCTTAACCCAATAAATGACGCACTAAAACCAATATTGAAATCAGCCCGCGGCGTGCTGGCTTTTGACGTTAATTAATTAAAATATCTTGATTAATTATGTTTAAATGTTTAAACGGATTTGTGGATTACTATTTCCGTACTACCTACCAGAATAAGTGACAGTATATGGTACTCAGAAGTAACGTGAACATTTTTCAAAATCGTTTCAGCAGATATGGAGATTACGCCTTCAGTCTCACTAACTTTATAATTGTACACAAAAGACGTTTATTTAAATAATTAAATTGCATCATGTGTTTAACTTTACCCATAAGAAGTATTAAATTATCATTTTTGTATAACATTGCCTAGCAATTGTAAATGTCTAGCCTAGCATTTGATTAAATAAAACAAAATTTGTTCAGTGTCCCATCCTACCTGTTACTGTTTAAATAAGAAACATACAATAAAATCTAAGGAGAAACCGGACACGGTTCTCAGCTATTGGTAAGTAAAATATATTAGGGAAGCAATGAACTTTTATATTTCGAGTGTAATTGACATAAAAGATAACACGAGGCCTTGGATAAGGCGCATTATTCCACTATGTTTGGTGTTTCGTTTCCTGTTCGTTAAACGCTAATCTTTTGAGAAAACTTACCTTGAGAAGGAAAGTTATCAGTGTTAATGAACAACGCATTGCGAAAGTTGTAGTGGTTTAACGTAAGTTGTACACTTGCGTTAACTAAAAAATTTATTCTTTCCTCATTTATGTGTGTTGTACAAATGAAAGGTGAAACAAAAACCTATCGGAAAAAATCCTACCTGTACGCGAAAGAAAGAAAGATGAAAGCTTTTATTTTGAAATTTTGCACCTACGCTCAAAGGCTTTTTCTATTCTGTAAAAAAAAACTGCATGCATGGTACAGTATTGAAAACTTATTTATGATTTTCTATCTTTAAAATACGTGTAGGTGTATATTAGTATTTTATATAATCCGCCCTAGAGCGTAATCTTTGATCTTGAGTTGAGTCGGTTTCAGATTCAGCCAACAAAGTGCAGAAGTGAGATTTAGTTCAGGAATTATAGAAATGGAATAAATCAATTTTTTTTATTTTAATTTCTCGGTTCAACTTGCAATCGAAGCCATTGAAGGCAGCTTTGATGAAATTGTAGACTGGTGATTAAATCTTATGAGACCTATTCAAAATCTCAATCGATAAGACTTATTCAAAAATATTTTAACGGATCATATTTCATTAAGATACACTATAATTACATTATAAGAAAAAACCATTAGACGGAATTACGGCAAACACTTAACTGTCATTGAAATTATTGTCACCATGGTTTTCCTCCTATCCTTAAAAACAATTAACATAAAACTGATTACCAACAATAATAAATCATAACAAATTTAATTTAACACAAATTGTATTAAGAAGTTAGTTGAACCATCAATTCGATCTCCTTAACTGAAAAGTTTTCTTTCATATTTAAATCAAGTTTTCTATTGTGCTTTAAGTTTATTAAATTAATTCATCTATTATCTGTGTTCACAGGATATTTACACCGTTAATGAAAATTTGGTCTCTAGGAGACCAGCCTAAATTAATTTACTACAATTTTGATTATTATACGTAAAGACAAAACGAATAAAGAGATGTGACAAAAAGAATCACAATATTTTTCGACTAATTTTATTTCCGAAAATTCATGAAACTTTATTGATATTCATCTATATTTAGAGTAACAAACAGCAAGTAATATATTCACATATTGTTTGAAAATGCTATATATTTGTTTGAAAGTAAACATCCATAAAATCTAGTTACGATGGAAACTAGAGAAATCTTACTCCCGCAGTGAAGTTTTGTTTTACGATATAGGTACCTACTAGTAAATGACACATAGGACGTAATATGCACATTTATCAATATCGAGTGGAAGGCTACTGGCATCTTTTATTTGATATCGGATTTAACACCTCCGACGTATTCTTGACTCATAAAAATCTTGCTGCTACAAAAAAATATGCACGTTGCAAATTAATTTACATAAAATGTTACACAGGGAGCTTAGTGTGTGGTGGCTTAAAAACAAAGTAGACCATTATGCACTATTTCATTATCATATTGTTTTGCAATAAATAATACAAACTATACGTGGGTTTGTTTCGGCGTTTCTTCTCAGGGTTCAGTCAATTATAGGAGTTAGGAAATTAGGAAATTCTTAAAATGACGTGTAAAAATGATGTAATGTCCAACTTGCAAAATAAACGATTTCATTTCATTTCATTTGGTGGTGCTTTCGAAGTAAACCTTATCTTTACTGGAATAATAAAAACGATGAAATAGTAGTTTTAAACTGCTATAAATTCATAGAATAGATTCGTGTGTATACAATCTGTAGCTCTAATAGAATAAGAACTAAACAAAGAAGATATATGAGGGCCAGCTGAACAAAGACTTGCCAATATTTGTCTGAGAGAAATCGTTTGCCACTACACCTTAATTTACCGTAAGTAATCCAGCTATGTAGAGAGATCAATTCTGGACTGGCTAAATATTTACCTCAAGAATAGCTCCATCTAATGCGCCAATGTATCGTGGAAGCCACGTTTGCCCTGACATGAACACAGATGGAAATGAATATTATGTATGGGAAGGTAATCTCGTATACAGCAATGAATAAAGTTTCCTTTTATAAAACCTATTTGGTAGATGAATGCATGAATATTTAAAAAGGTATCAAGTAGATTCTCGCATTTTCATAGTTAAACGAGTGTATCTTATTAAAGGATCTGTAGGTAGGTATCATAAATTATAGCTTATCTAGCCGTTACTGTCATAGTTATCTTCATTAGCCTAATGATTTCATAGTCGTAGAAATTATAAAAAAAGCAAACAAAACCTATCGCAATTAGTCTTATATTGACACCAAGCATTTTAATTTTAATATTCATAGATCTTTTGATAGAAGCCGCATTTTATTATTACCAAAACGTGACACTGGCGCAAGTTTTCATAACTTGAAGGTCACTTCAATCAAAAATACATTTTGCTATCGTGCTAGGTCATTTAGTCTATTTATTTAGGTCATTTATCCGCACATTGCAGACATTTTAGTCGGTCGGAGTTTGATCGGGCGCTTGATCAGTATGGAGATGTATTAGAATCATAACAATGTACAATATTTGGCCGATATCAAACCGGCTAAATACTTAGATTGAATTCACAATATTCTTTAAAAAATATTTTTTCCCAACCTTCGTGCTAACTGTCGGCCAACTGTTTTGTCTGTAGTTTGAGAGTACTCTTCGACTTTAACAGTGTAATCTAGAGGTGATTAGTTTTAAATACAAAACTCATTTATCAGTCTGGCATTTTGGTTAATTGGGACTGTATAGTAAAATTAAAGTAGGGCTCGACCACTCATTTAAATAAGATGACAGGCAACTATCATTCTATTGACAATCAATTACGATCGAGCACTTCGAACGGCTCTAAAATTCTATGTAACATTAATTGAAAATAACACACATTTTGACGTAAATGAGTTTTCATATATTCTGTTTGTGAATACACTTAACTTGTAATGCAGTGAGGTATAGTTTTACAAAGTTCTATTGTATGTGGATCTGTAGTCTAAACAGCTCGCTAATTACATTATGTAAAAAACAAGTATGAAACTGATACTTTAACCCAATTATGGGGTTTTAAAAAAAGCAGAAACAGATCGATAACGGCGACTGTCACAGTAAATATAGTTTAAATATATATAAAAAAAGCTTTTAAAAATACATGTAAAAATGTAACTGACTTATTGTAACCATTTCATATTGGTATCTATGATTATTTTGGTTATTTGTTACAAGTGTAGCCCAACTTCTTTCTTCCACAACAAGATATTATTATTTTATATGGATTGATATACGAAATACAAGTCAAGTCATATTAAGTTGTCCAGAAATAGACATATGTTTGGCTATCGAGTCATATTAACTATTTCTGATTCAGGAAAGATAAAAGGAAGTACGTTTAGCTTCACGCAATAAATCTTCCAGATGGGGAAAATATACGGAAAGTAATACGATACAGGGTTATATAAGGGAATTTACTGGGAGCAATATATTTACATAATCGTTTGGGATAAAAAAGGTACAACTATTGACTGAGCTATATTACCATTGATACTAACGATAATGAGCTTCTTTCATGTTTTTATTTATTAAATTATTTTATGAAATAAAAAATATATCTGTTTATGAAATGTTGCTAAGAGCAAACCACGTCAAACTGGTTTCTATTTGTTCGTTCCTTGTTCAGAATGTTGTTATACCCCAGAAACATTTATCTGCCATCCTTTCAGCGATGTAATCCCAAGTCTACAAGTAAAATGGCTGCAATATAAGAACGAACAAGGCGAATTTATGAGGGCTTACTTTCGACAACAGAAAATGGTTTGTACGAGTAACATGTTAACAAAGTAATAAGTAAAAAATAAAACTGACTTCAATTATGTCTAGAACCTTCTAATAGGTCTAACAAACAGTGAGACAATCGCACAGACATACATACGGGTCAAACAAATAACACCCTTTTTGAAGTTTTTTGAAGTCAGTAAGCACTACTATGAAAACCTCATTATTTGTCGATGTTTATGATAACACTGGCCGTTTTCGCGCGGTTTCACCCGCGTCCCGTGGTAACTACTGCCCGTACCGGGATAAAATATATGTTAGCCTATGTTAGTCGTGGATAATGTAGCTTTCGAATGGTGAAAGAAATTTTAAAAACGGTCCAGTAGTTTTTGAGCCTATTCATTACAACCAAACAAACAAACAAAGTTTTCCTCTTTATAATATTAGTATAGAAGAATGCGTGCGTATGAACTATCGAGGATGTTCCGCTTTTACAATGCACCTCATTTCGATTTTGATTAACGCTCTGCCTCCTCATTATCAATAATATCAAGTGATGATAATTGCTGTGAGCACTTTGCACGTACAAATAACTCCGTTAAACAAACAAAGTGTGTCTGTTTAATCATAGTCCAATAGCATCTTGGGCGGTTTTCCTTTATGTCGTACATGTTTTTTGTAGTAAACAATTTACTTACATCTTCAAGATACACCCCACTTTTGAAAAAATATTGCTTCTCCAAAAACACGGTCTGAAACCGCAATTTTCTTAGGATAGTTTTTTCTGAAAGAAAAGTCCATGAAAAACACCGTTTATTTTTCGAACCCTAATTGACTATGGTTGGTGTTTCTTCTATTTAGCTGCTAGGATTAAAACTTTTTTAACCACAGTAATGCCCGAATGTTTTAGTAAAGAGAGATACATCTTGAATAAATGTTTTTAAACACGTTTCATTAATTTTACTTTACGGCAGTAAAGTATAATTAAATATGTGTCACAAAGCATAAAACCCTTTTATTATTCTCCCGTGTTTTTTAATCTGCGTCGACGTAAAAAAAGTTCTTGTTACTTGTTTAATGTTCCCAGTGTAAACAATTTACACATTCAATTACGTTTCGTACGAAACTCATTGTTTTTGCGAACTGGTACTTTTACTCTAATATTTTATTTACGACATAAGTAAATTAGAATTTGACTTGCGTGAGATAAGCTTGAGAGAGATGTTATTTCCTTACTGAGCCATAAAGCACTCACGTTGCAAATGAAACGTTTCTTTTGATTATTCATGCTTGCCTAAACTGTCAACTTCGGAGCGTTTGGTACCCCGCGAGTCGAATATTTATAGGCTACACTTTGCATTTCGGAAATTGAATATTTGCGCTGACAGAACCGGGTAAAAACCTCATAGAATATTTAAATTTCCAAAAACGAGAGCGATTTCTATGGGAAAAAACAATGCAATAGACACGTGCTTATGGAACCTTTTAAGTTATTTAACTGTGTGGGATTTACAAAAGATTAGGGATGACAAAACAATATGGATTTTTGTATATTAGGTAAAAAAAACTCCAAGGACTTAAGATGTCTTAAATAGCATTTTCATAAACAGTAAGTACTGACGTGTGAGGAAGATGAGTTTCAAAATTAAAGTCTCGTCTGTCCACAGCAAAGTTTTCTAATAACATTTAGAACTGTTTGTGGTTGACGCAGTTTGTGTTTTACATTTTAGTCAACGTTTGGATTAATTAAATTAAAAAGCTGTTATATTGTGCAGTGTCCCACTCAATTATTACCCACAAGCTTAATCTACAAGATAAAATATAGATAAGGCCTGCCACATAAAATGAGCTACTTATTCTAAATTTTTTTTTAGATCGGTCCAATAGTTCAAATAAACAAACAAACTCTACAGCTTTACAATATTTGTAAAGATATAATTCTACCTAATGCAATAAGTTCAATACCCACCCTTTACGAACTAAATTGCGTTTAGCTTTGTCCTCCCGTGTCCTTTACATTCATCTAACCTTTTTATCAATAATATTGGGTATCTGAGAGTGCTTGCATGTTCGTAGGTGTATGACACGGTGAACAATAAGTACGTCAACAATACACAAGTCTTTTGAGATGAACATTTCAAGTAAATAAAAAAAAAACACGCCAAAATACGTAAATAAGCGTATTACTAGCTTAGGTGCTTTTGTAAACGTACAACAACTTCAAACTACGCCGATTTATTGGAAATTCGGGTTCATTTGAGTTTGAACTCTCAACTCTTCACCCCATACTTCACCTACACAAATTGATTCGATTGCTAGCAAACCTTACTTGATTGAATTGGAATTAGACCGATTGGTTTATTCCCAATTGTTGTGTTAATGTAAATGTTTTCGGTTTTTCTTTACATTAGGTAAATATATGTAAAAAACAAACCTTTTTCTACTTACGTGTAAATTGTAGTAACAATGAGTTAGCAAAACAATGAGCGAAGACTACAAGCTGGGGTGATTGCTAAAGGAGTATCTATAAAGCAAATAATATATTGAGTAAGTTATTTTTATTTACACGCCTGGTCTTTATCTTGATCCTTCCCTTCAGACCGAACTGACGTATTTCCAACTTTTTAATATTAACTTAAACTTGTTTGTCGAAGACTTTTCCTTGTTTTGAGAGTTACTGAGAAAATTGAAAATCGTACACTGACTGAGCATTTGTCAAAGATTGACTTTATTGGAATTCTGTCCACTAAAAGTTAGAAATGAGTTATACGTACGAGTAAATATTGCAATATCGTATAAAGGGAAAGGTCAACCAAATTGATTGAATACGTGGGTCAGCTTGAACCGGTCTCTTAGAACTGTCGGTTTCGCATTCCCTTTGAAATCGTTTTGGACATTTTCTTTCGACCGTGTAACTTAGCACCCAGCGTTATTTCTTACGCATGAGTGCAGCTCCATTTCAATAACCCAAGTTTACAACTGAGATTTATGGTTTGCTTTTTACCTTACCTTTTGCCTTATTGAAGTTCTATGAGTTAAAAAGATTAAACAGATTTAGGAACCTACTTAGGTACGTGGGTAATTTAATGTACCTATTTTAAGACTGTTCTGTTTATCCGTTTATTACAAAGATTCGGCAGATATAGCGGAGAATGCTCTGATCTATTCTCATCATTCACGCACTTCTACTAAAAGCAACACTTCAAATATTTTTAGCATACAATCAATATCACTGCCAAACAAATTGTGATTTTTCATCAATGAACTAGTCAACAAAATTTTAGACCGTCTGAACTGAAAACGCAATTTTACTTTTTACAAAATCATAGCTTATTCATGTATTTGTACGCGTATGAACATGAAATGAACATATTTTAATTAAATCTAATTTGTTCTGTCAGACAGTATTTACTCCTGAATTGTGCTGCTTGAAACGAAAATAAAATTAACAATTTTGAAAGGCTGTTCTGACCAATTAACCAACCTACGTTTTTGTCATCCGAAAGAGGGACAATAACGGTAATGTTACTGGAATTATATATTTTTCTCTATGAAACAAATGAGTAAAATGTAAATAATAAATATATTTTTTATAATTCACTTATAAATATATGGTTTCAAATTTTGTCCAGACAGCTATACGAGTATACCTAAAACCGTGACTCTACTAGATAAACAATTTGCAGGTGACCGTTTTTGAGTTCATGCCTAATTCCGTTCAGAATAAAGTAGTGTACACATTCCGTTAACAGTGCTTTTGTACATTTGCATAAAGTCTAAGCTTTCAATTAAAGCACGTTAGTATAATCAAAGTCAAATCATTTAGGCAAGCATAACTAATCTAGTTACCCATATTAACTATACACAACAGTACCTAAATGAGAAAGGCACCTATTCAAAATTGAATGCCCTATTATTTAAACAGACTATACTAATATACATTACAATTTATTGATGTATTAGCATATTATCTACGGTTATTGTACTTCACAAACACTAGTTACGATGAGTGAGTACGCCTTCAGACTGATTTATTTTTATGTTGCTTGATTTATTTTTGCACAGTTATGAATAATAATTATCGCCTTGAACTATATTAAGGAAATTAAAAATACAATGAAGCGGTAATCTAATATTGTTATGTTCGGCCATTCAGAGAATGCGTTCCTGACACGTCGCGATTGAACTGACGACGTAACTTTGCAATGGCGTTGCAGTTACGATAAAAATATTTTTGCTGGTTGTTTACCGTTTTAACAATTGAGGAGCATTAAAACAACATTATTATATCAATAATCAATGAATGTAGTTACGTCGTCAGTTCAATCGCGACGTGTCAGGAACGCATTCTCTGAATGGCCGAACTATAATATAAACATATACCGTCTTACCACAAAAACTTTTTAACGTCAGTTTAAGACTTGTCTAAAAAAATGTCAAATTATGACGTTGACATATGGTTCATTTTGGAGCCACATTTTTTTTAGACAAGTGTAAAACAATGGTTAAAGTTTTTGTAGTAAGGCCAAATGTGTTTTAACGTGGGTGAAAATGATTAGGCCTTAAAACACATTAAATGATATACGATATGTATTATACATATATTTATAGCTAGCTTTCGCCATTGACCTTGTTCTTATGGTTTATGTGATTTACAACGTGATATATTTCTGGCATATTACGGCATGACGTATGGATGCCAGAATATAATATATTTAACTACGTGTTTGGTGGACCTCTGGTGGAAGGGTATTAATTCAAGTTTTTACCCTTTATAAAGGACTCGCGCTCTCGACTTGAAACATATGTATATACCGGGTGTATTTCATGGTTTTCTTCAGGACGAGATAACTTTTGCGCGAGCGTGCAATAAGTATGTAGGTTTCTCGGCGTAAATAGCAATAAGCTTCTACGTAGTACTACTAGTGAGTCAATCTAAATCTAGAGGTACCGCTATCATCATTGCGCTCTCAATAATAGATTAAATCGTTATCGTTTTACAATACAGATAAATTGATACGTATCGGTATTCCAATAACTAATGAGTTTATTTTTTAACTAAAAATATATGGAGTAATAAACTCTATCAACAACAGTAAAAGTGATGAATGTCTATGTTTACAGTCGTTAACTTTTTATAATGTATTTTTTTATTCTAACACCCATTTCGAAGTAATGAATGGGTCTTATTATTGAGCCCCGCATATATTTTATCCCGTATTTTTGTCTATTAGTCATCGTCGAGTTACACGAAAATATCATATATCAAAATCGCCAATCATTCTAAATTTTACCGTAGGTCTGTTGTAACAATAGTTATTAAAATCTCTCAGTCACCTAACAATTTATTAACGACACATTTTTATAGCCAATAATTTTCAAAATTAGTGGCTAACATTAACAATACCTACATACGTATAGTTAGTATAATGAACTTTTGTACCCAACTAGGTACGAGTTCAAAGAGTATAATGTTTTTCATTAATACAGTCTGGTTAAAACAATGACGCTAAGTTTATTGGGATTCCATAAAATCTTATTCCAAGCAAAAGTTACTCTAAGAGAGTAACAGTTGAACAACTTCGACCTCACAAAGGGCTGAACTAAATAAACAAAACTATCAGAATTACAATAAAATTCTAATTATAAGCGTAGAGTAAAAGAGTCGGATAAAAGTCTATTTCACCCAAATCCCCGTCAGATATTAGAGCAAAAGTTACATTCAATAGTTCCTATGTTTGGCGCTGTGGCTAAGCGATAAGCTGAATAAATAAACGTATTTGCAAATTAAATTTTCAAAAGCCTAGCTCAGCCTAGTTATTAATATTAGCCAGTCATCAGAACGGCTGAACGACGTGCGAAAACTATCATTGCCGGTAGAGGTAATTTTTGATAAAACATAATCCACGTTATTATAAAACGTGGTTTTAAGAAGTACCCGCTTTAGTAATAGCTTTAGTCCACTGATTTTGTTCGGGACGGTGGTTTAAAGATGGTACAAAAGCTGGTACAAAAGCTGGTACTTTTTTAAAACCACGTTTTATAATAAGGTAGACCGGGTTTAGACCCACGTTCCTGGACTAACTGTTATCATTATTATTAAGAATGTGTATTTTTGTTTAGGTACTCAATACTCAATACTTTAATGCATACCATAATGTTTACAGTTGTTGTTCTATAGGTAATTTATGTCACAATTATGGACCCTGTCGGGCACAGCATCTAGGTATGTAGGTATTCTTACTCTACTTGTACATACACCAAATTAATATGTTTCCTAGTAAAATGTTTCTAGGTAAACTGATGAAGTCTAGGTCAGTATAAATCTCTTTAACGGCAACCAAAAGAGGCCTTTTGCATGAATAAGTGCCTACTTAGGTCTAAGAAATATGTGCTAACTGTTTCCCTAATTTGAATGGTATAGGTATAGGTAAGTACACTAAATAGGTATTTTCATTCCAATTTATTTTTTAACTTCTAGTAACTACTCTTGTTTTTATTAATAACTTAATAACTGAGGGAACCAGATTACATTCTAATAGTCGATCAACCGAAAAATTGTTTCTCTAAATCATAGACTGCGCGTGTGCCAAAATATGCTTCGACTTTTTTCCAAAAAATACTTTGATTTTTCCAGAAGAGGTAGCCGGCATTTATTAATTTCAACATTTTTCTGGGTATATTATAATCCCAAGTACGTAAATGTTATGCAATCAACCGGGCACAAATTCAAATTTTCAGTTGATCCCTAATCAAAAGAATAATAAGCCAGGGTTCACGTTCAAGAGTATTTGTATTTTCAAGTAATTTTCTTTCTTTTTTTCCGTCCATTACTTAATGATACGCAAAGGTGGTATGGTGCTCTGTAATTTTGTTCGTCCTGACTAAAAAACACTTTGCGGAAGACACAACATGACAACCGCACGTATTACATTAACAACACGCAGGAAAAAGTTCATAATATTATTTTCCAAAGGTGAGACAAAAATGAGAAAAACAAAACGTGTACGTAGGTACATTTCCATTCAACTGTTCACATACTGTTACTGTTCTGTCTTTTCCCCTTTTATGGCATAACTCGAGATTGCTACAGAAGTGAGTTAAGAAATTGGTTGAACACCGAGGAACCAACTGATTGAGTTTGTCTTTAATTTTAAAGGCAAATTGTTACAATCAAGATTTTCATCAACGCTGCAGCTGTGATTTTAAAAATAAAGACCAAGTTCGTTAACTTTTCCTTACTTTTTTAAGTAAAAAAATCTGTTAAATAAAACTAAATTCAAACTGAGGTCGATAGTTTAAAACACTCGACGAGTTCACCTCAAACGTAAACACTTTAGAAAACTAGCACTAACTGTTTAAGTTTTCATTTGGGAACGTAGATATATTTGACCTCTTTTGAATTTTCAGTTCGTCCCAAATATTTGGAAATGTTGAAGACCTTCTAGGATAAAGTAAGAAATTAGGTGACCCTCTTTCGAGTACCAATGCAATTTATTGTATCTTAAGTCCAGCGTGTATTTATCTGTCCCTGAATCCAGTCTATCTTATCCTTCAAGAATCGGTCAAATCGAAAACGTTAAGTATAAACTGATGTTTGACCTTGCTTATCTTTACATCCAAAAAAAGGACATTACTAACATTGAGACCAAAAATAAGTAAATTATTAGTTAAAGTGCGGATCCTGTACGCTTATGTACCAGGTTATCTGAATTTACATGAATTCTCAATTTAACCTTAATTAGGACACAATAAAATACACATGTTCAAGTGAACATACTACCGAGATACGCTTCATGGTGGTCTGTTTGCTTATATTTCAACCCGTCTATGTAAACGTGGTGAGCAACAATTTCCAACTTATATTATATTTTAAACCTCGTATGCTCAACAAATGAAAGTTAAACATGAACGCAGCTTTTAAAAAACAAAATTCCACGCAAAATGACCACTAAAGTATCGTTGAAAAGGGTTTGGAAATAACATGAAATTCTCTTTGGTAAGATTTGAGCTGTTACCAATCATTATTTGCGAACGCCACGCTTACAGGCCGAGAATTCCACGAAACCTATCGTGAATTATTTATTGCTTTCATCTGTCAAAATATATTGCTTTTATGTAAGCGTTAGATCAGGCCTGGACTCATCTCTGAAAAAACAGAAAAATACTTTATGGAATTCAACGAATTTATTTTTCAAACGTTAAGTTAACAATATTTTGCAAAATCTGATATTACGCGCACGTACAAAAATATTGCTTTTAGTAAAAATTTTGACAGTGAACATACCTTTATATGCCAACATAGAACGGTAAAATTACGTTCTTAAGAACCTCAAATGGACAGCAATCATGGCGGGACCATTTGTAGATTATAAGTACAAAAGGAACTAGTCACTAGAAACGCTTAGTTCCGTCGTTTCATCCCAATAATACAAGTTATGACAGCCATTATGGAAAACCGTTACTATTATCCGATTATAAGAGAAGCACGAACTTAGTTCATTCCAAAAGTAAAATTCCTAAACAAAATACTCCTACACTGATTTGAATTGACTTTAGGATATCAAGACGTGGGTTGCACAACTTTTCAGTTATTCCCACTGTTCGCAGCTAGGGCTGCCATCTCGAATTTCGCCAAACCCGGACAAACGTTTAAAAAATCCGGACATTTGGCGTAAACCGCATTTTTCCCCCGAACATGTACGATTTTTTTTAAACAAAATAATACCTAATTTGTAATCAATTTGTAATTCAATATGAACTTGGTATGTTCATGTTAATATGATGGTATAATCCCGTTGTCCCTAACTCACCTACCTAATAATTCATCATCACGCCCTATCATGAAGGAGACAGTTTGTGAGGTATATATTAATGTATGTTTGTTACTTTTCACGTAAACAGCTACCACTAAAATATTAAAGGGTATTTAGAAGAGATCCTAGACTCCCTAGCCTGATTTACCAAACCAAATTCACCGATACCCGCCTTTGTGATGCTTGTCACTGCTAGCAAAAACATGTAACTGTCGCCTGTTTCCCAACCTACGCCACTAGAGGACCTCCACGCTCTTAGAAAAGGTAAAATCCGACACGCCCCTCTACCGTGACCAAGCATAAACATACCCGTAAAGATTGCCATCTCATCAGCAAAAATTAAAAAAGTCGACCCTAACCTTTTTCAAAAAAAGTTAGGTATGTGCCAAATGTTTTTGTTGACGGTTGTTGGCCGACTAGGTACCTGCAATTGAAGTTCAGTCTCCAAATAGAATATCCGAAGGTAACGTTATTATGGCCAAGAGTGAAGTACCATAAGGGAATTAATCGTATAAATGGATGTGGTCAGGGGCGTCCACGTAATTTACATGACAATTTATAATTCAAGCATTGAGATGTTACGATACCCCATGTTTATCACTCCCAATCTTGCCCAACCAAGAGGATATATAAGGATCCTTGTGATAAGCTTGAAATACTATATCTTCGTTACGTATACCATGTGCAACCTTGACCCAAATCTGTTCGTACAGGGATTAAAAATGTACGGACAATGTGGAATCCCAGCTATTTTTAATTACACGAAGTCAAAGCAAATAAATTCCCCTTTACTTTTCATAATGAATCAAGTCGAATAGATTTGTTTTTTAGGGTTTTCTGTTTCCTTAATAAACAAGCAAAGATGATTGGGATGATAAAAATAAAGTTCCACGAAAGCCATTTTTTAAATAATCCTTTATTTTGTACAGAAAATTGAGGAAAAAGTAGTGTCACAACCACTGAGTTCAATTTATCAGGTCACCTGTAGTGATTTTATGTTCTACCATTATTTTCGAAAATATTCTCGGATTGGGATTACGGACCTATTTGCCATCTGTTAGCAACGGACCAATTATTTAAAATACGGGGTACCCAGTAAATAGGTATGCCTTCATCTTTAGGGAAATTGTTTTGTTATGACAATGTTACTAATGGTATAAAATTAAGAAAACATCAATATTTGCGCAGAAGTTTGTTACTCCGTTCTTTCTCCGAACTAAACAAGACACCATGAAGGTCGCGGCCTAGCGGTCCTTGTCTATATTGGATTGATTAATGAGTTATGACTTTGACTTTGATGATGTTTATCCAACGTCTAATGATAGTCTTTGGTAACTTCCCGTAGAGAAGATGAGTTAGCGTATTCACTTGGGCTCTAATTTCCGTCCGCTACTTTTACTAAACAAGCTGATTTCAGCCCGCGGACTCACTAAAATGTTATGTAATATTACAAGATAATGCTACTATCATCTTAGATTATCTCTCCGGATTCTGTCAAGAAGTACAGAGATCCCTATGACGCACAACTATTTCCTCTATTATTATAGAATCTATACATATACATACCTTCATAAAGGTAACAGCAGGACATACACATAATAATAATAATAGAGACAATTTTGTATTGAACCGCAATATATCTCAATGCAGGTGCTAAAAAAACCTAAAAAGTGGTACTCACATTTATGAATAAACAAGGTTCTGGGAAGTTTTGGCGAGCCTGAGTGGGACGTTGTTTGCAAATAAAAGTAACCGGAAGCTTTTCGAAGCTCAGAATTCTACATATTACTATTTTGTCCGAAGCGAAGAAATTGTATCATAACGGTTATGCAGGTATTTATGTATTGTGGACCTGGTCTGCTATGAACTGAATTATTACTTTATAAATTAGCAGAAAATTTATGACCGGCGTATGTAGGTACTTAAATTGATAGACTGCTGAAGACATAGTCCAAAATGTTTTTACTCATCTTTCAGACGAAAAAATTCGTTGTACACCACATAAATATATTGTGATTTATTTCTGTGTTGTGTACTCTTTTCATTTATATTAATTAGGTTCACTGCCGGTGCGATTCCCATGAAAGCGCAGCATACATTATATCGCAGATACACAGTTTGCGTTAACAGGCTTGTATTAATAATTATGATTTTATAGTACAATGGAGTCTTATGGAGTCTTCACCTAATAAACCAGAGACAAGGACTCTGTCTCTCTAATGTCTTTCATTGAGGTGTGTTTGTAAAAAGAACATGCGTTTTTCAGCCATTTTTTACTCCAACCTGATAATAAATGTAAATGAGGCAAATAATTCTTACCTAAATCTGTTTATGCTCTTGATATTGCAAAATATATTTCATAAAAAGATTGTAAATTGATCTCCAAAGACTTAGATTTTATGTGCAAGAAATCCACGTAAATAAAGTATTTAAAATAAAAATCTTTGGGTGCTACGTCTTGCTTACATCGGAGCAAACTGTTGACTCCTCGTTTGAATTAAATTTCTTAGAAAATTTTTACGCAAAACGATTTCTATGCAATTTGTTAGAAATCGAAATTTCTTCTTTTGTAAAAATTAATTTTCGTAATACTTAAATCTATGAAGAAATTACATTTTTTATTACCTGATTTAAGCGAAATCTGTCAATCATTTTTGCTTTTTGCGAGTAGAAATAATCTCGACCACGAGCTACGAATAGGTATATTTTTTATTTCTACGTCTAAAAGCTTTGAGCTCGCAAGAATAACTCGTCATTCCCGGGATTACGACTCACTTACATTCATCGATATCGAGATTGATCGATACTAACATTTGTAACAAAAAGGAGGCCTCATTTTCTTCTCTGGATAACACATATGGGATTAAAATATCGACTTCACGATTCTAGGATACTCTAGCAATTATTACCACTTTCAAATGTAGCAAAAGTTATCAAAATAAAAAAAAAAGATAAATAAGTATCCGTCACGCTTTCTTTTGTTTTTATAAAAGTAATGCTTTGTCCCGCTTTGGAATAATTATGCATGAAAATGAAAAAGCGACAAGGCGCTGCTCAAGTTAATTAACTCAAACCCGGTGAGGAACTCTTGGATCCCTTCACACCCGAGTTGTTGGATGTGTAGTGGAAGAAACATAATTTTAGAGAAATAATTTTTTATATTATCCAGTACAAGTTTTATGGTTTTACCAAGAACGATGTACAAAATTAATTGGCAAACATCAATTGTGACGAGAAGAAATTGTGATGCTAGTTAGTTATCAAGTAGGTAGTTTGTTTTCCTATCTACTAGCATTACGTAATAATTATTAACGTGTAATACAAACCATGCTGCCACCTTATAATAAAACCGTTATAAATAGTACCGGCTATAGTGCTAACTTACCTCGGTAGTTAGTTAGTGGTAGTAAGTGCCATTTACTTTGTACAAGACGTTGGTTTAAATCTAGCACTCGAATCTGGACCAAGTAGTGGCTTAAGTTTGAATAATGCTGGGAACACAGTGGCAGAAAATAGATTTAGAGCCCGCTTACGAGTCCTTCAATTTCTAATATTACGCCAATATGAATAGCTTTTTACAATTGATACGCTACAGAAAGCTCATGAAATTAAATTGTATTAAAATGTAATTTCGCAGTAACATCGGCTATTAATAATAGCACGAATAAATGGCTTTTATAGTTCTGCTTTAATAACGCCCTTTACTGACATTTCGTTTGAAACGAAAATAAACTAAAACCTAAATAAATGTTCAGATTTACCCCCTAGGGACGTCTCCGTACTGAATGTCTCATATTTACGAGAAAGTATTATTTATAGACTCGCCACTTCATAAATCTGATGTCTAAAAATACTGAGCGAATTATTTGAACAGGCGGACATTGTACATAGAATTCCGTAAAAATATGAGTTTCGTCAGCAGAACTAATAAAGCTTTGTGCGGTTTTTAATGGTGTTGAATGGAACCGAAGCTTAACGTGACTTTGGAGTGACGACCGAGATCAGTGACAAAACAACTTTCCTCCCAGAGTGATTTCAAAGCCATTAATATTATGTGTCGAATCTAATTTTAAAATACTTCTAAGAATAATGTGAAACCATTGACAAAAGTCATTTCATGTTTTTATTTAAACGTGGCATCGGTAAAAGAGCTTGGGGATTTTTTCCCTACGGCTGAAAAAACTCCTCCATCTCAAAATGTGATAATTTTAAGATTAGCTTACAAATCACAGTAAAAAAAAAAAAAAAATTTCTTATATCACACTTTAACGAGAAAAGACATGAAAATGTACATAGTTAATTTTGATTTCGTTGTTTTACTAAGCTTAGTAACTAATGGTTTTTACTTGACAACTAACAAATAATCTCTCAATCTAAAGTGTATAGAGTAAACTTTTACGACGCTAACGTACAACCAACAAAGCATTGATACAAAGTTAAACTTCATCTTTGCACGCCTGAATTTGCATAACAGAAGACTATCTCTGCATGACTTAGAGCAAGTTAAATACAGATAGTAGGTACTTTTTGCACTAAACCGAGTCTGGTTATTAAATAACTAGCTGTTGCCCGTAACTTCGTCTGCGTGGGCAATATAGAATAGTCAAAATACTACTTATCCCGTAGGTGCATTCTTTCACGTGACAGTATAATTAGGATTAGCACTTAGCAGTCGCATAGATTCATTGATCAAGGTTGTGTTGTGGATGTGACCATTTATCTAAACAAAAGAAGTAAAGTTTGTGACGTTGTGAATATCTCAGGATCTAGTCAGCCAATTTGGAAAATTATTACGTATGGTGCGTAAGTAATTTTCACAGGAAACAGCTATAATCTATGTCTATATGCTTTGAGTCTGACAAAGCTGTCATTTGTACATTTTCTGCAGCTGCTGCGACTAATCAGAAGCCAGAAAGTCTGTCAGTCTTACCATGGATATCGTCTTGTGTAGTTGACTGGATTGAAGATAGGTAGATAGGTAGTCGCTCCAAGCAAAATATTGGTACTCAAACAGATTCGGTAACTGGAAGCCAACACCAACATAGTTGGGGAATAGCTGGATGGATGATAAAATGAGTCATCATCATCAGCAGGCGCATAGGGTAGGATAGTTTCACTTACTCACTATGGTAAGGCTGACCCCACATTAGGCGTGCGCGATCCTCGGGCGTGTGAGTAGCGTGGGCGTCGCGAGCGCGCTGCGTGAACGTCGCGTTTTGCTGCCCTGCGGCATGTGTGAAGAGTGCAAGCGACGCGCTCGCGGCGAGCACGCGGCGCTCGAGTTGCGTTCTTACCCCTTCGCCCACTATCCCCGCCGCCCGCTAAACGCCTTAGCAGTTAAACGTCAAGGAGAGCGGCGCGTGCGCGCCGCGAGCGCGCTGCAAATGCCGCAGGGCAGCAAAACGCGACGCTCACGCAACGCGCTCGCGACGCACGCGCGGCGCCCGCGCTACTCACACGCCCGAGGATCGCGCACGCCTAATATGGTGGCCTAAGCCGGGACTCCACCGAAATGTTTGCATTAGTTCACGAATAGGCAAAATGTACGTATCTGTGAGAGTCCACTTCATGTGTTCGTACTTGAAACCTGCAGTTTTGCCAAGATTTTCAGAATGTACGCTCGCAATTTGTCATTTCTTGGTGGAGCCAGCAAATCAAAAGAAACATAAGTGTTGTATACTGTGCGTCACTACCGCACACCGGGAAAATTTCGCTCTTGCGGAGGACGTTTATATACCATATTTTGTGTCACACGTAAACAGGACGACAGTAAGTATCCACCGAAACACTTTCAAAAATCTGATGAACGAACAAATCAGACATGACTTGGTCACCTGGGGCCAATCAGAGCTCTATGAAGCGATAATACGCTTTGGCTCCTACTGTTATTGTGGTTTCTGAAAATTTATTCACCTCATTCAACGATGAATGTAATTCTGATGGTACTATTAAGAACACTTGCTTAGCGCAGAAGCTGACGTGTTGGCAGGCCGACTCTTTCGACTTCTCGAATAGGACACCATTGGTTTTTGTGCAATGCACACCTGCAATGCATTCTGGATTAGGATAGGATATAGGTGGATAGAATTTGCAACAGAGAACAATTCTGTCTTTGTGATTAAATGACATCAAACGTAGTTTTATATAAAAGGTGTTTTTTTAGACTTGGCTCGGGTCTTACTGAGACTGTTCGTAATCGTGAACAGTGTATTTGCGATCAGAAGTTGAAAGTAAGCATGTCTCTGGTATGCGGCGCGTAATTTGTACGTTTTCAGACGCATAAAGCATTTTACGTGTGTATGGTATTAAATAGAGAAAGCTCCCATTTCTTATCTGCACTTTGTATCTGGGCTTGTTCTTAAAGCTATAAGAATCCTACATTACCTACCTCACGCTTAGCAGCGCTTGCGAGAGATAGATCCTCATTTCTTCTAGAATTAAGTTTACATATTTTGCATCAGAAAAAATAATTAAGGTCTACTTAATACTACTCACTCAAAGTAATTTGTTTTAAGGCCACCACATTAGTGGAAGATAAGCTAAACTATGTTTGTGAAAAAATCCTGATATGAACTCCATCTGTAACTTTAAACTTTATTGTTCCACTAAAGTCATCATTTTTGACATAATGTTCAAAAAATAATTTAGATTGCACCGTTTTAAATTTGGCTGAGAACTATTAATTTTCTTTTCATCAAGGTAATAATTATAGTTGGATTTTGATGTGGCACGGCAAACTGACAAACACTATTGAAATGTCTATCGAAAAATTACACTACGTGTTAAAATATGGTGAATTACGGAAAATACACAACTCCATCTGTTGAAATAATAATCCTCTATAAAGAATGTATGGTAATATTGTCATTTACCACCTCGCTCCTTTGACAAATTGATGATGTATTTTATTTACCACAGATGGAGCTACTTTAACCTTGGCTAAACAAAATTTTCATATTTTTTTTTTCTTCCGAAGTTACTTATAAAGGTGTGATTTTCTGTGTATAGATTAATAATAGGCCGATCAACTAATATAAGTACAACATTCAAATGTACAGTTTTGACGAATAGATTGCGTGTCGTAATATTTTACATCTTGAATTCACAAAATTAATCATATCTTTTGATAGAGTGAATCGATTTCGATGAAACAAAAACTAAGTAATACCCCAATTTACGTAGAATTTTTGTATATAAGCATTGTCTGCATTTAATTCGTAGATTTTACGTGAATCGCGAACAAACAAACAGATAAACAGACAAACAGACAGACAAACAGACAAACAGACAAAAATGACAAAAATGATGGAAATGGGTTCTGTTAGTTATCCTTTAAAATGCTGGCTATTTTTTTTGTCAATTTCTTCAATGTACAAAAATTACTTTTCTACAGATTTATTATATGTATAGATAGATATGTCCTTTGAAAGATGGCAAACTTCATGAAGTAAATAAAATTCTTTTGCAACAACAACAACAGCGGCCTATTTATTGTCCTACTTCAAAAGAAGAGCCCCGTAGCATACCAAGTAGCTACAAGCATTGATTGTTTAGAACTTTTATAACTTAGCGAGTAAGAACGATATCTTTCATAAATTCAATTCAATCAGAAGCATCTATGTAAGATTAAATGGTAAAAGCTGAACATTCACGTCAATATCTGCATATTAATGTGACAATTACCACTGTACAAAGCTTAATAGGACCCAAACTATGTCTGTCTTTGTGAAAATTTAATTAAATAAGCCTTCTTTGTAGGTAAAGCAACAAAGCAAGCTCTTAAAGTGGGTTAAATAGGTATTCTCTAAAACATTATTATAATTTCCCTCCAAGAGACCCTTGCATAATCTATCTTCGTGAAGTAATAGCAAGAGTTGCCAATAGAAGGCGAAACACATCGATTGTTCATAAATCTCTCGCTATCTTCAAGACATAGTCACTTATTTAGCATTATCGCTCCAATGGACGAGTAGATAACAATGCCATAAAGGTCGACCTATTTATCAGTATTACGTCCTCGAGTTTAACGTGCCCCTCAGGAATTGTGGGGGTGCGATGCATTTAGGACTACAAACTTAATTATAGAATTCGATCCTTCGACTTTACGTGTGAAAAGACGAACGGTATCTCGTATCGTGTGGACGGGAGGTATTCGATTATCCAGCTTTGGTGTTTCCCCGAAGCAAAAATAGCTTAGTTCTAAAAGTTTTTAGAAAACATTTACTCTGATCCCAATAAGAGTCTGCAAGCGAAGTTATTTGATTTCACAAACAGTTCCCACAGTATCTGTTCTGGATTGTATACAGACTTTTTTTATTTTTCTCATTGAAAGAGCGTAGTATTGTTAGAGCTCTCGTACACAATACACTGCTATCTTATAGTCGGACGATAGTTTGTTAGAACCCGCGAATATGAAGATGAATGGCAGTGTACATGTTACAGGAGTCAGGTATCCCGCCGAAAAATGTTTAATTGGAATCACTATCACCAACACAGGCTAGCCTGCAGAGTGCGGGCCTTTTTAATGGAAAACACAAATAATTTTCTAACCGAAAGTACATTAACGCTTCACACAAGCTAAATAACGATCATAAAACTAATGAATTTTCCAGAACAAAGCGAATATTCCTAATTACGCCTTCTGCGCATTGTCATGAATTATTTTAATGTAATCCTTATGTTGAAGCCGTGTAGCAAACAACAAGCTAATTCCGTAACACATTCTCATTCACAATGGCTTTCATTTTGATAATTCATCAGAATTAATTGCTGTGCGTAAGAAATGTTAATTTAGAAACCAGAAGGCTCAGAATAAGACGATATAAATAGAGTAGATGTAATCTATTTATAGGTACTAAATAAATATAAAAAAGGTTTTGTTTGCTTGAACCCTAAAATGTCTAAAACAGAAACACAAAAAAAAATACAGTAGCAGCAAAAGGTTTTAATTGTTTTCTGATGCAAATAACATACCCCACGTATGGCTTAGTTTGTTTGGAAATAAACATAACTGGCGAAATTGCTTTTGCTAGAATGAATCCCCAGCTTATCTTTAAGGAAAATTAGCGGAACGTGTTCATACAAGGATTGCCAATATGAATGCAATGGCCGATAAGCAGCAACCTTCCTGGTACCCTTTCGGAAAGAGTCCTTAGAAATGCATTTTCTTTGTTAAGCTAAAAGAGTTTCTTTAACTGTTTGAGTGTGAAAAGCTAAACACAAAATAAAATATTTACGCGCTACTCTCACCGAGTGAAACATTTTTTTGGATCCAACTTTTTTTTAAACGTAGGTATACTTTTTCAGTCGAACAAACACTACTACGCCTGTTCATTAACATAATTTTTCATGTATTTGAACAAATGCAAAATAAAAAGGTGAAGTAACAGCAGGTAACTCCGCAAAAACCTGTGTTAGTATGTAAAGAAATAAATTAACAGATTATTTTTTATTCCTATTATTAATATCTAAAAAAAACTATTTTTTCTTCAAGCCCGGGGTAATATGTTAAGACCCCTTTGTTGCCATGAAAATATTATAAACAAGTAAGTTACATTCAACATGAAATCATCATCTTGTATCCCATACTAGGGTTTATTTACGCAAGAAATTATGTCAACTCTTGAGCGTTTTGTCCAAGCTCATATAAAATACCTATATAAAAAATAATTAGGCGTTGTGTTACCAGACACGCGCAACGTTCAACAAGGCAAGGTTGAATGCTAATGTTTAGGATAGCAGCCTTTAGGAGGATCTCTAACGATGTTTTCCAGATTAATTCTGTTTTATGAACGATATAAAGATACCTTGAGAGGGTCCAGAAGATTACCGCAGCTAGGCTGATGTTTGAAATCACTGTTCCACATTATTTTTTATAGGTTCTCCAGCTTTACTCACTTTTATGAATTTATCCACTCTAACGTCCGGGCCGCGCGACCGTTTCTCTCTCTAACGTCCAGCCGCGCGCGGCACCCGAACCACGCGCGACTCGCAACTTCGTCGTAACAAAAAACCTATACAGCTACTGAACCGTAATGGCTAAAATAAAGAAAAAAATACGAAAAAAATGGTTAAAGGATACAGATCAAAGTTAATGATATTTTAAAATCGTTAGTTATAATCTTTGATACTAAAATCCGGGTTAAACATGATTTTAAGGAGAAAAAAACACATTTATTTCTACCATTTTAAAATATAAGGGACAACTGTTGCATATTTTATCAATAAAATATTTTCAGAACAAACTAGGCTTATTACCCTTTCTTCTGATGTATATTTGATTATATTCGGTTAACTCTAAGTATTTTAATTAAATCGAAACAAAACACTACTCTTCGTAATTTTACCGCGATGTCTCCCGCGCTCGAGAAGGCTATTACGAAATTTTCAATGAATTTAGTATATTTCTGTTTGAAAAATGTATTATTTTGCTTATTACGATATTAAATATAATATTTTAATGCAAAATTTGTAAAATATGTATAAACAAAACTAAGATTGGCCTATGACCTTGACCGGACTTTTTTCGAAACAACAATCGTTTGAAGTTAAAATTAGACTAGATTTATCAGCTAAAACTGTGATATTTAAACATCATCGTAAAGCCCAAATCTTCTAGTTTATTTTGATGTATAACACTTGTAAAATAAATAAAACAAAACGACATAATAGTTGACACTTATAAAAACACTTAACGAAACGAACGTCAAACGCGTCAACTGAACTTAATTTTTTTTTTTTTTGTCAAAAGCTTGTTACACTACCATCTCTTATTTTTTCGTCGAACTATTTCATCAGCTATATAGATAATCTGTCAAAACTCAACAAATAATACCGTATTTTAAAATAGATGTAGTTAAACACAACTCGTCGCTTTGGATACTATAGTATCCATGGGCGTATGACGCTACTTTTTTCTTGGATACTGTACTATCCACGGACGTTAGAGTGGTTATGGAAACTGGCCTTTTACCTAAATGTTCATAAACTATGAAATAAATTGCTGTGGTGGCTAGACAGACTACACTAAAATATCTTTACGGTTTTTTCTATCTATTTTAAGTCATACTTGCTTAATTATAATTCGTACGTCATGACAAGTTGGTCACCCATCCAGAGACTGACCGCACCAAGCGTTGCTTTACCTAATGATCGATCAATCCATACGTATCCACGAACACTTCCACGCGAGCATTAATAATTTTAATCTGAAAATATATTTAATCTTTCATTTTAGAGATTGAAAAATATTTACGACGAATAATAATCGCTTGGGATTAAACTTATAATTTATAGACAAAGTTCGTGTTTGATGTGCAGCACGTACTTGGTAGGACAACATTTTAAAGTATATAGTTGTTCTAGTTAGTTGGTTTTACGAAATTCAGTATAGTCTGTGGAGACCTCCAAGTAATTTCCGTGTTTGTATAAATTGCCTTGGGACGTGAGGAGTTAGGACTAGTTCTCAATCACTGCGGACTTTGGAAAGCCTTAGGAGATTCTCCTCAAATTGTAGTGCTTGTTCTAGTGATTACCCTTTTGTCTTGTCACCCCACTTACCGAGTTAATAAGCTCTTAGTAGTCGTACTAACTATGATTAAAGGTTAAAAACAAAATAGTAATCAGAAAAATAGGATAATTAAATTGTAAGCATTGTTTTTAACACAAAGTCTCGCACAAAAGCGTTGTACAGAGAATATAAAACAAGAATATTTTAAAATATAGTTTTGGAAAAAAATATGTACCTATAGTTTTAGTGATTCTATGAATTTTAACTGAATCAACACGTTCACTTCTATTTCTCTAAACTTGCTTTTACCATTAACCTGCGATTCAAAAATAATGGAAAGATAAAGTAGACCATATTTCCAAAGATTTTATTCTGCCCAACTTGCAGCTTTTTCTCGTCCTATTATTACGTAAGTTTCAATAAAAACTTAGATTCTACAACTTCATCGTTCTTCAAACTTCCCAAACAAAGTTTTTCAGAACAAGATTATGCAAAACGGATATTTGTGGTAAAACGACGACGTGGGACGGCAGTCCTACGAAACTTCTCAAAATGTCTTAAATGACTGAAAATAAAGTCATAGAAGTTACTGTCAAGTCATGGTGGAATATTTACGTATCATAGCAGATTATTGAGCTATGATTGGCAATATTATAAGACAATTTTTTGTTACAGATTTCCTGCGTATAAAAAAACTCATCAAATATACTAAAGAATTGGAGAAGGAAATATAAAAGAGAGCAACGAGTGAGTCGAAAAGTAATACTTTAGAAAAACCTAAGCTTGTCCCCAATTCGAGTCTTACTAAAAACACATTGAAAGGTAGCTTTCATAGTCTTTCGATACACTAGCGGTGCTATATAGGTACCAATATTTTTAATAGCACAGGAGCATGACTAGTCGCAAAGTTTAATTACACATTCTTAATATCTTGAGAAGTTCTTTGTGATTTCTTAAAAGGATATGACAAAAGGGAACCTTGCAAAGATAAATGACTATGGCATGATGAGTGGCAGTTGAGGAAAATCGTCCGGCAGAAAAGGTCCTATTTGTTTCGCTATACATAATTTTACACGCTGTTGTTCTTAGGCATCGTTCAGACCAAACGTATTGTCGGCCGCTGACTGTGAGCGCGCGTTACGCAGTTTATTGCTTTTCCATATATATTGAAATTGTCGTTCACACCGAACCGACTATACGCTATTACGTCGCCTGTTGTCGCTGACTCTCAGTGGCCGATTATTTAACTACGCGACTATCCACGGCGGACGCGGATTGGCTACGCGGACGCAGTTGCCGAATAGCGCTGCTACGCCGCGCCCGCACCGCCGCGCGCCTCGGCCGCAATACACTCGAGAAACAAACTTCAATGAGGACAGACGTGACACGTGACACCTCGCGATGTTCGACACCGAAAAGTTTATTGCAGAAGTACATTCTAGAGAATGTATTTGGAATGCGAATTTAGTGATAGAAACTTACGAAGATGCGCTTGGGAAGACATAGCATCTGTTATGTATGAAGATTGGGGGGTTCAAATACTGAGCTCTTTTATGTGTAGAATAGTCAGCCGCTCAGCGTACGCATCTAGTGTGAACCTACACGAGCTTATTCTTTTGTTCACACATGTAGCGCATCGTACGCTATAGCTTATTGTCGGCTTGGTGAGTACGCGTACTGCAGATTGAGTCGACGTTCACACTGGGGCAGACAGTGAGTATACTCACAGTCAGCGGCGGACAATACGTTTGGTGTGAACAATCCCTTAATTAGCCATGCTTTAGCTTTATAGCGGGCAATCTTATTGTAGGTTGTCATGGTGATTTTGATTATTTATAACGTTTTTACTAGATACTTGACGATCTTTCGGTGTCCCTTACATTTCTATAAAGCGCTTTATTTCACCCTCCAAACCTACATACTACATACGAAAATCATGCACTGTAGTACCTACAAGTATTTATGTACCTACACGGATTTAAGAGCTGTTATTTAACAATTTTACGCTTTTGTATAACTTTCACTGTAATAAAAAGCAAAAGTTACCATATTTATTTCGAGGCTGTCACAGAACATTAGGCGACTATTTCCAGACAGGCACATCCATAAGTGTTAGTAATTTTTTTCCTAAGCTTTCAAGCACCGCCTTCTTTTTGTCGTTAGTCTTTCCAAGCCCTTAATCCTGTGAGTAACTGCCCCAGATATAGTAAAGAAACGTCTGCCACTTAAGTATGTTACAGTAATCTGAGCCATTAATATCATGTACACTTGCATGTTACTGTGGTAACGCCCAGAGGCCTATATGGTTGATTATGTGTTGAATTTTATAGCGCTGACATCCTGAAGTGTAATTTGTCATGAATAATATAAGTATAAAATATTCATTTTCATTATTATTGTTTGGGTATAGTTACAGCATAGTTTGATCCTAAATGTGATATCTGGAGTTATATATGTGAACATAAGAGCATGTATAAAAAAATATTGACGATATTTATGTCACTCTATTACGAAGTGATCGATAATCTTGACGCTATGATCTGAAAATAATCGATCTTGAGACACCTCTGCGACAATTTGTCAATAAACACGACTTACTGATGTTCAGTTTACGACCGATATAATTTTATGAGCAATATACTTTTTGATAGAATTGTTTTAATAGCATCTCTTATTGGCAGTTTCGTCAGGAAAACTGTGACGGACAGTGTCCGCTCGGTCGTCGAGTCGGCCCTATTAATAAGCATAATAACTACCCTCCTTTACGACCGTTCTTTATCGTTACAGCGGACACCGAAAAATTCCTTTCAACTTGTTTTTTAATGTATTTCTTAATTTAAAGATACTTGTCGAGTATGCGGGGCTACGAGCAAGACAAACATTTAAAATTAAGAAATAGGGCACAGGTACCTACTCTTTTTTTTTAAACAATATTTGGAAACAAACTTATTTATAGCAACAATATTAATAGCTTTTCGTGTTTTACTCACCTTTTTGATTAAAACGGAAATCTCAAATCTCTATTTAATTAAATTAAAATATAATTGTGGTATTTTCATTCATTATATTTAAAGGGTTTCTAAAAGTGCCCTTAAAGATAAAGATTAAGGGAATCAGGAAGCCAAATATCTTATTTGAATTTCTGTTAAAATTAAACATGATTTCGTTAATAATAAATAATTAGCAAAGACATTCGCTTTCACACGCATATTCCTAAATACATAGGTATGTAAACCTTGCCTAATTAATTAGTAAATGTAAGAGTCCCAAAGTGTAGATATTATCTCTATACATACTACACATGGATCCCTTAATTCATTACGGTGCCTTGAATAGATCTAGTCGTTACACATTTGCACGAAGAGGCGATGTATTCCGATCAGGTCGCGTGCCAACCCAACACCTCTTTGCATTGTTCTAAAATCAACCCTTTCAGTGTAGGCTGGCTACACTCGGTAGATAATTGGGTTATTTATGCCCATAGCATGCGAACCCATAGAGACGTGGCTTCACAAAAATATATGGAAGCAATTCAGCGTTCCCCCAACTCAGTTTTTTAATGAAATTTTGGCCGCTCCGAGCCCACCGCATTATCGTTCTACGCTGGCATAGAACGGAACACGTGGTATCACTCCGATGTCAGTCAGACACAAGAGAATTTGCCTGAAACTATGTGACGCATGAATGTTTTCAACGGAAATATAATAGATATTTTACTCAGTGAATTCTGATTGATGTCGCGTTTCACGTTTTGGAAATTTAATTTTGTGACGGTTAAAGTATTTGAAGAGTGTTAGGGAAATCAAAGTACTAGCTTTTATGAATTCGTTTTATTCTACAAGAAATCTAATCATCTAACAACAACATCCTTTTAATGTTAATATATATTTTTATGTAAATAAGACGTATTGTGATGCCTGAAATAAAGCTATTCAATAAAGGCCAGTACACACACGAATACAATTCGTAAGAAAAAACAATTTAATATAGTTACAGTAAGGGGCCTGATAAAGGTAATAGAACGTACCATCCATCACGATCAAATAAAACGAAAACGTATATTCTCAGAAGGAATATTAGATATTGTATCTGAAATCATTGCAATAGCGGGAACAGAATTCTAAATTTCTAAGAAATATATTACGTTTAAAAGACAGAGGACGCTCTAACGAGTTTATAATAAGTTCCGCCTTAGTTTACAGTACAATGAAAATCTGTTTTGAATTAAATAAGAATCACAAGCACTGCAGTAAACACACGCAGGTATACCTTTATGTACATTTCGAGATGTGTAACAAGACATATATATACCTATGTCTAGTTAAAGAAGTCCTATCACTACAAGAACGTAATCCTTGAAATCGTACAACCATCTCAACGTTTGATAAAAGCTTTTTTTATAGATCTTTTTGAAGGTTTCTTGATTCCTACCGTCCGTAAGAAAACTCTGGAAATGGATTACAAAACCTCTCTCTCTACAAGCGCATTTACGACAAACAAGGTATCAATATTGTATGTCCCTGTTTATTAACAGCCACCGCTATCTAAGCATCATACGTAATTTACATGGTGTAGGTACCTTTGTACACCACGGGCGGCAACGCGGCGCGCTCGTAACAATTAATCAACGTCAGAACCGACTCAAGTCACAATCTGTTTATTTCAGTCTCGACAAAAACACATACCTCATAAAACACCTTCAATTTAAAAACTTTGAAACCACGAAAAACTTGAATACTAAATCATAAGCAAAAATATATTTCACTGTATGTAAATTATCTGAAATCAATGCAAATAAGACCGTAAATCTTCGAAGTTTGTTTCAATTACCACACAAAAGCGTATTCAGTAAGATTCAGTAGAATTTTTTTTTTTGTAGCCGATTGCGTACATAAATTTAACAATTTCCATCTTTATATTAGCACGTTAGTAAAATATCTTGTGAATGTGATAAGTAGGCTCCATATATGGGAATCAGCCATTTGAACAGCAGTCATCGCCAGACAATATTAGCATAGGTAATCTGTATCTATTTTACCACATAATTATGCTTTATTGATTTGATCTTAATAGATATGTATTATGGTTTCGGCTTGCCAAAATCAATTTGCATTTATGTGGTCGATAAGTTTTGTAACATGCCACTAATAGAAAATAGGTAGGGTGAAGAAGGTCGATGAAAACATCATTATGAGGAGCATGACATGAAAAAAGCACATTCTGCCTAGTAAGGTCATAACACGAAGGTGAGGAAAAAGATTAGTTCTATATACACACATAGTCAGACATTGCAAAAATGCCTTTCAATATTGAAGCTTGCATATGGATGACAAAGCAGGTATTAAAATCTTATTCACTTTTCAAAAGTTTTAAGCATTTACGGAGACAACGGTACACCCTATTCCTTTTTACTTTCATACTGTCATGGCCCTTTGGGACGGCAATCCGTCACGATCGGAAAAAGATCGGGAACGACATTAACGTGCTCTATGATGCACGGCTGTATACCCATTTTGGTCCGATCCGGGAATCGAACTCAAACCTTCGTGCACATCAATCGTGCTACGCAACTACTAGACTACTGATAAAAGAATATCTGTTGTATGTTTCTAGACCGAATGAAATATTAAGATTTCCTAAAAATTAAAGTTTAAAAATATAAGAGAGCACTTAAATATTGCTGTAACACATCGTGCTAATATAATCTTCTAAAATTAGCGAGTCTTTAATGACACTACCTAGGTACATAGCACCCTCATAAAGGTTTTGTCAACGTTGGCATTACTGCTACACGTTCAAACATTATTATTACCTAATAATATTAAAAGGAGCACTTTAAAATTATTTAACAACTTTTAAGAACTTTCTGAAGAGACTGAGTAAGATGAAACAAAGTAAAACCAACTCTTAATTTGAATGAGAATAATTATTTGAGACTAAAAGCTTAAGACGGTTCTATGAGACATTTATTTGTCAAATATTTGCAAAACTATTGATGTTTACATTAAGTCTTCATTTGCATGCAAATAGGAAGAAAATATTTTTCCAAAAATCCTCAATTTTATTTTGACAAATGAAAATCTGGATTTGCACGAACTATACTCGTTCATATTAAAAGCAAAATCAAGAATTTATATCATTAAGTTTAGCTACAAGTAGTAACCGCAAATTCGAGGAGATTGGAGGAGATAACAGATTTTAAAAAACTACCTAGATACTTGAAAATAAATAAAAAGAAAATTTTAAATAAAATAAAAAACACATTTTATATAATGTACACTGCGATCGTAAAAATGTCAGCACAGTAATTATAAGCAGTTTTATTTGAAAACATGACTGTTATAGTTTTATCACATAATAACATGTGCCTATATTTTAGCTATCACGTATATTAAAGAGATTCTTACACGATATTAGTTGACACTAATATTAATGTCGTTAAATAGAAATTACAAATAGATGGAAAGCGCAATTTCAGACTTAGTTTTGGTTTAATTGGCTACAGCAGCCTGAAATCTAGTGAGCGCGCCATGTGTAATACAATGCAAATTGTGTTCGACGCGTGTCACCCAGAGTTTACCTTCAGTAATCAAATATTAAGCAAATCATGTTGCAAAATTTTCATTATGACCAGCATAATGTGATCGATCAAATTGATTGAATAGAGCTTAATGAATAGTGTTGGAAAGTTTTAGTGAAAGTCACAAGCACTGAGGCTTTTCAATAGTTAGACATATTTGAGATTAAATGAAGTTCAAAAATGTAATTATTTGAATTATGTGAAAGTATGTATTTTTAACTAAAATTTTGCCTGTGTCTACCAGCACATTTATTTACAACAACCTATAAATTTATCGAGATCTTATTATAAACAGCATCTTTTATGTATCTTTTCAGAAAGATACAGTAAGTATTTAAGTTTACCTATTTTCTTTTTTTACAAATACAAGAAACCGTAATACAATACAAATAAATAAATCTGACGTTAATGAACGAGAATAGTTCTCGCGATAAATATTTCAAATACGGTTTCATAAAAAAGTATCGATTTGAAATTAACACTCTATAAAAACACTTCATAAAAGTAATAATGTGAGCACCTGTTTGATTGTCAATCCAAAAGTATGATAAAAAGTACATTTTCAACTCTAGAGGAAATGGTACCCTTTCACAGACAGAAGTGTTACCACGACTGTTAACCCATCGCGCAAGTTTTATTGCACTCGAAATAATAAATATACCAAAAAGGTTAATAGATCTGTGGCAAAAATAAAATGGGAACACCTACGTTGAAATATCATAGGCTGTGTTGCACACTGAATAATAAAAAATTGTTCTATATTTGGTATGGGTATTAGTGCTCGTTATACTTTTGACTATTAAAAATATAGTAAAATTATTACATTACCTACAAAGATCCGATGAGTACGGCCAGTATTTCAGTCCAGTTCCTTTAACTAAAACTTTACAGTCCCTACAATCATAAGAGTTTAAAGTTACAAGCTAATTCTTAAGCACTTTCGCACTACTGAAACACCACCATAAAATTTTAACTGAAATAAATAATAAAGCGAAAGTCACACTAAAGTAATCAGAATTTCAAATTAAACTGCACAATCACTGGCAAGTTAAACGAATTAATTTATACAACAAATAAAAATAAGCGTTGTTGTATACGCAAGCCGGTTAACTGTGGATAAGATAGCGAGTCAGAGACGAGCGTTCGACACGCCACGGCTACCAATCTGCCCTGTGACTGTAAGCGCGAAACAAGGCGGGCGAACCACACGACATTCGTACCGCGGGAAAATTGCCCACTGAAGCTCTCGCCCGACTAGCTCCCACTTATCCAACTTTTACCCGCCTTTTTATCAAATGTTCCTTTTAGATTGCTTAAATACTCCTTTGTTCAAAGTTTTTTTTTTTCAATTGACTTTCTTTCTTTTCCCTTTTGTTTCTCTGTTTTAGAAGGGAAGCAACCTTTCTTTTAGTTCAATTTTAATAATGACTGATGGCACCATCAAATGCCATTCTTCAAAATTCTTGTCGTAAGTTTTGAAGAATGTAGTAGTAATTATGAATAAAGGGGATGTTGTAAACAGGAAAATAAGTAGACAAGGTTTATAACTGGCGGCGTTTTTTCCCGTTATGAAAGAGGGAGCTTGTTATGTACAGCCAATAAAGTACAGCCTTTGGTGGGGCCAAATTAGGCCTTTAGTAGGCATGAAACGTTCGGTCCTAGACAGCGTCTATTATATAATTTTTTCCACAATATAAGAAAAACTAAAATCACATTATAATGAGCTATGAAAGCGATATACAACTGAAACTTGCTAAAATTATTTATATTCTTTGCAAACATTTCTATGAGACTACTTATAGCGCAAATAAACTATTTTTTTTTCAGTCTATAAATAAACCAGACGTAAATACGTCAACTGAAAAGACTTTTATCAAAAAAGTATTCAGATTCGTTAAACTTTATTCCAGTCCTTGAGAACTAACGTAAAGTAAAGAACATGTTTCAGACAGCAAGACATTAGGATTTCTTCTTCAAACCTAAAATGTAGTTACACAAGTATAGAATCGGATGAAGCCTGAGAGCATTTATTATGTGTCTGTCTACTCATTCAGAATAAACTACCACGGCAAAAATGTGACAGCTGATTTTAGGCATACTTATGTGTAAGAATTTACTTTACAAATCATAATAAAGTAACGTTACGATGTATAAATAAATATCTGAAATTGATAGATGTCTGGATAACGCAGTTACAGTGCAAAACACTTAGTTTGGTCACCTTTATAGTACTTCTACCGAGACAGTTATTTATGTGAATGGTAAAAAATATGGTCCTTTGGGTTGCTTTTCAAAGGCTTTACTTTATATTTTTTCCTCGGTTTTTTTCTTTTTTTATAGCGGCCGGATGTCTGCATTCGTGCTCAGTTGATTTCAATAGACTCAATACCTTTTTATATAGATTTGTTTTGTACATAAAAGTGGTGTGATATAATATATATACCATATTATATTTTTTTATTTGCGAAAAAAAATGAGGTTTTACAATGTACATAAGTTAACCGTTTTGTAAGTGGCAAAATAGCAAACAAATAGCACATTTTTTTATTTCCATCATATAAATAAAAAATATTTAGGTTTGTATCATAACCGCCTGAAGCACATAACAGTTTCGATATATGTCAGAGTACTTACATAACTGATCTAACTGTCTTCAGTAATTACCTAACAGTAGAATTTAGCGCACTCCGAGGTCATACCATACATGGTTTGTATTTACTTAGTGTCTAGAATCATTTGTTACTTGGATATTATGTAAGCCATTAGTTATATACCTAATCAATTGAATTTATATGTAGACTATAAGATTGGTCCCGTGACTAGTGATCCAGAGGTCGTTAAAATCAGTTCTGAATAAACAGCTCAAATGAAAGCAGATTCATTAAATTACTTTGGAAGCAAACGAATTTATGCACAGAATGAATAAAATTTTCAATATGATTGATCGACGACGTCACAATATTCACAAATGTCGTATTTCTTCAGAAGTGTCTGGCTTTCTTCAGTTATTACTTTAGATTCGAATATCTTACTGCAAGCATTAATTTAAATATCACATTTTCTCAAGTAAAGCGCTTGCGGCACAAAGAGTGTCATTTGTAACCGACCTGAGACATCGTTACTTGGTAAGAGTACCGGATGCAGTAAAGGCATGTTTTCATACATTTTTCCAGAATCCTTGCATACCTACTGGAAATGTTGGAAGAATGTTTTAATTAACAATTGCCTAGTGTTAGATAACATATTTTCTACGAAATTCTGTCCATTAGAGTATTTTTATAGGTTAGTTTAATTAACGACAGATTAAAAATTAAACGCAGACTTGTAATTTAAACATTTCAGGAATTGCCCTTGGGGTCACAAAAAATTATCACGTAAGTAAATAGCGAACATTTTTATTACAATTAGATTCGTCGTATTTCACAGTGGTTTTACTTGGATCCCACCATGTCGGCATTCGTGTAGATCTAAAAAGAATTATCAATAAAAAATTGAGTATTATATATAGGTACAAATAATATAATCGTAAACAGAAAGTGGTCATATCATGAATATATACGAGTATTTGTGAATAGTTATCTTACATTCGTATTCAACGACCATATCAAGCCGACGCCATATATTTTCATTCAAACATATTATTATGATTTATTTACCTCGACAAGTGAGTCTTTCACTTAGAATGATAAATCAGGAATCACACGCACGTACATATATGCGTCACAATCGTATGAACACTGAATAAACCTGTAGGCTGTAATTTGTAGTGAATTCGACGCCACAAATGTCGGGCACATTAGAAATGGCGGCCCTGCCAACAAAAGCTTACACACAAGAAGCATCCAAATGAAAAATAGCATGAAATTTAACACAACCACGAACGCTCATATTTATGTCTATGATCACTATTAAGCTAATAACCGTATTTAAACTAAAAATATGAAATTACTGCACTTTAGTGCTTCAATTTACAACAGAATGCCGTAAATATCATAGCTTTGTTTAGATAACGGAGCTTATTTCACTCGTCTATTGTAATGAGGTAAGATTAATTACTGTTATTTGTCTGATGTTATTGTTAATGGAGTGATAGGGAACATCAATAATCTGTAAGCTGTTATTGTCATCTTGTACAGTTTACAGTGAAACTTGCTTGATAAGTTTATTAAAATCTACGTAAAATTAGAGCACCACAAATCTTGGATTATGAAAAAAATATTATAAACATACATTTTTATAACTTCAAAGCTTTTTTGTACAAAGGCCTTGGCTTAGACATAGGTCTTAGCTGTCTATCCAGGCATTCAAGAATAGCACCGGTTAAAAGTGTCAGATAAAAATACTAGCCATTCAGTAAAGTAGTGGTGCTGAGTGCCCAAAATAGAAGCTGAACGAAAATGTACGAATAGCCACCGGGGAAAAGGTTATTTAGAAGAGCCTTCAGAAAATCGATAGCGTAGAAAGTTTCTGAACATCATTTTTAAAAAGAAAATAAATGAGATTGCATGCGTTTTATTTTGTCATCATCGTTCTATGTCAAGCGACACTCAAGTTCTGAGAGCTCTTTATTTACAAAAATTTTGGATCAGAATTTTCATTTTGAACAACCATATTTAAAATACTGCACGACTTTTAGATAAAGTTTTTCTGAACCGTCACTTACAGCAGCAGCTTAAGTACTCACTTTCATTTGTCTTGTTTAATGGTTTAATCAGCTTATATCAAGTAATCAAATAGGTTATCGTACTTCTATATGTACTGGTCACGGTAAGGTAAAACCAATATTCCATTAGTGAGACATTTTTATGCTCCATTGAGAAGGTCTTTTACGTTTTTTTCACTTGTGCTTCAGGCACTCATTACAAATTAATTTTACAGGGTGCCCCGAATCTGATAAAGTTTCAAATGCATGTTGTGTTGTTTCATTTGAACATCATCATCATCATCATCATCATCCTAGCGTTGTCCCGGTTGCCCTTCCGGGCCCGGGGTCCGCTTTCCTGCTACTTCTCCTCCACTTCGCTCGGTCTTCGGCATCCCTGGTGGTTAGTCCATTGGCACGCATGTCATCCCTTACGACGTCAAGCCAGCATTTCCTGGGTCTACCCAGTCTGCCCCGGCCGGGCGGAGGCGCCATGGCTAGACATTTGTTCCCCACGTAAGTGGCCGGTTTCCGTAAAACGTGTCCGTACCAGCGTAAGCGACACTCTTGCAGTTTGTCTGCAATGTCACGGACATGAAGGCTGCCGCGGATGCGCGAGTTCCTAACGCGGTCTTTCCGCGTAACTCCACACATCCAGCGCAGCATTTTCATCTCCGTGACCCGCAGCTCCTGCTTGTGCCGCTCAAGCACAGGCCACGCTTCACTGCCATACAAAAGGACAGGCCTAATGATGGACTTATAGACCTGTCCCTTCAGCTTAACCGGCATTTTAGGGTCACAAATGTTGTTTCATTTGAACGAGGTGTCAATTTTTTTTTTTTCAATAAAGATATTAATATAAGCATTATAGTTTTTATTACATAACAGCCTCATTGATCTAGCTGTCACAAGCGCGGCTGCTGAGCACGAGTCGGGCCGAAACCGCTTTGTGGGTTTTAGAAACTTTCACAAAGCAGCCCGGAGCCTGAAAGTTGGTGATTGTTGCACTTGTGCATTGGAGAGCACGTAAATGTCGATCTCTCTCCGGTCGTGTCGGATTGCCGTCTCATCTAACTATGAGAGTAAAGGAATAGTGAGTGCACCGGTGTCTGCGCAAATGCTTGTGCACTATAATACGTCCTGCGCAGTTAACTGATCTCCTTACATGAGAACAGCTGCCGTATACGATAATCGGCTAGGAGGACATCAACATCATCATTTATTTTTTCAGAAATAACATTAATTTTAGGTCTAGTTAGTTTTTCCCTGGTCAGCAGATTTTTTTACATTATAATATAAGAGAGTAAATCGAAAATAGCGATTTGATGAAGAGCGGTCGATTTATTACATTTACTTACTTCCCATTTTACAAGAATTTAACACAATTAGCAAAATGTTGAATGAAGTAGGCAAAGAACACACATACACCATTTGCCAAGTGCTAAAATCCCACGGTAAAATCCCAATAACCCATTAGATTTGCAAGTCAAGTACGAGGAAAAGGTTTGACTTTAAACCATTAAAAGTTTGTCGAATATCTGAACTCTGATTATCGAGATAGCTGTAGTTTTTTTATTCCGATGGTAAACTAAAGTTAGCTAAGTACTTATCTGTATGTGACCCTGACTATTTCATTTAGAACACACCAAAAAACAGTACGTAGGTACTAATACTAATGAAAGCCTACAAACCTACTTACCGGCCGACCCAACACATTAGGGCTCAATTACATGACGGTGATCGCTACACGATATACAATTAGAGATACTTAGCCGTAATGAAAACGTTATATCTACATTTTGGCTAGATTCACTCAACTTTAGAACGATTTAATGGGTCCTAACTCTAAGCCACTCAGTGGTCGGGATTTGAATGTTCGGGAATTGAAATCCCTGAAACGTAAATAGATGACCCGATTGAAACGAAAATACGGATAGGGATTTTCAAAAGCATATAAAACTAAGAATCCATTTTTGTACTACGTAGTAATTATAGCCTGAATTGTTCAGCACTAGATATCCAGATCCAAGATGTGATCCACTTAAATCTTCTTCAATCAAGTAATCTCCGTTTGATAACTTATCCTAAGATAAGCTTAGCAATTAACATATGCAGATTAATCTAAGATGACAGACATAGACCCGTTTGCGTGCTATCGCAACTCCTTAACTCCTTAGCATACCTATGTCATTTTCATATTTCCGTATAATTAAACTTTCGGTTATCTCGGCACCCTATATATCATGTCCTATGACACGCCTCATGGTTTTTAGATCGTATCTATGTATACTAATATTTTAAATCTGAAGAGTTTGTTTGTTTGAACACGCCAATCTCAGAAAGTACTGGTCCGATTTGAAAAATTCTTTCAGTGTTCGCCCGTGGTGTTAGCCCATTTATCGAGAAACGCTATAGGCTATATATCATCACACCAAGACTTATAGGAGCAGAGCAGTAATGAATAGTGTTTCAAAATCGGGAGATATTTTGTTCTTTTGAAAGCTTCTGCTGCGTGCGCTGCGTAAACGGTTAAAGTTTCGCTAAAATGGTGTATGACAGGATTGGTTCCCTTTAAAAGTTCTAAAAAATGTCTCATCATAACCTTTACACAGGGATCTTACCAAAATCTGTTCCTCATGGGGTGAAACGGGGGTTGATAGTTCGCATGGAAGTCCTATTTTAGAAGTGAGGGTCTTAAAATTTGTAGTTAGCCCGCTTACGATTAAAAAAAATTGTAAGGACTAAGTCGCATGCGACCGCTAGTAATAGATAGCTAGATATATCAGATTCAATTCTCAAAAGGTTTTCTACGAACTGAACGTACGCGAAAACTGTGATATTATTCCAAGAACCATGTTTGACAATAAATTATAAGGAACCCTTTTAATTTTTTATTTAATAATTCAAACGCATGTAGGTTTTACTTACGTTTGCGAATTTTTATTATAAGTTACAATAAACATTCGTTGTTTGGAGTAGAAGAAAAAAAAACTAATTTACACACTGCTTAAATAAGAAACTTCTGAAAGGCTTTAAAGTTTAAAGACACTCGAATTATATTTACATACGGTGGTAAACTGAAAATGCTTTCGAAAGCAATTTAAATTTTAGCTCACTTAAAATGGTTTTCCAAATGGTTTTTGGAAAAAAGAACTCAATAACTTCTTTTAAATAACTTTAAATGTTAAATTAACAGTTTGATAACTAATCACAGTTCAATAAGTTTAACATTTTAAGGATTGTTGAGATTATTAGCCCTCTAGAGCTTGAGACTTTCCAAATTGAAAAATTGATTAAGCGTTTTTCCAACAACCTAAATCGGATTTCATTTCAAGAAACTATGTAAGAACTTAAATCCTGGCATCAAATCATCATTTCGATATTGGATTCCAAATGTAAAATTAATTTGTTGTGATTAAGTTAATTGAAAACAAGATTTCAAATTGTATGCATTCTAGAGCCGAGCCTGTCAAGTCTGAAAAGGTTACGTTAATATTGTTCTTCAGGTTAGAGTAGAACTACTTGCTTTACACCACCCAAAATACTGGAGGAACCCTAACAAAATTGATAGCATATCTGTCCTGCTGTCATGAGTGAAACCAAGGAACGGATTAAAATTAATTGTTTCTAGAGATTAATTGGGGCAGCCGTCATTTTTATCCAGTACTGAGTACCCATATAACATAGCTTTCTCATAGCACAAGTAAGGGACTTACCTACAGAAACAATAGTTGATTCGAAGATGTGTTCAAGTATTTCTAACATAAATATGATTTTGAAACTGTCAATTCATCCCTTGAAGCTAGTTTTTGTCCAACTTAAAAATCACATCGTTATCTCTCACGATCATTAGTGAATTAGGACCACGCCTAACGTTTTTACGCAAACTAATTTGCGTGGGATCAACCTCAGTCTGGTATATCAGTCTAGTTTTTGTAAAAACTTCTTAAAACTTTTCCCTAAGAAATAAAATTGGCCGCAGAAAGTGCTTCAAATATCAAAAGTATTTTATATTTTACGCCAACTACGTACCACCCCACGTGTTTTTTTTTTTTTTAACAAAGAAAATTTACTGTACATAACAGTGAGATGATTAAGGGCAAGATATTGCATTACTTTCGGCTATTTGAGCTAAGCTTTTAGCCAACTAAAGAAACAGATACTAACGAAATTAGGACAATATTATTGTTTGTTATACGAATTTCTTCAAAAATTATAATTTATTTTATTAGTAACCTTCATTTCCATAGACTATGTGTAATTGTAAAAAAAAATCGGTATAAAAGCTTTTAAGAGCTCAATTATACAGCATCTCATCAGATTGCATGAGAATACATATTCATATCCACGCGTATACATATGACATTATACGTAGATATACGTTAAAGCCACAGCCGAGAAAAAACATGAGTATAATAAATCAAACGATTTTCGCACCATAACATCACGTACTTGGAATACATTATTTTTAATTATGATGTTTTTTATTTGTCTGTAGATAAAAAAATAGAGCCATGTATATTTTACAGAAAAAGTGTGTCTGAGGTACGTTGAGTATAGCCTCTGCAGAAGTGTGTGTAATAAATCCTTTTTGCTACTTCCTTTCTTTAGGTAGGTATTACAAATCAAATACCTGTAACACCTAGTGGTAAAAGCATAGCCTTTGGAGTGCGGGTTCGATTTCAGATCAGGCCAGTAAAAATGTAATTTTTCTATTTCCTAACTTCTTTTTTCTATCTTGGGAAAAAGTGAAGTTAAACATCTTAAGGAAACTTAGAGTAGGGACCCTAAAGCGAGACGTTCGAAAGACAGACGCTAAAATAATTAAATACGTTGAAAAATCGAATCCCCCACGTGCGAATCGCAAACGTGCGTTTTCCTGGAACAAAATCCATCCTCCGAGCCTTTTTCCCAATCATGTTGGGGTCGGCTTCCAGTCTAACCGGATTCAGCTGAGTACCAGTGCTTTACAAGAAGCGACTGCCTATCTGACCTCCTCAACCCAGTTACCCGGGCAACCCGATACCCCTTGGTTAGACTGGCGTCAGACTTACTGGCTTCTGACTACCCGTAACGACTGCCAAGGATGTTCAATGACAGCCGGGACCTACAGTTTAACGGGCCATCCGAAACACAGTCAACGGTGTCTAAGATATACTTAGAAAGTACATACAAACTTAGAAAAGTTGCATTGGTACTTGCCTGACTTGGGATCGAACCCGCGCCCTCATACCTACTTGAGAGGTTAGTCCTTTACCCACTAGGCCACCACGACAAACCTGGAACAAAATATTATGTTCCTGGAACAAAATATTAAATAGTTATTCGCCAAACACTTGAAGCGCCGAGAGCAACTGTAAATGGAATAAAATAGTCCTATTCGAGTTAGGTCCGATAAAACGATTGATTTTCCTGACATTTTATGAAGCAATAACTAAGGAAACTAAGGGTTAGTATAATCATCGGCAAGGATATTGAGCCCTGACCTTCACCTGCGCAGAAGCGATTTATTGGTTTATTGCCTTATGAGTACAATGCGCAAAGCGATCGCCACTCTTCCGCCGAGAGCTCATTATTCGTGCCGATAACAATACAATATTTTACCTAACGCTGTATAATGCTACGTTCACACGCACGCCGCGCAGCCCGGCGGGCTGCTTGGCGTGCTGCGCGGCGTGCAGCCCGTCGCGGGCAGGCGTACATCCAAGCTGTTCACACGCGCGCCGTCGTGTCAGTCAGTGCAAGAATGGCGAGCCGCGAGGATCTCGGTGTTGTTGCTGTCATAGCCTTTGGCTTAACTTATTTTTATTGGAAAAAGAATCAAAATGATGAACGACGTTAACCATTCCGCCATGTTGTAATCTCCGATTGTAGCGACTTTCTTAGAACGTTTAATCGTCACGAAAGCGCAGGAGAGACTGACTGCCCGCGCGCGTGTAAACAGTCGCCGGGCGCCCGCACATTCATCCTTTGAACTTTGCCAAAAAACCGACACTCGACCGATTCGCGGCATTCACGGGCACGGGCGCGTTCACGGGCTCGGGCGTACCGTTTACACGCTCGTGAACGTGACTGTGCCCGTTGAATGTCGATTTGAACGCGCGCGTGTGAACGTACCATTAAATTTGTAGGCCTTTGACAACTTGTATATCCATGCTCTATAGTTCCTATTTAATATAAAAAAGGGGATAGGAAAAATGATTTCACTGTTGGGAAACCAGTGACCCGGGAGACATAGGCTATATTTTATCCTGAAACGGGAAGAAGTTTTCACGGAACAAGAGTGACAGATAGTCCCTAAAAATGGATCCATGGTTTTATACAATGACGCTTTTTCTCTTTTTACATTTTATGCAAATCCTGCGGTCAAAATTATATTTGCTGGAAGAATATTTTTGCATCAAATATTCTCTCGAAAGTATTTTGTGTTATTTCACTTCAGCAATTTCAATATGTTCAAATTACTTACTTTTAACCGAAAATAAAAATGTTTCCAAAATCCCAAAGTATAAATCTTGAAATGGTGAAATGTTATTCAATTTGTAAAAGCATTTACTTTGGGTATTTTGTGAATCTCTCCTTATTTGCACTTCAGGGATTATTTAATAACAAAACAAAAAATACATTTGTCCTCATATTATATCTCGTCGTTTTAGAGAATGATAAAATAAAATACAACTAGTTTAATCCTTACAATTAAGCGGATGTGTAAATACTTAAGTGACTTAAAAATATAAAAGAAAATCAGTAAAATAAAGAAAAGCTCCACAAATCGCTGAGACAAGGAAATAAAGATTTTCAATGAGTCAAGCAATACATGAAAAAGGTGTTCACAGACCATTTTCACTAAAAGTTAGACTACAGCAGAACATTTTATTACACAACTGTAGCAAACAGAAGCGTGCTGTTGGGGCCAATTTGGCATCTTATTGCGACTCTAAAGACGCGTAATTGGCAAAGTAACTAAAATAAGTAAAACAATAAATCTTACAGATGGCAAACATAAAAGTGACAAATTGCTTTGTAACTGAAGTCGGTATATTAGCTAAGTTGAAGGACGTCAAACATCGAATGTTGTAGTAATTGTTTGACTTACGTAACTTGCGAAGAGTCCCTAACGCGGTGTCCTGCGTGAGCGACGAACGCGACGCGACGCGACGCTGCGAACGCGACGAACGCGATCAACTCAACGGCATGCCCTACATGTGGCCTATGTGACAGTCTGCGGCAAGACGCGACGTAACGCGCACTTGATTTGAGTGCGACCAGATGCGACAACACGAACTACAACGTATGTGGAATAGGAACTCATTTGTGTATTGGTAACTTTTTAGTATTGTTTTCTAAACTGAGAAATGTCATGGCAGGGTTGTCAAGATTTGATAGGTTGTAAGATTAGAATAAACAATACAGAAGTGTTTATTTTTCAACAAGTGACCCACATCGTACATATTGTAATGGTTGATTCAGAAGCGTTGATCGCCGCAGTGCGTGAGCAAAGATTGTTGTGGGACAAAAAACATAAACATTATAGGAATCGTTTATTAGTACAAAGAAGTTGGAAGAATGTTGCCGAAGCAGTAGAATGCACAGGTAAGTTTTAATTACATTATTAACAAGTTTAGTAATTGACTCTTGCAATCATTTTGTTAATCTTTACTGGCTGTTCTTCTGGCCTGCCGCTTCCGCTAAGTGACGAAACCTTCAATGTTCATTAAAATAATTCGCGAATATCTCTCTTGTATGTATGGCTGCCTGACTTGAGGCATTATATCTTCTTGATCTTCGAAGATCAGGGGATGAAGTTGACGCCAAATTTTCGCAATTACTCTCAAGATCACGTATTATATTGTGAAGTAGAGTTATAGCTTTTATAGTGTTAATTGTATTTTCAATATCTGTCTCAATTGGCGTATTAAGTAATCCAAATCTTGACGCTATTGAACCAAAAGAACACTCAACGACCATCCTGGCTCGAGACAATCTATGGTTGAACCGCTCTTTAATATCTCCCTCACTGACATTTTTTTGTGCGTAAGGCTTCAGAAGGTATGTTTTTAATGGGAATGCAGCATCACCCGCAAATACAAAAGGCGCTTTAATGAGGGTATTAGGTAAAAAGTCGGGTTCCGGTATTTGTAATTTTTGATGTTCTATTGCTTGTTTTAAAGTACATGCGTCAAAAACTCCAGCGTCGTTATCTTTTCCATAGGCCCCAATATCAACCATTATAAATTTATAGTTTGCGTCAGTTAAGGCTAGTAATACAATAGAGAAAAATCCCTTATAATTGTAGTACATAGAACCAGATTTTTTTGGTTTCTTAATACGTACGTGTTTGCCATCAAGGCTACCAATGCAATTAGGAAATTGCCATTTCTCCCAAAAATCTTTTGCGATACTTTTCCACAGTTCCGTTGTAGGTATAGGCATATGTTTTATTACTAAAGTCTTCCAAATTGCAGTACACACTTCTTTCACTATGTTTGAAATGGCAGTTTTTGATATACGGAAATTGAATGATAACTTTCTATATGGTGTTCCAGTAACCAAATATCTGTAAATAATAATATTGTTTTAATTTCAGCTGATGATGTAAAAAAGAAGTGGAAGAATTTAAGAGATTCGTATAACAGAGAGCTTAAAAAAGTAGAAAAGCCAAGATCGGGTTCGGACGCAGATCAAAATGGTCAATATCAAGGCGATTGGCCACATTTTGAATCAATGCAATTTTTGAAGACAATTTTGAAACCTCGTAAAACGACGAGTAATATTCAAAATAACATATTAGATGAAGATGACATTATTGATGATGATACAATGATGTCTATTCTTTCTGAGCAATCGGCATACAATACGCAAACCGATGAATCGCAGTTCAATACAGATGATACCAATTTGGAAACAATTGATGGCCCTACGGCACAGATACTACATGATACCTCGACACCTGGACCGTCGTATACCCCATCGCGAGCTATTGGAATGTTGGCTAACCAAAAGGTACAAGAAGGTGGAGCAAAAAGTATTGAAGAAACCTTAATAACACTCGAACGAGAAAAGATAGACCTAATGAAGAAAAATTTAAATGAAGACGACGACGACTTGAACTGGTTCAAGTCTATAATGCCGTATGTGAAAAAACTACCATCTCTGAATAAATTATTATTTCGGACTAAGGTTCAAGAGATGCTCATCAACGAAATATCAAAACTGAATACCCCATCAAACACAGAATCTTCAATGACCCCTCATTGAAGATTCTGTTTTTGATGGGGTATTCAGTTTTACTACTTCACTTCTGGTGACTCATCTCAGTGATAATTTCATTATAATTAAAATACACATTTTCAATAATACAATATAATGTAGTTTTATTTCCATGTACTCACCGCAATGTCAAAAGTAATCTTTCTTCAATAGAAATGGGTTTTTGAAAATTTGTTGTTTTTAATTGAAATTCAGACTTGATATAACAAATAATGTAATCGAAAGTAGTCGGTAACACTCCACAATATTGTTTAAACATTTTAGAATCGTTTCTTAATTTTGGATATAAATGATGGAACTCGCCAAATGTGTTTCTTTGTAAAAATATTATATTTGTTTTCTTTCTGTGCTTTTTACGATATTTTTTTAAAAGTCTGTACTTTAAATATGAACTTTCAAACAAAATTGTACTGTACTTCTCCATGATTCGAGAAGTAATGACCAAAATCACGTAGGACATCTGTCGCGTATAGCATCGCGTCGCATTACGTCGCGTCGTGTCGCGTCGCGTCGCGTCGCGTTCGTCGCTCACGCAGGACACCGCGTAAGACATGTTGGCTATGTCCTATGTCCAGACTGTCGAAGGCAAGCGCCCCGGCCCAAAGCCGTGTAACAGCTAGCCCCTTTATTTCGTAGTAGGAACGAAGGAACTATAGAATTATAAATAACACATCATCATCAGCCTATTGCAGTCCACTGCTGGCCATAGGCCAAAGTGCACGCCACTGAGATCGATTTTCGGCTTCTCGCATCCAGCTCCTGCCAGCCGTCTTGCGCAATTCATCACTCCACCGTGCCTGAGGACGTCCTACACTACGTTTGCCGAGGCGTAGTCTGCACTCTAGAACTCGTTTACCCCAACGGTTATCGGTTCTTCGGCTAATATGGCCAGCCCACTGCCAAATAACACATGCATTCAGTAAATTACACTATCGCAAATATAAACAACAGTGCATACCTATGTAAAGCAGGACGCATGCCCTTGGTCGGCTATAATTATGTTTAATAACCAGGCGTATATAAAAATAAGCTCTGCAGCCATTAAAAACTACAATTGCTTGTAAGTATTAAAGTGTCTTCTTTGTAAGTATTCATCTTTCAATTTCCTTTCTTCAGAATTTCGAGAAAATAACACAATTTTTATGCTAATATTGCGAAACCTGTGATTTCAGATTTGAAAACACCTACTTACCTATTCCGGCTACTGGGATAAAAGCTAAGTAAATACGACACGGTCTGAATTATATTAGTATTTCTTTGAACTCCTGGTATTTCGAGTAATCATTAAAAGAGAAAATATTTTTGAAATATCTCTTGCAGCGCTTCCCACTAGCCGATTCTCAGTTCGGTTTTTCTCAGTAACGTTGCTAGGTTTATCGGTACATACGCGCGACATTAAACTATTGACGACTACCGGTGCGAAGAATTCGAGCAACATAATTATTTTGCCCTCCGAAATATGTCTAGCGTATACCCACGATATTACTGCCCGCGACAGAAATCCGTAGGTGTAAAAGTATTATTATGTAAATCCACACCACTACAAAAACAATGTCTACAGTCTACAGTGACACGATACTTATCCGAATGACAATCTTAAAACTTCTGAAACAATATTTGTTACTGATTAGAAGTTAAGTAAGTACTATAGTTATAGCAATTCGCATTATTCATTGGTGAATATTTGCTAAGCCTTGTAACCGGAGGCAAGTTTCGCCTTTATAACCAAGTTCACAATCAGTATTATAATAAATCCTACTCACTGGCCCTACCTAGGTAATATTCTCAGCATCCTAACTTATCTTTATGCCTTTCGTAAAACAGCCCGCCTTGTGGCTCGAATGTTTACTATAACTATGAAACTTTATAACATTTGCTTCAAGAGCCTAATCGTAACACTGTCTTGATACATTTGATTCTGTCAATTTCAAAGTAGTCGAATTGTCACTTGTTTCTAGTATTGTAGAGCATACCGACCTTTCTTATGATAATACCGCGGAGCCGAGACTAGAGAATCTAATACCGTTTACTGTTTCAATGCTGTTTCTATTCCTGAAGTCCCTATTGTAGCTGGTGACGTCACGGGCTGTGACGCATGTGGTGCAACCCTTTCAAACAAATGAGGTCGAACCTTGCTAAATTCTGAAGGTTTACACCTTTTTTAAACGTTTAAGATATAAGATGTCTGAATAAAACTGTTTTATTATCGAGTTGAGAATGACTTAACAAGGTTCGTGTATACATATTTTTAAATTCAAAAGAAAATGAGTAAGCTGGAATCTTCAGGTAAGTGGAATCTGAACATTTCCAGAAAATATTTTTTGCAAAAGCATGTCTCTTATTCTCTATTATGACGTTTAATTTAATAATATTTAAAATGTTTGGAAAACCGGCAACAGGAAAACAGGAAAGAACAAAACCGTCATACATCCTGTATTTAAAAAATAAATAACGTTGCGTTCGACTTAATCCTCACTTCGGGCAAAACTCTAAACCTATATTCCTTTTTTCTTGTATAAGACGAGATTCGATCCAAAGTTACATGGATTGTTCTTTGTTAAATCAAATTGCGCCAAATCTTCGAGCTTTGTGTTTTGTGTTCCCTTTCCCAACTTCTTGTGAGTGATACACTAAACCGGGTCGTTGGGCGATTACAAGTAAGTGCTCCACTTTGTACCCATCTTTAGAAGATCTCATTACGAAATATAATTGTGTCAGTCACTTCCTTACGCTCTGAATATATCTTTACCTCATTTAATTAAGTTATTTGTGAAGGTTAAGCTCTACAAAAACATGTTTAGGTTTTTTTTCGGAAAATGTTTTGTAAATTAATACGAATCGCGAATTAGCGAACACTAATTGACGTAAAAGGTTTTCCGATGTAGTTACAAGTTTGATACGAGCGGCATTACCTACAGACTAACTAGACCTACGGATGCCAAGTTATTGATTAATAGTCATTGACGTTAATTGGACACATAACCCAGTATTAAATAAATATTTATGTAAAAAGTTTCATAACGAACACAAGTTGGCTTTATGGCATTCGTATTTTTACAACGACGCAGCACATTGTATGGCTTAGATAGGGTAAAACATCTTGCTTAAATTTCTTAGAACATTACGTAAAGTTGCCCTTCTTAGCTAATCGGTTGTGATAATGACGACATCAAAGACTAAGAGCTAAAGCTTTCAAGTAATGCAACGCCGAAGAAAGAAAAAAGTTTGTGCCATTAGTGGCAAATTAACTTGACACAGGTATTTACTTGCTTTTGTCTTGTAAAAGTTCACATTCTAGTTCATTCGTATACCAAACAGATACTAGATAAGTATTACCCCAAAATACAGTAACTTTACTTCCCTCTCTTATAAGGTCTAAAAGCTGCTTTGTCGTCTGATAGTTTGATCGAGCCACGAGTGAGATCATAAATCAGTATGAAGATAAATCACAGTGAACCGATGGATATCAGACGGACTTACAAGTTTGTTCGGATTCACGATTGCCTTCAAAATAAAACTATCATGCAACCATCGGGCCAACTATAGGCTGACAATTTACTCTGCTGTGTGCGGGGCTCTTGTTTTACTTCAAAGTATTTCTGTCGCAGCAATTTAAAAAGTTTGACACTACCCATATAACCATTTTTGCGAACATAACGTAACCGTTTCGACACTTAGCGTCGACACTGATCTATCTCGAAACATAATCTCGTCGACGTTCCGTGTTAGCGCCGTCGCTGCAACTAAAAATGGGGAAGATCTCGACACAATAAACAAGTAACATTTGGTTTCTAATTTACGTCGCCGTGTCGTAACATTGTTACCATATTTTAACCAGAGTTAGCACTAATCATTCAATCATTCATTCGTTCGATCAATTTCGTTGGCTCGTGCGTGAGTGACACGACGAATACAAAATACAAGAAATCCCATAATGATGGTTTACTTACCTTGAGTTGATGAACTCAAGGTAAGTTAACAAAGTTTTGGTTTTCATTAATTAATATGGTTTATAATGCTCAAATCTTATTGGGAAAAAAAGTTTACTGTGTAATTTCTTTGAATATGTTGATATTTCCAACGCGCCACCGTAATATCATGTTTTCATAATTCTGGCGAAAGAAAAACTTATGTTAAATAAAATAAAAATATAAAATTATGCACATCGAGTGCTTAAAAGCTTCCATTTAAATACAATATCAAATATTTTAATCCTAATACAAATTATTTTAGCAAGATTTACTCATAAAATTGATAAATAATGAACTATGAAAAAACATTTTTGATGTTTGTTATGAAAAATATGCTCGTCGCAACTAGTCACAAAGTTACGATAATGTGTCGACACGTGTCGACATGTTACGGTAAATTGTTACAAAATTACTAGATTTTTAAGATGGTTTCTCTTAATATTTGGTTACAGTGTTTCCCAAAGTTTTTATCAAGTCAAGATGCCTTTTTTCATTGTTCTAACCAAAGGAGGCTCATCAGAATTAATATCGCTTGTGCCGAGTACTTGAGTTAAAGACGAAGACGTCTTGTTTTGGCCGAGAAAACGAAAAAACAGCGATTTGGAGCTCGAAAGTTGAAACTTTGGCACTAGGGACTATACCACTAAGCTCCTCCACTAAATTCCGTACTGTTTTCCTGTAAATGGCCTAGAAAATAATAAGTTTTAAGTTCAATAAAATGGGTATCCGTCAATGTGCCCTACCAACAATGCACATCATGAAAAAAATATTAGGTATTAAAAAAAAAACGACGAGTACAATTAGGTACTTGAGATATTTTGGGACGTACTTATTTCTTTAACTCTTCTGTAAAAAGTTGAAGTCCATCGGAATTTACGTAAGGTTTTTGGTTGTTTACTTATTAAATGGTTTCATTAAATGGTTGATAACGGCAGAAAACATAGACAGTTTGAGAATAACTGGCTCTCGTCATGTTTTTATATATGCAAGTTATTGTTAAAGTGTTCTGGAACATCGACTACACATGTTACTACCCAGTTACAACACAATTGTGTCAACATTGCACACTGGTTACAAACCAAACGCAAAGTTTCTAAAATGTGTGGTTACAAATTAAGCTGTAAAGTATCGACACAGCGACCACACAAAGTTACTGAATCTAGTTTCCGTCACATTTTTACTGAACCGTTACAACTCATAAAAGCTAATCCCTACACAGTCACGTTGTGTCGTATCAGTTACGAAACTGTTGCGACTTGTTACATCTTTATCATATCTGCGACCAAAAATGGCTGTATGGGTACAGAATAATGTCTGAGCAGTACTTACAAGTGAGTGACGTTGCAGTATTGAGCCGCAGTAGCCGTGATTTTGGAACCAAGTTCCCCTCATTTAAATGGTAGAAATCGTCAAGTGGGTAATGAAAATGTCTCTTATGCACGCCTTGTGCACACAATCTACGCAGGATGAGAATGCTGAGAGGCAGCGAGAGCGCCAACAATTGAGCGACACGGATCAGCAAAAGGCTGTATGTGGCATATCCACTGAGCTGGTATTATGTATTGTCATCATCAAAATAACTATAAGAATTCACAATGTATAACGTAACAAAGGTTGAAAGCTTATGAACGCCTCAAGTAAGTACCTGAGTCAGTTACGGAATGCACTTCTTTTTGGATTTTAAATCGTTCCAGAATCATACACATACTGCAATGTTATCAAGAACCAACCTTAACACGAAGAATGTGCAATATGTTTTGCATAATCTAGATTAGCCATGACTGATGGGTCACCATCTACCCTTTTCATAACTTAAATTATTTTATACTGTGAATATGTACGTGTTTAAAGCCTGGAAAGTTGAGTACCCGTAACAATTTGTGCATTTTTTATTTTATCAAGAACAAAAATGACGTACACAAAACAGGCTGCTAAAAACGTAACGGCACTCTTGACCTCCTCCGTCTATTGTAATTATTCAGCAATTTCCATTCTAATGTCTGTTATAATCTTCACGAAGACGCCGTTTCATTAACAGATATTTCCGAGTAGATGGAAAAATCTTCGTTATGTACCACTTTTTAATGTTATATACTCAAGCTGTTTTAACCCACAACGTTAAATTGATGACCAATGAAAGTTTAACCACATCTTTATGATAAAAAAAGTAATAGATAATGTCATACATGCATCCACTCAAAGGCTTTCCTTTGTCCATAATAATAGCCAGCTTTTTGGTAACAGGAAGTGCGACGGTTTAGATAGAGATCATTAAATAGAGTATAGTTTAGTTTAGTATACCTTACTTAAGTCAGGGATATCTACTTAAAAAAAGATACCTGCAATTGCATAATATAATGCCGATTCTTGACGATTTTAAAAATTAATCAACTATTTTCTCCAAGATTCTGTACCCTGTCATGATAATTATACCAAATAGATACATTAGAACACTGGAATTAATTATTAAGTCGGTATCCTTCGTATTCCGTATCACATTGACGCCCTCACAGTGAGACTTAACTGAATTCATTATAGGTAGGTACCGAGTAATATTCCGAGCATATGCACAGCGTTGCAGCTGACAATTCTACTATCTAGTTACAGAATATGTTGCATATTTTGAAATACCTTGTTAGCTGGCTCTTGGCTGACAAATATTTTCACTGCTTAAGTCTCGACGTAATCCCTTTCGCTATCTTGGCTACAAACTTGTGGAACGTTGACTTTTCATTACAAAGATATGTATTTAATTAAGCTTCTCAGACGTTCGTTTTAAATGAGTAGCTGTCGTAAACTCACAATATAGTATTGCCACCTCTAACCACATCACTTTTACTCGTATATTCTTGTACACAATTATACAGTACTTACCGCTAACTACAATATGGAGTTTACGGAACCGGGTTCATCTGCAGCTTTACATTAAATGCGCTCTAATCCTATAGTTATTGCCCCCATGGCACATTACAACTTAATACAGGACTAATAGAAGCCTCAAGTATTTCAAATTCTACTTGATATTTCACAAAATACTTACATATAAATGGAATTTGATTTGATGAAGAGACACTACGAGGAATTTTCAGATTCAAATTCTTGTTTGTCTGTAGCTCGTGGACATCTTATATGTGTAATCAATCTTATGTGGTCAATGTTACACCCCTGAGATTGTAATCCAAAGCTTTCACTCTCCATTACGCGGTCGCGTACTGCGGATCATTAGCTATATAGACGTCTAGGGTCTAATCTCACAAAATGTAATTGGATTTCTCTCTCCGAAAAATACTTCTGTTACCTAGGTGACACCAGCTCAGAAATAATTACATTCAATTTGTATCTAGCCTCACTTTAAAAGTTACTTACGCGCTACGGAACATTTTACGCTTGTCAATCTTCAAATCAGATTACATTAAATATATATTCCGGTGTTCATCTCTTCTGCCCGCCAACTCATTAATCTACATCATAGAAGACAGCTACCGTTGGCATAAAGCCCCTATTCATTAACAAATAAGATAGGTTTATAGTAAATGTAAGCTTTCAGGGATCGTAGTTAAAGTAGGAACGAATTAACGATCCATAAAGCTTTATCGACCAAAAGAAAAATATAGGCAAATATAACTTTGTGTATTAGTAAAAAGAGATTGTCATAATTGTATCCACACAAAACACAAGGTACTGTTGTACCACATAAAGTCTGTATTTCCATAGAGGCTTCTTAAAACTTATGCTTTTAAGTATACTTTATTCTTTATAATATGTATCTTCTTCACAAGAGCTCTAAAATGTTTTTCATACCGACTAGAATAAATTAAATGTTGAACTGTCTAAACTTTTTAAGAACTTGTGTATCTATATTTAGTTCGGACATAAGTACTTAGGAGTATTTTTGGAACTCCGAGACTAGGTACAGTATCTATAAAATATATTTGAATGATAAAATATAATTGGAAGTGGCTTTTCGCAGTACTTTGAATTTAGGGCTCTTTCATAGATAAAGCTGGTCATTTATTATGAATGCTAGTTTCCAAAACTACACTAGAACTATTTAATTTGCGACCGCAAACACCCTCTGCGTTTGAACATAACAATAAAACTTTTAATTAAGTTTTATAGCGAGGACCCTTCACAGGATTGTATGACACATCAACTATTAATGACTAACCAAATTGTTATAATTGATAGTTATATGATATTAAAATTTTAGAAAGTTATGACTGACATAATATCACATTTTTCTTGGTATTTTTAACCGATTTTCCAAAAAGGAGGAGATTCTCAATTCGAATGTTTATACTTTTATATTTCGTTCGGTTTCGGTTCGCGCATATCTCCGTTGTTTACCAACAGATTTGAACATATTTTTTCTGGTTGAAAGGATATACTTCCGAAATGGTGCCGTTGTCATCAGTTTCAGGATCTGATGATGGAAACCCTGAGAAACCGGTTCGATAATTGTAGCCATGCATAGTAACACTCAATTTGCCCCGCCCCGTTTCTCCTACAAACATATAAAAACTTAGTCATCGTAGTAAAACACTGAAACAGTTTCTTTTTCCGGTATTCTTCGTTTCTTATCCGTTCTTATTAGGGACGATTTTCATCTAAACGTTCCCTTTAGTAAACCATTTACCAAAATTGCGCTGTAAGAATACCCCTGGAATTGTCTTTATTTTTTTCAGAATAACCCGTGAAATAGACGTGCAAACATAACATTAAAGTGAATGGTTCGAATGTAGAAGAAAACAAATCAAATTAATATTGTTTCTGTGATAAATGTAATTTTTGTAGCTACGGTCAGATAAACCCTAACTCAAGACCCAACTCAAGAGTTCTGTGAATATACAAAGAATTGGAATATACTAAAAGTTAACGGGTCAATCGTAATAAATCTGTAGCTTTCGTAGAAATTCAGGAACTTAATAATAAAAAAAAACTTTTGTACCAACGTAACCAATATAATAAGTTTAATTAAAATTGATTTTGTTAGCTTATCAAGAAGATATTTCGTGAAGTAGAGTCAAATAGTAACGTGGACATGAATTATCGAATAATTTTGATACTAAAATTGATTAAATGATATTTAAATTTAATTTACTCTCTGTTTTGGAATAAATAATAGTTTGAATAAAGGATGCGGACTGTTATATAGTTAGGTGATTTGGAATAAAAGGTCCAATTTCCAAATATTAGGTATATTAGAATTTTCTGCAGTAAAACACAAATGAGTACATAAAACGTCACTGGTAAATGTCACTGCATGAGAGATACACTGGATAAGATAAAGTCACTGGATGAGAGAGTCACTGGATGAGAGAGTCACTGGATGAGAGAGTCACTGGATGAGAGAGTCACTGGATGAAAGAGTCACTGGATGAGAGAGTCACTGGATGAACGACTGGTTAGATCGGATTATTAATTAGTACTGCCCGCTGTCTCACGGGATGACAAACATCGCGCTGGGTGGTCTCTCACACATGCTTAAAGTGCATACAGTGTATAACAGCCCCCGAGGGTAAGACTAAACTTCACCTGAAGAGTGAAGTTTACGTTTATGATGTCCGGATTTTAGGTGCAGGAATTTCAGTAGAGTCGGCAATTTCTAAAGGTTCCTCATTTTTATCAATATTCTTCTTGTTTTTCTTATCTGTCATACGGTGACATTTGCCTGATCTGATACACTTATATAATAAGTATAGGGTTAAGATTAAAACTACGATACTAATTAAAATAGTAGTATAACAATAATATTCACTGTATAAAACTATATGTGGTTTTTCAGTTATTCTGTCTAAACCTTTTATAATAAGGCTTGTTGCTTTAGTATGTTCTGCCATAACAGAATCAAGATTAACATTTTTTAAATTCAATTTTGGAATATTTTGTTTAAGTTTATTGAATGTTACATTATTACAGCATGAATCGTTTATCAAATTAAAATTTGAGTTTATTTGTTGCATTCTAATAATTTTAGTAACCTTTGGAATTAACCTTAACTCTTTATAATATGCTATACAATGTCTCGGGATACTCAGTATACCTGTGCCTGAAATAGTTGTTTCTGTGTTACTTAGATTGTGACAGTCAATTAACAATTTGGAAGGTTTGTTTATTACATATATCCACTTATTATTATTCAATCTTTGCCAAATTTCATAATTACCTTGTAAGAATTTGGTTTCACATTGATTCGGCACACAAATTAGGGCCTTTGAAATTATTTCCGATTCGCAGATCGGAGTTACGGAACTAGAATAAGTATCTAATGTTTCACATATATAATACGAGCTATATAAAACTTTACAATTAGTTAAACTATCTAGCTTACAATAAGACGATAAATCCTTAGTTATTCCTAAATATTTAGTAGAGGGCACTATTGTAGAAAACGTGTTATTTGTGAGTGTTACAGGAAATGGGATACAATTATATAAGTTAAAATCTTTGGCTGTTACAAGGGGAACCCTCAAAACAAAAACAATTTTATCATCTTTAAAGTAACAAGCAATTTCAGATACATTAATTAATAGGTAAATATTTTCTAAAGATAGACTAACAGGAAATTGATTATAGTCAGCCAGAAATCTATAATTTTCAGCCAATTCGGAAAATAATTGCTTAGGGGTGATAATAGAAGGAAATAAAATATTTGATTTACTAAACATAATGCCATTAATAATATCTTCTAACTTAAAGGACAGTGCTAATAAACTTCCCTCTAACATGTTTACAATTTCATTTAATTTAGCTCGTAACAACAAGTTACCTGATAACGAAGTTACATTCAACAAATGACGCGACAATAATTCAACAGCACTATTTAAACGTTGTTCATTTATAGTAATATTTTTTGTAATTTCTTTAATGGAAGACAGAGTTGAAGTGGTAATTAGAATATTTTCTTTTATCAATCTAGACAATTGGGTTTGATCCTTTTCGACAGTTTGAATAGCATTGCTGTATCTTATGGCGTCTTCTTCATCCATTACACCAAAAAGGTGTTTGAACACTGTACCGATACCACCAAACCAGGCTGATCTTTTAGATCGATTATCAATCAAATAAGAAATTGATTCAAAATCGCGTAATATGTCTTGGTACCGAGTAGATAAAGGTTGGAGCAAGTTCAGACATTCGATATCAGTAAACAACTTACTTTGTTTACATAAGCGCTTGGAGGAGTCTATCACACCGTACAGATTGTTAATATGTGGTCGTATAAAAGAAATATCAGAAGGTATAATAACGCTAAGATAACCATCTATTATTTTTAGAGAACCAACAGGGTCGAAGTATATACCGGGGCTATTCACAGTGGGTTGGATGAAGGGTTCTTGTGCCAGGGATAGTGAACTGTAATAAAACATTAAGTACATTATAATAATATTCTAAATAAGACTTGAAGGTTTTAACACTAAGACATTAAGTTACGGTTCACAACGACGGGCAAGTTTAACTTCGTCATAATGATGAGTCACGTGACGTCTGTTTATGAGCAACGTTAGGTTATTTTTACCGTTTATTTTTACAACTTTGTAAGGACCTTTCCATATGGGAGATAAGGCCTTACGCAGCCTGAGATGGTTCTTTAAATAAACAAAATCGCCAACATGATACTTTACAGGACGAGTGCGGGTATCGTAATAAGCTTTGGAAGACTCTTTGGACTTTGTTATGTTTTCAATTGCCTTATCTCTTGCATATTTAAGACGATGTTGTAACATTCTAACATAGTCTGGATAAGTGACGTGTGGGACTGGTTCATATATGGAATTAGGTATGTATGGTTTGTGGCCAAAGATCAATTCATATGGTGAAAAATTAGTTGTTGTATGAATTGCTGTATTATATGCCAACATAGCAGTGTATACATATCTAGCCCAATTATTTTGATTTTCGGAAACATAAGATTTTAAATATTCTTTAAGAGTAGAGTGGCTGCGCTCTACAGCACCTTGAGTCTGAGGGTGGTATGCGGAAGAAAACAATTGCTTTATTTTTAAGAAGGAACAGGTCATTTTGAATAGTTGCGCTGTGAAATTGGTACCCTGATCTGTTAGTATAGTCTTAGGAATGCCAAACAAGGATATGAAATGAACTAGGCATTCGCTGGTCTCTTCAGCAGTGGCATTTTTAATAGGATAAGCTACAGAATACTTTGTTAAATCGTCTTGAAGAGTGAGTATGTATTTAAGGTTTCCTGGACTTGAATCTGGAAGCGGGCCAACAATATCAAGGGATAATCTTTCAAAAGGCGCTGTGGACGTAGTTGTAATCTGCATGGGTGCCCTGTTTGTTTTTCGTAAGGCTTTATTTTGTTGACATAAAACACAAGTCTTGACGTAATTTTCTATGTCTCTGCGCATTTCTTTCCAGTAATACTGTTCTCTAATTTTATTGTACATCCGGGTGGATCCAAGATGTCCTGCGACAGGGATATCGTGGTTTTCTCTAAGAATTTTATTTATTTCACTAGGGCTCGGATAATATATCTTATTACAATAAATATGGACTTGTATTCCAGTATTATTAAACAGATACGTTAGCATATTATAGATTTTGACATAAACGTGCCTATCAAAAGGATTTTTAAAATCGGTTATACTTATTTGAGTTATAGAATCATTATTGGATACTAAGTGATTCCTAAGGTTTTGTAAGGACTCGAATATTTCGCCGTAAGTGCAGGTGTCAAAATGGTGCACTTTGGTGAACAAGAAATAATAAATTTTATTATTATCTGAAAATGATTTATATGAATATAGAGTTCTTTCAGAGTTAAAAATCGTTTCAGAGTTTTCTACGTTTGACAAGACATCTTGAACATAGGGTATGGAGTCGTCTAGATCTAATGATGTGGGAATTATTAGAATTTTATTTTTGCTTTTTAATAAACTATCGTTGTGTTCAACTATTATAGTGTTATACTGTGCGGTTAGAGAAGTTTTTAAGAATTTTGAATATGTTTCATCAAGATAAGGTATTGCATTTCTGTGATTACTAGTAGAGGGTTGAAGAGGGGAAGGCGTACAGTCCAGTGAACTAGGGTCCGTTAATTCACCTTTAGGGTCATTTTGATTTATAGGGTTCACAGGATAACGAGAGAGGGCGTCAGCTGCGGAATTTAGTTTGCCTTTTCGATAGATAATTTCATACTCGAACTCTTCAAGTTGAAGACGCCAACGTTGTAATTTACTACTAGGATCAGTATGATTAAACAGCCATTTTAATGGCCGATGGTCGGTTATTATATAAAATTTTCGGCCAAATAGGTAAGGTCTGAAAGTTTTACAACCCCAAACTATAGCAAAAAGTTCTTTCTCAGTAGTGCTATAGTTTGTCTCGTTTTTATTCAAGGTTCTGGATGCATAAGCTATAGGATGGTCCTTACCTACTGGGCCTTGAGAGAGTATTGCTGATATGGCATAATTGGATGCATCACAAGTGAGTGTAAAAGGTTTTGTAAAGTCTGGGTATATGAGGACAGGAGCAGTGACTAGTTTATTTTTAAGGGTCTCAAAGGCCAATTGCTGTTCGTTGGACCAAATAAAAGAATTATCTTTTTTGAGAAGAAGTGTAAGGGGTTTTGATAATTTTGAAAACTCGGGAATAAAACGTCTGTAGTAGGATATTAGACCTAAAAAGGATTTTATGTCTTTTGGACATTTTGGAATTGGAAAGTCTTGAACAGATTTAACTTTATTAGGATCTGGTTTTACACCGTTTTCGGTAATAATATGTCCAAGGTAGCCTACTTCTTTCCGTAAGAATTCGCATTTATCAGCTTGTAATTTTAGATTAAAGTCACGGAGTTTTTGGAAAACAGCGGTCAAATTATTTATATGTTGCATTAAATCATAAGAATATATTACTATATCGTCTAAATAAACGAAACACCTTTCACCTTGAAGGCCCGTCAAGACATTGTTCATTAAGCGTTGGAAAGTTGATGGTGCATTTTTCAGACCAAACGGCATTCTTGTAAATTCAAAGTGTCCTTGGGGAACATTAAATGCGGTTTTACAGGCGTCTTGGGGAGCCATTTTGATCTGATGAAATCCTGAAACGAGGTCAAGAGTTGAGAAATATTTGGAATTTCCTAATTGATCTAAAATTTCGACAATATTAGGAATGGGGTAGGTTTCTCCAATCGTATTATCATTTAATTTCCTATAATCAATGACAATACGCCATTTTTTCTGGCCCGATGCATCAATTTTTTTTGGAACTACCCATATTGGAGAAGACCAAGGTGAAACAGAAGGTTGGATTATTTTCTGATCTAACATCTTTTGAATTTGTGAGTTAACTTCTTGTTTGTGTATTTCAGGAAAACGGTAGGACTTAACATTAATTGGGTGATCTGATGAAGTTCGAATTTCATGTTGAATGGCGTCAGTTGACGTCAGCTGATCGCCTGGTAAGTGAAATATATCGGAATATCTTGAACATACTTCATAAAGGGCTTCAACTTCTTCAGAATTTAGGTGGGAGACGCGGAGGAGTTTGAGAACTTCTTGAGTTCTATTCAAGCAAGATTTATTTGAATTATTTGGTTGGAAAGGGTCGTGATCGACGGGGTGTAAGGTAAGTTGAAGATTCGACTTCAGCGTAATAGGTTCCTCAGAAGCGTTCAAAATTGTGAGGTTTATCCTATTGTTTTCTTTAACTTTAACTAAACAGTTTGCTATAAAAAGGGTATCACTGATATGTTGATCTAGGATAAGACCTTCTTTTAATTCAGGGTTCGTGACCGTACATTCTACAATCATTTCTGAACGAGCCGGAATATGATAAGTAGGGTCAGTTAAGTTTAATTTTATTTTATTATTTTCTAGGTGAAGTATTTGCTGATTATAATCAATAAAGCATTGAAAACGGGTAAATAAATCATTTCCTATAATACCGTCATAGTTAAGATGAATATTTTCAACAACATGGAAATTGAAAGAAATTGACTCTTTCCCAAATATAAGACTTAGATCAAAACTGCCTAAGGTTGGTACTGTATCTTCAGTATTATCTATGCCCTTTAATTTAATTATGTTGTTTTTTAGGGTAAGATTAGAATAAGATTGGATGGAAGATTTTCGGATGAGACAAACAGAAGACCCGGTATCGACAAGTAACGTAAGTGGTTTGTTGGAAACACATGTCTGGACAATAACATGAGGTAAGGATACTTTAGTAGGTTTGCAGGATATTTCATATATTACATTATCTTTATTAAGGACACTTGCTTGGGGCTGGTTACCCTTGTGGTCCTTGGATATAGAAGATTGGACGCTTATTTGGGGCTGGCTACCCTTGTGGTCCTTGGATATAGAAGATTGGACGCTTATTTGGGGCTGGCTACCCTTGTGGTCCTTGGATATAGGGGAGGTGTCGTTGTTATTAATGGGTCTAGCAGAAAATTGTGATTTGGGTCTCACGAGACACCTCCGTGAGCCCATTATTCGTTTAAATCATTATTATTTGAGTAGTCATGACTATAGTGTTTGATTTCATCTTCGTCATTTACGTTTGGGTGATTTTCGGGATTATATTCAGTATGATCTTTGATCATGTAATTTACATGAGCGGGTCCCGGTTTTGGGTAGTTTTGACTTGAGGCTGGCTGTGCCGTTTGTGGAACCCTAAATCTATTATTGTTATACTCACGTTTTTTACAGACTTCAAGAGTATGACCTTGAGCTTTACAGTAGCGACAGAACAACCCTTGATAATTTTGAGCCATAGGTCTATGCGATTGAGGTTTAGTGTTTACATTGTTTATAGCAGGTCTAAAGGTATAGTGTGGTTTTTGGACATAGTTAGATACTTGAGAATTTCGTTTGTATAGCGAATTTAATATTTTTTCTTCGGAAATGGCTAAGTTTATAGCTTCATTGAGGTTAGAAGGGTTTTTACCACGGACTAAGTTTGAGATGTTAGATTTAAGGCCAAGTAAGAAAGTATGAAGAGCCAGTTCTTCCATAGCTGCTGTACGACCCGCTAGTTCTGATTTTTTCTTATTAGATAAGGTCACTTCAGTTAATAATTTAGAGAGGCATGTTTCAACGCGCAATGAAAATTGATGAACTTGTTCGCTGGTTTGTTGACGACATTCCTGCAAATCGGTTAAAAGATGAGAATAATGCTTCCTTTCGCCAAATTGTGTCTTTAAAAACTCACGCAATTGATCCCACGATTCGTATTCTTTTATAGATACAGCAGTTTCAGCTTTACCTTCTAGTTGAGAAAGGATATATTTGAATAATATTTTTTTTTGTTCTGCCGTAGCTAATTCAAATGCATTATCACAATTATTTATGAATGAATTTAATTTGTCACGTGAGCCATCAAAAGTTTTTATGAATTTAAATAATGTACTTATTTGGATAGTTTCACCCTTTTCTTGTTTCAATTGCGGATTTGTAGCCATGTTTATAGCAAATATTTAATTTAATAAAGTGAAGGTAATTTTATTTAATAAAGAGTAATATATAGTACGGTGTAACAGGCGGCCACCTAAGTCGCTGTCTGTTATTCGCAAAACTCTGTGTCAGCAGTTGCTATGTGGTATCGGTATGCAGGTGTGCGATGAGCGACGAAGCTTCTTAGAATTGACAATAATAACTGTGAGAAAGTTATGTTAAATAATATGTTGTAATAAAAGTGACAATAATGTAAATGTTGTAATTTTGAAATTTAATAGTTGTTCAAACGAGGTGATGGAAGTTTCACTCGGATCACGAAGTTTCACTCGGATCACGCACTTGCACTTGCACTATAACCACTTTATAAATCACTTTATAGTTACTTACAGGAACGCGAAGAAAATGTACAGGAACATGGTTTTCTTTGCAGGAACGGCCACGACGAGCACTTTCACGATCAGAGAAGTATGCTTGGAGACGAACCAGGGATACCTTGTATCCCACCGCTGCCACCAGATTTGTTATATAGTTAGGTGATTTGGAATAAAAGGTCCAATTTCCAAATATTAGGTATATTAGAATTTTCTGCAGTAAAACACAAATGAGTACATAAAACGTCACTGGTAAATGTCACTGCATGAGAGATACACTGGATAAGATAAAGTCACTGGATGAGAGAGTCACTGGATGAGAGAGTCACTGGATGAGAGAGTCACTGGATGAGAGAGTCACTGGATGAAAGAGTCACTGGATGAGAGAGTCACTGGATGAACGACTGGTTAGATCGGATTATTAATTAGTACTGCCCGCTGTCTCACGGGATGACAAACATCGCGCTGGGTGGTCTCTCACACATGCTTAAAGTGCATACAGTGTATAACAGGACGTTTATGAAGAGAAACTCGATATTATTGCGGTACTTATCTATCATAGAAAAATATAATGTAAATATGGTAGCACATCTTCTGGTAGCATCGCAAGCTCTTACGATAACCATACGTAGTGTAGTACCATCATAAGTTGTACACGACAATTTGTTACACTTAATATTTATTTCCGTAATTTTCCCTTCTCCGTGATCCTGTATGAGCCTAACAGATGTTACACCCTCGTTTTCCCACACTAAGTTACAATATTTCACTTTTGTATTAGTTAAAGAGCATCTTTATATCTGATGTCTCTATAATAACCAAAAAATAAAGCTCGCAAAACATTTTAGAATAGAGAACGAAAAAAACACTGTCTAGACCAATGTTAGAAGAAACCCATTGTATCACATTTATTATCAAGAGATGCTCTATTTACATGCTATTCATTTGAGATTGAAGTAAAGTGAAAAGAAAAAGAAAACATATTCTAACAAAATGTTTAAATTTTATAAAACAGCAACTAATAACTTTGAAGTGGTATTAATCCATAAATGACAAGAAAAACATCAAAATAGTTGCCTTTAAAATATTTATTTGAGTCAAAAGATTTTATTTTAAAAAAATATCGTGCATATTTCATATTCAATTCGTATCACTGAAAACAAGGTTGGAGATAAACCAGAATATCAGATAGCAAACGAGAACGGACTTCATTTTTCATGATGTCCATCGATTTGAATAATATTCTTTCTTAGAGTTTGAAAGTTCACATACCTAGTTGTGTAAACGATGTTAGAGGCATTTGAAAAGAATGACTTGCTGGATAATGCCCCGAAGAGAAAACTTCGCGTTTGCAAAGGACTTTTGCAAACGAATCCGAGAGGCGAACACTTATTTTTCTCAAGCTTTACTACTATCTGTATAATACACCTAACTACCTGATATTTCGTATGTTACATGGGTAGATACTCTGAAACAAATGGATTAGATAGTTCATGTTGCTTGTATTCCGCCTATGTATTCCACTTGAGATTCATTTCACCTATCTACTTATATGGATTCCACGAACATGATATTGACAATTTCAGGTATTGGGAAATTGTGTAGTACAAAACACTTTTTGATTCACTTTTTTATACTCAGTTACTTGTAAAGCAAAGAAGTATTGAACTTTAAAAAAAAAAAAAAGTTTAAAATCATTGTTTTATTTTACGTACAACTTGACTTGAAATGGCACATTCATATTCAGTTCAATCAAGAAAAAATAACAAACAATCATAACAAAATTCCCCAATTCAGTATTTAATTTAAAGATAGTGTTAAAATATTCATTGACCAGACGTGCAGACAAGCGACATTAAAAGTAATAACCGTGCTCTCTGGCTTGAACTGCACCGCATCTGTACAGATGTAATTAAGTTTTTCATAATAAACAGATTCCTGAGTTTTCAATTAAATGCAACAAGTTTGCACTTTTATATTTTATTTTGATGATCGCTGTTATCTATCCAGACGCTATCCATAATAAAAAAAAGACGCAGAAAATTATCAGTGAGTAGGTAAGTATAATAGAGAGTAACCGCATAGTGCAGATTGGTTGCCAATTTTTTTCTAAGTATATACGTTATTCTATTTTCTATATTCTACGTATAACTTTCCTTATGTACCTGAGTATATGATTTAGTTTTTCAGCTTTGAGTATATACTAATATAATGTAGCCTTCATTTGTAAATGCAGACTAAAAATAACGTTAAAAAACTCACGTCAAAAGCTACTTCACTGTACATTAATCATAATCAGTGTGAGTAATTGGCGCTATTTTTGGCGGCACTTGTGCTTTACACTCTAGTCCCATTTTTGTCCATTCGTTTACATTTTATGTTCATCGGAGTGCACAGACTTGCTCCATGAATGTCAACTAAGGTCAGCTAGGTCAATATTGGTTTGAACTCGAAGAGCTCTTGATTGCATAGCTGTCTTATCGTTACGTGTAATAACTGGCGCGTACATGTGAACTAAGCTGCTTATATATATTAAATTACACTGTCTAAATAGCATCCATGGGTGGAATAACACAATCTATTCGCTTCTATTATGTTTGCATGTCAAGTTTGTTTGAGTATTTTAGAATTTTCGCACAGCTGTCTTTGGTGTGGAAACCTAGCAACTCCTACTGAGTAGCATTCAGAGACTTCAGCTTCACCAGGGTTTACGATCCCTCCCTTGCACGCGGTGTAACAACGCCAACATCCAAACTCCGGGCTGCTTTGTGAAAGTTTCTAAAACTCACAAAGCAATATCCAACTGACCTAGGAATCGAACATGAGCATACGAGCAGTTTAGTGTTGTTAGTGAAAATTACTCCAACAGTTTGCCAAATGCTGGTTTGTTTGGAGAGATAAAATTAAAACCTTGTTCGAAATTGTATCGTAGGTACTAGATTCAAAAATACTGTTTAGGTTCCCGTCCGTGGGTTCCGCAAGCAACTCACACAGCTCTCTGAACTGGAAACTACTTCGTTTTGCAATTAAAACTTTAATCAATTAACTTTTAACTGAACACTCGTATTACTTGGCTCTCTTAAACTCACGGAGGACAAACCGTGCTTAAACTTTACATTACCTCCATAATATAGGCATATAAAAGAAATCGTTTTGTAAGCCGATACAAAATAAATATCCACGCAAAGATTTAAACCTTCACATCTGTATGCAATAGACAGTCTTTTCAATTTAAACCACATTAAAGATTCTTCAAATAACAGGAAATGTTTTTTGTTTGAAATGAACCATGTTGATTTCCATTGTTCAGATTATATCAAAGACGAACTGGCGTCCTGTTTGTTAAAACCAGAATCAAAGAATATTATAGACAGCAGCTATAATCACAAAGGTGTCAACTTGACGAGATAATTTATGAAACCTTATCTTTATATTATTTCAGACTTTTGCTAAAAATATAGGCTAAAATGCAGGTTTAAGAAGAAGCTCATGTTGTAACAATTTTACACAATATATATTTTTTTAATATTTTTTTTTGTGATACGAAGAAGCCGTATCTCCAAGAAAAAATATTGTACAGGTAAAATCATTTTTTTTTTACACTAGGATTTTATTTGCTGGCTTTACTATTCTGGAAGTACCTACTAATTTCTACCACTTACGTATTTTTATGGATTACGCTGTCGTGTTTAAAATTGACTTTGTTCTAAATGAGTGGATAAAATAAAGTGAACGAAGGCATCTTCGCGGACAACATTCAGCGTAAACTACAGAATTCTTTTGATAAGAATTCTAGCGAGTTCAGTCGATACCTTGCCATGAGAAGTCGATCCAAAGCGATGCTATCTGTTACAGTGTCGATGCTGCTCTCAAGAAGTGTCGTAACCTGAAACCTTACAACTGATTCAGAAAATATTATCCTTAAGTTTTTGTGTATCTTCGTCTTAGAGTGGAAACCTTGGAAATGCAATTCTAATTACAAAGGAAACGACGTGAAGCTCATCCTACTTTCAACTGAAAGGTTAAGATTTTTAAACCTCGTGGGCTTACTACGTGACATACATAATCACAGAAGTTGAAAAAGCATAACAGCAAGTCTACTAGGACCTCATTTCCTAATTTTCGCTATCGATTTTATACCAATTTGTTAAGAATGATAAGACGCTTAAGTCAACTTGGCATTCTTTTGCAGAAAAGTTACGCGTAATAAGGGACCCAAATTAGTGCGATAATGTAAATATTTTCCAAGTTTAGAATAAGATGTTTTACACGCTGAACTGTCGTTTCGTAACCAAAAAGTTTGGCTCGAATAAATATTCCATTTAAAGAGATATTCTACAACCAAACAAACAAACAAACAAAGTTTTCCTCTTTATAATATTAGTATAGAAAACATGTGTAGGAACATAGGTCTACGAAGAGGCAGGTACGGATGCCTAATACTGAATGACTTTTGATCATATTTTTGGAATAATAATGTTATTGTTTTATGACAAAAAAAAAACTTCTAGAACCTTACAAGGAACCTCTTTATTTTGGGAAAGTCAGTAATTAGTGGAAAATATGGTAATCAACAAGGAGAAACAATATCAACAAAGTAACCATAGATCATGCGTCGACTCATCAAACTCTACGCCACATTGTTTAATCCGTAATAACAAAAATTAATTAATTGTTCTAATTAATTACGTCTCGAGGAATTTCCTAAAATTGGGTTATAACGAGCGTTACGATATTAATCGCTTAATGTGTATTTATGTTGATGAAAATTAAATTCCCTGTCTCAAGATACCTTTACTCATAATAATACTCATATGTATAGAGTTTTAAACTGTGTAGAGGTTTATGTTTTTCCTATTAATACTGACTTCGTATTGTTAGTCAGCAAAAGAAACTGTGTGCCTTGTAAATAATTCACTCTAATGATACTTGTACTTGCATGTTGCCGATGCTTTGAATCTCTCCCTTTATTGTGCATTATATAGCCACCGGACAGATAGACCCTGGACATAAAACGGGTTTTACAACCCCCAGGAGGTTCCAAATAATAAGGGCGTCAATTTGAATTTTATGAACCAACGCTATTAAACGTCATGGTATTTGAATTACATAATAAAAAAATGCTTGAAAACTGATAAGCACTTAACAGGTTATTGATAGCGTTAATGATAAAAGAAGTTTTATGTTACGTAGGTATAAAATGCTATCAACATTCTTGTAAATATGTGGAGCTTATGAATCGGTAAATCTCGTTAAAATTACGACGCAATTTACCAAGAAAAAAGTTTTACACTTGAAGCATGTTATACACGCCATGGTAAATGAGACTGACCGAGTCACAATCAGAAAGCATTTTGCAATATACTTCTGTAACCCATGAAGAACTAACCTATTCCATTTTGCGCTACGCTTTCGACTAACTTCATCTCACTAAGCGCTTATAATAATAAAATCCCCTGGCGGAGCAAATTTCTGATGTAAATAAGCAGCCAAATAAACTTTAATTAAATCTCAGATTACAATGACCAGCATAATCGAATGAACCCAAATAATTGGCCGAAAGCATCTAACACGTAATCATTTAAGCGCGAATTTTGATTGGGCATTGTCACGTTTCGATTACGGCTAAGCTGATTTCATTATAGGTACGTATTTTTTATCTGATAAATCAAGTGCTTTACAAAATGTACTTAGGTACCACTTAAATATTTACGAATTGGTGTGTACAGAGTATATGAAGAAAAGGAATTATCATCCTCAACCTAGTTTTAGATACCTATGTAAAGAAAGAAAACTGAAATAAGAGCGCATTTATTAAAGTAAAAAAACCTTAACAAAAAGTTACAAATATTAACAAAATTAATACTACTTTATTAACACTATGAAAAAGTGCCGAACAGCAATAACAGTTTTTAATAACTGTGTCGTCATATTTTTTATCTAGACCGTTGCAACCATCTCTCAAGTCTTTTGGTTTATTTAAAGACATAACTTTCTGGTAAGGCTTTCTGTTGAGTTTTTCTTCAAAAGCATAGTAGTCATCTCTGTGTTGCTTTTTATGCTTTCTGCTCTTCATATCCATTTCGTATTCCTCGTACATATCAATTCTTAGAGGTTCTTCGTCTTCTTCATAATATAAGTTATCTTCTAATTGTAATTTGTTTTGGCGGAGATGCTTCTTATGGCATGGTTTCTTGGTTTTTGATTCTTCGTTAGTAACAGATGGTGGATAGTAAGGATGTGGAATGCCTGCAGGGCAAGGTACAAGACTCGGGGCAACACCTATTTGAATACCAGCTGGAATAGCCGCTGGAATAGCTGCTGGTATACCCGCTGGGTACCCAGGCGGTACTCCCATCGGAAAACCCATTGGAACACCCATTGGAATGCCTATCGGGGGTAAACCTATACCAAAACCCAAGCCGTTAGGAAAAGACATTGTCGACTTCGAGGTCGTTGTTTTTGGAGTGCCTGTTGAGAAAAAGGGGTTTTAACGTAATAAATAATAGTATTTTTTTTACTCTTACACTGCTTACGCTTGATATCAATAAGTAAATCTTACCGGTCTTAGTCGGAAGATTGCAAACACATTGGTCACCATCTTCACAGTGTATGCCAGGTAAGCTTCTTAAACCAATAGCTTTATCTTTTGAATTATTATTTTGCTGAAATTCTGTTTTCTTGGATTTAGATTCAGCATCGTGGAAAAAATGGAATTGTTTGTTTTCAAATTCGTTGAAATACTGCTTAAAATCATCGGGCTCAGAAAGAAGTTCTACTACTGGCCATTTCTGATCGAATTCTGGTGTCGAAGATGGAACACTTTTGGTCATTTTGAAAACTGATGAACTAGGAAGATCCTTTTCTTGAATATGGCGCTTTATAAGAATTTCATCAGACAGTCTTTTGTCTAACGTTCTCGATTTTGGATTTGGACTTTGAGTTTTTGTGAACTTCTTCACTGTGTGAAACATCGATTTGCGAGTCGTGGAACCAGATGTGTTAGTATATTGTAGATCTGGAACACAAAGTAAGATTACATTATTGGATAACATTATCTAAGTATTTTATTATTTCACACGTCCTTTGACATAAGTGTAAATCTAACCTTGTAAGAAAAGATTCTTGTCATCTTGTTCACTATTCAATAAATCGTCTTTTTTCAAAACGAAGTTATTTGTCTCGCAAATATAAACTGTATACAATATAAAGGAAAACACAAAAAACATAACCAGCTGATACTAAATTGCACATTTTAAATGTCACACAGCTTTCTTCATAGCATCAAAATAATCTACGTGGCCATGGTGGTCATGACTAAACATTGGAACATATTTATGTATTGTTGTTATTAATTTATTATGATAATTTTTAAATTAATTGTCTTATTTTGTTACGTTCACAGTTTTAGTGCAATTTCGGTGGATTTTTGTAAAATATGTCTCAATCACACTCTTTGCAAATACAAGGTACCTAATAGATACTAAACTTAGGAAATGTCTGCGTATTTACTAAGTGTAAAATATTTTTGGTTATCTAGACACAAGGGCCCAGTCCTTCCTGCAAATCTTACGATAGCTCAGCATTACTCACAAGTCAGGATATAATTGAGCTAGTTAACAAAATAAATGAAAGGAGGAATTTTGTTGCTATGGGCCACTCAAGATTTCTTCCGCAAGCTGCTGATATGAAAAAAGTCGTGAGTAAAGATATTTGTAATTCTTATTTAACGAATGCCGATAATAACTATTTATGTAGAGTAAAAACCAAACTCCGTTTGAACCGATTCGAGTCTGAGAACATCGTCATCCTCCGAGCCTTTTTCCCAACTACGTTGGGGTCGGCTTCAAGTCTACCGGATGTAGCTGTGTACCAGTACTTTACAAGGAGCGCCTGCCGTATCTGACCCCCTCAACCCAAGTAACCCGGCCAACCCACTTGGTTAGACTGGTGTCAGACTTACTGACTTCTGATTACTCGTAACGACTGCCAAGGATGTTCAATGACAGCCGGGACCTACAGTTTAACATGCCATCGACACAGGCACAGTCATTGGTGCCTAAGATATACTTAGAATGTACACAAACTTAGAAAAGTTGCATTGATACTTGCCTGACCAGCCTGAAATGGCACCCGCGCTCTCATACTCGAGAGGTTGATTCTTTGCCCACTAGGCCACCACGACTTTTTTGAACCGAGTATGAGACTCAAATAAAAAATTAACGCTTATTTTCTAAAAGTTTCTTTTATAGTCTACTTTGTAAGATATTTCTGTCTGATGAAGTGGCAGCATGATAGAAAACAGGTTACATACATCACTGTACATTTTGCTTCCTTAAGATGTCGTCATAAGCAATAATATATTTACCTACACGTACCAAATTCAATCACGATTTTTTCGTGTTAGTTATTATTAGGAAGCCAAATATTACAAAATAGGTCTCACCTCAAATTACTTACAAACCAACATTTCAATAAATATCTATATTATCATTACTTCCCATGTTATTATTATTATTTCAGAAATGGTCCAATCTGCTGGCAATTTCTGCACAGCGATGGGCCGATCAATGTGATCCTTCAATACGTCCGGACAAAGAAGATCAATGCAGAGATTTAAGTAATAATATTCGATGATCATGCGTATGTAGATGGATCATGGTATTATGTTGTTAATAACCTTAATAAATTAATATTTCAGAAAACTTAAGCGTAGGGCAAAATATTGCTAGTGTTTTGGGTACTTCTCCCGGCCTAAGTGTAAAGGGTTTCGTTGAAATGTGGTTCATAGAAGTCCTAGATTTTACAGGGAGTGTCACTTATTACAATAAGTAAGTATAAATATGTAATACAAATATAGGTAAAGACATAATGTGTCCAAAACAAACCAAAGTATACTTAAAAATACAGACAAAAATATTTTTACAAAACGCGGAGTGTAATGTGCTCTCTAATTCTTTTTCCCTATTTCTTAGCATAACTAAAGTCACTTTTAAGTTAGAAAAAATAATTATAACATTTACTAAATTGTGTTTGTGGTAATAATCATGCTTTATTTACTGGCCTAACAAGCATTGACTTATTGTCAGAATGTTTTAAAGCTCACCCTGTTCAAAACTGAGTATCCCCACACCCACATGTAGTTACGGGTAAATACTAAGAAAATCGGTCCTCACGACACGAAATGTTGACTCGTGCATAAACGTTAAATTTTATATTATAACTTTCCACAAAGCGGGGACGATGGAGCACAGAGGTCCAATGTGACACGTGTCACTTTTATAACCACCAGTACCGTTTTCCTTTTACCACGCATATGTGTACGATGGGTCCGGGTCAAATGACGACAGACTGTCACATCGTTGGAACCTAAAGGCAGGTCCAGACATGTATCATTTGCCCAATCCGATCACCGTATCCGATCACCGTGTCAAGTTGTGGAAGCCTCCAATTTGCTCCGTATCCGTCTGACTGACTCACGTCCTTATCTGTATCACCTTTGATGATCGGACGAAAACCGACAAGACATCGGCCGGGGTTTATCATAACGGTGTTTCGAGATCGCCTATCATAATACGCATATCATTACCCGTCCACATATGCGTTGACTATACGGTCTGTACGATCATTGGATCGGGAAAATGATACATGTCTGGACCCGCCTTAATGTGTTTAATTTCTATACACGTCTCTACTTAAAATTAGGCTCTTATCGAGCCAACAATAAGGGCCTTTTGTGCATTACAGAAACGCAATTACAACATTGTTAGTTTCTAAATTTCTTCTCGCTATGACGAATTCACTATCAGACGAACATATATATTGTTGCACAAAATGCAATTAAATGTAATACTTACCTAATTGATTACATAATAAATTTTTGCCCTTTTTTTTCACAATTACCTATATTCATTTTCTTACTTACAGATCAACGGATACCAAGACCAATTCCTTTACACAATTAATATGGGCTAAAACAGAATTTGTCGGATGTGGGGCATCAAAATTTTACGTAAAATCAATTTCATTTAAGTAATTTATTCAATAGTTCAATAATTTTATCTTAAGTGAATCTTACCTATCAAATGTTTTAGGTAGATGAAAGACATGCAATGTTAGAAAGACTCGTCTGTAATTTTGCCCCTCGGGGCAATTTACATGGGAAACCAGTGTATTCCATAGGATTTCCTGGAACACAGTGTGAAGACAAAATGATACCAGATAAAAGATATAAGGGACTGTGTAGTTACCAAGATGATGCCACAAGTAATTAAAAATTATAATCATAAGGCCTGATCAAACCCAATATAAGATTTTCTTTTAATTTATAACCAGGGAGTGTATCATACGTTTAAAAAGTTTTATAAGCAGAGACTTCTGGAGATTAGTGTTTATCGTAACAGTTTAGTTGTTCTCATTAGTCTACTCTAGCTTTATCTCTTGCATAGTTTATATGTAAATAAAATGAAGTTGCATATGTGCCTATATGGTCAAAAAGAATCACCTCTTATATTCTATATGCATACAAGAGGTGATTCTTTAATTTGTGACATTAGATGTATGTGTATTCTGATGAATTATGAATATACATTCATCTAATGTAACAACATATTCAAAAAGCCTACGTTCCTACCTAGTACCTTTATCTATACATTAATCATCTCAAATTTTGACATCAAAATGATTAATGGCATTGCTTGATTACAGTTACAAAATTAACTAGTCAACGACGTCCAGTGAATAGTTTACTTAAGATCCTGAATTTATCAAATGATTCTGTGAAACAAGACATAGATCCCATCCGCAATAATTTTAAACATAACTCAAATAATCATTCTAGCAACCAAAAAAGGAATCAAAAAACAAGGCATATTTTGTTAAACAGAACATACGGTACGTAAAATTGTCATTCTTCTCTTAGCACACTAAGTTAAGACTGATAACTGTAATCACGTGGACAACTTAATTATTATTGTTTACTATTTCAGGTGCTATCAAACAAGTTCCACAACTACGCAAGCAGCTCAATGCGCATAGTTACATAAATTTTTCACAAAATAACAACGAATACCATTATCCACACGAACGTGGCCACTCACACCTTTATCATGGACATGGACCGCTGCGACACACTTACGAAATGACCACAATTTCAAATACAAATCAAGATTTTAGACGATACGACTACACAACCTTGTCAATGAATTTATATTTTAGTACTAATTATAGAAGATTTAATCAAAAGCTACAATGCACCCGTAAAATTAGTCCAATTCAAGATTCTTGTTCGAACCAATGCACAAGGGCACCAGAAAGTTGTTGCCATCTAATGACTACATGTCCATCCACGTGTGCGGATATGTTTTGCATGCAGCCAGAAAAAGACCACCCCTGCCCACCGTCACTTATTACTCCCCGCGAGACTTGCGCTCATACACAGCAAACATGTCCACCAGCAAGTACAAATTGCAACCACAATGTAAATTGCCCATGTAGTATACCATGTACTACAAATACATGTTTCCTTAAAACTACTTGTCCAGGAGCAATTCTACAGAACAATGATTTTAACGATTATAGACGAGCTGGAATATACCAATATTACGACATGATCCCAAATGCTATACTTCGAAGTGGCAATCAAAATGTTCAAGAAAACAAGTCTCCGAATGATTCGTTATCACACAACTGGAATTATAACAGGTCTTACAAATTAATCGGTGGAGCGAGAGTTAATGACCAAGTACCAAAAGCTATGACTGAGTATCAAAAACATAAACCAGATGAACTAGACTACTTATACCATTCTTTTGATTCCGATTTGAGAAAAAAGCGCCAACTTGAAAATCAAATGGAAGTAAAACCCTTTTGGCAAATTGAAAATTTTAGTCACAACTTACCTCAACTCAAAAGTATGAGATTTACAACATTGTTAAATAATAACAATCGGAAAACCTCTGTCAAATGGTTAACAAGTATGGAACCAATAACACAGAGAGCAACAGATTACGATGTGGTTCAGCCTGACCACGTTACAGAAAAATATTTATCATTTGATGAATTAATGCATCTTAGAAAAAATAGCGATGAATACGCTCAATACAACCTACGACGGGGAGGCAATTTGCGACAGAAGGGGAAAGCTGCTCCAGCTAAGCCGAAAGCTGCTCCAGCTAAGCCGAAAGCTGCTGCAGCTAAGCCGAAAGCTGCTCCAGCTAAGAAGGCTGATAAACCTACCACGAAGACTGATAAAACTACCAAGAAGGCTGATGTAACTACCAAATCAACATCAGAATATACTATTAATACGCCATTTGAACGAGTAAAGCATTGTACGAGAAAAATTACTTGTACTTGGACAATGATTCAAATGGGCGGCAATGATGGCGATGGAAAGAATGGTAAAATCAATATAGGAATGGAAGTAGGTTCAAGAACGCCTCCCGGTTATGTGGAAGGATGCACACGAACATCCACTTGTACACGTGATTTCCAGGACCGAAATAAAGCACCCACTTCATCTGATGAGCATTCCAGCGATGCACCGGAAGATGAAGATTATTGTGAACGTCGATCTCTTAATGTTCGAAGACGAAATTCTGATACCAAAACTTCAACCGATCCATTACTAAGATACCTGCATCACACAACTACTGCTACTGAGGTTGCCAGTACACCTGTTAGTTATTCTTATTCTGAAAGCGTTACTAAGAGCTCTAAAGCTCACAACTGTATTTGCGAAGAAGGAAAAAGAAGAGAAAAAAGAGAAGCATTGCGACGGTCCCAAGACATCAAATATGGTCAAACGAAAAGTTCTTTTCTATGTGGTAGTGATATTTGTGATGTGCTTCTAAACAAAATTCGTACACCTAATCACGAAATAAATTCAATAGACTATGCATGTTCGTGCAATAGCGCTATTACCCTTGGTCCCTTTGCAGTTTTATGTTTTCTTAAATTGTTATTGTTATATTGTCATTATAAATAATAACACTTAAGTGAATCGTTTTCATTTATTAAGAAAGTGACTAAACTGCTTTTATAAACAATATTAAACTAAAGTTTCGACAAATTAGGAATTAAGGATGCATTTCACTCTTTGAGTCAATCCTGGTTTTGTTGTTATATAAAATTAGAAGCAACAATTCCTTGTAAAAAATCATTAAGAATCAGTCCTATCAGCAAGTCAATCCCGCATTATTAATATCATTAACAAAGGAAACATACTTGTAAACTTTTACACGTTGGGCGCAAAAGATGCTTCCAGTGGCTTCTATGTTTATATTATAGCAGTTATACTCCGATTTAGTCAAAAATATTCTATGCTCTTTTCATGCTCTATGTTTAAAAAAAAAAACATAATAAAAAATATAATATTGTTGGTATTGGTGATGGTTTTTATGCAGATTTTTCTTCTTCTTTTTTATTTAAGCATTATATGTGATACAAATTGCTCATTTTGAGTTAGTATTCTGGTTAATATTTTGCAAAAACTTTTTCATAACGCCATGCCCGCTTTTATACAAATTTATACTATCCGGGGACAACATAGCGATTGCAGTCGTACTTTCAATGGAGGTATCAGAATCTAAAATATCGTCTAAAAAATCGTTGGTAACTGTGCTTATTTTTAAATCTTCTAGGACCAAGTCTGACACAGGCAAATTTATATCATCATAGTAGGTTTCTATGCTTTCTATGCTTTCAGTGTTACTCTCTTCCTCATCTTCAGGAAAAAAGTAATGCCCAGTGAACTCGTTATTTTGTTTAACTTCTGCAAGTTCTGCCTGAACCATAACACGTTGAACTGAAGACAAAGGTGGAGTATTTGGACTGCTTTTCTCAGATATCGGCATTTTGTCTAAAAGTAAAAAGTAATTATATAGGAACATATGTCTAGAATGAAGTTACATTTAACTCCAATTAAATATTACCACCACTTCTGAATATCACAGCTTCAATCAAATCGACTAAAAATGTAGAATTTACGAATTCACTCGTCATTGGTTTTGATGTTGTAGGCAGCTCTTTTTTACTGTACACTCCGTCAATGAAAGCTGCCACACCGACATCATCAAATGAGGCTTCAGAATTACTAATCGTATGTGATTTTGATGTGGATAGTAGGTCTTTTATCAGAGGATCGTTTATTAACTTTTTCTTCAGTAATTCTACGAAGTTGTCTACAGCCATAATATTTTTGCATGAACTTGTATTAGTACGTGAAGTTATCAATTGCTTCGTATAATCAAATAAATGAGAAAAGTAATCGAATGGTGTAAAGATTTCTCTTCCTAATGTGACATCAGAAATAAACTGTATGCTTTCAGTTGACGTAGATATCACATCTTCAGTAATAGTTTCTGTAACGGCCGGAAAAACATTTGTGGTAGTATTTTCAGTCACATCGTCGGATCGATAGGAAATAGCGCTATTTTCTTCTTGTGCATCATTTATCGTTATAGAGTTTTGAACTACAAAAATATGGAATATTGTTATTCGACTACATAAACCTATTAATAAAATCACTCGAAAGAAAGAATATGCAACAATGCTTACGACACAGTGCTTCATATACCGAATCACAAGAGCCATCAATAGGACATCTAGAGCAAGGTACACCACTCGAATAAACAGATCTGTTTCGAATATTGCCGGCGGGGGCAAAATTGCATACCAATCTATAAATCGTTCTATATTTTTTATTTGCATCGTCAAGGCGTTCCTGATTCAAAAGGAATTATGTTAATTGATAATTTAATCATTAGATAGTCGATCACCTATCACTATCTACTCTTAAGAAAGTTCGGCAATATGTCACATATTTTGCCGATAGTATACAGGTACTCTCAGTAAAGAGAAAGAGCTATGCAACTTATTAGAATACACATACTGTTTTAGTGGGACTGCGATTAGAATTCCTGACAGCCACTAAAGAATTGGTCATAAGAAAGCCCAAACTACAAGAACAAACAGGAGCTCATAGTCAACTCCATGATAAATGTTGCATATCTATGATACTTTATAGTGCGTTCATACTTTAAATTTAACTCCGCCACAGCCGACTTGATTTGACTCCTCCCAAACAAGTTGTGTAAAATAATCATAATGGGAATTACTGGTTTCAGACCTGCAATTTAGAATTTATCAACAAATATGCTTCTTTTGTACTTATTTAAGGTGTAGTGAATTACATCCTTTTAACTTACGGTTTATATCGTAACATTATCGAAGAATTGATGTTCAGCAATTCCATGTACCACACGTCGACCAGGGCAAAGGGTACTAGTCCGGAAGATTCACCGTGTATCGTAGCAATATTTTGACCAACTGTTAATTTTCCTTTAAAGAAATTATATTAAAATACACGCAACAGAAGACGGTGACGGAAGACAAAATGACTAGGTTTTTAAAAATTCCAAGAGCCTTTATTCCTTTGAATGAAAATAGATGAGTTGATTCAGTTTGTACAGGTATGAAGCATATACCTAGATATTAGTTTTTTGAAAACCCTTACCTAAATCTCGACAAGTATCTTGAATGTCAGGTACCCTGTGTTTTACACACTGGTCCGCCCACCTTTGCGCTGAAATTTCTAACTCTTTGTTCCATTCCTGTTGTTTTAAAATTCATTCAAATAAATTAGAAGTGGGTCTTTTTAGAGTTTCGTACCTGCCTAAAAGGTAAAACGGTACGCTACTACTAAGACTTCGCTGTCCGTCTATTAGTCCAATCATTTTAGGTTTAGGCACGATATCAATGTAGGGGGCTTCCATATAAGAAACATATTTTTATGTATTTAGGTACGGAACCCTTTTTTTAACGACGTTAAAAATCATCAAATGACCCCTCCTGCTGTGGGTTAGCAGCAGTGAGGGAGTGTCAGACTCTTACTGACTAAAAACCGCCGCGTTCTGTCGTAGGCCTTTTATGTACCAGGGCCGCGGTAACTCTTTCGAACAATTCCGCAGCCCCGTCAGACCTTGGCCCTGCTGGCCCCCCCTGGAAGTACGGAACCCTTCGTTGTGAGTTCAACTCGCACTTTACCGTTTTTTTTATTTATAAAAACTACCTATCGACTCGGTATAAGTGAAGTCATGAAAAGACGAATTAATCATAAATATAAAATGGTTACCATCTTTAGCATACTTTCAGCAGGTGGAAGAGATCGGATTTCACCGGCGGCGACTTTATTACGTCGACTGTTTATTTTATCCAGAATGATTTGTCTATCATTTGCGGTCAAAATTGTTTTTTCATAAGCTGTACAATGGCTGGCTTGTCCCTGAAACAGTGATCAAAACCATCACCATAGCCTACGCAGAAGTAAAACGACCTACCTGATTACCAATTACTTAAAGCTTCATTTTCTTACTTCACCGAGGTACTTTAAACCTAACAAATATTATAAAGATAAAAAAAATGTTTTAAATGGATAGGTACACTCAAAAACTACTGGACTGATTTTTTGAAATTATGTCACTGTTGGAAAGGTACTTTCTTCTCGAGTACAGTTATCGGCACAGATATTGAGCCCTGACCTTCACCTGCGCAGAAGCGATTTACTGCCTTATTGTGTCTAAACACACTATGCCGACGATACGCGACGAACTTCAGTCGGGCGTAAGTTCAGCGGAAATTCGGCGGCAACGTATTCTGTAGAAAACACATTATAGGCGACCGAAGTTCGGTTCGACTGTCGACGGAGATCGGGAGCGACGAGCAGCGGGAGGTAAGCATGCCCCCGCCCGCGTCCTGCGTAAATTGCGCAACTGAACTTCTGCCGCGTAAGTTCGGCACTGATGGTGTGTCATATAAGGCGATTACGTTGGAACGTAAAATCAGCCGCGGAACTTTGGTCGCGTACGTTCGGCATAGTGTGTTTAGACACATTGCCTTTTGCGTACGGGTGCGCAAAGCGATCCCCACTCTTCCGCCGAGAGCTCAATATCCGTGCCGTTAACTATAACATAGGCTAAATTTTATACCAGTACGGGGAGTAATTCCCACGCGACGTGGGTGGAACCGCGGGAAAACGGTTAGTATCTAACACATATATTAATAAAGAGGTACTTAAAGGCTCCGAAATTACTGAACTGATTTGGAAGTACCTACTAGTAGTACCTGGTACTACTACTAGCTATCTACCTAAGTACGTTATTAAAGGCATATATTAATTTTGGTATGTTTTAGGTACTTACTTTATATTTGCACAATGTATGTTGCTTACTGCTATTGCAATAATTGGTGCCACAGTAATCTACTGCAATACATTTTGGTAAAAATATTATAGAAATTGTAATAAATATTATATTCGTTAACGTCAACATATCTAATCTAATCCAGATAAAAAAAATCTTACAAAATCATGTACCTTAACTCCAGGTGGTCGAGATTTAATTAACTCGTATCATCAATATTCGTAGATACCTACGAGAGAGAGGGTGAGGCCACACGAGAAGTGCTGTGTCGCAATGTTCTTACGGCAAGCCTGCGGCACCGCAACAGGCTTGGCTAGGCTTGCCCAGTTGAGGACCTGGATAAACAACTGAGCGGTAGAGATGGGTAACTCAGGAGTGATAGATACAAATGATATGAATCATTCCATTTGAATCAATCACTCTTCATATCTTTACATATCCGAATGTGTCAGTAGTTCAGTATATCTTTCTTTACACCTCACTCACTCGTCGGTCATCGCGTCGGGTACTAACTAATCTGTGGCGTCGGATAGCTTCGTCGCGCGCCATTGGTTGAACATCAAGTGAGCCGTCTCGCTCGCACCCATACGATTACGAATGTCGTTACTTTGACCACAATAAGTTGACACCCAATAATAAGTTGTTAACTCTATTGCTCACGCATAAGGCTTATAATTGTTTGTCCTTAGTGAATATTTCGGTATTATAATCTTGTCAAATGTATTGAAAACTTACCGCCTACCGAACAAACATGTTTTGACTCGAAATACACATTTTGAACTAAAATTTATTTTTCACGTAAATAATTTCGTAGGTAGACAGTCCTAAGCCTGTGTAAAGTATGAAAGGAAATCAGAAGGCTATTTCTATTTTTATTTTCTAATACTTACTAAACTAATGCTTATACTCAATACTAGATTGCGATTGACTATTCATTGAACTAATTAACATAAAAGAAGTAGGTTGTACCTACAGTCATAAGAATAGTATTTTTTTTTAATTAGAAAAAAGTTGTTCAATCGCAACCGCTCAATATATCAGAAAGATGCAAACAACAACCAACCTATCACTATATCTGAATGATCTATTTGAATGAGTGAGCCGCACACGAGCTGCGAGTTTAAACGAGCTACTGAGTTATACTGAGCTACTGATATAAAGATATGAAAGAGTGATTCATATCCCAGTGATTGAAAGATGCATATCTATCTTTTCTTTTCAATGACACATTTTGCCCATGTCTACTGAGCGGCGCCGCTGCCGCACCCCACTGCTTGCACCCCTCCCCGCCTCGTCTGCCTCGCACCTTGGTCCGTTGCTCAGGTTTCGTTTCGCGCCGTTACGTATAAGAGACGTCGATCCTTACATTTCTTCTATCCTTCCTTAATCCTACATACTCCGTTAATTTACTGAATTTGAATTTGCAGCCACATCGGACAGATGTGCCCACAACCCTTAAGACAAAATAGCACTTATTCAGTATTGTATTATTTTAGTTACAATTCACATTTTGTGTTATCGATAAAATAGTCGTATATATTTATCCCATCCTTGGCTATAGCGAGCGGCCATTCTATTGGCCAATATGAATGGCGCCGGCGCGCAAAAGATAACGAAAAGGCGGGAACCATTGAAGTGGAAAGGCGCGCTTTTTAATTTTGAAGCAAATTAAAATTAAAATATTAGGTTTTCTCGGGACTATATTTGTAAATAATAGTGTGAATACAGTGTAAATAAATAGTTGTAAATAAATAGTTGTAAATATGGGGAAGAAGAGGCGGCGGAAAGATGATCTCATAGATGTCCCTCCAGACGTGATTCGGCCTGAGTCCGTAGATTCGGACTCCGAACTTTCGGTGGTGTCGGCATGCTCCAACTCCAAAGTCGAGGAGTCTAAAGATAAATATGCCATTTACAAAGTCAAAGGCTACGCACGGAAGTATCCGGAGGACTGTAAGAAGGAGGAGTTGGTTGTCTTCCTTAACCATATTGACGAAGGCAGGACTTTTACTGACAGAGATCGTATGGCTCTATCTAAGGGCATACGGGAGCATGGTGTGTCTGGGGTGATGCACTTGCGAAGCATTAATAGATACAAGGTTGGCGTCACTTTCGACTTACCGAACAACGCAAATATGTTCCTGAAGAACAAAAAACTGCTGGAGCAATTATCGCTCAGAGCGTCTATTCCTGCTGGTGATACTGAGGTCACTGGGGTACTCACTTCAGTACCAGTTGATATGGCAAATAAAGAAATTTTTTCGTTGATTGGTAGTTCAAAAAATGTCATCCAGGTAAGGCGTTTCATGCGCAGGGTAAGAGGTGATGGAGGTAAGTTCTCTTTCGTTCCTACACAGGCAGTAGCGGTTACTTTTGCCTCAACCATCTTACCGCAGTACATATATTTGGATTCTTGGCGGCATGAGGTAAATAAATATATCCCTCCTGTTAAGCAATGCCTTAAATGCATGCGATATGGGCATATCGCCAAATTTTGTAAAAACTCGGAAGTCTGCTCGATCTGTTCTGAGCAACACAATTTTAAAAAATGTAACGTTGCTCCGCAGGATGCCAAATGTGCAAATTGCAAGGGCAATCACATTGCAATATCTTCAGCTTGTCCAATTAAAAAACAGCAGGTAGAGGAAAATAAAATAAAATCTCGAAACGCCACTTATTCAGACCTTTTTAATGTGAATTCATTCCCAGCTCTAACGGCACGCAATATTGACACGCAAATAAATAATCTTATGAAATCAGACAAATTTATAAATACATTAGTGGAAACACTTACGAAAATATTAAGCAATAAACAAACACCCATTAATTCAATGTCGATTAAAGAAGCTCTCAAATCAACTTTATGTGATAAATTTTCTTCTGCCTGTTAATGGATATTTCGGAATTAAATATTGTCCAATGGAATGCACAAAGCTTAAATAGTAACAAACATATATTTATTGACTTTCTTTATAGACACAATATTCATCTGGCAATCATTAGTGAAACGTGGTTAAAACCGCAACACGATTTTAAAATTAAACATTATAATATTGAAAGAAATGATATTGGTAACAAACATAATGGTGTTGCAATAATCATTCATAAAAGTATTAATTATACTCAAATTAAAACCTTCTGTGATAACTCATTACAAAATATTTGTGTTAAAATAAAAGTAAATAACAAAGAGTTATGTATAGTCAGTCTTTATAGTCCTTTGAATTGTAATCCGCAATTCTCAAAGGAAAAATTGGATCTATTAATAAAATCTATTCCTGAACCTTTCATATTGGCTGGTGATTTTAATGCTCATCACACATCTTGGGGCTGTGGCTCGGACTCTGTGCGTGGGCGCAGTATTCTACAGGTTATTGATGATAATAATTTGGTTCTGCTCAATGATGGTCAACCAACTACTGTTGGCTCCTTGACTTGGCGTCCTAATGCGTTGGATTTGACATTAGTTTCATCATCTTTAGCGCTGAATAGGCATGATGACAGTAATCAAAAATCATTAAAATAATATATTTATTAAATTAAACTTGAAGCTTGGAATATAAAACGCGCATTGTTTTCTTTATTAATAATGTGATTAATATGTATTTTTATAAAATAAAATTACGAAATAAGGCAATCCGCCATGATATCTTGAACACCAATCAGAGCTCGTGACGTCATCTCTGAAAACAACTCGCGCGAAAGCGCGAGAACGTCACATTTCGTTATTGTGAACTTCCACTGTGATCTTTGTTTTTAATTAATTAATTGTTTATAACACGAGTTATGGAGCCCGGATTTATCAAGGCAAACAGCGCTAATTTGCCTAGAATTGATATCATAATGCTGGGAAAGTTTTTGGCATCAAATAAAGATTTTTGTTCAGCTGAATTTAGAAATGTTAAAACTTCCATGTAAGTATACTAGTTTAATTAAAAAACAATGAGAGATGAAACCTAACCTCGAAATAGTTATTTACATTATAAACTATGCTAGAATCTAGAGAACTATGTAATAACTTACATCAAAGTGATCTTCACAAACATAAAGTTGTACCCTGGGCAATATTGCTTTTGAATCTCGCTTTGCAAGTTTAAGCCACTTGTTTCGTATTTTTTTATTGTGAGGAACGTACACAAATAACTTATCAGGAGTTGTTTAGGATGTGTTCTTACACTGGGGGACCCCACAACACCTATGCCCTTTCGAATTCATATTTAATAACACAAAAAACTTAATTATTGCACGAGCGTTGTTTACTCGCGTCTTGTAATTTCAGTCGTGACGTCACAAGTGACGACATGACACTGACAAGCGTTTTCGCGCTGGATTCAAAGTGGACAGAGAAAAATGCAATTATTTGATAAAAAAACTTCGCATTTTCTTAAAATTAATAATTTTTCATATAAAATAGACGTATACCTACATCATACAAAGGAATTTAAAAATTTGTCATCATGCCTATTGTGAATGGAACGTACATGATTGTCCTCTTGGTAGCAGTTATCACATCCCTGTAATCATAAAAGCAGTGATTAGCAATAATAGTTACATTAACAACAGTCATTATTCTTCTAATGTTGAGCATTTGCCTGTTTATCCAAATTACAAATTGGTAGATTGGAAGAGATATACCAGTAGTGTTGATGAATTGCTATATGATTTTGAAATCGACAGTTTATGTATTACTGACACATATCTTAGATTTTGTAGCATTTTGCGCACAGCAGCCGCCAATTCTATAGTCAGTTCTGCACATTCTTCCAATAGATCTTGTTGCATTAGAAGTAATAAGCGACCTTCGCTTCCTTGGTGGAATCAAAAGTGCGCGGAAGCTGTAATAAACTTCAGAAACGCATATGTGGAATTTAAAAATAATCCATCCGAAGAAACTTATTTGCAATTTAAAAGGTTACGGGCAGTTAAAAAACTGGTTTTAAAAACAGAAAGGCAAAAAAGTTGGTTTTCCCTTTGTGAAACTTTTAATAGATCTACACCGATATCAATAATATGGAAATTTATGCGCAAATATAATAAAACATACAATGTCAGTGGTCATGAAGACGATACATGGATTTTAGATTTTCTTAAAAAATATACACCAGATTTTGTCCCATCAAGTGAAAAAATTTTCACTTCTGGTTGTAATTCTAGTAATTGCTACATGCTTGATCCCTTTACATTGCAAGAGTTGATGGCGGCTATAACTTCCAGGAGAGATACCACATGTGGTCTTGACGGAATGCCGTATATACTTTTCAAAAAACTTAATATTTCAGGTTTAAAATTATTTCTACAAATTTTGAATTTGTTATGGGAAAATGATATTATACCCCATAATTGGAAGGTTGATTGCCTAGTACCCATTCTAAAACCTGATAAAACTAAAATGTGTCCTGATTCTTATCGCCCCATAGCTCTTACTTCTTGTGTTGGTAAATTGTTTGAACAACTGTTAAAACAACGCTTAGAATTTTATATAGAAAAAAATAGTATCTTACCATCAAATCAATTTGGTTTTCGTAGGAATCGTTCCGCTCGTGAAAGTATTTGTCAACTGCAGCTTGATATTTATAAATCCATAACAGCAAATGAAAATTTGGTTGGAGTGTTCTTTGATGTTGCAGGTGCATTTAATAGTGTAAATATAGATATTCTATGTGATGAGTTATCACAGATAGGGATTCCGGGAAAAATCATTAATTGGCTATCAAATTTCCTTAATAATAGGGAAGTATTCGTAAAATTTAATAGGCACCTTTATGGTCCTAGACTATCGGCTAAGGGAGTTTGTCAAGGTGGAATATTGTCACCTTTAATATTTATATTGTATATACATAGATTAAATTTAATTTTAGGGGCTCAAGTTAAAAATCTACAGTTTGCAGATGATCTTGTGGTTTATTCATCTGGGAAGAACATTTCGCAAGTAGTTGAGACAGTCAATGTTGCATTAACACATTTGCACAATTACTTCTCTTACCTTGATCTCACTATCAATCCATTAAAGTCCAAAGTAGTCGTTTTCGGTAAGCGGAATCATAATTTACCCGCTGTGTTGTATCATAATTGTGCATTACCCAGCTCTCTTGAAGTTAGATTTTTGGGAGTTATATTTACACACAATTTGTCCTGGAGTAATTACATTAGGAATATTGTTGCCAAAGCAAATAGAGGTTTTAATGTTTTAAAATCCTTGAGTGGAACTTACTGGGGAGCAGACCCAAAAATATTATTATTGTTATATAAATCTTTAGTACGTAGTCACTTTGAATATGGTTTTTATTGCTTTGCTGCAGATTCAAAACATGTAAATAGTTTAAATATTTTGCAAAACAAATGTTTGCGGGTTATTACTGGGGCATTCAGAAGTACTCCTGTGAACGCTTTGCAGATTGAATGTAATGTTGCACCTCTAGCTATTCGTTTTGATTTCTTATTGGAAAGATTCTTTCTGAAGCTTTATAGTGTTTCTGGTAATAGTCTTTTAAACAATCTTGTACATTTAGCTACACATACTACTTTAAAACCTTTTTATATATTACAAAGTCTTAAAAAATTTAGAGCTTTTATTGAAAATATTAACATTCATCAATCAAAACATATCCTGCCTTGTTATGAAGGTTCATTTAGTAGTAAATTTCCAGCTATAACTGTCATTATAAAGAAGAGAAAAGAATTGTCTTCTAAAGAGGATGTGTATAATATGTTGTCAGAGTGGTCAGATCACAAATTTGTATATACTGATGGTTCCAAGAATGATAGAGCGGCTTCTTTTGCTATTTATGAGCCTACTTCAAATATCGGTATAGGCATGAAAGTTGACAAAAATGCCAGTATTTTTACAGCTGAAGCTGTTGCAATCTTGAGTGCACTGAAACATATAAAAAAATCCAATTTAGAGTCTAGTAAATGGGTCATAATAAGTGATAGCATGAGTGTCCTACAAAATATAGCAAATAATAAATTCCATGCTAACACTAACTACATTATTCATCTGATTAAGGAAATGTGGGTACAATTGATTGAGTCAAATATTGAAGTTCAATTTGTATGGGTACCATCTCATATTGGCGTTAAAGGAAATGAAAAAGCAGACTATCTTGCCAAAAAAATTGTCGAACTAGAGGATTCAATTCCCAGCAGCGATAAAAGTGTTTCCATACCTTACACAGATGTAGTTAGTCTCTTAAGGCAACGCATGTGTGAAGCGTGGAGGAGACATTCATATAATTGTGTGCACAATGAAAATGTGGGTTCATGGTTTAATACTCTCGATGTCCAAGTTAATACTGTACCTTGGTTCTGTAAAAATAACATTTTTTTTAATAGGAAATTTTATTCAATTATTTGTCGTATGCGTTTTGGTCATTGCAGATTAAATTATCATCTTCATCGTCTCAAAATGGTCAGCTCAGCATATTGTGATTATTGTCAATTGCAAAAGGTTCAAACACTACATCACATCTTTTTTGAGTGTTCGTCTTTCAACATTCAGCGCCTTGTGTTGTCGGATGAGCTTCTAAAAATTTACAAAAATCCTGAAATGGTCCCGCTTAGCTTACAGGAGTTGCTTATGAATGCTTCAACTTATACAGGGTTACTGGTAAGTAGACCGCATCCTTTCAGGAGGTGATAGTATAGGTCAATACGGACAAATTTGACCCTGGGATACACTGGGCAAAAGTTAACCCGTTTCAAGATAATCGAATTTTAAGATCTTTTCTTTACAAGTCGTCTAGGTACACGTATACATTTTTATTACTAGTTAAAAGTCTCGTTTTTGCGGATTTTTGTGTGTTTTGTGGCTTTTTGGATAGCTAGATAAATGTAGATGTTTTTTAAGTATTCTGCACAAAAAAATGAAGAGTAATATTTTTGAGAAAATATCTACTAAAAAAGTAATTGCTGTTCGCTATAATTTCCTCTGTGATTTGTACAGTTTTATGGTTTGTTATTATGAAATGATTCATCTTCTATCCAAAAACACACAAAAATCCACAAAAACAAGACTTTTGACTAATAATGAAAATTTATACGTGTACCTAGACGACTGATCTTGAAATTCGATTATCTTGAAACGGGTTAACTTTTGCCCAGTGTATCCCAGGGTCAAATTTGTCCGTATTGACCTCATAGATATAATATTAATAAACAAGATTGCGCACGCTCAAAATATATATTTACGAAAATGAACTCTATTCTAACGCAATAAGGTACTAAATTGGTTGCATAATACACAGAGGCAAATCCGAGCCGAGAGGGATAGTTCGAACGGAGGCTGTTTGTCTCTTTCTAACACCTTGCCAGCATAAAAAAAATGTTGTGATCAAAAGTTTTGTCTTCCCAAAAACAATTTAATCACTTATATTTTTATCTTATTTTAACAATTGTAAGTCAACAAATTAATAACAATCGCATTAATTTATTCGTATTTATTATTAAAACATAAACAACATAAATTTTTGTTTTGCTTTTTTTTATTTTCTAGCGGTAACCCTGAACATTCTTGGCGCGTAATCAGCATTTAAAATTTTGTTTATTTTTTTTTGTATTAAATCAATTTAAACTATTAAAATGGTGAAAAAGTGCTGTGTTTCTACTTGCAAAAGTGAATCCTATGGTGGTTGCAATATATCGTTCCACAGGTTAGCTAATAATAACATTTTCGTAAACCAAACAACTAGGGTGCCCATGAATTCTTGTAACGGGGGTAAAATATGGGTGATGGATTTTAAAACTGTTGTACTATTGTTATAGCTTCCCAAAAAATGAAGAAAGGCGACATAAATGGCTCAGCAGTCTATATATGAAGTAGAAATACAAAAAAAACAGTCTTCACTTCGAATCTTCCTGCTTTTATACTGCTAATTTCCGCTAATTATTAAAAGCCTTTATTAGTATCTTAAGGTCACAAACTGCGTAAGTTAAAACTTCAATACTAATCTGTGTTTAATAATCTTAGCAAATTCGGATTTGTCTCACATAGCTTAATCTCATAGTCACCCTATTAGAAAGGGACAGACAGCCTCCGTACTAACTGTTTCACTCGGCTCGTTTTTTGGGTTTATATGCGCAGTCCTGTTTACTAATATTATGTCTATGATTGACCTATACTATCACCTCCTGAAAGGATGCGGTCTACTTACCAGTAACCCTGTATATATTTGTACAGATTCATATTGGAAACAGTTAATGACATTTAAATGTTCATAAAAGTTAGCATTACCTTTGTATATATAATTTATATATAGTTTTTAAAATATTCTATTATATTTGTCTAATTTATGGTGTATATAAATAAATAATAGCATATGAATAGGGGAAAAAGGTGAAACCTTTAAATAACATTAACTTGACGTAAAAAATACGTTGACACTGTCTTTAAAAAAAAAAAAAAAAAAAAAAATTGATATGACTTGACATGAAATTATGCCTTTAACGGCTGGATTAGGAAAAAAAAACCTGGATAATAAAAGAAGACAATGACTTGACAAAAAATTATTGATTTGACATGAATTAAACACGTATGACAAAATTTTAAAAAAATATTACGAAAGAAATAAATACCTACGAAAGACTAGGCAGTATGGTCGAAAGACTTTAGCCTGCCCTATGGGCAAAAAAAAAAAAAAAAAAAAAAAAAAAAAAAGCAAAAGATAACCTAAATGTCAAGTGTCACCTCTAAAGAAACTTTATCAAATTGTATTACGGCATAGAAATAGTTAGTTTCATCTTTAAAGATTTCAGTGTTTACAAAGAAATAAGAAAAGATGAGTCGAAATTTAAAAGCACTGATCGGTCCTTCGATCTTGAACTCTGATTTGTCAAGACTCTACGAGGAATCTCAAAAATTGCTGGATAATGGTGCTGATTATTTACATTTAGATGTTATGGATGGCCACTTCGTCCCTAATTTGACTTTGGGCCACCCGGTAGTAAAATGCTTACGCAACAAAATTAAAGATGTATTTTTTGAGACCCACATGATGGTTTCAAAACCAGAACAGGTTAGTTTCAAAACAATAAAAATACTTTTTTTTGTTGTATTTATTTTAAAACTAGACTAAAACTTACTAAAATCTCAGGTTTACAATTGAAAATTAATTGTTCTAGCTATGTTCACACATATTTTATGTTTCAGTGGATTGTGCCAATGGCAGACGCTGGAGTTAATCAATATACATTCCATATTGAACCAGTTGATAATGTTGTAGAAGTATGTCGAAAAATAAGGGAAAATGGGATGAAGGTATAACTGTTTAAAGTCTACTACTGGTTGGATGCCATTTATCAAATAAAATTTAACTGTTACACTACAGTACTATGGCAACTACACTCATTGGATTACCGGGAAAGTATTCAGGATAGTCGATAATAAGTTTTTAATTTCTAGGTTGGGCTTGCAATAAAACCAGGTACACCAGTTTCAGAAGTTGAAAAATACATATCCATATCTGATATGGTGCTTATAATGACAGTTGAACCAGGCTTTGGTGGTCAAAAGTTTATGGAGGACCAAATGACCAAAGTGAAATACCTGAGAGAACACTATCCACTACTGGATATTGAAGTGGATGGTGGGGTAGGACCAGCTACCATAAGTTGCTGTGCCAATGTAAGTGTAACAAGCTTTATTTTTTTTCCTATAAACTACACCTTTTGGGATTAGTGTTTCTTATTATCATAAATACGTAATGTGTTAAATAGTGCATTAAATATTTTAATTACAGGCAGGGGCTAACATGATTGTATCGGGAACAGCTGTTATAGGAGCAGCTGATCAGGCAGCAACCATCAGATCACTGAGAGACACTGTTCAACAAGCTATTGAGAAAAGATAATTCATGTTCCTAGCATTTGACTTGAAAGTCACACATTCTTCCATTATATTTAAGGGTTTAAAAGACATATTTTTCTACTGAGGTTATTTTGAAATAAAACTATTAAATCATTTGACGTGTTTATTATAATTAGTCAAATCTACTTAAATCTAAATTATTATCAGTGCCTGAATCTGATAATTCCACTTTTGAGGTGGGGAATGATGAACTTACAGCGATACCAGTACCTGTAAAGGCCATTGGCTCATTTGTAGCTTTCAATTTGTTTCTAAGACCTGCCAGAGTAATGAGAACTGCTTCTTCAGTTCTGATAGTTCTAGAACCTTGAGTAGGTAACACATTGATGTAATGATTGAACAGTAAATTGGCTTCTTCAGCCTTCAGTTGCTCATCATTTTCTAATGCTGCTTCAATACCATGTAACCCTCCAAAAACAATAAGTGCATGATTATATTTAACATCTCTGTCTGGCAGTTCATCAATAGGAGAACCTTTGTCAGAAGTGCCTATGGTTAAATCATACCTGCAAAAATAATTTTATTAGTTACCTACACATAAAATATTACAACAAATAGAATAATTAAAAAGTACATACCCATCCTTATAAGGACTCTGTGTAAACACTTGACTCAAGTTGTTTGCAATTCTGACAGTATATCCCCAATAAACCCCAGTTTCAGCTCTTGGAGTAGTGAGGCTGACAATCTTGCCCTTAAGCTTCTTACCCCCCTCCTGAGTAGGAAGCATTTTTACTGTTACTCTGATACCTGGGTTCAAAAGCTTGTCAGTGGAAATGTCTTGAAGAAGTCCGACATTGACTTGAGAACCTCTTCCTGGCTTCGTCTTTTTATTCATTGTAATTCCTTCCCTAGAAAAAAAGCAATATTGTCAGTAAATAGATAATTATGAACTTAGTAAACTCTTAAATAAAAATGTACAATTATTTTTAAAATTAGCTATACCTGAACTGAAAATCATTAGACATTCTCAAGTGATGTGGTGCGTCCAAGGGATTGAGGAGTCCAGCAAATTCTAAATCTTTGTGTAAAGGAAAGAAATGTTTCCTCAAGTACTGAGGACACTCCAAATATTGTAAAATACGAGCCAATTGCACACAAGATTTACGTGCAACGACGACACCATCACCATCTTCTAATTTGGACTTCTTAGTGTTTATCTTGTCGCCGATATCGTCGTAAACGATCACTTCGTCTACACAGAATACACAGGCCGCTCTGGCTATCTGACCCGCTAAATAAGTCCGCAGTTCCGCTGACTGGGCATTTTCCAATATAGAACCCGGTACAGCTATACTAACAGTCGAAATCTCGGCATTCTTCTTCTCCCGAGCAACCTCTGCCTGCACCTTAGCTTCATTTTCGCGTTCCAAAGCGACTCTCTTTTCACGCTTTACAATTTTTTCCTCATTTCTCTGACGTTTCAAAGCTTTCCTTTCTTGATTTATTTCACGCCAACTCTTGCCCGAAGGTTTGGTTGCTGCTGGTTCTGCCATAACTTTTATTTTATAATAAATAATTTATTTTTCCATGCTATAATCACAACATAACCTAAAAAATTTGCGCTCTCATATGGCTCTCATGCGCCTTGGCTCTAGAAATGTCAGTGCCAATTTTAATGTCACTGTCATTAATGGATGGATGGAAGTATACACAGATAATTTTAGTATTTTCCTATTTTTAAAACAAATCCCATTGATTGAACTTTGTAAAGTTTATAATTGTAATGCAGTGAGTGCTTTCTGATATCTTATTTCTAAGCTAGAGGTAAGTTGACTTCCATATTATAAAGGTCTGTTTAATCAAGTTAAGTAATTTGAATTTACTATTATCAGCTCAACTTTATTAAACAAAACATGTGATAACTTCCATCAATCATAACCTCTTTCAAATACTGTCAAGACCTCAATGGAATTTATTTAAACGTTTGAATTATGAATAATAACTATGATATTCTTGAATATTTTGTGAACTGAGTAGGTAGGTTACGAATGGTACTTACTGTAGCAATATCAACTAAGAAAGACCAGCAATATTATTATCTTAAAGAAAATGCCAATACTACCAATTACGATAGCTGTATTACCTAGAGAATCTAGGGCTTGCTCGGCTCGCTGTTCTCAATTAATTTGCAGGCTGCAACACGGCCAAAAGTACAGACTAGATGCATTTTCGAATTTATTATACCTACCAACAAATCAAGTAAAAAAATCCCAGTTTATTTGGCCGGTGGTAAAATTATCAACACATTTAAAAATAGTGCATAACGATAACTTAAATAAATATTCTGCTATAAGTCAAGAACTAATTAATTATGCATAACTAATTCAAGGTAAACTTGCTATCCTCAGACCTTATCCAAGAAAAGAACAATAGCAATTAGGTAATTTAAAATTTATAAACAAACTCAATACATAATTCCAATACATTAATTAGATAAGCAAGACAAGTTATAACTATTTTACATAGGCATAAAATTTTACCAGCTCTTGTTTTCTTAACTTGTCAACAGTTCACAATTATTTTTTTTATCCTAACTTTTAAAACAAGTGTTACAAGTTGCTAGTTATGTATTGTTCAAGCAAAATCAATAATTGCAAATAATATAAATTGCTTTTAGACATTTTGATTTAAATGTAATACAGGTGGGTATTACATTTACATAAGCAGTTGTTATGTGCTTGTTTTTATGTTACTTTCTTCGTTCTGTGGTGGAGGGCAGTCATTTTGGGAGCTGTCTTTTGTAAATTTGACCTTCAAAAAGTGCTGATTTAAACCTACTTTGAATAAATTACTCTTAATCTTCATCGTTCCTAATTACTCTTGAAATTATTGTATTTTTCAAAGGTTTTTGTGTACAAATGATGTACGGTAGACCGCACATCAGTGGTAACTGTCATGCACCTTAACCCAATAGTAATAAGTACGATTTTCCTATAAAACTGTTACCACTGACCTGAAGTTGACTGTACCAACACTATTATTTCATATCAATCCATAGATACGGAATAGTAGATAGGAATCAACTGATTTTCATTGAAGGCAAACAACTAAATACTACAGGCTCCTAGAGTGTCCATGTATTGGATTCATACCACCAATAGCCCTCTGTCAAACAGTATTGGGATCCTAAATCTAAGTATAAATCTGTTAATGCAATTATTGGACAAAAACACAATTTATCATGTTTTTGTTGATCACTTTCAAGTAGATCACTTACATACGTAAGCACATAATGACATGGAAACATTGAAAGTTGATGTTTGTTAATTTTCAGTAATGTTGTCATTGCAGAGCAATAACTCTAGTTATTTACATCACAATATATAATCAAGAACATTAGGGCTGACTCTTCTATGTAACCATGTACATGCTTGATAAAAATTATTTGGGTAGGTAGGTATGTATGAAGTAGATATTATGTGATTTAAAAACTGTATAACTAAAGTAATATATTTGTGTATAAACAGGGGATTAAAGTAATTAATGTCAAAAATATTGTCATTATATCTGATTTTTCTTACAAAACCCTTTTTTTAATAAGGGCACTCTGCACTCATATTCTAGTTACCCCAATTTTATGAGATGGGTAAATAGTAAATAAATATTATATTAGGTACAACCAGTTAATGAAAGTGTAGTTTAAGAAAAGATGTTTACAAACACGTCATTTTAGCATAAGTATTTTTTTTGGCATTGAACTGCAGAGTTTTCGTTGTAATTTGCAAGATAGTTTTTGTCCCTTAAATGTAAATTTCATCTTTTCCTCATTAGCTAAAGCAGCCTATAGGATAGTGACGTAAAATATAAATACCTCAGTCTCCATACTTTTTTATCCATACATAAAATATATGACAACCCTAGTGCTCTGGTAAACAAGATTGTGTTGTTATCAGGAACCCCTGCATAAGGTCAAGTGTTCGGAGCTAATATAAGCTCCCCAAGAACAATTATCACATATCGTCATTACAATAAAGTAATTCATAAGACACACACAACATGGCAGCCAATGGAAAATTAGGTAAGTGACACTCCCATAAGTGTTATAAAAATATTAATATTAGCCTCTTGTAAATTAAATAATAAATATGAATTAATTAATACCTAACACCAAAGTTAGGAGGTTCTGAAATATTTTTATTTAGTAATTCGGTACTGAAAAGAAATATGTAGCTTTGTGAGAAACCACCACTCGAACATTCTTAGTATTAGTATTATACATTTAGTCCAATCTTATACTTACGGCACAATGACATAAGTGTCGTATCGCGAGACCACAATTGATTGATCTAATGTGACCTTATTTAGAGTTGTTTTTTATTTCGTAATACTCACGTCATTGATACTTATTATTGTTCTTCCACAGCTCTTCTTAGCGTGTCTGACAAGACCGGCTTGCTGCCTTTAGCCAAATGCTTATCAGAAATTGGTCTGGGGCTCGTGGCTAGTGGGGGTACAGCCACAGCCATCCGCAATGCGGGCCTCGCTGTCACCGAAGTATCTGACATCACTAAGGCCCCTGAAATGCTCGGAGGGCGGGTAAAGACCTTGCACCCAGCTGTACATGCTGGTATTCTGTCAAGGTGAGTTCTAGGAAAGAAAAAGGTTTATTCTTGACAATGACTGTTTGACGAATTCAATTACACTAATGCCACCTCCATATCTGCTTTTCAGAGTGACCCCCTCAGACCAGGAGGACATGAAGCGTCAGAACTTCGACATGATCAGCGTAGTGGTGTGCAACTTATACCCGTTCGTTCAAACAGTATCGAAGCCCGGCGTCACCATTGCTGACGCTGTTGAGAACATCGATATCGGTGGCGTGACCCTACTCCGCGCGGCCGCCAAGAACCACGACAGAGTGACCATCATCTGTGACCCCAACGATTATGATACAGTTATTCAGGAACTCAAGCAGAACAAGGACCATCAAACTTCTCTTGATACCAGGTATGTGCCAGTCAATAACTCTGTTAAAATACTTCGAAAGATATGAGTAGTTTTTCGAAATACTAAAATCTCGATGTCATTGACAGGTCTTTCATATTAAGTTATGGAAAATTAAAGGTAATTAACATTGTGTGTATAAAAACGATTTGAAGGATGATCTTCATTTATTTCTACAAATAACTTCTCATTTGCAGGAAGCGATTGGCGCTTAAAGCATTCACACACACATCGGAGTATGATCTCGCTATAACCGACTATTTCCGTAAACAGTATTCTGCTGGACAGTCCCAGCTCACCCTGAGATATGGTAAGAAGTTTTACATTCACCTACGAGTTGGTATATTCATAAGACAGTGAAGTCTGGGATCATCAGTTCATAACATGCAATTAGGCCATCAAGCTACCTAATTTGCCGTGAACTTCGAGTGACCTCACTTTTTCCCTTACAAAAAATTACATCAAACATAGCCAAAATATGTCGCTTTTTTTCGTTTGTGCCACTCTAACCCTTGATAGTAAGTTATAAAATGGACAAAAAAACTGAGACTAAACAACAATTTCTCTATTCAGGTATGAATCCTCATCAGAAGCCAGCGCAAGTTTTCACGACCCGCGATCGTCTTCCTCTAACTACCCTGAACGGTTCGCCCGGCTTCATCAACTTGTGTGATGCATTGAACGCATGGCAGTTGGTCAAAGAGCTTAAGGAAGCTCTAGGCCTACCCGCCGCGACGAGCTTCAAACACGTGTCTCCTGCTGGGGCAGCTGTCGGCTTGCCTTTGAGCCAGGAAGAGGTATGATTGTGCATTGATTGTCATAATAATAGCTTTTTTTTTGTAAACAAATATATATGACAAAATATCTCTGAATTCATAACCAGCATAATCCGCGCTTGGCATGTATGAAAATCACGTTAGTTATTTATTATCGTGAGATGACTGGTGTCTAACTAAAATAAATAATTCTATTTCATAAGATAAGATTCAATAAGAGTACTACTGTTTATTATAAAACAATATAACAGATAAGGAAAAAGTTAAGAGCTTCGCGTTTTGTCTCTATGTTTCATATTATTCTCTTATTTAGATGTAAAATTTACATAATATATTTTTTTCCTCAGGCATCCGTCTGCATGGTAGCAGATTTACTACCGAACCTGACTCCATTAGCTTGTGCATACGCGCGGGCCCGCGGCGCCGACCGCATGAGTTCGTTCGGTGATTTCGTGGCTATATCTGACGAATGCGACGCCATCACAGCTCGCATCATCTCTCGGGAAGTCTCTGATGGTATTGTGGCACCCGGATACTCGGCTGAAGCCTTGGAAATACTTAAGAAGAAGAAGGGTGGAAGCTATTGCGTTTTGCAGGTAATTTATAAGTTATGGTCATATTTTTTTAGCAGATTCGTTTACATAAAAAATATAAACATCCAAATTAACAAGCTTCCTCTTTCTGGGAAGTCGAATTTTGCAAAATATAAGTTTTCATATACTTCTCTTTCATTCATTTATTTGACACTAGCTTCCGCCAGCGGCTTCGCCCGCGTGGTGTGTTGATAAAAAGTAGCCTATGTGTTAATCCAGGGTATCACCTATCTAAATGCCAAATTTCAATCAAATCGGTCCAGCCGTTTTTGCGTGATTGAATAACAAACATACATCCATACATTCTCACAAACTTTCACATTTATAATATAAGTAGGATGAGATCCCATCACATTACAAACATTAACTATAAAAAAAAAACATTATCTTAAATTGATCCTTAAACTTCATTTTAGATGGACCCCAACTACGAGCCCGACCTAATCGAGCAAAAGACAATATTTGGGCTCACCCTAGAACAGAGACGCAATGACGCTAAGATCACTCCGGAACTGTTCAAGAATGTCGTGACGAACAAGAATGCGCTTCCAGAGAACGCCGTGAGAGATCTGATTGTGGCTACCATTGCTTTGAAATATACGCAAAGTAACTCCGTGTGTTATGCTCGAGATGGACAGGTAAGACTTGTTATATTATATCTACTTACTATGTGAGCTTTTTAAATTCCTTAAGATATTATAATTTATTTGTAACGCGTAATCAATAAAATTATTGAGAGCTGGTGACCTTTAACAATCGAATCGTCAGATGCGCTGATAACAAAGAATGCTGAAGTGATGTAATGAACACGAATATACTATACGATGCGGCGCTAATGTCTATGCCATTTCTTAGTAATTACAGGCGATTTAAAAAAGTCAAAATGTAGTTCATTTTTCCACCGGGCTTGAACTGTGGCGTAGACTCTAGATACTTTTCCATGACTTAGCTACATACTGTTCAAATTTAAAAACAGGAAAATCCTAGTAACTAATTATTTTTGTTGTTTATTTTTTTTGCTGTGTAAATCCCTCTTATCACTGCACTTTCATATCTTATCCATTGCTCCTATAAGCAGTAGTACAAATACCGATATACACATAGTATCAGGCATTTATTATTACTTCGCATTAGCTAGTCTATAAATAATTTTATATTAGAGGAGCTACTGGCTAACTAACAGTTGCGCATCACAATTGATCAAAGGCAGAAAAATGCTTGACATGGTTGTCCAACTCTTATATAGTAGATATATACAGAGTAAGGATAAGAAACCAGCAAGTCTGTCAACCAGTCTTATCATGTAAAACAGAGTTAAGCAGGTCAAAAAAGCAGGGCCCCGATTCTCCTAAGTTAATAATGTCAAAATCTAATAGAAATCGAATCGCAATTGACCGTAATAGCAGTTTTAACCATATCGGGCATTCTGCTACTAATAAAAGACCAATCGTATTCGATTGACATTTGATTGGTGTGCGATTGGTCTGCTATTTTGATGATTTTGGTCTATACGGTAGTTTGCTGTACAATCATTATGCAATCGTAAATCATTTGCAGACAAAATGATTCATTATTGAATGACAGAAAAGGATAAAAACGTTTATTTCAAAGAAAAAATAGCGGAATGCCACATACGCTTCAATCATAATCGAGTCGGGATTGGTACTCAGTCGAATCGAGTCGAACGTCAATCGGTCGCTTAAGTAAAATTAGGAGAATCGGGCCCCTGATGCTCGCAACTCAACAACTGGTATTCAACCAGATAGATAGATCAGATATAGATAGATCAGATAGATAGATAGTCATTTTACAGTACACTGTTTGGAACATCACTTATAGTGTAATAGTTATTATAAGCACTATGAAAAGAGTGTCTATGGACATTCTTGGTGATTCTTCTCCATAAGGCATACTTGGAACCGTGCACCTAACTATTGAAGTTTCGTAAGAACCTATAATAAGTATTTATGAAACAAAAACCTTTGACTTTAAACCTTTGTGTATGTCGTGTGACTGTAAGTTGGATCTTAGGGAAAGGCTAGGCAGATGTTTAAAATCTCATTTTTTACAGGTGGTAGGCATTGGCGCTGGCCAACAGTCCCGCATCCATTGCACGCGTCTGGCGGGCGGTAAGGCTGCTTTGTGGTGGATGAGGCGCCACCCGAGAGTTCTCGCCATGCGCTTCAAGCAAGGCGTCAACCGCGCCGTGCAATCCAATGCTATTGACAACTACGTTAATGGAACCATCGGTTCGTATATACACATATTGATGTTTAATATCACGAAAATAAAAACAGTTTGATTTATTAGAGTAGGTTTTGGCGAATGGAGATGAATTCAAATCTCGTGAACGACATAGTAACTTCACAGGCTATTCACGAATGTATGACACTACTAGTAAACAAGTAATAACGCTCGCTATATGGTTCATCCAAATCTCTTCAGCTACATAAAAGCGTCTTAAATATATTTCAGAATTTATAAAATATTATAAATCTGAATCTAATAAGATTCAGGTTCGTTAATAACAAATGATTAATCAACCGAATTTATATTGTTATATAGTTAGGTTAGCTTTATAGTAGCAAGTAATCAACCTTTTTTCTCCCTAGGCTCAGATCTACCGTTCGACCAATGGAACTCTCTATTCGACGGCGAGGCGCCTGCCTTGCTGACTGAGAAGGAACGCGAAGAATGGATCAAGAAGATGGACCGCGTAGCTCTCGCTTCGGACGCATTCTTCCCATTCCGTGATAACATCGATAGGGCCGTGCAGGTCAGTATTACTAGAAGATATAATAGCGATAAATAGTCTATCTGACCATTAATATTTTCCAAATAGGAACTGAATAAAATATAAAGGCTTCAGCTTTATAAGTTTAAAGTATTGATAACATATGGATCCACCAGGCCTATGTTCAATAAGATTATGCTTATCTAAAATTTATGAATTTGTTGCTTAGTTATCCAGAATATTAAGTGTTTCTGCCATCCGGAATATATGTAAACTAGACTCATATTACAAGAAAATATTAATGTATTTGTATGTTTTCGTAGTGCGGCGTTGAATACATCGGCAGCCCAGCAGGATCCAACAACGACAAAGAAGTGATTGAAGCATGCAATGAACACAAGATTGTACTTGCCCATACCAACCTCAGGCTCTTCCACCATTAACAACATAATTAAAAGATAATTAATATTCGAATAAGGAGGAGCAATCTCCAAATATATTCTTTAAAAAAATATATTATGTACTGTCAACATCATGTTCAAGAGATGCTACCGTTTTTGTTAACACATGTATTCAAGGCATTTTTTTATTACATGGATTGTAAAATGTCCTATATACAAATTATTTCTATATACAAAATTTTTGATTTGTTGAAGATTTGGCCTAAAATGTTTTTTACTTAGAATATTTTAAGATGTTGGTATGTAATTGTTTTCTTTTTTACAAATTAGTGATAAGATCATTACATTATTCTTATTTAAATGCCTAAAATATTATACCAGGCATATGTTAACAATAAAATTGTTAATTCCAAGTAAAGTGTGATTCAATCATTCCAGTATGTAATAAGCAATTAATTTGCATTCAAATTGTCAATACAATTTGGTAATGTGTACACTTACATTATATAGTTTTCCTAATGGTTTTATTGCCAATCAAATGTATTTTCTCGATAAGTGTTTTGAAATAATAAAATATTATAAAAATTACAAGGACTTTCAATATTGAACAGTAAAATATTAACGGATGAAGGAAGCACTAATCTAATAAATCGAATTAATAACCGTTGCATGAAACTCCCCAGTAACGATAAAAGTAACTTTGGTAGGCCTAGTTTGATACCCACGTGATTTGTTAGTTTTTATGAATCCTAAACTCTAAACAGTATTTGTATGTCTCGGGAATTCCACCGTTAGGATAAGTTATGTAAATCCGCAAAATTAAGCACATATTAATACAAAAGGTGGAGTTGGTATAGACACTAAACAGTCCAGACAGCCTTCTGACTGGCCGACAACGAAGTCATAGTGATAGGGTCTCGTTTTACCCTTTGAGTCTGGATAACTAAAAAGAAAACACGAGGTTTAACATAGGTAGGAGGTACCTATTGCAGATCATTCAATTCTACAAATACTGGAGGTACCTGCGGTACTAATTACCGCATATTATGTAGTATGTCATGAAGTGCATACAAAGAGTACTAAAGTATACCCAGGTGCATAGCACGTAGCCCTAGCGAATAAAGATATAATTTCTTCTGATATATATGCAAGTACGTCATACAAAAAATAAATAGCCGTTGCAAACTTTTGGATCGTCAAAATTAGAAATACGTGCGAACACGCAATCGCCATCTTGTAAACATTCAGTGAACGTTATAGATAAACGCACAGTGGGTTACGTGTTATATGACCTATACATAAATATTATAACTATACATAGTCGGGTGCTCGGGGATTTTTGTGACTCACACGGCTGGTTCTTCCCCGGAACGATAACGTCAATGTTGCATTACAGTAATACCAGACTATGACATGGTCCCAAAAATATGGGAAATCAATATATCATGACAACTTTTTAATGTCATTACATAACCTAAAAAAGCGATATATAATTAACAAACTTATTAAAAGTGGGTTATTAAATATAATTACTAATTACACTGAATTGCTCTATCTTATCATGTACAAATAAATTTAAAAAACGACTATGAGCAAATATTTAAGACAAATGACTAATGACATTTTTTTATGGTTATAGATAAGACATACTTAAATCGTGTATTTTTTTTCTTTTGATCTAATTAAAGATATAAACATTAAGAACATTAAGAAGAAGAATTTTCCACGTCTTGTAGAGTGTTGACTCAGCAGAAAAGACGCTGCTGAGCTGCTGAGATGAGAATGCGAAGATGAATGTGGTGTTATGCGAATGGATTGAGCAAGAATTAGTATATAAGAGGACGTTTGCGAGTGACAAAGAAGCTGCGTGGAAAGGAAGGGCGTTACATGTGAGATGAAGGGTATAGAATGATGATGAAATGATGAGTATAGAAGGAGAAAGCATATAGCGTGGACCCCGAATAACATGGCGTCAATGTAGGCGGACCTTTTTGGGCGTTGAGGTTGCTACTTTCTCTTCAGACGAGAATGTTTTTTGTTCATATGAATGGATATTCACATAATGAAAATAAGTATATGTAGTCAAGAGTAACCTTCAATATATCAATATCAAAGTTTGGTTATAGCCAAACTATTTAAACGAGACAAAAAAAACTCATTAATGTATTAATCTTTTTTAATTAATCAATTTTTTTAGTATACAAGAACTAATTACGGCTCATTAGCTATCTGAGAAGCAGAGGGGTGTTTATATAAAAGCATTTTAAGTGGTATAAAAATCACAAATAACTACACTGATCTTTTATAGAAAAGTTGTTTTAAAAATTTTGAGGTTCTTATGGGGAAAATTAAAGAACAGCACATGGCAATATATGAGTACTGTCAAACGCAGATAAACATTCTCAATGTCGAAGTCGTTCGTAGTTTTTAGTTTCTGCGATGCGCTAAAATACAATATTGAATAATTGTACTGTTGAATTATTTGCAAAAAAACTGGAATATATACCTATGCGTTGATACAAATTGTGATAAACACAGTGTATTGATGTAAAAAGTTTAATTTCTTGTGATTGACTGTGCGTGATATAAGTGTGAAAATGTCTACAAGCAGTGACCACGATATGAGCGATGCCTCCAGCTCTCCCATGTCGTTTAACATATACTCTCCTCCTCATAGTTCTCCGTCGCAGCAAGTTCCTCAGCTCGCAACTGACCTCACTGAGCTGACTTGCGCTGACAATAAGCGACAATTTCTTAGACACGGTGAGTGCTCTTATTTCTCTAATACGTAAGTACTGTGCAATAAGAAGCGTGGAATGTAAAGTAGGCATAATGCTATGCAAGCTGATAAAAATGAAATTCCAACAATTTATTATCAGAACTACTATGAAAGTGCAGCATATTGACTATCAACATTCTCTTTGTTATTAATAAACGATTTTAAAAATATGTGACCTCTAAAACATTAAAATGAATTAGTACTTATATTCTAGGAACATTGGTATTTGTTTTATATGCCATAAAGTAAAAACTAGCAATATATTTTAAAACATTCATAAGTAGGTATGTAAGTCCATAAATGTGGAACTTTTCTTATTAGTATGAAATCCTTTACATCTCAACTTTGACATAGTTCAAACAGGCTATATAAATCTCCCTGTTTTACCTCCTTTGTACCAGGGAGTAAAACCAAAGTTACACAAATTACTTAGTACTTTAAAATGTGTCCAAGTTAATGATAACAAATAATTTGCTTTAATATAAACACAGGAAGGAAGCTATTGTTTTACGTTTCGCACATCAGTGGACTGAAAAAGTCACCTTATTTTAAAGAGTATAGAGCACAGAATATAACAACAAATTGTATACTACAAACTTTGATCTCATGTTAGACACTTTTTCCATATTTGACAGAAGTTCACCAAGACTATACCCAATCCATTTTTCTTAAAAAACCTGACCTACCAACTACCTTTAAAAATTGAAACTAAAACGTCCTATGAAACAGTTGTTTTAAGAAAACTGATGTTTATGTTGTTGCTGAACTTAGGTCTCAGTTGTTCAGTTTCAATATTGATTGTTTAAGTGCTTGGCAAATATGATTTACAGTAGATTGTTCATTTACTATTCTGAGAATCCAACATGCTCTAAATAAATAAGCAACTACAGTTTCGAACAAAACTAAATTTTTTCTAGATTAACTACTATAACATTGTAAAAAACTAGCGGCTTGGTATGAGTTTCACTATGTGAATAAATGAAGAACCACTCGACTGATTTTGTGCAAACTTCACATTAATCATCCTCTAAATTCTAAATAGTCTGAACAAATGAAAACTGACTTTTATATATATTTAATTATTAATATTTTTTTGTAAGTATATTATTTATAAAGACAATGAAGTTTCATCCGCTTGGTGAGGGAAATACTTCCCCTACCAGAATAAATAGTAGACAATACATTATTCTGATTTATTACCATTCAGCTGTTTGTGTGTGAAGAAGTGACAAACATACACACACACACACACACCTTCATGATATTAATAAAATAACGTAATTGTCAATGTCATTAACCAAGATGTTTTATACAGCCATGAAACCATTTCTGCGTATCACGGAACAGCCTCAGAATCACTTCAGATTTCGGTATGTCAGCGAGATGGTTGGCACACATGGATGTCTGCTGGGAAAATCTTATGGCTCCAACAAAACAAAGACTCATCCTACTGTTGAGGTAAGTTTATAACCTTGTAACATTTTCCTCAAAGTTTCTGAGATATAAAATACAGCTTCTCAGTATGATTCATGTAAGGAAGTAAACAGCAACAACCTAAAATAAATAAAAAAATACTGAGTAGCAGATAAACTGTCTTCTCCCTCTTTCTCTGTTCTACGCAACAATAGGAAAATTAACATCAAAACAAAAAAAACCCTAAATAAGGCTATAACTTAACTTAAAGTAATGAAAAAAAAAATCAAAAGTCATTTATTCAAAGTAGGCTGAAAATCAGCACTTTTTGAAGGTCAAATTTACAAAAGACAGCCCCCAAAACGCCCGCCCTTCACATATCCTAATGGTAGCACAAATATCGTCTGTGGCAAAGGCTGTGCTATGTTCTCTTTTTTTGTTTTGGTGGGAAATCCGCAAATGACCCGCCCCGAGTCTGAGACTGCCACACATGATAAAATTGCGAAATTGTAGATTACTATTGACAAAAAAAGAGGGACAGCAATAATTTTTCGGGGAAATACCCGTCGCACTCAATTAATGTTGCTCATATTTTGGTTAACTTTTAACTGACTGCCTCTTTGGTCTAGTGGTTGCAAGCGCAGCTGCTGTGCTCGAGGTCTCGGGTTCGATTCCCGGGTCGGGCCGAAATCGCTTTGTGGGTTTTCTTAAACTTTCGCAAGCAGCCCGTAGTCTGGAAGTTGGTGATTGATTCACCCGTGCATCGGACACCACGTAAATGTCAGTCCTGCGCCTGATCTCTTTCCGGTCGTGTCGGATTGCCGTCCTATCGGGTTATGAGAGTGAAGGAATAGGGAGTGCACCTGTGTCTGCGCAAATGCTCGTGCACTATAATATGTCCTGCGCAGCTGGCTGATCTCCTTAAATGAGAACAGCCGCCGTGGCCGAAATCGGCCGTGGACGCCATTATAACTTTTAAATCTCGTATTATCTTTACAGCTACTTAATTACAGAGGTAAGGCTCTGATAAGGTGTCGTTTGGCTCAACACAACAACCCTGATGAACACCCACACAAGTTGCTTGAAGATGAACAGGATCGAGACATGAGTTACCTTGTTCCTGATCAGGGAAGCTATAAAGTCGGGTAAGTGTAGCTACCTAGTAGTACCTTGTGGTGTCAGCTAATGGTGACAGAATTTTGTTTGTCATGCAGACATCCCTATGTAGATAACGATGTTCAAAATATGCATAGGTAGGTAGGTAAAGGTAACAAGATAATTTATTGAGTACTAGCTGATCCCGCGAACTTCGTATCGTTTAAACCTTCCCTGGAACTCTACAAACATTTTAAAACCAAAAAAAGCCAAATCGGTCCAGCTATTCTCGAGTTTTAGTGAGACTAACGAACAGCAATTGATTTTTATATATAAGATTGTTAATAGGTATATTTTTACAGTGCAGAGATAGCTAATGTTATTAATTTAAATATTTCGTAAAGCAAAGTCTACATTGTTTTACCAAATATTTATGTAATGATGATTTTTCAAAACTTTCTCGCTGTTTGGAAAAGTTTCACGAAATAAGAGGAACTTCTTTTTTGTCTAAAATTTATAAAAATATCTTCCTGTTGATTCCATATTAATTACCGCTCGTCCACAGCTCTCAAAATGCAACTAAATCATGAAAAATAGTTTACCACAAATACCAAGCAAAAAAGGAATCAATTGAAGGTCACATCAATTAATAATAGGAATCAGTAGTAATATGATTTATTTCATTTAGCTACAAACTAATACAAACTTATCGTAGAGGAATTTCTATATGTATACTATAAATGTCTGAGTATATAAATGAAGCTGAATAGGTACCTATAACAAATTTTTGTACAAATCACTAGATTCGGCGGGATCGGCATTATACACACTGCGAAAAAAGATGTGGCAGCACTACTATTCAAGAAGTTTTCCGAACAATGCAAGAATACGAATGTGAACTTGAAAGATGTAAGTGGAACACTTGAAATATTCTTATTCACAGATATAAAAAATAGCTTCAGATATCCGCCTCTATAAACGAATCAACAAACCTTTCATTATTATTCATAGACTTACTGTCATAAGCATCTATTATCATAACGTATTACTTAATTCTATTTAACATGCAGACTTGCAAATATTTTGGGAAGTCAATCTATAACGGACGTGTGTGTGTGTATATTTGGGTTATAATAAGGCATTGTTTAAAAGCTCCGTGTTCCTGTAACGAATCCTTTGTTTACACACTTATGTATACTTGCGATTCGTATTTTTACAAGCTATTTTTGTTTCGTTTTTAATCTTTGACTTCTTCAGGCATGTAATGGCGGAATACAATAATGTCTTTGGGTCCTCGAGTCTTCTAGACTCTAGAGATTTGTCTAGAAAGATAGCCAGACCTTACTGGTTATGGCAACTTATTTATGCTTATACATATTCTGCCATATACCTATGCCTTATGACTTGTATTACCCATTTCCACGTTTTAGCACAATCCATCCAAACAACCTCTCCAAGTCCCTGCGACACCATGGACACTCCTAGGGACCCGATCTTGCTTCGCACGGGATAACAGTATTTCCTCACTATTTTATGTATGTTATTACACATACAAACCTTCCTCTTTAATCACTCTATCTATTTAAAAAAACCTAATGAAAATCGGTTGCGTAGTTTTGAAGATTTTAGCGCACAAAGGGACATACGGATATAAGGCATAGGAACAGACAAAGCGACTTTGTTTTATACTACGTAGTGATGCTGGTTGACTCGTTAGAGAAAAGACTGACATTCTTTGGTAACAAGGCAACCAAACACTCGAGTGTGACTTGTTTGAGTCATGGCATGGCAGAGCTCTATTGGCCCTACGTAGGTAAATCGGTAAATGCTCCCAAAAGACATGCGATAATGGGGTTTGCGATTCAACGCGACCACAGTTGTGTTCGTGAAGTTGACGCGATTAGTTTACTGAGAGTTAAGCGCGAGCGCACACCCACGCGCCAGATTAAAAAGTTATGTTTATTTATTTTTGACGAATTATTTAGTTGCTTAGGTACTCGTACTGTGAGAAGACTCGAAGTGACTGTGTTATTATAATGTTCTTCTGTATAGACTGCGGTATGTATATTTTATTGTTTTTTTTTGTTTCTAGCTTCAAGTACAATGCGAGAATATGGCCAAAACTATAAATTTGAATATCGTTCGCTTGAAATTCAGTGCACATGACACTGTTACTGGTCAAGAGATATGTGAACCTGTGTTCTCAGAACCTATTCATAATATGAGTAAGTATTGTACTATTACCTACGCATAAGTTAGAAAGAAATTAGTTCTTATTGGTATAAATGTGATTCTAGTTTAAATAGCAATAGGTACCTACAATTTCATATACCTATGTCTTATTGTAGGTTGTGTCATTCTTCAGCTGCCTTGTTGTAGTTTGTTCATCTTTCAGAAATTTATTTTGTTATTTCATGTTTTTAGAGAGTGCTGCTACTAACGATTTGAAGATATGCCGCATAAGTCGGTCCTCCGGCAGTGCATCTGGGGGAGAAGATGTCTTCATACTTGTCGAGAAAGTTAACAAAAGTAAGTGAACAAGCCCCCCTTAAATGTAGGACGAAGCATTTTCTCATAAGTGCATCGATATAGCGGAAAACTTTATAGACAAGAAAGTTGTTACTTAAAAGTTTATAAAAAAACACTGGCGGTTTTCCCCCGCTTGAAATATAGCCTATTTTCATCGGGGACAGTGAAAGAATTACAAACAAAACAATAAAATCTTTCCTCTTCATAAAATTAGTGTAGATTTCATGAGTTTTGTAGGAGTATGTATCTGCTACTTTGGAAAACCCCATTATAAAATTGGTTGAACATATCACCCAAATACCGGAAGCCGTCAAAAACCCTCAAAAATCACGGCTCGTATTTTCCAATGTATAAAGTCTATTCTATTATTATCAGTATTACATACAAAATAAAACAGAGTAGACTCAAAAACTACAGCACAGGTATTCATTCAATAAAAGTAAACCCGAGAAGTCGACAAAATTATGACGCTAGATTCACATACTTTTTTATTTCGTAAAAAAAAAAAATGCAAATGCACTCATACCATACTCACTTGGTTTCTGATTGAATTCATATTGTCATTAGTATTATTGATTTCCTGTTTTATTACGATAACAGTGTTGGGATTTATGAGAATAAATTCGTGTAATGTCAATACTGGAATATTTCTCTTAAAAACATTTATCATGTTGTGAATTGGCATCAAATACCAAATACATATTGCTATAAACAATAAAATGTCGAATACTTTATTTTATAGCAACTTCTATTGAATTAAGGGAGGGCTTCTGTTGAAGTTTTTTCTCTATTAATATCAATCGTAAACGTTATTATCTTCGAATAATTAGTTCTGAAACCTTTGATACAAATTTCCTACTATGTCATTCTACTGCTCTGTACTATTACTTCATAAAAAAATATTACGATTATATGATCAACATTTATAGTGTACGTATGCATTCCTCAGAGAACATAATGATTCGCTTCTTCGAGATGGACGAGAATGGTGAAAGAGGTTGGTCTAGCTACGGCCAGTTTATGCAGAGTGATGTTCATCACCAATACGCCATTGTTTTTAGGTGAGTACTGATTAGACCAGAATTAATGTTCAAACTCAATTCTTAATAAGCGTTCCATATGCTGACTAGAACCCACTATGTTTTTCGAAGAATCCCGCTCGTCTTTGAGAGTTGCGTTTGAGCACATACAAAATATTGGAGACTAGCTTTCCGCCCGCGGTTTCACCCGCGTCCCGATCTAATTGCTTCCCGTAGCCGGATGGTGATAAAAACCGATGTCCTTCTCCTGGCTCTAAACTACCTCCCTGCCAATTTTCAGCTAAATCGGTTCAGCCGTTCTTGAGTTATAAGTGGAGTAACTAACACGACTTTCTTTTATATATACTATAGATTTTTAGAACAAACATTTTTTTTATCCTCTTGACAGGACTCCGCCATACAAAAATCCCGAGACTTCTGTCGATGTGCACGTGTTCATAGAACTAGTGCGTCCCACTGACGGCCGTACCAGCGAACCTAAGGAGTTCAAGTACAAAGCGAACCAAGCTTACAAACAGATCAAGAAAAGGAAAACCGGATCGTCTTACTGCTCTATCGGTAGTTCTTCAAGTAAGTTGATTAATTTACCTATAGCAAATTTCTACCGTTGTATCAGTTTCTGATAGCCACGGGAAGTAGGAACTATTTCGCGGACCCGGATAAAAAGTAGCCTATATATAGGCTTCCTCGATTAATGATTTTTCAAATTAGACCAGTAGTTCCTGGGTTCATCATCATCATCAGCCAAATATATAGCCAAAATCTTTTGCTTTAAATACTTTCCTACTTTATAGATTTGACAAATACTCGTAATTTGTTACAGGTGGATCTCTGAAAAGTGGCTGCGACATTCCCATATCTGTTGTCAATCATGTAAGTTATTCCAGATATATAAGTTATTTATGAGTATCCAAAGTAAACCTGTTTGTATATCACCAGGCTGTATGAATAACGGGCAATAGGGACGCTTTAGAGTTCCACAACATTGATTAGGTACTTACGTTAAAATCGTACAAAAATCTTCTCGCGCGTACGACCCGCACCATTTTTTCTATTCATAATGTCTCATATAAGTGGTTCCTACATAAAAAAAAATAAAATCTTGCGAAGTACTAAAAAACCATTGATAACTATAGAAATGGTTTTTAAAACACCACTTGAAATCTCAGATTGTACCTTTAAATACTGTATATATGTATAATTTACACTAACATGTAAAAAATACATAAGTATATCTAAAGATTAACGTATTCATAGATAATGTGTTGTAATAATTTTTTATGTTTATTTTTTAGCAAGCTGAAGAAATTATGGAGCGCGATCCCGATCCGACTTCGATGTATATCTTGCCTCAGGTTAGTTAATAAAAAAACTTTGAAGTCTGGACAATTTGCAAAAGTACATACCAGAAAATATGTTTAAGTATCATTAAGTCATAATTTTACCGATAAAAAATTCTAACTATTAAAAACATGGCTATAAACAAAATTATGTTCCTAAGTATATTTAAGTTCATAAAAAAGTAAAAAATGTGCAACACACTTTCTAAGTTTTACTACGTGAAAGCAACAATGGAAAAAAACTAACAAAAAATACAATAAAATAACCCTTAAAATACTAGGAAGGGGCTTTTGTCTAGGAAACACATGTTTCGCGTTCTATCATGTCGGTCAATATTGAGACTTACTGATCATGATTTATTACGGTACATAAATCTGTTGTTTGTTACCCGACCGCCAAGAGAGCTTAATGTACCTAAGTACCTATGTTGGTATTGTTTTATGTTCGTATATCGTAAATGTATAGTAAAACTTACTGAATCGATTTGAAAATATTCTTTCACTAGGAAGCTACACTTTCTGCTGTGATCATGGGCTAAGCTTAATCTGGATACGAGAAGTTTCCCGGGGAATATATAAGACAACTAGCCGTTTTCCCGCGGTTTCACCCGCGTCCCGTGGGAGCTACTGCCCGCACCGGGATAAAATAGCTTATGTTACCCGCAGATAATATAGCTTTCTAATGGTGAAAGAATATTTAAAATCGGTCCAGTAGTTTTTGAGTTTTGTCCACAACCAAATAAACAAAGTTTTCCTCTTTATAATATTTAGTATAGATATTCTAAGACGCAAAGGTATTTCACAGGTGCACAACCCGACTTCGCCGAACCAATGTGATCTTGGCAGCGCTCTATTCTCAGCCCCTGGGTCTGAGTCCAGCATGTCTCCGATGTCCAGCCCCATGTGGAGCGAGCCCCACAGTGTGATGCTCCCGGAGCCACCCATCGCAGACTTGAAGCTTAACTCCGCAGACTTCGAACAGATCACAGCAACAAACAACGATCCCGCCAGCCATCAGATACCAGAGGAAATTAAAAGCTTTTTGAATGGTACGTTTTATTTTATTACTGTTTAGCGCCTGTTCCCTATATTTTATCTATGTATTTGTTGTTTTGCTTACTAGGGATAGAATTTTGTTTTTAGTCCCATACGAGTTGTGTCAAAATGCTATCTCAAACAACAAATAGATAGAAAAGAACTTTGGGAACGGCTGTAAGTATTGTACTTTTTACATCCTCTTATAAACACAAGTACACTTTAAAGTACAAATTCAGCTAAAATAAGTTTTGAATCAATAAAAATGTTTTGTTTTTACAGAATACATGAAAAGTTACGGAGAAACTCTTCCTGAAGAAGTAAGTGCTAGATATAATATAAGTCGATTAAACGGTGTGTCGCGTCATTATTAAAACGATTAATATTTTTATAATTTTGTTTTAGAAAAATAGTATGGAGTTTATTCGTTCATTGCTAGTCGCTGACTCGGGACGACCAAAGGTTAGTACCATATGTTTTATATTCTTAATTTAAATGTAGTTCTTGATCAATATGTTGGTCAACGTACATGAAACACCATATAATATTTTTTACACAATAGCTGTATCAATACAAAAAAATACGTGTTAAATCATAATTCGTTATTAAATCTGTTAAACTTGAAAGTGTATTTTCCACAGTTCTATTGTTAATTAATAACTGGTAATTCAATTACAGCAAGACGCGAAGGCACATTTCCTGACACCACGAGCGCGTGAAGGCTTCCCCAAAGATGAGGGCGAACTCAAAAAGTCGAAGACGGAGTACCCGGCATTCTACAAAACGGAGGATGGCATCGAAGTTAAGAAGGTACTGCGCTTTTACCTTCCGGCAACGAATTAGTTTTGAAGTACAACGTGACATTTGATATGGTAATTCCAACAAAGGAGAATGGGAAAGTTGTATGAAGTCAAAATATCAGCTGTTTCTATTCATTTGTTTGCTGCTAATAAACTAAGCAGGAGGGTCAGAAATTATTGAATAAATACATATTTCGGTGACACTCGCACATAAGCATTATAACCGCGGTCATGTATGTATAATATATGTGCAAACAATAGACCAAATTCTCTGTTAAATAAGTCATAAAACTTTTTTCTACTGGCAATTCTCATAATTTCATGAGCGGCGACGTACGTGATGGTTCGACCTACAATACAGGGTGGCCCATCCATAGGCGTCCAAAATAAAAAATTAGAAGCTCTATGCTATGGGGTATCCGAATCACCCCCATGTATGTTCAGCGATTTTTTGTAGTTTAGGAGCGCTAGACTTGTTTTTAATTTTTTTCCGTAATTTTCATTTCAACATTGTTTTTTCTATTTTACCTTTTTTCCTAACGTTTACAGATGTTTTTTTTTGTTATTAATCATCATGATAATAGCTAACACCTGAAAAAAGCAGTTTGGCTAAACATTCTAGAACTTACATTACTGTTGGAGTTCAGTAGCCAAAAATGTTAAGGGCTTAAAAAAAAATAATAAAGGGTTTCTAAGCAGATTTCTAATTTTGAACTTCAGATAAAATTTTATTTAAGTTCTAGAATGTTTAGCCAAACTGCTTTTTTTCAGGTGTTAGCTACTATCATGATGATTAATTACACAAAAAAACATCTGTAAACGTTAGGAAAAAAATGATAAAATAGAAAAAACAATGTTGAAATAAAAATTACGGGAAAAAAATAAAACAATTCTAGCTCCTAAACTACAAAAAATCGCTTAACATACATGGGGTTGATTCGGATACCCTATAGCATAGAGCTTCTAAATTTTTCTTTTGGACGCCTATGGATGGGCCACCCTGTATAATAAATAGACAGTGCAATGTTTTGTTGTGAAATGTTGCCTACATTAAATTGTGGATCAATTGATTCTGCTCATTGTTCCGATCAAATTATATCGCGGTTTCGTAGGTATCACGTTGTATATTTATTTATTCAATAATTTCTGGGGCTCTTGGTTGGTTTATTAGCAACAAACAAATGAATAGAAACAGCGGATATTTTGACTTCATACAACTTGTCCATTCTTCTTTTTTGAAATTACCAAATCAAATGTCACGTTGAGAATACTTCAATACTCCTTCGTCGTTTTAAAGTAAAAGTCTTTGCCTTCTTCATATATATATCCTCGTAGAATCGTGATTTTCTGTTCCCATTTATAAATACGGTAGGTAACAGGAAAAACATAAATTTTCATTATCCTAATCCAAATCGAGTACCAAATCATCGTATCCCAAAATATCGAACACCTTAAATCGAAAGCACAAATAATCGAATGTTTGAAACATCGCAAGGTCAAATATTCGAATGAACAACACATCGATCTGCAATACATCGGGTGTTGAAAATATCGAATGTCCATTTCATTGCGCCTTTAATACACCATTTCACCAATCATATCAATTGTATGGAATGAGCTGTGAAATGGTCATTCGATATTTTCAACCCTCGATGTATTGCAGATTGATGTGTTGGCCATTTGAATATTTGATCTTGCGATGTTTCAAACATTCGGTTATTCGTGCTTTTGATTTGAGGTTTTCGGTATTGTGAGATTTGATGTTTTAGGAACTTGCGGAACTTTTTACTTGCGTGCAAAAAAAAACGGCCCGTACGCTTTCCTTCAGAACACGATATATAAAAATCAAGATGAGACATGCAAAAACTAATAAGTCATTTGAAGGTATGTTTCATATACTTTATTTGTGCATACTCCATACTTCAATAAACTGGATGTTTTTGATGATATTGACGTTAATTCGGACACCCTCATTTCAGATTTTTAAGAACGCAATCTCCGTTGCATTGCGTTGTGTCAAAAGCAAATCAATTTATTGTTTATTCAGTAATTGGTTATTGTACTGATTTAGTGACCATTTACCTTGAGTTTTATTGTTTTAACTCTATGTTCAAATAGTTACGACTCCAACTGTGTGCGTTTGAGTTACAGCACTGATCTAGGCTGGATTGAGTCAGCGCGAAAAGCGCAGTAAATCCAGCCTTTATCGGTGCTGCAACTTGAGCCCACTCTGACGGAATAATAACCATTTTACCATAGAGTAAAAACAATAAAACTCAAGGTAAATGGTTACTAAATTAGTACAATAACCAATTACTGGATAAAAAATAAATTGATTAGCTATTGACACAATGCAATGCAACTGAGATTGTGTTCTTAGAAATCAGAAATGAGGGTGTATGAATAAACGAGTCAATATCATCAAAAACATCCAGTTTATTGAAGTATGGAGTATGCACAAATAAAGTATGTGAAATATACCTTCAAATGACATTATTGGTTTTTGCATGTATCATCTTGATTTTTATATATCGTGTTCTGAATGAAAGCGTACGGGGTGGGCCGATTTTGCATACAAGTGTATTTGGTGTAGGATACCCCTAGCGAAGTAGTCCCAACGTCACGGAATACGGACAAATCTCGCGGCTGGCAGAACAATTATATATTTTAAAGCTTGAAACTTCTTATTTGCATCCGTCTTACAGTGGGTATGAACAATTGACTCCTGACTCCTACGAAGTTTGACTGATGGTTTTGGAATCTGGAGGCGAGGGTCTTCTGGAGGCGAGGGTCTTCTTGCGCCTGTACGACTGGCGCGAGGAGGCTCAGCGCCGGGGGGAAACTCCGCTGCCGCGGCAAGTTGTCGCGCAGCGGGCGGAGCTCCGGCGCGATCTCATGGTGGCCTTGAGGGAGCGACTGTCGCAACCCAGTGCAGGGCACGCCACCATCGTGGCGGTAAGTCCCCTCTTTGAGGAGTGGCTCGGGAGGAGTCACGGCGCCCTCACGTACCGCATGGCGCAGGTCCTCACCGGACACGGTTGTTTCGGGAGGTACCTGCACCGAATCGGTCGTGAGGAGGCGTCCGGGTGTCACCATTGTGCGGACAGCCCCGAGGACACGGTGGACCACACAGTCCAGGTGTGCCCCGCATGGGAGGGGCACCGCCGGGTCCTCGTCGAGGCTTTGGGCGGCGGCGACCTCTCGCGTCCGGCCCTGGTTCAGGCCATGGTCCGGGACGAGAGGGAATGGGATGCCGTCGCCTCCTTCTGCGAAGCGGTCATGCTCGAGAAGGAGGAGGCGGAACGCCAGAGAGTTCGCACCTCTCATCCCGGCCGCCGCGCTGGACCAGGTAGACACCATGGGCGCCGGGTGTCGCGAGATGACTCCCGGCCACCGTAGGCGTGGGTCTGTGGGCAGTGAGTTCGGGTGGCTCATCGCCCCTCTGTCTACTTAGACGACAGGCAGGGCCAAGGCCTGCCGGGGCTGCGGGTTGTTCGAAAGAGATACCGCGGCCCTGGTACACAAAAGGCCTATGACGGAACACGACGGTTTTTAGTCAGTAAGAGTCTGACACTCCCTCTCCGCTGCTAACCCACAGCGGGAGGGGTCATTCGATGATTTTTGACGTCGTTAAAAAAAAAAAAATGGTCTTGGAATACCTACTCTTCTTTCTTGTTTAACCTACGCACTCCTTAAATCCTATGAATTAAGTTTCACTTATTTTTTTTTTCAGATTGTAAAAGACTTGTGCGAAATGATCAGAAATAAAAAGGGTTTCAAAAAGGCTGAAGTCAGAAGCCGCTTGGAGAGGTTATTTGAAATAAGACTGTCAAATGGAGATACGTAAGTTTACCTATACTGGACATACTTAAAATTCTTCAAACGAACGAATCAATTAAAAGTTTTGTGACATCTAAAAGCTCATAATAATTTACAAAACTTTGCACTAATGAATTGAAGTGTAAAATAAAAATTACCATTAATAATACTATATTTTGGAAGCCAGTTCAAAATAAATAGAAAAGTCAATTATATATCAGCCATTTCTGTATTAAACATTTTTAATAATACTCTTTTTAATTCTAGATTCCTCCACATGGCATTGTGCAGTAACCAGCCAAGTCTTGAGTACATCGTGAAAATAATCCATAGTGTTAAGGCTACGCACCTCCTTGATTGTGCCAATGATAGGCAACAGACTACACTACACATCGCCGTTGTCAATGATATGCCGAAAATGGTGTCTTTGTTTGTTGCGAAAGGTAAAATGGACGTTTGTATAAATCGATAATTTAATGGCACATCGGTCAAATAAAATGAAACAGTATTTGACTTTTCCAATTACTAGGTGTCTAGGCTTTCTTTAAGCCTTACCAGTCGCCCTGAAGTTAGTAAAGATATATTTATTATTTATATTTTCTACAAATTAAAAAATAAAAACAAAAAATTGATGGCCACCGATATCGGGCACAGGGTCCAAGGCATTTAGTATTATTGTCATTTTGATATTATAAATATAGTAACGTTTGTTTCTGTTATAGGATCGAACCCAATGTTAAAGGATGACGAGGACCTCAATGTGATCCACTACGCCGTGAAGTACAAGTCGTGTCTTGAAGTCCTTCTGGACTCCATTAAGAAGAACGATGTGCCCTGTGATTTGAACGATTACAATGGTGGTAAGTTCGTGTTCAATTTAAAAAATTCTTTGCGCCAACTTCATGTAAGGAGGTAGCTTAGTATTTGAAGGTATGCTTTCTTAACCTAAACTATCATTATTCTTTTATATGTAGATCATAAAAAATTACGATTCACATTTATTTTGTGGCTGCTAACATAATAAATCAGTGTAGGTTGTACAAAATATCAAAAGAACAGTGCTTCTACTTTACCGATATACGAAGAAGGTCGTTGTTGTCCCAACCTAAAATATGCACTGCTGGGCAAAGGCCTCCTCTGAGCAGGAGTGATTGGTCTATACTCACCGCGCTGGGCATGCGTGTTAGTCAGCGTACCGGCCCAATTGGGCCTTAAGGTGTCTCCGGGTTGTTCGGGGGCTGCGGGTTGTTCGAAAGAGATACCGCGGCCCTGGTACACAAAAGGCCTATGACGGAACACGACGGTTTTTAGTCAGTAAGGAGTCTGACACTCCCTCACCGCTGCTAACCCACAGCGGGAGGGGTCATTTGATGATTTTTGACGTCGTTAAAAAAAAAAAAAAAAGGTGTCTACACGGCGCTTGTGCATTTTGAGGCATGTGCGCAGGTTACATGCACATTAAAAACGTGCGCATCCTGTAACTCGCGTATGTACCAAAGCAAAATACCCACCCGCTTGCTCTTGTGACTTGGCACTTGTCACTTGCGCATGTTAACTTGCTCCAGCTACATGCACCGTGTAGACGCACCCTTAATTATTTTATGCCCCAATGGGTTGAGTAATGTACTCTGCATCACATTATATCTAATACCTGTAACCTGTTTAACCAACCCAACAAAGATTTCAGACACATACGCGAATATTAGGAATTTTATTAAAATTACTTTTATGGTCACGGGCAGACTGCCCGGCTGCCCTATGAAGCTAATATAAGCGTGTTAAAAAACCCAATAAAGAGTACTTTATGGTTGATTTATATTAGGCCGGGACGTGGCCGAAAATCGATCTCAGTGTCGTGCACTTGGAGAGGCCTATGTCCAGCAGTGGACTGCTATAGGCTGATGATGATGATGATGATGACGGGACATGGCCGAGGCGTGCCGTGTACGTGGCTCGAACGGGACACGGACGTGAAACGTTACATACATTTTGTATGACGAGCGTCGTTTGTGGCCCGGACGGGCCACGGACGGGCTTTTACTTCATACAAAATGTATGTAACGTTTCACGAGCCACGTACACGGCACGCCCCGGACACGGCCCGGCCTAATATAAATCAACCCTATAAATCATCCCTTATGCTGTGTTTTGTACAGAGAAGCAGTCAGCCCTGCACATGGCGGTGGTGTCGGGCTGGGCGGGCGGCGCTCGGCTGCTGCTGTCGGCCGGCGCCAGCTACAGCGTGCGCGACGCGTCCGGCCGCACGCCGCTGCACCTCGCCGCCTACGACGACCAGCTGCCCGTGTTGAGGACGCTGCTCGAATTTATACCCCCGGTAAGTCTTAAGCTGATATCAGACGCTTCTGCAAGGCTAAGGCATGCCGGGTTAGCGGTATTGTTCGAAAAAGTTACCGCAGCCTGGTACATAAGGCGATTAACACACGGCACCGCGCACCGCTGCGGAGGGCGGTGGCGCTCGAACAAAAGAGCACCGCTTGAACGCGCGGTCAAGCGGTGTACGTGTGTTAGGCATCAACGGATTTAATACAGGTCAATGCGACATGAGATCCGCTTCACCGCCTACCGCGGCGGTGCGCGGTGCCGTGTGTTAATCGCCTAAGACACCATGGGCGCCGGGTGTCTCGAGTTGACTCCCGGCCACCGTAGGCGTGGGTCTGTGGGCGGTGAGTTCGGGTGGCTCATCGCTCCTCCGTCTGTATAGACAACAGACCTGTGTCGGAAGCGCGCGTTTTTCCACGCGGTCCTCAAAGAGATGGCAGCAACCCCAGTGGGGCCTAACAGGGCCAAGGTCCGCCGGAGCTGCGGAATTGTTCGAAAGAGTTACCGAGGCCCTGGTACATAAAAGGCCTACGAAAGAACATGGTGGGTTTTAGTCAGCAAGAGTCTGGCACTCCCTCGCCGCTGCTAACCCACAGCGGGAGGAAAAATGTGATGATATCCCATCAGAAAAAAAACAGACGCTGCTATTTCCGTTCATTTTCGCCTTTCACTCGATATGAAATATCTGAACGTTAAATGAAACACGATTGCGAAATGAATTCGTTAGTGAAATGATCCACCGGCGCACGTTGGATACTGACATATTTCATTTCGGTACGAGTGATATCCAAGTTTTTAAGGCAATCTTGCATTTTTTAAATAATATTCAAAAAATAAATGTACTATATATCGAATATTTTTTGTGTCGTTCGAGCCATCATTTGTACAGCTTACATACATAAACAATATTGCTTTTCAAGTGCATCAGAAAACTCATTTTTTTTTCTTTTCTAGAGCGAAATTGACGTGATGGACGACGCTGGAAACACGGCGCTACAAATCGTCTGTGGCGGCACGACCGTCAGGGAAAATTCTGTAGAAATAGCACGACTGTTGCTTGAGAAGAAGGTATGTATCACAATGCGCTTATATCAGTCTCTAACTGCGGATTCCAATAACCTGTCTATCGATTTGCTTACTGGAGAGAATGTTAAAATCTTTTCTCTAAAATCGAATCTTCAATAGATTGGTTAATGAAAACATCCAAAAAGAAATAGACCTAGTAGATGTTAAAAACCATGGAGAACAAAATGACTAGAAGAGATGCTGTTTTGGTCATGCCCGTTCTTAGAAGGCTCCTGAACTACCTAGATATATATATGGCGTCTTAGCTTATGTCTCCTCTTTCCCACGTAAAAACAGTTCAAATTAATATCTTAATCATAATTTTGTCTATATTTCAGGCGTACCCTCTGAAACACGAGGATTGCAACGAGTCCGCGTGGAGACTTGTCAGGAAGAAGCCAGAGCTCAAAGAGTTGATGAAGGCTTACGTCACGTCCGTAGAGTGCATCGACGAAGACGACATTAAGTCCGAACCGGAGGACGATTTCGAGTCTGCTGACGAAGGCGTAAGTACTTTGTGATCATGGATATTATTTATTTCATTTAAAAGGCTGTTCATAATTCATGAGCTCTAGCAAATTAGAGAATTTTCCATATTGAAAATTCTTAGCTACATCTGCCACAAATGACAACAAATGAAATGTTGACCACGATCACTCTGCAAAGAGTGCTACGACTAAGATGATGATGGTTACCTTACATTTAACAAACTTTGAACTTTTGGAAAACTACCGCTACATTCTACTGTTACAATTTTCTAATACCTTTAGTCCGTAGAGGATGCAAGTTGTTGTGCCTTTAGAGGATTCCCCTGTAAACTTTATCTAGAAATAGGCTAATCGAATTCGGTACTTTTAATGAACTGTAACGAACTGTCCAAAACGGTTACTTTCTATGCAATTTGTATGAAAATGTGAAATATGACGTCTCAGATTTTTCACATCAAGCTGTGTACATAATTTCTTTAAAACAACGATAAAAAAATAAATATTATTTTTCCATTAAAACGATAAATGAAAGTGGCATTATTTTGAGATGCTGTTGAGTTTGAATGTGTGCGTGACAGCCCAGAACGTTCTAGCTATTTGTTACATTCTTAGTTGCAATACAGACCTCATGTGCTACCATAGACATAATATTAGTAAACAGGACTGCGCACATAAACCCAAAAAACGAGCCGAGTGAAACAGTTAGTACAGAGGCTGTCTGTCCCTTTCTAATAGGGTGACTATGAGATTAAGCTATGTGAGACAAATCCGAATTTGCTAAGATTATTAAACACAGATTGGTATTGAAGTTTTAACTTTCGCAGTTTGTGACCTTAAGATACTTATAAAGGCTTTTAATAATTAGCGGGAATTAGCAGTATAAAAGCAGGAAGATTCGAAGTGAAGTCTGTTTTTTTTTGTATTTCTACTTCATATATAGACTGCTGAGCCATTTATGTCGCCTTTCTTCATTTTTTGGGAAGCTATAACAATAGTACAACAGTTTTAAAATCCATCACCCATATCTTCACTCATTACAAGAATTCATGGGCACCCTAGTTGTTTGGTTTACAAAAATGTTATTATTAGCTAACCTGTGGAACGATATATTGCAACCACCATAGGATTCACTTTTACAAGTATAAACGCAACACTTTTTCACCATTTAAATAGTTTAAATTGATTTAATACAAAAAATGTAAACAAAATTTTAAATGCTGATTACGCGCCAAGAATGTTCAGGGTTACCGCTAGAAAAAAAAAAAAAAACAAAAAAAATTATGTTGTTTATGTTTTAAGAATAATAATTTATATAAATAATTGATTCGTATAATAAATTAATGCGATTTTTATTAATTTGTTGACTTACAATTGTTAAAATAAGATAAAAATATATGTGATTCAATTGTTTTTTTGGGAAGACAAAACTGTTGATCACAACATTTTTTTATGCTGGCAAGGTGTTAGAAAGAGACAAACGGCCTCCGTTCTAACTATCCCTCTCGGCTCGGATTTGCCTCTGTGTATTATGCAACAAATTTAGTACCTTATTGCGTTGGAATAGAGTTCATTTTCGTAGATATATATTTTGAGCGTGCGCAATCTTGTTTATTATATTACATCTATGTGTGCTACACCCGTCTTTCATTTCATTCGCTAACTGTGAAGTCCAGAGCAGTTAAAACTGAACCTAATTAGTGTGCAAACAGATGCTTTGCTTTGCTATGAAATGTCAAAATCCTAGTGAAATAGCAGATTGTAATGTGTTGGCAGGAGTACTTGGAGACGGGTCTGGCGGAGCTGAGCGCGTACAGCCGCGAGGTGGCGGCGCTGGTGGACGGCGCGGCGGCGTGGCGCGAGCTGGCGCGGCGCCTGCGCCTGGACGCGCTGCTGGACTGGTACGCCGCGCAGCCCAGCCCCACGCTCACGCTGCTCAAACACCTCAAGGTAACACAACTCTTCACTATACTTTCTACACTCTACTCCATTTGTATGTACTTTCTAAGCATATCTTGGACACCAAAGTCTGTGTTGCGGATGGCACGTTAAACTGTAGGTCCCGGCTGTCAGTGATCATCTTTGGCAATTGTTACGGGTAATCAGAAGCCAGTAAGTCTGACAACCAGTCTTACCGTTAGTTATCCGGGCAACCCAATACAACGGGTATTGGGTTTCCCGGATAACTGGGTTGAGGAGGTCAGATAGGGCAGTCGCTCCTTGTAAAAAAACTGGTACTCAGCCGCATCCGGTTTGACTAGAAGCCGACCCCGACATACTTGGGAAAAGGCTCGGAACATGATGATCAATGATGACTCTACTCCGTTGGGGTCTTATATAACAACAATTGATAAAACATGTCAAGCTTGACCAATGCAGTTCGTAAAGAAACCAGTAAGGCTGCGTGATAAACTCACAGATTACAATCCCTACTCAAATAAAATTGGTTAATATATTAATACAAATAACGTACATAAACATTGGTATATTTGTTTACCAGATTTTTTATTCCGTTATGTTTGAGTAAGGTGACCCCTAAATACCATTTAATCCTCCCAATAAAAAAAAAACATAAATAAGGTATTTTAACCAAAACCATATTTTCAGGAGTCTCGAGATGACATATCTTCCAAGTCCTTGGCCTTGATTTTGGAAGACATGGGACAAATTGAAGCGGCACGTGTCATAAGGAGATATATCGATTGACAAGACCCAGCGTACTAAAATAGTTGTACTTTAAACTAGACTTTTGTATTAAGAATGTTGAATGAATCAAATTGATTTATGTGATAATTTGGATTTAAAAAATATATTTTTATAATTAAATTTATTGGATTCGATAAAAATAAGATGTGATGAAAACAATGTTGTAATGACAAAATGTTTAATGTTGCATGTTGAATGTTGAGTTAAGCTATGAAACCAAAACACAATCTTGTTTTTATCACTATTTAAGGTTTAAAAGCTTGACACAGAAATATGTTCTGTTACAGAATTTCGTTTATAACAAAGAAAAACTATTATTATAAAAAGACATGTTAATATCTGGGAGAAAAAGAAAAACTGTTGAATAAAAAAAAAAAGAAAGTCTATGGAAAATGTTGCATTTTTATTGATAGCCAACTAGTTGGCAGATTTGTGGACAATCAGGAGGGCAATCTTTAACTTGCTTTGCTTTTTTAATTGTACAAGTTCAGTTCACACAGTTCTGAAAGCACCAAAGTGTCTTACATGTATAGAAATAAGCACAATAAACAATAAGTACAGTAATTTTACTTTAGTACGACGAAGGATTAGGTTATAATGTTTTCTTAAGTGTTATCTTAAACATTTTTCTTTATATGATCGTTGGCTACCTATTTTCTATGTAATACGTTATGGTCGTCTCATTTTTGTAAAATGATGGCCATATAATTGTTATATGAGTATTGATCTCCAGAAAGCAGAAATTCAATGTTCATTTATTTTTAAGTTAAATCAATTGTGTAATTCTTATTTCTAATCTATATTTTAAGTTACATTTTATTTGTTAAAACTTTTGTTTCATTTTTTTTTTACAACTTTCGTGAATCATTTTCTTTGTACTAAATTGTACATTTTTTCTCAAAATATGACTAATTATTATTGATATGAGCGAATGTGCTATATTAGTTATAGGTAATTACGTTTACTCAATAATTTGACCTGTATAATAAATTGTTGCTCAGTCGAAAATACAATATGTAATTGTTGAAGTCTATGATTGTTAATTAAAATCATAATATGCAATGTGTTGAGGCTTCATTTACTTATCTATTGTAGCTTGATACTACACCGTTAGTTTGTTATTGTTTTGGCAATAATCTTTCGACTGTGCTGTTTTGCACGAACATAACGGTCTTCAATGGACAGAATCAAGAAATACTGGCCCCTAAAATAATTTTTAATCTCCTGCACCCCAAATCAAACATTTTATAATATGAACGTATTTTTAATTAAGACCAAATTGTAAAAGATTTTTTTATTAAAATATTTTAGTTAAACTTGTATTTTTTTTATTGGGCACATTTGACTGAATAGAACATTTATTGTGTGAAGGTTTTTGCATCTTACATTTTGCACGAACGAGTTCTGGATATTATGAAGGCGACACGGTTCCGAAATCGAACACACTGAAGCCCTTTTGTGACAGATTCCGACCATTATCGTGGTATGCATTATAGGACAAACAAGGAATAACACTGCTTCTGCTATTGATATGGAATGTTGCGTATAATAGAATTTTATTTTGCTAAAATGGCTTTATATTGCTATACAAAGATCTTAAAATAAAGCAAAGCTCAGTTATATTTTACCATTCGGACTAGGGTACCTATGCAGGCAGGCAAGATGATACTTCAGTCAACCTCAGGACAACCAAAACCTTTTAGTTTTGTAGTCATTGGCTAGTGCTATAGTATAGTATCACATACGCCTGCACTCACTGTATCATGTATGTATATTTTATAAAAATAAGTTATCTTAAGAACTAGTCGCTAAAATTGCAAAAAATGGGTAACGGGATTAACGAGGCTAGTTGAATAACGCATAACGCTTTTATTTTTATTTCCATACAAGAGATATGGTGTAGGGGTGGTTTTGCATCTATGGTTCATCTGTAGTTTCCATGTGTCTATGTCCATTGTTCAGACCAAAGACAATCCGACTGACATTGACAATTGACATAATAATAAAAAAACGCGCGCCGCAAGCTAACAGGTGTTTTTGTTTGAGATAATAGAATATATCGCCGGTTGATTTGGTTCGCCTTGATATTAATTTCAACAACTTGGAACAAACTATTATTTATCATATTAATATGGCCAGTGGTGGTTTTCATCTTCGTTTTGGTGATGGCCAGACTAAAATAGGTAAATCATTTATATTTATCACATACTATAAAAGAAAACCCCTTCTCATAAAAAAATGTACGCCCTTAAAATGGGTAAGTAGGCAGATAGTTCATAAAAAATCCAATTAAAATTAGTTTCAGAAAATCGTGATGAAACAATCGAATCGCCGTCAAGAAGAACGACCAGAGTAAGAAACAGACCAAAGAAGTTCGGTGATTTCTTAGACATAACACCAACCAAGCGAAGACCATACAAGGACATCAGCAGCTCTGAGGATGAAGCAGATGTTGATGATGGCAGTGCTCCACAGAAACCTACAGGTTGGTTTAATATTCAGAAGCCATAATAATGCATTAACTAGCATTCAGAAGCTATAATAATGCATTAACTAGCGTGATTAAATAAAAACATTGATAGATGTGCTAAAAGTATTTAATCACAGCAAAAGGTACTCTATTAGGTCTGAATTGTCTCTATGCTAATACTGAGTGCATATATGGAATTACCAACTGGTAACTCCATACCGGCCATCTTTGGTTTGAGTAAAGCATTTTCCATCAGTTTAAAAAAAAATTTGATTCTAATATCTAAACTAAGATAATATAATATCTAATGTCCACAATATTTTTTATACAGCTTTGTTCAGTGAAGATGATGTGGAAGGCCAGGATATGTTTAAGTTTAAATCCCGACACACCAAACAGGATCTACAGAATAAAGTAAAAGCAGCTATTAGTAACTCTCCCAGAGGTGTAGATTCACCAATGAAGACGCCAAGGAAACTGCTACATTCAGCAGTCAATAGTCCATTCTCTTCAGTAGTTCGGGCCACACCTAAACAAGTTAAAGATATAATAAAGAAAAGTAAGTAAACTTTTAACAGATATCATATTTCGTATTGTTCTGTTTCCAAATTCATAATATTTAAAGTTGTGTTTCATGTCAATTCATGCAGTTCAAAGTTTATTTAAATTTTTTCAGGAATTATTCACGAAGTGGAATCTGATAGTGGTGACAGTGATTTTTCTGGGGGCAGCAGTGACTTTGTGCCTGAAGAAAGTGATCACGATGAGGTAGTAAACACATGAAAACCTATTTGTAGAGACTATTCCAAAGAAATCTGCTTAAATCTAAATGTTATTTCAGACTAATTCAAATTCATCACCAGCAGCATCTTCAGATGATGAAGAAGAAGAACAACCAAAGAAAGCATTAGGCAAGGCTGTAGAAAACAAAGATAATAAGACCAAACTGAAAGATTCTGAATATTTTGTCACCCCCGATAACTATTTCATGATGCATTCCAGTAAAAAGGTAACTTTATATTTGCAGTTACAGACTACTTACTACCATGCTATATATTTGTGAACATGTATTGATAAAATGTTTCTTTAATTACAGATCGCTACTTCAGATCATACTTTAGCACGACTCAAAAACTTGAATGTAAATGAAAATGAAATCGATGACATTCAAATATCACTGGAGCACAAAAAGAGTATAAATGAACTCAACATAACATATACTCAACTGTTCAACAAATGGCTGTATGTACTAAGTGAAAACTTTAACATTATACTGTACGGAGTTGGCTCAAAACGCTCTGTACTTCAACAATTTCAAAAACAGAAACTGAAAGACTTTCCATGTATTGTAGTCAATGGTTTTTTTCCAAGTTTAACCATTAAGAGCATTGTTGAAACGATTGTTATTGATCTGCTAGAAAATAGCCATGTGCCCTCGAATGTGGGAGACATTGTAAACTTAATTGATACTCAGTTGTCTGAAAATGGTGTGGATCTATTTCTCATAGTACACAATATAGACGGCACTATGCTGCGGAATGCTAAAGCTCAGTCAACATTAGCTAGTATATCACAAATCAAGAATGTTCACACTATTGCAACCATTGACCATATAAATGCTCCATTATGTAAGTATTCTACATTTGTACATATATATCAGCATCTATGAATCTGCCATACAACCTTTAGTAAGAATCAGTTAAACTGAGTAGAAGATATATTCTCCCGAGGTTTACAGACTCAATCCTTTATTGCACTTTTAGTAAATGTTTTCCGTTTTTTTTTTCAGTATGGGATCACACAAAACTAAGTAAATTTAAATTCACATGGTGGGATGTGACAACGTTTGTGCCATACGCGGAAGAAACTTCATATGAAAATTCATTGATGACGCATCGCAGTGGTGCACTACAACTGTCTTCTCTGAAGAGTGTTTATCAATCGCTCACTACAAATGCTAAAGGAATCTTTAAAATAATAATTGAGTTTCAATTGGAAAATCAAAAACAACATTACCAAGGTAGGTCACAACATTTCAGTCATTCATTATTTATCAATATGTCAGCTGTGTAGCTAAACAGTCAGTATCGAAATGTATAATACGTTGGAAGCGCGACCACGAGCAACTGTGAATTCAGTAGGCTATCTTAGGGGATGGCGTCTAACGAGGCAGGGCTCTTATAATCTGCTAATGGGTGTTTTTCAGAAAAGAATACCCTGTGACGCACAGGAAATTTTTTATTTTTATTTCGTGAATTCTATTATATTTACTCTAATATTAAAGAATATATTGTTAACTAGCTAAATCTGCATTTTAAATTAAAATTATAAGATGATTTTAAGAAATATTAAAGTTTTTCTGTCAGCGTATGATGCATAGTATTCCTGAACGTCACAAAATATAATTAATTAAAAATAAAACAAACAAGTATTAAAATGAAATCAACTTATAGTAGCATAAAGATATACTTAAAATCTTTTAAAAACAAACAAAACGATAGCATAATTCTATAAGATTATTAAATAATCAGCTAAATAATTTCACTTTCGTCACTTCTTGGACACATCTCACTAGAAAAGTTGTTATTACTAATGATATCCGCTACAATTTCCAAAATCAAGCCTAGTGAGAAATTTTAGATACTAACAAAATACTATGATGCCAAAATAAGCGCTATAAAATGAAAAATATATATTTTAAAACCATTTTGTAACATCCAGAATATGGGACAGTGACTATTATGAAAATTTCGTGATGGATAAGAATAATTTGAGCAATGTCCACACTGCCGTTTTCAAAACACAATTACAAAGAATAAAGTATTATAGTTCGGCCATTCAGAGAATGCGTTCCTGACACGTCGCGATTGAACTGACGACGTAATAACATTCATTGATTATTGATATAATAATGTTGTTTTAATGCTCCTCAATTGTTAAAACGGTAAACAACCAGCAAAAATATTTTTATCGTAACTGCAACGCCATTGCAAAGTTACGTCGTCAGTTCAATCGCGACGTGTCAGGAACGCATTCTCTGAATGGCCGAACTATAACTCACAAATTTTTTAGATATAAACCTTTACACACACATATATAAACAAAACCGATTAAATGTAAGCCTTTTCGTTTGATACCTACCACACGCGCGGACAGGACGCTCCCATAAATTATTTAATTGTACACTAAGCTTTACAATTCAAGATCGTTACGATTTTGTTCCGGTAGTATGTAACGTGACGCACAGGAGGTGACGTTTTCATCTCACGAGACTTTTAAAATTGAAAATAACTAATATTTATTTAAACTACCTTGTTTTTAGCCTTACTAATCTAATAATGATGAGTTGTTTATGTTATATACAGTGTTATAGAGTTAAAAAAACAATTTATTAACCTTTTAAATACTGCCACTATCCGGACCAAAAATTTTGCGCGCCGATGACACCAACATTGTCGTCACAGTTTTCGCCTTAACTGACTTTAAAACGGCAATGGCGGAATCCTAATACGATCATAAAGTTGCCAAGAAGGTAGAAAAAACACAAATTAGTAGATTTTGTCTTCAGTACGATATCAAATTCACCGTGACGAAACCGGATTTTCCGGAACAATGATTTTCGTAGGACAACATTAAAATAATGATATTTCTTAAAATAACAATAAATGTATGGCATAAAAATTAAAAATACGTTTTTAGAAATACAGAAACTAAGTTCAAAAACTTAAACATACCTAAAAACGAATATTTTAGAAGTTAGATGTATTTGAAATCTCCAAGAGCGCCATGGGACACACGATATTTATACGTCCTCTTCAGGTTTATTTTAAATATAAAAATAACTATCCACTTTTTATGCTACATATCGATTTAATTGTACATTAAAATATATACCTAAATTAATCAAAAACTCACTTTCACACGTGCCATATAAAAAAATCAAATTAAAAATGTTTGAATGTGTGGGACAGGCCCATTTTGCTAGGGTCAAGTTTTCTGAAAAACACCCTAATGTACTTATATTGCCGATTACACTGTCAAAAATACTAACGGCATTTATTTTGTTTTTGGATTTCAGGACTGCCGTTCAGGGATTTGTATTCCAAGTGTCGGGAACAGTTTTTAGTAAGTTCTGATCTAGCTTTAAGAGCTCAACTAACTGAGTTTCTAGATCATAAACTAGTGAAAATGAAGCGAACATATGATGGGAGTGAAAATTTGGTAATACCCATTGACAATGTATTAATGCAACAGTTTTTAGAACAGCAAACTAGTGCTAACTGATTATTTATTGATGAACTAAGCCTGCTATAAATTTAACTGTTTTTGATAAGGAGTAAATAATTAAAAAACCTGAGTTATATTTAGCTTTTATTTTACAATCCCAGAAATAAAGTCTTAATAGGATTATATATAATATATATCAACAGGCCAAAGTTGTAAATTACTTAAACTTAATGACTTACACAATATAATAAAATTATTAACTAAAATTCTCTTCAACATATCTGGCACGTTGACCATGATGCATCAACCAAACATTTCATTGATATTCATAAGTGCATTAATTGCTATTTTTAAAATTTAAAAAGATTGTAGAAAAATACTCTCTGAACTCATCAGACATCAAAGATTTGATCTAATTAATCAGATTACGATATTTTACTACGCCCATTGAAAATTGTTTCTTGTCTTACTGAAAATGTTCAGTTATCATTAGTGAGATTACGAATAATTTGATATTGCATTTTTGAATCCCATTGTGATTGATTGTATCTTGAAATTTATTAATCTGCGCATTTAAACAATATTGATAAAATATTGTCACATTAACCTTTGACCGCCAGGCTACTTACTGCTATCTTACTAAAATAATGTACTCAAAACATATTTCTTTTGGACTAGCGTAGATCTGGCTAAGCCTTGACGGTACATTTTAGGGAAAAATGTGTGAAACCGCAGTACAGCGGCAGCGTTTATTCCGCGCTAGTTCTTAAAAATATGGTCAATTGTCACGGGATTCTCCTCTTAACTAATAAGTAGCTAAATCCGGAGGGAAATAGCACGTCAAATTATAATAAAAGCACTCATTAGATTGTACAAGCATCCAATCATGGTATTAGCTGCATTGTTCATACAAAGCCGTGGCGGCATAAAGGTTAATAATACAGAACTATAACAGTTCTCGCAAAACTCAATGGCGGTCGGCAACTGAATTCCGAGCAAAAGAATAAAGCATACCTCCCTCCGCCGATGGCTAAAATTGGTATTCGGGTAAAGTCTCGCGCAATACAGACAGAGAGTTTGGCGAGAATATAACAGATTTAGCGATAAATAATTCTGAGAAAATACAAATAAATATTTATGAGGGCATTACTTTAGCTTTTGTTCTTGTAAAAATATTTAAATCTCCCTCTTTTACCTTATAAACTCGAAATCATGGATGTTGTTGGATATTCCACATTATTATCATAATTATAGTAAATAATTTTCTACACGAAAATTGACACCAATGTCATAGATTTTAAATTTTTTGTATGTCTTTATCAGTCTAACTTGGTCATCAAAAAACAGGCGGCGCCCATATCAGAATTGAAGTTGTATTTCCAAGGGCAATTTTGGAACAGTTTTTTCTAACAATTTACTTATGTTCTTTTCTTACAGCTAATTAATACAATTCATCATAACTGTAGATCAAATGAGAGCTATTTTAACCTATAATCATGCACTTCCATTTCAATGATTAGACTAAAATTAAGCATATCAATAGAATAAAAAATGATTATTACATAAACAATTTAATTGAAACATTAACTGTCGGACAACAAACTACAGATTTCACACAATGTCCATTGGGACATCAACATTAATCAATGATAGAAAAAACTTCAAATTGTACGACGTCCAGGGACGCGTTAACCACTAGAGTGAAAGCAATTTAGTCTAGCCTCATTGGGTATCGGGTATCGATCTCACGAATGACAACTAGTCTACGGGGATGACTGAGGGTTTTCGTGATTGTGAACAGGTTTATTGTCCGATGCATCGGAGCGCTGTACACTTACAAACTAGTAAGATAATTCCGCTTAAGGCAACACTCAATTTTCGTCGTCGTCCTCGTGTTTCCGTTTTTTACCCCGAGTGCTCTCTTCTGGCTCTCCGTCTGCATTCTCCTCACCATCTGTACGATAAAAGCCATGGTGTAAATGATTTTGCAATGTGGGTATGTTTTTATTGAGGTTTGTATAGATAGATGAATCATTGTACCTTGTACTTTAGAATTTTGATTTCCCTCACGGTCGTTTTCTACTTCCTCGTCGTCTACATCCTCGTCATCTTCCTCTGCGTCGCTTCCGTCGTATAAAGAACTGGCAGAGCTCTCCTCTTCTGTTGAAAGACAATGTCAAAAAATTCATAACAGGGACCTTCATTTAATTTTAAATATAGTAGTTACAACATGATAAACTACTTCTGATTGATTTCAACAAATATTAGATTTTTACACAGCAGCACTTACCAAGATTATCATTGTAGACTGCACTGAGTGAAACATCCTCATCATCCTCCTCTTCTTCTTCCACATCTGTACCTGAAACAAGTAAATACTGATGTAAATGTATACAAAAAACTACATTTTTCACATATTTCAGCCAATTAAATGATAAATACCAATCCAATCCACAGAGAAGCTACCGAGTCTCTTTACATACACAGACAAATGTTACACAAGCATCACTGACAAAAAATAATGATGCTTACTCTTTAAAAGAAAACCCATGTGGAATAGAAGACCATAAACAGTGTATAATATCATTGGAAGAGAGGTTCTCTCGTCTGCTGGTCTTTCTGATATGCTATCATCATTTATCACCAACGGACCCAAATCTATGTCCAAATCTGTAATGCAGTATTTAATAAACCCTCTCAATGAATGCTATTGGCTGATCTTGTTTCATTTAAAATAAGCATAGCATTCAGTTATTGATGTGATAGTGTCATATGATTGATGCATGTAGTTTTTACAGAATTGAGCAGTGTAAGCTTTTATAATTAAGAAATTAAAATTATATGTCCATAGAGGAAAAACCGCTATAGTACCAGCATTCTAACATAAGCTTCTATTGTCGCCAGATATTGTTTTTGAGATGGAAGTGAGAATTGGTTCGCAGGAAACTTAATGACTTTTTTTTCCGTCAATAAAAAAAAAACGATCCACTTCATTTAATATTGCATCAGTAGTTTGGCGTGAAAGCGCGTTAGACAGTGTTTCTTCCGCATTTATAGCATTAGTAAGGATAACAACATTAGGAATGATTGCAATATCAAATGAGTATGATGATACAAATGATGTCATAATAAAAACTTGAGTGATACTCCAGTTGGGGTTCACTTTGAATGATAGTGTAATAACACAAATATTACTTATTTTTAAAATGCAACAAATTAATTAATTTCTTGTTATTAAGTATTAACTTAGGTAGAGGTATTAAAAAAGGATGGGAAAATAACATCATTTAAGATTTAAACAATCTCATTGTGAAAATGTATACTAACCGTCTTCTTCACTCTCATTATCTCCATTTAATTCATCTTCTTCCTCTGCATCACTGTCCTCAGCTTCTCTATCTTGTTTGTCAAATCTGAAATTAAAATTTCAATAAACTCTTGTGAACTTTCCAATGCAAAAACATATAAAAAGTCTATAAAAGTGCATGATTGTAATATGTAATCTTACGGCTAGGCATGTTGCATGCCTTTGTTTACAATTAATAAGTTATATTTAAAAGTAAATTTAATTGAATAAGTGGTTAACTTACCCATCTAAATATTTTAAGGAGGGGTGAAGTGCGAACACCTTACTCCTGTATTCGTCAATACTAGTGACTTCATTGTTAAACAAATCAAGATTCTTTAAATGTTCAAAGTCCTCCAATGGCTTGAGAGTATCTAAATCTTTTATTTTGTTCCCTGATAAGTTAAGGTGTGTTAGCTTTTTACACCCATTGAGAAAGTTTAATCCGTTGGATATCCTGTTGTCAGAGAGCTCTAATTTCCTGAGCTTGGGCAGTTTTGGGAAACCTTTGAGTGTTGTGAGACCAACGTTATTGAGACTGAGATTTTCAAGATTGATATATTCATCTGTTAAACCAACTATATTGGTGCTCCTGCAATTATCCAGGTTTAATTCTTTTACCTGAAAAAAAAGAAAATAATAAATTCTACAGTCAACTATACCTACCTACAGTTGCTTGTATGAGAGATGTGGGTTAGTGAAAATAGAAGAATAAATTAAATTTTTACTAGGATCTGGCTGAATATTTACATATTGGATAGTAAATTTTGGTTAACTTCATAATGTCATACTTAATCCCTAAATAGAACCTGTGAGTGTAACTTGTAGAACTAGAAAACATTAACCATATTTTAGATATAACTACAATGACTGCTGCATACCTACCTACACGGAGTAGGTACCTACATAGAACAAGAGCAAGGTTATTCCGTGTTTTATATTTTCGGCGCGTGCATTCTGTACGAGCACGCATGAAAAACACGTTGTATTGGAAAATCATTGTTTTTTTTTATAAGTCTATCAAACCTCACAGAAGGAAAATCTGAGGGGGATTGATATAATGGGTAATGTTACTGGCTTGCTGAGTATTTGTTGAAAGCAAAGTCAAGTCAACCAAAACGTCAAAATGGTGTTAGTTAGTTGTCAAAGACACAGGCGTAGTTTGTAAAATCCATGATATGAGTGATTATTTCGGGGAAATATTCATTGAAACATGAAAGGAATGTGTTCGTATAGTAGTTTGTATAACTATATGTATTTGCGGTGTTGTAGTTGCGGATAGAAATAAGATCGTTTTTACTTTGCAATGGCGGATGACACGAATCATCGCGACGCAATAAAAATGGCCGCTATATTGGTAAGGCGTGCGTCAATAATATGATAGCAGTTGGAAGTGTAAATAGACCAAAATATTAACAAAAATATATTCCGTGATACATATATGCTTATTTGTAATCAACTTGCCAATATTTTCATGACTTTACTGGGAGTTTTCTCTAGCTAGGTGAAAGGGCGCGAAATTATATCATGTAGTGGCTACAAGTAGGCAAACTTTATTCTCTTAACAGCAGAATGTAACAGATGTATTTAGAAGATTTATGGAGCGTAAAATGTAGTAAACAATAATCCAAGTTGTTTGTTATACGGTTTCATGTATAATGAACGTAATAACTTGGAAATTTCGTAAAATACAATTGACATTGACAACACATTAATCAATGAGCCCTTTTACAAAGCACAAGTTTTCGGGATGAATATTACCTAACAAATAGAAGAAAGTAGAGTGTTATATTCAATTTGATAGAAATTTGAGTTTTAGCCGCGTAATTAGTCTTAAATACAAGTACATAACACGTCCGACATCCATAAGTTTCGACACTTAACCTCAATAAACGAATATTTACAATAAGAATGCTTCGTCTGCTTGTAAAATCTTAACAAGACAGGGAATTATTCAGCAGGAAATCTATCGAAGCATAGAAAACAGCAGCCTAGGCAAATACTTCATTAGAATGTATAATAATTAGGTGCACATGAATGAAACGTAACAATCGGCAATGGCTAATTTCTATACATAATAATGCCACATCTTTAATTAGGACGCGGATATACAATCTACTGTATATCTAAATGCCATGAACCGAAGATTATATTGAATAACTAACAATAATCTTAATTTTTAGGTATTACATTTATGTACCTGATGAAATACGTATCGACAAAACATTCCAATAATATATCGAAAAATAGATTTGGTTTACCTGTGAAGGATTTCTTCCTCTTAATTCCAAAGCAACCCTCTTTTCCATCTTTAAGAGTGTGTTGATTTCCAGTTTAAAACACTTTTCGCGTATATAATATTTCTCAAGGAACTAAATCACTAAGCTTGGGTTTCAAAACAGAAGGAAACTATAGATACACGAGTGACGTCGTACTAGAGGCGCCGTCTGGTGGCTAAATAACGCAACCGGATACAGTACAGTTGAGCAATTGATTAATGTTTTTTGATAACGCTATTGAATAAACGCATATAAAATGAGTTTGTTTATTACATAAAAACGTAAAAAATATTATCAAATTATCTCCTGCACTAGAAACTATTTGTTTGAACTATTTAAGGTTAAGATTTTGTTGAGTTGTTCTGGCTTATGTTGGTACTGTGCAGTTGCCAGTGTGACGGCCGAAAGGCGGCATTTACAAAAACTGTTGTGGTACGTAGCCGGCAAAGCGTGTTCGTGTATTTTTGATTCTTTGTGATACTGGATATTGTAAGATTATTAATTGAAAACAAAGTTAATAAATCGACTTCTGAATACTTTTCGTTTTAATTTATGTAGTAAAAGAGTACTTCATAATTAGATATTTGTTCTTGTATATATTCATTTAGTATTTTATGATCACACTATCAATATTTATAATCATTACTACTACCCACTACAAAGGTTCTTATGCAGTACCAGTAATTTTTATTTTTCCAATTTTGTTCAAGGGAAGTACCTAATAGTTTTGGAAATGTGGAAAAGGATAGTTAAGACTTAGGTTAAAAGGTGGTTTATCTTGCTGACAATAAACCTTTTAGGCTATATTGATTTCTGACACTTACGCGAATATTAGACATTTAAATAAAACTACTTTTACGGATTTTATCGCGTTATATTAATATTATTTAATCCCGACGTTTCGGATCCTTTACAGCATCCATGGTCACGGGCAGACTGATTAAATAATATTAATATAACGCGATAAAATCCGTAAAAGTAGCTTTATTTAAATGCCTTTTAGGCCATTTTTAAATTGGCTTAAGTTTATTTTGACGAATTATATTTTATTTCAAATAAACAAGTAAGAAGCAAGTATGATATGATCATATGTATGTGATGTAAACAAGGCGACATTGTCGCATTACAACAATCATTGAATCATCATCATCGATTAGCAGAAAAAATAACATTTAAAATCCGGACCCGCCTTTTCTTGGGCCACACAATTGGTCATGGTACAATAGATTAATTTGATTTATGATCCACCATAAATTGAATTTTAATTGCAAGATACAAGTTAAGTTGAAATATTTACAATAAAAATTAAAACTATCTAAGCTATAATTAGGTACAAACTTAAAATTATTATCTACTTACAACTAAAGTTCTACAAACTAGAATAAAAATGATACTGGTTATTTCTCATTAGTATTCGAATACAACAACTTGCGCTTAGATATACCTACATTTGCTTGTTTTCTGCCATCTAGTTTAAAAAAACTGCATCCATTTTTGATACGTTAAGAGTTGTGTGGTTTCAGTAAGAAATGGGTTACGTAATATACGCACGTAGGACCAAAAAAAAGATGGACGGATTGTTTAAATAAAACTACTTTTACGGATTTTATCGCGTTATATTAATATTATTTAATCCCGACGTTTCGGATCCTTTACAAATCTGATGTAATGCTGGGCCTTGTCTAGTGTGTGTTCACAAACTGCTGACTGTCTGGAACGGCGGTGTTTGACATCGGCGATGTGTTCTTTTACGCGGGTCCTTATGCTTCTTTTAGTTTGGCCTATGTAAGAGAGACCACAATCACATTCAAACTTGTATACACCCGCTTGTATACACTAGACAAGGCCCAGCATTACATCAGATTTGATAAACCACAAGTCCTTGCAAGAGAAAACCGATTCCTACCTAGGATGATTCGCGAGGCTATTGAAATTAAAAAACATCCAAATTTCAATAGAGAAGATGGCTGGTGCATACCACCTGCTTGGAATCCCATCATAGAAACTATTAAATCAAAATCCAAGCCTACAACTGCTCGACCTATGGATACAGTGAGCTCGTTTTGCGTGAATCGGATTGTCAATAATAATCAACAAAATGTAGGGTAGCTGTTTGTAACTAATATATCAAGACGACCAACACCTTAGTCTGCCCGTGACCATGGATGCTGTAAAGGATCCGAAACGTCGGGATTAAATAATATTAATATAACGCGATAAAATCCGTAAAAGTAGTTTTATTCAAATGTCTAATATTCGCGTAAGTGTCAGAAATCAATATGGATGGATTGTGTGAAAGTAGATATGGCAAGAAAGAATGTTGTGAGATGATGGCAGATAGAAGAGTACCTAAGGAAGGAGAAAACATGCTGCGCTAACCCCAAATAGGATTGGGATAAGGGCAGGAGGATGAGGGCCTAATGTTACTGTTGTTACTGTTACAGCATTTTTATCGTCCCACTGCTGGGCACAGGCCTCCTCTCACACGGAGAAGGATTGAGCATTAATCACCACGCTTGCTCAATGCGGGTTGGTGATTTCAGATTTAATAGTCCAGGTTTCTTCAAGATGTTTCCTTGACCTTTTATCAGCCATTGGTGTCCAAGATATACTTAGAAAGTACATACAAACTTAGAAAAGTTGCATTGGTACTTGCCTGACCTAGAATCGAACCCACACCCTCATACTCGAGAGAATTGGTTCTTTACCCACTAGGCCACCACGACTTTTTTTAAGTATAGCTTCAATGTTTGTCAAAAACGGTTAAGGTAAGATTTACTCAGGCTTCTGTGGTAGGTACAGATGTCACGGGTTCGATTCCCGTTCGGGCAACTGAAAGGCTCAGGGGCTGGGGGTGTTTGTAAATGTGCAATGGGTAAACCACGGAACAGAGTAATGTAATGGAAGCGCCTTCCAACAAGAATACTATTAAACACTAGCTTCTGCTTCCAGCGGTTTCACCCGCATCCCGGGGGAACCTCTGCACGAACCCGGATAAAAAGTAGCCTAGAGCCTTCCTCGATAAATGGGTTATCTAACACTGAAAGAAACAAATCGGACCAGTAGTTCCTGAGATTAGCGCGTTCAAGCAAACAAACAAACTCTTCAGCTTTATAATATTATTATAGATTGGGTTTTTTTTGCGTGAGTCATGCATTGAAATATATTATTCGAGGTTTGCACAGATTGAAGAATACTTCCTAATCAAGTTGTAAGAATCCATTTTAATTCCATGTTGCCAAGTGTCTAACTCAGTTGTACTTCTTTTTACACATTAGGTACCTGGGGGTATTAAGGCCTAGCTAAGGGAAATTTGTAATAAAATGAAAAATGACCGTCATAATCAACAAGTTTTATTAGTAATCAGTCATTTACTTAAATAACTACAAAAAATAGCATCTTCTGCTTTAAATTAAAAGAATATTTAACTTTTTTAAAAACTCTCTCTGAAGGCTTTATTATATTCTAAGGGAAGGTAAAAAGGCCTGTAGTTAAAACTATCGAAAAATCAACTTAAACTTTGTAAATTGGTATTTTTGATATTAATAATCATACAAATAAAGTAATAGGAACATAAATGGTCTTGGAATATTAAATAAATTGCCTCTATTCGCATCCACTAGGATACTGAAAGTCATCAGTATCTTCTATCGACAAACCGACACACTGCTCATGATACCACTTGATGCATTGCGAGCATTGTTTCATTGCCAGTTCACAATGCCCGTTTGGGAGGCGTCGTGGTTCTTAGAACTGAAAACAAACATAAATAAATTAGACATATATACATACCTATACACATACATGCATTCCAAAAATACAACCCTTATTTATAAATAAGGGTTGTATTTTTGTAGTAGTACTATAGTAGTAGTAGTTTAAAAAAGTCGAAGTATAATAAGGCCTACAGTCAAATTTTATAGGCCTTAATATCTGCGAACCGCGTGCTTACAAAAAACAAAATAAATATATTTTTTAATACGATAAACCCCTTAATATGGTAAGGTAGGTGCAAGCATACAATAATTAACGAACAGACAGTCAATGCAGGTATGTATCTGTGATATTACAAAATTTACTTACGTTTTTCTGGAGCCAATTTTTATAATTCCGGCCTCGCGACCTCTCCTCAAAATTTTTTCGACGATACTGGCGCCGTGGCCAATGAAAGAGCGCGTTCGCCGCTTCGCAGCGACGTGTACACGCGCTATGCATGTGTGAGTGTAACCTCGATCGTCAACTGTTATATTTCGTACGATTTTTGACATTTAGGCCTTATTATCCGACAGGCCTTAATACCCGCGGGTACTTAATCTGCAGTGTCTGTGAAGGCAGCTTACTTGTCTAGCCTTTTCTGGGCCATCCCGTTAGCCACGACTTCCAGTCTAACCAGATGCGGCTGATTACGTACGTTTGAACCAAAAAGTAGTCAGCAATATAATCTGTAACTGTAGCCAATGACCTACGATAGTAAGTCTAAACTCGCAAGAAAAAATTACCAAGGTCGGGCATCATGGTAAAATGACGAATGGTTTGAAACCGAATTTATTATAATCGAACTTTGGGATCTATTGTAGAATTTTGATACCTACATGTTATATTGTGTGTATAAATAAGTAGGTATGTTTAGCATCATAGACTTACTTGACCGTTAAACTTCACGGGTTTGATGATACTTGGCAGTACAATAGGTTTATACGTCAGGATAACATAGGTAACACTGTAAGATACCATGTTCCTCCTGGAGCCGTTTGTGTACCAGGGCCCCGGTATTTCTTCCGAAGGGCCCCGTTAGGTCCTAGGAGCCTTGATTTTTGACTTTGCTTTGATGATATAGGTACAACTCTTTATTGCGAAACTCTAACTCTCAAATCTGCCAGAATGACAGATATTTTGATAGACTGCTGTCGATGTGTATTTTATGATATTTTACAATTTCTATTTTTCATTTTCATAGTTTATTTTTATAATAATAATTAAGTATGTTACGCAAAAGTGTGCGTCATATTGTGGTTAAAGTTCGCAATTTTTTAACCTTTTTTGTTTTCGTTACGTTTTTGTATGTATTCTTTACGAAGAAATTCCATCGAAATGGATTAATAACAAAAATCCCTACGAGTGCACGTAAATACGTCGAATTTAAGCCTCAAGATGAAATGAAACTGCAAATAAACTCAATTAAACGTTACATAGATAAACATAATAGCGAGCAGCGTGTCTTAAACATAGAGTTCTTTGGTCCCATTGATACAAAAGCCCCCGTTTTTGTTGTATTCGTTGACAAGTTCAAAATAAATCTGAAATATTTGTTGGTATCTTTGACAAACTTATCGGGAATAGAAGATGCACTGATAATTTTTTCACATGCTGTCTATGACGAGAATGTCAATAATTTAATAAGAACAATAGATTTCACACGTGTGCTACAAATATTTTACCCGTATTCTACACAGCTGTATCCTAATGCATTTCCGGGGTATCAAGAGGGTGATTGTCCTCATAACATGGATATGGACACGGCCCGATCTATTAATTGTACCGGTGCAGATACACCAGACATACATGGCCGATATAGAGATCCCCAACAGGCTCAAATGAAGCACTACTGGTGGTGGACAATGAATAAAGTGTTTGATAATTTGTCAATCATTAAAGACCACAAAGGAATATTTACATTTTTAGAAGATGATGTGTTTCTAATGGAGGATTTTATTTACATGAACTTAAAGATGAAGAGTATTGGCGCACTTATAACTAAATGTGAAATGTCGGCCTTGTTTTCACCTATGTTTGAGTTTTCGTATTTTCAGAATGTAAGTTCGTATGCTGTTGAATTGACGACTTGGGATCCTAAACATTATCCAACTGTGTTGTCGTTTGATTCCTCTGTGTGGAGCTCGATTGCAGCACATTATTACCTCTTTTGCTACATTGACGATTATTCTTGGGCCCGATCCCTATACTACCTGTCTTTAAACAGAAAAGATGGCGGCAGGTTTAAAGTAATGTCCAGTACAATGCCGAGAGCCTTTAAAACAAGTTCTTCAGCTTTGTACGACCACATTCTTGATAACGAAATGATACATACAGTATGTAGAATTTTGGACATGCAAGAACGCAACAAGCTTAACTTATATCCACCTTATTTAGAAGTATATCTTAACATCGAATTGGATGAAGATGATTTTGTTATTTTCGATTACGTCGATAACAATGGTGGATGGAACGACCCACGGGATAAAAGTATGTGTAGTAATATAACTACAAATAAGATAAAGAAAGTTATTATGGACATGGCTCATGAATTCCATCAATACGATTTGGGACACCCTAATTGAATTATCTGAAATTTTTAAGTGCCTTTCATTTAAATTTATAATACTTATATTTTTTATCAATTTTGTATTACTAAAATATTATTACTTGCGCCTTACCACCTTATCTCATTGTCTATATTAGTATATTCTAATAAGAATATATGAATGCAGATTTTAATACAGACTACAGAATTCGTACAGATATAACACACAACACATAATTTTTTATGTTTGATGTTATGTTTTGATTTATCAAACATAAAAATGCTGTGTTGTTTGATCTAATGTGAAATGTTAGATGGCAGACAGAGTTAATCACCTTTACCAAATTTACCTATCTGGAAATTGTCAGACTTAAAAACATTTACTACAAGTAAGGTAGACACGTGGGTACGTCAGAGCTTTTAGACGCTACGAAAGAAAAACGTGCGTAGCAATGAGTTGAATTGCGTAGCAAGTTACGCTAATGCTTCCACAGAAGTGATACACTCATCCTACCTTAATAACAAAATATATACCTACTTAATTAAATTCTGATTCAGAGCATTGCCGTGTGATCACTATACATAAGATTAATTAAAAATGTTAAAATACAATTTTAGTTCTGTCACAGATAGAACCTGACACATACTTCACGCTTGAAAAATAAAACTCACACAATACGAAAGGAAATAAAACGTAATATCTCCAGCGATCATCGTAACAATAAGTTCTTGTTACTTTCGTCCGTCAGTCAGGCGCAGACGACTTTATTCGGAGATAATGTTACAATTAAGTTGGAGACAAAGGAGAGCATGTCAGTGTAAGGATGGCGCGTGGCGGCTTGGCGGGCCGGCGGCGTGTCGCGGGCGGGGCGGGGGCCGAGTGCGCACGCAGCCTCGGCCCGGCCGCGAGCAACAGTCTGCTCGCGTGAGCCGCGGCTCGCGACTCGGCCACACCACGCCGCGGTATCATGCCCCATGGTAAGCACCACTGTCATCACTACCCGCGACACATCCCCACTCTGTCAGCTGCCTCTGCACTTCTCGCAACTAGCTCAGCTCCCACTCCCGTCACACCTTTCTGTGATGATTCCATCATTTCACTCATGTTTTTATTATTTATTTACGCTGTTACGGAACGGAATGGTCAAATTTAAAATTAATGAATTACAACAAAAAAATTGTGTGTTTTATAGTCGTTTTTATGTGAAAGCGTGATGGTATTAGGGAAATTTTAATGTCGCTTTAATTCGTCGGAATGAATAAGCCGAGGGCACCTGCGTCCATTAGCAACAATAGAATTGAAAGCATAAAAGGCTTATTGTAGTAATTTAGATATTTTTATCGGCTGTTATAAAGGTGTGTTAAATTTATTGGTGTTACAAATGAAAGAAGAAAGCGACCTGGCTGCTAAAAAAGTGAATTAAGAAATAAGTTTGCTGATGTTTGGTAAGTACTCGTAGTAACTAATTAGATGATTGAATTATCAAAATATTTTAAGAGTTTGTCTATTGGCCAATCTCATATATAGCCTCAGGATAGGGGCAATTGATTGACTATTGGTTATCTAGATTGTAAGACTTAAAACTAATTTGAATGTTAGTTACATTCTTCGAAAAGGAAATACTCACGTGCAATGTCAAGTGTTTCAAGTTCTCGTTGCAATGTTTGTTGCAACTTGAAAGTTTTGTTAGTAGTATGTGCCAGTGTAGCAAATTGAATAAGTTTTGTAATTTCTACGACCAAATGGCAATAATGTACAATCTCTTTTCTGGAGGAATTCGATAAAAAATAGCACGTATATCATTTTAATAAAATGCTGTATATATCATCAAATTCATCAACTGTTTGGGCTCCTCATGTATGTTATTTATTAAATTGTAGTCAGGTTATTAAACTGTTACCCGCGATTCCATCTGTATACCGAGGAAACTACTTCCGAAGCCCGGGTAAAAATCCTATGTACTTTCTTAGGCTATACACTATCCATGTCCATGGATGTAAGTATAGTGACGTCTGACAGAGGGCAATGGAAGAAAAAGAGATGTTGCGCCGAACCCAAATGACTTGGGAACAGGACAGGAAGATGATCATGATGATGACACTATTTATGCCCTTTACCGAAGTAAAGGACCGGTTTCGTAGCATGAAAACGCGAAAGACTTACACTGTAGATTACAGTGTAAGTTTACACTGTAGATTACAGTTATTCATTCTTATACAGTTATTTAATAACTGTAGATTACAGTTATTTATTCATTATTTTAATCAAGTTTTGTTATAAACTATATCTTGAATATATGCCTCATGTATTCAAGATCCATTCATTATTTTGCCATTGAAGATCTAATTTGGACATTAGCTTCATAAAGATTATGTCTTTCAATCTGTAATAGAAAAACAACGCATGGATCGTTTATTGTAATCTGCAGTAAATGATACGCCCATTAAACATTTCCTAATCAAATTCAGTGTCAGAATGAACACGGGGAAATTAGAGGAGGATGGGTTTACAGAAGTTCACAATTGTTTTCTAACCGCATATTACATTACGCGATCAAATGAGCTTACGGACGTATCGTGTGGTTTCCAGACAGCATAGCGCTTTATACTGAAAGAGAGTACATTCGTCCTAGTCATCTAATTACAAATAGGGATTAATTATATTAATACAACAATTAATTTACAAGTATTGTCGCATCATTTTACGTTAGCGTTTTGGTGATATTGCTTTGAGGATTAGTTTCAAGTAAACTTCGATAATTTCCTCTACTATTTATTAAAGCTCACTTAATGGTATTTATGGAGCCAATAAAAAAAAAACAGAATGATACTGTAACAATGGCTGGTAATGCTGCTCGCATTCATACCGCGATTTATATTCCGGTTTTAATATATTCCATTTTGATTACATATAGGTTATTTATTTACACTACGGTAAAACATAACATATCAGTTTGTTTCACTACTATAAATAATCTGCTATGGTGCACTACTTTAAATAATATTCAATGCCAAATTAGAAAGAAAACGAAAAACGATGGATGGATTGTGTGAAAGTAGATATGGTAAGAAAGAATGTTACTTGTGAGATGACGGCAGATAGAAGAGTATGGAAGAAGAAAACATGCTGCGCCGACCCCAAAAGAAATTGGGATAAGGGCAGGAGGATGATGATAATTAGAAAGAAATCCTTAGCCAATTGATACTTATCGCAATAGGCATCGATATAAATGAAAAGTGGTTGCCTTTACAAGATTATGAACTCCTTAGGTGATAAAAGATTTGTTTCTTTATAATCGATTAAGTATTACTCGACTTAATTTACGAAACAACGAATATTTCAACTTCGGGCTCATTGCAACCTCTTGCTACAACTCTCGTCGTCTCGTCTCTACTTCGATGATAGATTTGCAATTTATGCTTTATTAATTCACTGGTGTTTTATTTGTTTTTGTATACATCGCGATTTGAAATTAATTTCTTTAACTTAGTTTAGCACCTAAATTCGAAATTAGATCAATAGAATTTTAATAACCAAGTATATATCTGATGTCGCATAGGTTTTCTCATAACATATTTTTCATAAAATATTGAGATAATAAAATTTATAACCGTCAACAATTCTTGAATAGTTTTGTTTACGTCGCAATGTCTTTTTCTTCGCTTCCTCCGAAGTTTACTTTCCGAGTGTGTTGAGCTGTGACGCGTATTTACCTTATATCTTAATCTGTAATATGTTTTCTGCATGTAGTCTTGAGATTACAAATAAATTCATTCACAACCACTACGTGGCCTGAACTTTCGTAGTCTGATCTACGCCGTAGCCATGCTACAACGCTACGGCGTAGCACCATGTCCATTTCGATTAAAATGCTACGTCTATGATATTCCAACAGTGTTTCGATAAGAATAAAAAACACTTGAAGACGTTTGAAACAATTATTTAAATTAATTTGTCGGAGGCCAGACGTGAAATAGATGCCATAACTTCGCTGAAATGTTAATTAATAAAACGAGTTTCATCTGCCAGATTTAACAAATGCCAAAGGGTTAATTAAAAAAAGCTGAATTCGTCTGGTTATAAAAATGGAATGGAACATTAAAACTGACTACCTTAAGAAAAATCTTAGGTAGGTATATCGTGATGATATCTGGGAAAAGATTATCGAATAAAACTTAGAACCAATAAAAAAGGACTCACGCCTAAAAATAACATAGCAACAATAAGATATTCATTCCTATTTAAGTGGCAGCTGTCAATTGTCATCTTCAGACAATTTTCAAGAACGAATTTCGACAAGATACCTTTATCCGTCGCCAAGGTAATACGCACAAGGAAAAATCTTTTGGGAGCAATTTCGCTCTCTGAATTTATACTGTTAGGAATCTCCAATTAAACTTTTAGATGTGATGACGTCGTGGGCGTTCTGTGTACGTTTCCATAGGTTCGTAAAGGTGATTGGCCGATTGTAGGGGGCTGTGGGGTGTCACAAAAGAGGGGGGATAAGCCTAGGCATCGGCTTCCTAGGTATTCACGAGGGATTGCTGTGAATGACGTTGTTACGCTTTATCTGAGACTCGGTCTTACCTCGACGACGTGTAAAACTGACGTAGGTATAAAACTTACGGATTGTACGCTATACATCTTTATCTTAAAAAGAAAATGGTCTGTGAAATTTATAAGATTACTTTATTTATTATCACTCAATAACAGACAAAGTTATTTCAATGTTCTTTAATATTGAGTTTTCTCCTTTTCAAGTAGAAGAACCAAAAAAAATTCACAAAAAGTTCTAAAAAAAAGTCGACTAGAAAAAATATTGATCGTTCGGTAGTTCATTGTTTTATCAGAATAAGTATTTATACAACAGTATTCCTCGTACGACATAGCCAAGCTGATTAGTACGGCCACTAAACCACTACTGCAACACGTCTGGATCCCGGCCAGTATAATCGCAATACATTATGTAAATTCTAATTAGCAATCCTTGTCGAGCGTTATAGCCGTGTATTTATTGGCTAGTCTATGGCAGTGAGTGCCGGCCGTGGTGCCGGCTTACACCGTCATTACCGATATATGATGGGCTTTGTGAGCGCATTACTCTAGCGTACATAGTGCCATTGGTTAAACATTCAGTTATGAAGAGTAAAATGGCAGTGTATAATATTACGATATAATTTTATTTAGGCAATATGTTTGATTACAAATTTATTCCAAGAGCTATAAGTCATTTCAACTTGAATAACCTCTTAAACTATCGTTATCGCCTATCGTCCAGATTGGTGGACACGGTCGAAAGATCGGGAAGGGTGGAAGCGAGATGGGGAGGCCTTTGCCCAGCAGTGGGACACTACAGGCTAGATATAATAATAATAATATAATAAAATAGACTCCACCTACATTTTATTACAAAAAGCCGCACATGGCATAACACCTCAACACACACAATAAATACACACATATACACTACACGCTACATTTACTTGGCAACCGCCCGTAAATGTAGTCAAAACTATCCAAAAGGCTAAGAAACAGAAATGTTTACCCAAAAATAACCTCTTAAAGCGTGCTTTTTTTATAAACGCATACCCTAGTAAGCGAATATTTGCCAGTAACACGGACGAAAAGGACATTTTATTACCCAATATCTCTGGACAAAATTGGCGTACAAATTCCTATACACCATCAAACAGATATGCATTCCTATTATCGCCCACCCACACATACACACACACACAAAGCAATGAGCACATGGCTTTATGTCCAAATTAAACGACTTACAAGGGTTATTTATAAGCCTATTATCAACAGCCAAATTGCTGTTAAAAGCGCTAATTAGTCCAAACGTCCCACAGCACAAACCTTGGGCTTATAATTAAGACAGATTCATTTACTTGCGTACTTCAGTGATGAAACTTGATTATAAACGTGCTTAGTTTGTTTAACTTTTGAAAGGATTACAAAGAACTTTTACTTTTTGGTTGAAGTTGGGCGAAAATTAAATAGAAACAATTTGGGATTTTTGTGCAATAATTAAAAACTTTCACGAATTGAGACTAACTTTTTAAATTTAATATTGCCTCAATTTAATATTAATTTAGTAGTATCTAATACTTTTGAAACAATCATTAAAAATCTGCCCTTTTTTAACAAATTCATTTGAAAATGAAAATGAAAATATTATCTTATAATGAAAATGAAAATATAAAATATTTGAATATAATTAAGAGAAAATTGTCTTAAACATTTGATACGTGTTCTTAATATTAATTAATAGTTTATTATACCAAAGAATATCTAATAATTTTTGAAACAATAATTAAAAATCTGCCCTTTTTTAACAAATTCATTTGAAAATGAAAATGAAAATATAAAATATTTGAATATAACTAAGAGAAAATTGTCTAAAACATTTGATAGGTGTTCCTAATATTAATTAATAGTTTATTATACCAAAGAATATCTAATAATTTTTGAAACAATAATTAAAAATCTGCATTTTTTTAACAAGTTCATTTGAATATAACTAAAAGAAAACTTGTTCCAAACATTTGATACGTGGTCTTAATATTAATAAATAGTATTTCCATACCAAAGAAATCTTTAAATTCTTTTATTTGCAAAGTTATCAGTTCTTTAAGTTTTGCATTGTTTTTAAGTTTCAATAAAATCTAAATTCACATGTTGGCAATAACTTACTCAATTTTGCTGCATTCACTATCTATCTTTGCCAAGATTTTGCGAAAGAAAATAAAATTTTAAATAAAATACCTTCTACGGAGAACACTCGTATCTTGTAGCAAAGTCTCGCGATTGTAGCGTCCCAAGCGATTTGAAAGTTGTTTCGTCCACAGGTGAATAAAATTCACACTGCAGTAAAACAACCGTGTAAGGAAACCTTTTTACTTACAAACTAAACTGTGGAAACATCTTAGCTTTCAAAAGCAAGAGTTTTGGTATAGAAATATAGCTAGAATATTTATTTATTTATTTACATCTCTCAAAGTTACTATGCCTTTACAGACTTAATCTAATTCGACATAGTACCTACTTACAATTAATATTTCCTTAACTATAACTTAACTATATAACACAGTACAAAACAACTACTAGTCCTTACATAGCTATATAGCCTAATATAGCTTCATTTACGTACAAGAGACTTGTTGGTAAATATTTTACAGAGTAATGACTTGGTTAAACGAGTGTGCTTCGACATACCTATCTTTTTGCATGGTCAACTCATTTACACTAATCAAGCAGACACAAGGCCTTTGGTAAGGTCAAGATATTTGGGTGTTTATACCATCACTGTGTTTGGTTAGTTTTTATAGCTGTGTCAACAAAAACGTATTAAGGAAAGCGAGCTTTCAAACAAGCTGAAGGTTATAAACATTTTAGTATACCCAAAAATATAGTTCTTGTTAAAAATACTTCCATAATTTTAATTCATTATTTCATTACAGTCAGCTATGAGAAAAATTTAATCCAGCAAAAGATTTGTTAGATCATTTAACGAGGCTTCAGGGTAAAAGCAATCCTTTCAAGTGTCTAGAGAGATGTGACCGCGTCGTTCCAATTCGCTTGCTCTTCACTTGTTTCTGCGTTAGGTAACAAAAGTAACAATTGTTTGTTTGTTTTATTTATCTAAATCTCTGTATAACTGGTATTTGGCACGCGGTGTTCGAGTGGACGTGACTTCTAGATGGGATTGTGGACTACTTTCATTGAAATGATATTGGTATAATGCATTTTATGTTCGAATCGTGTCTTTTCATTTCCTACACTTAGTTTTGCGAGCTAACAGATAGATACATTATTAATTATGTGCTGTTAAGTAAATCTGTTGATTATTATTAAAAATGTAATAATACATGATCGCGAGCATACAAAACCCTATGTATGTATGTAAACAAAGAAATTAAAAAAACTCACTGCCCTGGCAATAAAAACAACCAGTAGCCCAGTTAAATGTTTGATACGATGAAGAATGTAGTGGATAATATCGAGTGGCGGTATTCTTTTGTTTTTCTTTAAGCCCCGCGCTTGAGGCGAAGCTCTCGAACAGGAATCCTTTTGAATTAACCTGACCAATCCCGCACTGGGGACTGAAGTGCACACACGAGAACTTACTTTTTATTTCATGTGGATTGTTTCAAACTGATTTTTAACATCGTAGATTTTTATTCAAAGCCATTTTTTTAAATAAGGCTGATTAAATTAGAACTTTTTCATGTCGATAACGTTGGAAAGCATCCCCAAAAATATCCCTTTTCACCGCTTCCTAATGTATTATTGTAACAAATGACTTTTATAATAAGTCAAGATGAGCGAAAATGTTGAAAGAACATAAGACTATTGCGTATTAAAACGTAAACGGTTCATAAATCCGCACTGAATTTATCTTCTCCTCATTGAATAACTTGGACAGCTGTCGCGCCGTGTCACAGAACACAGCTCTCTCTATAAAATATCAGCTTCATCATTCTTCATAAACCGTTAATCCTAAGTTACCTAATTTTCTGTTTCTCTGACTTCTGATTTCATTGAATTGAAATTAACTTAAATGATTTGGGATCGGAACATTTGTAAAGATTACAATAGAGTTTAATCGTAGCTTTTATTTCTTATCTGCTTCATATAAAAATAAAATAATCTACCTACATCACCTACTCTTGATTTACAATTTAGAGCAGTCTTTTTCTATTTTATTGACTGGCTTGCACTTTCGCGTTTCTCACTACTTGCAACAACAGTAATAGACTACATACAAACTACCTCTATGTATAAAGATGGAATCCCACTGTTTAACGTGCTCTCGAAAACAAGGAGTCTCGAGATGTCAAGTATGGCAATTGCAGCTTAGGAGTAACTTCGACGATCGATCAACGATGTTATTAAGCCCCACTAGTTTGTAGTTTAACGTAGTCCGGATTCATATGACAGACATGCATACTTACTGTTTGATTTTGTCGATGTTGAATTTGAACGCATTAAAACATACTTAAAAAAAAAGCAACGGCCACAGCATACTGCTGCGAAAATACAAAGACATTAAACATATACTAACGATAGTATAACTCCATGGTTATACCATTGATATAAGTAATACTAAGGTTCATTATGTTTGAGATAAAGCGAGCAAGAACGGTGAGATTGAGTCTGCGTTATCTCCCATCGTTGTCACGTGCTCGGATAAAAAATCTATTATAATTTTTACTTCATTTAATCCTTGCGCTTTCATGATGCTTATTAAATAGCATCAAAATAGAACATTGCAGGTTTCTTTTTCGTATCTTAATATCTGAAACGTTAAGAATCAAGAACGCAGAACTGATACAATTACGAACACATTCAGTCCGCAACTTTGCTTGTTTTTTTAAACCCTCGACACAATAAGGGTCCGGTACAATACCTTCCCTCAGAAGAACCGTAAGTATTAAAACAAAAAGAAACACAGAGATCTTTTGTTCCAATTTCACGCTAAAATAGAATATAATAAAAAGATTGTATGAAACTTTCACCGTTCGATGTTGATGGCAAACGTCAGATTTTTTGGCTGTGATGGATCGTTTATGGATTACATTTTCACTCCAATATTGTTTCGATGGATGGAGTATTTTGTTGACTCTGGGAAGATTAAGTGGCTATTTGACGTCTGAGCGGAACCAATGAAGAGGACGGAACACTTTTTTTGTGAAAAAGTCCGAAATAATATTCTCAAAAAGGAATTTGGTTTTAGTTGTCACCTTAGTTATGCAATCAGCTGTAGAACGTGCAAAATGCTGTTTACAAAGGAATTCTGGCTACAGAATGCATAGAACATTAACCTAGTTCAGTGATCACAGAATTACACAACTAATTATCCGTAAATTGAAAACGTGGGAAAATCATTGAACAAATTCCGGTGTCAACGTTCATTGCATAATAAGGTTTATAGCAAGTTCAATCCCTCGGAAATACCAAGTTAATGTATGTAGATTTGTGCCGATGGATCATTCGCTCGCAATATTCATTCGCATTGTGGGATCAAATGAATGTATTTATGGTGTTGTTTTCGCGTTCATAAAATAAGATATGGTCTATTTTATAACTCCTTTTTTATGGGGTATTTTTAATGGAGAACTTTTATTACTAAAATACCTTTTTTTAGCAAACAATTATAAATTTAAAATCAATCATCTATTTTAAGCTTAAATTACAGCAGCATTAAGTGCATGCAGATTAAATAAAACTAGTTATTTTAATGCCCACTCCATAATTTTGTAGGCAAATTATCAACAATGGAAAATTAACTGATTAATTAAAGAGATATCCGGATAGCTATTTACAGGTGAACACACAGGGTTGTTATATGCGTTATTATGCATACTATCTGTGGCACTTTGTATTCATTTATTAATGTTCATTACTGTATACTGTACAGTAGTGAAATGTGGATAAAAGGCATATACAGTCGACTCTCGTTAATTCGAAACTCGAGAGACTCTTAAAATATTACGAATTATCGAGTTTTTGAAATATTAAATGGTTTGAAATTTGTGAGAGAAAATAAATAAAACTTCGAATTATTAAGTGTTGATCAATTATTATTTGTTAACTGCTATTTTATAACTAAATATGTCAAAAGTTTAAAGACACATTTGTGTGTATTCATAATGTGAATTAATTAATCTTTTGAAACAGCTCCGTTATACTGCTTCAAAACAGATTGCTGCTACTCACACTGCTCTCTAACTCTGACTTACATTCTTTCCGCCTCTTTCTCTCTGCAACTTTGAATTCTCGAGTGTTGGACGACTAAGAATTAGAATTAACGCGTCGTTTTGTTATATAGCAATGCTTTTTTCGTTCGAATTACCAAGTGCATAAAAATGTATTGATTTAGTTCGGAATATAAAGAGATTTTGTAGGGAACTCGTGATAACTTTGAATTAACGAAAGGTTCGAAATATCACAGGTTTGAATTAACAAGAGTCGGCTGTAATACAGTTTTACGATATGATATAAAAGTTTCCTTTGTTTCACATTCCATGAAAATTTATGAAAATCTGCATTACTAAAGCCTGACACTGATAAATAATTTTTAATCAGTACCTTGACTTTGTCGACTTTCAGTGTAAAGCAATGCAATATAAATAAAGCACTCCGTTACATTAGTATTCTTAGTGCGAAATAAATTATTTGAAACATCTCGCGTTACATATTTTTGTATAAATTCCCGAGTAGCGGACGTCCCAGGAGTGAACCTTCCTTGCCTAATTTTCTATTCAAAATGATTTACTGTTTTATCTTTGTATGTGATTTTTTACAGCTGACGTATGAATTTGTACTGAGTTTAAGATTAACACTTTGGTGCCGTCACTTCTATTTGTTTCTTTAATTTTTCTATTGCTCCTCGTACGTTGAACTTCTGTGAGAAAAGGAAACGACGACTGAAAATAGAACTGAATTTTCATTTTAAATAATATTTACTTTAGTCAGCTTTTCGTTTACAGAGCACTATTTGACTTATCTATCGGTTTTCAGTAAAATGAAAAGAGTATTTTAGCGTCAGGTGTGGAAAAGAGTCGAGTTTACCTTCGAATTGGTTTTTTGCTCCACCTCAAAGTAATCAAACAGGTCAGGTGTAAATCTGCTCGCTATTTGCAGTCAATTGCTGTTCTAGCAATCAGTAATGATGTGACTCGAACATCGATGTGCAATCATACATACTTGTGCATCATTGAGGTCCATTAAAAAGTTTCATAGCTAGCCTATTTCAATCGCAAAGTACATACAAGTGAATCAAAAAGGTTGTAAAAGTAATGGCTACATAAAAGCCTGGAGTTTTAAGTTTGTTACGATACAACTATGTACATAATTTTCACACATATTTTTACGTTACATTAAACTTTGAGGGCCTTACTACAAAAACTTTAAACCCTGTTTTACACTTGTCTAATAAAATTTTGGCTGCAAAATGAACCATATGTCAACGTCATAATTTGTCATTTTTTTAGACAAGGCATAAACTGACGTTTAAAAGTTTTTGTGGTAAGACGGTGAATGTCTTTTTTATACTCGGCTTTTATAAACTTTCTGGCTGTGCGCATTACTGGTTTAAAACCTAGCCTCTGCCCAGTCATCGTCACAAAATGTATGATATTTAGTGAAGAGGATATGCTAGTTTTCTATAGTAAATATCAACGTAGTTATTTCATAAATATAATGTGTTGACGTAGTTCGTTTACCCCGTACATGTTTAACCTTTCACAAGCAGGTAAAGTCAGACAATAATATTTCTATTGTTTGCGGATCCTCGGAGGCTTTCCGCTAATGAATTAATGTATAAATCCCACGATAAATCCTTATCTAGGTCGAGTGAGTTCTCTTGTCAGGTTGCTTTTGACATTTATTCAACGCAATTATAAAGTTTATTCCTAACAAAAATTAAATGTGAACCTGTAAGGAGCAATAATATTATTCTTATTTTTCTTGCTGTTTTTATATTAGCGCTCTTTTAAATACCATTTTACTTATCTCTATTGTTTTTCCAATCAATAATTATGCTTATTATAATTCATTAGTGCATACTCCCAAATAAAGGTAAAAAACAAACAATATAGTCAGGCAAAGTTACATTACGAACGTACGTACAATATTAGTAAAAATTCATTCACGAGAGAGCAAAATCATGTGCAACAGATATAAAAAGCTTTTATGTAACGGGTACTTGGCTAACACTGTATATTGTATACACTGTCATAATATACGCAAGATGATAAAAACGTAATGTAGTATGAAACAATAGCTAGTCATGGCTTGCCTGTGGCAGTTAAGAGACAGTTTCCTTCGTACCTAATACACTCTCGGGCTCAGTATTATGCGCTACTCTCTTTTGCATGCCACACGAGTATGAAAAGATGCTTCTTTGTCCTTCATCAGTGTTGGTTTCTTTCAGAAGTAAACAAAAGGACTTTCGAAAAGCGACGTGAAAATTTATTACTTTTTGCTTTGCTTTTTTCTCTCAAGCTTGGTGGATAAAATGGTAAGAATCGATAATATATTGAGACATTAAACACAAGAATCACTTAATCTGTATAAGTATATTGTAATACATAAGTATGCTAAAAAAATATAAAGCGTCTCTAAATAGTTGGGTTTGCCTGTAACTGTATATTGTAGAGTGTATCAAAGATAGCAATGTATAATGGATAGCCGTTGTGATATCTGACCCGAAGCGCCGACTGAAATCGATGAGGCATTCTATTAAGCTGTACCTAAGTTTTTTATACTAAAAAAAATATTTTAAATTCTTAAATAATTCCCTTATAAACTAAATAAATATAGGTATGCTAAAAACATAGGTAATATTTAACAGATTGACCCAATTCCTACTCCTGAATAAGATCTAAATTGTTGATACGATCCGTGATTTCCGTAGAAAAAATAAATAGTAATCACAATTATTAAAATAAATTGTAATTAGTGATCGATTTATTTCATCCTTGAAGCAAAATAGGCGTGATGTAATGTCATGTTTTTGTGATTTATTTTTCACTTCTAGGCACTGTTACTGCAGAACTGTTCTGCCGTACAAGTTTGTTCGCTTTTTTCCATAACAATGTGAACTTATAATACGGGAGGTGTATGTAGCGTTGCAGAAAGTGTTGGCAATATTTATTGCTGAGCTTCACGGCGTATATCAAGAGCAGTGTTCGGCCGGCCGTGTATCCGGCAAGCGTGGCCGAGTTTCGAGCGGAACAGATCTCCGGGGATTCCGCGTGCATTGTCATACACAGCCTCCCAGCCTATCAATTTCGTCTACATCATTTTATACAGCACTGCCGTTCCAAATGCAACTTTATTAATTAGTAGGTGAACACAAAATTGCTCGGTCACTACTTATATGGGTCAGCCTTTCGTGTTTTTTTGTAGATGCGATAGGCTGTGATTAATACAGGTCACAGCAACAAGTGATGTTATCTTGTTACGTTTCTATCTGTAGGAGCGCATTACGGTAACCGAGTTACATCTCCGACGGGTTATTTAGTTTGCTTCTTGTTGAATATTGCAGGAATGATTTAATTGCGAATGCGTCTACAAGATAAACACAGTGGGCGTATCGAGTAAGAGGCTGTTGATAACTCGAAACAGAATCCTTAATTAAATCTTAGAGACGTTTTCGAAGTACATAGCATATAGCAATCCAAAATATAATTTAGGTATTACAATTATTGCCTACCTTTGATACAACGCGTTCTTGAATTTAGGGTACAAACGAACGAACATCGAAGTGAACCAATCAGTAAGGGTTCTTTTTTATCCTTTTTGAGTTTCGTATCTCCAAAAAGAAATATATTTTAATGAGGATATCAAAATCCTGTTTCTCTATAAGCTAACTTTCAGAATTTTTCAACTCGTTATTTGATATTATTGCAAATAGGTAAAATATTCATCATGCATAAAGCATGAAGCAATTTTTACTAAGCATATATTAAAAATCCAATCTACCTACGGTGCTATATTGGTATAGGTACTTGTCAAAAAAGCTTGCTACGATACTAATTTAATACATAATGCCTTCAGTAGGCTTTATGACACGTGCAGGATCTGAGGGGGTCGGTGACTTTGTCACAATCCTCGGGGCGTTGAAATAAATAAACAAATGTTATTCAGGGAACACTTTATCTGCTTGTGGGTTATAGGGATGTTTACCCCGTATTTGGAAAAAGTTTTATAGAAAGTGTGGCTGTAAAAGTAATTTGTTGTTACGGCATTTTTGTCCGGGTAAGCTTGTTTACGTGTCCAAACAAATATATTATGGCGAGGCCTAATAACAGAAAAATCTATATCTTATTATCTCACCTCCTATTTGTCTGGTGCCTCTGTGAAAAAAACAAATAAATATGAAACCATAAAATATTACGTCGGTAAGAATGTCTGGGTCGCCACGAATGTTTTTCACACGAAATATAGTTATGCCGATCACAATTTCTATTTCATTTTCTGTCAGTATACTGTAATACACGTTCTTAGGCCAGTGGCAGGCTTTAACAAAATTGCGTAGCTACCTTTTACCAGCATATAAATAAGAACATTATTTTGTTCCATGCGTAGCGAATTCGTATACGTAACAAAACCTTTTATTTTGAGGGTAACGTCTTTGTCAGAGAAAAGTGATTTTAGTCAGATCTAAAACTGCTGTTTTTGTTGGAATAATTGTGTCAATTTCTTCATTATTGACTGAAATATTCCTCTTGTTATGTTGATCGTAATTCTCTTCCAACGCGTAAATATTTTCGGCATTCCTTGCAAGGCAATCCAAGTTGTCAAACAAAAGTAATAAATGGTAGGTCAGGACTAATCCGCCATGGTTGTTTATGGAGCGAGTCACGGCTCAGGGATATATTTCTAAGTTTAACTTTTCCGCATAAAATCTCCACTAATTTGTTTGGCTCATTTCGGGTCACGTAGCTCCGTATTGCCGGCACAGGTGAAAGTAAACACTAAAGTTTCAGTTCGTTTAGTACGAAAACGTTAGGACAGTTTATGATGTTTAGGGACGTGTCATCAGCGACGTTTTAATATGTACATTGTGAGAGGTGTCTTGAGAGACTTGCGTTTACAGGTTGATTATAACAAGTCGTAATTTCAATTTTAATGAAATAAAAAATAACTATTTAATTAATTTTGTAAATAAATTGGCGTTAATTTGGCAAACTGTTTCTATTGGCGCCGATTAGACCAATTTTTTATTTTTAAGAGTTGTTTTTACCTAATAGAAATGTTTAGAACACGAAACAGACGTCTTTTACTCGCTGGATATCAATTTCAGCAGACATAACTCCTGTTTATTTCAATGATAAGGCTGTGTTTATAGCAGTTTTATAGTACAATAACAAAAACACCAGTTTATTATCCAGTAAAGCGTATGTAACAAGGCAGGTATAATCTTTAGCAGGTATACATAAACGTTATGCCCAAATTTTTAGGGAAAAAATCTTCTTCTTTTCTAGTACATAAATAGTCGTGGTACTTACATGTATAAAATTTTATTTTATTATCTTTCTCTTCTGTAATCTTGACCATAAGTAATGTAATGTAATGTTACACAATGGTCAATTCCAAACGTCTTGGAAGGCAGAATAATTTGTAAACAATTTAATAAATCTGACATGTTCCTAACGAGTTTGTGATGGCGTAAGGGAGAAGTTAGTCCACACAAACTGTAATAACCTCTTACAAAAGTTTTTTTGTTACAAAGTTAATAAAGAAGTCTCTGTAACTTAATTCAAGATTCATGGGAGCCTCTATGCAACTTCGATGTTTCAAAGTTTGACGTATAAATTGGCTTACTTGCTTAAGTTAGGCACCATTATTTGTAATTGATGATCGATTTTTTCCAGACTCTTAATCTTTACATCACCTTCGTTTTTATCATTTCAAAGTTTTGCTATAAAATAAAGCTAGTCTATTTCTGCATTTGTTATAAAACTCATAAAACTGATAAACAAGTTCCTGAAGTACGAATCCCAAATAATTAATGTTGGTGGAGCTCTTACTTCGTAGCCAGATTCTCAGAAATTCAATTATTTTGTAAAACGATCTTCGTAACAAGTATCTTATTGGGTTCGCTCTCCAATGGGAGTACGCGAGATTAAACGGGGAGGGAGTACGCTCAGAGTTCAAAGCTCGATATGACTGCAACAAAATTAAATGATCGGGGTCCGATACCGATTACCTTATACATGGCAGATGAAAGCTTTGTACAGGGACTCGTTTTACCTTTACGATTGTATATTAGCTCTTATCGTTTGTACCTAACATTATATTATATTTTTTAGCCTTAGTTTTTCTTTTCAGTAAATTTGTTTTCTTACACATGTTATTATTTTGTTTGTGGTTATTTTTTTTAGACGAAGCCTTCCAAATGTTCGTTACAGTAATAATTTCTAAGTGAGGTGGTGCTACATTGAGTCGTTAACGCAAAATACGGCAATTGGCTTAACTTAGCGAGGGCATGAGTAAAATGATTAATTATGATAAACTTTGTAACATTACATTTACATATCTGGATTATATATGTGTAAGCAAACCATACATTGTGATATATTATGTAAAATTTATAAGGATATGAGGCCAACTAAAAATACCTGTCTTAGAGTCAGTACAAGTTGGATTTCCCATAAAAAGAAGACTTTGGTCATATTTTAACTTATAGTTACTTGGTTTTAGAAATGACGCCGAAAATAATATAAAGAAACGGACAGGAGTTGTAAAATGCTCAAATTATAACCTTGCTAATTTCAACACGTATTTTGAACTAGCTTCTGCCCGCGACTTCGTACGCGGATCCTGTCCCTTATGCCAGCGACTACGGGGTCAGCAAAATCAAAGATCTGAATAGTCTGATATTGAATTTTAAGGGCCCGTTGACTTGAAAACAACGGAATACGCATAACCATTAGAAACGTTCCATATATTAAATTTTTGTACTTTGACGACAAAAGCACAGCAGACTAAACAAAACGCTGAGAACTGAACCGCAATAGACGTGACCATAGGGATAAAAGTAGTGATTCTAATTAGTCCGCATTTAAGTTGTGTGGGGCAAAAATATTACACGTATTATTACCTAAAAAAACATTAAATAGACGACAAAGTCGTGGTGACTTAGTGGAAGTCGTGGTGGTTTAGTGGGTAGAGAACCAATCTCTCAAGTATGAGCGTGCGTCTTTGATTCCAGGTCTGGCAAGTGCCTGCCAATGCAACTTTTCTAAGTTCGTATGTACTTTCTACGTATATTTTGGATACCAATGACCGTTATTTGGAGGGGATGTTAAACTGTAGGTTCCGGCTATCATTGAACATTCTTGGCAGTCGTTATGGGTAGTGAGTCTTACCAAGGGGTGCTGGGTTGAGCGGGTAACCGGGTTATGGAGGTCAGATAGGCAGTCGCTCCTTGTAAAACACTGGTACTCAGTTGCATCGTGACTGGAAGTCGACCCTAACATATGTAATTGGGACAAAGGCTCTTGAGATAATAACGACAATAATAATGAGATATAGGCACCGCAGGACATCTGAGGCTGATGACGGGGAGTAGCGACCCCGCGGGGCTATATATACTGAGTTCTCCAGGGAGAGTATACTGTCCCCCCATCTCCGGCTGGTCGGAGTGAACCATGACGTGGGTAGGTCTCACGCCTCTGGCTTGGCTTGGCCGTCCAGAGTGGAGCAGGATTAGTAGCCCTGCTCAGAGGGTAGGTGCCTCATGGGAAGCACAGGGAGCGCGTAATCTGCGTTTAAAGTACGCCGAGGTATCCTCACCCTTCAGCCGCTCATGTCCCTGTTGCCCTCTTGTTGCTATTCAGTGACTGGTTCCCGGGGGCCCAGTAAGTGAGGTGGCGAGTCTCCACCTGCCATTTTTACATGTAGCTAATACATTGTCATCCACTAACATCCCATCACAATAGCCCAATTAGTTTTCCTCCATAGTTAGCAATAGTTTAGCACAGAACCGGGGATTGTCTTTTTTTTAACGACGTCCACCGGGGATTGTCCTTGAGTTCATTTCTATATTGTATAAAGGGATAATTGTCGGTTTTGTGTCACCATTTCATTAAAGTTGTCTCAAAAGGGCTTCAGCGTGTTGGCTTCGGCCCCACGTTTGCCTCCCAAAAATTCGGAACTCTGTAGTTCCGAGGTCTGGAAGAGACATACAAAATAATAATGAGATATAACGCAACAAAGTCGGAGAGTGGGGGCTCGTGACGCCACGTCTAGGTATGTAAAATTTGTACTAAGCAGTGACTTAACACAAAATTCAAGCGTGTTATATCTACGTTATTATTTGTTTGTGAGAAGGAGAAAAGAAAAAATACGTGTCCATTATTTTAAGGTTATCTAAAAGACGGACTAATTACTTTTTTTGATTCACCATACCTATTTCATAACATTTATTTCTATACATTTCAAGTGTAGTATTGCTCTTGAAGTTCCACATCAGGTGTTCCAGATCTTCGATGTTTATACGTCAATAGAGAGTGCTTATCAGATTGAACCACTTTTGCTAAAACGTCATATCTTCATATGCTGTCTAGCTGGGTTCCTGGAGTTCCACATCAGGTGTTTTACATCTTCAATTTTTATAAGTCAACAGAGAGTGCTTATCAGATTGAACAACTTTTGCTAAAACGTCATACCTCGATATGCTATAGTCTGGCTGGGCCCCTGGAGTTCCACATCAGGTGTTTTAGATCTTCAATTTGTATAAGTCAATAGAAAGTGCTTATCAAATTGAACAACTTTTGCTAAAACGTCATACCTGTATATGGTACAGAGAAGCTGGGCTCTTGAGGTTCCACATCAGGTGTTCCAGATCTTAAAATTTATTATCTCAGCTGAAAAGCATTTTTATTCATTACATGAAACAATTTTTGCCATGGCACCATTTTTGTATCTCTTATAGTTTTGTTGGTCTGTTGGAGTTCTGCATCAGGTCTTCAAGTTTCGAAGATAAATTATAGCCTATATGTTGACCAGGCTTAATACTGATACAACAAAGAAAAAATCATTGACATCCGTTCAGTAGTTCGGAAGATTAGCGTGTACAAACAAACAGACATACAGACATACAGACATACAGACATACGACAGAATTTTTTTTTTGGATTTGTGCTCCATTACTGTTTCTAAACCCCACCCAATTATTTTTTTTTTAATATATTCAATGTACAGACACAGTTTTTTTACAGATTTATTATATGTATAGATTATTCTCTAAGAAGTTCAGTGTCAAAAAGCTCAAATAAGAATGTGAAAATATCTGAATAAGCTAGTTTTATTCGTAGGTACTATGACAGTGAGAATGACAAGTGATAAGATTTTATGGAACGGCTCATGTTATAAAATCACAAGCACGCTGCCAAATCACTAAGAATTTTTTATTGAAGGCCCATAAAGTTTCGTTTGGAAAATTGTATAATACCAATTTCATTCGTAACCACTTTAAGTAGGTTGGTATAATATTTGGGACATTTCCAGTTTTATGAAACACATATCTAGTTTGTTTTCTCGCCTGACAATGCTTTTATGTGCCATTTTATTATTGAAAGTTATAATGTACATTTTCACCTTCGATATTATTATTGCTTGGAAATTTTATTTATTGCCTACGTTATGACAAATACAGATAGAATAACAAGTTATTTGTAGGTTAAATGTTCTTCTCACTCAACCAATAGTTACTGATATATACATAATTAAATAACAAATTACATGTAGAAGTCCATCCCTAAAGCTAATTAATTTACTAACAGCTATTTATTGCTCAAGATTTCCGTCAATTGTTTAGGTGCTAAAATGTCAAAGCATATGATTTCGATATCAGAAGTCGAAACTGAAAGTAAAAAAAAAACGACCAAGAGTTGGTGTTCCTTCTTTTTTGACGTCGGAGCTAATAGAAAAGTGCCGTGGAATGTGAAATGAATACCTCTATGTTTCGCTTTGTGCTCCAACTTTTATACAAAACAATATCAATATTTCGTGGAAACTTTTCGCGGTCAAAATTTTACGGCTTCAGAATATATTGTAGAACTATTTGATTTGTTGTATAAATAAACTAGTGTGGATAATACTTTAGTTTTATTGTATGTTTACGGTTATAAAACTATGATACTGGCATAATATGTTTACTTATTTTTGTTTTATAATACAGTATTTTACGAGCGAAGCGGTCTTTCATTGGTTTTGATTTCAAATATTAACAACGGACTCCGTATTTGTTTTAACTGTTCAAATAAGAACCAATGCGGCTTTCAGGTACAAATCCTTGGTGGGAAATGGGTTACTAATCCATCATACCGATCGTACACTCAGTATGTAGGTCGCGTAAAATTCACTGACCCCAAAGTTCACAGTCATCGAACTATGGGGGAACTACAGGCGATTGATTGGTTGGTTATCTACCTGCCCCAGGCCCGCGAGTGCTGCAAATCCTTTAAATTGGACGTTGAGCTTCAGAAAGTGGCTATAATGGAAACATAAGCTCCTGTATTATACTTCGATCAGTTTCGCACCCAGTGGGCGATATTCGAAGCTGTGTGATATTAATTAGTTTTGTAAACTCGAGCACTTTAAAGCTTTTTGTGTAACGCCGGGCTTACTTGATTTTATTTTGTTTGAACGGATTTTAGGCTACTGCAGGTTGGAATTTTCATTGAATGAAAATACACGTGCCTCAAGTTTTGTACGCAATGAATTTAAAATATTGTTGTTAGTTTTCGAGCTCAATGTTTAACTTACCGCACTACACTACTGTGGCAATGCAGCTTCGTTTCTCAGAGCTACAGGAAGTCTTTAATTAATTAGTTCATGTAGGTGTTTTGGTGTAGACTAACACAAATTCAAATAAGTCACAAGTAGGACATGAGTCGACATCGGTCTTTATTACTGAATAAATTATTACATGATCACTTTTATCATACGTGCATACTTAATTACGATTACCTATTCCGTTGTGCATACGAGAAAGGTAAAATTGCATACCCCGTACTATTCTAGAAATTCTCATCTAATGTTAATTACAAACTGGTATTAAAACAAATGTTATCATCCAGACTCATGGGTATAATGGTCGGGTGTAATAAGAGATAAAGTTGGGTAAAAGGCTGCGCTAGAATAGTAGCGCACAACTGGGACCACCGGCCTATAATTAACTATTTACTTAGTTATGACAAGATTACGTATTATGAGCGAGCTTTAGTGCCAACGTTTAGGAGAATATAACTAATAGATTTACACGTACACAGCCTGGAAGAAAGTAGCTTCGAATTTCGAGGATCAAAAGTTTTGTTGCTGGCGAGTTAAACAATGGCTTGTTAGCGTTTCCTACGGATTGAGACTGGGTTTTAGTTTCGAACTTTGGAATACATTCTATTGTTTCTGCTTGCCCTGTACTTTCCTCGCCAATAATGGTATACTAAAAAGCGAGCTTCTGAATCAACTTGAACTTTGTTGTTCTTTTTGTTACTCGAGACGCAAGTTAGGTAGCTATTACTTTTATCCGACACTCATCGATTGATCTAATAGAGTGGCAGCTGTTAGATCTGTTGACATTATCATAGAGTAGACAAATGATAAGATGATCTTAACTACGCCGAGTGCAAAAGAGACGTCTTCTTCTGACGTAGCCTTTCATAGACGCAACACCCACGACTTGGGATGAAATTGGATCGCTCCTCATAAAAATCTAAAGTGCGCTACGAAACTGAAGGTACTATGATTATTTTCTTTCATCGTTCATTAGGGAAAATGAGGTAAATCTTTGTCTTTCATAAATAGTATCATATTCGTTCTAGAGTAGGGTTTCTCTAGTGGCAACAAATAAAATATATGTACAAAGACAGGAAAAATATGTTAAGAAAAATCATACTGTAGTACAGAACCCTTAAATAAACTGTTTCGTGACATGTTTGTATGTGTACAAAAACGACGTATAGCTATAACCTGTACGTTTCAATTTGGCTCATAACTTATGTTACAGGCCGGAATATCACGATTTATATCGATAATATAACTTTGATTAACGATTGGCAAGCCTGCATTGGGGCACAGATACAATAATAATAAACATACTGCGCCACTAGGAAACCATCAATCAAACCTTAGTATTGTATGAACGGACATACAGATATAATGCATAATAGCTTAGGGCTTGTTCAATAGAAATGGCCTTTTATGAAGGCCTACCACAATGTGTAGGTCATTTGCTGTCAAAGACGTAACAGTCGCGAGTTTGTCGAATAACGCTTTCTTATAATACTATGAAAGTAAATCGATTTTTAATTTGTCATTCGATATGTAAGTTGTGTTGTTGAAGACTTAAATAGATGTTAAATTCTTACATGATTACAATGCTTATATGAAAGTGATAATGAATAACACCTATGCCTTATATTATTCATTTTTATTAGTAGTATTTAAAAGTAAATATATTCTAAAATGAGGAGGTGTTCGTATTTCGCAGCAACTGGGCTCTAATTCAAGATGATTTACGACTGTCGTTCCGACGACAAACTGAGACTCAATTAAGATTGTGACGGATTGGATGTACTATTTAAATTTTAATGTAATTGCGATTGAGAGGCAGTGGAATCATGGACTTTGTGAGATATTTTGTATATAAGTACCCAGTAACGTTATATTGATGCATTTCCGATTTATTATAAAGAGTCACATTAAAAAAAATATATACTCCTATTGGGATCGTAAAGTTTTATGTTGATCAAAAATAGAATGGAAATGTAAATATTCGAAAACTCATACTGTATTGTAATGTACTCAATTATTTCCTTAAAGCTGTAGTACCTATGAAAAGGACAATGCCAGGGTCTGGGCTCAAAGTTTGCCCAGCAGTGGGAGTAGTTCCAGCTGGTTCCATAGTGCACTCTGAACACGAAATCCAAATATTTTTGAAATCGGTCCCAGAGGTCCCGAGAAAAACCGGTTCTAATGTTAAACTTGAACAGTCACTTTATAAAGCCCAAGCCATTTGCCCAGTAGTGGATATTGTTAAAATAGGTTCCTTACTTCACTCTTAACGCGGAATCCAAATGTTTTTGAAATCGGTCCCAGAGGTCCCGAGAAAAACCGGTTCAAATGTTCTCCATATAGATAGTCTCTTAACAAAGCCTAAGCCTTTTGCCCAGTAGTGAAAGTGGTCGAAATAGGTTCTTTACTGCACTGTTAACACGAAATCCAAATATTTTGGAAATCGGTCCCAGAGGTCCCGAGAAAAACCGGTTCTAATGTTAAACTTGATCAGTCAATTTATAAAGCCCAAGCCGTTTGCCCAGTAGTGGGAATGGTTAGAATAGGTTCTTTACTTCACTGTTAATACGAAATCAAAATATTTTAGAAATCGGTCCCAGAGGTCCCGAGAAAAACCGGTTCTAATGTTAAACTTGAACAGTCACTTTATAAAGCCCAAGCCATTTGCCCAGTAGTGGGAATGGTTAGAATAGGTTCTTTACTTCACTGTTAATACGAAATCCAAATATTTTAGAAATCGATCCCAGAGGTCCCGAGAAAAAACCGGTTCTAATGTTAGCCAGCCATTGTTAGCAAGCCGTTTTAAGCAGCAACAAACCTAACAACCTCTTTTCTTGAAATAACATTCAGGTAGTTAGTGGTTTCACTGTTAACAGGATAAAAAAACAGAAATAGACGTTTAAAGGTAATTGTTGTTTCTCTTGCTTTTCATTCTCTATCTACCACAATCAGTCCTAAATTCGTGTAGCGTCATGCAATTAATATTCGTAATGGCAATGGAAAAATCTTATCAAGACGAATAAAATAAGCTCGAACACGAGGTAGTAAATAGATACCGTTGAGGAGTTCCCTCGTCTCACTGTCGTCTCCATCGTCAGGTCCTCCACAGTTTTGTGGTGTTGGAAATATATACCCGAATGACAAGTTTTTATTCAATGTGTGCTTACAATTTCCGACAGTTCCCTATTGTTTTAAGGTTTCTATCACCAGACCCTGGACCCAATAACAAAGGAACCATTTGGAAAGTAAATCCTTTCAAACAATAAAATGATTGTTTAAATCGGTTGGTAAACGACGGAGTTATGCACGTACAAACGTAAAAAGAATACAAACGAACTGAAAAACTCCTCCATTTTTTGAAGTCGGTAAAAAAAAAAATCTCGTTCAACACATCGTATTTGTCGATTAATATTATAATGCATTTCAATTAAGGTAATAAAAGTGGAATAGTTAAGAGTTTGTAAGCATATTTTTCGTAATATTGAATAAGAGTCAAACCAGTTTTTCTCAGGACTCCTGGGATAGATTTCGAAATATTTCGGTCTGGGACCTATTATAAGCCTATGGAACATAATACACTATGCAGCTACTGTGGGCAACTCTTGAGCCCAACTTCCATACAAAGAATAGCATTGTCCTTTGAAACTATTATGAGAACGCTCCAACGGTTTCAATAACAAGAGTGTAAAATAAACTGACTAAAGTAATGTTAACCCCGCTATATAAAATAAATAATGTCAGAGTTGTTACGTATATTGATATGTTATTGAAATGGCTCACGTCGTACTTGATGGTGGCTCATAAATATTTTTTGTATTATTTTTGTAGCTCAGATAAAAATGATGACGGCTTTACATAATAGGTATCATGTTTACGTTTAATATTTATAAAATAAAAGAGGTAAATAATAGCCACGTCAGTATTGTAATCGTTGGCATAATTTCACAACCCTGAAAGCCTTAATAAGCAATTAAAAACACAAACAAACGAATGCATAATACCAATAAAGCTTTCATTTAACAAACCGGAGTTCCAAGAATAAACTGAAAGTAAACATAAAATTTAATTTCGACCGGAAGGCTAACTTTCTCTATTACACCTTAAATTAACAGGCTGTTAATATTCAGTGGCCCGTGAAGGACTTTCCGTTCTATTATCTAGGTAAACACTACGGAAGGGAATTCGCACCCTGACGAAATACGAACAACCGATTTCGTAAGAGAGCTGTGTACCTTTGGGATTCAAATTGATTACTTTTTGTTTGGGTGCTGGTTTTTAAATCATTGGACCTTTAGTTTAACATGTCTATGCCTCTATGGCGTCCACGACCGATTTCGGCCACGGCGGCTGTTCTCATTTTAAGGAGATCAGCCAGCTGCGCAGGACATATTATAGTGCACGAGCATTTGCGCAGACACAGGTGCACTCACTATTCCTTAACTCTCATAGCCCGATGGGACGGTAATCCGACACGACCGGAGAGAGATCAGGCGCAGGACCGACATTTACGTGCTCTCCGATGTACGGGTGTATCAATCACCAGCTTCCAGGCTCCGGGCTGCTTTGTGAAAGTCTTCTAAAACCCACAAAGCGATTTCGGCCCGACTCGGGAATCGAACCCGAGACCTCGTGCTCAGCAGCCGCACTTGCGACAGCTAGACCAACGAGGCAGTTAAAAGTTTTTTTTTTTTTTTTTTAACATGTAGTGGTGCGATCCACTCTAAAATATAAAAAAAGAGGATTTTTTTGTTTGTTTGTGGCACCGAAACTATTGAACCGTTTTGAATAATTCTTTCACTGATAGAAATCTACACCCTTCCTGAGTAATACCTATAGCCTATATTTTATTCCGGTACGAGCAGTAGTTTCTACTGACAGTGAGTTCTAGTAGAAACTACTGTTACTGTACTGTGTGTACGGTTTCCCGTGGAAAAACGTTCATATTAGATAAATCTAAGATTACATCGCACGGTTTTTATCATAAATCACTAAACAAAAAATTAATTATGAAGTACATATTTACTAAATACTTACCTATTTACAAAACTCCTTGATCTATACCTATACTATGTGGTACTTGAATAATGCTGGCCACATACAGATGTAGGTCTTGTTTGAGTATGTGTTAATACCTCTTGAACCCTCATTCCGAATTAATGTATTGGGTTCGAACGATCGCAATTATGTACTAGTACGATGGAGTAACGCACTGCCGACCGCTAAATAAGCCCAAACCAGTGATATAGAGGGTACATGATTTGCTGTAAATCATATACTGGTTTCTACTTTGGAAAATGTCGGTACCTATTCACAAACGAAATTTTTCGAAAAATTAACTTTAGTCATCGATGTACCTATTGTAAAAATATAATCGTCTTTATGTATTAATTGATTAATTCTCAATGACGAGCTGAAAATAAACTCGCAATAAAGTACAGTTATTTCACACAAGTACAGTAAATTATGTGAATATACATACATTTGCCGTAAGCACACAAGTTATAAAGTAAAATTAAGTTAATTAGCCGAGTGGAAGTTTATTAAAGATTGCATGTTCCCTGTGTTGCCACTGCTGGCAAGTTCCGGACTTATTCCGGCAAATTAACCATTAAACTGATGGGAACAAAGGACTACTTTGAGCGTGTTACATGCCTAATTCCTATACTTATGTCTAGTCTATTATTTATGTAAAGTTTGCCTCCGCAGTACTACTTTAAGACTAAACAGTCGTCTATAGGGTTTGATGACACTAGTCTAATTGAAAATCAACATTTCTTACAATTCGGTTTACATTTTTATTACTGTCTTAGTCCATAATAATGAATTTCACATAAGCCTGTGATTGATAGTTTCATAACTCTTTCTCTCTCTATATATTGTTTTTTACAAGACTCCTTGCTTTTCTTAAAAACAACTTTTATTATGCCGTCGTCTGAATATACCTAATTCACTGGGTAACGTGATTTATTCCAAACCACCACATTACATTACCACGAATAACAAAAACAGCACTATATACTTACTGGAACTTTGACTTCTCGGTGTGCCAGGTAATATAAAACTTTAGACAGGTATGCTTTTGACGTATTCAGCGAAGAACTTTCGTATATCATACAGAGTTCGACTAACTATGCCAAACATGAGTTGCACTCAGCAGATGGGTTAGCAACTAATTAGCAACGAGACTCCGCTTACTTAAATAAATAAATAATGTCGCGACACCTTTTTCACACACGGTCGGTTAGCCCCATGGTAAGTTATTAATTAACTTGTGTTATGGGTGCTAACACAACTGATAAACTATATATAGCTACATATATACATATTTATAAATACACCCAGACCACGGCCAACAAGCATGCTCATCACACAAATGTCGACCGAACCGGGGATCGAACCCGGGATCTCAGGTTCGGCAGTCCGGCATGGTGACCATTGCGCCATCGAGGTCGTTATTATGTGGATAGTGAATGAAAACAAATGTAGGAAGGAAGATTTGGAATTAGCATCTATTGTTGTTTTCTTTGACGAATTTTCTTTCTAACATTGACTTTTAACTGAAATGTCATGCATTAAACACTTGAAAATTCAATCAAGTAACACTATTTACTAAAGGAACATGTAAGATGTTCCCTATTCTCTACAGTAATTACCTGCAAATACACCCACGATTTAATTTTCCGACAAACCGAAAGGGCAAGTTAGTTACTTTGATGAATGGTCCCAACAAAATGAAGTTATATTTAAAGCCTGAAACTGTGCTGATGTCATCAAAACACGTTGAGAAGTTGGCGCACAATTTTCCCGGCGCCATACAAAAGAAACAAGCGAGTCATCACGCCCTGTACTCCCACATACTCGTGAATGAGCTGCAGGAATCTCACTTGGCCTTAGCATCGTGCAAATTGTTGCAGTGGGATCACTTCTTAAATAAGCAAAACAAAAGGCTGTTCACTAGATATTGCGCTCTTTTTTCTAGCATTCAAAGCGATTTACTCAATCAATCTATGCCCAAATCGATCGAGTACGGAAGTGTGAACTTTTTCTCAAACCATACGTAATACCAGGCATGTGCGTTGATATTATTCATTTTCATTGGCCTATTTATTGTCCCACACTTATTGCAACGTGTGAATCAATAACGCAATTTAAAATTAATGGAGGTGATTAAAGGTGGTTTATTGCAATGCTGTCCTCATTTCATTATTTCATGTTTTCATGCTTCGTATTAGACTTTCAAATCAAGTATCAACGCTTAAAGCTCTTGAATATGAGATCACGTTGTCTCATACATCTCTTCTGATATTATCTACGTTGTGACTGTAATTTCCCTTCGAAGTCGTGCCACAACCGTCCGTTACAATTGACCCAAATAAACAATAGTTGGTACTCAAATAACTAAGTCTGCTACAAAGGTGGTCATGTACTAGCCGGACGGAGTCAGCTACAGCCATTATGTTACGAACAAGCGTATGGAGATATTATTCCATCTGTATTGAGAAGTGTCGAGGTATTTTTACATAGATGCAATTTAGGCAATCAGATTTACTATCGAGTGTCTATTATTTTTAGAAGCCTTATCAGATGGGAAAACAGGTACAACTCTTACTTATAGTGCCCCAGTGTTCCTTCTTCGTCTATATTAAATATTTTAAAGTTGAACAGTATGTATCTTTCTCATAGTATAAAGAATCTTTCAATGTTAGCCGATTTATCGAGGAAGGATACCTTCTTTTTATCCAGCTGTGCGAAGTAGTTCTTACAGGATGTGTGCGAAACATTTGCGAACAATCAATTACTTTATTTTTATCCAAATGAGGCTTAAAATAAAAAGGATGGCTAGAAATTACCCGTTTATTTATAGAATGTGTATTTTATGCCTGTTAGGGTGATTTTATCGGGTAGTAAAAAGTCATCGAGTAATTTAATGGCTGATAAAAAGTTTGATACTGTCCAGAAATGGACAAAGTATTAATGTGCTTACTTTGTATTATTTTCTATTCGTTCTGGATAAATGGGCACCATCTTTAATGACCCATAGCGATATGGTTCATTAATCAAAACTTAGACGCAATTTTCTTAGATAGTTATTTTTCCATAGGTACATAATTATAGAAATATGTGCGTCATACAAGAAGGCACATATTTCGTTACAGCCTTTTTTTAACGTCCCACTGCTGGGCATAGGCGTCCTCTTACATGAAGAAGGACACACATAAAATGGACAGACGTATTTAATTTGGATTTATAAAATAATAATAAAAGTATGAAACTTTCTAGTGCCACCAGGAGTACCATTTAAAAGTAATTTGTAACAAAATTACAAAGTAGGAAAATATCCCGTCTTGTGAGGTAACTTTATACCAATTTAATAATTCTATGAAAACTCAAGTTTAATTTTGGAACAATGACATTTTTTGGTCATAAATGGAAATCCGTGGAGACGACAAATTAATTCCATTATATCTAATTGAATGAAAAAAAAAATACTTATATCTTCTAAATAATAAAGCAAATAAGTAGGCATAAGATATAAAAAAAACTATTTAACCAACTTCCCAAAAAGGAGGAGGTTCTCAATTCATGAGAATCTTTTTTATTCTAATTTAGTGCTTTAAAAATAAAAGTTCGTTATTGATGATCAACGCGCTGAATAAAAAAATCGCAATCAGATTATTTGCCAATTTACTTATTCGATACAAATACCTGCGTATGATAACATTTGCTTATAATTATAGGGCCTTTGTGGGCGGAATCGAAACCATTTCAGAAACGTTAAAGAGACATACTGTAATTTATTTAGTGAAATCAACCTACCTACGTCATCGCCGATCGATACCACGTAGGTACGGTTTTATGTATTGTTTGAAGTATATTTGTGATATTGATACAAATATCCAAAAAGTACTTTTTATTTTAATTAGCAGCAAAACGATGCAATTTTTTTTTATTGCCAGTAATTGGCGATTATTAATTCTCAATTCCACGCATATTGTTGACCACTTCATTGTTGGTATAAAAAACGTAATGTGGTTGAAAGCTGTGTTTTCAATATAAATGATAATACTGTGGTGTGATGAGTGCCCTGGGAGAACTTTATGCCGTAAAAGCTAACGTAGTGATTTTCTTGTAAGTTTTTTCGCTGCGACGTTATTAATAAGATATGCTGCTACTCAAGTAAAATGTGAGTGTTTTGCTAAATTTTCAAATATATACGCACTGCAACATTCGCTTGGACGAAGTAATGAGGGTGCTGGATGTCTAATATTTTATACATAATGCTACTGTAGCAATGTTTTTCCCCTTTAGAGGTAAACGCAACCGCAGTCGTAACAAACCTGCGGACTTATGCTGTGTACGACATTATTTATTAACTAAAACTGGAGTGACTTTGTTCAGAAATATCAAATGTTTTATTGTAAAACTCTTGCTTTATTGTTACCGGCTTCATGCAACTGGATTTTAAATATTTATAATGTGTCTAGGCTGTAACATCATCGATCAAGCGGCTTAGTTATGAAAGCTCTACATATAGACAGTCAGTCGAACATACTTAGTTATTTTCGTATTTGTTAATATTACAAACTCGTGCAAGTTTAAACAAGATTTTTAAAATAGAGCAAAAAAGTCATACTCAAAGAAGAATTTATGATTAATTTTAAAAAAAAGATTCTCGTCTCAAGTAGCATTTTATCTGAAAATGTTTTAAGCACCTACATTAGATGTCTGGCGTCGTATAATATTTGATATAAATCACGTTCTTCAAGTGACAGTGCTTCGTGCCAGTGCTCACTTGAATTTAGTTCTCATCTCTTACAGATATCTTGAGCACGCGTCGTTAGTATAACGACTGGGAATAGAAAGAAACAGAAAAAAAATCTTAAGAAAAACAGTCATCGTCTGCATACGCATAGACTTTTCTCAACTAATTATGTCCGGATTTTCAAACTTCCACACCCTGGTATCTCAGAACAAGATTGATTATCAGACTTACTCGCTTCAGACTATCCGTCACGAGTTAAAGCCACGGCTTTACAAAGACGGGCGAGTGACAGCAAATCGTAAAAATAGTAAGAGCCCAAAACACATCTATTATTATTTCTCTCATCTTGGACCTTCTTTCTCTCAATGTGTTGTCAATTTGTAATGTTGAACCGCAATAATACAGGAAATATAAACATAAAGCACACGGAAGAATTATGTTCCGTTCCAATTGACATAATGTTTGTTTTATTTTATTACATCCGCGGACACAGAGACTGGCCTTAATTTACGCCAATTTGTTGTTTGTTTTGTTTACTACATTTTATGAATAATAACAATAAAAATCCTGTTCCACAATATTGGTGGTGGCTAATTTTCATGCAAATGAATGTCGCGTGAGGTCTGTACTGCGGGATGCCTAGTGTTTGCATATTGGATATAACCGCAGTATCACCGCGCTCCTGTTTGGAACACATTGCGGTAAAATTCGTTGCGAAGATAGAAAGTGTGCGAAACAGCCAACTGGTTTTTATCATACTTTGTTCGCGATAAAAAGTTAAAAACCGCACTAATGCATGCAGTATATATAGTTATTTCGAATACTAACTGGGTTCACAGAATTTATGTATGTACATATGTTGGTCGATTTTGTAGTGTAGTCTTTTCACCCAATTTTTATTGCAAATTAAATTAGCCCAGTACCTGATTCACATTCGGTTATGAATATTGTAATAGACAAAGATAATATTTGATAACACAAAGGTCGGAACACGATTAATAAAAATCAAAAATGGATTTTTGCTTTCAATTTAAATGTTAGATGAAAACGGTATTGTTTGTTTGCAATGAAAACGGCCATTCATTATCTAGAATCAACATTGTGCTGTTAAATCCTGCGTGTGTAGCAATTGGCATGATCTGGTTCCTATAGGATTTCAATCACGGCATACAAGCTAGTGAGGCCAATCCACCATTGATTGTTTTGAATATTGTGTGTCTGATATCGTACTTCTATACTTCTATATTTAAATGACTTACCCCGATACAAAAAGAAGGTGTTTGATTGCTATTTATGTCTGTCTGTCAACCAATATATTTATTTGAAAGCTGGTTTTCCAGCGATGGTTATTACCTAGACATGTTTTTATTAAAATCAGATCAGCAGTTTTAAAGTAATTTGATGTTTAATCAACAGCGACAGGGATCTTTGACACAACACGTGTAGGCCTAATCTATTTATTTTTATGTATCCGCTAAGAATGTTATGATGGATTCGGTCTTTTTATCCATGCGCAGGAAATAAGTATTTCCCAGCAGGAAGCGAATGAAACCGTGGACGGCTAGTTCTAAGTAAAAAAGTGCCCAATCGAGACCTTTGGCCCATATAAAAAGGTTATAGCGAAGCGTGCAGTGGCCTTTAGTCGATATCCGTATAGGCGATCGAATGGAATGTACTGAATGTGCTACATATGTTCGCTTTTTTATGAATACGTGCCGGATAAAAGCCATCATGTGCAGTTGTCGGACAAAAGCCAGCTGTGGTACTAATATCCGGTTTCTATAGAAAGAAATGGGTAGCGAAAGCAACGTTCCATGTGTTTCTTTCCCATTTTTCTTTCCTTAGACCCATCACTCATTTTAACGTGATTAATGACTATGGAAATAAACGTTGACCTCGGAAAAACAATTAATTATTTCAATTTATTCTACTATTTTAAAATTAAAGTCAGTGGACTATTTTTTCAGTACGCAAAAAGCTTTTATTTAAAGGTAGCTTAATATAACAAAAACCTCTTCAAATATGGCCCCGGCATTTTGTTTTTATTTTCCAAATCCCTCACGGGAGCCATTTACTTTATAAAGCATTTCATTTTAATCTTGTCGTAAGAATTTCGGCGCTTACTTCTCTCATTAAAAGTCATAGAATGCCTTCACGTAATGTAATTAATAGCAAGAAAATTCAAATGGCTCGTTTACGTTTCTACGAAATTTTTAAGGGTATTTTATTGGTAATTTATTTCTTTTAAGTATTTTATTGCTGCTAGTATTTACTTGTACAACAAATTGACCATTTCAAGACAACTTTCAGCAATTATTTTAATGGTTCTAACCTTTTCCCAAACCCTCTTGTTCTTGCATTTAATTTGTAATAAGCTATCGATTGATTTCCTTAAAGCATCGTGGACAATGACTCGTAAGGCGAGGGTTGAACGAGGGGAGCTCCAACCGAACTCGATGCTTGGTATCATGCTATGGTGGTAGCTATGTTCAGAAGTACAGTGGAGTTCTAATGATGATATTGGCTTAATAAAATAATGATACATAATATTGCTCCATACAACCTATTTTTATTCTTTTTTTATGGGGAATCATTAAATGACACCTTCCCTGTGGATTCAGCGGGAGTCGGACTCTTACTGACTAAGACTCACCATGTGCCTTTTAAGTACCAAGGCCGCGGTAACTCTTTCGAAAAATGCCGCAGCTCCGGCAGGCCTTGTGGGCTCCACTGCGATCTTTTTGGTTCTGCATAACAAAATATGTTTCTACATTATTTATTTAATTCTATGATAATAATTGTTGTTTGTGATTGTTTGCAGGTGCGGAGTGGCGCTCGGTAGCGTCGCGTGTGAGGCGATGATCGGCCACACGGGTCGGCCGCGCGCTCACCATGCGACAGCCGTCGACCGATGTTAGTATTTATTTAATTTGCCATTAATTTTGGTATTAATTTATAAATAAAACTAGCTGCCACTCGAGTCTGTCCGGTCAAGCCTTATCCTTCCTCATGGATCAATCCACCTATTGGTTAAAATGGCATGGAAGTCCGTGCAATTATTTTTGAGTTCATCGCGAACAGATTGAGGCTTACTAACAATTTCTTAATCAGGCCAGCTTTCAACAGATTTAATTTCTCGTACTTCTAATTAATGACGTATTCAATTCGGGTTCCTTCTATCTGGCAGAATTTTATTTGGCCGAATTTTATTTGGCATAACACCTTGGCATAATTTTTTTTCAACGAATGTTTTAAGGCATAAAAAATATTTAGTATAATTATTGTTTCACCGAATATTTATATGCCTGAAAAACTATTATTTGGTATAATCTCATTTGGCGTACTATGAAGATGGTAGAATTTTATTTAGATTCAATTTATTTAGCAAATTGCCATTAACCTTCGATTAAAAAACATTGTATTAAAAATTGAAGCTAGTAACGAAAACGAATCGCTGCAAAACCAACTCCACGTAGTCTTGTTTGCCCTACCCCTAGAGTGCAATTCAAAACCGCGTAGGCGCGGAGGGGCGAGGCGGCCTGCGAGCTGAGGCGCAGGTAGTTTTAACGTTCGGCGACGCGGCTGAGGCTGGCCGGCTGAGCCGGCCAGCAAGCCGAAGCTGCGGTGGTGAGCGTGAAAACCATCTGCGACGATAAGCTCCCATGGGACCGCCGGAGCCCCGCAGCGCCGGAGCCGTGACAGAAGCCACGCTTGCTGCATGTTGCATGCTTACTTCCATATTGCATGTCTGCTTACATGCTGAATGCCTGCTTGCATGCTGCATGCTTGCTTGCATGCTTCCATGCTTCAGGCTTGTTTGCATGCTTCTTACAGGAAAATAAAAATTCCAAAACTATGCCAAAAGATGATTCTGACTATATATATTCTGAAATATGATAGTTCTGCCTTTTAATGACTACTTATATGAAATGTATGCCAAAAGGAAATACTGGCTGGCAACTTTCTGCGAAATGATGTTTCTACTATTTAAGTATTATGAATATGAAAATGCCTAAAGATGATTCTGCTTGCCAAAATTATGCGTTTTTAATGTATGCTAAATGAGTGTATGCCACACGATTTTCTGCGAAATGAAGATTATGCCATCTGTTGGTATGCAAAATAAGATTATGACATAAAAAGTTCTGCCATAAAGGGGGACCCATTCAATTCATGTCTGCTTACAAAAAAAAAATCGACACAACATACTAGGTATTACCTACATAGCTTTTTCTTTCTGCCCCTCTTAAAAATGAACTAATTACATACAAAGTGTTGAAGTACTCGATTCGAAGAAACCAAACCAATGAAAGTCCTTACTTTGAACGAGCTATTATATATTTAGAGAACGTATATTACTCCCAATTCCTGCGATTCTCTCCCTCAAAGAAGGAAAACGGAAAAGTCGATTTCCTCTGGAATCGAGTAGATATAAATATTTCAGTGGTTTCCCTAGCGTGTGTTGTATCATTTAAAATCTTTAAATTCAAAATATCAAATCAACTGAAACAAGGTTTTAAAAGTTTTCTTGTTCAGTGTGGGTAAATTCGAAAAAGTAAAACCATGAGAAAATATTGAATTATAACTAAATTATTTCAAAAACGTATTCATATTCATGTACGATGTTAATAATTACGTGTAAGTGTAATAAGACTAGACTTGAGTGCTGTATGTCAGTACCCAGTATTTCGAGATTTCCGAGACACGAACTTTGAAATATAAGCCATTCTCGCCAATCTCGTGAAACCTAGTTCGTACAGAAATAGTGTCGTAATGTTCTAAATAAAGACCGCACAGCCCTACATGACATTTTGTGCAATGTTCTTACCAAAATGCTTTTCATACAGAAACTATTTGTTTTGCTTACGGGCAAAAGATTTTTTGACACAAGCTTCAAAAAGTAAATTTCAAAAATGTATGGTCCGAAAGCCAAACCACCAGATAATGTCATATTTTTTGTTTGATGTTCCTATGGTCTTCAATACGGTAAAGTTTGGCCAATGCTTAGTAGGTACTAAAACAGTGACGTAACATTCCAGACGGTCGACAAGGCAGTATGGACGGAGGAGAGCGGCGCGGCGCGGCTGGAGGCGGTGCTGGTCGCGCTCGTGGAACGCAAGGCGCGCGCGCTCCATGCGGAGCAGACGAGGCGGCGCGCGCGCACGCATCCACTCCTGTTGTTGCTGCGAGATCCTTTGCCCGACGGTAAGAAGATGGTTTTACTTAGGCTCAAGTTACGGCAACGGAAACGTCGATATTCTGAAAAAAACTAATTGTTATGATTTTACGTTAAATCAAAGCCAGCAATTGTTTTAAGAAACACGGATACTTATGTTGTCGGTGAAATTGGATCTTAGCAAAACAAAGTTAATGTATGATTTTAATTACAATAAGTACCTCCAAGTGGTAGCAGTGTAATCACTTTTACCATAAGAGAAAAATAGAATGATATCTTATAGTTGTCTGTTAGGACACCAAGCCAGTGACTTCATACTTCAAACACAGTTTACTTCTACACTCTCCATATGTTAGTTTATATCACTGCTTATCCACCCAAACAGATTTCTGGCTGTGGTAACTTTTAAGAATCCTTCCACGGACATGAACTTTTCCTCCGCCTTTCTTAATAGCAATCGATCATCCCCTAACGTATCTATCTCGTAATAACATTCAATCCATCAACTCGGCGTTTTGTAGTCCACTAAAAGATCGTCACTGCTACTTTTTATATGATGTGTTATTGGTGACTGGCTGTATCATGCCGTTCTTTACCCATGAGGTATATAAGTCACCCTCCAGGATTCATTATATCCATAAAAACACTAAATCAGTATACATTTTCTTTTGAAAATATAAGTGAAAAAATCATTTCACATATTTTTAAAGCAAAATACACGTTAACAGTATATATAGTAAACGTGCCATCGAAGTGGTATATGAATGACTGAGTCCGAAGTTAGGCGTATTGGCGTTTAGACATATCTGCAAGTGGTATGCCAAAGCTTAAATTATATGTATAGGTAACTGTTACAAGAGTAGCTTAACGTATGTATATAGAAAATTTGCTTCGAAAAATATAAGATACTTACTTTGCCATGTCTTTATATCTTAGAATTGGCGCTCTTCGTTAAAAGCAATCCCAGTCGTTTCAAGCTACAAAACGAACTGATTCCCCGAAACAGACGAGACAATGGAAGGATATGCCTTCAGTCTGCAGGGACAGCCCTTATGCGCAAGAGTGTGTTCTGTATGGCTCCAACTATATTTAATATACTGCCAAAGAGTGGAGAGCGCTGCCATTGCCACTTTTTAAAAATGTACTGCATAAGTTTTTAGCGAGTAAAGTATATTATAATATTTTAGATTTCATAAATGAAAAAGACTTTATTATTCCTAATTATATTTTTCCTTGTTCTTCTTCTTAATCCTATGTTCAATAATTTTTGATTTATTAATATTATATTGCATGCCAATTGGTAAAATATGGCGGATCTTTTTACCCTTATGTAACAACATCATTGTAACCCGTATTTGCAATAATAAATATCTTTATCTCTTTATCTCTAGAGCTGTCTCAAAACAATATATTTTTCTTTTAATTTCAGAGGAGGCATCGATCATTGGCAGTCCGGGCGAAGAGTTACCATCGCACTGGTGTGAACATGAAATCGCTAGACACAAGCGTAAAAAACTTAAACTGCAAACCAGACGAAGGTGAGCATTGTTTTATTTACTACTACTTATTGTAGAAATATTAAACCTCGAAATTGGTGCTGCACTATAGGTTTCCGGCATTGTTTAAAAACCTTCTTCCTCGGGAGTTTTGTAACCTTGTCCTTCCACTGCTTTCTCCCATGCAGAGAAGGATTGGCAGTTGAATCATTCGTCTGTATACATATTGAGTACACATTACCTAATAACTGAAAGGTATTACAATAAAAATTACCTACGAAGCATGTTTATTCCATTAAAAAAGTAGTTTAAAAACTAAAAAACCTCATCAGAACTCAGAGCGTGTGCAAAATTTAATCCAAATCGAAGACCAGAAAGTGGGTCAAATTAAGATTCGAAAATTTTCTTATATATGTATATAGTTACAGGTGAAGCTAATATAAGCGTTTTAAAATAAATGTAAATTTTCATCATCAGAGACATGCAGATCCCCGAGCAGTTAGAACTGGAGCGGCGCCGTCGGAGACGCCGGCGCAGCCCGCACGTTCACGGACAAAAGCCGAAGAAACATCGCACGCTGCTCGTCTCCGCTATCGACGAACAAGCTAAAGTCATACATGTAAGTTTCATTATGCATATCCATATCATTTATTTGCCTTCCACAATGTGTAGAGTAGGAATATGTAGAGTAGCAATTGTGGACCCTGTATATATAATCTTACATCTAAAATAATTAAATCATTAAATTCATCGAATTCGAATTCATAATAATATTAAATCTATCGAATAAAATAAGAATCCAACGTAACATACATATTACATAATACGTTACTTACGTTACCGTACGTTACACGTAGTAATTTCAACAATGAATATTTATGACTGGCGATTATTAGCAACGGAAAAAAAATGCATCCACGCGCTACGCTGCATCATGCGGGGCAGTGTGATAATCGCCTTATCACCCGAATCCCGCAATGCCGCCCGTGATTTTGAATGGGCGTGACGTGTGTGTTTGAAAATGGAACTCGATGAGAGCCGCCGTGCGTGAATCTACTAAACGCACCTACGCGCGTGAGTGCGCAAAAAACCCGCACGATGATGCAGATCTGCACTCCCGCAGGAACGCGCGTAGGTGCGTCGACACGCAACATGCAGCGTGATGCGGGGCAGTGTGAAGATCACCTCAGTTTCCCGCCATTTCTGCAACCAACTTTTTGCCGCTCTTGTGTAGATGTCGTCCTTCGTTTCGTTTTACACAGAAATAGTAACGCCATCTGGTGACCAGGACTATACAGCCTCAAACACAAGTTGCTTTGCTCGTGGATTACTTAGACAGGCATAATACTTATTCCACAACCACTCGCTAGATGGCATTACTCTAAAACGTTACACGGTTATTACTTGCCGTTCTAGGCTAGCTTTTAGTAACAACTATTGAGTACAGATGGCGCTTTCCACAAAAATAGTACTTGTTTAAAAATCCGTGGGAAAAACAAAAGACTTTTCACAACTTTTTTACCTCAATAAGGCGATTATCACACTGCCCCGCATGATGCAGCGTAGTGCGTGGATGCGTTTTTTTTCGTTATATGGAAATATCTCCGTTTGTATGGAAAACACGCATAGTCCAACACACTGAAAATGCATCCACGCGCGTTCATGCGGATCACGCACATACATGCGGAGAAACACGCACCCCCGCGCGTAGGTGCGGGGCGAGACGCAAGGTATGACACACTGAATCCCGCAATGCCTCGCGTGATTTTGAATGGGCGTGACGTGTATATTTGAAAATGGAACTCGCTGTGCGTGAATTTACAAAACGCACCTACGCGCGTGAGTGCGTGAAAAACCCGCACGATGATGCAGATCTGCACTCCCGCAGGAACGCGCGTAGGTGCGTCGACACGCAAGATGCAGCGTGATCCACGCACTACGCTGCATCATGCGGGACAGTGTGATAATCGCCTTATTAAACAAAACATAACAAATTAAACCTAGTCATAGTGAAGGAAATGGAAAGCTTTTGGGGTAGACCGCAAATATTTTCTCAGTTCTCCGTGAAAACCACTTTCCTACGTTGATATTTTACCGATATCGTCTAAAACTATTAAAACACTAAGTCTAAAAATGCCATGTCTTTGGAACAGGTCCTTGATCCTGACGAGCTGCCCCGCCGAGCTCGGTACACGATCATGGTGACGGCGTGTCTCTTGCTCTTCTTATGTCTACTGCTGGTTGGAGTCACGCTGCGGATGGCACCATTAATTGACGATATGGGTGAGTACATACTTATATATTTCCAGGTTTTGAAAGGACAGGAGAAGGAAGGCAAATTGTTCTCGGACATCAAGAATATTTAACAGATTTTATTATTTTCGACATCAGTCACTGCATAGGCTTGGTACGCGCTTGAATGTCATGTAGGTAATAGGTGACTAACCTATTTCGATTGCAAGTATACTGCCAGAAGCGCACTCTTTGTGTCCTATGGCTCACTATTCCAAGGCGGAATACTTATTACACGAAAAGAGGTTGCTGATTATATCAATGTGTGGTTTCATAAAGGAGATAAAACGGTTTAGATGAACCTCTATTTGGAATTGAACCACTATGTAGTAAGTGCACCCAATCAGATAGCACTAGGAATTACGCGATAGGCCACACTGCTATATTTGCTGAAAATCCATTGGTGGGTTCAAAACTGACTCATTTAAATGGAACAGTTTCTTAAATTAATTAAATAATATAATTGTTACAATGTACCAATGAGATTTTCTGGGATAAAAAAATCAAAATGTAAAAGTTACACTTACGAGTAGGTAAGCATCCTGCTTAGTTGAAAACCTTCTTGTAAATAAAATTGACGGGTGGTCAAGGTCGAGCTTGTAAACTACATCAGGTGTCGCACGACCTCCTAAATGAGACCCTTACGACTAGGGAAAGAGATAGGGTGCTCTATTTATAGACTAGATCATAGGCACCCGTTTCACTACACTTGGATAACCCGCCATATAACTTTGTATACGTATATTACTTGTTTATCACACGTTAATAATGCTTATATACTTACCTATCATTTATAGTAAGAATACGTATTGATATTCTATTACGATGGACACGCAGAATAAGAAATAAACCTTTATGCGAGACAGATTATGGTTACATTGGTATATTTATGAGTTTTCCCGGAATGGCGTCATTCAACCATGTCGTGATGATTTATTATGATCGGAATATATCTTTGGTTGACAAATAGTTAATAGAAAATATTGATTTGAGAGAGAAAATGTGTAGCTACTAGATTAAATGCAGGTGGGTGAATAACAGTGAACAAACTATTGGAGCGATTAACAGGTAAGTACTTTTCAATTTGATATAGTTTTTTATTACCTTTTGCATTGAGTTAATTTCTAATTGGCGTACGATATTGCGATCGAATAACAAATTAGCTAAAAGCAAGTAAACATTTATAATATCAATTACATAATGGAATGGAAGGGAATGGAGTCATTAAAGTAAAAAAAAAAGGCAAAACCAATATGCTGTTGATGGGTGATTAATTGATTATTCATAAGTATAGATTATACCGTACTAGAACAAATGAAGAACTATTAGTACATGAGGATCACATTAACCTTGCTCCAGCTCAGAGTTAGCAAATACTGTACCGTCATGTTTTGACTCAAAAATCAGTTCGCCTTCAATGTGTATTCATTGATCAATACGATACAATAAATGTTTCAATGAGGCATACAAGCATAAAAAGCACGTATAGACGCCGTAGGAATTCAAAAGATAATAAAAAATGCAATGTTTTAAGTTTTCTATTAAATACTCAAAGAAAACACACAAGGTAAGTTTTAGATTCGTCCTAAATATTAATGGTGGCAGTTACGACTGTTTTGATAGCAAGCTTGTGAAGATGACAGGCGCCTTGGGCATTCAGTCGAGATGGGCGACATCGCGTCAATGCCTCGGTATCACCTTCACCTTGACATAACCACGCCTTTAATCTTAACTTACAAGTACTTTTATACAAAGTAATACGTACAACTTAAAGAGGTCAAGCATTTTTTTGGGACGGCCCAAGTTCCTTATTTTCTATTGTTTTAGCATATTTAAAAAATCTGCTACAATTCAATGTTAGGATAAGGATGTTTTTATTTACAAACAAAATACTCTAAAACATATACATAACACTAAGAACTTCTTTTAAATACAGAAAAATTATAACTGCACGCTTGTGACTTTAAAATTATTTGTTTACGGCTATTTGACATTGTAAAACGGTAACATGACTGACGTCACGTTAAGCATTTAAATATTGACGCGAGATAAACCATTTCTACGAGAGCTGGAAAAGAGCCCAGTTCACGTATTGGATCAGCAAATGGTTCGCCCGCTCTACTCGTATGCGCTTCATGCAAAATAGATACACGAAAACCTCATTTTGTGCATCTGTCTTACCTACCTTTATTTTACAAGGACACCACAAATAACTTAATAACTTTGTAGGTAGCTTATAACTACTGGTGACTAATTGACAGATGTTACGTAAGTTTGTGATTGAACGCATGAACGCGATAGTCGGATTTGTGTTCCATTTTCGAGCAATTAATTAATGTCATAATCGAATTAATTAATTCTAAACCCGCGTGTGTAAATGTGCATTGTACCGAAACAATCATCTTTTAGCTTTATAAGTTCGTTGGGAATTCATGTTATTTGAAAAATGAATTTTAAAAGTTGTAATGTAAGTGGAATTCGTAGCGCGTAGCTCGTAGCATGACCTCGGCGTAGCATTAAATGTGGACACTTTCGTAGCGCAAATGGCGCCAAGTAGATGTGTGAACTACAAGTTCTTAAGGGCTTAGCGAAGATTACTTTTACTCTCTTATTAGTGTCTCATTTCGTTGTAAAACTTTTCAATTAACTTAGCCAAAGGCTTTCGTGGACATTCATCTATCTACGTAGATTGAAATGAATGATTATATTAAAATCTCTTTCGAAACCTTTTGTTAATCTTTCTTTGTGGGGGCAAGAACAATGTGAGATACGATCTTGACAACTTTAAGATAATGAAGTAAAAGAATTTTTAGCTGTGCTGTTGTAATTTTAAACAGGGAGAATCCTAATTAATACTGTGTTTCGTGTTTATATGAAGTGGCGTGCAATAGTCTTGCGAAACATGATGCGAAATAATATATAGATACCTTTATATTGTGGGACGGTGTGAAAAACACTTTATTAAATTTTCAATTACGGTGTTGGGTTACGTGTGAGAAAGAACGGCCTTTGTTTAGAAGTTGTACGTGTTGCGAATATTATATTTATGAAGGGCTTATGTTGATCCACCCGAGATTGACCAGGAGGGCGACAGATATTGATCACAAAGCAGTTATACTGACATCATTAGCTCGGTTATGCAATGTGTTACGTCAACTTGGTTATTTATTCTGAAGGTAATTTTATTAATTTAAATGTGTAGTTTAATATTTTTTCCGATAAAATATATAATTGGAAACAAAGAGTAAAATAAATAATTAATAATAAGCCTAAGTGATTTAATCAATCATTACTCTAGCCTACGCCTAAATTATTTTTTCAAGAAAAACTCGTCAAGTCCAAGCAAAAAATAGTTTGTGTTTTGAAAGAAATTATGTTCGCATGTAGTACAGACTGTTAACTCTAGTCTTCTTCTCGACATTATTGAAAGCCTTCGTTCAAGTTCGCCTCATCCATCCTCCGAGCCTTTTCCCAAACTATGTTGGGGTCGGCTTCCAGTCTAACCGGATTCAGCTGAGTACCAGTGCTTTACAAGAAGCGACTGCCTATCTGACCTCCTCAACCCAGTTACCCGGGCAACCCGATACCCCTTGGTTAGACTGGTGTCAGACTTACTGGCTTCTGACTACCCGTAACGACTGCCAAGGATGTTCAATGACAGCCGGGACCTACAGTTTAACGTGCCATCCGAAACACAGTCATTGGTGTCTAAGATATACTTAGAAAGTACATACAAACTTAGAAAAGTTGCATTGGTACTTGCCTGACCTGGAATCGAACCCGCGCCCTCATACTCGAGAGGTTGGTTCTTTGCCCACTAGGCCACCACGACTCGACCAAGTTCGCCTGTTTTGAGTAATTAAAGTCCATTCATCGCACGTTTCGACGAGACAGATACCTCACAGCATCTCTATACGCTTGTGAAAGCAAGATAACACGTTTTGACGTATTTCTACATACACATAAGACTTCATGCTTGCGTAAATAGTATTAATAACGTTTCGTATACGATGTTGTAAAGCTTGAAGATTGATTGTTTGAGCCTTGAACTTTCTAACTAGATTAGGCCAAGCTTCTAGTCTAATTAGTTACAGCGGAACATAATTCTATAAGAGAATATGATCGTTCATCTGAAACTAACAAAAAAGTCTTTGTTTAATTTTGTTGTAAAGCTTAGTTGGTCATGTTATTGATGAATTATGAAAGTAAAACAAAAGAAAATGATAATATTTTTTTCAGTAAATAAAAAGAAGGATAGTACATTCGATGAATGATAAAAAATATGTAAGTATCTATTACAGCTGACAATTATAGCTTCAATAAAACAATTACTTACTCCAAAGTAACAGAATAGGAATAGCTATAAATCCAAAAGGAGATAAAATTGAACCGTTTTCTATACTCAACTACTTCGATCAATATAATAATTTAGATAAATATATATCTGTATGAAATGATTTGGTCGGTACACATTGTGAAGGGTCGGATCCTCTCTTAAATACGATTTTCCTAGAATGATACATTTGAAATTGACTGTTCTAGAAACTATAATGTGAGGAGACCTAACCGTTCATAACACTAAAAGTCTTATGTACATTTTCATATAAGTTTTACGTTAAATTGTGTGACGAAGAGGATTAAGGTGCCACTTAAAGCTGGATTTAGTGACAAGCATATTATACCTGTACCAGACTCGTACATAATGAGGGATACGAATAATAGGCCGTTTAATGTAAGGGGATAAACTTTATGATCTTAAAGATTATCGCAATAAGCTTTAAGAACCCAAAACGTGTACTATACCTACTTTGTAAAAAAAGAAAAAGTTCGTTCACTGTATTTACACAAAAAGTGCACAGTTTAATTTAGTGTATTTTTATGAGAGTGCCGGTACACAAAATGAATGCTAAACAACATTATGATGACGTTTATGACGCAATATCTTTAATATAGCCAAGATATTGTGCAGTATAGTTGAAAACTTTGGTTGGTCGCGCCGAGTAATCATGCCCTATTCAGCGTGCGCTGTTACTCAAGGGGATTTCACTAGCGTCCTTATAACACGGTACGATCGCCAACAAAAGTGCCTCCTGAAAAATTTCACGTGTAACAACATTGCTCGTAATGAAATTACACAAGTTTGTTTGCTATAGCTGGACAAACATGTTGAAGTTTGCTCACTGCAAAGGTCAACATATTGTTACCAAATAAAAGATGCAAGCGAACTTAGAAGTTTTGTATTCTTGGATAGAATATTTTCTTTTTTGTTTTACGCACGCAATTTCGTGTCTTTTTTCTGGATACCAGCTACTTATAGCACACGTTAATATTTTAGGCACATTGTCTTAGTTCTTTAAAATAAATATTATTATTGGCAAATATGTACTATTCAACTTTGTCGTTACGTTGAAAGAACAAGAGACTGCAATACATTATAAGTCACTTAAAGACTATTGTTAGCTGGCATTTGACATTAATCATAGTTGACCGAGCATTACACTAAAGAATAACAATAATTTATTAACGTAACCTCTAACTTTTTCCTCTTTGTGGTGGAAGTTATAGTTCCTTTCATTGTATACACTTGATTATTTATTTATTTATACGGAACTTTTTCCTTACTTTTTCTTCTGACGGTAGCGAGAGATGCATTGTTATGGAGTGGCTTTGACTAAGACGGTTTTCCCGTCTATAAGACAGTGAAAAAATAAGAATATTCGTCATCTTTGCTTGCAAATAATATTATAATTTTGTATAAGATAGTGACCAAGAACCAAGGATTTCTGGCCTTTTAAATCAAATAGACATTTGCTGTTAGATTGGGTTTGAATATTTGAGTATTCTTGATCAATTTGTAACTGATACAATATCAATATTATTCAATGATATCTACGTGAAATGCTTTAGATAGCGTACTAAATATGTTATCCCGATTCAGATAGAAGTATATCACTTTTCGATGATGGAGGAAGGATAGGGTAAAGTTAATGTAATAGTTATAATCAGTATAATAATATCTAAAAGTTTCATATACTGGAAAATGGACTGTCTAGATAAAAACATTTTATATATTATTTATTAATGAACGAAAAAAGCGTTGATTCGCAGTGGTCACTTGCACAGAGGTAGGTATGAGCAAACTTAAAACGTTAGTCCGTTGTCGTCTGAAGCCGAAAGAATTTCGTGAAACTCCTTTTGGAATGTCATTGTGGCGACTCTGATGTATATTGCACATATTTTACCACACATGTGGAAAAGTGGGTTTTTTGGCGTAGTTAGTTAGTATACTTTTGTTACTTTACATAACTAATAAGTCAAAGCTTGCTTACAGTACAATAAACATTAATGGCCTTACTACAAAAACTTTAACGCCTGGTTTACAGTTGTTTAAAAATTTTGTGGCTGCAAAATGAACCATATGTCAACGTCATAATTTGACATTTTATGACGGTGACATGACGGTTCATTTTGCAGCCAAAATTTTATTAGACAAGTGTAAAACAGGGGTTAAAGTTTTTGTAGTAAGGCCATTAGTGATTGTTACAATCACAATATGATGTTAAAATCCTATTAATAAAACGAAGAAAAAAAAACAGTATTCTTACAACGTTTGTTTATGTTGTATGCAATATGCAAATCTTAAAAATGTCATATTATTTCCATGAATGCGACGAAGCCATTTTTCTTCAAGTCGTCCTATTAAAATCGGCTTTGTCATATTGTGTTCTGATAGTTTCGCAAAAGCAGCTGATAGCATTGTATGTTCTACTTAGAAATTAATATTCGTGTATAAACAGGGTCTCAGACAAGAGGCATGTCGGTTGTCTCTGGCAGACGACAGTTGTTCCACCATTCATAGCATTTCGCGAATTTCGTCGTTAATTAAGCACTGGTTCGAGAAGACAAACAATAATTATAGAGTACGCCGACTGTCGAGTTAATCATGCTAATCTCTAAATTATCGCCGAATCTCTTGTTAGTATTGACGTATTTTAATAAGGCTAGTATAAATTCTTTGTATTTGTAGCTAATTGTAAATAAGTTAAAATAACAATAAAAACCTGCTTAAACAAAGAGTATATTTGAATCATGATTAAACCTCTGTTTTATGCACCATAAAGATCAAGTCTCGTATTTTCCATAGCAAGTTAATTACGTATTTGCAGAGCGATAAAATCAATACGCTTTTGTAGGGCCATAGGGGCTCGTCAATCGTATCTATTACGGGTCCAAAAGTGGACGAAATCGACACGATTTTGTGAGGAAGGTTGCCATCGCGATGATCCATTTAATTAATAAATTGAGTAAAGATAATTGTACAATGAAGTCGACGCGTTGAGGTCAAACCCACAACTTATCAGTGTGGACCCATCCACGTGGCAGGTCATCATAACGGCTCAGCTTGAAATGGGTTAGCCAACCATGATGGCAAAAAGAAGATATTACATGTATGTAATCGGAAATCTTAGTACGAACAGTCCAGTTTGGCATTTTCACCAACATTTCACGTCGCCTGAGAATTTTATCCCAATCGCCTTAATCCAGAATTAGCATGAAAAATCACGTGCATTTCGCACACTGTCCAATTAGTCCATATTACTCCGAAATCTACATAACGAATGCCCTTCGGACTTTGCATTGTGTATCTCATTCTGTGCATTTCTTTTTTATTTTTCAAGAGAAAACTAATAATAGCGTAACATGAAATGTATGCGTACGTAGTCTGTTCCTAGAAGGCGGCTTCCTATTAGGTCAGGGATTGCATCTTTCAGGTCAGCGGGAGCATTATAACATGCTATTAGTGGCATTGTTAAGAACTGCATGCTCGTGTACTTTATGTCTAAGAAAAATATCGATGGTACAAGAACACTATTGTTAAGAATATTAACTTACATGTATGTTTGAAGATTTTATGTTTATTTATAATATGAAAACTGGTCCTAAACCTTAAACATGCGAACAGCAAATCACGTTCCAATGATTTCATAAAGAGGCTTATCATAAGCCGTCGATAAAACGCCATCTCAAATTGGAAATTTCTAAGCCATTTTATCTTATTCGCTGGATATTCCACATTAGGGTTGGCAAAGAAATGTGATTGAGAAAGGAAAGAGGGCAAATTGAGGTAATTAAAAGGACTGTGAACAGACGTTGGTTGTTAAGGTAGATAATTTATTTGGGGCACGTTGTCTCGCCCACGTCCGCAGCTGCGAGTCACCGCGCTGATAACGTCACTCACACTTGACGCTGCCTTGGCTTACCACTCGTTTTTACTAAGAACGAGATTAAGTATGAAGCTCTATAACTAAGTATGGCTCTTTCGTTTTTGAGGTACAGTAGATAAAGGAATTGAAGCGATCCTTCAGTGGGATTTCAGCCAGTATTTTTGCGCAGACACGTTCGCCGACCTTACAATAACGTCAACGATTTTGTTATCTATAGCCACTTTGCGGCTACTTATCATGTACTTGAGTTAAGTTAAATGGATACACTACAATAATTCATGGATTAAAATGTCAAATTGATTATCTCTAATAACTTACACTTATTTGGTGTGAATGTACCACGAGTACTTAATTTTCAGGATTTTAATAAGAAGGATACAGTTGTCTATCCATCACTCCTTCCCCCAAATTTTCTGTAACTAAAATCTCAAAAAAAGCTTTCCCAAAATACATAACACCATCCATTATCGAATTATCGCATCCAAACATAAGTCAATAATTCTTGGATCGCTAAATCCGAATTATGCAAACGACGCGCGAGGTAGGTACGCCGTAGCCGGACGAGACACGTTCATCGGAATGAATAATGGCACGTTGAATCGGACACATAATTAATTAACCGCAACATGTTTACCATACTCCTTGTCAATGAGCCTCAATGGAACGTTTGAATCGTTACGTTTGTCTTTTTTTTATCTTTCTATTCGGCCTGTAAGTTATTTTGAAATTCGAATGTAGAATTTATTGTTTAGGGATTAAGTTATACGTATTTGGAGTAGCAAATAGGTCTTCTCGGGTTTTCTCAATATCGTCGGTGTAATGGATAGCTTTTAAACTATGCGTAGAGGAAAACCGACGGGAAACAAAACAACTATTTTGATCTCCATCCGAGAGGCTTTGTAATATAAAATGAAATGTTATTTTTCTTTTGCTCTCAATCATAGATAACTGGGTCAATGACTTTTTGGAACACGAAATTCACAATAACAAAGTAGCTAAAACTAAACTAGAGGAGAAGGGTTCTTATTTCGGAATTACTCTTTACTTAGGTCATAATTAAGTATTAAATAACTTTTAAAAAGGTGACACGTTATTTCGCACAGAGCTCTTTTGTCTTCGGCCTAAATAAATATTATACAGCGGTACATACTTAGTAATCATAATTACTGTAATTATTCACCGTTGGATTTATAATGACACAGTTGTACGTTTGCCGTTTAATTAAAGCTGAGCCTTTGTTCTTTAGTCACATCTCAGGTTCATTTCATCAATCGATATACGGAGCTGAACCATTAACATGATGACTAATCAAAACTTATTTATAATTTCGACTAAGTTTTATGATTACACTGTCGTTTACTGCGACTTGATTCATGAATAAACCATAATTTTCTTCAGTTTTGATTATGGAGCCCGTCAGTCTAGCCAGACAGTCGCGTATACACGAATTTTAATGTAGCAAATGTTTAAAAGACAATCAAAAAGGAAATTTATAGTGCAACACTTTGAATAACAAATTAAAGTGTCCGAAGAAGAGACTAAGCTTAGGTCATTTACTGTGGAACAAAAAGTGGTTATAAAAAGAGTGTCGGGAGTGGAACGCGCGGGATCGCCGGCGCCGAAGCTGGCTGTCTTTCTTCTCTCATTAGGGTCGGGTTCCAGTCGGGTCGCGTACACCATTACTACCGCGACGCGCCGACGCCACACTCCAGACAAGACCGACGCGATGCACAGCAAGGGTTAAGCTATGCATGATTGATGAGAAAAAATCTCCCTCTAAAATAAACAACGAGCATTTAACAACAGCCAGATATTCACCTTCTGAATACGTATTTGTCACCGTTTTGAAATGATAAACTTCACGCATAATTTCAAATAAACTCACAAGTTAACAAATGATTTCGTGTTCATCATTGAAATTTTAATGCTCTCGCGAGAATTGGAGCTTTTAGAAACTTTGAAGACACGGATTAACGTTAAAGAATTGAAGCAAAATAATGCGTGAGTCGAGTTGTTACAAATATTAATTATCTTTATTTATACCTACTTAGTATTTTATGTTCACCACGGAGTAATTCACTTCATCTACAGCGCAGTGCACTCTGTTCTCGTGTAGGAACTACAGCCTTAAGTGGTGTCTACAAGCGCGTTAGAGCTCGTCAAGCTGTACTGCCTCATGAATAAAACAATACTTTACGTGTCGCGAAAACCTGCTCCGGCACCCTTTCCAGTAATCAATCCAGAGTTTCCTTCTAGCTAGTAATTTATACATGACAACTATGGTAGGCGAAAGGTCGAGCTCTCGCCTTTATTGTAGGGGGAGGCTTTTGTCCACAAGTTAAGTAATTCGGTTCATACAAGTTCAGTTCCGCAGAACAGCCCCAATATTGGTTCTTTATTGTTCTATCATCGTGTACTTAACATGGAGAGCAAAGAAATTTCCATGTCATGAACTTTTATGATAAGTTCACTCATATGGTGTTATGTGTTGTTATGCAAGTTATAGGCGTGGTTTAAAATAGGATCACAGATGTTTTTTTTTAATATTTTTCGTTACACTGTAAATGAATTCGAGTCTTAATTATCTTTTCAACTAAACTGGTAATTACCAAGTCCTACATGTTGCTTATATTGAAATGAGTAATGTGTTACGGAAAATATATAAAGGTGAAGATTTTGGCCATTTCAGCTCACTTAACATTCGACGTGGCGCCCTAAAATACTTCGGGCTATAGTGATTTCCCTTGTAAGTGATTATTACTGCGCTCCTATTGTTATAATGTGAACAATAGAAAAGTTCCCATTAACTACATTTGTTTTGATCCTATTCATGCCATAAAACAAAAACACTTATAAAATGAACGACATTGTTTTCACATAGAAAATTAAACTTGTAAAAACAGCTCTATAAATATTTTAAACAACACCTTATCCTAAACAAAATATTGAAGCAATTAAACTTTTAATAGATTTCTCATTTGATTCGGTCGTTTTGCATATATGTAAATATATTCAAAAGCGTGCTTATCCCCAGTTAGTCCCGTGGAAGGTTGTGCTCGCTGTCAGCACATTTTAATGGAGCTGGCGGCTCTGGGCCGGCGCGGGGCATGGCGGGTCACAGCCACAATCGCTGTACCCGCCTACCTACGTCTCGACATTGTGGACAACGCCTTTTCACTTTACGCTTTGACTCTGCAGTTTGGAGAAATCTTTCCTATGTACCGTCTCGCTTTGAATTGTAAAGTAATCTTGGATTGAGACGCCCAAAGACATTATAATAAATTCAGATCATGTTTACGAGTGGCGATATAATGGCTTACGGGATTTGCGGTCAGGAGCCCCTATTTCCTTTCCATTATGCTGTTGACGAAAATAGCTGACGGACGAATTTGGATTATTTTGAGGTTTCATCTTATTTCTAGCTAATATTCAAACAATAGCATGTAATTAATGATGCAAGTAAATAACTTTCACAACGATTAATCAGATATTTAACCGTCTATTTACTTTAATTTATTACATTTATGGAAAGGCATTAAATAATATATTATTCACGTCTCTTAATATAATCAACTTTAGAGCAAGTTTTATTTTACTTGATGATATAAGTATCGACGGAATGTTTGAATACTTATAAGGCAGCGTGCTATGTTCAGCGCATGCTGAATTTCATGAATTAATTCTAACACAGCACAAGTTCTAACGCTGTAATAGTATTTCCTAAAGGCATTTGTCAATTTAAATGCAGCAGTTAAGAGAATGACATTCGCAGATGGTTTTATAACAAACAGTTTTTGAGTTCCACAGTTTTTCACGTAGCGGCTGTTTCTGGCACTCCATTTAATTGGAGAGATACCTCTATACGTATTTTTTCTTTACGAAAAGTAACCATTGTTGGTTTTATATTTGTTCAGGGGTCTGTGAAGAATGTCTGATCGTCTATGTTTAGATGGACTGATCTTTGTTTTCGTTATATTGTGATGGAAGAATTCTTTTTCTGTGATTTGATATACTTAATGCATTAATGCTGTTTGATCTGATCACCCAAAATGAGCGTTTACTATGCTATTCATTTAGTTTTACAATTATATTATGGGTGAGTTGCACCATTTAATATAACGATAACCAACCCATAACCAGCCGTGAGCTTGGCCGTCCCACGATTTATTTGTATTTCAACCAAACGAAAGTTTTATTACAACAGTTGTAATTGAAATCGTACGCCGCAGCGTTAAAACCCATTTGTTCTATTCGGCCTTAAGTGAACATTGATCTAATGAAATACCGCTCAATTGTTGGCATACCTCTAGTACGAGCGAACCAATTTTATTGCAGAGCGCACCAGTTTGTTTGAAAACTTGCGCACTGCTATGCTAAATGCTTCCATATTTTTTTCCATTTGTGTTACAACTCTTCAAAGTGATTCTTTTGCGATATGTTCTTGTTTCAATAAGTATGTAAGTATCGTGTATATGAGCTGTTCTTATTATAGTACAAGGAAATGTTCCAGTAGTTGAATTCTTAACTGCTGTCGGCTGGCGGTCGGTGGCGTAAGTTTAGATTAGAAACAGGCGTGTGATTGTTTTGGATGACATCAGTACGTTCATTGCGTCAACAGACCGTAATTGAACCAAAGGAAATTACACAGCACGGATTTTATAATTACAGAATTTAGAGTAACTGCCGCACTTCGACATAAGAAGCAATCTTGAACTTCAAGCTAGATATTTTAATTGAAAGCAAATGCTGCGAATTTACCAAGTATTTTACAATGCGATGATAACTGTAGATGTACCTCTGTATTTGATGGACTAGGTACAATTACATTAATCTAGTTAAAGTTACGTGTAGAAATATATCTAACAGATCTTATCTGCGGTTGTAAACTTTATTGTTTACTATTCACCCAGTGTGTAGTAAATGAAAAACATTGTTATACCATGGTAACTAAGTTGCTTATTCGGTAGACGGGCAATCAAAACCCACACACACTGTACTTGTTTGTGTAAAGACTTTTTACGTACAATCTCTGTGAGGATGAAGACTAAAGCTGTTGATACCGAACAATATTATTTAACTCCGACTTAAGCGACGGGCGGTCCGTGCAAAGTTTTTAATTTTGAACGTATACCCTTTATCCTCGTCTCGTAATTTAGCTCTAAATATTACGAAATTATTAATTTTAAAATATTATTATGTGCATATTCTTACTTTTGAGATATATGTAAATAATAATTTCATATAAGTACTGTCTTCTTACGTAAATATTTTTCAAATTTTTGGGAATTAATATTGCTTTTCGTGGAATTAAAGTTCATCCACCAAGTGAACCTATCACGAAAGCTACTAATAAAGTTCTTTTGTGGACTTCTTCCATTTATTATGCATACCGCGCCTCTTTGTAATCGGACAAAGATTTTTCAAACATGAGCGACTCCTAAGAATCCCTTTGGACTCTTTGTTGAACATACTTTTCTTGTTTAAATAAGGCTTCGAATGTAAATATAGGTTGTTGAGCCGTTTTCGCGGTTTGTTGTCATGGCCGCTGATAGAACTCTTGCAAACCTATGATTTAATACAAGCGAACGGATCGGTTGCTCCGAATCCAGTTGATTAAAAATTAATGTAGTGAAAGGAAAGAAGTTGAAAGGTAATGTTAGTTGTGGTCGTATTTCTATTAGTAGAGGATTGGACGAATTTTTTGTGTTTCGGGTATTGACTTCTAAAGTAGTTTTGCGAATGTAATAAGAATGAAGGATCGATTGTATTATTGTTTCCTTGTGTTTTTGTAGTCAGTCAACAGAACCATATAACAAAGTGCCTCTTCATAATTTGAATAAATCCTCATCTCCATCATTTCAATGGACCTATTTTTAGAAGTGGCAAATTAAAAAGGCTGAATTTGTTGTTACTGATACATGAACACAAAACGTTTTACGGGTTCTCAAACGTTAAATCTAATACTGTTTTACACGTTAGGTGTAATATCCATAAAGGATTTTATTTACTCGCGTGATAAATGCGTGTACATTGTTTCAACCCTAACGGGTTAAATATATAGATACTCGTACGTAATTTTTTATCGGATGAATAAAATATTTTACTGATTCTCCATTCTCCGAATTCTCGGTCAGTGTGTTGATTAAAAAAGGTACCTACGTTGAAATATGAGAGCAATGCTATCCAAGAGATATACCTATCTATCTGCTACGTAAGTTTTTTATTTCATTACACGAAGTATTTTTTCAAAGGACAACCCGACCTGTAAGATATACGTCGGTAATTATAAGTTGTAAGCATTGTTATTTATAGAAGTAATGAAAAAATATTACATTACAATTATTATGTAAAAAGCAGAAATCCAATTAGCAGCCATTGTTTGAGAAAATAAATGGAAATGTTTGCACGGGCACAATCCGTATTTTTGTTCATGATTGATCGTGAGCAGCAGCTGTGGAAACTTTCAAAATATAAACTAATAAACGAAGTAAGTTAAGAACAGTTAGATGGAACTATCCAGAACATGTTACTTCTGAAAGTGGGAAGCGAAGTCAGCGAGTGTCCCTGCCGCCCCTACAAGGCACCTTCACGTCTATAAATCTTAATTTGTCCCCAACAAGCCCCGTGAGCCCGTAAGGTCAAATGAAACTAAATGAGCTCTTTTACCACCTCCAAAGTGACCGGTTTATGTTAAAAGAAACTGACATTTATCCTAATCGAACTTACTTCGTAAACTAGTGTTCCGCCCTAACGTTTTGGGTTCTGCTATTTTGTGATCGGTGCGAATACAGTTTACAATATTAATGTACAATTTTCTAATGCGTACATTTTAGTCAAAGAATTTTCAACCTTAATATACCACATAGAAAGCCGGTCATCAAAAGATTGATTACTCGTATAAAAAAAAATACCTACAGGGCAGATAACTATAATCTTCGAGTGTCAGGATAGCTCTTTAGCACCTAAAAATATAAATAAACTTGTGTTGCCAAGCAACGAGCACTGGTTTTGTGGCGATAACTCGTATTTGGCTCCAAACAACCGCTGTCTTTGCATCGCGACTCGCAGGCGAGCACCAAACAAAATGGAATTTCCATTATTTTCTTTTGATCTCGTACCCTTTATGTTACTGGTATTTAATGTACATAGTTTTAGGAGTCAGTTCTTTGAGTTTCTGCTTTATAGTCTTCACGAATTTATGACTGTTTAATTAGATGAGTACTCATCTTTTTTGGTTTGTTTCAAAGCATAGGATAAGAGATAGGCATAGGTAAGAGACCTTTGACATTTCGTATAGTACTATTTATAAGCAATGACAGTTGAAAACAATAATTGATTGATGGCGGCAACTTTAGGTCCATATATTTCTATAACATTGGACAAAGTAGTTTGTTTCTGTTTCTTCTAAACAAAACTTCGTCTCACTGTCAATGTTTGGTTGAATTTTCTTGTAAATGTAAGTTTTTCTTACCCTTTTTATGTTCCTGTGGAACCCTTAAAAGCTTTTTAAGGTCCCGTTGACCGGCTAGAGTTGATGTTGACGTAATTTATTTTATTAGTTTTGGTAGAAGTTCGTCGTAAGCAAAGTTTAGTGTTGGCGCGGATTTACTTAAGTTGGTTTTTATGTTTATTAATTGAATGATAGACATAAAACACGTTGGTAGAATAAATTGGATGTAGCCGAAATAAGGTCAACGACAGTAATAGTGACTCGGTGATTAGGAAATTGAGTTATAATGCTGATATATAAGTCGTGGTGGCCTAGTGGGTAAAGGACCAATCTCTCAAGTATGAGGGCGCGGGTTCGATCCCAGGTCAGGCAAGTACCAATGCAACTTTTCTAAGTCTGTATGTACTTTCTAAGTATATCTTAGACACCATTGGCTGTGTTTCGGATGGCACGTTAAACTGTAGGTCCCGGCTGTCATTGAACATCCTTGGCAGTCGTTACGGGTAGTCAGAAGCCAGTAAGTCTGACACCAGTCTAACCAAGGGGTATCGGGTTGCCCGGGTAACTGGGTTGAGGAGGTCAGATAGGCAGTCGCTTCTTGTAAAGCACTGGTATTCAGCTGAATCCGGTTAGACTGGAAGCCGACCCCAACATGATTGGGAAAAAGGCTCGGAGGATGATGAGTTATAATGCTGATATGTTGTATAAATTGTCTTGTATCACATTGTCGACCTGAAAGTTACTCAACTATATTTTCTGAAATAAGCATAAATTAACGTGGATGAAATATATTTGGTCTACAACGGTCTACAAATCTTTAGAAAATTAATCTCCAGTAATGCATACCTAATATACCAGCGTAAATATCTGACTAGAAGAGCGAAAATAATCGCGTACTGTTTATCTTAAGGATCTAATCACGAAGAATAAACAACGCCCTATATTAACTGGTCATACATTCAATCTCATTCAACAGTCAGACATGAGCCGAGAATACTCATCGGTTCGCTAACTTTATGTGCACATATTCAGTATCGTTCTTCCATTCGCTACGAATCAATCAGTGAGCAGATTGGCATTTCTCGACTAGATAAATATATGACTTGTAAACTAATAGCTTGGCAAAAGCTTTTTCCGTGAATATGTTTAATAGAAATGCGTGATGGTTCGACCTTTGAATATTTTGCTTGTCAATAGGATATTCTAGTGTCCTAAATAATCCTATTGTTGTCTTTTAGGGTTAATGGTCTGAAATCCAACCAAGGCATTTTACATTGTTATTTAAGTACCTCTTTTCTGGAGGATAACTAAGTACCTCGATTGAGAAGTTCATGCTCATTCAAATTAAGAAAATGGTTTTTAGTTAATACAATTATTTTTTTTTTTAAAGGAATGATGGAATCTGCAATTATTCTAACATATTCCTATTCCACTATTCCTATAATTTTATGCTCGTCTACCATAAACGCTTTTCATGTCCATCGTGTACAGTAATATGCATTACAGAGTGTAACAAGGCTCCCGACGGATTCCCTAAGGTACTATAAAATGCACTCTATATTATGGATCAGTAATCGGATAGTAAAATTTCTCTAACATTTTGCAAGCCGTTTTCAGAGTTGAACCTAATACTTTCTCATTTTAATTCGCCATTTTATTAATCTTCCGTTTTCCCTCGGCTTTACTCGCGTGCCGTGGTAACTACTACCCATATCGGGAGAAAATATAGCCTATGTTACTCAGTAAGAGCTTTCCAATAGTGAAAAAAAATGCAAATCCATTCAGTAGTAGTAACCCTAAAGGCTCTGAAAGAAAAAATGTTATCTCCCTACTATATTAAGTATAGTTTATACGATAGTTTTTGTCAGTCAAGCATGGAGAAAAGTCGTTTCACTATTATTATTTAGGTATTAAAGTTGGTGACTTCTCAGAAACACCAAATTGTTTGTCTACACGTCCTCTGAATTTTTTAACATTTCCCGTTGCGGTGGAATTTCACGGCGCGTTGAGTTTCCTTTTCGAAGTGCAGATAAAGTTTTACAAATGTGAACGAGACAGCCATAACGTTCGAGGGATTGTAAATGTACTAGTAATGGTGATAAATGCGTTTAACTTGGACACAGGCAAAGCAGGCTAATTTTCGATACTTCGGGGAAAGCGAAGTATAGAGTTTGTATTGATAGTTTTATAATTTTTGTTTTAAATGTTAGGTAGTTGAAATTTGAAATGCGTGATTATTTTATTTCAGGCGTATAATACATTAGGGATATGTGGCTTTGTTCGGGCTCCTCGGATTGTGGTCACGAAATATATATACGACTACTCATGTAGGTAGGTACTTAAGACTTTCCCTTGAAGAGTAAAAATAAAAGCAGTGGTACGTCCTTTGCATATAAAATTTCTGGTCTCTTTACTACGCAGATTCACTTCGTTTGGACCCAATCTTTTCGTATTCTTTTTCAGAATAATTAACTTAATTATTTTAATGGGATAGGTCCTTAGCCACCCGACTTAAAATAAGTCCCGACAAAGACATTTTATCGGACGGCGACATCTCTTCATTCCTAATCAGTACACAAAACGGGGCTTAAAATAATTGCTAATACTGTCGTGGTTTCCAAAAATTCTACATAGATTTCTGAACAAATATTTAGTGAAGGCTTTCTTGTTTTTCACCAATCACAATAACACGTTACATAACTGTGCAAACTCAGCCAAAAAACGACTGCTTAGCACAATTCAATTTCTTAAATAAACCTCAAAAATATCATTATAAACGCACCCAAAACAGCTTGACAGGTTTAACAGTTTCCAACAGGGATTATATTTTAATTAATTTGATACCTACTCGTTTTCGCCAAAGAGACGTACATTTTATAAATACCGTCTATCTTATTACAATTTTAATTACTACAGTAGTGTCTTCTATTTTTAATATTCCTGTAATTAGTTGGTCCTTCTGGCCAAGCTTAAAGTCCTTTGCCGTGTACAGGTGTATTTTCAGGGGTTGCAATTTACATAATTGAGCTCAAACGATAAATTGCGAAGTCTGTTTTTGTATCAGATTATATTAGATTCCTGCCTAAGGGCATTAATCGAAGTATCAGCGCATTATAATGGGCAATTTAAAAGGGTTTCCCGTATCTCTAACTCCTGATGTACTCGCATCATTAAAGTTATGGTGTGGTGGTGCTTCAATTTAGGGGGGTACAAATTGTACCTAAAATTTTCCATACAATGTTGTGTGATAGCATTGATTTTTACCACAATCCAAGACGATGATTTTTTTTTTAGAATTTAGTATATTAAGCATCCTTCGGAGTTTGATTTGTGTCCTGAATAAAAACCCCGCTTTTAAATTGCATGAACGAACCTGTTCAGCCCTTGTACATTTTAATTGCATGATAGCATATAATACGGAAGTAAACCTATGTACTTAGTAGTAGTTTCAGGTATTGCTTTCATGTACTACACCAACACACTATCCCAAAGTTACACTACTTACCACGGCTTTTCAAATTCCATAAAAAACTATTTCAACGTTTTCCATGTTGTACAGGTTCAATGTACAAAATTGTTTGAATAACATAGTTACAGAACCTTTCACAATAGCGTTTTAAAAAATCATAAATCGGAAAGCTTCTCAGTAGTTGACTTTAGTAGGGCAATTACAACTGATGGAGACAGACAGATGTATGCGTCGAAGTCGCGCACTAATGCATCCCGCATGAATGGATATAATCAACTGTTCCATGACATATAATAAATAACAAGCAACCTCGGATAGCTTCTCACAAACGCGGGAGAAAACTTCCTCTTCCATATCCGAGCTTTATTAAAATCTCCATGTCGATTCTCAATGTACATAAAACAATGTTCGTAATAAACAGCGTTCATTAAATTTGAATACCTACGCAACTAAATGATTCTGTCCAGATTTCCGCCACATTCTATTATTATAATGTAACGTAAGCAATGCGGGCTTTTATTTATACAAAGTTTTAAACAGCAGTTTTGAACTAATCTAAGACAGTCATAAATATATTATCTTTGTATAGGTTTGACGCTATATTTAGGTGATTGGTACTTGCTGCGCCTCATTTAGCCATCCCGATTTACTTGCCGGAGGAGAATTTAGATTTTTACAGGTGTGAGCGACGCAGCCCATACATTATTCATGGCCAAGGACCCCAATAAGTGTCACTGAGTCAACAACTGTTGATGAAAAACTCAAAGGCTTTGAGAATCAAACAAATTTGACCCAGTTAACAAACTTTCTACTTATGCCATTGCCATTATTGAACATTTACGAGTCTCATGAAAAATTAAAGCATGCAATCTGAGTAACGAGAACCTTCGCCGAATGGTCACATTTTCGGAAAAATATTATAAGAAAAATGTCTGTATAATTTAGGAGGGAATACTATATCTACACGTCAAAGGTTCGGAGCGAAACATCCGTATCTTATCTAAGGGATGTCCAATAGAGTGGCGTCATCATTGTGTTGGAGGCATTGTATGTCAGTTGCGTTTCCATCGCGAACTAAGACAACTGGGACAGCGAAAACTTGCGACTTGATCATTTTCTTAATTATTTTAATTATAACTGAAAACTTATTACTATAGAAACCTGTACTAATTAGAATTGTATAACGTGATATCGCCCTGTTGCGCAACAGCTTATAATAATATGAAACTATGTCGTTGTATTGCTCGCTTCATTTGCAGTTTATAACATACACCCATCTAAGAGATGAAATTTACTGAAATCGCTCGCGTGTGTAAACTCAATCGTTTCAGCGAACTGTAATAAGGAGAAAAGGCATGAATGTAGTAGCTACAGTAGTTATGACGAGTATTCATAAAGATGCGGCTTGTAGGCAGAGTAGTGCAAACGTGTATAGTATGCCGTACCTATTGAATAGTGTCGATGTAGCGGCCTCCCGACAACTTCTCTACTATCTGTTTCGTTTCCCGCCTGCGAGACAATTTAACTTGACAACGTGGACTCTACAACAAAGGCTGCTCGCTCTATTTAGCGCTCAGCCTCTGCCAATGGGGGAGTCGTTGATATTAAACGCTTTTCTCGCGCTTAACTTCATAGTTTTGGCTTGACACTCAATCAAATTATTTTTTTGCAATTAAAAATAAAATAAAACTTAATGTCATAGTTTCCCCGATATTATTATAGCAAACCGTCAATAAAACTTCAAAAGCTGCAAAAGCCAAGTAAGTACAAAACTAGTCATCTGGTCTGAATAACATTTGCCAGTTCAACACCCGAATAAACATTTATTCGGAATTTAACGTTAAAAAGGAAGTACAAACACCCTTAATCGTGCAAATAGAGAATGTACGACATTCGAGTGAGACGTTACGTCGACGTTACCGTGTGATGTGGAGGAATATTTGTAAGCGTTCTTTGTATGATCGGGAACGAGTGTAAACACGGGTGCGCGGCGCGGCGGCGTGGCTCGCGGGGAGGCGCGGCACTCGGGCGGCCGCCGCCGCGCGCTCCGCCCGCACCATGTCGGTGCGCGTAGACCATCGCGACCGAGACAGGTTCTCGAGGCATTCTTCCCGCGCTTCTGTCGATCTAGCTTTCCCAAGTAGTTCTACTCGCGACCACTCGTTCCGCTCGGTGCATTCGGCCCGCGTGCCGCGAGCAGCTAGCGATGACTTGATGGTGCCTGTGCGCACGCTGCGATCGGCTTCGTGTCGCGTGGCTCCCGGTGCACCTCATCGCCTCCGTCGCCACCACTCGTCGGCAGCAGAATGCGAGCGCGCTCGCCGCTCCCGCCGGCACACGCTCGAGCTGCCCAACAGCCGAGGGCCGAGCGTCCGCAGCCGCTCCCCCGAGCCGCCGCCGCCACCGCCCGAGCCAGAGATCCCACCAGAGGACGCCGGGAAGGAGGCTCGGAGACGGCGCGTCGTGGCGGCCGTCGCGGCCTCGTTCTTCGCGCTGGCGCTGGCGTCAGTCCTGGTGGTGGTGGTGACGCTGACTCACAGCTCTGTGCTCCGCGCACACAACCAAACGGCCAAGTACTACACGTTCTCCGTGCCGCCGCACCATCCTCTCAGTGAGCCCCGTTCATGTTGCCCCACCGTCGCCCCTCCCGCTTCGCATGCGACTGTCTCCGACCCTGAGTGCCAGGGGCTGCGAACGTCGCCGAGGCGGCTCCACTGCACATCACCGCCACCATACGCGGTATATAATATTGTCAATACACACATGAACAGACTATCTGGGGTCCTTGATGACAAGATGCCAAGTCATTCCGCTAATCACCACTGCATTTTGAAGTCCTAGCGAACAGGATTAATATTCGTAAAACGATAAATAAAAGCCGAAGGAAATAATAGCAGCTAATTCTGCATTATTATCTTCTGCATAAACGTCATGTTCATCAAGGTGCATTGTTAGTTTGGCTCGGAATGGCTTGGTTTTTGTCGAATGGCCTCAGTCCATACAGGCCACACATGCTACGCACGTTCGCAACCCCCTTTCTGCATGATTAGTTACTGTATAATATAGATGTCACGTGTTTGTGATGGTTAATGTTTCTATTATTTTACTTTTAATTACAGCGTGTCTAGTAACAAGTTCATGAATTATGACTTGTTACAATTATTATGAACTGTCGAAACCATATGACGTAGGTACATTATGATATAGCTTTGAAATAATTATCCCACGTAAACCTTTTCTATATCTCTATTAATTTTGAAACTCTTTGTGTAAAAATATACACATTTAAATTAAATATGTACCTTTTTCTTACCTAAATTCTTAGGTGGATAATTTTTAACAAATACAAAAGTAAATACAAACAGTAAGTTTAACACGTACGGTCTGAAAAAATTGCAAAAATCATAATAATATATTTCATATTCTGCCAAACTTAATTCATCATCGTTTGTGGTAGCCAATACAACAATATCCTATTAAAGTCAATCATCACAATTTTTTAATCGGCTGCAATGAAAATATATGTATAATTTCAGAGACACATGGGACTTTAATTAAATACAGTTTCAGAGAAATTTCTCCACTGACTCTCGAATTCTCGCATGACGGTATTGTAACATAACAGTAAGAATTGTCACTTTTAATGTAGAATATTAAGATAAAGACGTGTTTTGTGAACCAACGAATAATCAGTGAAAGGTCCTTTTAAAACATCAACAGTAATAATAATGCCGTCTTAAAAGCTTACTTCCTTTTTTCTTCACAACGTTTAGATTTCCTTTGCAAAAAGAATAAAACGTCTTATTAAACAAAGTAGGGGTCATAGAATATTGTGTCCTTTAAGACCAGTTTTAATGAGGGTGAAAAAGTATTGGTTTTGGAAAGTTCAAAAAAAGTACGGGAAATATTCGATTCCTTAATGAGAGTTCAGTTGAATGTTAACTCATGTTCTAGAATGGGCCTTCCAACTGGATAGTGGCTTTTACAGTCTTTTACATGGACAGATATTACTTTTATTGGAACTTTCTCCATTTTCACTCACAATATTTGCTAGGAAAATTAATTTCCTGGTCATAAAGTTAGTTATTTTGTGACTGGTATGGTACATCAAGATATACTATTTATCTAAGTATCAATATATGTATTGCTTTTAAAACACGTTGTAGCTCTTTGAGGAACCTTAAAAACCAGCACTCAAAATTTACAGCCACTTCCTACAAAACCAATACTTAATAGTTATCATGTATTCCCCAAACTACATTCGAAAAAGTTCCACCCTTGAGGGTTAATATTATGATCTTTGTAACAACGTTAGTTATAATGTTCCGGCCGTGTCTACATTATGTATGAACTCGATCATGATTCTTCTTCCATCAGAAAGTTTTTGGCAACACATCACTCATGTCAAAACTTATTATTAGGTAAATAGGTCATCAATAGCGCCTGACTTTTCTTCATGTTTTACAAATGTTCAGGACGAAAGCAAAAAAAAAAACTGGTATAAAACTGCCTACATTAATTAATTCCATGAAAATAAAATTTATTTCAACTTTATTCATGCATCACGATGAAAAAAGCTGACATAAAAAAAACTGTTTATATTAAAAATCTGTTGTTTTAACATTGTCTTGCTAGCGGATATTGTGGTCACTTTTATTACCTAGAACATTGTTTATCACAACAATAGGGATTAATGCGATATTTTGGCACCGCATTTTTGTAACACGGGTTTTGCCACAACATTAACTGTGTAATATTCAATAACAGTATAGTGTATCATCGTTCGGCCAGCCTGCTGTATATGGCAATCTTCCATCAGCCGTTCATTAAAACGATCTATTAGAGGCGCATGTCCAGCACTACGCTTATAGGTCGGTTGATTATGGTAATGCCAACCCAAAGCCAATTTATGTTTGTTAGAATAAAAATGGAAGCAAAATACACGTTGTTGTATGCGAGATGTCAGATTTGTTAACGCTCGCCAGAATTCCTAGTAATGGCCGACGTTTTTTGTTCAACAAAAGCACACAAAGGTATTATGGCCTCTCGATACGTTTGAGTTTTAACTGCACTCGATTCTACCGCTCCCCGTCAACAGTAATAATTCGGAATCGTCGCTAAGCCCATAAATCTGTTATTGACGTGTAAAAGAGCGTTTGAACATTTATTTGCTGAATGAATGGCTTTGATTTATGAAAATGAGATTTAACAGACAGCTTGCTTCCGCACAAGTTTCAGAGAAATGGAAATTTATCCAACGAAGCAATTACCTGACACTTTTCTTAATTTTTTACTTTTACAACTATTCGGATTCATTATAATAGCTTCTGCTGCAAAAAAAGTTCTAAAACCTATCCTACATAATTTATTTTATAAAACCTTATAAAACAGCGAATGTATGTTACCATATAAGTTCACAAAACACGCAGGTAACACTTCGTTGTGCACGGAAATTTTAAAGCGGCTTAAAAGTTCCATATTTCGAATTCTAGTTCAAAGTAATATAAGAAAGTGTCTGAATCAGCTAAAGCACGTTATTGCATGACGTCCAGTCTACGGGTATTGAGAGTTTCCAATAATAACTGAAGTGTTCGCCGTGGTTTGTAGAACTGCTAGGCAACCGTGATAGCGCGCCGTAAGCTAAATATTCACAGCATTATTACCACTAGTATCTGTCTTTAGAGTTCAAACATTGAACTCAATCGGGTTCGGTTTGATATGCTCTTGTTTATACGTGTGTTGACTACAGATTTACGTTTTGTATAGAACTGCGAGTAGAAGCGTAAAATGTTTCGTAATCATTATTTTTCTTGTAGGATACAAAACGTGTTTGCATTGTAATTTGTGTAAAATAAGTTACTCATATTTTTCTTTACTCTTTATGCAGGCAAAAAAAATATCAAAATGCGAATATCCTGACAAATAATTGTTAACAAAAAATGCAATTTATTACTTGTGGTTTTTACCAGTGCATATTTAATTCATAAAAACAAACCAGTGTACGAGACTGAACTGGGCCTTAAGGCGCGTTTATTTTACATTACAAAATCTGAAATTCTTTCCAACTTGTTGGAATGTTTCAAGAGAGTTCGACATTTTTGCACAGGGTAAAGAAAATTCTTCTTTTGTTGTTTCAAACTTAACAAAGCGAATTAAAATTAAGCAGAGATATAATTCATATTACGTGTAAATTAATGTAAAGTTATCATAAATTTAAATATAATTTGTTTGAATTTAATTTAGTTTTATTACCGTCCTTAAGGATTATTGAAATGCTTGGGCACAATCAATTTTCAATAATAATTATCTAAATCCTGACGATGCTTTTATTTATGTGATTTTCCTTCCTTAATTTTTCTATTAGACTAGTAGCTTTACGTAGGTATTGGCAGGAAAATTATGAAGGTATACACTACAGTCTTAATTATCATGAATAGCGAAAATAATATTGTTTTTATAACAAGATAAGGCTTAGGGAACCAACACTACTAAAATTGTGTATCATTAAAATATTACTAACATTTATTTTTTAATTACGGATCATTTTCCATGCTGCGGATGTAACTAAATATAATAGGATTTAGATAATGAGTTGTTCACTATCTATTTCCGACACGCATTAGATTCACGTACCTACTTTGATTATTTCACTAAATGTATAAATGTCAATTATAAAGGATACGGGAAAGTCAACAGGCTGTTATTAAAAAGAAATAAATATATAATGTTCCTATAGTTCTTATAGATTATTCTCAGATTAAATGGTCTTTCAGGACATCAAAACAGTTTTCAGTAGACTTGTTCCGCACTTAACGCGTTTCATACCTACCTATTGTAAAAAACACGTATCATCGATGAATAACAATTTGTATACAGCCAGAACCGAAAAGTCACACCCGAAAGGTGGCGATACAAAACCTCCTCAAAACGTAACAAAGAAAAAGGTTTCAATGAATATCATCTCAAAATTTTCCTTACCGCACATAATAACCTCAGAAGAGGCGATTTCCCTTTTTTTTACAGTTTTTTTTTTCTTATAAATAAAGGAAAAGGGTGTTTTGAAATTTAGGTTTAAAACATCCGTCCAGTGTAGCCGTGGGCGTCTAATGTTAATTATAAGTTATTTGAAGTTAGTTGTTTGAAATTAAATATGAACATTTATATTGCATACTTAATTATACATTTTCATATAAAACTTAACACTTCAGCTTAGACCATTCATCGTGGTTTAAAATTATGGTTACAATATTATCACTGTACGTACACTGCACAGCCTGAATTTTAGGGAATTCTTAGAGAGAATGAAAACAACAATATGCTCCGAGGCACAATACGCGATCCGGATTTGAACAGAAGCAATAGGTATAGTTTTATCTATGTCTCTACTTTTATGGCTTTTAGTTTATAATACTCAGACAAAACTACGTAGGGGACTTAAGCTGATTTACTACACTTCTCGCTTCCTAAACGATAATCTATCTCAGTTAAACGCTTTTGGTGAAAACTTTACTGAACGTCTTGCCAGCTTTAAGAACCGCCGTACATTATCTCCTATCTATAGTATACCAAATAACGTGAATACGTCATTAAAAACTGCAACTAGTAATGTCATGGAAAAGCGTTTATATTTTAATCAAGTCTGCTTCTCCAGTTAGTAGAGCGAGCTGATGGCTCGCCTACCGGATTCATACGAAACTTTTTACTGAAAAGCACTAACAAGCAACCAGTGAGGCGAGGAAAGTAGACACTAGTGAGCCACGGCACTCATAGATTCATAGGTGGCTATGTGCCTATACACATAGTGAATATGGAACTTTTTTAATTTCACGCTTGATTCGGAAACTTCCACGCGACTGCGGAGCGGCGGATGCCAAGAACTCAACGTTGTGTCATTCAACGTACACACGTTTCTAAACCAATGATTTGCGTAATTTCAAATACATTCATTTCAAGTTGCCACATTTTGTTTCAAATGCACAATTGTAATTGCGGAACAAGGTTAAATTCTGTTCAGTAAGCCGGAATAAAATAGGTTTGCCAATTAACTAGGTCACAATTTTTACACTGCATTCGTACTCTGCTTAATAATATCTAAACTTGAAATTAAACGGAGATATTTTTAATTTCAGACTGAAACTCAAAATTATAATGGGTATTTTAATTGCATTGCATTTCGAATAACAAGGTGCATTTTATTTTTAATAAACGCAGGGTATAATAATTAATGCCATTCTAAACAGACACCTTTCAGACTAAAGCAAAAAAAACTTTATTACGTGCTTGTTTATAGTCGTTAACATTAATAATTACGGAGTTTACTTTTCAGTGCAGAAATCACCATATTAATGAACGTTCCTGAAGTTATTGATAATGTAGCCTAATTAGAAACCGCGGTATGTTGGCAGCACAACCTCTATGTAAATGAGCCGACAATACCTAGATTCATATAGATTCAAAGAACAGTGATTTCAGTTTATAGCGAGAGATATGATGACCGAGCCATTTCATATTCGATTCGATTAGGCCCAGTCCAGCATTACATGTTGCATTGTGCGTTCTGACCGCACGTAGACGGACGAGTACAAATTGACTACGACGCGTTTTAAACCATATTCTGTGGACTAACTTCATACATAGTTTGTATGAGTGACGTAAACTGATGTCACTTTTGATTTAAAAGCATTTCTCAAGCAATAAAATTCTAATGTATTCCACAAATAATTTACAGGCTTTCAGGTAACAAAGTGTAAGCAATAATTTACGCAGACAAGCAAAGCCAACATGAGTAACATGTTCTACCAATTACAAAAAGCACACGTGCCTAAGAAAAGATTAATGAATAAATAATCGAACAATTAAGCTTCTCATGTTTTACTGGAACGCTTTCCACTGTAGCACAAGTCGTATAAATGATGGCCGCGGGCGACGCACGACATATTTCCCGCGGTGAACGCGCTCGCGCCGTGTATTATGGCACTAATGGGCTCTTTACACAAAGGCAAGGCTGGCAACACCATGTAAGTAAAGTCAATTATAGGTGTGTTCACAGTGTTCAGTTTTATTTCATGCATACGATCGGGCGCTGCGCTCATCTATCAGTGTCGCGTCGTTCAAGCCAACCGTGTGGAAATAAAGTCACATGAAGAATAGTTGATGTAGCGTACTCGGTTTATTTCAAAATATCTTTTTTCCCTCTCATTCCGTATAACGTATCTTTGTTACCCAGAATCGTTAAGATTAAAATTGCGCGATAAGAATCTTGTCAGTTTCGTGATTGAAATTAAGCGCTGTCATATATTTTTTTTACCTCGAAATGAACAAAGAACTTTTTTGCAAAACGAAAAGATTTTTGCGGCATGCCTAAAACTTACCAGTTAACTTAAAGATAATAAATGATGAAGGGGATTTGAGAGAAAAAAAAACATTATTCTCAATATCGATGTAGGCGCGTACATCCCTACACACTGAATTACAATTAAATACATCGTAGAAAAAGAGAGGAATGAAATCTCTTGGGAAACTCGCTTACTTATTCTTCGACGAGAGATTACTTCCAATCAGCTCTTCGCAGATTAACTAATACATTGATGTATACGTGAATACATATTAGTTTATAATTTAAGCCGATACAGGAAAAGGTCTGACAGTTTAAATGACTTATTTACTTTAAAAGTCTTAGCATATTTGTTTGAGCCCGTGGTAAGGGATTAGCTAGTCAGGGGTTTCGTAGTTCGTAGGTACTTTCTGTATGCTGGATACGCTTAACTTCTAAGAGAAGTTATGGCTTCGTCTTGTTAAAACTTTTAGTACAAAACTCACAATGTCCATTACGAAGTGCGTCACTATAGGTACTAAGCATTTGCCATAAACAAAACATTAACTCGAATCTGACCGGTGACAAGGCTTGGTTTTATTGCCACTCTGCTAATGTTGAAACGCGTAAACATTTACGAAGGTACATGTAATGCGCATGAAATATTCCACTTATATCTTTAGTAAATTAGTGCAAAAGTCCCTACTCAGGTAACTAAGTTCTTCGTAAGACAATTTCTTGATAATAAAGACAATGCGAATACTGATTACACATCTGAGTTCGGTCACTAGACATCATTTCAGGGAATATTTATTCTAGAGTCCACACTTGAGCTGTAAATTAGGACACGCATACAAATTTCCCCCTTTCACACTTCAACAACACCAAAGTTTGGGGAAGTTAATCATATCAGCGACAAGTCAAAAGTTCCCTGAATCAATTTCGCTGAAGTTAACAATAGCAAGCGCACGGAACAAATTTTATGAGGCACTTGTTGATACGACATTTAAGCCGGCTTTGGGCCAACGAATTTTGTGTCTCTGCCCTAATACATGCTAATACAGGCTTTAGTTACGAGCCATCTTTTGTTAACTCCGCTTAAATTGAACCTTGTACAGATAATGGGTACGACGGTATGGAAAATATAATGCGGAAAGTAAAGCCATGTTTTCCCCAGGATATGATTGACGAGGCATATACTGCCGAGCTATTTATTGTCTAAATATTGATGAAATATTCATATTTGGTTGTCGAACGTCATTTTCGCTGTGTATTATAATGCTCAATTGTTTTGCACACAGCTTAACTGCGACTAGACAGGTCTATTTTTGTATATTCGCGGAACGAGTTATGTTATGACTCGTGTCACTTATGTTCAGTCTGTGAGCTGTTATTACTGTGTTGTTTCCACTTGTGGGTCAGGGACTTGTTATCTGTCTCTTCAAGTCTGACAGTTTGTGTGTTTGTTCTTGATTTACTTTTCTTTGGAAACGTTATGACGCATTTGTGTGAGGGCGTTGATTTTTTGTAATATGCGGTTCAATACAACATTTTCAACTGTCAACACAAAAGGGATTCTGATTGTGAAACGTACCGCAATCACCAACTGACAGGTCCTTGACGCCGATCAATAAAATTTTCAGAAGCATTTTCGAATTTACGTTCTTCATTTATTTCACGATCATCAGTGTCACAATTGCGTTGTGTGACAGCTAGAGCATGTTTTACATAGTAAGTACATTTGCGTACAGGAGTTATTTAAAATTCTGTGCTTAGATTCACGACAATGGCATTTGAGTTAATTCTACAAAAGGTCATAAATTGTAGTACAATATACAAATAGTATAAATTGACGTTCATGTCCTTATTAAGTCTTTCCAAATAAGATATTAGATACCGATCCCAAAATATGAGATTGCTACAACTTCCCCTACAAGCAATATTGGCAAATATAAATAAAAGCTTATTATCTTCCATGACGAAGCTATAAAGTCATATTGTATCGAGATAATTCCCTGTCTCGAGAGCCTAAAAATAAACGTAAGGGATTGTGAAAATACTTATATTTAGTGACATTATAAAGATTAGGTATTCATAAGGTCCTTCAAAACATGTTAAAAGTCTGTTGCTGTGATAACAGATAATAATTAATTTGTTTCCCCTAAATTGTTTTTCAGCGAATACCCTTAAACCGCTTGTTACCCCTGAAGAGCACTTAGGATTGCGTTAAAGCAAATCTGATGAAGAATTTAGTGTGGGCCGAGTGACCCTCGTGTTAGTCTAAATTCAATCTAATTATCACGCTGGTGTGGCGTCCACAACACATACATTTATGTGCCCGGTTGTACACACGACAAAGGCGACTTCAAAGGGTTCCCGCTCGTACGGAAACGTAGGTGCGGCCACTAGTAATGTATTTACTGAAGGAGAGTGCTCGCGTCATGCCAAACACTCGATGCACTTGCAATATTTTACTTACATCACATCACTAGTATAGGACTTCATCGCAATTATAGATACAGTTCGTACGATACGCAACAAGTGGCTTCCCGATCCTACTCTCATTCATTTCGACTCTGATTAATATCAGCAGAATTAATATAAAATGTCTAACAGTATTCTATTTTGATACATATATTGAACCGTAGGAATTTCACTTCATACAACAGCAGCTAGCTTGTTGTTATAATTATTCACCCTATATTTTAGTACATGTAATTCACATGAAGCTTATCAGAATGTGAAGTGTGCTAATTCTTTCTTCGGCGGTGTAATGAACGTGTGTTCGATTAATTTTTATGTAAAACATTACGCTTGCCAAGGCGTTCTAGACTCTTTTCCATAGATAAGTGTACGAGTGTACTATAATATACACAAAGTCGACCTACTCTCATTGATTCCAGCGGAATATTCATTGTACTAAAACTTGAACGCGTCTCGATACTACAATGTTTGCACCTAGTAAATAAATATATAAATCATAGTATTGTACGACTCGAAACCGAGAAAAGTTTTACATTACTTGATTGAAACTTGCGACGTAGATAATATAGTATAGCGAGCAAAATGATGTACCATTTATATTTTTTAATTATGCAGAGTATTCTTACTTAGTAACAATAAGCTAAGAAAGTAAACTATAATCTTCTGAAGTAATAAACTATAATCTTAATCTACGGTCATACAGTTTAAGTCGTCCATCCTCCGAGCCTTTTCCCAATCATGGTTGGGGTCGGCTTCCAGTCTAACTGGATTCAGCTGAGTACCAGTGCTTTACAAGAAGCGACTGCCTATCTGACCTCCTCAACCCAGTTACCCGGGCAACCCGATACCCCTAGGTTTAGACTGGTGTCAGACTACTGGCTTCTGACTACCCGTAACGACTGCCAAGGATGTTCAATGACAGCCGGGACCTACAGTTTAACGTGCCATCCGAAACACAGTCCAAGGTGTCTAAGATATACTTAGAAAGTACATACAGACTTAGAAAAGTTGCATTGTACTTGCCTGACCTGGGATCGAACCCGCGCCCTCATACTTGAGAGGTTGGTCTTTACCCACTAGGCCACCACGACTTAAGACGACATACAGTTTAAGTCGTCGCGGCGAATTTACATAATTTAGGACATTTAATTTATTTAGGACACAAGTTCCTGAAATTCAGAATTAAACTTATCTTCTTCGTGAGAATGTGGAGCACCTAGGCGCCTAGTTTTGTCTCCTTGTTGGCGGGTGTACATCAAACAACTTCCTTAGTTAAAGTACTTAGCAAGTTTGGTCCGTTAAGTAAAGTCAAATGTTCGGATCAGAGGCATCCAAGTACCTACAGGTAGTTTGAGACTACAGCTAACCGAGGTTTTACACGACATACTTAAATTAATCTGTGTCTTCCTGCGGTTAGCCGGGAAACGTTTCCGACTGGCTATATCTCAGGGCTTTTGCTTGGCCTACAATTAAGGCTGAGACAATGCAATTCTTTGGGTTAAGACCGCAATTTTCTGGATTTTATGTGGATACTAGAAGAATGGCGTCTTGTCGTGTCATATATTTTTCCTAGAAAGCGTTGCTAAATGTTCCCATGAAATAAGTCAAAATATAGGACTAAAGTTAATTGAAGATTTGAAACAAGCGCAGCACGAGTGCTTGGTAACAAGTTAACGCTAAAGCAAGAAACATTCGAATGTTTGTCTATTGGAAACGAACAAGATGTGTTATCCGTATCGTAATAAATTAATGAGTAGTAAGTTAGGAACGTTTTATATCAATCAGGAACAGCAGAAGACTATTTTTAATTATAGCGGTGTCTGAGAAAATAGATGTTGCGCAATTTGCGGTTTTACAATGTCGTATGTTAGAGTTAGTGATGACGCTCGGGCGGACGGTGGCGGGCCATATAAAACCAGCCACACTGAGGTAAAAGGAGCTCAAATATATCTGGATTAAGATATTACTGGACTAGTTCTAATCTAGCAGAGAATATACAGATTTTATACATGCAATTATTACTATCCACTATTTATTCATACCGTAAAGTTCACATTCTGTAAAGCAATAACGCCAGAAATTATTTATTCGTGCATTTGCGTAGACATGACACGGCAGTAAAGTACCGTGAGTATCGGATGTTCATGTTTATCGCCGAAGCCCGCTATAAATTTGTAAAATAAAGTTTTATGATTGTCCGAAAAGCGAAGGAGGATATTCGAACTTATCTAGATTATTTGAGATGAAAACTCGCAGATATTTTACCCAACTATTTAATATCCTTTTGATTAAATTGTATCAAATAATTTTAGAGGTAGGTACTTATTTTAAACGTTTAATCATCTTTTTGGGTTTATCGGTTGAAATACCTAGTTTCTTATTATTTCGATTTATTAAAATTGCTCGAAATAACAAAAATCATCGATCATTTATGAGTGGTAAACGTTTTCTTTTTTAGTAAATTGAAACTGAAATCTGTGAAATACCGTGTATTTTTACAATTTCTCTCCGAAACGAAATGACATAAAAGCTTTCTAAAAGCCGTAACAACGCCGAACAGCTTTCAAGTCAGTAAATGTGTGGTTGTACCGTGAAATATTTCTCTACATTATATCCACACGTACATACATACTACTCCAACATAATATGGTATGTTCGAATATTAATAACGGTGCCATATTAATTAGATACCCCGGCAGATTATGATATCGATTATAACCAGCTTTGCTTTTACAGTTGGTAATAGTCCCGCTATTTATTATCTTTCGAAAGCAATTAAATGAAAATATATTTCTGAGCTAATAACTTACTCTGTAAAATAAACTATCAATATTTAGAATTAATCGAGGAACGTAATATCCATCTATTAATATTAATTTTCAAGGATGCTGTAAATGATAAGCGAAGCGACCTTAAAACGGGACCGATTTAAATTCGCCATTTAACTTGCTATATTTTTCTTCGATTACTACCTAATATATATATTCCTGGTTATAATCATGTAAGTATGTTATGTATAATTACTGGTCAAAGTTAAACGAGAACATAAACGCTCTAATTAAGTTGGTTACTTTGTTGTATATTTGATAAATAATTGAAACTGAAATAATTCCAAAACGGACTTACCAAACTCTCAATTGTTCGCTAAATCCCCATGCCTTAAACCACAAACACAAATTAGTAAGTATATTATTCACAGGTGTAACTTAACTACAGTTTCACTAGTAAATAATATCGTTAATTAATCCGTAAATGATACTAATTGATACGCAATAAGGGTTACTGATTTTGACTCGCAATAACCTGAATATCCAATTAAATTAATTACGTGCTATAGTTTGACATTTAGTGTGCTCATTGAAATGGCAGATTTTAATTTTGTTTTTGACGTTGGTTTCGTTTCTCCGTTGTTTTTGATATTAGAATAGAACTTCGTTTAAATCAGCGAATACTCGATGAGGTTTTCTTTAAATAAATAGAAAGCATTTCAGCAGTCAGCATGCGAAGTAGGTGCCTACTTCGTATAAAATTAAATTACTTATTATCTTAGATGCAATAAAAAGAGGCAACATCAGATCATGGCACTGAAAGACGACTTAAAGGGAAATTGGACGTTGGTTGCAGGAAATGTCCTTCTGTATAATGGTGTGACGTTTGTTCTTCTGATTTACTGTGAACTTCATACAGACTAAGAGACTTCTTTGAAAACGGAACGTGTCCAAATTAGTTAGATAAAAAGCAGGTTTGATGTTGGCAATGTCCTAGAAAGAACTCGGTGTTTTTTCCCGTACGTGCGAAGCTCGAAACTAGGCACACATGATATAATTTCCACGTATTAATATCTACCACGTACAGAGGTAATTGTATGATAATACATTTCCCACACTGTTCACGACAATAGCAGCTTATTGCGAACGTCGAATTTCAATTTAATGTCAACCTACGAATGTGTGTTAGTATCTAATATGTAATTTTACACGTATTACCCACGATGATATTCTCAACTTTTGCGAAATATACACTTTTCCTGTATCTCAACAGGGAAATTCTTTGCAAACAAATACTTTGAGGAATTTCAAATTCAGTGTATGTCGTCTAAGCACGTTTCGCATTTTGAATACAATTTCGAATCATAATGTTTTCATGAAATTCATGTTTCTGATTGCACGCTTGTCCAATGTTATTGGTTTTTCGGCCTCCGCATCGAGTGTAGTTGAAAATTGTTATTTAATAGATATTGAAATTTATTTTAAATGCATATCGACTGGCATCATAGTTCAACTTCGTTATGAAAAATTCAATCAACGAATATTCATTTTAAAAGATGTCGGGTTGCGTTAAATATTTGAATTAACTGCTGAAATACCAAATGCCTTAAGAAAATAAAATATATTTCGGTATAAAGAGTAACATTAATATTCTCACTTTCGCTTTTTCAGTCCGCAATAAATCTTTGCAACAATATAAAGCTAATCGCCTATTTATCGTGCCAATAAGCGAAAGAATTGTCACAATAAGCACGTACTTAACAGAAAAAGAGTTCTTATTAAGTTCTTAAGAGCATTGTAATAAATAGAAAAGCTACGTTTCAAAGGTGAATAATTATGCAAAAACTTAGTACAATGAGTGCGGTGATGCATTACTCCCAACCTCCATGTAGTGTAGGCATACACTTAGTCATAATCTGCTTTAAGCACGGTATAAAACAGACTAAAACCTGTGGTCCGACTGACTGAAGCCTAATAGTTTAGCTAACGCAGTTAATTCCGCTTACTAGCACTTGGGTAACCGCACGTGACCGCAAACTCATATGCGTATGGCATATTATACGTAGGTGGTAATAGGTACGTTCAATATACAAAAACTTAAACATGTTTCTGCCAGATTTCTCAACAATACAAGTCGTCCTACCGCAGATATTTCAATAACTAATTCATCCTTTGTTTTTGAAGATTCAAATGTGGAATAGTTAATATATGAAGCTAGAATACTTATCAGAATTTAACCTCCCATTGCAAAACAATCATTAGATCGGTTACTGAAATCCTCAGCTAGATAACTAACAATCGAAGGTGCAGCGTGAAGTGTAGAAACTCTACTGAGCAAATACTCTACCGTATAAACTATAGGAAAACAAATTAACAATCTCCATACAAAACTTTGTTACTGATAACAAATGAACGAGTCATAACATTAACCAAAAACATTGCGTAAAATATGATCTGGCCATTAAACGATAATTTTCTATAAGCGACCCGTTAAACTCGCTATTAATTTTATGTCGGTTTATTGAGCTCTCAAGGTTTAATACTATAGCTTTATGGTTAAATCACATTGCACTTTACTCTTACAATCCATTTAGCACTTAGTAGAGGCAGATAGTAGCAGTATATATATAGTGTAGTTTTGATAACCTACTACACGATACGTAATTGCTTTATACTCAGCGAAACGAAGGAAAATGTATTAGGAGAACCGTTTATGATATTTTAGAAGATACTCACGAGGATTAGGGATAAGTATTTTTATTTACGGAATGATTGACGTAGATAGAGATATAAAGACGTAGTAAATTGATTATTGTATACAGCTCAGATTATGCATGATTTAGGAGATATAAAATACAATCTTGTTCAAGCGCGGATCCAGCCCTCAAAAAAGGTTGTGGTCACAGCTACTAGAAAATCGGAACTAGAAGCGGCTACTAGGAAAGTAAAAGTCGGAGCATGAACATGCTCATTAAAAATTATGCAAGTCGTTTATGAACTTTTGAATGAAATTATTTCCTTTTTTCTGAGCATCAGGACTTTGGCATTAGGAATGAAAATAAACTTAGGAGGAAGTTGGACCCGATAAAAAAAAAAATAGTTTCGATCCAAACCTATTTCAATCAATAACTTCTAGTAGCCAGTAAGCCAATATAGGGAGGGTTTGACGCATTTGGTGCACTTCTCAACTACCAGTGGCGGCATAGCATCGGGTGGCACCCCGGGCTGCTACCTATTGAGCACCCCAAAAAAAAAACGACAAAATAAAATTACGAACCAATCTAATAATGCTAAAAAAACGTTTTTTTTTTTTTTAATATATCTCAACTCATATTATGCTCACTATCAGTTCCGTCTCTAGCTTATGTACCGGGTGCAATCATTACTAAAGCACCCCTATGTATGGAAAGATTGTGAGTAGTTTTGTTTTTTGCGCGAGCGTAGCAAGCCGGAACATTTTTTTGATTTCGTCGTAGTTACCAAGTTATAAAACCAAAAGCAAAGACGTGGTATAAAACCGTATAAATTTGCGCGAGCGTAGCGAGCGCAAAATTTTGGAGTCTTGGGACACGAAATCACAGAAACAAGTAAAAAAAAGCCACTGCTAAGTGAAAAAAACCGCGAGCGTAGCGAGCGCGAGATTTTTTGAGTTTTGGTACTGTTTTGTACAAAAAAATGTAAAATAGTGACTATTGTAAATAATAATAATTTTATTGTAATAGACAGCTGTGTTGCTTGTTAACCAGAAAGTCCTGAAAGAGGGCGTTATGGGGGTGCTATCCTTTTCTACTTTCAATTTTAACTTAAACTAATCTAACGTTTTCGACATTGGACACTTAAACCACCGCAAAGTGAAAAAGCCGCAAGCGTAGCGAGCGCGAATTTTTTTGAGTTTTGGGACACAAAAGTACCTCAAAAACTAAAGCTGTAAGAAAAAAAATATGGTGATCTCGAATAAGTAAACAACAGTCATAAAATTAAATGCAACAAAAAAAAGTATTATTTTGTTCCCTAGTGTTATCATCAGCCTATCGATTTAAAAAAACCGTAAAAGTGTGATGTCACAAGTCTAGGTAATAAGGTTGTGGGCATGCCCATCGTGCCCACAACGGTGGATCCGCCCTTGATCTTGTTTCTGTGATCTCGTCTTATAAACTTTTTTACCGAGCTGATGTAAACAAAAAATATCATCTATCAATGGATAATCAGTAATGCCTACGCAGAAGGTTCTAAGGGACTAACAAATCTGCCGCTCCCACAAAGCGATGAACATTATTTATTACTTTCAGTAAATTTTCCTTGCTTCATTATTCAACCTGAACTCTTCACGAAACTCATTGCTCCACAGCTCATCAGATTCCGCCTTTTGTAAAAACAAAACTGTATCCAAGACTAACTAAGAGCCTTTTATTTTCGTCTTTTTGGGATCGTAATGAACTATTAAAGGATCTTCGTTAAGGGTTGATAAATGGGATTGATTGAACTATCTTCAATTAGCTTTACTCTAGACTTTTAAGTTTAAGATTTCTCATAGTAAGAAATGGCGAACATTTTTATGCTGCTTCAGATAAATCGATTTAAAAGAAGCAGAACGTGAAATTCAAAGTTAGTCCGAACCTAATTATTTTTGGTTGATTTTCCTTTTTCCGTCTTATCTTGTTATTGATGGAGCTAAAAGCGTATTATTAATTGTTAAAAAATACAATGAATAATAAGTTAATTTATACCAGCTGCTATAAAATTTCCTATCTTATTTTTTGGCAATCTCTGTTGAAGAACTTCCTTATGTAGAATTGAAATCGACTGTATAAGTGGGAGGTTGTCGTGAATTTATAAATGCCTGTAACCACAGGACTTGTCTTAAACGTCCGATGATCAATATTAAAGTAACTACAAAGATGTTAAGTATACTAGAACCGTTAAGTTGAGTGGCAGCTATCTAAAAATAGCTCGAGACCAGCGTACGTCGGAGTGTCACACCACTAGATAGCAAGCGTTTTAGTTAGCTCCAACAGATTCTCTCTCTTGACTCCGAACGTGGTAACAGGCTTAAATGAATGCGTGCCTAACATTTAGTACATTTATATGAAGTGGCCTATTGTAGTATAGTTTGGCGGCTATATTAAAATACAGTCACTCAAACAGTCAAACTTTTAGTTAAGATAAGTATTTGCAATGATTCCCCTCTTTGCATCTCTCTCGATTTTTTTTCATGTAATTTTATTTTATACTTTTTTATGACTTCGTCGTAAAACAGGTAGAGTGGTCGCTTGCATAACGCTTTCTCCATCAGGGGCAGGGCAGATTATTTAATTGATCAATGAAGTAATTAGTAAAGTGCGTTCTAAACTCGGTAACAAAGCCCGCGTCTTGTTTCATGTAATTGAAGGGGACACGTCCGTAACAGTCACTTGTTTACCAACTTTTGTTCAATATTGTTAGAAAGTGGCTCCACTGAACGGCGAACAATCTTTAAACAAATTATCTACATAAGAGCCAAGTTACCTTTAGTTTCAAAGTTATTTAAAAACATGGTATGCCTAGCGGTAAGCCTGCGCGAGTCAATATAAACTAGCTAGAAGTTGTCAACTACAAATTACCTTAGCATCGCAGTTACCCAATTGTCAGTACTTATACCTAAAAAAAAATATTCTTTGGAAGTTTTGCGTCTCTCTAAATCAGAGCTTTTAGTTTTTGTTGATTTGAATATTACAACACTGTAACACTCAAACTATTTTACAATCCATTTTACAGCACTAGCAACACTTAAGTCTTGCCATTATAAATCATTGTGTAATTTACGGCGTCTATTCGTAATTAATGGCGGCATTAGAGATAGGTCTACCCGAAATAATGTGCTGACGTAGCGACTGATGTTTTTTCCTTGAACTCGAGGAGTGTAGAATGGAATTGAGAGCAGCTCTGATTTCCGCAAAGGTCAGTTTGTAATACGGGGGTAGGGTAGCAGCATATTCCAACTACCGCTAATTGTCTCGTGCCTCACGTTTCGATATTTGACCTAAATCTACATGAAAATATGAAACATTTTGCATAGCGTTGTTAATATTTTTTGTACTATAAAACTCCTATTTTAAATAACCGGTACATTCAATAATCATCTTTCCCTTTTGGCGTTTTGTAGTCAAACTACTTTTCTCTTTTAATTAGTAGGCACATCGACAACTTTCAGGACTTTGTTGAATCGCTGAGGAAACTTGAAAAAGAAGCTAAAAATAGGCTCTTTACCGAGGAAGAGAGGCCTGCTCAAACTGTCATATTTTTCTTTTACCTATATTAGGTGTAAATCTTATTTTAAGGAAACTGTTAATATTGATCAATTAAAGTTCTATAACCAGCTATAAACTGATAACTAGAATGTTATAAATCCTTCGATAAATTGGCCAAAACTTAAAGTATACATACCTAGTATCCAAATTAACATAATAATTATTAATAATTAGGTAGTTCAAGCTGAGTATGAAAGTTCCACACATACAAGAACATGCATGCTCAGCTGTTCAAAGCTCTCGTAACCCGATCCTTAATATATTCACTTTGTATCGAGCGTCATGCTCTCCCGATGCATTCGCGACACGTTATTTGAATTAATTAATAACAAGCGGTTTTAAAGAAGACCACTTCTCTCACTCCATCTTAATTTCCCTTTTTATACGCCTCTAATGTACATACTTACGGCGCGAAAAGATTCTTTTAACGATTGGCTAATATTAATCCTATAAACACTGTTAATCGGAATTTCACAGAATTTTCTCAATACCACCCCTTTGTTTGTATTGAAACCTTTCAATTCTGTTTACATAGGGACGTAATGATTTATGTTTTAACTTGGCCTTTTATCTAAGAGACGTTAGCGTTATTCACTTAAAGTGATTACTGTATAAAACTTGCTAAAGTTGGTTATAAAAGCCGTTCCCTGAAAAGTTCTGATAAAATTATTTATCCGCTTGGAAATTAAAATTTGTCGGGGAACGTTGCGCCGAACATTATTTATGGTTTGTTTATTCTTGTGAAACAGATATAACTTTACACCTGTAGCTTTTAGTAAACAGATAAAACATTCGCATTTAACAGTTTTAACTAGTGCTTTAGAGTAAGAGACCATAATTTAATAATGTTATTAAATAGCCCTTCCCTTTTGTAACCCACGTTACTTTACATTCTACGCAAAGCGAGTTCTAAACAAAGTGAAAAGAGGTTTGCTGTTGTTCTCAATGGAATAAAGAAAATTGTATTGTAACCCTTTAAAATTATTTTTCATTACCTAATAATATTGGTATTATGATATTTGAGGTAAATGTATTAGCAACGTCATTATGTGATCCTAAATCTCTAGTTACTAAATTCGTATTTATAAAAACGGAACGCAATTTAACTATTTTATTTCCTCCCCTACTCCGCTGCTGGGCAAAGGTTTCCCCATTTCATCTTTACACACCCTTCGAGTGATGCGTAGTACGAAGTGGTTATGTTTGGGTTTTTTCAAAACATATATGAAAACATTAATGGGGTGATAATTTGTTCACATCACGCCTTCAAAGGGCAGGAAAGAGTTGCAAATCACGCCTTGTAACGAGTGTGCAAACCTCGTTATGTTAACCACATTTAATATAAATCTGGAACATACTGCTTTGTAGAAATGATAAATATGTAGGTTGATAATATTTTTTATCAAATCTCAAAGCTTATTTTTTTTCGAACGGTAGAAGGAAGATATGTTGGTAGGTGGGTACTTAACTGCTACTGAAATATGAATTCTTACCTATACTAGCAGTAAGCTGAATCGACTTAAAACCTATTTAATATTAATCACCCTTTTACGTGCTTCAAAATTATTCCATATTGCTAGAAGATAAAATCCTTCCGTGATACAGTTTATTTCTATTTTGCTCATCGTGTAAGTAATTTCCTCCAGTTTTCAAAATTCTTAGCGTTACAAAAGAAGCAATAGGCGATCAACACTCATTACTAGGTTTTAACATTTGAAGTATATAACTAATGAAGAATTTTCTGCAAGCTCATGAATGGGACTCAAAGTGAAAAAGGCTCAAATTTCTATGCGAATAAAAATTCGCATAGAAATTGGATAGTCAAGACCCTGGCAGTTGAGAATGAATGCAACGTCGAATGTCGCATATCTAAAGAATTATGTTCGTTGAGTTATGCATGAACCTAGCGGCGTAATGTTGTTTTGTAATTCACCAAATAAAGCCGTAAATTAAGCAGAATTCGACCTTTTCACATTAATCAAAGATAAGCCATTGTATCTAATCCCAGTACTTTTTTATCATCGAGAACCAGAAATAATATAAAGTTCGAAAGGCATAAATAACATTTCACAGTAAGTAGGTACTGATAAATACACAGATCTGCTTAGATACTTTATCAGCCATGTTTATTACTAAACAAGAGGAACTTCGCAAAAAAGATGACAAATTATGTGACGTTATGACCTCTTTTCTTGCCCAATACAAATTTGTCTCTAAACTTTTACTCTGTAAACCATTTTATAGGCTAACTATTTTCATAAACTGAACTATCGATAAAAGAACAACTTGCACATAAAAACTCCCCAGTTCGCAAGACCACTGAAACGTCAACCAGTACAAAGTGCACTTTTGTACAATTTCTTTGTACCTGGCGGAGTACAGCTAATTTTCTCTTCATTATACCTCTATACTAAGGCATTCACCCAAACCCAAAAGCGAGATTGGAAATTCATAGAGTGTACCGTTTTTGTCTTAATTAGTTGCCGAGTAGTTCGGTCTTGTGAGATGTTTGAGTCGATCAATATTCTATGAAGGAACTTCATTGAATAAACACCAATATTATTAACCAATTTTATCGAGAGATAATAGAATTATTCTTTACTTAGATAATTGAAGAACTTAGTGATTATTTCACAATTCCGTATTTACACTTTATTTGTGTTTAGAACAACTCCTAGGCTCGCAGCAAATGTCTATAGGACTTTCAAGTAGTAGGTAGGTAAACAATTATCTATCCAGCGCTAAATTGTCCTGGAAAATATTTATTCCGGCCAATACAGGGTACAGTTTTTGATACAAAGAAAGAATGAGCGCTAATAAGCGCACTTGCACGAGTTGCCTTTGATGAGCATTTTTAGCACATTATACCTAAATAAAAAAATTACAGTAAAGTACTACTTAAAGGCTGGGTTAGTTTGCTTTCAATAAAAGTCACAAATAATGAGACTAATGTTGTAAAATCTTGAAAAGTATATACAGGAAATTTACATCGTAATTCCCGTAGATCTTACATTTTAGACTTAAACTTTGTTCTTAGAAGTACAAGAACAAGTCTAGAGGATTGGATTTGTAACCAAACACTCTGGCCGAGGTTCACTGAACATCTTCAATGTCTCATTAGCGCCAAACAGTTTCTAGTTTACGTAAGTTACTTTAAGCAGCCGTTTAATATCTCTGTGAAACCGAAACCAAAGATAACCAAGTTTTAATTATTCTTTGAAATTAGTTTCTGAAGTCACCGGATTGATTTCTTGAAGTAAATCGGTTTTTAATCACTGACAATATTTGTCTGGTGTTGAATAACAAAAGAAGATTGATAATCTTTACTTAAACTTAAAATGGAGTCTAATATCGTGAACCGTTGTATAAACGCTACGATCAAACGTCCTAAATTTTTCTCTTTCAGAGCTGAGTCGACCCTTTAACCGTCTAACCTAACCAAACTTCATTGAAACGAATATCATAGGTATATCGGATACCGGATTATTCTGTAATCTCGCTAACACACAACTCACCACGATCCTACTATAACAACTGATTAATACTGAGGCCACAAATTGGTCTGTACAACAACAAGTTAAGCCTTATAATATTTCGCTTAAAACACCCCTGAATAAACAAAACATGATTTTCGTGCCACTTTTTGGGACCTCTTTTATGGCGTTTAGATCTTTGCTGACTCTATTCACATAAATAGAACAAGGTACCTACCTAGTATTTATAGCAAAAAAATAAAACAAACAAGAAAGAAAAGCGTAATTGATTTAAATATATTCGAGCAATAATAAATATATACATACAAAGCTATTTACATTTTAGTTTAAAATAAAAAAATATGAGAAATTATGCTTGCTTTATACTTTGTAGGATCAAATCATTAGGTAAAAAAAACATCAACTTTTATAAGAATGGCAAAATTACACACAATCATCATCCTCATCATCATCCTCCGAGCCTTTTTCCCAACCATGTTGGGGTCGGCTTCCAGTCTGACCGGATTCAGCTGAGTACACAATTGGATTTGAAAATAAGGAACGTTTTCCTACTACAAAATGTAGGAAATCTTTAGTAACGCCTCATTTACCCACACCTATTCGTAACATAGGAACTACGTGTAGGCACTAATTTACAGATTGCAGATAGAAAACACTCTGATTTATCTGTTTCAATTGATCGATGGACATCGTTACCGATAATGTGGGTTGCAGATAATAATAGTTCCGCGATATAATTACACTATCAACAGTTAGACGTACTTTGCTGCGGGCGAGATATATCGAAACTTGCATTGCAATGCAGTTTCTATCATCGTTTTGTGTACTCGGTGATTTCTATTGCACTTGGAAATATAGTTTATGGATTTGTTTTTCGCTCTGTAGTAAATGAAAATGTAAGTTATATAAATGAATATGTAAAGTGTACATTGATATACATTTTTAAATATTAATTTAAGTTTATGCCGTGGCCATATTTTTTTTCTCAATATTAACATAGTATAAAATGATAGGTATAAATTCTGAAAGATATCCGCGAGTCTGAATTTGTGAGCTTTTAGTAGATTTCAGGCTAATCCTAGTCCTTCAGAGAAACGCGTAACGTTTGTTTATGTAACATTAATATGACTTTCTATGTATTTGATACGAATTAGTAATAAACTTAACAAAGTGTATCCACGCCCTTAAGCTTCAAAATTCTCCTTGACTACACGAAGTAATTAATAATATTAAATCTTGTTCATATTCGTGTCGTATCACACTTGACATTCATTAAATATATCAGGATAAACTTTTTGAAGCATTAATATTGCTAGATAGAGATATATTAATGTTTAGTAATAAGGAATATACTTAGTATTTAATTTGTAAGACAAGTTTAGCTAAGATTTTATTTTGTTCAAATTATCTCGCGTAATTTCTTCTTTCATTATTTTGGATCAAAGGAGATCGATTCATCTTTAGAATCGGCTGAGGCAGCTGCGAAACTGCTATCGACATTTCACTCCTTTCTTTCCTTTTATTACCCGACTGTCAAAAAGGTTAAGTTTTAAAAGTTGTATTTATTAAACAAAAGCAAATTTTGTCAAACATTTTTTTTTCAGTTTTCTTTATATTACCTATTTCGAGATGCGGTATGTTTTATTTAAAGCTGCTGTCACATTTTTTGGTTACTCCCCTCTCTTTTATACTGCAGACAATGTCGATAGAACCTTGACCTCACTTTACAATACGTTTATTTAAATCTACTATCAACACGGGACGGCCGAACAAAATAAAAATGCAAATTAGATAAAGTCAATTTCATTGAGATACTTACTTATATTTAAACGAAATCCTACAAAACCGCGTATTAAAAGCGACCTGTAGTGGAAATGTTAAAGTGTAGTGGCAATTTTTGAGTTTAGTTACAGTTTTAATTGAATTGTCAGGTCTTTGCATAACCCGATGGTCTCTGCCGGAGGCTGGCAAGCCGCCAGGACAATCACGTTTTCTGTGATTGTGTTCACTTTCCACTCTCAGCTAATTTTCAACTTCGAAATAAGGTAGTGTACTCTTGCAGGATTTAAGAAAAGCAGGCCAGTTTTTCTTTTGATAGGTTGTCTAAAATTTACAAAAATAAAATATTGCTTGAGGCTGCTTTTAACCTTTATCAAGCAGTTGCTTTGAAAACGGTTCTTCATAGGTTTTCAATTAACCGGAATTAATTTTAATTACAATTTAAGTTTATGTCTCAGATGATCTAATTGCTGAGGCCGTTAGAGTTCATTAAGTTACAAAGTTTACCCTCAGTCATGGCAGATTATTTAGAGCATGTAGTCGTTTGTCATCCCCTTACTTAAGACTATGACGTACCTACAAACATTAAACAATCAATTATGAACCCGTCATAATCTTAACCTCTCACTACTCATCATGATACGAATTTAGCATTGAAAGACACGAGTGCATAAATAGATGTACAAAAAATGTGGAAACATAAAATCACACTTGTACTCCAAACCAAAACAAATAATTAGTAAGAAATAAATCTCTTTAATATTAAAATTACTTATGCACCAAATCACGTCATTTCCGTATTCCCGAGCACTTATTTTAGGGATCGCGGTGAACATGGAATAGGCGCGGGAAAATGTTAAAGATCGTAAACATTTATTGGATGGCTATCACCTCCTCTTTTAACCAATTGGAGGTCATTTATTCTTATGGGGTTTCGGTGTCGTCAGCGGGTCGATTTTAAAGGTTCAAGGGTTAACTTCGATACCTATATGTTTCGATTTTATCGGTCCGTAACGACTTGATTTGTATCAAAAGGATGTAGAGAGATTTAGAGGGAAAATATCGAGGTTTAAGGCGTCCATTTCATTTTTATTTATCATGTAGGTCGAGTGCTTGTTTAACTCACGCTAGATATGAAGCTACATGCAATTAACTCTGAATGTTTTCATATTATTGTTATAAAACTATTTGCTACCGAGTATTTTCATAAAGCGTTGTAGAGAGGGAGTTATACAGCATTAAACTCATTGTAAACGAATATAAATAGCGCTTGTCACAAAATTATATTTTAAAGGGGTAATATTTATGACTACAATTTGGGTAATAATCTTCCGTATCTATAATATTAAGTTTGATAACATTTCTGTTTTACAAAATAGTACAGGAAACAACACAGAACTTCAGTAAAAGGGCAAAAAACAGCAAGAAACTAATAAACACGCGACTGGAATAAAACCAGTTCCATTTGAATACTTGTATCTGCAAATAAGCAGTGTAGTGTATAAGCTATCCATAATTCCCACGTAGATGCGATAGGTAATACATTTTCAATCCGTGTTCATAAATCTGTCCCGGCGCTCGAGACGTAGGTAGGTAATAATGTCCGACGCATAGGTACCGATACTGGCTGAAAGAGTTTGGAGAACCGCCAGTGCAGTCAGGTGGAAACTAAGCCTTACAAACTGGCCTTAATACACGAATCTATTTACTACGATACACTTACTTTTAGTACAATCCGATTTTCGTGTTGGTTTATTAATCTTGTGGATATCTTGATTTGTCTGCCCACGCGTGGATAAAGCGGCACGTGGTTGCTTTTCCCAGCGGAAGCTTACGGTTCTGAACTACTTTCGAGTTTTATAGATAAGGTTTTTCTTATTTCTGGTACATGTTTTGACGTTCAGTGAAATTAGTCAAAACAGCTAAGGTAGCCCGCGGACGTCACCAGTAACATCTATACATATAATAAATCTGTAGAAAAGTAATTTTTGTACATTGAAGAAATTGACAAAAAAAATAGCCAGCATGTTAAAGGATAACTAACAGAACCCATTTCCATCATTTTTGTTATTTTTGTCTGTTTGTCTGTTTATCTGTTTGTTTGTTCGGGATTCACGTAAAATCTACGAATTAAATGCAGACAATGCTTATATACAAAAATTCTACGTAACTTGGGGTATTACTTAGTTTTTGTTTCATCGAAATCGATTCACTCTATCGAAAGATATGATTAATTTTGTGAATTCAAGATGTAAAATATTACGACACGCAATCTATTTGTCAAAACTGTACATTTGAATGTTGTACTTATATTAGTTGATCGGCCTATTATTATCAATCTTTACACAGAAAATCACACCTTTATAAGTAACTTCGGAAGAAAAAAAAAATGAAAATTTTGTTTAGCCAAGGTTAAAGTAGCTCCATCTGTGGTAAATAAAATACATCCAATTTGTCAAAGGAGCGAGGTGGTAAATGACAATATTACCATACATTCTTTATAGAGGATTATTATTTCAACAGATGGAGTTGTGTATTTTCCGTAATTCACCATATTTTAACACGTAGTGTAATTTTTCGATAGACATTTCAATAGTGTTTGTCAGTTTGCCGTGCCACATCAAAATCCAACTAATAATTATTACCTTGATGAAAAGAAAATTAATAGTTCTCAGCCAAATTTAAAACGGTGCCATCTAAATTATTTTTTGAACATTATGTCAAAAATGATTACTTTAGTGGAACAATTAATTATCATTTAAAGTTACAGATGGAGTTCATATCAGGATTTTTTCATAAACATAGTTTAGCTTATCTTCCACTAATGTGGTGGCCTTAAAACAAATTACTTTGAGTGAGTAGTAAGTAGTGAGGAGAGTATTAAGTAGACCTTAATTATTTTTTCTGATGCAAAATATGTAAACTTAATCCTAGAAGAAATGAGGATCTATCTCTCGCAAGCGCTGCTAAGCGTGAGGAAGGTAATGTAGGATTCTGTAGCTTTAAAAACAAGCCCAGATACAAAGTGCAGATAAGAAATGGGAGCTCTCTCTATTTAATACCATACCCACGTAAAATGCTTTATGCGTCTGAAAACGTACAAATTACGCGCCGCATACCAGAGACATGCTTACTTTCAACTTCTGATCGCAAATACACTGTTCACGATTACGAACAGTCTCAGTAAGACCCGAGCCAAGTCTAAAAACCCTAAAAAACACCTTTTATATAAAACTACGTTTGATATCATTTAATCACAAAGACAGAATTGTTCTCTGTTGCAAATCCTATCCACCTATATCCGATCCTAATCCAGAATGCATTGCAGGTGTGCATTGCACAAAAACCAATGGTATCCTATTCGAGAAGTCAAAAGATTTGACCTGCTAACGTCAGCTTCTGAGCTAAGCAAGTGTTCTAAATAGTACCATCAGAATTACATTCATCGTTGAATGAGGTGATTTAATTTTCAGAAACCACAATAACAGTAGGAGCCAAAGCGTATGATCGCTTCATAGAGCTCTGATTGGCCCCAGGTGACCAAGTCAGGTCTGATTTGTTTGTTCATCAGATCTTTGAAAGTGTTTCGGTGGATACTTACTGTCGTCCTGTTTACGTGTGACACAAAATATGGTATATAAACGTCCTCCGCAATAGCGAAATTTTCCCGGTGTGCGGTAGTGACGCACAGTATACAACGTTTCTTTTGATTTGCTGGCTCCACCAAGAAATGGCAAATTGCGAGCGTACATTTTGAAAATCTTGGCAAAACTGCAGGTTTCAAGTACGAACACATGAAGTGGACTCGCACAGATACGTACATTTTGCCTATTCGTGAACTAATGCAAACATTTCGGTGGAGTCCCGGCTTAGGCCACCACATTAGGCGTGCGCGATCCTCGGGCGTGTGAGTAGCGCGAGCGCCGCGCGTGCGTCGCGAGCGCGTTGCGTGAGCGTCGCGTTTTGCTGCCCTGCGGCATTTGCAGCGCGCTCGCGGCTTGCACGCGCCGCTCTCCTTGACGTTTAACTGCTAAGGCGTTTAGCGGGCGGCGGGGATAGCGGGCGAAGGGGTAAGAACGCAACTCGAGCGCCGCGTGCTCGCCGCGAGCCTACCCTATGCGCCTGCTGATGATGATGACTCATTTTATCATCCATCCAGCTATTCCCCAACTATGTTGGTGTTGGCTTCCAGTCACCGAATCTGTTTGAGTACCAATATTTTGCTTGGAGCGACTACCTATCTACCTATCTTCAATCCAGTCAACTACACAAGACGATATCCATGGTAAGACTGACAGACTTTCTGGCTTCTGATTAGTCGCAGCAGCTGCAAAAAATGTACAAATGACAGCTTTGTCAGACTCAAAGCATATAGACATAGATTATAGCTGTTTCCTGTGAAAATTACTTACGCACCATACGTAATAATTTTCCAAATTGGCTGACTAGATCCAGAGATATTCACAACGTCATAAACTTTACTTCTTTTGTTTAGATAAATGGTCACAACCTTGATCAATGAATCTATGCGACTGCTAAGTGCTAATCCTAATTATACTGTCACGTGAAAGAATGCACCTACGGGATAAGTAGTATTTTGACTATTCTATATTGCCCACGCAGACGAAGTTGCGGGCAACAGCTAGTACATAATATGTGCGGACTTACAATACTCTTAAGTATTTTTTGTTATTTCATTTTGACTAGCCAGCTATAAACATTTTTAGTTCAGTTTGTTGATACAGCGAAGTAATAGATCAGTAGCGAAGTTTTAAAGGGGCGTGGACTAATAATGTTTTACACACAATTCAAATTTATTGCCAGCTTCAAACGGCCAACGAAAACATTCTGAGGAAGTTTGGAGCAGTAAAGGCTTTACGCAAATACTATATTTAAATTAATGGCAAATAGATCATGAGGTAAGAGGGCTGAGTGCTCCAAAGTGGAGGAAAACAGTATAATGTCGCACTAAGGAGTTTTAAAATGGTTTGTTTTGACAGATTCAGCAAAGTTGATAAGTTTTATATTCTATTTATAATATAAATGACAATCAAACATAATAGTTGAGAATTCCAAAAGGTCCAGACATTCCAGAAGTTACCAGTAACAATTGAATAAACAATCAGAAAAGGTAGCAATATAGGTAGTCTCTTCACTATAATCCCTAAAGCCAGTGCTTAATCACGGACGAAAAAGACACACGACCGTCATTCACGTTTGTAAGATCACAAGGGGACATTAAGTAATTAGGCCTCGTTGATCCATTAGAACAAGTATCAATCTACGTCATGAAAGACAGAATATACCGACATAATAATAGAAGGTTGGATATTCGCCAGTGCGTTCAGACGGAAATATTCCAAATTGTTTACATGCCTAATAATATAAATAGGGTACTTACTGTATCTTGAGCGGGGCTGGTTAGCTTCATTGTACGTATATTTGCAATGTGGGTCAACCCCAACAGGTTAATAATTTGAAGGGATCAGTTATTGTAATATTGTTAAGTACTGGTAATTTAAATGTTAGGGGCGTCTAATTGATCTTATCTAACAGCGACGTAATGTTTCATTTATTTGATGACACTATGCAATTTGAGAATCTCATTTTCTATGGAATTTCAATTCCTGTTAAGCATCAAATTACCTTTCGTTCATAGACCTACTCTCTAATTAAAAAGAAACATTGGCATAATTTTTTCGATTCATTATCATCATTAATTACCTTGTTCTGCCGTATTTTATACCTGTTAGGTATAGTTCCAGTTTTCAAACACTTTCCCTAGTTCTTGGAGACGTTTTTAATTTTCCTGTTGTTACTGTAAAAGCTTGCTAGACGATCATTGCTAAGGCATCTTACTCTCGAGATAAAAGTACTTTGTCATTGATAATATTGTCAGCTGTCACGGTATGAGGGGAAAAATATAACGTAACATGAATGGAAATAGCTGGTGTAGGAGCGAATTTTAGGTACCGGAAAAACCAGTCGTGTTTGGCAGTTCGGCAAATGGATTAAACCGCTGATGTAATAAAAAAGAGTAACTGTACAGTTCTCCATAAACAAAGATAACAAATGATTGTTTGAGAACAATTCAGTTCTCCGATAGCAAAAATAATAACCTCAAATGTTGGACGAAATTTATTTCTTTGTTTGTGTGCACTTTATTTGCCGTGAACTCTTTGTCAGACTTGGTGTTGTCTGAGTTTGTTTTTACCTCCACCTCGAGTATATAGTCAATACATATGATGTAAGCGTTGCACTGGATAAAATCTACACTCGCTAAAATGTTCCGAATATTTCCCGTAGTATTTAAAATATTTATCAGCTACAAAAAACACCAAATTCCATAAAACATTCAAGTATAAATTTACAGTCAGAATAAATGGAGAGAGATTAAATATTTAAATAGTTCCCAGTATTCAGAATTGTAGGAAATTACTCTGAAACTGTATTTTTCAAAAGAACTATATAGTCCGCTTCTGAACTTTTTCGATTGTGAAATTTTTAACTTGCCTCGTGAAGAGAAGAACGGTTTTATTTTTATTATTGCCGTTTACGTCGTAATTTGCATTTTAAACGAGGTAAGTATTGATGAACTTGCTCTGTAGGTAACTCATATTTACATGATATTAAAGTATAGATCCTGATAATGTAAGCAAATGTATAAATTCAATTTGAATCTGAGAAAACAATCTAAACAAAAAAGCGTTCGTTGCGAAGAAGTATTACGCAAACTGGAGAAACTTTCTTAAATGTAAGATTTGTCATTTGCATGAGTAAAACTTTTGTATTTCATAACAGGACGAACAACGGCCTACATATAACTAATAATCTATACAAAAATACATTTTAATTGGAATAAACTCGACTAATTAAACGTTTTGACACGGGAGACTTTTTAACAAACTCATTTAATGAATCGCGAGTTATCTCTGAAGGCTTATTGCTGTTGAGTGGGATATTCCTTTGTCTGAAAATAAAAACCTAATAAAGTTTATTAAATATGAATGTCTAATACTTTTAAGCGTTTTTGACGTGGGGGTTTTAGCAGTGTTATCCCTCGTCAAAATTAGCTACCGGACTCGCATTAAGGCGACGACACTCGTTCCCTATTTGTTTAGGACGATTTAACTAGTTCCCTAACTTGAAACAACTTTCGAATAGAATCATTGAGTGAACTGTTAACGCGTGTTAAACAACGTGATACGAATTTGGGATTAAAGTTATTTAAGCTGGAAGTTGTTCGCGGAACTTCATGATGTGTGTGATTGCGTTTATTTATTTTAATTTTGTAAATTTAAATATGTTTGTTTAGCTTCTTCATGGGTTACAATTGAAAAAAACACGTTGAAAACAATAATTTAAACAAAATAGGAAGGTTCCTTCTCTATCAACTCAATATTCTTCGCTGGTGACTTTTGATACGTCAATAAGATTTTGTTATGCAAGCAGCTAGTACTTACCTCTCATGATATAAGGAACATACCGATGAAACATATCTGCCAAACTATTGCCGGAACATGCAGCAGCGGAATTCAGAAATTTCGTTTGACATGAATACGTCGTAGAAGGAATAGGAACTTTTTCCAAAAATAAGTTTGTCAATTGGCTCAGAAACGATATAATTATTTGAAGAACCTTTAGTATATGTACTGGGATAATTTTGTTTTTTACTGCTAACCCATGATATTTGTTCTAATTGATTTGATTGTTCTAACCTAACTGTACCAATAAATTTCTACGCAATCCAATGTAACTAACAAATCTAATATTGCGTTCTAACCAGTAACAAGAAACGCCATTGTTGTAAACATATCACCCCTAGAGCAATGAACCTCAAACAACTAGTAAATTGAAATCACAATTCCACTGTAAGTGTACTTTCCTTATTAGATCGAGTAATTCCTGTGTGACTTGCCTAGTAGGTCAGGCTTCACACTGAAAAGTGAAATGCTCCCAATGTTAGCCGAGTACAATCCCTGTACCGTAGCTGTTAGCGGATGGTATCGACTGTGTAGGGATGTGACCCCTGCAAATTCCGTCCCCGACACGCAAACATCGTGACCATGGTTAAGCCGTGCGCGTGCTTGTTCACAGTTCGCCAGGAGAACGAGCGCATGATGCACGACGTCCTCCAGGCGGGAGTCTTAAATCGCACCCAGTCGTCGGCGTTGCGCTGACGCCGCGCTACTCGCCGCGGCCGCGCCTCGACAACGTGCGGCCCGCCGCCGCGCCGCCCGAGGAGCCCGCCGAGCCGGACCCCGAGCCGTCCAGCACGGCCGAGCCGCCCGAGCCGCTGGCGCCGCTCCGCCTCGCGGTGAGCGCAGCTCCGGCGGGCCCCACGTGAGCCCATCCGCCACGGCCAGCTGCCGCGACCGCCGCCGTGACATACACGTACCCACAGCTGTGACGCCTAGGTATGTGAACTGAGAGAATAAGAATAGACATAGATAAGTTACTCGTTCGCGAATTGAGAATTTGAGAGTGACGAAATGGACGTGTAGGTAGCCAATGTGAAATTGTGAACAAATAGTAAAGAATGAAAATGTTATTGTTGAAACGTATCGGATAGGATGTAAAAGACAGCAAGTCAATAATCCACGATAGTTATTAAATATGCAATTGTCTTATATGTTAAGCCTACGTTATGTGGAACTAAAGGAAGAAATATAATTTGCAAATTTAACATCACCTGTATTTCGCACAGAAATTAAATATGAATGATTAAATTATAAAGCTAAGAAGCTCATTAACGATATGTGTCTGTCAGAGAACTGTGCAAGAGGTTGCGGTTAGAATGTTGGATGTTTGGAAGTATGATAGCATAACTGTAATGCGACACATAATATAAAAGTACCAACTTCAAACGGGAACAATCACCACTACAATAAGAACAAGTTAGATTTCTTTCTTTATTTTGATATAAAGTTAAAATTAATGTTAATATTTGCTGGTGTGGAAATAGTGCCATTATAATGCACAATGAAGTAATATAAAGCCCGCATGTATAGATAACTCCTCTAGCTATCAAACAAGACGATGAATTTAATAGTAAACTTTAATGACGTATGTACAACTAAAAATTAAAGCCTATAATTTTAATCAAGGAGCACAATATAGTATTATTTTCTTAATCACAGTACAACACACTAATGTATCTAATATTCTTACTGTATACCATACAAGTTTATATTTCACTAAGTGAGTCTTAACTGAGCTTGAGCACAATAATTTTGAGTTACTACTTACTGTTAATATTGAACTCCCAATTGTTCAACTCTAATCAAGAGCTTTCGAAACTGCGCTTAAAATATTGAAAAAAAAATCTGTTAAAAATAAGAGCTTTTTGTATAGTAGTTGTTGTAGTATTATTCTTACGACAAGAAAATTCTTGTAAGTAAAATAGAGGTGCAAAAATCAGTGTCGTTCGCTACGATGGATCTGTCGTATTTAAGTATTGACTTGAATGCAGTGACGCGAGCGGTTAGGTAGAATATGTATTATATGAAATATGTTAGCGTTCCTGAGCGCAGAGCGCGCACTTCACGCTTCAGCCTGTATCACGACGATTAACGGCACTTGTAACACGTGTATGTGTGTGTGAGCGAAACATATAATGTTACACCATCGCCTTTATTACATAACGCATGGCTGTAATGACGTACGACGTTCATGTTATTTAATTAATTTACGCGAAGAGATTCCATTTTTCTTGTAATAATGCAGATTGTAAATATTTGTTGCTATCTGTTTTACAATTTATTTCATTAAATAATAAACGTTTTAACACTATTTACATTATTTTATAAAGGCGTGATTTCTAGTCAGTCAAGATCCAAGTTTTTCAGACTGAAGTGTAGTGCGCGCTACAGCCTACTCAGTGGTTTCTTTCTATCGACAAAGTGGTTTAAATTATGTATTCATATACCTTCAGATCATACAGGCTAATCGTTATTGCGTTCACAAATATGTGTCTCCATTGCTTATTAATCAGATTCAAAGGGGATTATGTCAATACCATATTAGTTATGTATCATATGATATGTCGTAATTAACAATATCCTTCAATATTTCAGTCACGGCTATCGATCCCTGCGTCGTATATTATTTATTATGTATATTTACGAGGACTTTCCCTCATTTATATTGATTATACAGCCCTAAGGATCAATGTAAATGTCCTACTGAGATCCGTCCAGTAGATTTTCTGCGCCTACACAATAAATGCGTAAGACATGTCTTAATTCTTACCCAGAATTAATTAATTCTGAAAGGCGCAAATTCTCCCTTCAATTTCGTATCCTGGCCGCAATAACATTAAATGAAACCACCCATTTTCACTAAAACATCGTGTGTCAATATTCTCTGCAGTTTGAAAATTCCCCGTTTAAAAAACATAGATCAACTTTGTAGGACAGGTTGCGGAGTTTGGTTATTCTATTTAACATCCTTTACGTGAAGCCGGGGATCGCTAGCGAATATAATCCGGATTTATGTAACAACCGAACGATATTGAACATGATTTTAATCTTAAACTAGTCGACTTGGGTCGAATCTAATTTATTATTCAGTAATAATTAATTAAACTTCCACTTTGCGTATCTAAATCGTACGAACTTTACATACCAATTATTTGTGTTATGAAGATAGCTCGTATTTAAATGTGGATTTTATACAGAAAGCCGCGATGTTGGTAGAAAGAAAACATTGGGTGAACATTGCTGTTCCCTGTTACGAATATGTAATAATGTTTAATGTGAGCTAGGCGTGTGTGTCCTCTACATAGTGCTAATTTTCAGTCTGTCGTTAATCGCTCTGTTTGCATCGTAAATATATTTTTACGAATTAAATCATCATGGCTGTGTATTTGTTAGCGGTACGTGTGTAAGCATGCAAACGGCACGCTAACAAAGAGAATCCCTAGATTGCGACAGTCTGCAAATCTGTCCCGTGTCGGAGCAAGGCTAACGCTGTGCAACTACTAGTTACGAATATGTGTATCGACAATTAAATGTGTAATATTAGTTTAATTGCGATTCGCATCCCCTCCCATCCTCGTGTGATACGATATGCTACGTGTTCAAATGTTATCGTTTGATTATCTCTAAGATATCGCCACTGAGCGAGAACTGTCAATGCATTAATTTGGCTATACTAGAGATCAATTCCAAATATTAAACAGGACCTATTAACGTAATTAGTGTTAGAGGGAGATACAAAGAATTTTATAGTTGTTTGTTGTAAATGTCAGTTTTAATTAATCTATTTTACAGAACAAAATGTTTAATAAAATATCTTTATAAAATAAGCGGTTGTATTATTTGCTCGGTCAGTACATATTATATTTATGGAGCGTTGGGGTCTTCTGTGAGGCGTCGAAGGGTTAATATGTTAAGTTGGTGTGTGCACAAAAGCGTGGATGTATACCTACAAGTTGTGTAGAGAAAAGGTAGGGTTTGAAAAGGTGGGGCAGAGAGAGAGTGGCATTCCTCCCGGGGCGCCCTCTGAACTATGCGGCCGCTCATGAGCCGCCGGAGCCACCATGCAGGCCCAAACAATTTGTACTACAAACTTGCTACACTCGGCTTAAAATTAAACTTTTCGCACGCAAGTTTGACAGCGTAATTCGTCTGTTAATACCTTCACACCTCATATTTAAATGATATTTTATATAATAACTTTGTCGACAGCTCAGTTTAATGAAAGACAGTTTTAAACACCGCTCATAACTGTCACTGAAACAAAAATTGTAGAAAGTTGGTAAGTAAATGAAGTTAACAAGCTTTTATCTTTGTCGGCAGTCACAGCGCTTGTTGAATTTGTACGTCGTTAATGACGATAAAAATATTTAAATTATAAATTGTGACGCAATATTGTTGAATTTAAAACAATCTTTGTAACAAATTGGATGTTGGTAAGTGCGGTGTAAACTTAAACGTTCAGTTCACAGTTGGTCCCAACTACTTACTTGATACTCAATGTAACAGCCGGTTATCGGTCTACCTCACCGCCCCTGCTGGCAAATTGTGAATAATTTATGTGCTGTTATGACATTAATCTTACGCCTCCAGGAATAATATGCAAGTGAGAATAGGTGCAGATAAGCGAATGTAAATGAAAACAAAGTAAGTTTAGAGTAACCCTATATTTCTTCTTGATACCAGAGATTATATTGCAAGGATTTAAGGTCCGCTCTTTACGACGAGGAAGTCAAAAGGAACGTTTATTGCATAAAGTAATAAAGACATAATACTGCGCGAAATAATTCATGTAACACGCTGGGGTTATGATTATACCGCAAATAAACCAGCACGATGATATGAATATATAGAACAGTTTGTTTGTACATACATCTGTCTGTGTGTTGCTTCATATAACAAAAACTTCCTTTGTTCCTTTGGTCTCCATGCAAATAACGCGAAGTAAATTAAGCCCGTTAAGATAAATAAAGGAAGAATTGTACTTCCCACTAATTATAAGCTAATAAGTACTTCTATATTTTAGAAAAGAAAAGCGAGGTGGAAAAGTGCTGTTAAAGTACTTACTGGTTACACTACGTAAAATAAATAAATACGGCACGAAAACGGTTTTCAAGTCTGTTTTTTAACTACATTTTACAGGCATATTGCGCCCACTGAACGTAAAGCCTGAAAATGTATTAAAATAGATAAATGCATTTATCGAATTACAAACTACTGGAGGTCATCACTAATTTTGATTAGGTACCTACATCTGATTAAAATAGCAGAAATTTAATTTCGCGAATTAAAAATTTCCATTTATTACAATTATCAAATTGAGCAGTACAAAATGTTTGGAGGCCTTCAAAACTATAATGCGAAACACATGTTAAACAAAGTCCGACAGTGTCAAAACTAAAATTTCATAAAGCACAAAGTGGATTAAACGTGAAATAAACGTCAGTTACAGCTCATTGTTTTTAGAACTATTCTACTGCGGAGCCTAGAGTAACGTCCGTACTTCTGTGTTTACATTTAGCTTCGTAAAAGAAAATTACACATTCGCTGTAAAGTTTTTCTATTACAGTAATGTAGGTATACATAAGCTTTCAACTTAATGACTCCCGCCTTTATGGGTAATTAGAATTTATTTTATGTGCATATATCGCATCTAGCTTTACTTTACATACTCTAGCTAAAAGCATAGCTTGGTAAAGCTCTCTTCCAATAATATAGGTACTTCTCTTCTAAATAGATATGACATGTGCATGTGACTTTCGGACTGATTTCAAATACACGAAATTTTATTCGGTTGGATTCACATTTCGGACTGAACTCAAAGAGTAAACAGGCTTTAACATTCGGTGTCATTCAACATTGATGAAATCGTGAAAATACTTTTTGTTAAAACAGGAGTGGACTTTATATTTCCACAGTGCCACGCTCCGACAGTTACCATAATTACATCACTCCGCGTTTCTCTTCTGTCAGAATTTTCGATTTCATTGATTTTGTTTGTAGAACAAATCACATTTGCTCTTAGAATATTATCGAAAGTCGGTTTGTCGGTTCTTTAAGCGAAGATTTGCCGAACTTACCCATTGTCTAAGAAAGTTGTTGAAAATTCCAAAGTTATAGCCACCCCTACTGAGAATATGTTCTTAAGTTGGAAAACTTTAAGTCCATATAGAGCCCTCACACCTCGTCGACACTTACGAAGTAGTACTCGCCTACTTAGCAGTTCTACCTGAAATAGAAGTGACGGAAGTGTTGGCGCTATGTCACTGAATAGATTTTTGCGGCTTAAAGCGGCTCTTTATTCTTTTAATGAATTTCTAGATCATGCATTTTAGATGGATTCCTACTTGCAAAATATACCTATGTGAGTAAGGGCAATAAAAAATATCGTTATGCTAAGACGCTAGAATATGGAATAGTAATCAGAATACTTCAGATGCCAAGAAGATATTTTACATTTCACATTAAAATATGACAGTATATTATACATGTAAATATATGAATGTTATTAGAGCTCGGTAACACGCGACGCAGTGCTGCAAGCTTTGATATTCAACCAGTAAATAACTACCTACGTCACGAAGTACTCAATTACATTAATGGATATCTAAATATAAGTGCTCTCTCGTAGAATCATAAATCTGAATGTGTTCTCGACTCGATGTTCAAAATTATTTGATTTGCTTCTAAAGTACTTCAATACTGTCGCATAACTTAGAAGATTCTTCTGGTCGAATCTTCCTTTACATCGATTTTCTGAGAAGCATTATTACTTATTATGTTTATAGGCAAAGTGGGTGTATTTGTGCCGGTGATGGGCGACTACAATAAGCGGCCGATTAGAAAGGAGCCCAATTACCACAAACCCTTTACGGATATTGAAATAAGCCTCGAGCATCAATACACACATTTTTAGTGTGTTTCTGAGGTTAATCCAGTCTAATCCAAGAAGTGCGGAAAAATTATACAGTAAGTTTTGAATATGATAATATGTGTTATGAAAAGCTTAATGTTTTCATCATATCGGGTTACTCAACCAACACCCACGCGTGTACATTGACCTCTCTCAACTGCGATCTCAAGAGAGCATTATTATTTCCACGCTTTGAAAACGGAGCTATGCAGTTCATCTTTTAGATATATTTTAATCCTCTTGTAGCGTACTCTGCACTCACGGAAATAACATTTCTTAATATTTTGTACTCTCCTAATCTGGAAGTTAATGTGTAATGAGAAAATTAAAATGAATATTGTGATCAAATTGAGAGGCAATTACAGTTCTTGGTTACAAGTCCTATTTGCCATCGTAATGCAAATATTCGTCCTTATTATTTGGTACTTTGAATCATATGATATTTAAGGCTGAATCAGGCTAATTGTGAGTAAATATGAATACCCCACTATTCCACTATTAGAACAACTTACGTAGAAATGTGAACAGCGGAGCAACAATCAACCCTTACGTAGGTAAGTATCGAGGTTGATGCGGAGGGTAGTTCACACTCGACTGATACATAAGTTCCGCTCCGCCGACCATCCATTGTACGTCGTTATAGTTCGGCCATTCAGAGAATGCGTTCCTGACACGTCGCGATTGAACTGACTGAATTATAACATTCATTGATTATTGATATAATAATGTTGTTTTAATGCTCCTCAATTGTTAAAACGGTAAACAACCAGCAAAAATATTTTTATCGTAACTGCAACGCCATTGCAAAGTTACGTCGTCAGTTCAATCGCGACGTGTCAGGAACGCATTCTCTGAATGGCCGAACTATAATGAGTCTAATCGGGGACCATAAGCCACTTTATCATATCATTAATCATTAACCCTAATTATTAATTAGCAGAGATTGTGAGACGATACTCGAAAAAGTTTTATGCTGAAAAAGGTACCTAATATTTTTGAAGGATTTTTGTCTCTGGTTTACTCACTTTTTTACCGGGTTTTCTTCTGCTATTTGAAAACTTCTGCTAAGGGTTTTCGTTGTAAAACAGCAGATATCGTACTAAGTATGTTCTACACTGGCCCATGACTAGGCGTTGTACAAAAATGTCATCAATATCGGTGACAGTAATTAGTATTGTTCCAAAACATTCCTCCGAACGGACCCTTGCACATAATTTCTACATAACGACTACCAGAAATTACTGTACTGTTTTAGTCCGGTATTTTTTTACCTCGCTCGTTAAAAGCGTCGTTAGGGTCGGCTTCCAGTCTTATTAGATGCAGTTAAGTATCAGTAGTTGCACGAAGTGTGACTGCTATAAATAAAGACCTCGTAGATTAATTACTAGGGGATATTGCTTAGATTGACCGGCTGGATTGAGTCTTAACGACTCACATTATGTTCTATTTTACTGGAATCACAAGAAACAATGTATTAACTGGCTATTCATAAGGAACGATTACCTTTTTCTGTTTTCATTTTTTTTTATTTGGAATATACGGTTTAAATATGGAACACGTTTGCTACCAGTAACGTCTACATTCTTCAATCACAATCACAGATCTTATATGCAAAGGAAGATTTAAACTCCGAACTCCTTTGTGTGATCTGCTTGCTTCAGCGTGGGACAACTCACAATACTCCTCGAGGAATACTCCAGTATCAAAGGTAAGTGTGTAAGTATTTGTTTGAAATTCTTATATCTTAAATTCGTATATTTGGGAATTGTATTCAAGTAACATGATCCTGGCCATGGTTTTACTTGCAGGTATTTTGATAAGAACAAAAAGTTATCAGAAATTGGTAATACCTGCTAATAATTGAAATGTGATCGTGCAAACGACAAGCGTGAAAAACTAATCGAAAGATCGATTAGCAAATCGTGAAAATGAACACAAAACGATCCATCCTCAACAAATTGTAGAGTAAGTTACTTATAGTATCATATTTAACAGGATAAAGTTAACTACAAGCCTTATAAACAGGAACTATATTTACTGTCATAAAGCAAACAACTAAAATGATTTGCTCATAATCTCAGATTAGATATAACGTAATATCTCCAGGGATTATTTTGAGGACCACGAATTAGGATAAACTGTTGATATTGGTCGGGGAGTCACGTTGTCAGCTAAGACTAATTATATTATATGGAGGCACGTGTGAATCAGCCTGTTGTTTATATAAGCCATCTGGCAAACAGACGTACGAAATTAAATAGATATTTGCAGTTTATTTATTGGAAGTCGATCGTTCGTACGCAATTTTCGCGTTTGAAACCATTGTGGTCTATTGGTTTCAATCATGAAGCTTCACAAGGTTAATAGGGTGTTCCGTTGAGATTATTACCATCGAGGTCGTATTTCAGAAATGATCTGGCTTACATTAGCAATGAATAAAGTCTCATATGAAATTCTTTGATTAGATGTACATAGTGTAATTTTTATCCCACCAAAAACATTAAATGTAAAAAAAAGCCAATCCTCTACGCAATCCCTCCACCGTAAAAAGTTTTGAGATGGCATAGAAGCCAAGTCCTGTTCAACTTTATTCGTAATAATAAATCAATATTTTGTGACTATATCAATAGTTTCGTTCACTTTACAATAATATTGACTTGGCCATGAGCACAATAAACTACAAATATAATACAGCATATCTTGGAGAGGTGAAAGTCAAACATGAAGTTTAATATCACAAAATTAAATACTTTTAGTTTATCCAATTGTTACTAAATGACCGACAGTCAGTATCATCCAACATCAATGAACTGCACATGTACTATGGCGCATGTTTAGTCCATGGTGATCTCAAATTCCAATCAGTCCATAATCAGTCCAATCGTAAAATCATGTCCATATAGAATTTATCAATTCAATGGTATTTACACATTATTTCAAGGAGCGACTTTTAACTTGTGCTCATGGCCAAGACAGTATTATTGTAATGTGAACAAAACTATTGATATAGTCACAAAATATTGATTTATTATTACGAATAAAGTTGAACAGGACTTGGCTTCTATGCCATCTCAAAACTTTTTACGGTGGAGGGATTGCGTAGAGGATTGGCTTTTTTTTACATTTAATGTTTTTGGTGGGATCTAATTTATTTTTTGTAGGTCTCTTTCTTCTCTAAGTATTTAACAAATTAAATTAACTTACATGCAACTAACTAAAATGTACACCTAAAGTAGCACGTAAACAACATTTTTTTAAAATAAACTAAAAAAAATCGAAAATGTCGAATTTTTGAATCGAATATCTTTTAGAATAAAAGAGATTTATTTCAGAGGTAGATGGCGCTATCACATGAAATTATTTGTTTTTATTTAAGTACTACTTATACTATGCTATGTAACGAAACCATAGCGCGATTTAGACCAGAACAACGCCATCTATCGAGCGAGCATGCAGTATTTATCGCACTGCATTAATATGAAAGATTTTATCATTATTCATTTCATTTTAACCTAGCTTTATACATATGCTATGTATATTTAATACATAATAACAATATACCACACTACGTAACAATAAAACAAATACATTTTGTACATAAATAAATAACAAAGTTATCAATGCAGTCAAAATTCATACACAATGTTCTTGAAAAACCGCAAATATTTTGTTTCCTATTTTTTTATTAAGTTTTAAGGTTTTTATAATTTTCCCTTTATATGTAGCTGATAACCTGTCTTGGTGCCAAATTTGAAGGTTCTCAGTTTGCTAGAAGTACCTTAGACTTTTGATGATCGGTCAGTGAGTGAGTCAGTGACAAAATGGTGTAACTTTGATCGCTCATAACTCGTAAACTATTTATTCAAATGTTTTGTAATTTTGAGACTGAGCTTGTTCTAATACTTACTCTTGGTCATAGAAAACCTAAACTCCTAGCTTTGTTCACATGGAAGATACAGGGGGCTGAAATAGCCGCGAAACGCTTCGAGAAAAGATGGTACGGCCGTGCCCGCTTTGCTCGAGTCTTGGCTGGGGCACTGCCGTGCCCTCAGATTTAAGAACGATGTTATATAGTAGTTTGAGCAGCTTAAATATATTTTATTCCTTTAAAATTTTTGTTTGTAATTTTTAATTACTAGAACCACAGTTAGAGTTAAACAACCGCAACAAAGCTATGCCGTGTATATGGAAGACCACATTAAAGCGTTGCACGTAATGCAACAAGGTTGCCGCGTTGTATTATTGTTTATTACTCAATTATTCAATTAATCAGGCTACTAGTTGCGTCTGGTTGAAATGGTTTACTATACTTACAAGGATTAATTTGTATTACTCTTTTATGAATGAAAATATTATGAGTTACATCTTTACAAAATATTCTACTTATAACAAAATATTAATGTATATTATCGTAGATAAATTACCAACATATTTTTTCTAAATATTTAAATCCATGCATTTATACACAGACATTCATACACATCAGGGATTTAGAAAATTATAAAACTACAGGTGAGATATCAGTACGTCGATTCTATAAAATCTCACAACTCACTTCGACATCACTCTCACTTCGCATTCGTTCTAAAGGTAGAATTCCGTGGACGCGACAATAGTCAACCCATGAAAATGTATGGCACCGTTGCCGAGGCCCGTGACAGTCGCGCGCGGCCGACGAATTTCGTAAGCTGCTCGCGGCATTGTCAACAATTTAATTCTGGTTTTACTAAAATTCTATAGATGTTATTAAGCGCTAGACCATGTTGAGAAGCGTACGGCCGCGAGCGGCTCACGAAATTCGTCGTCTGCGCGCGACTGTCGCGGCCCTCGGCAGCGGTGCCATACATTTTCATAGGTTGACTTTTGTCGCGCGCGGCTGCGACAATCGCGACCCACGGAATTCTACCTTAAAGTTTCGTGATTGACATTGTCAAACTACACTAGCGCTACACTATCGAGCGTGTTGACAAGTTGAACTAAATTAAACTCGAGATTTTGACAGATCTGTCAAAATCTGTCTATCTATAGGGGAGGTAGGGGAGAGATGGGCAGTTGGGAGACGTAGTTGGGGATCATAGTTTTGTTTTTTTTTTTATTGGGTAGTTTACGTTACCGACTGGTAACGGTGTTCATCCATAGACTATCTGTCATTTCTGTGAGTTGTCAAGAACAAACACTCGTAAAAGTACTTAAATATTTTGTTACGGTTTCGGATCGTTATAAAGAGAAAACTAATGAAAGGTATGTGTATTTTCTATTATTAATTATTGATTGTCAAAATCTCCAGTTACAATTATAGTAAGTCGATGCAATCCACACCTATTATACTACAATAATACTACAATACTACAATCAAACATTTATTTAAAATTAAAAAGAAAATAAGTTGTCTCCATTTCCACAATATTCTTGGTCAAGAATTGAAAAAGTTTACATAAAATCAAAATAAAATATTTATGAATTCAAGGAACACACTTGAAACCAAGACTATCGGCTATCGCATAAGTGGTTTGCTTTAAGGAATGTGAAGTGGTTCTAACATACTGCTGCAAAAAAAAATACTGCTAACCTTGGTCCACTGTTTGTAGGTTTTGATGGTGCCACCTATACTATTTAAGCGCACGGCTAATTCCTCCCACTGGCTTCGACTTCGCTCTCTGGCATTTTGCGTTCTCACGAAACCCTTCGCCAGGCCAGGGTTTTGCTCCATAAACTCAACCAGAGTTTCAACCTGAGCCGACGAAGGGTGAGACGACCTCTCATTTGGACTGAAATTATTGTTGGATTAATAAAATAAACACTTCTTTAATTAATATTATTTTTAACTTTATAACAAGAAATATAAACTTACTTCATGATTTTATCACAATTACGGCGAAAACCGGCGAAAACAAACAAGCTTAAACACAATACGAAGACAGAAGATACCCGATATATTACTTTCCTCTATGGCAGAAGAGAAGAAAATATTGTCCACAGATTAATAATGGTATTGGCGCTGTCAGTATTTTTTTTCGTAGGGTAAGCATAGATTATATTCACAGCACGAATTTAGAGATTTCTGTTTATTTTATTCTTAAAAGCTGCCTCAAATTCCTTACAATAACAAATTATAACTAAAACATCATATTTAGCTAAAATTCTGTGTCAAAAACTGATAAAATTTAAAACTGATTAATCTCGGTTGACATTTTGTCGAGTGGGGAAGTCACTAGCACAGCATTGGTCGATGTCGAGCTCACTTCACTTCGCAAGTGATTAGGTGATGTTTCCAGAATGCAAAATCAAGGTCGTTCTGAATCGAATGCCAAGTGAGAGTGAATAGCGAAGTGAAATGCGAGTTGTTGTTCGAATTTTATAGAATCGACGTGCAGGCAGGCCTTGGCCCTGTTGCGCCCCGCTGGGGTTGCTGACAGTATTCTACTTGTGTAGCCCTTTCATTTGATACCCATATTGAGGGGGCTGAGCCATTTTGTGCCGGCGGCCATATTGGATTTAATTAAAGGTGTATACAAAATTTCAGACCAATCGGTTGACAGGAAGAGGGTGAAATTTGAATTACTAAATTTGATCCAAGAATAAATAATAAAACAAACGGGGTGAGCTAAATAAAACCGTTTAAATATCTCGTAATGTTGAAACTGATTGTAATTTTTAGGAAAGCTCTTTCATTATATCTAGCCGAACATAAGAAATGGCAATAAAAGTTGATAATGATCTGTAAAATCTGATTTTTTATGCAATAAATTGTGAAAAAGTGCCCATCCCTCCCCTACCTCCCCTAAAGTATGAAATGACATTTCGAATCGAAGTGAAATGCGAGTTGTTGATCGAATTTTATAGAATCGCAGGGCAGGATTTGCTTGTCGAACATAGTTCTACATTGATACCTTTAGCCAAATCCTGTCATTGACAGATAGAAAGGCCTTAGTCCCAGTCGAGCAGTCGTGGAAAAAATAAAGCCTTTCGACTAAGAGATATCAGCTACAAGATAACATCTTGATACGAAAACCTGATTTCCGTTTCCCAATTCCTTCCGGAACGCTTACGGTGTGAGAGATAACTCAGTAATCGCTCCGCCGAGTGCTATCTCTAAGAATTTTACTAATAAGAACACCTTTAATATTCTATTCGTCAAGGCTGATTATCAGGGTTTTTAAGCGTTACCTGCCCCAAACTCTTATACTAATGCAATAAACTAAGTATAACTTTTTGGCCGCTGAATAATTACTTGGACTATGGGATCCAAAGAGAGAAAATATTTATGCCAATTGCCAACCCCATTCGCAGTAACAGTAAGGATTCCACATTTTTCTGCTTTAATACTACTTACTACTACTAAATACAATATTTTCAAATGTAATTTTCATCAAACAATACAAACGAAAATCTCACGATTTCCTTATAAACACTCAAGTAAACTTACAGCGCACTAAACGTAATATAACTATGTAAAACCACAGATAGCCAACTTTAAGCCCCAAAGCGCACAAAAGCGTTATGTATGAAATAGAATTTTATTCTTTTATATTCTTTGTCGTAGAATATCTGAACTTGTAGAGTAATCCTAGTTTAATAAAGGGAAAAGTACGCTGGTTTGTTTACTGTGGCGATTCCTACAAAGCGGAGATGACGTTAAGCGGCGACTGATCATCATTGTTGGAAGCTGGTATTATGGAGGACTCTCGTTAATCGTTGAGTTCACTTCAACGGGCCCACCAAATGTGAAGCTGCGCTTGAAACGTGTTGTGTGTGGAAAAAAGTAAATAAATGGTTGGAAAATGTGTGTTATACTTATTTCGGGTTACATTTTGTTTGCGATACAAAATATAGATATCTATACACATATGACTTAATTCTATGGAAGGGTGGTCTAACGCTTAGAAATAATTTACTTATTTCTTCAATTTAGTTAGAGACTATTTCGAATGAGGTGAGTATTAAAGACCTATGTAACTTTTCCCTAAAAATTGCGTCCATATTGGTATCAAAGTCGAGAAACCCCTAATTTCTTGTAACGAATTTATTTTTTAAGTCGTAATTATAATATTTAAATATCTATATTGGAATTTGTATTTTTATGTAAGTCTAATAGAATTAAATTAAATAGTATTATTTTTGAAAATATTGTAATACAATTATTTAGTTTTAAGTTAATTTGCTGCGCCCTAACAGGGTAATGTATACCTAGGCTAAGGATGCATCTGTATACATTTTTGCAACAAAAATAAATACATAAATAAACCTTATTTGTGTCATATCACAGGAGAACCGCATCCTTGAGAAAAAAACACAAATATGAAAAGCGTCTTTCAGCAAATTGTCATCTTCTCGGAAATACATCGGTTATAAGAATTTCAACGGATCATGAGACACGGAGTTTGCTGGCATTCTTACAGTTGGTAACTTGGAAAAAGGCAGTTGACCACCATTTGAAAGCTCATTAATTGGTTTTAATAATTAACCAGCGACCAATATTTCCCCACTATTTAATGGATGGTTTTTAGGCTATATAATATGATAGAATATAATAATAATAATCTCTCTTATGTACTCCTTTTATGTGCTCCTCTTATGTGCTCCTCTTATGTACTCTCTTATGTACTCCCCTTATGTGCTCTCTTATGTACTTACTCCTCTTATGTGCTCCTCTTATGTACTCCTCTTATGTGCTCCTTTTGTGTACTCCTCTTATGTACTCCTCTTATGTACTCTCTTATGTACTCCTCTTATGTGCTCCTCTTATGTGCTCCTCTTATGTACTCTCTTATGTACTCCTCTTATGTGCTCCTCTTATGTGCTCCTCTTATGTGCTCCTCTTATGTCTCTCTTATGGACCCTCTTATGTACTCTCTTATGTACTCCCCTTATGTGCTCTCTTATGTACTTACTCCTCTTATGTGCTCCTCTTATGTACTCCTCTTATGTGCTCCTCTTGTGTACTCCTCTTATGTACTCCTCGTATGTGCTCCTCTTATGTACTCCTCTTATGTGCTCCTCTTATGTACTCTCTTATGTACTCCTCTTATGTGCTCCTCTTATGTGCTCCTCTTATTTACTCTCTTATGTACTCCTCTTATGTGCTCCTCTTATGTACTCCTCTTATGTGCCCCTTTTATGTACTCCTCTTATGTACTCCTCTTATGTGCTCCTCTTATGTACTCTCTTATGGACCCTCTTATGTACTCTCTTATGTACTCTCTTATGTACTCCTCTTATGTACTCCTCTTATGTACTCTCTTATGTACTCCTCTTATGTGCTCCTCTTATGTACTCTCTTATGTACTCCCCTTATGTGCTCTCTTATGTACTCTCTTAAGGACCCTCTTATGTACTCTCTTATGTACTCCTCTTGTGTACTCCTCGTATGTGCTCCTCTTATGTACTCCTCTTATGTGCTCCTCTTATGTACTCCCCTTATGTGCTCTCTTATGTACTTACTCCTCTTATGTGCTCCTCTTATGTACTCCTCTTATGTGCTCCTCTTGTGTACTCCTCTTATGTACTCCTCGTATGTGCTCCTCTTATGTACTCCTCTTATGTGCTCCTCTTATGTACTCTCTTATGTACTCCTCTTGTGTACTCCTCTTATGTACTCCTCGTATGTGCTCCTCTTATGTACTCCTCTTATGTGCTCCTCTTATTTACTCTCTTATGTACTCCTCTTATGTGCTCCTCTTATGTACTCCTCGTATGTGCTCCTCTTATGTACTCCTCTTATGTGCTCCTCTTATGTACTCCTCTTATGTGCTCCTCTTGTGTACTCCTCTTATGTACTCCTCGTATGTGCTCCTCTTATGTACTCCTCTTATGTGCTCCTCTTGTGTACTCCTCTTATGTACTCCTCGTATGTGCTCCTCTTATGTACTCCTCTTATGTGCTCCTCTTATGTACTCCTCTTATGTGCTCCTCTTGTGTACTCCTCTTATGTACTCCTCGTATGTGCTCCTCTTATGTACTCCTCTTATGTGCTCCTCTTATTTACTCTCTTATGTACTCCTCTTATGTGCTCCTCTTATGTACTCCTCTTATGTGCCCCTTTTATGTACTCCTCTTATGTACTCCTCTTGTATACTCCTCTTATGTACTCTCTTATGGACCCTCTTATGTACTCTCTTATGTACTCCTATTATGTACTCCTCGTATGTGCTCCTCTTATGTACTCCTCTTATGTGCTCCTCTTATGTACTCTCTTACGTACTCTTCTTATGTACTCCTCTTATGTACTCTATTATGTACTCCTCTTATGTACTCCTCTTATGTGTTCCTCTTATGTACTCCTCTTGTATACTCCTCTTATGTACTCTCTTATGTACTCTCTTATGTACTCTCTTATGTACTCCTCTTATGTGCTCCTCTTGTGTACTCCTCTTATGTGCGCCTCTTGTGTACTCCTCTTATGTACTCCTCTTATGAAATCTCTTATTTACTCTTTTATGTAATCCCCTTATGTACTCCTCTTATGTTCTTTTCCTATGTACTCCTCTTATGTGCACTTTTATGTATTCCTCTTATTATTTTTTATGATTTTTTTATAAGTTCACAGTACCTATTGATAATAAGTCTACAAATAAAATAATAATTGCTCTGTACAGTTCCAAAACTCTTGATACTAGGTACAAACATGTCCTGTTTATCAAACTGAGAGCTGGATTTGTTCGCTACAGGTTACGTGTTCAATCTCCAAGAAAAACAAATGTTTGTTCGTCCTTCAGATATTTGTTCAGAGTCTGGATGTTTGCACCAATGTTTAAGATCCAGTTGTAAGTATGAGACCACCATAGGTAGGTAATAACTGATTTGAAAAATTCTCTCTGTGTATGACAGCTATACTCTTCCCGAGCTATATTTTGCTATATTTACATAGGCTAGTAGTTCCCACGGGACGCGGGTACAACCACGGGAAAACGTCTAGTACAGCATAATCTGCATAATCTTTATGAAAAAGTATGTTAGGTATTCTAAAACTCGGAGTCTATTAGTAGGTCTGCTAATCTCATTTTTAATCTGATGATTAATAAAATGTTAATTAAAATTGTTTATAACGAGTTCTTCCCGTAAGTACTGTGTTTAATACCTGATTTATACAATAAGGATTAACATAATCCCAATTGCCAAAGCATCCAATGAATATTAACAGCTACGTTGTAACATTATACATGCGGAATACGTACATGATACATGCTCGCTATAAAAATAAAAGGGAAATGCAGCCCCTTCTTAAAACTGAAAGCATACGTACGACATTTTGTACACCCAGCATTAAAAACATTATTTATGTTCCCTGTAAGTTGCCGGATAAACAAACACGGAGTCTGAATTTACTGATGATCTTATCACTATATTAAAACTTAACTCCATTTTGATCGCAGACACGATTCCTAATTAACTAAAACCCTTTTAATCAAGCTTTACTAGAATCAAAATTGGAAATAATCTTTCTGAGAAATTGAGTAGAAAGACAACAAATCAGACAGAGAAAAAGATAGCAACCGACTAAACCGAAACTAAACCCTGCTTTAACGTTAATGTCCAGTAGAAGAAACATTACCGTTCTAATTAGCTTCTGCAAAATCATATTACGAAGTGTTTTACAGTCAGACTTGCTAATATTACCATCTGTTCTGAGTAGTTAGTTCCAATTCTCGTTTAATCTTTCTGTCTTCCGCCTGCAAGGGGGTTGGAAATTGCTTTTTATACGACTGCAATTTTTTTTCCCCGATTGAGATCGTTGCATCCTACTATGCATTGCTTGGAATGTTCTGAATGAAAGTATTTTTGGACATGAGACAGCAGGCAATAACATTAGCGTTTTCACAAAGGCGGATTTTCACTCGGTTTTTCCGCATATAGCAAATACCTAGCGTATACGCGCAACACATAATGAGTGGCCAAAATCTGTCCCGCGGATTTAAATGGCATTTTTATACAATCATAGATGTCAATTGTTTGCTCTCTGTCACATCGTGGTCGCTCGGAAAAACGATGCGGAAAATCTACTAGTATGAAAGCGCTGTGATTGTAATGGCATGAAACATAGGTACATACCTATTCAGAAAGTGTTTGATTTTTAATCCTTTTGGAGAAAACTGCAGACAAGTTTTTCAAAGTTGTTATCATTAATGCGTGGGTGACACGTAGGCGTATGTATATGGAAAGTGGAAACGTGATGTTAATACTCCGAGGATACCTACTTGACTTAATATGTGTAATAGACTCGTAAGGTTCATAACCCTGTAAAGCCTACGCCTACATGTTTACTAAGACTTCCTCTTAATTACTAACTACTCCCAATATTATTAGTTCTATTACGGTTAAAATAATTTTCAATTACCGTTTCTAAATTACTCCTCCAGTCTCCAGGGCCCCAAAAATCTTCTGAATCTCATCTCAATTAGTTTTGCCCATTTTAGGGTAAAATCATTACTAATAAATAAACTTATTTTCATATCTAAAATACTTATTAGATCACTTTAATTTTCTGTTCAATTTCAATGCGATAATTATCTAAAACGCCAATTTACAATATTGCATTTACTACCGTGCGTAACGTTATGAGGATGTCGACATTGTAGAGACACAAACGCAATTATAGTTCCTATTAAACTCAGCGTAAAGTCGTTAATCGCTCCAATTAGTGATGGCGCATAAGCCAATTATTGCGTTACCGCGTCGATGCCGACCACGCGGCATACTGTGCCCGTTTGACGACGGCTTTATAAAGTTGGGAACATTTTTGCAACGTACATAACGAGAAGGGTCACAATTTGTGGAATGACGCGACTTAGACGTAGCGATGGAAAAGTTTCAGCTTATATTCGGTGAAAAATGCCAGTTATTCGACATTCTGTTCCGTAGAATTTGTTCTACTAACCGATAACAATGATAATATGATGTTCCTTTTATGTGTCTTTGTGTGATCGAATCTGGTGATATGTTATGATAATAGTGAGTATTTCTGTTGATGCTGTTGGTAGCTGAAGCGTTATATAAATGTTTAATGGAGTAACAAGTAACAAGAGTAAGAGTTGAAACTGTACGAGTAGTCTATGCTAGGTATCATTTTCAATTTACACAAACCACTAGAGAGGGACTTATCAGCATTACCAAAGCACTAGGTTTATTTCTTCAGGCATTACTAGAATTAGAATGCACTGAAAACCCCACATAGACCCTGCGAACAAATCAACCCGCTTGTACTACCAAAATTACACATTGAACGTACAAAACTTGTTGAAATTAAAAAGAATAGACATAAACATACCCGTAGCCGTATCTTACAAAAAACAATGAAACGAGCCACACTACAGTACACAGTGAAAGCTTCGCGACTATAATAGTAAAAATAAACAAAATGCGACTCGCCGTGTGCACCTATTGTCGAGTAACCCATAGTAGAGGGTAGACCAGATAAACGGCCGGAACGAGCGGATCCGTAAAGGTAGAAATTAATTAAATAATCCTGATGAGGTGAGGCTGTTGATAGGAATAATTAACACGCGTAGCTAACGCCGAGGTTTGGAGCTCCAGTGGGCTAAATAACGGATAGAGAGAACAATGAACATTTTAAGGTAAAAACTTTATTTATAATCATATTTTGACTTCTAGAAATAAGTCTGTAGGCAAAAAAGTTAAGTCACTAGCCAACGAAAAATAATTTGTCATTTTGTTTAATCTTAACCTACAGTTGAGATACTTAGGCAACTGCGAACGTGGAGTCTGAGGGTTTCAAGATTAAGTACTTTTATATAAACTTACAGTTATCATACAAAGTTATATCCCAAGGCCATTCGAACAGATACAGTAAATAAACGACCACCATTTCCCTTCACGTGAAAGTTTCCAGTGCAAACTCATGGGAAATCGTTTATAGTCTACTTACAAGCAGGTGCACTTTGAGTAGCAAAGTTCTGAACACTACATCAAGATGCCAAAGGAATAATTACACAGACAACTTTCGTAAAATTGCACCGCAACAGATTTACTGGTTGCAAGTTTAATGATTACCTAGGATATGTATAATGAACTATTTTGTGGGCGTTTTGATGAAATCAACAGGCCTGATACATAGAATCAATGTATCGTGAAAATAAGCTACTCGTAAAGTTCTCCAAACCAGACATTTTTTGAGGAAAATCTATTATAGGTACCTACCTATTATGAGGTATCCTTAACTTCCTTACTAATATTATAAAAGCAAAAGTAACTCGGTCTGTCCGTGTTGTGACTTCACGACAAAACTACTGAAACTATATAGATGACATTTACTACAAAGATAACAGCAAAGATTCTAGAGAGCCGAAAAGATTCGGTACAGCGATAGTTTTTACCCGGTTTTGGAAAGGAGTTCCTGGGACGTGAGCAAAACCGCGGGAGCAGCTATTATATTATATATCGCATTTATAAATGTAGGTACGAAACACATTTGTTAGCATTGAGTCAATATTTCATCGGATATATAAAGTACTTTGAATTAAGATTGATAAAGTAACCGAAACCCGTATTGGAATGTTCTCATATTGTCAATTTGGTGAAACGCTCCCTCGAGACCGATTCCCATGGAGATGAGCTTTGATACAAGATACCCTGCCTTTAATATAAACCAATTTCTTCAAATCGTACGGCTTTTAGAAAAGATTTCTCGCATAAGCTTGACAATATTAAAACGGAATTATAAAAAGTAATTGCGTTTTTTTTTATTACGCTTTATGGTGAAGGGGAGGACAGAGTAATAAGTTTAAATAGCGAACGAAATACATGCATAACTCTTAGGTCCGTATTACAGAAGGCTACTCAAGTCCTGATCTCTGTTTAAAACTAGATTTGAGTTGAGATTTTATTTTAGAACGCTGCTCAAGCATAGATTCGGTGATCATAGTTCAGCCGAGTGTAGATCGTTACTCAGTTGTAGATTACAGTTTAAGTAGAGATTTGAACTATAATCACGCAAGCGTGCTCGACACCGCGCTTGAGTAGAGATTTGCTTTGCTTGTCAGTTGTCAGTTTTGCAAACAATTTGTTGTGGAATTTAATATTAAAATACTAACAAAAATGGATATTTTTGAAGAAATAGATTATTATGATAATCTATTTCCTGTCGACGATTCAAACAGAAGGTTGAACTTCAGCGTTCCGCTCAGATACCTCAGAGATGTACAGGACCCATATCATTGTGAGAACTTCAAGAAAAGGTATAGGTTTTCACAAGATGTGGTAAAATCGGTAATTCTACCCTTAATTGACCAAGATCTGAGAAAGTTGTGCAACCGTGGTCATCCCATAGCCCCGGAGTTACAAATTCTTGTGTGTTTGCGGTTTTATGCCACAGCGTCCTTTCAAGTAAGTTTTTGTCTACTCACTCACATTAAAATAAGAAAAAATACATTATACCTATTATAAAAAATAAATTTATTATAAATTAAAAATATATTATTTATTCAGCAAGCTTAATCATAGTAGGTAGGTTTACTCATGCAAAATATTTTCTTATCTTTGCAGATAGTTTGTGGAGATTTGTTATGCGTATCTCAACCAGCCGCTTCAAATATTGTTGCAAATGTGTCGAGATTGATTGCTCTACGACAAAGACAATATATTAAATATCCACAAGACATGGTGTCACACAGAGCGCAGTTTGCGCAGCTGGGCCGGTATCAAGAATACCCAGGCCTAAGAAATGTGGATGGTGCAATCGATTGCACACACGTTAAAATTGTGAATACTCCAGGTGTGGAACACCACGAAGCCTTCAGAAACAGAAAGTCTTACTTTTCTATAAATGTCCAGGTCAGCAAAATAATATTTGAATTACTATTTTCCTTTAAAATTGGTATGTACCCCAAAAACATTAATTTACTGTCTTATTTTAATTTCAGGCAGTTGTTGGACCATTTGGAAATTTTATGGACATTGTGGCACGATGGGCTGGCAGTACACACGATAGCAGAATTTTCCAAATGTGTTTGTTGCGCACCAAATACATGCAGCAACAACACACTGGCTATCTCATTGGAGACAGTGGCTACCCATGCTTAAGATTTCTTTTGACACCAGTAGGCACACCGACAACCCATGCAGAACAAACATACAACAAAGTCCACATTAAAACAAGAAATGTGGTGGAGAGAACATTTGGGAGATGGAAACGGAGATTTCCATGCCTAAGTAGAGGGTTGGGCAACAAACTCATCACAGTTTCCAACATTATTGTTGCATGTGCTGTACTGTTTAACATTTCATTGGTGACAAATGACATGATGCCTTCATATGAAGAAGAGAATGAGGGCATTGAGGAAGAGACAAACAATGAATCGGACAGTCCAGGGACTACTGATGGTTTCGCATTCAGAAACACAATTATAAATAATTATGTCTGATTAAATACACTTGTTTTTCTTTCAATAAAAGACTATGTAAAAATAATCATCTTTTTTTATTAATTATTTATCTTATTTCACAAAACATCTTATATGCTAAGCAACAATTATCTAAAATAACAAAACTTACAACTAACAATAAAGAGGCACTAATAACAAAATTACACTTTACTATAAAACTAGTGAGATAATAACAATTATAATCAACAATAAAATAAACACAAGAAATAAAAGTTGCTCTATAAAACTACTGAGATAATAACAATTATAATCAACAATAAAATAAACACAAAAAATAAAAGTTGTTCTATAAAACTACTGAGATAATAACAATTATAATCAACAATAAAATAAACACAAAAAATAAAAGTTGCTCTATAAAACTACTGAGATAATAACAATTATAATCAACAATAAAATAAACACAAAAAATAAAAGTTGCTCTATAAAACTACTGAGATAATAACAATTATAATCAACAATAAAATAAACACAAAAAATAAAAGTTGCTCTATAAAACTACTGAGATAATAACAATTATAATCAACAATAAAATAAACACAAGAAATAAAAGTTGCTCTAGGCTCGTCTGCAGACATCTCTCTTCCATAGAAATACATATTATTTATTATTAGCGATGATTTTGTTTTGCTAACTCGGCTTTAGCTTCTGCTTCCCTTAATTGCTGTTTTAAAATGTCTATTTCTAATTTATGTTTTTCCTGGATGAATTTAACTTGTAACTCGTGAAGTTCGGCTGCTCTCTTTTCCCTGTTTAAATGTTCTGCTTTTAAAATTTGCACACGAAGTTTTTTTTCGTTTGTGGATAGTTCTGATTCTACAGATTGAATGCTGCTATGTGGGATGGTGTTTGGTTGTGTGGTCAGATTTTCCAGATTTTGTGATTCCCCTGTTGGAGAATCAACAGCATGGGATAAGGTACTTTCTATTAAACTGTCCACATGCTGAACAGTTTGCAAGTCTGAAATTAAAACAAAAATCTTTTACTTATATTCTAGTCTCATTTTGATTGATGTAAATATTAATAAATAATGAATGAGCTAGTAACTCATGATACATGCAGTAAGGACATAGCAAGAAAGACATTGGCACTGGTCACCTACCGATATGGTCCGAGTCTAAAGTATCTTGTATTTCTAGGAAGAGAGCAGGAGATATCTCGGCTATGTCAGGGTTGATGTCAGCATCAGGGCAGGAACTACCGCCGCCAGTGGCCATTCTATGTTGGCGCTCTCTTGTGAGGGCATCTCTTTGACGGGTCTTCAAATTTTGCCAAAGGCGCCTTAATTGTTCCCCTGATGCCTGTAACATTCAAATAATGTAAATTTCAAATAATCAATATAGGATAGAAGAAAACAATGGCAAATATAAATAAATATACAAATACTTACCGACTCATTTATAATAGTCGACGCATTAAACATCTCCGCAATACGCGCCTAAGCAGCCTTCTTCTTTGCTGTGCTTATATTATCAGTTTTTTTGCTCTCCACTACATCTTTAAATTTTTTTAATATTTCTATAAGTAAATTTCTTTCAATTAAACTAAAATTCTTCTTTCTTGAAGTCATTTTGATAAAATTGTAACAGAAGTGTCAAGCAAGTGTCTGTCGATCTCCACCACCACAGATACGATACACTCGGGAAACATTCCGTTCTACGAACACGCTTGTATTTGTAATTTTAGATATTACAGCTGATTGCTATTTCCTTCAACACATTTTCAAGGCGTAAATATAGCATTTTTAAATAAAACCTACAATTGAAAACCCTATGTTTTCTCTAAATCATGATTTTATTATTAATTAGATGTTAAACTAAAGTCTTATTTTGCGTAAGTTGAAACAGAGTTGACGTAAAAAATATAATGTAAACGAAAACAGGCTGATGCATAGACAAGCCATATTCTCTGCTTGAGGCGCGATTTGAATCTCGATTCAGCTGAGTGCAGTTTAAGTATTGTTCTGAAATAAGAACAACCCTCAAGTACAGATTCTATATTTAAACTATGATCAGGTGATTCATGATCAAACTGGACTTGAGTAGCCTTCTGTAATACGGACCTTAGTTTTTAATAGACAATGGAAAACAAATAAGTATTTTGGTTCTTCTAGAGTCTGTAAATACCATTCCGGTAACACATAACAACCCTCAATATCTTAATAACTTATTTATAAAACTAGTATATCGTCATTTCTCGTACCGAACGCGCATTACAGATATTTTCCACGAACGACTTAGTAACTACAGGATTGTCTACGTTACGAAGTGAGCACGTCCCTATAATCGTCTATTCTGATAATCGCATCATTAACCACGTACAAATAGTTTGTTTACCCTCCAAGTAGGTATTCGAAGTCCAGAAACTAGGATAATGGTGCCGACACTCGTAAAATTGCATGATTTCTGTTCTAGTAAACACATGGAGAAGTATTGATATCTTCTCAATGTAAATATTTACGGTGTTTCATAATGATGTAAGTTCGGTCAGTATCATAAATGATGGGTGGTTATGAAATGTTTCTGTTTGCAAAATCATGTGTTAGGTATAGTATCGAAACTTTAGATTTTCAGAGGTAGATATACAAATGAACACGTGTCATTGTTTACGAAACTTATCTCTATTTATATACAATATGTATTTCATTGTGATTTGAATTTTAAGGAATTAAAAACACATACATGAGTAACATATGCATGAAACAAACATAGATGAGTGCGGTGTTACGTGTACTCAATTTCCGTAAACAAAAGTTCTTCCTTACGTTACAATATGTACTTTTCGTCGAAGCATGGAAGAATGTACGCGTCGCGCATAAATATGTACTGAAAAATGTCTCGTAGACTGAATATACAGCTCGTAACAGCAACAATAATGGAGAAAAAATGCAAAGAGTATAATCAAAACATCATTTATAATTCTCTACAATAGTTTGGTAAGAATAATAAAATTTTCTCCCACCTACATTAATAACGGCAGTCAGTGTATTAACATCAACGATTTACATAATAGGGTTGTTTCCTAGTATTCAGTCAATTAAAAATAGGTATATGCACCGAAAGTTCACAAAAATAGAAACACGATAAGCTATATTATATTAATAATAACTGACCACATAATTTTTAAATAATTTATGAAATTTAAATTTATCGTCTATTACGTCACGCCCTTGAAAACGGCGAATCGAGTCCGATGTCGTCACTTTACATTGACAATGACAAGTATTTGACAGTGACAGTCTGTGACAGGTATAACCTGAGAATGGTTGTGTTGTTTTCTTCAGTTTTTATTTGTATTTGAGCGAAAGAAACTTAGAAAAGAATTATGGAGAAAGGATTTATTGAAGCTGATAGTTTTATTGTAGCTCAATTCTTTGCAAATAACCAAGATAACACAAATATAACCTCAATAATAAACACAAACTTTACGTTCCTTTGCACAGTTTTATTTAACCGCGTACACAACTCAAAACATTACAGGTATTTTCTTTTGTGCCCAATGTTTAAAAATAATTTAAATGTTTAAAATATTTGTTTTTGTATCTATATTATAAGAATACATTATTAAAATTTAAAAATCAATGAGTTTTTTCTAATTAGTTTCTTCTCTTTAGATGTGCAAAGTGTAAAGGAACACATAGTAGACTCTGACGTCACAGTCACGTGATCGAGCGTTTTCTGGGCAATGTTTTAAGAAAAATAGAAAAAAATCGAATACATAAAAAGTAAAGAGATTTAAGATGCAAAATTATAGGAGGGGTGATCTTTAAACTATTTAGAAGCTATTTAAATAGATTTTCGAAAATTGGAAACAACCCTATTAATGAGATATTCGGTATAAGAACCGCGCGCCGTTGAAAATTTCAAAGAAAGTGAAAATAGAATTTCTTTTAATTTTTTTATCTTTATCTTGAACGTGGCCTTTTTCATTAAGACGCCAGCAATATTGCGGGTCGGCAAAGCGATAGAAAGGAGAACCTTACTGCTAATATTCGTAACCGACAGCGGCGTGCATAAAAAGGTAGCATCATATAAAACAGTGAAGGAATATTTCACGTCGTGAGCCTGCGTGACGGGTATATTTGCGACATCCTCCCTCGGGACAGCTGTATTGGGAATCCACCTTTCCCGCAGCTGAATTTTGTAGCGGGAGCGGGATGCAACCAGAAAATACGTGTTAACCTGAAAAATTACCCAACGTTAAACATTTTCACAGCGCTTTCTGCTAACAAAATATTTACACCACACAATACAGACGGAACTATTTTTAGCTGATAAATGTAGAACTATTTATCATAATAAACAATATTTTATGGTTACGCTATTACCTGGAGTAGCTGGTTGTTTTAAGACTTGCGTGATTAGTGTTTGTAGCTTCTGCCAGCGGTTTCACCCGCATCCCGTGGGAACTACTTCCCGTACCGGGATAAAAAGTAGCCAATAGCCTTCCTCGATAAATGGGCTATCTAACATTGAAAGAAATTTTCAAATCGGACCAGTAGTTCCTGAGATTAGCGCGTTCAAACAAACAAACAAACTCTTCAGCTTTATAATATTAAGTATAGATTTGTAAAATAAACCAAGTACATAACAGCCATAGCATTTGTTCTGTACTTTAATGTTTTTTATTAGCATTGTTCGTAACTTTAATCATGCTGTACATCAAACATAATATCTAGGTTTGGCAGATTCCACGTAAGTATAAATGGCTAGGTAAGAACAGAAGTAATCCAAGTAGCATTTTTTAAAAGTTGAGATATTCATAGAAATGCGTTTTTATGAATATCATAATTATGTTGAGCACATGATTTAAAATATGTTTGTTATTTGATAGATATAAACATAACTCAAACTTTCATAGCTGTTTTTCTTTAGTAAATGCAATTTTGATAAAAATATTGATTTAATTGTAGAAAATAGCAATATTTGTTGAAATACAGAAACGTAACATAAAAGAGTTTGTTTGAAAAAGTACTGAATAGCACTTGGATTACTTTTGCACAACCTCACTTCATACTCAAAAGTTCCAAAAATCGACTTAGCTCCATTTTGTCAAAAATGTTACTTGGATCACTTCTGTTCTTAACTAGCCAAATACGTATGCTGCGGGTTGTTCGAAAGAGATACCGCGGCCCTGGTACATAAAAGGCCTATGACGGAACACGACGGTTTTTAGTCAGTAAGAGTCTGACACTCCCTCACCGCTGCTAACCCACAGCGGGAGGGGTCATTTGATGATTTTTGACGTCGGAAAAAAAAAAAAAAAAAAGTATAAATACGTATACGTTACTTCTAAACTCAGTAAATTAATTACCTTTGCGCACACAAGGATGAAGGAATTTCAAAGTACCTTTCCAAATAATACTGTTGTAATTTTATCTTTTCATTACAATAAGCCTTTTCAACAAGTTTGTGTGGGTACATTGAAGCTTAAAGCTCTTTCGTAACATTATAATAATGAGGTTTAAAACTATTGTTTTTAATAGCTTTTTGATTTAAATTTGCTTTAGAAAATACAACCTTTTATTACTCATACATATAGGAACAAATAACGAATTAATGGAAAATGTTTTTTTGTTTTTGCTCTGCATCAAAATCCGGTCGCTTGTAGCTTGTACCGCTCAAGTTATTTACGTTTTGTTCAAAACCTATAAAACGTAGTAAAGGATGAATACCCGTACGTCAGACGTAAATTAATCAAATCTACTTGACAGTGTATTACGAATGTACTTACTTAGTACTGAAACATAAAACCTAGCTCTTATAAGATAATCTCTCAGGTAAGTACTTTCAGAAAGCAATACCTATTCGCTATAATAATCGAAGTTCCAGAACCGTAATAATCAGATAATAACTAAACGTTTACTGCATTCAAGTTCCACAATCTACATACATTGTCGCGAACACAATACAATGGCGGCGGCCGAGCAAAATGTCCCCGTAATGTGGCACTTGTTGATCATTCTCCGTGAACGGTTTATTTATACCTAACTGAATCTGATGTTACTTTTAGCCCTAACGGGGGTTAGAATTGTGTCAATTGACATCAGCACCCATGCACGTGCGACTGTCGCTGCTCTGTGGAAAAAAGGTGCGTCATTACGTAGATATTGTCCTTGGATGCCACTTAATAGCACTCTGTTTCTTGTTACACAACATTAAAAGCGGAATTAATTTACTAAAGTGGCCTTTACTAGAATTTTTATTTCATAAACGGCTCATTTTATCGTTTAAATAAGTTTATAAAATCGAATTAAATGAAGGAGTTCTCATCTACAATGCTAGGATAACCTTGCTTGAAAAGCAACTGTTTTCCCGAAAGCAAAAATGATTCCCCTGCCTTCATTTAGACAAATATTCATTTTTGGTACAAAATTTACTTCCGTATTTACAGTGCAAGAGCTCTCTCAATCTCTGGCCAGCGTAGTGCGCGTAATAGAAACAAAAAGTCTACATTTGCAGCCGGAGTAACATAGATCTCTATCACGCAGCGCTTCCATCGCTCAAGCTTTTGTCTCTCCAGCGGTAAAAGCACTAACATCCCCCTTGAGACTAGTAGTAACGAGTTCAGTTTAGACACTCTGCAGAAACAGGCCACACACATATTATCTCAAGTTGATGTTCTACGCTATTTCGATTTTCACTTCTATAAAAGCCCTTTACGTTTAAAAATATATATGGGCAGGTAAGAGCTACCCATTCAACTGATTATAATCTTCCAGTAGTGTTTCACGTTGGAAAGTGCAATTTTATTGCGAAGTTATATTTATGCTCAGCAACGTTGGTAAAAGGTTTACTTACCTGAAGGATCTATTGAAGATGATGGATGTGCAACTTTTGAGTGAACGCTACGGGAAATTAAAGTCTTAGAACCGCATTTTCTTAAAGAATATTTTTTTACTTCAATTTTTATTAGGGGACGCAGAGTATAAAAAATTGTTTGCATGTTTGCAAAGTCTACTCAATACTTACCAACTCTTAATTCGATCGTAGCATACTTACCATCAATTTTATTAACATATCGTGACCTACGTGCTTCCTCTATTTACAAAGTAAATAATTTAAATTAATGAACAAGACTCGCAAAACAATGTTAACCAAAAACGTAGCAGGTGCAAATTAATGTCGGCACACCGCATATTTAAAGGAGTATTTTGATTCCTTTGCGAGACCCACAATTATCCTCTTGGGATGTGTATTTAAAACTCGGGTTTTGTGAGCCTTTCAGTCTTCGTCGTGTTTGTATTTTAGAGAAGCGTTACATGTTATTTATCTGCGGAAATTGCCGAGTATTAATTAATTTACAATTATGATTATTGAGTTTCTGTAATTCTGTAAAATTGTCCATTATTTGAATGAAATTCTTGAATTCTCCATAAGTATCTACGTAAATTACTCTATAAATAAAATCTTTTCAAGGAACTATTTTTCCACAGCAATTATATTTTTTGAGTACTGATAGTGTTTAAAAAAAGTCGTGGTGGCCTAGTGGGTAAAGGACCAATCTCTCAAGTATGAGGGCGCGGGTTCGATCCCAGGTCAGGCAAGTACCAATGCAACTTTTCTAAGTCTGTATGTACTTTCTAAGTATATCTTAGACACCATTGGCTGTGTTTCGGATGGCACGTTAAACTGTAGGTCCCGGCTGTCATTGAACATCCTTGGCAGTCGTTACGGGTAGTCAGAAGCCAGTAAGTCTGACACCAGTCTAACCAAGGGGTATCGGGTTGCCCGGGTAACTGGGTTGAGGAGGTCAGATAGGCAGTCGCTTCTTGTAAAGCACTGGTACTCAGCTGAATCCGGTTAGACTGGAAGCCGACCCCAACATGATTGGGAAAAAGGCTCGGAGGATGATGAGTACTGATAGTGTCTATTCATAGTTATGTATGACATTGTTTGCGTTTCAAGTGCACACATTACCCCTTCATAAATAAAGGATCACACCTTATGTAAAGTGAGAACGTAAGAAGTAAAAGTACTACATTTATCTAAAACAACCGCAATATATCCTTACATTGCTGTCTACACGTCTACAAGAATACCAACATATTTTATTTCAAAAATGTTAGGAAATAAAACGACAAATTTTCACTGAGAGTAAGCTAGTTGACAAATATGTTCACGTCGATACTCTTCTAAGAAACTGTATCTTTTGCCGAGTTTCAACTGAATCTTTTGCTGTCTTTGTTCTATCAAAAATGTTGTAGGTATTGTATACGCATCGTCGATTTTACGAAGAATAGAACCTTTTTATTGTGAACGACTTTGTTTTGTTGTGCTGTGCATCTATGTCAAATCGAAAATATACTATTTTGAATTTGGAATACATACTTTTATTTTAACAAAAAAAACTCATTCTTTTTTCATTAAGCTTTGTTAAAGTGACTGGCACGTTAATTTATATTTAAGAAGAATAACCTTTTTTTCTATTGTAAAATTACTTGCATACATCTTTGTTTTGTGTAAAAAATACAAAAGCAACAACAAACTGTATTGACACGATGCTATACGAAATACAGTCAAAGTTTACAAACAACGATAAATGATTCAACTTGTCCGGTTGAACCCCAAAAATAGCACACAGTAAATAATGTAAATAGACATTGCAAACCTTGCTAACACGTGTGTTGAGTGTGTTGTTGTGTGTGGACAGGTTTGGTCAGGAACTCTTCAATGATTCAATTTTATTTAGTTTAAGTCGAAATTATTATATTTAGAAAAACACTTAAAAGTTAAGTACAAAATTATAAGATATTTTAGATATGTTGATGGTGAACCGACTACCATCTTGCTACGTCGCACCGAAGAATAAGATGTGTGAGGGGCGCGCGGCTCGCGCGCCGGCGGGTGCCGCTAGCGCCGCCTAGTGTCGCTCGATGGCTTTACGCAGGTGGCGTATACGTCTCCGTGAGTTTTACTTAAATCTGGTAGATGGCGTTAACATATGCCCCCGACCTTGGAAGCTCCTGCTTCCAACGAAGTATCATTTTCTTGTGGCAGCAGAGGACAGATTTTTGTGAATGCTCTTCGCACCGTTCCGGTCGCCGTTTTGATGTCAGCGACTCTGGACACGCCATCTTTTCCTGGAAAGGTATGAAGAATTCTTCCCAAGCGCCACTTTAGAGGCGGAAGATTGTCTTCTTTGATAAGTACGAGTGTATTAGGTGCCAATTCTTCTCTCCTTGTCTTCCATTTTGTTCGGGTCTGCAGCTCCGATATGTATTCCGTGGACCACCTCCGCCAGAAATGTTGTCGCATTTGCTCCACGCGGTCATAGCGGGACAGGCGATGTGAAGCTGTAGCCGTCAGGTCTGGAGTGGCAGGTGCAGTCAGCGGTCGGCCAATCAGAAACAGAGAAGGGCTGAGAGGAAGAAGGTCAGTTGGATCTGCGGACAGTGGATGCATAGGTCGAGAGTTTAGGACGGCCTCGATTTGAGCCAAGATCGTGCTAAACTCTTCATAAGTTAAGTTCGCGTTACCAATGACGCGGCGGATATGGTATTTGCAGGACTTCACTCCTGCCTCCCATAATCCTCCAAAATGTGGTGTATAGGGTGGTATGAAGTTAAACTTTATGTTATCATTAGCTAAAATCTCAGTAATATTATTATGATTATTCTTTAAAAATTGTGTAAATTCCTTCATAGCCCCAATAAAATTCTTACCATTATCAGAAAATATTTCAGATGGTTTACCCCTTCTAGAAATAAACCTTTTCAAAGCTAACATATAAGCCTCTGTTGTTAAACTAGTCACTAACTCCAAGTGAACAGCACGCGTTGAGAAACACACAAATAGGCAGATATAACATTTTTCTAATTTAGCGCCCCTCCCTTTACGGTTCAAAATAAACATAGGTCCTGCATAGTCTACGCCGCATATCATAAAAGGATAACCTGGTTCTAGCCGTTCTGAAGGTAAGTTACCCATTTGTACTGGAACAGTTTTACCCGCAATTCGTGTACATGTCACACACTTATGCACAATATTTCTAGCCAGGTCACGACCTCTGAGCGGCCACCAATTTTCTCGTAAACTAGCCAACAATAATTGAGGACCAGCGTGAAGCAGGCGCTTATGTTCATATTCAAATAACAAGCGGGTGAAGGTATGTTTACTGCATAGAAGGATGGGATGTTTTTTATCATATAAAAAACTTGCAGAATTACTCAACCTACCTCCAACTCTAATAATTTTATTATTATCCAAAAAAAGATTGAGACTAGAAATATTACGATTAATCTTTGAGCGTAATTGCCCTTTTGATAACATAATATCGAGATCCGAAAACGATTGTTTTTGTGACATTTGAGTCAACTTAATAACTGAGTTATTTAACTCGTCTACTTGGAGAGGGCCGTATTTACGATTACATTTTAATTTATTGCGAGCGTTATGAATAAAACGTAACATGTAAGAAACTATACGCTTCATACGAATAAACGATGAGAATCTGTCAAAAGGAAACGTATTTTGATTAGTTTGATGTACCAACAGAGTGGTAGTTGATTTAATATCTGGCAACTCATTAAAATTAACATTATTACAACTATGATCATAACTAAAATTGCAAAGACGTTCGTGCAAAAATGGCGGACCGTGCCACCAAATATCAGTAGTGCGTAACGCATCCAGCGTGACCCCGCGTGACACTAAGTCAGCTGGGTTGGATTTGCTTCCTACATGTAGCCACTTTAAACTACCAGTGAGTTCGTTAATTTGAACTACCCTGTTTTGCACAAACGTTTTAAGAGTGTTAGGTGACATTCTTAGCCATCCTAACACAATAGTCGAATCAGTCCAGAAATAAACATTGGTAAAATTCAAACGAAGTGACTTTATGATTTTTGTGTACAACTTTGCACCTAATAATGCCCCACATAATTCCAAACGCGGTATAGTTACAGGTTTGACCGGAGCGACCTTCGACTTAGCGCATAACAAACCTACGGACACTTTGGTATTATTATCATCCGAGTACATACGCACGTACGCACACGCGCCGTAGGCATTTTGAGAGGCGTCAGTGAAAATATGCAATTCTATATATTGCATTTTGCTATTTATAACCTGACGTGGTATACGTAATTCACTCAAATAGTCGAGACTGTCAACAATTCTTTTCCAATTAATTAAAATATCATGAGGGACCGGATCGTCCCATCCCAGTTTATACGTCCATAATTTCTGTAGCAATATTTTTGCGAGTATAATAATAGGTGATAATAATCCCAACGGATCGTAAATTTGTGATATTGCGGATAACATAATGCGCTTAGTAACATGACTTCCAGTTATACTTAGTTTAGTTGTATAGTGTAACTCGTCTGTATTCGCGAACCAACCTAAACCTAATGTTTTACTTTGACAGGACTCGCCTAGAGATAAAGAAGACGGATCAAAATTGCCCCACGTCCTATAACAATGTGACGTATCTCAAAAAAAAGATAAAAATGTTTAAAAAAATATGGCATACTCTCCAATTCATTTTTTTTACACCTTCATACGAAAAAAATGCTTTAAAAATTGTTCAGGCGCTGTTATGAAAACATCGTTCATGGGACTATTTATGGACTATTTTATTAAATTATTTTTTGTTTTGATAGGGTATACCTCACAGATGGTCCCATAATCATCAGGTCAGGATCTGATAATGGAAACCCTGAGAAATCCAGGGCAACTTTTGAAAGTTGTAGGCATGCGCAGGATAAAAACTTGACTATAAGGTGTATGTCTTATAACAATATGCAACAGTGAAGGTTTGAAGCTGACTTGATGATGGCGACCAGAGAAGGGCGAGGGAACTGGACAACTGAATATGTGAACTGCCTCGTGTTTGGGCTTATATTATTCGTATTGATAAGAACTTTCCACTTATGCGGATAGTGACAACTGTGCTTGTCACTGAAAAGCCAAAAATATAAAAAAAAACTTATTACGATAAAAAAACTTCCAAAAACACTGAAAAGCAAAAAAAACTAATCTTAGGAGCATCGGCCTAAAAGTCGTTGGGGAAATAAACTTAGGTACATCCATTAGACACCGACTTCTGAGGTAGTTTAAATATTTTGCTGTCGATTTCCCTCGACCTTCTCTGGTCTCCATCGACGGGTCAGCTCCAAACCTTCACTGTTGCAAAGGTCTATTCAATACAAATAATATGAGCCCAAACACGAGGTAGTTTACATATTCAGTTGTCGAGTTCCCTCGACCTTCTTTCGTCTCCATCATCAGGTCAGCTCCAAACCTTTACTGTTGCATATTGTTATAAGACATACACCTTATAGTCAAGTTTTTATCCTGCGCATACCTACAACTTTCAAAAGTTGCCCTGGATTTCTCAGGGTTTTCATTATCAGATCCGGACCTGATGATTATGGGACCAACTGTGAGGTATACCCTATCAAAAAAAAAAAAAAATAATTAAATAGTCCATAAATAGTCCCATGAACGATGTTTTCATAACAGCGCCTGAACAATTTTTAAAGCATTTTTTTCGTATGAAGGTGTAAAAAAAATGAATTGGAGAGTATGCCATATTTTTTTAAACATTTTTATCTTTTTTTTGAGATACGTCACATTGTTATAGGACGTGGGGCAATTTTGTATGGATTGTGATCCGTCTTCTTTTTTGACGTATTTTCGCTTGACAAATCAAAATTAAACAACCATTTTCGTAAAACAAAACAACCCGATTGTAACACAGTCGAAACCTTATCACAAACTTGTAATAATGCCTTTTTATCATCAAAACCGGTTATCAAATCGTCTACATAAAAATCTTGGTAAATAATATTAGCGACCGTCTTATCAGCGCAGTCCGAGCCCAGCTGTTTCAAACATCGCATGCTTAAAAATGGCGCGGACGCCGTGCCGTAGGTAACCGTATTAAGCCGGTATACACCGAGCGCATCTAACGGGTTTTCTCTCCATAAAATTAATTGTAAGTATTGTTGGTCGGGTTGAATTAATATCTGTCTGTACATTTTTTCCACATCTGCACAGGCAATATATGTGTACTGACGAAATCTTAATAAAATGGCAAATAAATCATTCTGTAAGGGTGGGCCAATCAACTGGATATCGTTTAATGATTGCCCGGAAGTAGTTTTTGCACTAGCGTCAAATACTACTCGCAGTTTAGTGGATGTACTATGTTCTCGGAACACACCGTGATGCGGAAGAAAATAATGTGGAGATGGATACGTATCTATTTTAGTCATGTGACCGAGTTCTAAATATTCACGCATAAAATCAAAATATAACTTTTTATAGCTCGGTGTGCACCGACCTAACTTTCGTTCAAGCACGAGGAACCGACTCTCGGCTTGTTGGTACGAATCGCCGAGTTGATCAGCTGATTCGCGTAGTGGGATACGCACAGAGAAACGACCGTTTTTATCACGAGTAGTTGTTTTTATAAATAAATTTTCACAATCACGTTCTTCTTTAGACATAGTATCTTTATTTGAGCTTATCTCCTCTAATTCCCAAAATTTCGTTAATTGAACATCTAAGTTGTCGTATGTGTGCGTAAAATTGCATTGAACTCTTTTAACCGATGAACCTTTAGTACCATGTATGGCACCAGATACAACCCAACCTAACTTAGTGTTTTGTAAGTATGGGCCGTTTTTAAGTTTAATTAATCCTTCATTCAAAAGTTCCCAAAACATATCCGCGCCGATTAATAAGTCGATTTTATTAGCGAGATAAAATTCAGGATCAGCGAGTGATACGTTAGTCGGAATCATAAAGTTAGCGATATTATGATCGACAGAAGGTAAAGTTGTAGTAATACAAGGCAAGACAAGACAATTTAAATGCATTTTAAATTCCCTATTTTTAGATCGTAACTGTACTTTGCACAATTGTGTAGATTGGGTTACCGAATTACCTACTCCTGCGACGTGTACTGTGGACTGTATCAAACGAATTTTTAATTTATCGCATAATGTTTTTGTTATAAAAGAATGTTGACTGCCATTATCTAGAATGGCACGAATAGTATGATACTTATTATCATTATCTAATATTTCTACTAACGCCGTAGAAAGAATAACGGGTTCTTGAAATGAGGGATTGTTATCAACTCGTTGACGCGTTGGAGTTGACGTACTGTGTAGCGCAGTACTGTGTCCGCTACCTGTCGCTTTGGACTCGCTACTTGGCGTGGACGCCGCTGGCGCGCGCGCGTCGTTCGCAACTGCCGATTTACATGAGCTGTCGTTATCACAACACTCGTCATGAAGAAGCGAATGGTGTTTACGATTGCATTGTTTGCAGGCACCGAACCAGCAATGAGACACGTTATGTCCAGCCCGCAAGCAATTTTTACAAAGTTTATTTTCATCTACGAATAATAATTTGTCCTTCAAAGGAAGGTCATTAAATTTGCTACAAGAATATAGCGAATGATTCTCTTTACACATATTACACCTTTGGTAACGTTTTGAATCATTTTGTGCATTAGGTTTTTGTACCGATTTTGACGAATTATTATTATTATTACGCGCTGCGAAGTAGCTATGAGAGCTAGCATACTTCGATTGATTGGAGGATGATGGTTTCTTTACAGAACCATCAGATGTTTGCCTACCCGAATCATGCGTACCTTTAATGGATTCTAACATGTCCGCCCTATCGGTAAGAAATATGATCATATCATTTAAGGTTAACTTTTTGTTTTCATGATTAGGTAATTTGGAAAGTGCGCTCTTATGGTTCTCCCACTCCTTTTCGGTGGTAGAATCCATTTTTGACACAATTAGAAATATTAATAACGTGTCCCACTGATCTGTGGGCTCATCTAAACCTTTAAGAGCGCGAATATTTTTTAATACGTTATCTATCAACTTACGAATATGAAATGCAGATTCTTTGTGTAAACCTTGCATTGAAAATAGAGCTTTAACGTGATTTTGAACGAGTAATCTATTATTATTAAACCTATTCTCCAATAAACTCCAGGCTATTGAGTAGTTTTCAGCAGTAAATTGTAACGACTTTATTATTTGACGAGCAGAACCAGTCAGCGCGGATCGCAAGTAATGGAATTTTTGTATGTTATCTATAGTTTTTGAATTATGAATTAGTGATATGTAGGTATCTCTAAACTCTAACCATTGTTCAAATGAACCGTCAAAGGAGGGCAGTGTGATTGTAGGTAATTTAATGCTTGAGGTCTGCGGACCGTTGCGGACCTCAATCGCATTATTATCACTACTATCTTTACTCTTTAGCATGCTTTTCGCTTTTGAAGTAATGTCATAAAACACATTTTCAAAGGTTTCTCTTTCAATTAATTGTTTTTCTAAGTCTAGTTCTGAATCTTGTAGGTGAAATTCTATGTCATCCTGAATTTTCGAGAACTGTTCTAATAGTGTGTTAATATTGTTACAACGATCTTCTAAAGCTATCTTATGAGATTCTGATAATTCTACGTCTACTAACGATTCTACGTATTTAACGAATAAAGTTAATTTTCCTTTAACCACACCCCTTTTCTTAATGAAATCTTTACACTCATCAAATGACATTTTGGGAGATTACAAGAGAACAGAAGAAAAGTACTTACAGTTTTAGTTTGCTGTTACTGGAAATAACGACGCTCGGGCCGCTCGCTACACAAGTAGGTACATATACCGACGCGACCGCGTGGCACGCACGACACGATAACTGAAATTTTGCACGATATTAGCACAAATGAGCCTTGAGGATGGGTTTGGATAGGAACACTGAATGGCCTGACCGTTTCTTCAGTCCTGCTGGTTGCCTACTTCCAGAATTTCTTCTTGAAGCGATGTCTTCGGATTCGGCTCGAGGTCCAGTATGTTGAGTGTGTTGTTGTGTGTGGACAGGTTTGGTCAGGAACTCTTCAATGATTCAATTTTATTTAGTTTAAGTCGAAATTATTATATTTAGAAAAACACTTAAAAGTTAAGTACAAAATTATAAGATATTTTAGATATGTTGATGGTGAACCGACTACCATCTTGCTACGTCGCACCGAAGAATAAGATGTGTGAGGGGCGCGCGGCTCGCGCGCCGGCGGGTGCCGCTAGCGCCGCCTAGTGTCGCTCGATGGCTTTACGCAGGTGGCGTATACGTCTCCGTGAGTTTTACTTAAATCTGGTAGATGGCGTTAACAACGTGTAACTGTTGGAATTGTATGTACAAGTTCAAGGATGTCGGGACCCCAGGGGTTTGCAAGCGAGTCCCTAATCTGTAGAATTTCTGGTAACTTTGGTGCATGTCTTGCAATAATAAATAGACAGGAGGGCTGATTATATATTAAGTTATTCTCAGTTCTTTTTGAGATCCAGGCCCTTAATGTTTAAATAAATTCTTAGATTTTGCAGGTATGTCTGCGTAAGTAATTTATGACTTACTACGTAACACAGACCTGTACTGCAACCGCAGGTACCGCTATCCAAAACTCTAAAACAAATATACAAATCAGTTAAAATTCACACTTACGATGAGTCTCTTCAAGTACATTGTGTGCAAAACACAACTAAATCTACTAACTTACAAATACAAAATACAGTTATTAATAGCTGAATAGCTGGCACATCAAATAGTATCTCTGACGTGAAGTTATTTCAATGGGCAGACCTACTCTGATTCAAAACATGTCCAATAGTATACGACAATGCGACCCTTGTCACATTACGCTGTGGTATAAAAATGTTTTTTACTTACAACCCACTGTTGTTTGCGTAGTTTACATTGAACGTATAAAACTTTGGAAGAACTTGGTGAATATTTTCATTGTTTATAAAAAGTATGTCATAGACTGTCGAACTAGCTAGTAAAGTTGAAAGTAAGATTTAACTGTTTATGTCTTAGTTGATATCTGATGAACTTTCAATTGAATGTTTGGTACACAGAATTTAACATTGTACAAAAAATACATTGTTAAAAATATTTCAAAGACTAGATTTTGGTCAGAAAAGAAATTCTAAACTTGAAATGTCCTTCACGACTTCAAAGAATTTTCACGAGAACAATTTCTTAGAAAAGCCCTAAGCTAACAAATAAATAAAAATACACCTGAAACGGTATCACATTTCCTATTAAAAGGCAACGTTACCTGACATGTTATCAGTGACGAAAGTGAAAACGGATCCCACATATTCATTCACACAAACCACATTGACATATATAGGGTGTTTCTTTGGTATTTCGGCGAACAAATGATAACGAATGGATCACTTCACATTTGAAGCAAAAAAATTGCGCACTGTTGTTATGCGGGTTAGGGCATTTAGTCAAGTCTGGTGATAGTATCTACATTTAAAACTATGTTTACTGTAAACATAGTTTCGAATTATAAAAATCATTAAAAATCAATACTTACATTTACATAAGATTTGGTTGTTTTTTGGTATAATGATTCAAATATAAATCTTTTCTTTCAAATGCAAAAAGTTCTTTGCGTTTTCGCAGCCATAAACACTCTGTATAGCTAACGACATATTTCTCACCCCTTATAAAGTGAGCCTACCTAATATCTTCTTTAGGCTACACTTTTGAGCAGGTACTTAGGTGCCTTCCAACGTCACTTTATCCATATTTATACAGAACGCTTATATTCGCCGAGAGTTAAAACTAGGGCTATTTCAAGCCATGCCAAGAATTTGCCAAATTATAAGTATTATCGATATCAGTGCAGCAGAATCGACTTCAGAATCTAAAAAAAAACTTTTTTACAAAAAAATTAAACCGACTTCCCGAGACACTAAAAAGCAAAAAAAAAAAACTAGAACTAGAACTAGAAGTCGGTGTCTTATGGATGTTACTAAGTTAATTTTGCCACCGACTTCTAGGCCGATGCACCTAAAAATAGTTTTTTTTTTTTTGCTTTTTAGTGTCTCGGGAAGTCGGTTTAATTTTTTTGTAAAAAAGTTTTTTATTTAAAGCTTTTCAGTGATACGAATAGTTGTCACTATCCATACAAGTGGGAAGTTCTCATCAATACAAAGAATATAAGTACGAGGTATTTTACATATTCAGTTGTCGAGTTCCCTCGACTTTCTCTGGTCTCCATCATCAGGTCAGCTCCAAACCTTCACTGTAGCAAAGTTCTTGTCAATACAAATAATTTAAGCCCAAACACGAGGTAGTTTACATATTCAGTTGTCGAGTTCCCTCGACCCTCTCTGGTTTCCATCATCAGATCAGCTCCAAATCTTCACTGTTGAATAGTGCTTTTAAGCGTACACCTGAGTGTCAAGTTTTTACCCTATGTATGCCTACAACTTTCGAAGGCTGCCCTCGATTTCTCAGGGTTTCCATCATCAGATCTTGACCTGATGACTATGGGACCAACTGGCAGCTATTCCGAGTCGAACAAAAAAAGAATCACGTAAATCGGTCTATAAACCTCGGAGTAATCGATGTACATACATAGAAAAAAATATACCGGCCGAATTGATAACCTCCTCCTTTTTGGGAAGTCGGTTAAAAAGAAATCACATCTTTCTCGATACAATAGTTAAAATTATGTAAGTAGTTAACCCAAAGCAAATTCCAATATGTATGGTAATGGTAATTTAAATCAAAATTTCAAATTCAAAAACGTAATTCTTCTTGGCAGTCGGATACATAGGAATAGAATCTTTTGATATACACATGTAAGTAGGTATAGCAAAATCCTGTATCAACACAAAACGTCACCATAATATGGACCTACCAATACACCTACATGACAAGATTCCTTCAAGCCGAGACCGTAGCGTTACGACCAACGTACGAGGAACGCAAGGAATCCCAACGTGACGTTTCCGTCGTGTTGTCCATACTTCGACAAACGCTAAAGCCTTATTCACTGTGACTGCTCTGTTTTAGAACATGTAATGTAGCTGTTTACGTGTTTGTGACGTCATCATTACTATTGTAGTTTGGCTTTTGTTTATGTAATAGTTTTGTGTTTTGTTTTCATTTTACTGTTTGAGGGAGATTCCACTTAAGACGTATTATATAGGTGTAGCAAAGATTGTTGTTGAACTTACTATTTCTAATTTTGAAGATTTAAAATTCCATTGTCTATAAGAAACGTAAAATAAACTTGCTTTTAAAATATCATCTATAAATAAATATCAATAAAGAATTTAATGACTATAAAATCAACAATATCGAAATTCAAAAATTCTGTCCCAATATTAAAGCGGGTTCCCCGTGGAGCCAGGCCTCTGGTTGCTCAACACTTGGCAGGTTGTGTTCGCCTGGCCGCACGAGAGAACTCGCAACGTGCTTGGGAGGAATTGCTCACCTTCCCCTATAGAATTCTGCATGTTCAGAAAAGTTTGGCAAACAAAAAGTCACTAACAAAACAAATTAAAGACAATTGTACAACTTTAGGCCATACAGATTTCGATACTAAATTACCGACTCAAAGATGCTCAAATATTTCACGCCTAGTGGAATCAAAGTTGAGTGAAGGTGACATTCGGGGGGCTGCTAGAATTCTCTTCAGCAGTGATGTGGTGGCGCCGTGTTCTCCAGAGACACTTTCCGCTCTGGAGAGTAAACACCCTGCCCCAGCCGATGACCTCTCTTTTCCCGAACCTCCTGATCCGGACACAGATATCCTCACAGTTACAGGTCGACACCTGGTTACAGCCATAGGCTCCTTCAGATGCGGCTCTGCAGGCGGCCTCGACGGCTTGAGTCCGCAACATTTAAAGGATCTCACCTGCCCAAGCGCCGGGGAAGCAGGTGAGTCGCTTTTGAAGGAGCTTACGGCCCTGACCAACCTTATGCTCTCCGGCAAGGTGGACGAAACCGTCATCGACGTTTTGTACGGAGCCAATCTATGTGCTCTGCGCAAAAAGGATGGCGGTATTCGTCCAATTGCCGTGGGGACTACTTACCGTCGTATGGTAGCCAAAATCTGCTCTAAATTTTGTAGTGAGGAAGTTTCGGAAAAATTTCAGCCCCTGCAGCTAGGTTACGGCTCGAAAGGGGGCTGCGAGGCTGCCGTACACGCCCTGTCGACCTATTTAAATCATGGGAAAGGAGATGTCATCCTGAAGGTTGACATCAAGAACGCCTTCAACTCGGTGAATAGGGACACCTTGCTGGCAGAAGTCAAAAAAGAAATACCCAAAATTTACAGTTTTCTTTGGCAATGTTATAGATACCCAACAAAATTATTATATCGGAACAACCTGTTAGAATCCGCTGTTGGCTGTCAACAAGGTGATCCACTCGGGCCTGTGATTTTTAGTTTGGCGATTAACCCAATTATTCGGCAGCTAAATTCTGAATTTAACGTGTGGTATCTCGACGACGGGACCCTGGGAGGCAACAGAGATACTGTTCTTAATGATTTAATTTTCCTAAAAGATAAATTCCACGACATTGGCCTCGACCTCAACCTATCTAAATGTGAACTTTTTATACCCGACTCGACTGACAGACAGACTATTCTTCAAAATTTCCTCGCAATAGCTCCTGAAATTAAACCGATAGACCAAAGTTCTCTTTGCCTCCTTGGATCGCCTATACTGGAAGATTCATTTTCGGATTTTATTGAGAAGAAAATTCAAAATTTTAATGATGTTTCGGAAAGGCTACTCAAAATTAATATGCATGCAGCCATCACCATCATACGGTACTGCTGTTTTGGACCAAAACTTACATATGTCAGCGCAGGAGGCCGGCCTGAGGGTGATTCTTCTCCAGTAGACATATTTCGTGGGCGAAGTTGGGATATGAGCAATAAATGAATGTTTCACGAGCAACCAATCACACAACCGATTTATTCTTGTAACTTTATAATTATAATCTCTATCACAATTTCACAACGAGTCGTAGGACAGTTCCTGGTTTGATGTTGCTCGCACGACGGCCGGCAGAGAAGAGAGCGATGTCTCGTCGGCGCGCGCGAAGCTCCAAACCAGACTCCGTCGAAGTGCTACGTCACAACACTTCCGCCTCGTTGTCAAATCAGCGTCCGTACTATTGATTTCACCGACACGGCCATCCTACTTGACGCACGTCCCGGTGTGTTACTCTGAAACAATATTCAATACACAGTATCACATTGCTCATTAATTCTTGTCAAGAAAGATCTCAGTTTGGGGACGACTAAAGTGAGGCAAAATTAAATGGAATTTTCAAACGCTACATTTAATTGGAAAATTGACAAATTGACAAAAGAAAGATAACAATTAACAACAAAATAATCGTTTCATTACAATATTTCGGAACCAAAATTAGGAAAATCAAAGTAAAACCGATCACTGCCTCTTACAAGAGACAATAAACTCTAAACTGATAAATCAAAACAAAACATTCAAGCTCTACATGTGACCATGGCTACACTTAGCCCAGTAACCTCCAGTTACTCTTTACTCTTTACTGCGAACCTCACATAGGAACGCCGAGTCTACCCTGGACTCATTGGTTTCCACTGAAACCCGACCTCCGCCAGAGCTGACTGCTTACCGCGTACTCACGGACTACTCACTGAGCAGACGCCGATTTCTACCGAGCTACGGCTACACGACAGCCTCTGGTACGGTCCGATCATCATGTAGACTTAATCACTCTCCTCAATATCAGAACTACTTTGCTCAACTTCAACTTCAGTTATACTTTGATTCTCCGGCATCTTTCGCAATCTATCATGTGCGTATTTATAAGTGCGCTTAGAGTTAAGGGATTTAAGATTATAACGATCACCGTCAAGAACTTCTATGACCTCAAACGGCCCTTTAAATTTTGGATCTAATTTTGTTTGATTACGCTCCTCATTCATAACCAAAACAAAGTCACCAACCAAAAATTTATTGAGTCTCGCCTTTGTTGTATCGAATCTACGTTTTTCGTAGGAAGCTGCACTCTCCATGTTACGTAACGCATCACCTCTCACGGTGTTTAAGTCAACATCCTGTTCTACATCATCTGGTGCCATCAAAGAAAGAGGCCGCGCAACCTTGCCTATCAATAATTCTAAGGGACTGGCTTTAGAGGTTCTATTAATCGTGCAGTTAATCGCAAGTTGAACTTCTCCTAGTGAATCCTGCCAAGAACGGTCTTTCGTCTCTACAGCTGTTAACATAGATTTTAAAACCGACATAACACGCTCTACCTGTCCATTAGCGCGTGAAGAGCCCGTCGCGATTAGGTGTAAATCAATATTACTGGAATCACAGAACTCTTTGAACTCTTTACTCGCGAAACATCTTCCTTGATCCGCAATTATTCGAGTCGGACTACCAAATAACGAAACACTATCTTTTACCGCTTTAATACTGCTCTTAGAATCAATATTAACCGTGTGATACAGCAAAACATATTTCGTAAAAGCATCTATTAGGACAAAAACATACTCTTTTCGATCGCTTTTGCCGCTTAGTTTTCCCGTCGCGTCTATGTGTATAGTATGCCATGGCGTACCTACTTTTGGTATTGGGTGCAATTGAGCTTCGACCTTGCCAGAATGTGATTTAGCCACCTTACATGTAACGCAATTGTCAACAAACTTTTTAACGTAACGAGCCATTCCTTCAAACCAGTAAACATCATATAACTTCTCTAATGTCTTATCGTAGCCAAGGTGAATAAGAGACTCATGGATGTTGCTTACTACTGACCACCTAATTGCTCTAGGCAGAATTGGTAAACATTTAGTACGGCCATTACGCTGAATTTTACGATTAAGAACACCTTTACGAATTTCATAAGTTTTCGCTATGTCATCTTTTAACTGTGCATTACTTAAGTCGGAAACAAGCTTAGATATTTCGGGATCACGCTTTTGTTCAGCCAGCAACCAATTACCAGAAAGTTCGGTTAAATTAACAATTTTATTACAATCTACTTTGGACTCTAATTTAGCTACTTGATCGAGTGGTGGGGGATGATTTCGTGACAAAAAGTCTGCGTGAGCCATATCTTTACCTTTATTATAAACGACCTCAAAGTCAAAACATTGCAAGTAAGCCCACCACCTGTGGACTCGTGGTGTCAAGTCAATCTTTTTATGCGATGATTTTAATGAATTGCAATCGGTCACAACTGTAAATTTTCTACCATGTAAGAATTGCCGGAACTGTTTTATTGCATTAACAACCGCTAACGTCTCAAGCTCATAGCTGTGGTATCGTGATTCCGCAGATGTGGTCCTCTTACTAAAATATGCTACAACCCTACGTTTACCTTCAACAATTTGAAATAAAATAGCGCCGTAACCTTCAGAGCTCGCATCCGTGTGCAATTCTACCGGGTATTGAGGGTCAAAAATCATTAAGACTGGCTCTTTTATGAGAACAGAGATAATTTCTTTTCTAATGTCTTCATGACGTTGTTGCCAAGAAAAAGGAACTTTATCACACGTCAATCTGTAGAGGGGACCCATTATGCGTGAAAAATTAGGTACAAACTGTCTAAAATACGTAGCTAAACCTATGAATTGCCTTAACTGAGTGACGGTGGATGGTGGAGGCAAAGTGGACAACGCTTCTACCTTTCTACGATTTGGTCTTATCTCTCCCGACTTAACTTCGTAGCCTAGAAACTCGAGTTCTGTCTTTAAAAATGAACACTTTTTCAAATTCAACGAAAATCCGGCTTGGGTTAATGTTTTTAAAACTATGTCAAGCCTCTCGATACCTGCCTCAATAGATTCAGAAATAATAAGAACGTCATCAACGTAGACTATAACGTAGTCATTTACCAAATTACCTAAAGCATTTACAATTGCCCGTTGAAAAACTGATATCGCATTTCGAAGTCCGAACGGCATGGCTAGATATTCGTACTGACCATCTGGCGTTATAAACGCAGTACGCTGTATAGATTTCTCGCAATGAATAGGGATTAAATGAAAACCTGACGCACAATCTAACTTTGTAAAATAACGCACACCATGCAACCGTGATATTTGGTCTGATATTAGCGGCAACGGATACCGATCAGGAACAGTATTATTATTTAATTCGCGGTAGTCTATGCACATTCTGTCCGAACCGTCGCGTTTTTTAACCAAAAGGGCTGGACTTGCAAATGGAGAACTACTCGGACGAATAATATTCGCACGCAATAACTCATCTACACGGTCACGCATTATTTTTCTTTCTTGAGCACTAAGCCTATAAGGACGTCTTTGCACAGTCAAAGAAGGATCAACTAAACGAATAACGAGTTCACCAGTTGTTACGCGCGTACGTGGCATACCGGTAGTAAAATAGTCTGAATAACGATTTAGTACAGTAATAATGGCAGCTTTATAATCTAAAGAAACGTCAGTATCAATGTGGGTAAAATCATTAGTTGAAAACTTGTCATTATCATTCTGAACGGTGCTCACTAGATCAGTCGAGGGTAGAATACAATTGTTTACATTGTGAATTTTAGAAATGTTAAAATGTGTTGCTGTCATACTAATACTGAATCCTAGTGACAATATTTCACGACCTAGCATTATATCACATTGTAAATAAGCGTCCGGTAAAACATGCAACAATAACTCAATACAATTATTATCAATATCAACAACGCAATTGATCTGAACAGTGCTGAATACTCTCGTTTGACTAATCCCTTTTAAAGTAACTACATTCTGTTGACGTTTACCACAAAATTTACATGATACACTTTCTTTAATAAGTGAGCACTCAGCACCGGAATCATAGAGAAATGGAAAAGACTGACCTTGATGATACAGAATTCCAGCCGGGGGATCAACGACGCATACGTCGACACGTCGCTCGCTGCTTGCTGCCTCGGTGCTGCTGTCACCATTAGGACACCGGGTGGAAATGTGACCTTGCCTTCCACACTTGTAGCAGACGATGATGTTAGTGGAAGTGCCTTGTTGCTGGAATTTGGGTCTTGAGGCTTGAAAGTTTTGTGGTTTTCCTTTAAAGTCTTGTCTGTGAAAACAGTCGGCCTGTCGATGTCCGTTCCTCCCACAGTGGAAACATTTGATCGGGGCTGTATGAGAGGTCTTCGTGCGTTTATTTTCGGGTGCTCCCTGTTCCGGGACTGGACTTGACTTACGCTTTAGGTATGTAAAAGCTTGTAATTCTTGCTGTAAGCGCTGGCGATCTTTCAATTCAGATGTAAAAGCCATTCTTTGTAACCGCGAATCGAACTGGGAGATGTGTGCTACTGTTGTTGCCACCACTATTTGTTCGACCGTAAGATTCTTCCAGCGATTGAATAGCAGTGACATGACACGACTACCGTACGCGGCTAGGGTCTCATCTTCTTTGGGTTTGTCGGTACTAAGCTTTATCAGAGTACCTGCAGGCGTTTCCGTACTCACAAATCTGGCAATGAATAACTCCTTAAAGTCTGCCCATGTCATGCCTGGGTAGGAGACCGTAGACAGCCACGCTGATGCCGTTCCTTTGAGCGCCTTGCTAATGGTGACGACAAGCTGACCTCCTTCCATCGGGTTATCGGCAAAGCACAGATCTGAAGTGGCACACCAGGAACGTGCATCTGCGTCCGTCTTGTCTGGGTCGAATTCTGGAAGCGTCACAAGTTGGGTGGAATGCTTTGGCTTATTCAGGGCTTCAATAAGGGCTTTCATATTTGAATTTTGGACTTCAAATAATAACCGCCACGTGTCGCCGCTCCCGCCATTTTCGCCACGTGGTGTAACATCGGTGCGATTTTCGTCTATTTGTTCAGATCCAACTTCTGATGTCAGCGCAGGAGGCCGGCCTGAGGGTGATTCTTCTCCAGTAGACATATTTCGTGGGCGAAGTTGGGATATGAGCAATAAATGAATGTTTCACGAGCAACCAATCACACAACCGATTTATTCTTGTAACTTTATAATTATAATCTCTATCACAATTTCACAACGAGTCGTAGGACAGTTCCTGGTTTGATGTTGCTCGCACGACGGCCGGCAGAGAAGAGAGCGATGTCTCGTCGGCGCGCGCGAAGCTCCAAACCAGACTCCGTCGAAGTGCTACGTCACAACACTTCCGCCTCGTTGTCAAATCAGCGTCCGTACTATTGATTTCACCGACACATATAACTTGCGTGCTTCCCATTTATGGAAGCACACCAACCTTTTGGACAAAATCGACGAAATTATAAGACATACACTATCATCCATTTTAAATGTGGCCTTGGACGACAGAGCTTGGTCTCAAGCGACTCTTCCCATCCGTATGGGAGGACTTGGTGTCCGTAAAATTTCCAGTGTAAGTTTACCAGCCTTTATTTCCTCGGTCCATGGCACTGAGAAATTGATCAGGAAAATATTACCCACCACACTGGTCAATTTTGAGGTGCCAAGCCTGACTGAGGCTTTAAACGCTTGGAAAGTCGCATGCCCCAACACCGACTTACCCGCCAACCTGTCCTCTCAGAGACAGTGGGATGAGCCGCTCTGCAGAGTAATACGGAAAAGTTTAATCGATACGTCAATGACTTCTGCAGAGCGAGCGCGCCTACTGGCTGTGGGTGAATGGGAGTCGGGTCTATGGCTTCTTGCACTTCCGTCCTCAAACACAGGCACCATGTTTGATGACACCACCTTCAGACTCGCCGTTTGCCTCCGACTAGGTGCTCCATGCTGCTCTCCTCATCGCTGCCACTGCGGGGAAGCTGTCAACAGCCTCGGTCACCACGGCCTGTCGTGCAGCCGGAGTGCCGGCCGCATACCACGACATGCCAACATAAACGACGTGATCCGTCGCGCTCTTGTTGCCGTCGGCGTGCCAGCCGTACTCGAACCAAATGGCTTGGCACGCGACGATGGCAAGAGACCAGACGGCATGTCGCTATTTCCGTGGAAGGTGGGTAGGACTTTAGTGTGGGACGCGACATGCGTCGACACTCTTGCGCCATCTCACCTTCCCGGAACTGCATGTCGTGCTGGCTCCGCCGCTGCACAAGCAGAGAACCTCAAGCGGCGCAAATATAGTAACCTTATAGGCAATTACATGTTTGAGCCGTTTGGGGTTGAAACTCTAGGGCCGTGGGGTCCGAGCGCCCACCTTCTTGCCAGGGATATTTCCCAGCGCCTGGTTGACACTTCCCGGGACCCAAAGGCTGGCTTTTATTTCGCACAGAGGTTGAGCATTGCCATCCAACGTGGCAATGCTGCCAGTCTTTTGGGTACATTACCCAGTGACAGCGATGAGGAGCAATTTTTTGATGCCCTATATTAGTTTTAAGTTGTATATATATATAAGTTTATTTTATTTTCAATTATTTTCAATTAATGTAAATATTTTGTGAATAGATAAATAAAAACAACGCAACTCAATCAAACTTCTTGTTTTGCTGTTTCAAACCACAAATTCTCATGCCATCTTCCAAAAGCCGTCCAAATACTTTAAGAAGAGAGATTCGACACAAACGCAAAACTTGGTGGCATTCCGGTAAATATCGACATTTGAGCTAACGACTAGTTTTCCGTTCCCCGGCGTCACTCGTCCATCCTTTCACGGATTGAACCGGTAGCAGATATATATCTACTGTTTTTGGTTATTAAATATGTATTTTGGATCTAGTTTAAGCCAAAAGTTATAATAAAAAATACGAGATTCAGTGTAAATGTGTGAAATAACTATTTATTTAACTTAAATTATACACAGAACATTTCTAAATAGCTACGTAATGAGAAAACTAATGTTTTGAGCTCAGCAAAACCAACAGAAAACTATAAAAAACTTTGTTTGTCGGTGTTGGCAGTCTGGATTCAAATAAAAAAGTTAGTCCTTATGAAACTCCATCTGCACGAATCTCGGTTCCCGCCTTTTTATACGCTGATGAAAATCTGAGCTAGAGAAGTACCACAGCGACATCTGGCGTCATTTATGAGCAATATTAAATAAGAAGAGACAGTGAAACCGCTCTTGTAAAAGCCCCTCGTAATAAAATGGCAAGTTACGCTATCTATTGATAGCACTACACTTCGTAAGCTTGCCTAACGACAGCGCCATCTAGTGGCGGAAAGCGAAATGAAGTAAAAGCTTTTGCGTGTTAGGGAAATGACTTTTCTCGGAGTGAAACGTAGGGAGATGTTTCCCGTGAAAGCGCAAAGAGAGCGCTGAGAGAAAATGGTTGTCTCAAACTGGATGATTTTTCTTCACATTAAAGATGCTCTAAGCCTTAATAAACTAGGGGTACAGCCAAGAGGGCGGTAATAAGGCGATAAAACAAAGTAATCATTAATTACTTAATGGTTGAGTATCTGCAGTTTATTGATAGGGTAACGAAATGTGAACTAATATTCGTTTTTGTCCTTTTAACGTAAAGACTAAGATTCAGTGAAGCTAAAATTCAATTGATCAAAACAGAGATATTAAATTACGTGATTAATAAAAAACAATGCATAATTCTCAAAAGCCTGTTACGGTTGAGAATTAAGATTCCTCAAAAAAGATACGTTTCTCAAAAGATAACTTTCTTCACTTATACCTATACCACATAAAATTCTATATTATCTATTTTCTAAGTCCAGAAAAGTATAATGATTATATAAAAATAATAGTCTGTTAAAATATATATTCTCAGAATATCAATTAATACCGTAAATTCATTTAAACAATAGCTATCTTTCAAACCTCTAACAACATTTGAAATCTACTAGTTTACCCCCACCGGCAGCGCATTAAGCAACTCGGATCGTTTACAATAAATCACTTAAATCTGCGACATTAATCAAACAATAACCGGTAGAAATTGGATCCTCACCTCATCATAAGCTTTTAGAGATCCTTTGTGAGCTAAAGAGCTCTGACATAACGTGTTATCAAATAAAAGAAAGGTGTGAATTTTCACAGGCGGTTATCGAAGCCCCACCTACTTAAGATGGCGCCATCCCCTCCACTCCACGAACAGCCAGTAGCGTTAGAGAATCTCATCTCGTTCATACCTACAGCCACCGCGGCCGATCTCTTGGCACCACCTATTTTCGGATGCAATTATCAGTTTCCGGCAAACTCGAAGCTAAGAATTTAGTCTTGGGTTTAATCTCCGCGGCCAATGTTTAGTGAAGTGACATTATAGGCGTAACATTTACGATTACCAAATGAAGTTATAATTTAATATAATATCGAGCAAAATGGATACGATAGATGACATTTCTAGCACTTGTGAAAACGAATACTTATGTAAACGAGAAGATAATAGTGTACTGTGTAGTGCCGAAAGAGACTCTAGTTACGATTGTGAATCAGAAACCGAATATGATAGTGAAAACGAAACAATAGATATTTGTGATAACAGTGAACAATCAAGCCATCGGAACACTGAAACCAAAAATATTAAAAACGGTATAAATCCTTTACTAAATCCTGATAAAAGATGTTTTTTGGAATCAAGCCGCGTAATATTTCCAACTCATGCTTTGGACAATCTTAGAAATCTGTGCAATAGTAGTGAATCTTCGCATAATAGTTCGAAAGAGTCAGTGAACAGTGTTATTCACGGTAAAAGTAAAACGTTTCTTATAGACAGTATATTAGGGAATAATAAAAGCAATAGTTCGAAACTTGCTAGTAACATACGCGCCGATAGTGGTGACAATATCGAGGAGAATGCTGATGAACATAATGGTAAGAACTTTAAACTAACAAATTAAGGGGAGGGGAATAACGGCTAGGATCGCTGCAGCAGCGTCACTCTCGTCTTAGTGCGAAAATTATCAAGTTCAATTTTTGCTGAACCCTGGCCGCCGCGTTCGAATGTAAAAATAACCTATATCACCATAGCATAATTTAAATTGCAGTTTTTACAGCATACCATCTTCCCCTGGAGGACTTATTTCCGTAACTATATATACATATTTACATACTAAAATATGTGTGTTTCTGTTAAAACAAAATTCGAAATCACTTTAAATCAAGCTCCAAAGATTACCCTCCTAGTACCTTACATATTATAATCAACCTTTTTACTGCCCTACTGCGCACAGCGCATAGATAGGTACCTCTACTCGTATACAGATTAGGAAGTAAAGTATGAAAAACTGAAGTCTCGAATGTTCATGCCTGCTCGTCAGAGCGGAATAAAGCCTGATTCACCAGCACGCCATTATTTAATTTTTTAAATAGGCCTAAGTATCATAAAAAAACTTATATAACGTGAGAAGTCTATTTAATTTATTCTGATACGAAGAATCATTTAATATTATATGGTACCTCTTGTTGATTAAGCGAAAGTAGTAGGTGTATCGCTTCCTAAATTTCCTATAAAATACTTAGGGGTTCTGTGAACATTTGCATGGAAAATATACTTAATGTAAATCTTTGTAACAGTATCGTCAACGTCAACGTGTCCAGATCTGAACGCGCTGAACGACGCCGGATTGTTGGCTGGCCATGCGTATGCGCATTGGCTGGCCACGCATCAACCCTCCGCCGCCCTTTATGGTAACTATTAAAATAACTTTTATTTAAAACATATTTTAAGACCTATTTATAAGTTTTATTATACAATAAGTAAGTTGTACATCGTTATGGTTAACGTGGCATAATATTATCGGATTAAACATCTATCCTCGTAATTAGGCACAAAATAAATACCCACCTAACCTATGTAAGGTAAGCGCTTAAAATAAGCTGGACCAAGAATAATGATAACTTTGATTTCATAACCAACATTAAAATCGAGTAATTTCTATTTTGTTAAAAGTAAGCACAAAACATAAGTTTTGAAGTTGGTAAATTACTGCCTTCTTTCCCTTTCGTCTCCTTCTTATTAATTCCTAAGCTTATCTTATTCACCAAATCCTAAAAGCATTAAAAATGATCGGTTACCATACCACATCTCCACAGTAACGCATTTAATAACTTTGGTGTTACGATACCGTCATATGCGTGCGTTACAATCGCGTGCACTTCGCCCGGTGTGATGCTTCGCACGCCTAATTCGCACGCAATCATCCCTCACACGTAATATTATTTAATTACCTTTCTATTCTTTATTATCATTGCTCTAAGCCTTGAATTTATATATCGATTTTGCACCTACCTATTTATTACAATGTAATGAAAGTACATTTATTAAATTCCCCACATAGTAAACCAAGGCAATACCGTTACATCTTAAAATCTCTAATTGGGAAAGAGTTAAGTGTGCCACGTATTTAAATATAATCTTTGATGAGCAATGACGATGAATCATTAATACCGTAAGTCAAATACCGAACGTTAGCGTTCCAGTAAATCTGTATACTTACTCAACATCAGTTTTGTCACATTTGTTGGTCCAGCAGTGAAGGAATTTCGGTGGCTATAAAATTAGTGTGAGTGTGTAACGTCCGGGAATAGCCCGGGGGTCCGAACTCAAACTTTCTATGTCAACTCGAAGCGACACAACTGCATTGACATTTGACATTCTTTCACTTTATTTGATGCAGACTGCTGGAAACAAACGAAAAGATTGTCGCCAGACCACTGTTTTTTTAAACGTAATGGCTACCTATTTTGAGGCTATTTTTATAGCCCACATCCGCATACTAAATTCGTGAGCAAACTGTATTTTCTTTTCATATAAAGAGTGTAAATCATTTCGATGCACCTGCAAATTGATCTATTATCAGTTTTCAAAAATAATTTATTTGTATTTCGCAATTCAACAATGGGCAGACTTTTGCAAGATCTTAACGACAGGAAATGGGCAATAAAGTAGATAATCATATGTGAATCTGCGAACATTTTAAATTCAGTGACACACGCTAGCGTATGTTGTAAAAACTGATGTTAACACGATTTGTTGACTGTTCTAACTAATTGTAACATCCAACAAGTTGGTTACACATAGCGTTATGGTTCGCGCGATTAGTACGAGGGCACATTCGACGAAATGTCGCCAGCCGTCGGACGGTGGTCGCGACTTCGCACCGAGGTGTAGGCAAACAGCTGCCGCGACGATAATTACCAACAAAGCTCTGGTGTTTATGCATCGCCTTAACGCGGACCCTGCTGTGATCGAACTCCATCCAGGAACTGAGTTTACACCACACCTATGCACTACATACTGAGAAATAGACTCCGTCAATAATGTTGTTAATTGTTAATGAAATACTGAAATGGAAGCTCGTGTTCGGGCCTGCCTTTAGACCTAGTAACAATAGAATGCGAAAAGCTGAACGAATCTTGTGATACACCATTCAACATTTTCAGAAAATTACATTATAGGTTCTAATAAGTTATCAAATACGTTGGTCACGAGTCACGACCTAGCTTTGGCATTTACCTAGGCCATAACGGCATTGGTTATGAAAGAGTAGGTAATCTTCGTACGTTTTTATTTATGCAATCCTGTATAATTCTGTCCTTCAACTATGGCCCAAGAAACTTACAGAAAAATATATTTTAGAAGCACAGATATATGCCATTATTTATAGGTTTTACAGAAACATTTTTAGGGCAGCTTGCATCGCACAAATTGTTGATTAGCATGAATGATCAACAATTTTCTTATTGTAGGATGCGTGCAAATTTTTTAATCATAGGATTCAATTAATCTTAGGATTCTATAATGTAACAACGATTAAACTCAATATAGTGTGGAATAGTGTAGTAAATAATATTGTGCGTATTAAATATGTACCATTTGTTACAAAATGAGTAACTTTAAAGAACTTCTTAACATTTTATTTTCGTATGTGTAAAAAACGGAACATTACATTGAGTGAACAAATATTTCATTGAGTGTAACTTAACATATTTCTTATTCTTTAACTTCTACTAAATTTTGAAATGCACTGAAAAACCTGGATGCTCGTAAAATGCTTACGTAAATAGTTAGCAGTCGGTTAGTAAGACCATCGCACATCACCGACCACAATGCTGTGTTGACACGCGAGATGTCAAACTGCGCAGTCGCTGCACAAACAGACTGATTGTGTTTATAGCCACTTAACGAGAGCCTGTCATAATTCCGATTAGTGTTCGAAAAAACTTTACTACGTATTTGTTTTAGCGAGAGCAGCTACTTTGTAAATGAAGGAGACGCTTTCAAAACCTCAAAACTATGAACGTGCAAGTTTTATTCGCACACAGAAAACAGAATTACAATTATGTAGCTTAACATGCATTTTTCTTTTGTAGATGACAAGAATAATAGACGACCACGTAGAGCCGGACCAGAGAGAAAGCCAAGACAAGCTTACAGCGCGAAACAACTAGAACGATTGGAAGCCGAGTTTAAAATCGACAAGTATCTAAGCGTATCGAAGAGGATGGAACTATCAAAAGCTTTGGGTCTAACTGAGGTACAGATAAAGACGTGGTTTCAGAACAGAAGGACGAAGTGGAAGAAGCAGTTGACTTCTCGTTTGAAAATAGCTCAGCGTCAAGGGTTGTTCCCGGGGCAGATTTTCGGCCACGCCCCGCCGGCTTACTCACTGTTGAATCCGTACGCGTACACGCCTCTAAGTTGTGTCTTTACACCGGTAACATTGCCATCTTCGCCACCTTAGGGAAAGACTGCACATAGAATTAAGGCGAAAAATATTAATTCGAAGACAGCATACTGGTGACATTAAAGCTACGTCGGTCAGTTTTCATTTCTTTTGATAGTGCATCGTAGCCTCATTGGTAAAACTGAAATGTTTCGCTTACAAATTAGTTTACTCATACATAATTTTAACGGCCCCCTATTTAGTAATTCCAGCAACAGTTTTGTTCTGTTTCCAAGTGTTTTAATAGCGTGTTAACTATTTTGATTGCTTCGCGAACTGTACATAATTACTTAACTTGCTACTTTTGTCACTGTTGATCCTAAATCGGAGGTGTCAAATATAACACGCGCAGGAATATGTTGTCTTAACGTTAAAGTAGTAATAAACATAAAGTTTCGTCACAACACGAAATTTAAAAGTAAGTAATAAGCTGGGTACTCACTTAGCAGTGTAGCACGTAACGAATCAGATACGGTATCAAGTGAGTACGTAGGCACGAGCCCGCTGCGAGCCGCTCGCGCGTGGATCGCTGTAAGCTCGCAGTGACCCGCCGAGTGGCGGTTTCACTGCGAACACAAAGGCGGCTCGCAGTGTGCTCGCGAGGACCGTGGACGAGCCGTACCCACTTGCAGGTTGATACCGTATCTGATACGTTACGTGCTACACTGCTAAGTGAGTACCCAGCTATAGACATGCTACTAGGTAAGTAGAAACCTAATTATATTCTTTTGTAATTTTAAGTTAGTACCTAGATGATGTAGATTGAGGTTATCTGTAGAGCCTAATTAATAAGTTAAAATAAGTAATGTTCATAATGTAAACTGAGATGTATGTATTGTTATAATTTTAGCAAATACATAAGCAATATCACATGCAATAAAATATTAGATACTTTATTGCCTTTATTTCTTTAACTAATATTTTTTAACTTTAATATTTCACGACGTAGTAGGTAATCACGTGTATCATAATGAAATGTATGTAGTGAATAATTATGGTGTGTCAAAGACATTATAATATAACAAAAAACATTGTACTTCATAAAATAAAAAAAAATAACACGTAACAAGAAACAACATAGATATTGTTAGGAGTTGGTAGTGCAATGTGCTCTCGGATAGTGGATATCGCAGTCAGCTCCACCGAGCCCCAGGGTCGCAGCTCGAAGGGCACCTAGTGCTCCACCGCGGGTCCATGCTACTCCCGCACTGTGGGGTAACGAAAATAGCAACGATTCAAAAATGAGCTTTTTTTAGACTCTGTGTATTTTTCAAAATAGCTACCTAATCAATTCGCAGAAAATAAGCAGGGACATATAAGGGATATGCAGGACATACGCTCTGAATATCTTAAGTTGATGTGGATAAAACCGTAAATAATTAATTGTAACGAACGAAATTATTCTTTCAAAAAACATCACTTCTAGGTTACTTTTTTTTTTAAAGCGATCAACAAAACGAACAGCCGTGTTGCCGAGTGTTCGAATACTTACTGCCAAACTGGTAACCAGTACCAATTGCTATCACGTAGATCCCGAGCCTTCTTATTCCCCACACATAAGGCTCGGTACAGACAAGGAGTGGAGCGCGGCCGCAGTGCCAACAGTGCGTAACGAGCCATCTTGTTCACTGAAGGAATGGTAGTACTCTCGTGTGTCTCTCGCTTAACCCGAAATACGTCATCCACGTTAACCGTATCACCGCTGTTGTCCACCATTTGCATTACTTGAGGTTGTTGTGGATTCTGAAAGTAATGTTCACCTTTTTCATTTTATTACACAAAATACTTAGTCGGAATAAGTGACTGGACCTACGACAATTATTGCTTTTAGTTAGAATAAAATTCCCTTCCATATAACTAAACTTTATATATGTATAGCTTCCAGAATACAGAACGACACTCACCATGGTGATACACATGAGTACTTGCAGAATAAACATGCCGAAAGATAAGAAAGCGATCCCCGTAAGCGATATGTCGAACAGATCAGCTAAACCAAGACTGTGACTGTCGTGTTCTGCATATTCTTCAACCACATGGGTTTGTTGAACTGCCGCTGGGTGATGGTATAGTGGCGGTGGAGGAGGAGGCATGGAATACTCGTAACCGCCACCTGAAAATGTTGATTTGATAACCACATGAGAAGTACATACTTGTTGTAGGACAAGGTGGTAGTGAGATAATGCAGATAATTCAATTTCTAAAATCGAACTTAGGTAGGTATTGCAATTGAGATCCCAATTTTTTTAAGTGGGATTCACTCCGTACTTACAAAGTGTGCTAACTAATGAGAACTACCAGAGGGCTTTCTATTTATCAATATAGTTTCTGTGTGTTCAAAAGAGTTCTTTGTATTCCATAATTCAGCTTTCTTCTTCATCCTTCTTATGTCTACGTGTAATGTCTATGTGCAAAAATAGCGCTAATGTATTGTGCAGTTCATATGTTGCGTTACTTGTCTCCATTTCATTACCCTTACTATACTTAGCAAGATCCGGCGGTGGTACATCGGGAGCTCCATAGCCTGTGAACTCCTTGCCTCCCTCATACACTTCGTAGCCTTCTCTTGTTTGAAGCGTTGGTACTTGAGGCGCCGACGGGGCTGCTGAAGCCCCTGCTAGTGAAACGTTGCTGTTGCCAGTATTTGCGGCAATATTGGCTACGTTGTGGACATCGTTAAGTGCTGCCACCCTATAATTAAATATGTACTTTAAACAGTGCACATCTACATAGTTACATCTAAGTCTCTGTACTGTAAATAGTATGCAGAATACATGCTACAAAACAGACTTCACGTTGTAAGTAATTTACGAATGAGAAGTTGTCAGATTTCGGCAGCTAAGGTAAGCAGTTAATTAAAGCCAACGTTCGCGCAGCAAAGCGACGTTTCAAGGCTTTTTAAAGAAAGTAACCCGGTAAATCAAGAACCTATTTTCCCTGTTTGAAGAAATGTGGTTAATCTTACTTGGCAAGCCACTCTTGGTAGTTAGCGGAGCCAACGTCAAACATCACATTATTCCTCAAATCTTGTCTCCGCATAAGCATGTTATCTTTAACTTCGGTGAATGGCCTTCCGATCCTATTTTGCAGAACACTTTTACCCATTTCTTCCAAAATTTGATCGGCTATGTAGTTGCGACAATGAAATTCGTTCATCATTTTTCTGTAAGCAATATATTTCTTACTATTAAAAGGGTAGTTAGAGGACCATTGTTAATTATAATGAAAAAAATATACTTAATTCGATATGGTTAAGCAGTAACATCATCTGCCTAGCCTTTTATATTGAGCTCATACAACGACTAAAATAGGTCCCGAGGATAATGAAATCCACTTCTATCAAATAATATATTTACTTTCAACACCATAATTATTTTGAGTAAGGTTAAGTGTCTTAATTGCTGGATTCATCTTGTAATTAGGAGTAACAAAGAGATATATTCTCTTTTTTTGATACATTTGGATAAGCAACTACTTAAATCTTATCTCGACTCGGCTCTCTAAGAAATCCCCAAATAGCAACTATATACCTATTCTACTTTAGTGATAAACATATTAAAGACAAAAAAAAACATCATCAGATACCTGTGAAAAGCGAGTGTCGACAGTGCCGCATCAATAGATCCATTAACTGACTGCTCTACAGGTTTGCTAAGCGTATTATTAACTCGTTGAACATCTTCTGTTTCACCATCCACCATAAAGAACGTTGGCATCAGATCAGAACGAAGTATATCATTCACATTTAATTCACTTTCAAACATTTTACAAGACACGATCATCAAATATTGGAAAAGAACTGTGAGTATTCTGTACATTTTGTACCTAAGAGCAAATGTCGTGTGCTTCTAGGCTTACAGTAGAACAACAAATGGCACACCACACAATGAGTATCTTGGACAAATATATTATTCGAGTTATAAAGCGGAAAATGGTCCGCAGATAAGCGTTGAAATTAAGATAATCGTAAATGTTTATAACGGTAAGTAAATGTGATCTTGAAACAAGTTGGCTGTTCGTTCATAGCTAAAGAAATTAAGGTAATTGGAAACGCTTTATCATTATCACGATGTTATGTATGTGACTAAGCAGCTAGGTACCTAAGTAAGTAGATTGGATGTGCGAGAAATTATTAGATTCAGTGCCTAATCGCAAACGTCTCAACCATACCTCACAGGTAGGTATGAAAGGTATAGAATCTATTATAAAGCACCCCTACCCGACCCCCGTGGCTCTTTAATACCCCCTTGGGGGTAAAAGATCCATTGTTGTATTACAAATGTTCGGATGTCATATCGAAGACGTTTGACGTGAGAACAAACCATATTGCACCCGCACCATTAAAAAGCTTTTTATCTGCGGCGGGTAAACAGATTTTGCGAGGGTGTCGGATTAGATATTATGTGGCTTAGTTTATTCTGCTACTGATATTAAAGGGTACCTAATGGTTTTATTAACATTTCGTAACTTACTACTGTAGTTACTACGTAAGTAGGTACTACAAACATGAGAAACCATCTGTCGTTACCTTCTTCCTTAGCAAAGAACTAGATTAACTCAAATAAAAGGTAACGCATAAATATTGAAACCAACTTACAAAACACAGCAAAGCGTAGGTAGGTACGTAGTTTAAAAAATTCGTTATAGTGAGTGATCTACCATGGTCCGCGATCAGGCATCGGGGGTAATTACACTTATACTCGGGAAGAGATATTCTGGAAGTATGAGTGTGTCAAGCTGGCTGTAAATTGATGTACTGATAACTAAAAATACTTAATCTCAAATATCCAGGGCGTCAGATCAGAAAATAAAATATGTAGGTATCTTCATATCACTAAAAAGTTAAATAGTAATATAGGTACCTACTAATTACATAAACATAAAGACTCTGAAAAAAATATTTTACAAAGATCATTATCCTAATATATAACCCGGTTTATATTTGGATAATGATCTTTGTAACATATTTTTTTTAATGTTTAGATATTGGCAGTAGGTACCAGTGGCGAGGCGTCCTTATAAGCCGATTCCCATCGGCTTCCCTTTCGAATTTCAAGAAAGAAGCATAGGTATAAGTTATAATATAGGTATAGGTATAATTAATATAATCATTTAAACCACACAATTTAAATATGTAGGTATAACAAAACGCCTACCACCGTAAAAAAATTGTCTATAAATTACTTGAAACATTTTGCTCCTACTAAATAAGCCGCGGCTTCCGCCTCCATACAAAACTACGCTTGCGTGACGTCATCCACGCCGCGCCGCGCGATGTTCGCAAAATAAGGGCGAGCGGTAAGCCGGCTCACGGAGCGGCTTCCACCAATCAAAACTCGCGAGTGAACGAGAAAGAACGCGTCAAGAGTAGAGTAGCTATATCTGTCTACGCGCGAGTGACAGCGCTTTCTCAAATATGTAAACAAACAAATCAGACAAATTCACTCTCATTGTTCTTATTTTGTTTTAGATAATACCATTAACAATTTGTTCTTTGTATTACTTAATTGAATTTATTAGTGTGTGTATCATTTGGAAATAACATAGTTCGTGTGTGTTTTAGTTACATTATGTCAACATAGATGGCGTTGTGCATTTTTATGCATATCCTGAATCGCGGTGTTAAGATTCTCCGCGATTTAATGACCCTAGTTGGGAATTTATTTATTTTTATAAATTCACCAAGTATATAATTTTGATTATTTTTCCGACCCAAATATCGACCAATAGAATTGCACCATTCGACGTCACGTGGTACAACCTACATGGTATTATACTGAAAAATTTTCAGTGAAAATTTTTTGAATATTTTCTCTGGTCGTTGCTACGTCAAACTGACAGGTTGTGGCCGACATTTGGGACGGAAAAATAATCTCCCGAATACCACACGAGCTTCATAATTATCTGGCATTTCCCTCAAGGTTCCCTGCAAACAAATAAAGTCGTCAAGTTTTTCAGGAAAAATCACTCGCGCTTCGCGCTCGTTATTTTTTAACCTGAAAAACTTGACTCCTTCATTTGTTTGCAACGAACCTATCGGAAAATACCCGATAATTTTGAAGCTCTTGTGGTATTATAAGTGATAATTTTGATTAAATAGTTGGCAGTATCATTACTCCCTACTAATTCCCGCGATCGCACTGTGTGACCTGGTACTCAGTACAAGTACAGTACTACAGTGTGTGTGCCTAGTGAAAATAGAGATATCTATGTTGAAATGATGTATTTTGATACGTAGACAGTTGGCATCAGGTTTCTTTTGAATTTACCTATAGCATTTATCGCATTAGACTGTTTTCCGATCCGACAGATTGTTTACTTTAGGAAGGAACTTATTTTTCAAGGTTAAGTTTTGAGAATAAAAACGTGTTATAAAAAACTTTTTTACAAAAAAATTAAACCGACTTCCCAAAACACTAAAAAGCAAAAAAAAAAACTGTCTAATGGATGTTACTAAGTTAATTTTGCCACCGACTTCTAGGCCGATGCACCTAAAAATAGTTTTTTTTTTTTGCTTTTTAGTGTTTTGGGAAGTCGGTTTAATTTTTTTGTAAAAAAGTTTTTTATTTAAAGCTTTTCAGTGATACGAATAGTTGTCACTATCCATACAAGTGAGAAGTTCTCATCAATACAAAGAATATACGTCCAAATACGAGGTATTTTACATATTCAGTTGTCGAGTTCCCTCGACTTACTTTCTCTGGTCTCCATCATCAGGTCAGCTCCAAACCTTCACTGTTGCAAAGGTCTTGTCAATACAAATAATTTAAGCCCAAACACGAGGTAGTTTACATATTCAGTTGTCGAGTTCCCTCGACCCTCTCTGGTTTCCATCATCAGATCAGCTCCAAATCTTCACAGTTGAATAGTGCTTTTAGGCGTACACCTGAGTGTCAAGTTTGTACCCTATGTATGCCTACAACTTTCGAAGGTTGCCCTCGATTTCTCAGGGTTTCCATCATCAGATCCTGACCTGATGACTATGGGACCAACTGGCAGCTATTCCGAGTCGAACAAAAAAAGAATCACGTAAATCGGTCTATAAACCTCGGAGTAATCGATGTACATACATAGAAAAAAAAAAAAAAAAAAACATACCGGCCGAATTGATAACCTCCTCCTTTTTGGGAAGTCGGTTAAAAACTCGGGCACGCCGCTCGGGTGAATTACCTACCAATATTACGTCTATATTAAAATTACTAACGTCCTGACGGATAAATACCTACGATTTAATATCAATGGCTAACAGGCCGTTGTAAATTAAATACTTAAAATGTATTGTTTCTAGTGCCAAGTTTTCTCAGATTCTAGTAGTTAATATACCTAACTAAAGATAATAAAGTTTTATAGATATTAATAATCTGCCGAATTCCTCGAGAAAACATGTTCAAACTATCAGTCTCTCAGTCAGTGCTAAAAGGTGGACTGAGAAATTACCTCCATTACCTCTCCCCCCCCCATCCCTGAGTACTCCCCCCTCCCCCCCAGTTTTTTTTTTTGCTGCGGCTTCCCTATTTCATTAAACCACCCTTCGCCACTGGTAGGTACAAAAATTGTATGCAAATGGATCATGCCAACGGAACTCCTCATTCATTTGCAACGTGTCCCATCCTGCATTTAGTAGGTGCCTAGGATATGAAGTAATCTGAAGTAACCAATGTACTCAATGCATGGGAGGTGGTATTCAAGTTTTTTTTTTTGCACCATCAAAGATCTATGATAATTTTTGGTATATGGTATGGTAACCATTTCGTTGCTTGCTTCTTTTCGCATTTTTAAATACCTACACATTTTCTAACAAAACCAAATCATCGTCCGATGAGCCCGACATTTCGCTTGGCCTGCTTCAACCTGCTTCCTTTGTGTGAAACGAATCAGCGCTGACAAGCGCCGGTAAGCGCTTATAAGTTTCCAGCTTTTTCCAGCTTTCTTTCTGTACACCAGTGATAGAGATGGGTAACTCAGGAGTGATAGATAAAAAAGATATGTATCTTTCCGTTCTTATCACTCACTCTTTGTATCAGTTCAAATCCGAATGTATCAGTGTATCTTTAACAACTCATTCAATCCGTCGTCCGTTTGTATCTGTGTTTCACTCGCACACACAGCGTTGAGCGGCTGGCGTCACGGTTTCTCATCGGAAAGTCCAGACATCTCTTTCGCACTTCCCTACTTAGAATATTCTGTCTCACTTTCTCGATACCGAGAATAAGTGTTTGACCATTATTTTTATTTATTTATTCGATTTATACGGCTTTAACAGCCAATTACATAAATCGTAAACTTAAATTCAAAATGAAAAATATAAACTTAAAAATAAAAAAAAATAAACTTAAAAATATTATAAACTGTTATACGAATCTATCTATCCTAAACGAATCTATCACTCTTAGTTCGTACTGATTTAGTGATACATTGGATTGAATTGAACGAAGCGAGTCACTCTGAGCAACAGTAAAATGTCACTCGCGGATTCGAAAGGATATAGAGATACAAAAGAGTGATACATATCCCAGTGATCAAAAGATACATATCAATCTTTTCTTTTCAATGATACGTTTTTCCCAAGAAAAAAAAGTCGTGGTGGCCTAGTGGGCAAAGAACCAACCTCTCGAGTATGAGGGCGCGGGTTCGATTCCAGGTCAGGCAAGTACCAATGCAACTTTTCTAAGTTTGTATGTACTTTCTAAGTATATCTTAGACGCCAATGACTGTGTTTCGGATGGCACGTTAAACTGTAGGTCCCGGCTGTCATTGAACATCCTTGGCAGTCGTTACGGGTAGTCAGAAGCCAGTAAGTCTGACACCAGTCTAACCAAGGGGTATTGGGTTGCCCGGGTAACTGGGTTGAGGGGGTCAGATAGGGCAGTCGCTCCTTGTAAAGCACTGGGCCCCGATTCTCCTAATTTTACTTAAGCAACATTCGATTGACGTTCGACTCGATTCGACTGAGATCCGATCCCGACTCGATTACGATTGAAGCGTATGTGGCATTCCGCTATTTTTTCTTTGAAATAAACGTTTTTATCCTTTTCTGTCATTCAATAATGAATCATTTTGTCTGCAAATGATTTACGATTGCAAAATGATTGTACAGCAAACTACCGTATAGACCAAAATTACCAAAATAGCAGACCAATCGTACGCCAATCAAATGTCAATCGAATACGATTGGTCTTTTATTAGTAGCAGAATGCCCGATATGGTTAAAACTGCTATTGCGATTAGATTTCTATTCGATTTTGACATTATTAACTTAGGAGAATCGGGCCCCTGGTACTCAGCTACATCCGGTTAGACTGGAAGCCGACCCCAACGTAGTTTGGGAAAAAGGCTCGGAGGATGAGGATACGTTTTTCCCATGTCTACACTGTACACGGTCTGAGGCTTCAGGCCGACCAGTCAGCCGGTCGGACTCATCGGACGATGATTTATGAAGCTATACGTCCCATTAATAGAGAAAGGAAACATTTCGGAGAGTACCATCATTTATTCCTACTAATCCCTACTAATATTATAAATGCGGAAGTAACTCTGTCTGTCTATCTGTCTGCTTGTTACGCTTTCACGTCGAAACCACTGAACTGATTTTAATAATATTTGGTACAGAGATAGAGTTGACCTTGAGACAGAACATAGGATAGTTTTTATCTCGGATTTTTGAAGAATTCTCTTGGAAACGCGGTATTACCGAACACTTCGCGGGCGAAGCCGCGGGCGGAAGCTAGTTTGTAATGATGACGAAAGATTTTTAAATATACAAGAATGACTCAAGAAACATTTGATCACATTTTTGATTTAGTGAAAAACCATACAATGAAAAATTGGTGTAATTGGCATAAACAACCAATCCTTCCAGAAGAAAGCCTTGTTGTCACCATTCGGTAAGTATAAGACAAATATCGCTTATTTATTCAAAGATCATCATCATCCTCCTAGCCTTTTTCCCAACCATGTTGGGGTCGGCTTCCAGTCTAAACGAATTCAGCTGAGTACCAGGGGCCCGATTCTCCTTGTCAAAATCGAATAGAAATTGAATCGCAATATGATCGCAATAGCAGTTTTAACCTTATCGCGCATTCTGCTACTAATATAAGACCAATCGTATTCCAACGACATTCGATTGGTTTGCGATTGGTCTGCTATTTTGGTGATTTTGGTCTATACGGTAGTTTGCTGTACAATCATTTTGCAATCGTAAATCATTTGCAGACAAAATGATTTATTATTGAATGTCAGAAAAGGATAAAAACGTTTATTTCAAAGAAAACATTGCGGAATGCCACATACCCTTCAATCGTAATCGAGTCGGGATTGGATCTCAGTCGAACCGAGTCGAACGTGAATCGTATGACGCTTAAGTAAAATTAGGAGAATCGGGCCCCAGTGCTTTACAAGAAGCGACTGCCTATCTGACCTCTTCAATCCAGTTACCCGGGCAACCCGGTACCCCTTGGTTAGACTGGTGTCAGACTTACTGGCTTCTGACTACCCGTAACGCCAACTGCCAAGGATGTTCAATGACAGCCGGGACCTAGAGTTTAACGTGCCATCCGAAGCACAGCCAATGGTGTCTAAAATATACTTAGAAAGTACATACAAACATAGAAAAGTTGCATTGGTACTTACCTGAACTGGGATCGAACCCGCGCCCTCATACTTGAGAGATTGGTTCTTTACCCACTAGGCCACCACGACTTTTTTAAAATTTATTCAAAGATAAAGATAATAATATATTAGGTTGATTTATAAAAATATTAATTATTACCTACTTATTAATTTTAAATGGCAGCGCCCAGTGCTCACCTGCGCGTTTTGAAGCTTGTCGGTACTTGTCGGCGCCGGTCAGCGCTTATCGGCGCAGATTCATATATAATACTAGCTGTTGCCCGCAACTTCGTCTGCGTAGGCAATATAGAATAGTCAAAATACTACTTATCCCGTAGGTGCATTCTTTCACGTGACAGTATAATTAGGATTAGCACTTAGCAGTCGCATAGATTCATTGATCAAGGTTGTGTTGTGGATGTGACCATTTATCTAAACAAAAGAAGTAAAGTTTGTGACGTTGTGAATATCTCTGGATCTAGTCAGCCAATTTGGAAAATTATTACGTATGGTGCGTAAGTAATTTTCACAGGAAACAGTTATAATCTATGTCTATATGCTTTGAGTCTGACAAAGCTGTCATTTTTACATTTTCTGCAGATGCTGCGATTAATCAGAAGCCAGAAAGTCTGTCAGTTTCACCATGGATATCGTCTTGTGTAGTGAAACTGGATTGAAGATAGGTAGATAGGTAGTCGCTCCAAGCAAAATATTGGTACTCAAACAGATTCGGTGACTGGAAGGCAACACCAACATAGTTGGGGAATAGCTGGATGGATGATAAAATGAGTCATCATCATCAGCAGGCGCATAGGGTAGGATAGTTTCACTACTGGGGAGAAACACTTGTATGACGGGGATTTTTTGTGCACTTACTCACTATGGTAAGGCTGACCCCACATTAGGCGTGCGCGATCCTCGGGCGTGTGAGTAGCGCGGGCGTCGCGAGCACGCTGTATGAACGTCGCGTTTTGCTGCCCTGCGGCATGTGTGAAGAGTGCAAGCGACGCGCTCGCGGCGAGCACGCGGCGCTCGGGTTATGTTCTTACCCCTTCGCCCGCTATCCCCGCCGCCCGCTAAACGCCTTAGCAGTTAAACGTCAAGGAGAGCTGCGCGTGCAGCAAAACGCGACGCACGCGCGGCGCCCGCGCTACTCACACGCCCGAGGATCGCGCACGCCTAATGTGGGGGAGGCCTAAGCCAGGACTCCACCGAAATGTTTGCATTAGTTTACGAATAGGCAAAATGTACGTATCTGTGAGAGTCCACTTCATGTGTTCGTACTTGAAACCTGCAGTTTTGGCAAGATTTTCAAAATGTACGCTTGCAATTTGTCATTTCTTGGTGGAGCCAGCAAATCGAAAGTAACATAAGTGTTGTATACTGTGCGTCACTACCGCACACCGGGAAAATTTCGCTCTTGCGGAGGACGTTTATATACCATATTTTGTGTCACACAGGACGACAGTAAGTATCCACCGAAACACTTTCAAAGATCTGATGAACGAACAAATCAGACCTGCCTTGGTCACCTGGGGCCAATCAGAGCTCTACGAAGCGATCATATGCTTTGGCTCCTACTGTTATAGTGGTTTCTGAAAATTTATTCACCTCATTCAACGATGAATGTAATTCTGATGGTACTATTAAGAACACTTGCTTAGCGCAGAAGCTGACGTTGGCAGGTCGACTCTTTTGACTTCTCGAATAGGATACCATTGGTTTTTGTGCAATGCACACCTGCAATGCATGCTGGATTAGGATATGATACAGATGGATAGGATTTGCAACAGAAAACAATTCTGTCTTTGTGATTGAATTACATCAGACGTAGTTTTATATAAAAGGTGTTTTTTTAGACTTGGCTCGGGTCTTACTGAGACTGTTCGTAATCGTGACCAGTGTATTTGCGATCAGAAGTTGAAAGTAAGCATGTCTCTGGTATGCGACGCGCAATTTGTACGTTTTCAGACGCATAAAGCATTTTACGTGTGTATGGTATTAAATCGAGAAAGCTCCCATTTCGTATCTGCACTTTGTATCTGGGTTTGTTCTTAAAGCTACAGAATCCTACATTACCTACCTACCTCACGCTTAGCAGCGCTTGCGAGAGACAGATCCTCCTTTCTTCTAGGATTAAGTTTACATATTTTGCATCAGAAAAATAATTAAGGTCTACTTAATACTACTCACTCAAAGTAATTTGTTTTAAGGCCACCACATTAGTGGAAGATAAGCTAAACTATGTTTATGAAAAAATCCTGATATGAACTCCATCTGTAACTTTAAATGATAATTAATTGTTATTCTAAAGTCATCATTTTTGACATAATGTTCAGAAAATAATTTAGATGTCACCGTTTTAAATTTGGCTGAGAACTATTAATTTTCCTTTCATCAAGGTAATAATTATAATTGGATTTTGATGTGGCACGGCAAACTGACAAACACTATTGAAATGTCTATCGAAAAATTACACTACGTGTTAAAATATGGTGAATTACGGAAAATACACAACTCCATCTGTTGGAATAATAATCCTCTATAAAGAATGTATGGTAATTTATTGTCATTTACCACCTCGCTCCTTTGACAAATTTCATGTATTTTATTTAACACAGATTACCACAGATTGGAGCTACTTTAACCTTGGCTAAACGAAATTTTCATTTTTTTTTTTCTTCCGAAGTTACTTATGAAGGTGTGATTTTCTGTGTAAAGGTTAATAATAGGCCGATCAACTAATATAAGTACAACATTCAAATGTACAGTTTTGACAAACAGGTTGCGTGTCGTAATATTTTACATCTTGAATTCACAAAATTAATCATATCTTTTGATAGAGTGAATCGATTTCGATGAAACAAAAACTAAGTAATACCCCAAGTTACGTAGAATTTTTGTATATAAGCATTGTCTGCATTGAATTCGTAGATTTTACGTGAATCCCGAACAAACAAACAGATAAACAGACAGACAGACAAACAGACAAACAGACAAACAGACAAAAATGACAAAAATGATGGAAATGGGTTCTGTTAGTTATCCTTTAACATGCTGGCTATTTTTTTTGTCAATTTCTTCAATGTACAAAAATTACTTTTCTACAGATTTATTATATGTATAGATTTTCCTGCGCGGGATACCAGCAGCGTTGTCAAGCGCCGATAAGCGCTTATAAGTTTCCAGGGGCCCGATTCTCCTAACTTAATATTGTTAAAATCGAATAGAAATTGAATCGCAATATGATCGCAATAGCAGTTTTAACCATATCGGGCATTCTGCTACTAATATAAGACCAATCGTATTCCAATGACATTCGATTGGTTTGCGATTGGTCTGCTGCTTGGTCTGATCGTACCTAAATCATTTGCAGACAAAATGATTCATTATTGAATGACAGAAAAGGATAAAAACGTTTATTTCAAAGAAAAAATAGCGGACTGCCACATACGCTTCAATCGTAATTGAGTCGGGATTGGATCTCAGTCGAACCTAATCGAACTTGAATCGTAATGTCGCTTAAGTAAAATTAGGAGAATCGGGCCCCAGCTTTCTGTATACGGCCTGACGATGTGATGCGGTGTGACAAGAAGACAAAACAGACTGACATGACATGACTGAATAAAAAAAATACGGTAGGTCTGTGGCAATTATGAATTCTTTAAAATTCAATTCAAAAATAATTCTCAACTCCTTAGTTATGCAATTTGTATAAAAAATAATAAGGCTGTTACTTTCTATCTTGTGTTTTATGACCATCAATGCACCTAATCTTTTTTTCAAAATGAATAAATTTTGCTTTTTGAATGACCTGGCTGAATGAATTGCCATGACATTTGCCTAAAACAACAGTAGTTTATCGAAACTGTTTGAAATTGTTTCGCATGGTTTCGCATCACTAATACAACTGTCAGTTGAAACGTCATAACAAGGGTTATCATTCGGTGTGCGAACTTTTAATTTATGTTAGTTTATTTTTTAATAAAAACTAACCAGCCTCAAAACTCAGATTGTTCTTTCCAATTCAAAAATGATGAACGACGAGGATTTTGTGACCTGTCCTTATAACAAATGCCATCGTGTACTCAAGTCTCGTATCCAGCACCATCTTATTAAATGCGAAAAAAATGGGCCAAAGCTTCAAATATGCCCATTTAATGCTACTCATCGGTATCCAGACTATTTGATCAAACAACATTGCCTTAATTGCCCAAGCAGACTGCCGAAGCCTGATCATTCGAAACCGCAATCTCTTAGTGCTGGAGCTCGTACTACGCCCAGACCTTTACTAGAGACGGAATATTCGCCAGAAAACGATCCGGAATTCGAATATTGGGATTAATAGATCTGACTGCCGCAGGATGTATGTAGAATGAAAGTTGGTAGCTGGCGTTAATATATCAGTGCTGGCTCAAATTGGGCACCTTGGTGAAGTGTCCAACTCATTGTTATTTGATGTTACACTGCTAGATGTTATTTGAACATGTTTGGCAGTTTTTCAGGTAGTCAGAAGCCAGTAAGTCTGACAACCGATCTTACCTAAGGGTATTGGGCTGTCTATGTAACCGAGTTGAGGAGGTCAGATAAGCAGTATCTCCTTGAAAAACACTGGTACTCAGCTGTAACCGGTTAGACTGGAAGCCAACCCCAACATAGTTGGGTAAAGGCTAGGTACATGATGAGCTATAGATATTTGTTTGAATGGGCTTCATTATGCACTGGTGAACAAGCGCCTTCTAACAGCTTTCAGTTCTATATGACTTAAGTTACAATATCAATATTTCTTTTTCAATTATTATTTAGTTCTAAGTTGATATTCCATAGTTAAGATCCCAAATATGCTATTTGCCTGAATGGGCTTCAATATGCACTGCTGTTACCAGCTTTTTCTACATGACTTTAGTTAAGTTACAATATCAATGTGCTTTTTCAATTATTATTTAGTTTTAAGTTGATAGTTATAATTCCAAATATGCTATTTGCCTGAATGGACTTCAATATTCACTGGTGGATAGGCAACTGCTACCAGCTTTCTCTATATGACTTAAGTTACAATATCAATATGAGCCTTTTTCAGTTATTATTTAGTTCTTAGTTGATAGTTAAGATTCCAAATATTTTTGTACAATGCTAATTGCAGTCTCGGGTGATATTAGAGATGGCATGAAAACTGTGTTTTAGAGAAAAAATTTCTTCCGTAATTCTCTTCAGGTTCCTAAGTAAGAAGTAGAATTTAGGTTTTATGTAAGGAGTCTTTTATATTTAAAAGAAACAAAGATACAAGCTTATATCTTTATTAAGCTATTCAACAAAAAATTACTGTTCCCTGACTGCTTCAAGGGGTTATAAATTACCATTCAAAATGCAGCAACATCTTATTGATTGATCTGTAAGTTCTTATAATTCTATTTCAGTCCAAAATATTGTGCCATTGTATAACTTAAATAGGACTAGACAGTAGAAAACTCCACAAAATGATTGTGATTTGTATTTAATGTTATTTTAAAAATAACATTGTAAATTAGGCTAATTGAAACTTGTTGAAACTAATATTAAAGGTTTTTCTACCAATTTAGTGTTTTTTTATAGCAACAATAATTACTCATTTGGCAACACCATACCAGGAAATTCCCGCCTTTTTACATTAAATTTCACACAAACTCGTATTTTCTTCCATTAACTGTGGATTCCATCCAATCGTGATGGCCTAGTGGCAAAGAACCCAAGAAGCAAAATTTTGTTTTAAATGTCATGGTAAAACCGCTGACGGTAATTGGTTTTAAAAAAAACGGCCAAGAGCGTGTTGGACCACACTGCAAAATCTAAGGTAAAAAATCATGTAACCGAAGTTGAAAAAATTGCAAATACGGTTAAATTACAAACTTAGTTCATATTTTTCAAACACCTCTAACTTTGGACCCTCGAAGTTAGAGGGGGTGAAGGATACATTGTTTTCACGGAGTGACCACTGGACCAACGAGGTAGTAATCATCTCCGGTATGTTTGCCGACGGTAGTCGTCCCGAATGTCTTTCAAGACCCCAAGTATGCCCTCCACTGCTTCGACTAGTCTGGTCTCCACCTGGATGCGCCTCAACTCCATGTCAAAGGCCCAACGTGGTATTGACCCCTCTCTGGGATCTGAAAAAATAATAAATGTGACTATTTTTCTTTTTGGTTTAAGTACATACATATATGTATAATAGTAGTAGGAAGCTTTATCAAAATTTTTGTTATTGAAATATTATGTTCGTTGACGCTAGTTTGGGGCTCGACGATGAGGACCATCTCTTTCAGCATTCCCTAAAAAATATACTTTTTACAATGATTTAACTATAGGATAATACATCTTAATTACATATAATACAAACAAACTTAATTCTTACTTGTTTAACGCATGGCCTAGTGAAAATAAAATATAAAGCTGTTTTTAATTTAATAATTAAGAAATACTCACTATCAGCAGCCTCACTGGATAGTGTGGGCTCCACCTCCTGTGCAGCAGGTTTTTGCTCCACAGCCTGTGCAGCAGGCATCTGCTCCACAGGCTGCGTCTCCTCTGCATCAGACAGGAGACAGTCATCAAGCCATTCAACCTTCATTGCCTGCTCATTATAGGCAGAGGATGACGGCTTAGGAGAGGCTGGAGACTGTGAGGTATTTGTAGGCATTCCTGACGTTGATGGCTGGGAGCTGAGTGGGTCACCAAGTGACAATATCTGTAGAAAAACGATTCAATTCAATATTTGTGAAGAACGCACATATCCTGACAAATAAAATATATGAAATTAAACTAACGTCTTTTGGCAAACGCACACCAGGCAATCCCTCAACCACAACAGGGCCTAACAAAGCCAGCACCTTTTTCTCTATATAATTAAGAGGAACCAGCTTGTTAGGCCCACCACCAGTTCGAGATGCACTCCTGCGTGAGTCTGCTGCCTTACTCTTGGTTTTCGCCTTGTATTCAATCCAGTACTGACAAAAAAACAGTTACCAGTTAATTACACATGCAACCAATGATATATTGTTTTAGTGACAAAATCATGTTGGGACACCTTTGCACACACAAGGTTGGATAAGCCCCATGGTAATTATTAATTAACTTGTGTTATGGTTGCTAAGACAACTGATAAACTAAATACAGTCGATGTCGACCGAACCGGGAATCGAACCCGGAACCTCAGGTACGGCAGTCCGGCATGTTGACCATTGCGCCACCGAGGTCGTCAAGAACTTAGAAAAATAAAAATAAGTTGATAATGAGCTGATATTATTAAGTTTTACAGATGCAAAGCAAGTTTCCAAAATAAAAAGGAAGTGGAAAATGTGTGTTATGAGACATGCCAACATACAAACTTGCTAAAATGCTGCTTTTAAATTAAAGAAGTAAACGTACCCTGCGCCATTGATCCGACGTTTTGCGCGCCCCACCGAGGATACAGTTAAGTGACGCTGAGATTGACCGCCATGCTTCTCGAGTCTCGCGCACTCCCCGAGGACCTGGCGGAGGCCGGCCCAACGCTATGTTGCGATGGGAATGGACGAACTCAAGAAGCAGCTCCATTTGTGTCAGGGTCACTTTTCTGCGAGGTGCCATGGTGATCCTAAATAATAATAAAATTCTGTATTAATTTTTGTTTTACACGCAAAACATAGGAATCTCAGATCAAAGTTTGATCTGAGATAGGAATGTAGGTACATATAAAAATATTAGGTCAGTGGGTCGTCTGTTAAATTCACAATAACTACAATACTCACTTAAAATATTATCAGTTAAACTATTGATCAACTTTAGACACCAAGTTCACACACACTAAAAAACTTATACTGAATTTTACCGCCACATCTAACCAGTAACCACAGATGTTTTTTAAATGTATAACATGCCGAAAATAAAGCGTTCTCTCAAACGTAGCAATATAATGCTAAAAACATAGATGTAATATAATAAACAAGATTGCGCACGCTCAAAATATATATTTACGAAAATGAACTCTTTTCCAACGCAATAAGGTACTAAATTTGTTGCATAATACACAGAGGCAAATCCGAGCCGAGAGGGATAGTTAGAACGGAGGCCGTTTGTCTCTTTCTAACACCTTGCCAGCATAAAAAAATGTTGTGATCAACAGTTTTGTCTTCCCAAAAAAACAATTGAATCATATATATTTTTATCTTATTTTAACAATTGTAAGTCAACAAATTAATAAAAATCGCATTAATTTATTATACGAATAAATTATTTATATAAATTATTATTCTTAAAACATAAAAAACATATTTTTTTTTATTTTTTTTTTCTAGCGGTAACCGTGAACATTCTTGGCGCGTAATCAGCATTTAAAATTTTGTTTATATTTTTTGTATTAAATCAATTTAAACTATTATATTATATAAATGGTGAAAAAGTGTTGCGTTTATACTTGTAAAAGTGAATCCTATGGTGGTTGCAATATATCGTTCCACAGGTTAGCTAATAATAACATTTTCGTAAACCAAACAACTAGGGTGCCCATGAATTCTTGTAATGAGTTAAAATATGGGTGATGGATTTTAAAACTGTTGTACGATTGTTATAGCTTCCCAAAAAATGAAGAAAGGCGACATAAATGGCTCAAGTCTATATATGAAGTAGAAATAGAAAAAAAACAGTCTTCACTTCGAATCTTCCTGCTTTTATACTGCTAATTCCCGCTAATTATTAAAAGCCTTTATAAGTATCTTAAGGTCACAAACAGCGTAAGTTAAAACTTCAATACCAATCTGCGGATAATAATCTTAGCAAATTCGGATTTGTCTCACATAGCTTAATCTCATAGTCACCCTATTAGAAAGGGACAGACAGCCTCCGTACTAACTGTTTCACTCGGCTCGTTTTTTGGGTTTACGTGCGCAGTCTTGTTTACTAATATTATGTCTATGGCTAAAAATGACTTTCCACCTTAGCAGTATAACAGTCGACAAAAAATTGAGTTGTCAAATGTACTGTGTAGGTACTGATAGTCATCGTAGTTTTCGCTTTAGCGACCGTGATGTGTGAAGTGTGGATGCCGTGTTTGTAGTTGGCTCACATAACAAATATTAGAACGAATACAGCGTAATCGCATAACAAATAACGCATAGCGAAGTGTGGTTCCGGTATGAAACGACTGCCACTGATATCCACTTCATGCGAAAGAGAATAGATATGATATTGTCGGTTGACATCAAAGTTCAGTTGACAACTGAAGCCAGTTGTCAACTGAGAATCGGAAAGTTAGCGAATAAGGCCGCTGAAATAATAGTTTTGCCTGATAAGTAATATATTATATTATAAGGCAAAACAAATGGTTACTATTATAGTAAACTAACAAGGCGTCTTAGGAGATTTTCAATTACGACATTTTATTCTCCATAGGAGGTTCTTACGAAAGCGGAAACATAAGGTAGCATATAAAGGAAGTATTTACACTTCATTATACAATCTTATGTACTGAGTATAAATAGGTGGGGACAAAAGAAAGTACCTGCTACAGCAGAGAAAGCTTATGAAAAAAATAAGCGTATAAGTAACGTTGTGGGCGGTGTGGGCTTAACCACAGACTCTTAAATCTTGGAAAGGCTAAAAAATATTTAGAGCATTGCCATTGAATATCATATTTTAATAATAATTGAAACTGAATTTATCGACAACTGAATATATTTTTGAAATTCGATTATCTTCAAACGGGTTAACTTTTGCCTAGTGTATCCCATGGTCAAATTTGTCCGTATTGACCTATACTATCACCTCATGAAAGGATGCGGTCTACTTACCAGTAACCCTGTATACATGCCTTTCTTCAGGAAAACAATAATTACTGTGTGGAAACCACTGACCTCTATATTTACCACTGGACCGGCTGTTCCGTACGTTTGACAGCAATTTTTTTGTGCCCATTTGAAGCGCCAATATCGTCTAAGCGAGTGTCTACAGAACTAATTTTGACGTTTAATTTCAAATGGTTGTGAGAGAAGTGTTTGTTCATTGGTTCTCTGTAAAATAATTTTAGTACCACGGACACTCGCTGCGTCTAACAGCGCCAAAATGGCGATTATCAAACGAGCACAAAAGCACGTTGACAACAGCCTGTCCAGTGGTAAATATAGAGGTCAGTGGTGGAAACCCTACTCTCCAAAAGTCTCGGTCTGTCTGTGCATGTTAGTATCTGTAACAATTCCAATTCCATGTGTTGTCTGTGGTTTCGTAAAAGACGAGAAAACTTGTCTTAAAATCGCTCTTTTTACATAAATCTCAGTATTTCTTTACTTTATATTACAATTCTGAAATGTGAAATCATATTATGGATTAAATATTGTCCATAAATTTGTACAAAATGGGCACTAACGGCAACGGCCGCCGCGGAGGGCCTGATGTTCGCCGCCCCATGGAAGAAGGGGATTGTGTTAACGATATGGAGAGCCCCGAGCTCGATTTCGTGTACGACGACTGTGACACTCAAGCCAACGAAATAGCCGAATTATACAGTTACACCGAGCATCCAGAATACCAGCTCAATGTTAAAGCGTTTGAAGACATCATGGAAGAGTTCAACTATCCACCAAGTTGGCAAAGATTAACAAATAAACAGCAGCGCACCGTAGTCATGAAGTTATTGGAGCACTTGGATGTTGCTGTGAGTGAGATACGTATGCGCGCTACTCGCTGTATACTGTATTTAGCGCAAGGCTGCTGGGCGGAGATGCAGTCTGATGCCGAGCAAGCACACTGGGCCCGTGTCAATGTCATGATGCTGTACGATATGGGGACGTTTTCTGCCTTTGTCGAATTATTGAACCTCGAAATTGTACGAAGCAGTTCTGCTATAGCTTCCAGGAAGCTTGCAGAATCTCTTGCTGACTCAACAAACTTACGAGTTATTCTATCAGTTCTGTATCTTATCACAGAATATATGAGAACAGAAAAAGACAATCCTGAAACTGAATACAAACATTTAGTTAAAAACTTTAAGGAAGAGCTGGGAGCACCGTTTGGAGAAGAACTACTACCAGTGAAGCTGTTGAGCATGGTGACACATCTGTGTGCTGGAACCACACCCCACTTTCCTATGAAAAAAGTGCTCCTTCTTCTATGGAAAGTTTTACTTGTTTATTTAGGAGGGTCAAAGGAACTTAAGGAACGCAAAGCTAGGCTTAGGGAGAAGTATGACCTGCCTCCTCTATCAGAAGATACTATTGAGATCATCAAAGGTATGAGAGCGAGTTCTCCACCTCCCAGTGCAGCTGATATGCTTGAGAATCAAAATCCTGGCCAAAGAAAACTATTGAAAGAAAATGAACGAGAAGGCAAAATTCGCAGACACCTATTTATGAAACAAACCTCACTAGATGAATCAGATGAGCAAATTTTTGTGGACAAAGAAGAAACAGGCAATGGCTCAGAAGATTATTCAATGGAATTTCAGTCTATCCCAAGTGAGGGTTCACAATCAGAAAATAATCCTAATTGCCCCTACTACATGTATTTCAAACAGTTTGACAGTCCACCTCCCCCACCTCCACTCCCTCGAAGTCTTCCATGGCAATCTAAAGTGCGCCAGAAAGATATTGACATGTTTCTTGATAATGTCAGAATCAAGTTTGTTGGGTATTCCCTTCCTGGAGATCGACAAACAACAGCAGGATTACCACAGCCCATACACGAAGGAATAGACATACTCAAAAAACACGTGTACACCAGTCTCTCAGAATTACAGGCAGAAAGAGAACTTGAGATAGCTCGAAGCCCACTCACAAGAGGAGAAAAAGAAGTTGAAGAAACTGAAGTGGAAGTCTTATATAAAGCTATGCTACCCAATTTACCACAGTACATGATTGCACTCTTAAAAATCCTTTTGGCAGCAGCACCCACATCTACTGCCAAAACTTATTCCATCAACATAATGGCTGACTTATTACCTGAAGAAATGCCCATGACTGTTCTCCAGTCCCTCAAGCTTGGCATTGATGTAAACAGACATAAAGAAATCATTGTTAAAGCAGTTACTGCAATATTATTACTGCTTTTGAAACATTTAAAATTAAATCATGTATATCAATTTGAGTTTATGGCACAGCATTTGGTTTATGCCAACTGTATGCCATTAGTGCTAAAATTCTTCAATCAAAATATTTTGTCATATGTTGGAGCTAAGAACACTATACCCATATTTGACTTCCCAGCTTGTGTGATTGGAGAACAACCAGAACTGACAAAGGAATGTCTGGATATTGGTGATTCAACTGTTCCATACTCATGGAGGAATGTATTCTCATGCATCAATCTATTAAGGATTTTGAATAAGTTAACTAAATGGAAGAATGCAAGAATAATGATGCTTGTTGTATTTAAAAGTGCACCTATCTTAAAACGTACATTGAAAGTAAGACATGCTTTGATGCAATTTTATGTATTAAAACTACTTAAAATGCAGACCAAGTATCTGGGCCGCCAGTGGAGAAAAACCAATATGAAAACAATCAGTGCAATATATTCTAAAGTAAGACACAGATTGAATGATGACTGGGCGTTTGGTAATGATGTTGATGCAAGACCATGGGATTTCCAAGACGAGGAGTGTGCCCTGCGAGTAAGCGTTGACCGCTTCAACAGCAGAAGATATGGCTCTGGTGGGGAGCAAGAAATTGATTTGACTCCACTTGAGACAGATATAAATAGTGTATTAGAAGCAAATATTGAACTTGATGAAGAATTCAAAGATAATTATGAATTATGGCTTGAACAAGAAGTTTATAACAATGAAATAAACTGGGATGTATTACTGACTGCATGAAATGTTATATTACTCATTAGATTTCATGTAAAACAACTTTATGTTTTTGTACAGATAGTTTATAATTTTTAAATATCTCTTATTCAGAAGCATGTTTTATTAAATAGAAAATTGCATAACTTTCTTAAAATGTTTTCTTATAAATCTGTCTTATTATTGTAGTTACTTAATTAAGTTACACTGAGTATTTTTTTAATATTTAAATAAAACTATCATGACAGAGTTCTTGTGTAAAACAAATACATTACTAAATATTAACTTGAAGCTAAATTATTATGAATATACATTATTTTAGTCAGACTAGATGTAAAATGTGTGTATGTTATTGTAGTTAACATTTTAGAGCTTGTGGATAATGAATTATGTATATTAAAATCATGTATTAGTAACTAAAGTCACACGAAACAGAACTGAACTGACCATAACTATTATAACTATAAATGATTTGTGTAACAATTTCTGGAACCTATAATGAAATTGAAAGATTTGATATGTTAGTATTTTGAACATGCTTAATACCTACATACATATAAATTAGCTACATCTAAATAAAATTTTAAATTAACATTGCTGTTTTGTTCTTTCATTTGTACCTATGGTTGAAAAATATATACCTGCATATGATCAGTACCCTAACATTTCCATAAAATAATTTATGCAGTACCCAAACACTTTCGGGGGTTTCACAGGTACTGAACTTGTTATATCGATTGTAAAAGAATGTCGTGTCCTTTACCCTGTAACTCCAGAACGGCTGAACCGATTTTGATGAAGTATTGGAGCAGTAGTTCAGAGCCAGGTGAAGGACACGATAGGACGATAAAAGTAGTAAGTAGTATCTTTCCTTATTGCGCGTATAATTCTTTAGTTTGAAAGTAACTTCACTCGGATAAATTATTTACCTCATAAACCGTCCGCATTCCTAAAAATCACTCATTTGTCTTAGAAAACCGATTATGATAGTTCAGCTGGTTTTGATTTTATTGCGTACATACAAAAATAATATACACGGGGTATATTTCTGTGCCCCCGGTATGGGTTTCTCTAGGAATCTAGATTTAGCTTTTTGCGTTTCTGTTTATTTTCCTACAAATAAAGCAATAAACACAGGTGGTAACCCTCGAAATTAAACGTCAAAGTAGGTAGTCAATATTTTGTCTGTAGGTCGCTTCATGCAATATCTAGTTTTTTATCTGTGTATGCAACTATGCAACGTCCCACCCAAAACTTGGATTTATTTTGTGTTTTTCGTAGTATATTAAGTTGAAAGTTGATTTTAAATCATATTTAGTTTATTCTATTTTCAATAATATGCTCCTTTAGTTTAAACGTCGTGCTATTCGTTCCCAGCGTTTATTACAAGGTAAGAATTGATATCCCTTTTGCTAACTTCCTGTGGGTCATGTAATGATTGATTTGTATTGTATCCTGTACGTTAATTTGTCATAATTACGCCATATAAATGTTTTAATACCACAAACACGTGTAATAGTTCGTGTTGCCTGATTTTAGCCACAGCAAAATGGCCGAGCTAGCTGCGTTACTGCAGACCGAGATCCCGGAGGGGCGCACCCATCTAACAGACAGCCACACGAATCTCGAGCGTGTAGCTGATTACTGCGAAGCTAATTATTTTCAGTCCGAGAACAAGAGACTCGCTCTGGAGAGTACCAAGAACTACACAACACAATCATTGGCTAGTGTAGCATATCAAATCAACACTCTTGCATATAACTTCTTACAACTGTTGGAATTACAAACTATGCAGTTGGCTGAAATGGAAGGGCAAATGAACCATATCGCTCAAACTGTTGCCATTCATAAGGAGAAAGTGGCAAGAAGGGAGATTGGGGTGTTGACTGCTAACAAAGTTACCAACAGGCAGTACAAAATCATTGCTCCTGCTAATCCGGAGAAACCTATCAAATATGTGAGAAAGAGTATTGATTACACAGGTGAGAACATGTAGTATTAACATCTACAAACATTAACATCAAATCTTACAATACAACTGGTGCTTAGGTGTGTACTCCTACCTATATAGTTGGGAGAAGGCTAGGCATATGATGCTTACATTAAACCTTATTATTTCTCAGCATTGGATGACATCGGGCATGGTGCTCGCTGGAATGGAGCGACCAGTGGGACTCCTAGAGGCCGGCGGTCAGGCTCTACTCCCAGTGCTGCCACACTGCCTGCACCCACCACCAAACCTCCCACCCCACCGGCTGCTGTGAGAGCTGCGGCTGCTGCTAACACTGGCACCTTGGGACGTGGTACTCTGGGTAAGCTTGTCATAAAAAACTTATTATTTTATAAGTACATACATAGTATGAAATAGCCAAAATTGTATGGTTATGAAATATTGGTAGGAAGGAGCAAGGAGGCTAGTAAGATTTTTTGTATTCCTCACAATTTCAACAACCTCCCAAGGGCACACCCAGATAAAAAATGACTTATACCTGTCTAATAGCCATTCCAAGTACATTTGTAACTTCATTATAGGCAAATCATCCCGCGAGTACCGCACGCCGCCAGCCGTTGCGCCGCCTCAAGTGCCCTCGCACTACGCCCCCAACTACCCGCGTCGCCCACCTGGGTACTCAACCCTGCCTGTGGCACAGCCTCAAGTAAGAAAAGCATATACATATTGCTTCTATTGTTTATGAAAGCATATCTTTCAATTCATATATTTTATGAATGTTTTAGGTGGGAATGGTGCATCCAAATCAGCATCAAGCTCCTTCAAACTATTCACAGCAAGATTTACATTCCAGTATGCCACGTGAGTATTTATGACATCCTTATACATTTTGATCAAAGAAAACATGAGTATGTCAAGGTTCAAATCACCCTCCAATTTATTTAACTTGTTATTATTTTTTCAGCCCCACCATCCCCATTGATTGGTTCCGATGGTGAACACAGCCAACATTCCATGAGCTTGCCTGGACAGGTTTGTGATATTTCACTTTTAAACTGTAATTTACAAAATCTGTTGTACCAGCTTTTGTACTTGCGACACATTTTATGGAAAAATCTGTACCTAGAGAAAATTGAACTGCCACCTAATGTGAAGCAAGTACAAATAATTGAAGTGCTTTATAATTTACTGAAATTTCTGTTGACTAGATCCAATAGCCCAACATCAGCAATTGGGAAGTCGTGAGTTCATAATCTACCCTGAACCATTGTAGTGATCCCACTTCTATTACTATAGAGGTTGAAAGCGAAATATGGCTATATCTTGGGTAGCCAATTTGAACAGATTGCAGTTTGTTTGCACATGTAAAAACACCTATTTTCGTTGTATAAGTGGTTGACCTAAGTTTCTGTTGTCATGTCAACCTTACACATTACCTATGGATGGAGTTTTAAGACCTTACCCAACAAATGTGGTACTTGCTGCTCTCAGTTCTATCTGGTTTTATGCATTTATAGCATGCTTCAGCTTTTCGCCTAAACTATTTTAATTTTGATTATTTTAGGATGAGCGAAATCTGAACTGAATAATATGAAAACTCAAATAATTTATTTACTTTTTGCATAAGAGCCACATAAAAAGATTTGACACTCATCCTAAAATATCTAGTCGTATACCGTTAAATGTTCGGCACTTGCATGACATAAACCTACAATTTCAGCGCGCTTCGTCATCGTCTGCGGGAGGCGGTTCCATCCGCGGCGGCTCCGTGTCGCCTCCACTGCCACCGCCGCCAATGGACGATGAGTTGGCTCACGACGGCTTCGGCAGACCTCACCATATGAATGTACGATTTCTGTATTTTATGTGGCTATCCATGAGAGACGCCACTTACTTACCTCCTTGTAAACAATCCACTGGCATAATATTACCAACCTAATAGTTTTCCTTCATTTTCTCTTTAGAACAAGATGGGCACTCCATACACAAACGCAGTTCCTGCTATAGTGCCAGATGAAGAAGACTTGCCTGGATGGGTGCCAAAGAACTACATTGAGAAAGGTAACAACTTTAGTATCACATCCTTATATTAAACATTCATTCAACTAAAAGGCTAACTAAGCACATGATGATGACATCATTTTAACCCAACAATGTGTAGGAAGATTCAATCATATCAATTATTTCAATTGTTTCAGTGGTCGCAATATACGATTACTATGCCGATAAAGAGGACGAGTTATCATTCCAAGAGAGTGCCGTGATCTATGTGTTGAAGAAAAACGACGATGGCTGGTGGGAAGGTGTAATGGATGGAGTGACAGGCCTCTTCCCAGGAAACTATGTAGAGCCCTGCGTGTAATGCTAACATCCAATCAGTTGTACCTGTTTTTTTTTGACATCGTCACTTCGCACACTAGGAAATAGATATTAGTATTTGCATTGTCGATCTATCGACATGCCTGTATACAAAAGCTTATTTGAAAAAAAAAATGTTCATATAAGTATTCTATCTGTACCTACTACATATTTCTTGATGATCCTAGCCTGTAAGTAAAATATTATCTAGAATTTTTAATCGTATACATTTGATTATATCTATTCACGACGTATTCCAAATAAATCAAGTATGTACTGAGTTACTAATACCTGTTTGTAATAATAACATTTACCTAGAGTATTTATATGGAACTTATTTTTACTATTTATATAATGATATTATGGAATTATTTGTAGAGATTATGTAAACAAGTTAAAGATAATTGCTCTATTATAATGGTTGAAATAATTATTTGAAGGAAGCAGTTTCTAAAATAAGGAATAACTACGAAATAAACATTTAAAACTGTATTGTTGCATGTTTATTACATTCCTTAAAGCACAATTTAAAATGCAGTGTTACGGAAATTAGATGCAAGTCAACCTCTGAACATGAAATGGAACACGAATGCCGAATGAATTGGTAGAACGATCCAACGACGTTGTTGTTCGGATACGAGCATGGATGTATAAATACTTAGTACAGATACAAAGTGAACGCCAAGTGAAAGAAAAATGTTTTGGTCAATTTGGAAAGACTTCATTTGGATTTAGCCAATTTTTGCAAGGCCCTTCTATCAGGAAAAGCCGGTTAAGCATATTTTTAAAAACTTGTCTGCTCTACGATGATCAGATTTTTTAACGGTTTTTTTGTCATTCAAGTCTACTGGCGATCATGGAGCGAAAGTGAAGCGTCTGATATCAGCTTTGACGAATCCGATACGGATGAAAAACAGGATAGAAGTGAAAACAACTTCAATATTTGTGAATTTTTATATTGCATTTTTAAATGCACATGACAGAAATACTTAAATCTACTCGAATAAAAGCACTAAAATGCCTTTTATCTAATACTCCACTATATTATAAAATGTCACACATCAAGAAACAAATATTTTGGTAAGATCACGCAATAGGTACATTTATCTGTAATCTGAATGTTGGATCTAGGTATCCTTGTTTTTACCAATACATCTTTAAAAAACTAATATTTTTACATTCAGATTTGCAAACGGTTTAGATGATAAACTCCTTCGAACACAAAGTAAGGCAAATCTTCGATATCTGTTCAGCTAGTCACTAGCTAATTTCATGTTACACACTAGCTGCTAGTGTGTAACATGAAACAAAATAACACGTGCTTGTATGTGTGTATGTAACTACATGAAATTGTATTGCCTAGTCATAATGACAGATAGAAATCGTCGGGTATCGAAGACTTGCGTTGCCTAGTGTACGAATGACCTTATTTGTCATTATAACAATTTATTTCATACGTCGGTAATCAACCTGCGATCCGCCATGTCACTGTGCGTTATATTTATAGCATTTTAGGCCCCAAAAAACATTCGCCGAAAATATGTGGCGCCAGTTACAACTTATGTATACCTTAGGAATATCGAAACTCCTCATACAAAATTACCGTAACCATAAATGCACTTTCAGAAAATAGGGTTTATGATAGCCAACATTTAAGTACCTGTTATTCCCTAAAAATAAGTTTTGGAAGAAGACTGGAATCTGTCTAAAGGTAAACAATTTATTTGCATAATGGTTTGCAAGGTTCAAGAATCAATCAAAATAAATTTTGAGTTTATTACGTCTAAAATATCACGAAATTAATAGGTATAATCCGACACAGTATAAGAAGACGCTAATTTTAATTTGACTTATGAATACATTATCTATGAGTTTAGAATATGCAGTACAGCGTATAAAAATATTTAAAACCAAGATCAACTGTACGGCTTGTCATATAACTTATACTATTCCTTATCATCTAGATCCATATTTTCCGCAACTGTTATTTCAGTTTCTTGACTTTTGGTTGCGGCGTCATCTTTGTTCTCTTCAGCATCGACTTTCTCCTCTGATTTTGTTTCATTTTCAGTTTCATTAGTGGCTGGTGTCTCGTTCTTTTCTTGTTTCGCATTAGAAGTTTCCTTTTTCACGTCCTTTGCATTTCTATAAAAGAAAGACATACTTGAGTATGTTTAACAATTAAATTTTTTGCAGAATTGAAAGACAATAAAGATTATTTCACTTACTGTGCAGGTCCATTAACAATTTCTACAACATCATCATCTTCGTACTTGATATTGACTACAGCTTCAACTTTGGACTGAATACTCTTCAACGCCGAATGGAATATTTTTGAGCTAGCCTGCAAGTTTAAGAAAAATATTCGTAAATCCAAAACATACATAAGCAAAACAAGTTGTTTTTATTTTACAGGAAGTAGGCATTAGTAGGTTGTATTTTGTCAAAAACAGGCTGAATGAATAACGATGGAAAAGAGTGAGAGAGAATGGAAGGTTTGAAACAGTTATGAAATGGGCAGAAAAAAAAACAGACAGGATTATGTACCACATTTGAGTAGGTGCTTAATTAAACATAAACAATCTTGATATGACTTTTTATATAACAATACAGTAAAACACATACCGTAAGCGAGGCGATCCTAGCCCTCGCAGCAGCGAGACTGGCGCTGAGGTCGGAGACCTGTGTCTGTGCGCCTCGCTCGGCCTGCTGCGTGGAGGCGGCGGCGGCGCGAGCTGCCTTGAGCGCGGCGCGCGTGCTCTCCAGCGCCGCCTCCAGCCGCGCGCGCCCCGCCGCGCTGCGCGCCTCCGCGCGGACCAGCGCGCCCACGTCCACCAGCCGAGACTTGTACATCACCATGCCTGGATACAACAACAACAATGTCAAATATTACTGGGTATTGAGTAAAACCCTATTCTGACCAGTCCTGGTAAGTTTGGAAACAGATGTGAAAAAGTTTGTGTATCTATATAAATATAGCAAGAGGAACATTATTTGCTTGTTCCTGAAACGAATGAACCGATTTGTAAAATTAATAATTTCAAAACTTTTTCCGTCTTACCACAAAAACTTTTAAACGTCAGTTTATGCCTTGTCTAAAAAAATGTCAAATTATGACGTTGACATACGGTTCATTTTGCAGCCAAAATTTTATTAGACAAGTGTAAAACAGGGGTTAAAGTTTTTGTAGTAAGGCCATTTAAGTCTTACTTTTATAGTCAAACTGTGCAAAGTAATATATGAATGATTACCTGACTCGCTGACATCCTTTGTATCACTAGACTGTTCACTGGAACCATCACTTGATGCGTTGAAAATGGGCAATAAGTTCCGATTGCCTGCTGCAATGGTTTCTTCTAATTCTGCAATCTAAAGAGTAAATATGTGATTAGTTTTGTAAATATAGTTTAGAGAAGGGAAAACAGACCCATATCATGTAGTATAATTTTTTTGCACTAATGGAAACTAATACTTACATGAGAAGGCACTTCAGTACCCATGATTGTGCTGTCTAATGGTAAATCTTGAATTGCCTCTGGTGAACCCGATGCCACATCTCTGATAGTTTGGATAAGAATTCTAAAAGTAAAATAAAATATTATAAGTGCTTGTCAATATATGTTCTACTATTATATATGTGATCATAAAATGCCTTTCTACAAGGATAATACAAAAGTTAACTTACTTGTAGTTGAACATTTCCTTCACGCACACTTTTTCAAGCACAGCTCTGATTTGTGAGCGCGACAGTTGTAGGCCAAGGCTCATGAACAAGTTCTGTAGATCTTTCTTAGTCATGCTGCCACCGCGGGACGTGTCAAAGTAGACTAGAGATAGTAATAGGTATGGGTCCGGTGGCAATTCCACTCCACGACTGCGACGCTTGGGCGAACTACTGCGTTCATCGTCACTGGGACTATCCTGTTTGTAAAAATCATAAGACATGAGATACAGTTCTAGTCATTGCAGTCTAAGTGAGGAGACTGGCAGATATGAAGAGATATAGTCAGAATATGTTCTGAACTGCAATTGGAGGAATCATAGGCAACAAGTGTCTAGACATGCTTGCTTGGACATTAAAGCATCAGAAAATGGATCCAAAAGCAATACGACATGGTCAGACTCACAAACGACTTTTTCTTATTGTAACATAGTAGACATCTATGTTAAAATGTTTTTTTTTTTTAGTTGGTTATGTAATCTATAATGTCCACAGGCAGTATATTACCTTCCTCTCTTTTCTGCGTGAATCTCTCCTGTCATCGCGCTTATCATCACGCTTTTCATCTTTCTTATCCTCCTTCTTCTCCTCAACCTTTTTATCAGCTTTGTCATCACCCTCTTTCTTCTCTTTGACTTCTTCTGCCTTTTCAGGTAATGTGTAAAGAGTCTTGTAAATATAGAAGCCAAAGTCCCGCATCAGCATCTCGTTGAAAAGCTCGGCAAACACGAATAACTGTGGCATGAAAAGTTTTTATCTTTGTATGACTATGGCGAGAAATAACTAAGAAAAATATTCAGCTAAGTTTCTTTACATGAATCATCCGGCTGTTTCGCCATTATTAGTAAGTTTTACTAATTACCTATAACAATAGCCGCCAAGTACACAGCTAGATATGGTTTGGATATCTTATAGTTAAATGGTGCAATTCACCCTAATAGATCATACATACTAGAACAATTATATGAGCAACAAACCTCAAAGCTATGTTCCTTGTTGTCAGTGATACGGTAGTCCAACAAAAGTGAAAGCGTGGCGACATTGCAGTTGAATTTCCCTCCCTTCGCCGTATTCGATGGGTGCACTAAGATATGTGGGGTGGTTGGGATCTCGTAGCGAGACTTACGCAACTGCTTTTCCTTCTCCAGCTGTTAAATACATAAATTGGTGTTACAAAAGAGCATTAATGTATAGAATAATAAAGATCAATCAAGTAAAAACTAAGTGTCTTACAAAAACCACATTAAATCTTTACAGAACCAACTACCTTTCTCTTTTCTTCTTCTATTTCCTTCTCAGTTTTCTTCTCTTCTTTTTCAACTTTTTCTTCTTTTTTCTCATCTTTGTCTGTTTTCGTCTCGCTTTTCTTTTCCTCTTCCTCATCTTTGATTTCAATTTTTTCCTCTTCCTGAGCTTCTGCCTTTTTATCTTGTTCCTGTTCATCATCCTCTAGCTCCATCACATCATCTTTCTTGTCCTCAGCTTCTTCAGTTTTCAATATTTTTGACAGACGAGAAACTAGCTGAGCCCTCAGCCCTGTTAGAAATAATATAAATTGTTGTCTTTAGTGATCTGAATGAAAAATAAAACTACTAATCTCATCATCATCATCTCAGCCACAGGACATCCACTGACTAATCTACTAATAACAATCTGAACTGTACCTTTACAACTAACGTTGCGAGCACGTAGTTCTTGTCGTAACTGTTCAACCTTTATAGACCTTAGATCTATTTTTGAATAATGCGTTGGTTCAGGTTTTTCCTCATCATCATCATTTTCGTCTATAGTTATGGTGCTACTATCCAGATCTTTCTCCTAAAAATTGTACAAGAAAATGAATTTTCATATCAGATTTCCAAAAGAAACTCAGGGTCAATTAAAAAAAAAAGCTGAGTTATTTATTAATTTACTTTAGATTTAAGAGTTAGAAGAGGATTTTTAAATTATTTCTGTGAAGAGTAAGAAGGTAGTGATTATAATAATATTATCTATTTCCGGGCGATGTCAGCATGGCAACAACTGCTTGTAGTCGGCAGCACTGGCACGTTGCTCTTCCAATATTTTAGAAGCACGCGCAGCCGGAAACGTAACTAAACAAAACTGGGAACAAACAATTTGCGATTTGTCCGCCGGAGTGTCGGCCGGCGCCGCCACTTGCTGCTCTGGCTTGCTGGACGCCGGTTGATCGCCGTCGAGTTTTCGGATGGCCACATCGCAGGCCGCCTTATACTGCTCCTGTACTGTGGTCCAGTCGATACGCGACGGTTGCGCCGACCACACGTCGGGCAGGAACAACACCACACACTCGAGCCGCGACTTGCCGCCGCTTCCCTCGCGCCAGTAGTAAAACTCCACCATTCGGTACCTGCATGGGTAATACAGTTATAGTGGAATACTCACAGCGCAACGCGCGCGCCGCCCACCCGACCGCAGACATGGACACCACACATCCGCTACGAGAGTAAAACAAACTGCTGTTTGGTATGCAGTACATCGAGTCTGCATCCAATGAGTTGCGCCATCCACGATGTACTAACGCCTTCATACTCTCACTTAAAGAATGTGTGTACCATGACTAATATAAAGAACGACGATGGGTCAAAGCTTCTTCTGTATGTAGGGCAGACAGCCAATAAGTTGGTAGGTTCACTGATCAATACTGCTCATGCTATGATAATATCTCCAGAAGAAACTCCCAGCCCAACTTAGATTTCATTGATAAAATTGCAGTGTAGCACAGTTAGCTGACCACATAAATAATTACAGGACACTTACCATTGTGTACATGAGGATAAGTCCACTCCTGTTAGAGCTTTGCAAGTACGTATAGCAGTCTTCACCAAAACTTTTGGATCGGACTGAGGATTTTCACCATCCAAAGTCGGGCTCCAAGGTCCACCTATAGCAAAATTTTCACCACCTTTCCCTTTCTGACCCACAAGGAACTTAATAAGTCTGGTAGGATGTAAAGGATTTTTACTGGAGCTGGAGCGTCCCTTGTCCTTGTCATCAACTTTCGTAAGTCCACATTTCTGATACAGGGCCTCTAGAGTTGGCATGCTGATTAACATAACCTTAAAAAAACACATATATTATTATTAATAAATGTTTGAATAAAAATATTGCTTTATAGATAGTTCAACTCAGATTTGCGCGCGGCCCTATGTGTGCGTCGGCTTGTAAATATACAACTTTCATTCGTGTGACAGTGACGTCGTCCGAGCATGACGTGTTCTTATCGCTTTTTGTTATGGGTACAGTCGTTTACGAAAATGTCTAGTTCTTCACGGAAAAAATGTTTAAGGAGTCAGGTAGCGTTTCAAAAAATGAAACAACATTCAAAGCTTTTTATTATTACATTTTACAGTTTTTCATTATTTTCTCATAAGTTTTTTCAAATTGACGTTGACAGTATCTAAGAAATAAATGAGGTGAAATATCTAAGATCAATTAAATACTCCTTACATATTTTCTAGATCTCGGGGTACGCGCACAATAAATAAAAGTGTGGACTAAGATTGTAAAAAAACGTATAATCTAGTATAATAATGTAAGAATTTTAAAAAATAATATTTTCAATACTTCAGCTGTGATTAGATCAAACCCGGGTGCTTTACGTTTCTTTAAGTGTTTTATTATTTTAAGTACTTCAATTGGAGTACACAGGCGCAGGGGTAAGGACATTTGCTGATCACTGCTAAGAATTTTGTCTATTTCTGCTTCAGGAAACATGATGTCGGGGTCATTTGGCTTAAATACATCTCTGAGGAACTTGGCAAATGTCTCTGCTTTTTCAGATGGTTTTTTCGCCCAACCTCCGCTAGGCTGCCTTAGCGGGGGCATGTGAACTTGTGGTCTTTTCAATGAATTGGTCATCTTCCAGAGAGTGTAGTCTTCTGCTTTGCATGGCGAGAGAGTTTTAAGTTTGTCCTGTAGTGTGTCATTTTCATAGGTTTTGATCATTTCTTTTAGTTTCTTTTGTGCATTGTTGAGCGCTCTTTTATCATTTGCATTTCTGCTTGTGTGCCAGTTGCGTCTTAGTCGTCTTTTCACGGTTATCATCTCTCTTATTTCCAGTGTGTAGTCCTGTGTTTGTCGCCTATGTTGGTCGATACATGGAGTTGATTTCCAGGCGGCTGTTTGAATTAAATTGGTTGTATACCGGGCAGCTTTATCGATGTCTTCTTCCGTTTTTAGAGGAATCTGTAGATTAGCATTTTCATCTATGAAGCTCTGAAATGCTTCCCAGTCTGTTTTTTTATTATATAGCGCCTCACGAGGCTCCTTATATATTATAGTAGTACTTAATGTGCATATTGCCGGTGTATGATCAGAGTTGCCATCTAGACATGATTCAATTTTTGTGTATAAGTCGGAGATACCTTTAGTAATAAAGAAGTCGAGTAAATCCGGCGTCTTATTGTGATCAGAAGGCCAGTAAGTTGGTTCTCCTGATGCCAGGGTATTCAGTGAGTTATCATCGATTGCCTTCTTTAGCATCCTGCCTCTTGTTGTTGTGAGCCTAGAACCCCAAGAGGTATTTTTTGCGTTCCAATCCCCACCAGCAACAAACCGGCCATCAAGTGAGAGGAAGAAGTTGTTAAACATTTGGTCATCAATTCGATGTTTGGGTGGGCAGTACACAGCTGCAACATTGAGTGAACCGTTCCAGTCATCTACGGATACTACAGTTGCTTGTAGATATGCTTGTTTGAAATTCGGAAGAACATGATGTTTTTTTTATACTTTCTTTTATAATTATAGCGCTTCCAGCATGGGAGGTCCCATCTGGGTGATTGCTGTAGTATATATTGTATCCTTTAATGACAATGGCTTTTTCATCAGTCATGTGTGATTCTGATATTAAGAGGATGTCTATTTTATTGTGTTTAATTAACAATTCTACTTCTTGGATGTTGGGAGGCAAGCCATTTACGTTCCATGTAGCAATGCGTACAAACTTCATTTCTTAGACTGGGCTATTACTGTAGTTAAGAGACCCATAAGGGTACCTATTTGTTGTATCAAAATGTCAATTTTTTCAGATTGTTTAATAATTATATGCTCTAATGAGCTTGTTGGCTGAGATTTGATGTTCTCTTTATTTTTGCTAGTATCATCTGGTGTGTTCCAGTGGGCTGAGTGTTGTTGAGCATGGTAACTTGGCTTCAGTGGTGGAAAGTCCTCCAATTTGTAGGGTGCTACGTTATTTCTTGCCTGTACCATAGGTGCTTTCTTCTGTGCCGGTTGTGTCATTTTCCTTGCTCGTATCTCTTTATAGACTTGGCAACCCTTGTAGTTGGCTGGGTGGTCTCCATGACATAGTGTACATGTGGCTGGTGTGTTCCTATCTTTTTTAGGACAATCTATAGTTCTGTGTCCTTCTGCGCATTTCACGCAGCGGAATGGACGCATACAATTGTTTTTCGTATGTCCATATTGTTGACATCTAGTGCATTGAGGAATTTCATTCGTCTTGCGCGGATCTTCTATCTTAACTTTAGTGTTGTATATAGATTCTATACGCTTTAACTCTGGATTGTTCGGCCCTGGCTCAACATTTACAAAAAACATATTTAGGGGTTTTTTGTTTCGTCTTGACCGCGCGCAAATGATATCACCTCTTACTTTGTTTCCTGATTTTTCTATTTCCTCTGTAATTGCTGTTAATGGCGTAGTGTGGTGCAAGTTTTTAATTACAATTCTACAACATCTTTTTTCTTTTTGTGTGAAGGTATGGCCTATGAGTCCATTCTTTCGAATAATCTCAACTGTGTCCTTATACACCTCATGGGTTTTCACCATCAATCTGAGCTGATTTCTGTTAACTATTCTATATGAATAGCTACCAGGCGGCACTGAGCTGTTAAGTAGTTCAGTGAGCTTAGTTAGGTCCATTATTCCATACAGTATTATCGGCGGTGGTTTGCTTACCCTTTTAGTGGGCTTAATGTTTCCCAATATTTCGTCTGTCTCCTCTGTTAAGTCGATTGGTAGTCCACTGTAACTATTAGAGGTGTTGATGGAGTCCTGAGGATCAGTCTTGAGATTATTTTCATGTGGTGGACTGTCGGACATCTTTCTTTTCTTAGAGTTTGATTTGGTGGGTACCCTTTGCCAAGTGGGGGGGGCAAATGTTATTTTCACTCACGTTTTTGGATGGCGGTGTAGTTGGTTTATTTGCACCCTTGGTAGCGGTAGCTGGAAAAATATTTCCTAGCGAGGAAGATCTAGGTCTTGTATTGAAGAGGCTTGGGTGAAATGCCTGTTGAACAAAATTTTTCCTTGTACTTGTACTGCCAGTAGCATTTACCGTCGCAGGAGCCTGGACGTCCACTCCTGTGTGGTCTTCGGTAGCTAATTTCTCACTCACAGGCCCGGGTACCTACGAGCGCCGGGGGTTAGCCGGATCGCATGACAAATTCTCTTCATAATCGCTCATAATTCATATTTAAAAGGTGGGGCATACTCATAGCGCTTTCCCAAGGTACTATGGTTACACTTTTTGAAGGGATTTAATCCTTCAAGGCTTGCAAGAAGCCTGTGGACAGGTTATTGAACCGCCGCCTGTTGCTCGGCGTTGTCATTGCTTATTTTGCACCACCCGGGGGACACGTGTAGGGTGGGCCTAGGATAAGGTGGTAAATCCTACGGACGCAAGCAACTTTATCCCCCAGGTAAAGGGTAATATGAGTTTGTTTTGTTCAAGGATAGATCACTCGACAAGACCGACATTAATGAGATCCCAATATAACAATCTTTTATATACAGGTAAATTTAAAACAGCACTGCTAAAAAAGAGTATAATGCATATGGGTCCAGTGGTATACAATAAAATACCTGACAGTATAAAAAACTGTACATTAGAATTATTTAAAAAGAAACTAAAAAAATTGCTGGTTGAAAAATGTTATTATACAATAGATGATTTTTTGAACGACGAATGTATATGATTATTTATAAAAAAATAATTTCTTCATGACTCCCAATTTTACTATTTATATTAGTCATGTTTTATTATTTTAATCTTCCATCGTTTTTGTTTTTTTTATTTGTATTATTTTATTATTGACATTGTACCATCGTTTTTTGTTTTTTATTGTATTATTTTATTATTGACATTGTATTTCTTAACTATATATTGAACTTTTGAACTATACATTGAATTTTGGACAATATTTTAACACAATTTGATTTAAGACAAATAATTGCATTTTTTTTAAATTATATTTTATAAAATTTTGCATACCTCATGGTAGAATGTACTGGACTCTACTTTCACTTAACACCATATTTTTGTACCTACATTCATAGCAAATAAATAATTTCATTTCATTTCATCATTTGTACCCGACTGTACCTCTTGTCACGCACACAAAGTCACTGTGTATGTACAAGAGTTACCCACACATAAGGCCACGCGCAAGACTGAGTTGAACTTACTATAACATATTATGATAGAAACTATTTAACACTGTAGTACAAAAGTTAATCTTACTTTGGCTGAAAACCTGTAATCTGCATCAGGTGGTTCTAGAACTGCATCATTGGGAAGAGGGTTTTCCACTTCTTTGTTCATAATATGATAAGCACAGGGGTTGTTGATGGAGAACGGTGTCTGCGGTGGGAATGTTTCACCCCATTTCACTTGAGCATTAAAGAAATCAGATGGCACATACAAATTGGTATATCTTTGTGACAAAGCAGGCACATCCATCTTTGCTCTGAAATGGAGAACAAATAATGATATTAGTTAGTTATTTGTACTTGATGTGTGGTATTTATAAAACAAAACAAACAAGCATTTCAAATAAAAACTTACATATCAAGTGGCATCCTAGGTACTCGGACAACATATTTTATGGGTGAAGGTTGATGCACGACTGGGCGTTTACGTGGAGGAGAGTCACGACGGCTGCGGCTGTCACGACGGTCGCGAGACCTCGAGCGACTCCTTGAACGTGACCTCTTCTGTGTGAACTGAAAAAACAAGATTTGAACATAAACTTTTTTGTTTTTAAGACATGTTCAAAGATAGTGTTATAACTGCATTTTATGTTTAATAATTTGATTATTTAATTTAAACACCACAATATGTATTTCAAAATCCTAAATATATCCATGACAATTCATCTTTTACATCCCATTTTTTATTTACTCACATATAGGTTAGGACTATTGCATTGGATTATGCAATTGAAATTTTTCAATATCATATCCTGTTATTGTTGTTGTTAAGATAGTAACATTTTATAGTTATCGGCACGGATATTGAGCTCACGGCGGAAGAGTGGGGATTGCTTTGGGCACTGTACACTTAAGGCAATAAACCGATAAATCACTTCTAAGGTGAAGGTCAGGGCTCAATATCCTTGCCGATGATTATACAGTGATAGAAGGAATATGTATGCTTACCCTGTCATCCCTGCGCGGCGGGCGATCATCACGTCGTGATGGTAATGACTTCTTGTTGGCTGGAGGAGGGACAGCATTGTAATTATTACTCTTTGGAGCATTGGACTTTTGGTTGGGACCGGTCTTCGGAAGAACTTGAACTCTTGTTGCATTCCATTTGAAAGGCATATTAGGGTTATAATTAGCTTCGACGAGTACTCTGTCATTAACCTTAGGTATGATTCCCTTTGCGCATACTGATGTTTGGTAAAAAACATCGTGATCAACAAAACCAAAATCATTGTGAGTTTTTGTTACCGTGCCGGTAAATACGCGCTGGTCAGTGTTGTTTGAAGACTGACTTGATTGAGTGTTTTGATACATTCCGGGATTCATAGCTCGCGGCGTTGGGTAAGCCACAACATTTCCTGGATACATTTGACCTTGAGCCATTTGGTTCATCGGCATTTGTCCTGCCATTGGCATGGCCATGCCGCTTTGTGCTTGCATCATGCTAGGATTAAATACTGCTTGTGTTTGTTGAAATTGCATCATCCCCTGTTGCGTCATCATTGCATTGGGATCCATGATTTGCGGATTCATGCCGGTCATATTTGTATTCACGTTTGATCGAGCCCATGGCGGATTTTTTGGTCCGCTTCCTGATTGCATGTTAATTTTATCGACTATAACTCCATAAAATAAAAACACAAACCAGATTTTACTAACTGGCACTGCAGCGAAATTGTTTTGAAATGTAAAATATTCACCAAATTGTATAACCACGCTTGCAAACGAAAATTCGCATTCACACACACACAAACTAACTTTACTATTCGACGCCGGATGCAGCGGTAGTGAGTGTTGCCATTACCAACACTCTATGTCTCTCACTCTAAAATTCTATACTCTATGCCCTACGCCCAATGTTTTAATAAAATTATACCCATTGCCATAGTCCCCAGCAAAGAGTAAAGGTCCCCAGGCCGGTGAACAAATTTTTTTTTGATACATATACATTTAAGACTTTGTGAGTGCCGTCCTTACGATGAGTCCGACAAACTTTTCGAATGCGCAAATGGTGCCACTGCGTTTTTTAATGCTTGTCTCCTGGAATTGTCGATATGACGTCACTATGACTCTTCGTACATACCTGTTTCATTTTTTGAGATTCGTTTAATAAAGTTAACTAGAAAATGGTGGTCAACTTGTCCGATAAAGATCGTGCTGCGTTTGGAGTGTCCACCATCCTGAAAATGACGATATGACGTCACTATGACTCTTCGTACATACCTGTTTCATTTTTTGAGATTTGTTTAATAAAGTTAACTAGAAAATTGTGGTCAACTTGTCCGATAAAGATCATGCTGCGTTTAGAGTGTCCACCATCCGAAAAATGTCGGTATGACATCACTACGACTCTTCGTACATACAAGTTTCATTTTTTGAGGTTTGTTTAATAAAGTTAACTAGAAAATTGTGGTAAGCTTGTCCGACAAAGATCATGCTGCATATGGAGTGTCCACCGTCCGGAAAATATAGATATATTTAAAGGTTTGGTATAAAGTACTGACAATTGGTGTGAAGTATGTTAATAGTAAATGTTGCATTTAGAAAGTCGTTTCGAATGATATATGTATCATTACTACAGGAGGGATTTATTAACTCGAAAACACCTATACCTTATTTTTGTATTTGGTATAGATAGGCGATACCCTGGACTAACACATAGGCATACTTTTTATCAACACGCTACGCCGAAGTAAACATTTTTAAGGATTGTAGTCACAAGCATATTTTTTGCGTGTGCAACTGCAAAACGTGAAAACAAACAGCTACCGGATTGAGAAAATTCTTGTTCAGAATTCATTTTGTAAATTGAGGCTCACAGAAAATTTCTCATAAAAACTCAAAGAGGCTGTTTATCTTAGCAAGGATCCTTACTTGTTGAGCGCGGTTTGCCACAATCGGGACAGTTTGACCCTTTGAGGGTGTATTACGTAATGTTATGTTCGGTACCATGCATCTAATTTGCTTTAGGGCAAACCCTTTAATTCAAAAGGGATGAGGGGATTAGAAGTTCAAATGTTTACTTAAGCTTGGGTTTCCTAGGAAAGCGGTGCCGTCATATAGCGGCCGTCATATTACGGACGCAAATAGACGGTCGTCTTTACGGTGATGACATGCGGAAAGTTCCACGGCCGTTTTAACACACCGTCATAAACTTTTTGTTAGTTGTATCATACTTAAAATCTATTAAAATTTCGTCGTCCTCGCTGCTCTAAGAGTTGTAACTAATTTTTGACGTTGTTCCGAAAAAAAAAACATAAATACGTATTAAAAAAGCTTCACCGCTTTCAATAAAACGTTCACCAAATTATCTGACACCGTCAAGACGGCCGTCATGCAAATGGCGGCACCGCTTTTTGAAGTTACGGTGTCAGTTACCGCTCTCTAGGAAACCGCCCCATTTTGTTTACATAGACAACGTTCTGGTGACGTCTTTCACCGCTGTATTACGGCCGCTATATGACGGCACCGCTTTCCTAGGAAACCAAAGCTTTACTCATACTGTCAAACGATTATCTTTTGATTTGCTCGTCAGGCGAAATGACTGTTGTTTATATTATGAAATACCTACGTGTAGTGGATGGGAGATAATGTAATGTTATCGATGTTTAGCGTTATGCAATAAAAAATGGCAGGGCCGCCGTCTATTGTGTAGGTACACTATATTTAGGTAATTTTATTTTTTGTAGACATATAAATATAAACTTGATTTCTCAGCTTGATTTAAACTTAAACTTAATTGTAGCCTTCATCATAGCTACACCTAGGTGCAGCCGCAAACATGTGGCTAAAGTTAGGTGTACCTACCTATCCTATTTCTTACCAGTTATAGCTGAGTTTTCGATTCAATTAAGCATTTTGGGTTTGATATTCTTACATAATAACCACAATATTTATCTTGTCTTTCCCGACTGATTCTCTCTGACCTGATATTGAACAATGGAAGAAGGATATTTAGGTGGAATTTTCATAAAGGAGTAGGTAAGCTTAAGGACTAGTAACTTAAGGGAGTACATAAGAATGAACATAATAATTTATGTAAATACTACTGTTACATACTTATACATGTATTCCCTTATGTAATTTTCATATAAACTCTTAAATATATTACCCCTATGTGTACATACTTCCTTATAAACACCCTTATGTACTCCGTTATGTACCTACTTCCTTATATACCTACTCTATTCAGTACTACCACTATGTACTTACGTATTTATTACTTGCTTATCTACATCCTTATGTATAACCCTTATGTTATTCATATGTATCCACTCCCTTGTCTACTACCCCTATGTACGTCCTTTTGTGCTTGCTTATGTACTTCTTCATGTAGGCATGCATGCACAATTTAACATAAGTTAACATCCTTGTCTTTTATTTTTCAATATCAGATCAGAGAGAATCAGTTGGAAGAAACGATAATAAGATAATAATCTCAGAACAAAGCCAAAATGCTAACTGAATCAAGACGATTTCTTTGGTGCGGTCGGTTCGTTCGTTTCCGATAGATGCGGTCATCCTATTATAATAAAGAGGAAACATTTGTTTGTTTGTGTCGTAAAGGCACCGACTACAGAGCCGATTCGAACATTTTTTTCACAAGTAAATACATTATACCCGAGTAACATTAGCCTATATTTTATCCTTTTAAGCGCAGTAGCACCCACGGGACGCAAGTGAAATCGCGGGAAAACTGCTAGTCTCTCCTACAGCAACAAATATGATAACTTACGCGATAATGTATAAACACAGCAAGCAGGTACCTAGTACCTACTATAAACTAACAGCTATGGCTATAACTCAACCTCCCATATATCAAACCGGACAGCTGGTAACTTGAAAAACTGCGCTCTAACTTGAAAGCTATAGTATCACGCGCTCGCGCCAACTGCGGTATATGAAACACCAACCTGTATGCTTTTTGAACGAAACCATTGACGTCATAGGGTGGCACATGCGCCCTAGATAGCGTCGCCATTATTCGCGAAGGGGAGTGAGAATCTTGAATAACACAACGCGGCACGCTGTTACAGCGGGCGGACGTATCGCAGATCCGAGCAGAAGACAAATAACGCGGGAACTCGACCCCGGTAAGTAACGACGTAGTTAAAATTACACAGATAAAATTAACGCACCACCTCTCGCTGTTTTTGGTAGAAAGTTTTTTTTTTTTACGTTTTTGGCGGTTGACTGTTCAAACTAGGTTTGTTTTATTAAGTTGAGCTTTGTACTTGGCCTTCTTTTATTTGTTTCATACTTGTTTCGCATACTTAGTTTTGTGGTCTCGTTATTTTTTTTTGTTGTATCCTCAATTACATTTTTAAGCCGATTTAGTGGTGATTACATCTTTAATATGTACGACATTTTATCAGCAGAAAACAAAGCTGAAAAAATTACAATTTTAGTTTTTTTTTCTTTCTGTTGGAATAATATTTTAGGCATGTTAATTGTATTTTAAAATGTATACATTTTCAAATGATTTCTTCTGATTACTTTTACTCCTGATTATTTTCAATCACTTCTCAGCACAGTATATTCCCAAAAAATCGCAATAGGATTTTTCATTAAATAAGCGAGTGGCCGTTTTCGTTCGTCAAACGGTATTATTTCCAAATATTATTGTTTTATATTTATTGTTTGTACAGAAATGATGGTTATAATATTCGTGTCCCCAAAACTCATTTGACGCTCGATGACAACAGCGCACAATGGAAGAGAATTATTCAATAAATATCGTTTTATAAACGGTTCAAAGGGCTCTCTTTGGTCACTCGACTATTGCACCTATAACATATTTAAAGACCAAGTTATATAAGAACCCAAAAGATATAAAATAGAATATTATGCACGTAGGTTAATCGCACAAAAACCATGCGTATCCCGCCTGTGTTATCAATACCATAGAGTTTTTGGTTTGTGGCCGCAGACAGACCTATGGAAGAACCGTTTTTTAGTTAGGTATAGGAACAAATCACTGTTATCTATGCTATGCCATAGATGCAATATTTTATATCTAATTTATATAGTAATATACTCCTATAACTATATATACGTAAGTAAATGTAATTCCTCCGAACGTGCAAAATTGACATCGTTACCATTTTGGATCAAAATTATTTGCAATGAGCCACGTATACTAAACTTTAGCTCACGTTATTATGCCTACAGAAAATGTAATTTCAGTCTTATGATGGAAATAAATTCCCTGTCTATATTTGCTTCAGATTATAATCCAATTTATAAAGGTTTGTATCTGTATGTACGTTGTAGGTACGTACAGTACAATTTACAAACAAGAATATAAAAATATCAACAGGTACGGTTGATGATAAAAGTTATTTTTACACATTCATACTTCAGAATTACGCGAATCTAGTATTCCCCGATACATGCTCATTTACGTAGTTTATTTATAAAGGACTGATGTTTCTTCATGCATTATTGTAGTTAAATAAATTTTCAGTTCAGTAATGTTCGACCAAATTGTTCAGGACTAAACATTTTACAAGTTGTGAACTTAATTCTAAGTTAGATGGTAGATACTTACGTCGCTTAGCCGCGGTCTCTTGGAGGTACATATTTGGTCCGGTACATTAATTTAGCAGAGAATTTTAGTGGGCGGACTGTTGTTTCAGTACTGTGAAACACATTATAAACCGTCTTACAAAACAATTCAGCAGTAAACAAACATAGTTACTTAATATGTATTTTGGGGTCCTACTTCTTGAGAAAACCTGAACTGAATATCAAACCGTAAAGACAAAAAGAAAATGATTTTGAAAAAGGTACTTTTTTGTGCCACAGTTTATTGTTATAATAACTACAGAACATATTATCCATAACACACAATATTAGTCTTACCTAATAATATTTTCATACACATGTAAGGGAATTTTATCCGATCGTCTCTTGTTATCGAAGGATAATAAGTAAGAGCCCTTATGAATGGGCTATTATACTGTTATACAAAGGATTTTAATCATAGCCGAGATGAAAGAAATTAATCTATGTTTGCTCGAGCGTGGTGTCTTATGGTAAACGGAGATTGGGAAGACATATTGAGTGTGTAGATACTAGATTATAGCTGTATGTATGGGTATAAGATATGATACGAACATATTGTATTGTCTTGGGATATTTTACTAGCCTGAGGCTAGGTGACGTGTTTGTTCTGGAGCCTTTTATGATTTACTCATGAGTTTTTCTTCTGATAGCACGGAAACAATGGTAGGCATAGGTAAACAGGCACATACTTATCATTGTTATCAAGTATTTGGGTACGTCGTTTAAGTAGATAATGATGCAATATTATACAAAGTTTTTTATTTGAAATTATAAAATAAAGTACTTTAAGATTCATAGTCCTATTTGATAAATATGTATGTTGAATTTAAAATTATTCAGGTGTTCAAACTTTAATTACTAGGTAATCCAATTTATTTTAAAATGTATGAAAGTTTTAATTAAAAGTCAATGTAAAATAAGAACAACGAAAAATGAATATTAAAATTCGTTCGAAAGTTATAAAATCCTACGAAATGAAAAATGTTGAGGCTTTGAACCTATCTAAGTATATTTAGCTGTAGAGAATATCGCTTATCTACCCAATTCTGTAATATTTTAGCTAATCAATGGTAATTCGATTAGTAGATAAGAGTTTTTTTTTTCAAATAACTACTAGGTGATTTTTACTAATCACAAAACAACCAATATCATCAATACCAATATTTCAAAATCCTGTTAAAATTTTGGATAAATTAAAAAAAATAATATCCTTATTTTTTTATAAATAGCTATAAAACAACTCTTCGAGAGCCGATCCAATAAGTAAGCACTTGACAAATTAATATTGACGACAGAGTTTGTAAGCCCATTTAATTTAAGAGGATAACATGTGTTTGTACTGGCGTAGCATTTCCTAATTTGTATATTTCCATTAAAACAGTATTGCCATAATTAAAGGTATAGGTATTGTACTACCTCATTAAATTTTATCGTGTTTGAAATCTTCAGAAAAATATAGGACGAATGAATTAGTAGATACGTACATTTGTTCGATACCTACTGTTGGAAATTAGAAAATATTTGTCGCGCTTTCACACTAGAGTATTTCCAGATCGGTTCATCCACGCGGTAACGCTCTGTTTATACCGGTGGTGACGCGAGTTTATGACCTACAACAAACAATTGAAAACTACTGGCATATCTCTACTGGCAGAACAAATGGCACCTGAAACCGTGCGAAAAGGCATTTTGCCGAACGAAATATGTCGCGTAAGAAAATCTGCTAGTGTGACAGCGCGCTGTAAGTTTATTACTCAATATTAATTAAGATATAAAAATGAATGAATAACCTTCTATTTTAAGATCGAGATTTTGAGATACATTACCTCTGATTTCTAAGTACTTCGTAATATTTTCTTCTATTACCTATACCTAATATTATTTTTAGAATAATGGATTTATCACAGAACAAATTCTTATCTCTGTAATTCAAATACTTACAGGCAAGCTTGTTAATGTTACTATATTTGAGTTCACGAAATGTAATTTCCTTTCCGATATACCTAACCGATGATCTGTTCATTTGCTTTTATAGCAGGTTTCCTCTAGAAATTGGTACAATTCAGCCAACAATATCGATCTAAAACATCTTCAGTTGTTTACATGTATCTAATTAAAACTAAATAGGAAATCATGCCTTAATAAAATGGAACCCCGTCAATTATAGTGTATCTATGAAAGCAAGTCAAATTAATCTCAATATTTTTTTTTTAATACTTATCCTATCCTGTTTATTTATAGGTACATTACAAAATAAATATTTGTTTGCTATTTTGAAATAGATTGAAGGTATAACGTAGCGGTGAGCTTTTGAAATCGGATAAGTGCCAATCATTAATTTCATCGCGGCCGCATTAGAAGTGCCGAGTTTGCAGTTAGTAAGTATAAGCACTTATTAATTGGGGGGCGCCGGCAACTGTAATTAATGTTTTGATGACGTCAAGGTCGCTGAAATATAACGTAGTTTTAACTGAAGATTTTTTTTAGATAGAGTTTTAAAATAATGTTTAGTTAAATGATACACATATTAAAAATTCGTTACAAATCTATGTACAATTAATCTAATTGAATAATACATGAAATTGTATTTGTGCCATCTTACGATATAAGGTAGGTACGGTAGGTAGGTACACAATTTTAGAATTGTGAAATGTGTAGCTATTGTGGACACTACTATCGAATTGGTTTGTAAACTGTAATGATAGTGTGTATGTTTTTAAATAAATAAATAAATTGAAAATTATTAGTTTTCAGTAGATAAGTATAAATACCTAGTCTGTCTGACCACCTTCAAGTAATAAGTAAATAAAAAGTTCAGTACTGTCTGGTACTGATACTATTCGGGGAAGATTTTATCACGTGGGCTCTCTGTTTATTATGACAAATGAGTCTTTAAATAAACATGATACATATTCATGAGAGCATTAGAACAGAAGGTGAACCGACAATATTAATAAGGCTTTATAGGTACATGTTGAGCCTTATATAAATATACACAGATACATCATACTTAGCTCCCGGATTCGATGATAACCTGTATGTATCTAACGTGAAAGCAACAGGCTTATGTGTTTTTCCATTTATTTTGTTACCGATTTTGTAGGTATTTTGCGGATTAACTCAAATAATTCCCGCTCTCCTGTCCGATGAACTGTGAAATGGAGCAGATTGGCAATCAATCACTTTTCTTTCACACGAGTGATCGCTATATTATATGATACAAATAATAGGTATGTTCGGCCTCTACTGGTCTAATATCACTCAGGCAGTGCCTTTCATTTGGATTATGATGTTCAATATTACACGGTTTCGGGTTAAAAGAGATTCGTCATTCCATGCTACTCGCATAAGTATTGAAATATGCATAAGTATTTTTTATGCGAAGACATATTTGTAGAAGTAGCAAGAACTATAGTAGTCGTGAAACACAATCTCTACTCTTCCAATTGCTGTGCTCAATTGTCCGGTTTATTGTGAGCCCATTCACTGTCAATAAGCTAAAATCCTCCTTCCAATTGCGGTTAAATTGCATGTTTCCTTGTTTTTCACCCTACGAGAGACTAGTGGGGAAAGCAGACTTCGCTTGTTTGTTTTTCAAAACACACACTATCATATTATGTTAGTAAAAAACATTGAAAATATTTCTCTCTATGACAACGAATGTACATCTTAAAAAATGCCATTGAATAGACAGTCAAGATGCTAAGCCACAATCAATAAGTGTTGTATGTACCGTCACAGTTTAACCTGAAACTCCGTTGTAGTAACACATAGTAGAGTTTATGAAACGTTTGGGAAGCCCTTAAAAATGTAAGTAAAGCACTGCTTAAGCTGTATTATGCCGTAACCGGGTACATAGAGTGTATAAGGTAGACTGTCAGGTAATCCATTTTAACATGGATTAGAAGAACTGGTCTATTATATAAGTTTAACCCAAATTCAGGGATGTTAAATGAAAGTTAGAGCTTTATAGTGACGTATCTGTTTATTTTATTGTCTGTTTGATCTTGATGTTGATTGACATGAATCTGAATATTTTATTTTACCGTAATGTTTCAATTTTAATTTACATTTTTTTAAAAGAAAGAATACCAATCAGCACACTTACCGCACGACTGCGCTCGCAGGCGTGTTATGTTTTTCAGGCCATCAGGACAGGAATCATTCGCAATTTCAATCAAATGTACTCTGACATGACATACGATTTCAACCACTTAATATGAATAATCTTAATAAGGTAACAACCCGTATTCGATGCACAAGTTAACCACGTGTAAACAATTTTCCCTTTAGAGTTTACTGTGTGGAAAGTTTTCTGAATTGCAAAACGTTGCTGAATAGACGATTTGTATACTTGTCTCAAAGTGTAATGCCGACGTCTGGTTTTAGATTGGCTGAACATCTTTTGTTTATGAGCAAGTTTAACGCTCAGACTAGCTGGAAGTGTTACGTAAACAGTGTTTAGGAAAGCGAGTGACTTAAGCAGAAGTAGGGAAAAAAGTATTACACTGTTTGCTGTCCAACTGTTAGTTATGTTATGTTTAAAGCGAGCAGTGTTTCAAACACTTTTGTATTTTCAAGACACTTTTGTTTGGGAAAAATAATCCAATGCAGTATTTATGTACTGTTTGCCAAAAATGTGTGACGAATTTAGAACATAATCAAACAACTAGAAAACGGAATTCAGACTACAATTATGAAGATCTAGAATAATACATATTCAGATGAAACCCTCGGTTATATTTAACTTCATTCAATATAGATAGATACAGTAAGTACGGTAAGTTTTAATTAAAGCTGGCCTGATGAATGAATGACAAGCAGTTTCAGTGGGGGCTTGACAATGAATGAATTGGGAAAATGTATTCACTGCTTTATGGTTCGTTACTGGTACAAAAACTGAATGAATGACCCTATCTTCACCTATTTAAGTTGAATTTCGATTAAGGTGAACTGAACCGATGACAGGAAATGAGATGTGGAATAGTGGGGAGTTCTTATTGGAGTATATTCGCTCAGCACCGCTCGCTCGCGTTCTATTCCGCTTCAACAAAAGTTGCTAACGTCTAACTCGATACCAATTGACTTTGAAATTGTTCACCTATATAACACGTACGTAGAATACAGCTATCCAATCATACTTTTTCCACCAGAGTCAAAAAGCTTCATGAAACGGTTTCCGAAGTAAATCCTATATCCAGTTTTCAATTGTAATTTAAGAGGAACAAAATTGGATCTCTCCTTTAGATACACGGAGTATACTCGTACTTACAGTCACATATTATCCGTAAAATAAAATGGTACACATCAAGCAAAATGGATGTCAGACGAATGGATACAATATTACGTGTATTTGAACGGATTTATACTAATACATCTTTAAGTCTTACGACTTTTATGTTACAAAGCGAAACAGCTCGATCGATTTTTCGGTATTCGATTTAGTGAAATTTAAGTAAAATCCCAGGGTCAATTATAACTACTCTTTATTACACTTTTAGTGTAAAACGAAAGTATGTTAGAAATCACATGTTGACATTACCTAGGAGTTTAAATGCAGCCAAGAATTATTCAATACTCAATTTAATTTTATCAATATTGAGGAAGTAGGTACCAGTAACAGCTCTTACGACTAGGTCAGATATTTTTCGCCTTCAAGCCTCTAAGGACGTTAGGAACCGTAACTTTATCTAGACATTTGCCTCGTTGGCGTGCATTGCTTTGAGACCAAGTTTAAAGTCCATAGGGGTATCACATATAACTCAATATATACCTAACCTGAAAGACCGAACGTGCAATGTGCTCATGCAACGTCCCGATATCTCCGAAGAAGGCTTATTTTTAACTTTAACATAATTTTGTATTCAAGATTGTAGAAAACTTTTCCAAAAATATTTACCTAGCAACGAAATAATAATTCTGCCAAATTGCGTAAATGGTTAAAGTCAACAAAGACTTCGCAAACTTTTGATGTCGTTTTTTACAGGGTTTGAAATCATCTTTGTTTCTGTACTGCTTAAGTAGTACAAAGAAATATCTTTTGAAAGTCAAGAATGTTTGCTGTTCTTTCGGATTTGTTACTTAGGTCTAACTTCTAATACTAAGTCATTGAAATGTACATTCCGATTCAATACTAAGAAATATTAAAGTGAAAGCCATAATTATGAATATTGAATACCTATATAATTGAAAACTCGATTCTCAGTATCGACAAAGTGCGTTCAGTCAATTCAGGGCTACTTCGTTGTTCGTTATTGTGTTTGAATAAAATCACCTTAAAGCCACAAAATTGAAACTGAAGGATGACTATGATATCGTTCTGAAAATTACTACCTACGAAGTCCACAAAATACATGTCTGATAATACTTCATCACTTTCACGTGAAACATCCAAGACGAAAATGTCAAAGGTTCCGTGAAAAGCCGATGCAACAATATGAACGGAAAATAGAGTATGTAATTAAACTGTCACAGTGTTATGACGTCACAATAGCCTGCTATGAAAGCTTAAATTATTAGGGAAGTATAGTTTTCCTCATCGCTAAACTTACTGTGCTCGGATTAGCATCAAATGAATATTAATGCGTCTGATCTACAGCAAGTCGTTGCTTGTTTACAAACAAAACATAAATTACTTTGAAACTTCGTCGGAGCTCGCGAATTGTAGATTTTTAACTATGTTCCTGGTTTGCATAGGCTTGTTACAACTTTAAATCGTCCTGCTTTATAGGTGATAACGAGTGATTTCTTTTGGCACCCAAAATATTTTTCCAACGCATTTTTATAGATTTTTGAGATTAAAATAGTTTCACAAGTCTTTAATTCTAATCTCCAGCAGTTCACACCCTCAAGACAGATGTAGCTTAGGAATTAATGAGACCCTCTAGACTGCCAGCCAGTCTGAGACAAACTATACGTACAACGTAGTGGTATTACTTCGTCTACAAACACTAATATGCTCTACGTTTAATCAATTCCTTAAGATATGATAACAGTTTACAATGTGGTTGAATAGCGGTTGCTCTAATTAAAGTGAAAGTGCTCTAGGTACCACAATAACGTGTATGACTACGATAAACAATGTTCTGATAAAATATTCGTCCTATATACCACACTACCTTTCATAAATATAGAACTAACAAATTGCAGAACTTTTTCATAAAACCAATTTATGCATTTCCTAAAGAAATACTCGGACATTTTGCAAAGGTCAACACGTCCTGGAAAATCAAGCAATCCTTTTTCAATTCGCAGCTTTGTTGCACCAAAGCGATTTTAATCACGCTTCGATCAACCATTGCAGGAGCTGTCCCAGGGCACAGGGGAGCGGGTCACGGGGGGCAAGGGGAACAACCGGTGAACTGGGTCACTAAACCAGCCCAGCACGGGACCTACAAAATAATATCAGGCCGCATGCTCATATCTGGGGATGCCTTTATTGTTTTTCATATCATCTGCAGCTATATTTTGAATTTAGAATAATTATTTTAGTTCCTGATCTTTTTTTTAAAGGTTCGTGCAAGGAGTTAATGAACTCTGAAGTAGGTCAGTAGATCAGCGCACGTTGAGACCTATTTATGAATCAGGACGCGTGGTTTTGCGATCGTTGTGGTTATTCTATACTGGAATGTTATTTTCTGCGGCGGATATTGCATTTATTATTAAAGTGACATCATTATTTTGATATGATGTTTTTAGTAACTGTTACTACACTGTTTGTGGAGATTGAGTAGTAATGAAAACGCCCTTGACATGAGATTTTAGTTCGCAATTATGAATCATCCTAATCTAGGCATCTTTTTTCAACTAATTCGAACATCCACTTTTCAGTCACTTTCTAGAATTAAGTGGCATTTAAAAATATCGCTTACTTTTTTTTATAAGCTGATTTTTTTCTCTAGAAAAAAGCTTGTTTGCAAATTGAAATTTCTCTCGTGGCAGGTATCACTATCACTGAAAAAAGTTGAAGGCTAAATTAAAAAGCTTTCGCTATTTCATAAAATTCCGAGCAAAAAGACGATATTTTATAAATATCTAGGGATTCATATAAGAATTAAGTTTATAAAATACTACGTAATTTTGAAAATGTCTACCCTGGTTAATTCCAACGACAATGACTACTTTCGAACTGTGAAATTAAACAGTTTGAAAGTGTGAGCAAAAACATACACTGAACTGTGCCCGTATTGTCTCTCAAACAAGGTCCAAATTCACCTAATTTTATTTCCCAATAAAACAAGCTTTCTGTTCGCTTTAAAACTAAAATGTTCAGACATTGGTTGATCGGCTCCACGTCAACAGCACTCGGCGTGACGAGGGTTATCACGGCTTAACAACTATCGAAAATCCGATGCGTTGGCTTTACAAAACTCCATTACAGCAAAACTAAAGGTTAAAACGATTGGATTTTATGTAGGTATGCGTTTCGATAATCCTGTTATGTTTTACACTGGTATTTGGTAACGAATTTGTTTTGAACAAAATGTGTTAGGACTTTCAAATGTCAGTAATCCCAACAGGCCGAAATCGCTTTGTGGGTTTTATATACTTTCACAAAGCAGCACAGAGTCTGGAAGTTGGCGGTGTTACACTCCCGTGCCTGAGACTACTCAGAAGCAGTCGTTACAAGTCCATGTCAGAGTCTGTCAGGCGAATTTGAGAAAATACTGATACAACTGAAACAAACCCTAGTTTGTGCTAGGTGATTCAAAACCTGCCGCCCACTCGATAAGAAGAAGAAGACGTTGCGTCGACTGTGCGATTTTTGAGCTCTCTCTTTTTGTGGTCAGTGCCTCCTAACTGAGGATCATGGTCAGCGGTAGGGTTGCATCTGGGGAGGATGAGTTGCCTCCACCAGTTTCTGTACATCGTATAACCGCTTGTAACCGCCTAAAGCTTTTAAGACTACGAATCTTTCACTTGATCGGATTTTCTAGCTACTTAACATTTATTATCATAGGTGTTCATGAATAAGTTAAGTCATTCATGAAGAAAGGTTTTTTAGAATATATTTTTATCCCTACAAAGCCGGCTAGTATGTTATAAAGCGTGAATAATTCCTTTAATATCAACGTACCTTCGTAATAATAAAAAATAAGACCTTTTGTAATTTATATCTAGTGGATTTTTACTGTGTTATGGCGCATTATTTATAGAAGCTATTAAAAGCATCTGTCATGTGTTTATCGTTTAATGCTGATAGGTGATAAAATATGATAACCGCAACATAAATGTAAATTATTGGATGAAAGTATTTTATACATGAAGCGACTCACTATCAAGTTTTGTCATTTATTTTGCTTGATACTTTAAAAACGCAATGACACAGTAGTGACAGGCATGTTTCTATTAAAAATGTTGAGGTGCACAGAAAAATATTTTCTACTACTTCTAGTCGAAGATAGTGAGAAACACGGCAAAAAGGAAACCGCATTGAAAAGTATAAAATAATATCGTTTCCTTATAGCTAATGAAAATAAACAATGCCAACTATTGGCGTGCTACGCTGTAGACGGCTACGAACGGCTACGACGTAGTCTTGTTAAATACTTTTTTTTTTCATTTATCATATTTACAATAAATACAGGATTATCTATTTAAAATAGCAACCAAAAACCACTAAGGTTTAAACTTTGCACTGAAGTAGCATGAATATTGGAACATCGCTAGTGATTATTTTGAACCGACTTCCCTAAAAGGAGAAGGTTCTCAATTTTGATGTTTTTCTGATGCTTGAACAGAATTATTCGCACTTCAGAATTTAATAATTTTTATCGTGCTTTCCACCATAGCCTTGTGTCTGTATACATGAAATTAGTTGCTCGCTTGAAGTTCGATTTAATCAGCACTTCAAAGTAATCTGAGTCATTTTATCTTGAAGAGAATGGATCATTTACTTTGTGTTGTTAATGGTGTAGTAGATATTAGGTAATAAATACTTATGGTAGTTTTTTAACACAATTGTGTTACGATAAATATAGTGAAAGAAAATTCAACTATATAATAAGTTACCAAGACGAACGCCTTTACCAGACCAAATATATAATATTGAGATTATGTAGATAATATAGTTATATGTACGACTTCCACCGTTTTGCGGAAACAAAGGTGCTCAGCGTGAAGTCCTTCGACTCTTGATATGGCCAAATATAATAAGTGTTTTCCATTAGGAAAATTAATTATGTTAAGAGAGTAACAACGAGGCTGCGAAATATGGCTACCGTACTTCTTCAAGAAATATAGGACTATGTTGAGTACAAAAGTCTGTACATTGTATGGTAAATATCTTAGCAGGGCTTAATGTAACACTCATTAAAACCACTCTACTTAAGTAAAGCGTTAAAACAAAGAAAGTGTAATATAGACATGTACTTTGTACGTCGATTGCGTCAACAGACTGTGAATAGATATATTGGCGCACCTGTAACTTAACGTATTACCGTATATCTAAGCAATTTATTACACGCTTTGATATTCTATTATGCCTACACAATATCCTGTACTGTATAAGGATTTCAGGAGTGAATATGTTCTACAAATGATGGAAGTTTCATATTATTCTTTGTCGGAATTTTAACGTAAGAGGTGAATTTAATAAAGTATGTAGAAAGCAATCTTTGAAAATACATTTTTTCATTACGGGTCGCACCAACAACGCAGCAAAGCACTGGAGATACTGCAAATTTGTAAAACTTAAAATGCAGCAAAACTAAAACCCTTTGATAAATAACTATGTTAAGTTAGTTGCAAAATCATTAATTTAAAGCAAAGTATTATTACTTATCAAACAAGTATTTCAAAAGTTTTCATAGTTAAGAACTTACGCCTGATTAGTCAGCTACAGTGCGTTTAATGGCAATGCACTCTTTATACAATCGAGTTAGAAGGTTATTCTGCCCAAGTTTTGGAAACTGCTTACACCAAACAAAATCTTAGTGACCAACTAATCAAGTAATAGCGCAGTAATCAAAGTTTCAGAAGTCATACAGAAGTCATTCCTACGAACATCTAGTGAGACTTGACAACAACTTTAAATTGGGGATAATTGAGTCTGCAAAATTCATCAAAAGTTTTTGATTGATTCCTATTTTTAACAAGATAACTTGAGAAAAAATTCGGACATTGAAACTTTTGGGAGGGTGCCTATTGAAAAAAATATGAATTGATTTTTAGTCCCCAAATATTATGCCGGAATATTTTTATTGAGGAAACGTATTCCTCTACAAAATTTTCCTGTAAAGCTTTCTCAGTAAAATCCTCCCTTTGCTATCTACAGTTCAAGATACACTTACCACAAAAACTCATTACACTAGATACCGTACACGAGAATATACATCTATGACAGCTAAGACGTCCAAAGCCACGTTTGTGGTTACCCACATCTAGACGTTACAATTGGATTCAAAAGGCACATGTCGACTGACCGGCCGCAGAACAAACAATGTGCCAAATGGATGTTGATTTGCTTCGTCAGTATTCCTGCACTGGTCTAATACTGGTACTATCATAATGGTATTTGGCTCACAATTTCATCGAGCATCGCGCCAGTTACAAACGTACCAACGTACGTATAAAGGTTGCTTTGTGACTTGAAATGCTCACATTGATTGGTGTTTGTACGTTGTTGGTTAGCTGTTAGCTTAAGGATGTATAATGTACAATATTAACTAACTATCATTCACGTAATACAAATCTGTTTGTACCAAGTTTTTATTATTAATACGGTCCTCATAGGTCAATCTCGGTGACCAAAGGTTTTCTGACATCTGCGCTAAAATTGTTATGATAAATAAATACAACACAATATTCGTTTGTATTTCGTAAGCCTACAAAACAAAAGAAAGTCTGTTCAGGCTTATAGGTACTTGCCCTTCTTTGTATTGTTTATCGATAACCCTTTATGCTCATATTGCTACTTTGTACTTGTATGTCTTCTGAACTCTACCACACGCAAAAGCCCACGTCAGCTTCTTTCTTCGAGTATTATTGAACAAAACGGCTTCCGCGGTTTCCATTACTTGTAGGTATTTCCTCTTCAGTGTTCGGGGAAATATATATCACAGGACAAGTTTCGAATGTATTGATGGCAGTAAAATACACGTACTTACGAGTTTTCCTTTAAGAATTTGGAATGAATTGGTATTTGATGCAAATAGAATGTGAATAAGTCGTGACAAAAAAAAACCGATATATTAATAAAAAAATCGTGAGAAGAATTACATCATCTTTATTTTTTCATCTCTCATATTTTCTGTGATCTCCTAATGCTCTAATATCTGCTTGTCACCGTATAAATATGTATTTCTTTTGTCAACAGTTCGTGATGGCAGCGATGTGGTTCCGTACGCTCGCGTTAGTCCTCGTGAGTTCGTGTCACGTGCTCGCGGCTCCAGCACACACAGGTATGTGTGACTTCTGCTCCTAACCAAACAGTTCACACAATTTGTAAGGTTGTTTGAAACTATCGAGAGAGAAAGGTCAATATCTCGTTAAAGTTATCTATTTGAAGAGTTTTATTGAAACGAACGTCTTGGGTGTGTTCATTTTTAAATACTGCTATGCTATATTCTCTAGTAAAGATTTTGGAATTTAATACCATGTAATATTTAAAAAGTCACCGCGACTGTTACCATAGGAAGAACGTAGAACGCTTACGCCAAAATTGATTCTGGTTTTTGAAATACTGTCGGAGTAACGAGAACAATAACAATTACCTACCTTCCTGTAATTAAATGTAACATAATCTTTTGAACGAATGCAATGGATATCCGTATTTCTCCTGCTTTGTAAAAGGTAATTAAATTAAATTGGAGAAAGCATTGTACATTAGGAGACTGCAATCGTTTTAAGGAAGAATTTTCGTTTGCAAGAAGTGTAAAATTTAATTTTGCTTCACAAATGGGTACAGGAATTAATGTTCCTTTTCGTTAAAATATTTTTTATTAAGGATGTATCTTTGTGTTGTATCCACATTATGATTAACAGGTAAATTACATTAGGGAACAAAATATTTAGACCTTACACATCGATTTGCTTTTAAAATATTTCATGGAAGTTGTGTGTTCAGATTATGTATTTTAATTTGATTTTATGTACTAACATAAAAAACAAAGGTATCTAGAAGATAATTTACACCGTTTCTATAGACTTAACCAAAAGATAAACTTTTGTAACATTCAAAGTTCTTAGTCCTATGTAAATAGGTTTTGTTAAGTACCTTAGATCTCACTACAGCATAGAGTCACGAACTTTCAAAATTTTCAATTTTACTTTCAAAGCTGAGGACAATTTAATGTAAGCGTTAAATGCATCTTTTGGAGATGCATTTAAAGCTTCGCTAAATACTGGTTGGTAAAAATTGGTGCTGTTGGATATGAGAAAACTGAAAGAAGTATTACAATAATAGCACCACGTAGCTAATTAAATATACAAGCATTAACGTTGAAATAATCCTTATCCTCAATTTAGAAATAAATAATTGTTCACAAAGAAGCTCCTTGATGTGCTTTTAAGATGTAGTAAGGATTTATTTAATAAGAAGTCGAGAAGACACTTAAGATTATAAGCACCTACTTATGAAATGCAGAAAATTTCCTGTAAATGACGAAGTATTTCTCTAGTTTGAATAATAATATCTATATACACGAGTGAAGAATCTCTGTGACGCATCTCCATATGTCAGGTACATTATCTACGCCGAACGTACTGGGCTTATGGCTTTGACAGCCAATCTCTTCGTGTAATGGAAACTAGGTTCAATATCAATAAGTTTTATAATCCAAGCTACACTTTCAAATAACTTTTGATGTTGTCTTGGCTCTTTTAAAGATCTATTCTTTACTATATTTGCATATTGAGAGGTTTTTAGATTAGGTTCTAAATAATTTTAAATCTAAAATTGTAAATCTAGTTGCCCACTCCGATTCAAAATATGAGCGCAAGGCCGGTATTCGGTCGACGGTCATCATAAATATCTCCAATCTGCAAGCCGGTACTTTTCTGATAGAAAATGTCGATGCAATCTGACAGTCACCGGACGCATAGTGCCATAAACTTATATTTTCAGTTACATTTTCTATCTCTGAAACTGTACAATATGACGTGGAAATACGAAGCGACAAATATTTTATGAAACACTGTGATAAAATCTAGTTAAAAAATCGCTTGCATAAAACAACAAACAACCGATTTGAGAATTACCTCCTTTTGAAGTTGTTTTCATTAAACGATTCACAAAGAAACCTTTTCAGGTAGATCAACGGGATCTACGTCGGCTACCTAAAAATCCACTCCTAATACAATAGGATTATTTTTACGTAACAGCGATTATGTAAGCACATATCTGCTGTTTTTGACATTGATTCTTCTGTGGGTTATTTTTCCACAGTTTTTTTTCTTTCAATACGCCTTTCCTTGTTATGCATGACATAATAACGGTAACGAAATAAATAACAGATAAAAAAAAATACTTTGATTTATTACACGTAATGCTTCATCCGCTTTTAATTAATTTTCATTAATGATATTGTTAATACATACATACACATGTCTGCGGTATACCACGCTTTTAAGTCCACCGCGCACTAATAATTAATTAATATAATAACTTATATAATGTTTTAATGTATTAAAACACAATAATGGGTTACTCTATATTTTCATTTAGCTATAACAGAACTGTCGTTGACCCGAACATAAGACAAGTAATCAAATCATAGAAAGTTTTGATTATGCAACACCAAAGTAGGTACCTACGTTGTAGATAGTTAATAGTTCTAATTTATACAAATATTGGTACAGCTGAGATTGACAGTCGCCCGATAATTGTAAGATAAACTCAAAGTTTGACAGCTGTCAAAGTTTCAGACAGGAGAACAAACATTTCAGAACGCATTCTTCATGAAATCTTGGTAACGTTTACTTGTTTTAATCTCTTGGTCAGTCATAATTTGTAATTCTTTGAAAAAAAAGTCCTGAAATGATGATAACTTCAAAAGTTTTTTTTCGGAGACGCGCCGTCTGCGATTCTTGTCTTCCTCATTTCTTAAAATTAAAATGTCTTCTTTCTATCTTTTAAAAAGCTTGGAGAAAAATACTTGTTTATCGAATATCTTCATATAAATCCTACATTAACAGAATGTTAGTAATCTTGGCGGAACCCGAGACGTTTAATTAAGGCATCGATGGTTTACGTCAATGGTCGTGACGTCGGCATCTAAATTCCACCAACTTGTGTATTGTAGTAGGTAAAGTTTGTGAAATTAGTCGTTAGTTAACTACGGTGGATTGAATTCAAGCCTGTAACGAAGTTTCTTTTATAAGTTGCTTGTTATTTACATGCTAGGTTTCCTAGTTCCAATATTATGTATGTTCGTACTGTTACTTGTTTGTATTAAGTCTAAATTGGGGCAGTCATTTTAGCACGAAATACGTAATTAGTATCGTATCATTTCGTACTTTTGGTAATAATAATAATTATAGATTTTTTTAACTACACTGACGTTAAGGTTCAAGGTCAACAATAAGGTGATTGTTATTGAGAAGAGAGGGCCGAAAGATCTCGCACCCACTTCAGCAAATTGTACTTTGAATATTCGTAGAAACATCGTTTAATATTTAGGTTAAAACGGTAATGTGACTGGAATTTAAAAATTTGCTACTTACTACCTAAATTAACTGTGGTACTGTTATTACAGTTCTCTTTAAAATTGTCCTGACAGTAATTTTTAGGTTATGTCAGAATAATCATGGTCTGCCTATTTCGATTAACTTATTTGAAGTTTCGATTATTTTATTGCATTTAGAAGTACATATATCTTTTGTCACATTTTAGTTTATTTAACCTCTTGAGTCTTTTAATTCCTACTCAACCTTTAGAGGTAACACTGAATAAGGACGGTGCTGGAAAAAAATAAAACTTATTTAGTTACTTAACTATTATATTTTGACGAAGTAACTTGACCTTTCAATTTGTCGACCCACTATTTTTTTGGAATACAGGGCATATCTAATTTTCTTTAATTATTAATTACTGGCTTCAACTGTGAAATTGGGCTTTCAATTTTCACTTGACTTACGATTTTTAGTACAGAAAGTGCTAATTATATTTTTTGGAGTACTACGGAACATCTAGGACAGTGTACTTTTGAGTTTACAACCGGTTCGTGAACAGCTCCATTTCATTTACTGGTTAATTTTACGAGTGTTTTTATTTTCTGTTGTGCGGTAAGTTTAGTGTGAGCGTGAAAATTACTAAGAAGAAACTATTTTTTTATTTTCCGGTGCATTATTTTAACCTCATAGTAACAGGACTGCTTGCATCCACGTTCGAGTCCACTATTCGATATGCAAGAAACAAAAGACAACGGGACATCAGCGTCTCACAAGCCATTGTACACACAGGTGTGTACTTCGGGATACGCCCGTCTTGCACACCTGTTGTTAATACAACGGAGTCAATTAGTTCAAAACTTCATTCTGGATTCATTTATTCATAGTCATTCTGGGTGTACATGTTTTGTTGCATGTGCGGGAGACCGTTTTTTCAATCTATATTATCATTCAATCGATATTTGCTTTATCTTTTATGTTTATTTCAAAATTAATATGAAATACATTTCAACATTAAATACTTAAACTATTAAACTATTTTGTAATAATATTGTGGCCATTACTTCAACCGATTTATTTTACACTAAGCAAATGAAACTCGTATTAAGACCTATTTGTTTGCATGTTCTAGAATTTTCCACACTTTAAATGCTAATGTTATGAATATTTTTCCAAGTTTTTATTCGCAATAAACCAGCTTATAAGATAAAAGGGCATAATATTTATTGGTAAATAAATCACTTATTTTCCAATACTCAAAGTCTGCGAGACAAATATGATGAAAATGTGTAAAATACATAATATAGAGTAAAGTGTACCTATGAAACTATCTAGGGATCAGTCAGAAACGTTACCTTACGATACGAGAAAGATACACATGTAAGACAACATATAAGCCACATTCCGCAAGCGATTTCACGTTCTTAGAAACACGATTAAATAAATAAATCTCGAAAACTGGAAATCCGACTTCACGATTACTTAGAAAAATCAAGATTTTTTTTCCAGTTTTTTTTTTAGTCAAATTGCGTGGACTTTCATAGAAAAAACTCAAGGCAATCTTCAAAATTTTGACATAGGTATTTCTAAGAGTTAGCCAGAAGTCACGTGTGTTCTTGCAAACACTTGGGCATTTTCACGTTTGTGAATTTCATTTCACAGTATATATAAGGTAGCCACGGTAGACAGGTAGAACCACTAGCATTGTAAACATAATCGTAGCTTTAATAATACAGGACAAGCTTGCTTTGAATTAGTTTTCACTTTGCATAAATTCTATAAGGTCCTGAGGTTGAAACTTGTAATTAACCTGAAGTTCTATCACACAGAAAATTGCTAAGAAGTAAAAGTAGGTAATAGTTTTCTGTGTAGAACAGTTTGAGGCTAATCGTATGCAAGGTGTGACATTTTCTTTAATGAAACAACATTTAAAAAGGTTCTATTACACCCTCAACTTTTACGCGCGCCATCGCAAGCGTTGTACGCTAGTTTAAAGCGCTTTAACAATAAAACAAATATTCATATAATACTTACGTATTTAACAAATCATATGCCTCAGGAAGATCTGTTTATTACTTAATCATATAAATCCAGGATTCAGACGTAATCCCTATATAACTTAATTTGTGTTCGTTGGTTTTAATTACGTAGTCCCGATAACGAGTAAGATAAGTCCTAACGTTGATATTTATTCTCTTTATTTATTTAGAACGATGATTCACAATTAGACTTAAGAATAAAGCATATTAAACCAGTCGTGTATTCGAATTATAGTAATTAAGTTGATACATTTCATATTAATGTCTACATTAATTCTAAAGTACTTAAGAATTACGTGGTTTTAACTACAGAAATATGTACAAGAACGCTTAGCCTGAATACAAATAATATTTTACCTTTTATTTGATATAGGAGAAAAAAAGGTATTATGTATTACTTTAACAAAATAAAATGCCATTTCTAGTTTTATAAAAATGTCCATATATAGTAGTAGAAGGAATTTAGAAACTTGGAAATAAATCAAACTGACACCTGCGCAAGAAACGCATTTGCACTAAAACACTGTCATAGAAAACCAGACGTTGCCTGCCCCGGGAGGCGGGACCTGGTTCCATTTTGTTTAGAAATGGCGCATATGCGATGTGGTCTAGCTTGAAAGTGCTGTGTGGTTTTCCTAAGACATGTAAAGAGCAATCTCCGATGTCCTAATTTTTCTACATCGCCACATGTAAGCGCACTGAAATGAAGAAGTTTTCTGATGATTTATTTTTAATTTATTTTACGTTATTATAATCGTTTACTTTAATCTTATATGCTGTCGTGTCTCCCATACTGCACAGATATGATTGTTAATTCTCCATTTATTAAGGTAACTTGCATCGTTCATCCAAACCATAACCAATTCTAAAATAGTTCGGTTATAGTTATAGTGGAATGCTGTAACCTACCCTTAATATCATATTTATTTAATCCAAACTGATACTTACGGTACAGTCATAGTTCGAATGAATAATAAGTAAAATGAATAATAATAAATGTCGACACAAGCTTTTCAGGACACTATAATCCAATAAAAAATATCCTATATGCCAACCATACAGACTTATTAGATCACCCATACTACTTTTCCTGTGTTCGCTATTCAGTAAAGAGGTCCTTCTTGTAATCTGTTCGCATGGGCTTTATGTTGAAAATTGTATGAAACACGTCGATAGGTAAACTTCCTGCTTTCCTGTTAAAAGGAAATGATATCGGGTGGAGTATGATGACGCTGGTTTATCTTAAATGCATATGAACTGTTTGGTGTGAAGTAAGAATTTAACTTGCTTTTTGTGAGAAGGTTTTATATAATAAATTGAAGTGTTTAATATAAACAGGACGTATTATAAGGGTCTGTATGTTTGTAGTTACAAAATATAGTTATGTGTGCCTTGTATATAGCTCTAATTTAGTGTTTATTATTTAAAACAAAATTATAATTAACCGCGGCTTTCACTTTGTTCGTAACATTTATTAAACTTGTTAACTATAAAGTTGTGCTAAGTATACTGTTATAATTAATGGACAGGCACAACTTTTCGTATTATTCTGTAGGCTTTTATGCGCAACGGCGTTCGCTTGTTGACTATTTTTATATTCAAACTCTGGGACTGTGAACCGTCCTACTTTGCTACGCCGTAGCACGGTCTACGGATTTCGTAGAACCTTCGTAGTATGCTTTGCTCGAATAACTCAAAGAATTGTGCTGTATTTTCTTACCTGAACCGGAAAGTTACATTTGTGCGAGGAAGTTGGTATTCAGATTGTAGATAAACCATAAATATTGTTCACCGTATTGAATTTGAAAATAAAAATATTAATCGAGGATGCAAAGAAACATTTTTACAGCGCTCATATTTGTCAGTCATGACAGTACCGTGGGTGTTGCAAACATTTTCTGAGACGGTAGGGATTCAGTTTCCCCTATTACATATAAACCAATATTTGTCAGAACAATATGCTTACGGGATGTTATTAATAAAGCCCTCGATGTATTATTTTTCTTCAACTCATATGGAATGTGAACAGCGATACATTTGAATATTGTGTTAAAAATATTTTCTGCTTTTTAATTTCAGGAAGTAAAGTATTTTTTAAGAATCTAAAATGACCTTTAGTTTTTATGCCTATCAAGTTTTTTTTTGTGTAACTGTACCCGAGTTTTAAGTAACACTTTTTTCGGTATCAAAGGCTTTGGCCTAACAATTAATAATGAAAAACAAAATTGGCAATTACAAGATGGCCGCCCAATTTAATGGCGCGCAGTTTATAATTACTGTGAAGCAAACCTAGTTCTTAATTATTCGGTGAACTTGTTTTTTTAATAAAAGAGTCTTGTTAGCGTAAGTTGATATTATAAGGGGTGAAAGTAATAGGAAGTTGGGATGTCCTTGAACTTAAGGTTTATTTTGTGTAGGTAAATGTTTAAGGATGAGGATTAAAATAAAATATATTTAATAACGCACTTAACTGTAGTTATTATCCCTTCTGAAGAGTTTATTTCGATTAAGATTATTTACCATGTTTTAGTCATTAATAAAAATAAATAGTAGTTCATTTCAGGTAAGTACTTTATAATATACCTACCACTGGAATAGTGATGAAAATAAATATCATTTAGTATAAATGAAGTTTTCCTTCACTGGAACAAAAATAACTTGCCACAAGATTTGATTTCGTCTCATACATTATTCCGTCTATATATAGATCCAACTATATTCGGTTATAAACAGTCGGTCGGTTCGGTTGTAAACTCTTTGGTAGTAAATAACTCAATTATTTCATACATACAGAACACGTTTGGGCTCGCTTTCGTGAAATATTCATTAACACGACCGCCAGTAATGGAAACTCAGCTTGTACTGAATTATTTCTTTTATTACCTTGTAAACCTTGTTTTTGGCAAATTGTAAAGGGCTCGAGTATGATGTCTCTGAAAATAAAATTTTAATTCAGGGCCATTGATAAGAATGCTATTATTTTTATTCATTATCAATATTGGATAACGACCTATATAACAAATATGCATGAATATTATGCCTTTCACCAAAAATATTTATCGAAATATTTAATACATGTATTCAGTATGATCAAGATGTATCTTAAATAAGACTATTAACATTTTTTAACACATAGATTTATTAAATGTGAAATGGGATAGAATATATGGCTACAATTTTCTCCCTTATTAAGAGAAACGTTTCCCTTCCCAAACCCTAGGTCTGAAAATGACTGAAACAAGCTGAAAGGTCAAGGTTAAATCCAGACATTTCGTATGTCATAAGATTATGTGGGGACAATAAAAAGCTGGCTGTTACGACCTTTCAACATCCGCTCCGAAAATCATACCGGGTAAGCCTATCGTATATCTAGTAAATTTAGGAATATCAAGCTCAGCAGTCAAAAACTTATGGGCTACTCAATTTGATATACCTTAATCAATTATTAAACTGAAATTGCAATAGTGGTTACTGAATTTACTTGAGTGTGAAACTACAACTCATCGTATAAATTAATCCTCAACGTCAAATATCACTGACATTTCTAATACCCATAATTTCTTGGGGATCTTAGATACGGGTTATAAACCCACGTACCTATATACATAGGTAACCCGTTTCTACATATTCATAGCTTGTTAATAGACTATTAAATACAAGTTCTGATATAATTTTTATTTTTGACGTGTACCTGGTGATATTAGTTGTACTTTTAGAAACCCAAAAAAGTTGAAGTTGATCCATTTAATTTTTAAACAAACATTTATAAAGATTATTCAACAAAGAAAACTTCTACGTAATTCTATACAAAAGTAAATCACATAAAAGTATTGCGTATCACAAATTAATGCCACGTAAGACACAGTTTTAATGAAATATTTATGAAACTTTGTTAAACTAGTCTGCAGTTACGCAGTGATATTAAAAAAGTTAAAGCGCTTAAAGTTGTTACCATTTAACTTTTATTCTCGAAACATCTGTCGCGATATAATTTTATTAATTTATGTACCAGGTTTATAAATAAAGTTAGTAGGTATTAAAAACAACAATATTTTTATGTAAAAATATAATAACATGTTTTTAGGCTAATTATAATTAAGGGTTTATTGTACTAAGTTCTGGAGTTTGCCAATGCAACGAGAAAAATATACAAGTGATCCTTTCACGTCTTTTAATCTAAGCAGCTAAATTAGACTTCCATTTAAACAAAAGACGAGTTGCGACTTCTTGCTTTTGAGACATAGCCTCTGCCACAATATATCTACCTCTAGAATGTCAAGCTCAAGCATAAAAAAACAAAAGAATGCAGAAATTCTAGAAGCACCATAAACGCTAGAACGAAAATGTTCTTCAGTATAACGTATGTGAATAGTGTCATGAAGTTTTATCTTACCGTCGACGTCGCCGCTTCCTCGCATACAGTATTTAATAGCCTACATCGTCGACAGACGGGGGACGTAAATTCCTAGGATTATTGACGATCCAGCTACTATACTTCGGCCGTTCAGAGAATGCGTTCCTGACACCTATCAGTTAGTCACGACTAGTGATGGGCACAACATAACACTGAGTTCGTTACCGTTCCTTCAAAATGAACCGCCGCATTATTTTAAGATTATTTTCGTTTTAAATTGGCGGAATCATTTGTTTTATATTTTAGTTATTTAAGTGGAAACCAAAAAAAGGTAATATTCATATAATAAAATTGTTTTATTTATTCTTTGTTACAAGTACATTGAATTGAATGTGCGAACAGAATATTAATCAGACTCCGATTTGCTTGAGGAGGTGGTGTCTTCATCATCATCTTCGCCTACATGTATAATTATATTATTATCAATAACAGAATCAATCCTGATATCTCGGTCTAACAAAAGCCGGGTAATCAAATAAAAACAGATCGAAAACACTTGAAAAACGTGGTCTATGCGCACGAAACGACAACGGACGACTGTTTTAGCGTCACAAAATGGCGGCCCATAACGCCATTTGGGGTTACCATTTTTAATCTAAGTATAAAAATGCGGTTTGGTCATAGTTTTATTTTTATATTTCATAAACGTTATAATTAAGTCTTATAGTCCATTATTTTCCAATTCTTAAAAAGAAAATCAAAACGTATTATTTTATATTATAACTGTATAAGAACAGATTACGATACTTGCCTGTTATTTTTAGCACAGCACTACAAAATATAAACCGCTGACATAACCTTGTAATAGCGCAGTATAGATTTAGAAAAATATTGTTTACCAAGTTATTTGACACTCAGTTTGGCACAAAATTATAACATTCATTGATTATTGATATAATAATGTTGTTTTAATGCTCCTCAATTGTTAAAACGGTAAACAACCAGCAAAAATATTTTTATCGTAACTGCAACGCCATTGCAAAGTTACGTCGTCAGTTCAATCGCGACGTGTCAGGAACGCATTCTCTGAATGGCCGAACTATAGAATAACTAATTTTCTGTACACATGGAGAGTAGATTTTAAACCTACAATATGGAACCTATTAAAACTAAAACGGTTCTATATGAATTTGTTTTTGATTATTGGCAGTGAATTCTATCGGTGCTAAGAGAAACGTTCGTATACTCTATAATGTTTCAATGACTTTTATAAAATTTAGAGATAAGACTATATTATGGTGACCATATATCAAAGTACTCACTACGTTGTATGTAGTATAGTACAACGTAGTTATACGTTGTATAGTATGCGGGTAAGCTTATCGCTTGCTAATAACACACTACACTCCTTATCGCTTTGTATATTTGCTTGGCATTCATTATGAAGTGCAAAGTTGTAATGTAAGCTACGAATATAGTTCAGTATTGAATTAAACCATGTTAGTTATGACAAAGGGCATGATACACACCAGATACATACTATGTATAACAAGGAAAATAAAACAACTATATCGATAAACATTTATACAATGTTGAAACATTTTACCAAGTATACGTCTATAGTTTTATACGGGTAAAGAGTAGCTTTCATTTAACTTTAAAATATGCATTTTAGTAGAAACTTGTTACATCCACGCATTGTTTTACCAAGTATTTATCGAAATTTCCATATTTTAGAGACAGGAGCGCTGAATTGAAGCTTGGGTACATGTTCAATTAAAAACAACATAACAATATAAATGTTCTATGCGACTGTAAAACTTTATACGTTATTAAATTTTACGTTTCGTGCACGTGATGCCATTTATAAAACAATTACGTTCGGTAATTATGGAACTGGATATTAAGCGTAGTTATAATATTATTAAACACAGTATGAACTAGGCTGTATGCCAAGTAATGTTTTGCCGAAGGAGTATTTTTGTAATATTAATTCCGGAAAATCTACTACAGTGACTGAATATATCGACACATGGGCAAAGAATATTTTTTTATAACATCTCATTAAATTCTAATTTAGTAAGTACTTTACGAGAGCCATTTTGACACGATGCATGTTATGCGTAAAATACGTATTGTTAAGTTTATTTTAATCAGAATTTCGGTCGAATCGATTTTGACTGACCGTATCGGGTCCAGAATCGCCGAGAATATTGGGTAAAGTACAAAAAAAGCTACATTAGGTATGTAATGAGTCTGAAAAGGATATTTTTATCCACATCCACAGGCTGTCCCTTTTATCATGCAGGCGTTATTGATTCCTAATTCACGCCCACGCGAACATGTCACTGATACCTGGGTGGTCAAGGTTGCGTGACGTGGAAAATGTCATGCAAACTACGAGCATGTAAAATATTTGATGGCATGGGATTTAATCTAGTCCCCTCTTGTTAACGATGGAATTAGTTTTTGTTGTTTTATCTTTTGTATTTTTTACCCTTTGATTTTTGTTGTAATATTTTTATGTCATTAAACTAATAAAATGACCAACGAGGGCGAGGTTCGTACGCATTCCGAACTCCTTGCAGTACTGGCTGCAACTAGCTGTTTACTTTTTAGTTTGTCTTTTGTTTTGTTTTTGGAGTTGTCATCGCGCCGTCTCGCAGCGAACCGCCCCCTCGTTTTTCTTGATTTCTTTAACTAGTTGTTTTCATTTTAAGGCCGGGTTTTCCCTCTTTCCCGGTGTTTACCGCAAACTATTGATACAGTCCACCTCCCACCGAGCACATCCGTTGGTCCTTCGAGCCGGATCGTTCCAGCAACTCGGATGTTTCGCACACCGCCTACGGAGAAAAATAAAATGGTGAACACGCGAAGCGCGGCGCGCCGAGAACAAGAGGCTGAAAATCCTCCGCCTACTAATGTGAAGAAGTCTGACGCAAGCAGAAGACCATCGGTAAAATCTCCTTCTGCGAGGTCCTCGGTGAAGGCGAGGAGGGCGCAATTGATACTCGAGGCGGCGGAACAAAAGGCGCTTCTGAAAATGGAACTCATTGAAAAGAAGCTGGCTGCCGACCTGGCGGAACTGGATAGCTGCGGCTCGCAGTCGCTAGCTGATGGTGATCCTGGTGAAGAAGAAAATGCATCTCGGATTGAGGAGTGGGTGAAGACACAGCGCGTCACTAGCTGTCACGACGATGCGCTGCGCCCGGCACAACGGCAAGACGCTGTCTTGCAGCAATTGGATAACGCCGGCCCATCTCAGCTCGGGAACGTGCAACCAAACCAGAGCGGTACTGACGACGGCACTATGCACATGCTGGCATGTGCGCTTAAGGACCTCGCCGCCGCCACCGCAACCACCAACGCCAACCAGGCAGAAACTAAGCTGCTTAACCGACTGACTATGCCAAAAGATTTACCGAAGTTTGACGGTGACCCGCTTGAATGGCTACAGTTTAAGCAAGCGTATGAAGAGTCTTCTCAAGTCTGCAAGTTTAGCGACCGAGAAAACTTATGGCGACTAAGGAAGTGTCTGCACGGACGTGCTAAGGAAGCAGTCACAGCGCTACTCATCGGCGCTACCTCTCCTGATGTCGTGATGTCTGCACTGCAGCTACAGTTTGGAAACAATGATGTAATCATATCTAAAATATTACAAGATATCAACAAGCTGCGCCCCATAGCTCACGACTACCAGAAGGATATTGTACCATTCGCAATCAAAATCCAAAACTGTGTGGCAGCCGTCTCTGCGATCGGCTGTGAAGACTATTTAAACGGTATGACGCTCGTGTCGTCAGTGTTATCAAAATTACCAACAGTGCTAATATCTAAGTGGACCGATTATAGTTTTCCGCTCATCAAACTAAATTCAAAACCTAAGTTTATAGTACTATCCGAATTCCTAAGCCTAGAAGCTCAAAAAGTGACACAGTGTAATATAAATTTGCCGAATATCATTCAATCGTGGACAGTTAAAAACAATATTAACCATATGAGTAAACCAAAGTCGCAAACTGTGTTATTTAATTACGATGATAACAAAGACGTTAACAGTGATTTGTGTGGATTCTGCAAACTTTCTAAGCATGCGTTACCCGACTGCAGCAAATTCAAGAAAGCTTTGCGCAAAGTTCGCTGGAGCTACGTGAAACGCAGCAGGGTATGCTTCAGATGTTTATCTGCACGGCACCGCCAGAGCACGTGTCCCGCCGCCGTGTGTGACGTCACTGCATGCGGACAACCGCATCATCGCCTGCTGCACTACGTGCCGACCGCTACCGCCGAAGAGGTCGTCGCCCCAAGCACGGCGACACAATCTGGTAGTGAACCAATTGAAGTGGTAACTCACGTTAAGACAAACGGCAACGAATGGTCAGTGCGGTTGAAGGTGGTTCCTGTAATGATTCACGGACCTAATGGTGAATTCCGTGCAAGCGCACTGCTGGACGACGGCTCCACAGTCTCAATGATTAGCGCGTCGTTGGCGTCGCGCGCCGGTCTGCGCGGGCGTACACAAACCATGCGAGTTCGTGGCGCATGGGACAAGAACGAGCTAGTGTGTGCGGCAGAACTAGTGGACTTAATCGTTTCTAACAAACTCGGTGAAAAGTTTAATATAAGTGCGCGTAGTGTCAACGAACTGAGCTTGCCAGAACAAGGGTCATTGAACTTTAAGTGCGAGACCTATGACCACTTACGCGATATTAAAGACGATCTGTGTTTTGCGTCGCTAAAACCCGACTTACTGATAGGGCAAGATAATTACCATTTATTATTACCTTTAGATACACTAGGAGGCAAGCCAGGCGAGCCGTGTGCCACCCGCACACCATTGGGTTGGTGCCTGCACGGCAGGGTACCGAATACACAAACTCAGCACGCCGCATTGTGTATGTCGGACGTCGCGCCTGTTATTGTCTCCGCGACCGACGAGCTGCATGATGAGGTGCGACGTTACTTCGCGCTAGAGTCAATGGGTGCCTCACCATCAAAGCCCCGACAGAATGCAGAAGATGAGCGCGCCTGGAAGCGCCTCGAACAGACTTCCACGCTGCTGGACGGAAGGTGGTATGTCGGCCTCCCATGGAAGGACGAAGACTGTACATTGCCCAACTCGTTACCTATGGCTATGTCACGATTAAGAGGCGTAGAACGCCGACTGAAAATGAACAGTGGTTACGCGCAGCGATATCACGAACGGATACAGCATTTAATTCAAAATGATTACGCTGAACAATTAACCGATGATAAAAATATGTGTCGAAAGAAAGTTTGGTACTTACCACACTTCGGCGTTGACAATCCTAATAAGAAGAAACTGCGGTTAGTCTTCGACGCTGCCGCTAAAACATCAGGAATCTCTCTAAATGACTATCTACTAAAGGGACCAGACCTACTTATGTCACTATTTGGAATTATGTTACGGTTCCGTGAGAATAGAATAGCCGTAACCGGAGACATAAAAGACATGTTTTTACGAGTGAAGATTCGCCCTGAAGACCAAGATGCATTTAGATTTATTTATCGGGGCAACCCAAATGAAGATTTCGACCCAAACATGCTAAACGAACCTGTTAAAACATTCGTCATGACGTCACTAATATTTGGCGCCAATTGTTCACCGTTCGTCGCTCAATTCGTTAAGAACATAAACGCTCGGCGTTTCGAGTCGTCATTGCCTGCCGCCGTAGCTGCTATACTAACGCAGCACTATATGGATGACTACATCGATAGCTTGCCCGATGACCAAACAGCTATTGAACTAGTAAAAGAGGTAACACGCATACATGCTCAAGGAGGCTTCGAGATACGAAATTGGAATAGCAATAGTACGGCAGTGCTTGATAGCCTACCACAAGCGACGTTGGGCGACTCTGCTGTAAAGTTCAAAATGGGCGAGCAAAATGACGGCGACCGAACACTTGGTCTGATATGGCACACGACCGACGATACTCTGAGGTTCGACATGACATTCAAAAAGATACCAAAAGAAATTATTGATGGCGAACGAAAACCTAGTAAGAGAGAAATGTTACGAGTAGTGATGAGTATCTTCGACGTTTACGGCTTCTTATCACCATTCACAATTAACGGAAAAATTCTATTGCAAGAAACTTGGCAACTAAATATCGATTGGGACGACTTAATTAGCGACAAAATATTTATAAAATGGAAAAAATGGATTTGTTTACTGAAATCGCTGGGAGATATAAAACTACCCAGATACTATCAATCGGTAATGAGTGCGAGTGGGACAGAAAAGCATCAGCTGTCGGCTAATGACCTCGTTGACCCTACGAGCGCTACGAGCAGCGCTACGCCCGTAGCGGACAACACCAGTGCTACGCCGCTGCCGTCGACGACGTTCAACCAAACTGTTGTGAACAGAAATGGTTATAGAGAACTCGAGATGCATGTGTTCTGTGACACGTCTGTCAAGGCATTCTGCGCTGTGGCTTATTGGAGATGGATTGATCACGACGATAACATACGTGTGGCATTCATTGCTAGCAAATGCAGAGTTGCGGGGAATAAGCCGATTACAGTACCGCGTCTCGAACTACAGGCCGCTGTGTTAGCGTCTAGACTCGCGGAGACTATTACTAACGAGCACAAGATGAAAGCTGTAAGGAGAGTGTTTTGGAGTGACTCTACGACGGTACTCCACTGGATCAAAAATAACGCTCGTAATTACAAGATGTACATTGCCAATAGATTGGGAGAAATTGACGAGTTGACTCGAATACATGAATGGCGCTATGTACCGACTAAGCTAAATATAGCAGATATAGCCACACGAGAAAACTACGATTGCTCGGTATTACAAGATGAGTGGCTACAGGGACCTACCTTCTTGTATAAGCATCCGGAATATTGGCCGCTAGATGTCGCTGAACCTGCGAACAAAGAGTTGTTAGAATGTGTAACAGTAATTGATAACACTCTAGAAACCTGTAACCTACCTGTACCTGAACCTTCACGCTTCTCTTCATGGCTACGCTTGCTACGAACAACAAGTCGAGTACTTACCTTCGTTGATAACATTATCAAGGCCATCAATAAGAGAAAACAGATAGCTTCCACCTGTAATCTGAATGATGACGTGATGGACAGGGCTGAACGCTTACTAATAAGGCACTCACAAGCTTTATCATTTGAAAAAGAGATTAAGCTACTTCAAGCGTCTATGCCACTACCTACTTCGAGTAAGCTACTTACCTTATCTCCGTACCTAGATGAGCACGGAGTCTTGCGATGCGGAGGCCGCATCAACGCTGCTCCTGAAATAACTCCAGATGTTAAGCAACCTGTTATATTAGATGGTCGCAGTCACATTACTCAGCTGATTGTGAAGCATTATCACCAAAGAGCTTTCCACGGCCACCAGGAGATGGTGGTTAATGAGCTGAAACAGAAGTACTGGATTGTACGTATTAGACCTACTGTTAAACATGTTATTTCAAAATGCATGCTATGCAGAATCAGGCGTGCACAGCCTCGACCTCCTCGAATGGGAGACTTACCTGAGGGACGATTGGCGCATCATCAGCGTCCCTTTACCCACACTGGAGTGGACCTGTTCGGACCTATGGAGGTGACCATAGGACGCCGCCGAGAAAAAAGGTACGGCGTGTTGTTTACCTGTCTCACTGTGAGGGCTATACATGTTGAGCTCGTAGGAAGCCTTACTACCGATGACGTCATAATGGCTCTCCGACGAATGGCAGCCAGACGCGGGTGGCCGCGACACCTTTACTCGGATAATGGTACTAATCTGAGAGGCGCCAACAAGGAGTTGAAGAAGTGTGTCTCCGAATTGGATGAGAAACTCTTAGCTGACGGAGTACAGAGTTACAGCATGACCACTACATGGACGTTTTCCCCCCCTGCCAGCCCACATTGGGGTGGGGCATGGGAGCGACTCATCCGCTGCGTGAAAAACGCACTGAAGGTCGTGCTGAAAGAGCGAGCACCTCGAGACGCTGTTCTACAAACTCTCATGACAGAGGTTGAAGTGATGGTAAATAGTCGGCCCCTCACCCATGTGAGCGTTGAGCCGAACACTGACGAGACATTAACACCCAACCATTTCCTCCTTGGCTCATCCTCAAACCTACCGACTATGGGCACCTTTGATGAGTCAGATACATTCTTGCGCAAACAGTGGAGGATTGCTCAGCAGCTGGCTGACTCATTCTGGCGACGGTGGGTGAAGGAGGTGCTGCCGGACATGCGTCCGCGAAAGAAGTGGCAGCAGGAGCAGAGGCCCTTACAAGTGGGTGACCTCGTTTTAATTGTCGATCCCGCATCCCCACGAAACGTTTGGCCACGCGGCATAATTCGAAGAGTGATGCCAGGCCAAGACGGCCGCATCAGAGTCGCCGAGGTGCAAACAAAGTCGGGCATATTGCGACGACCGGTAGCACGAGTTGTGTATATAGCTATCGGGAATGAGTGCTGACGCACTGGGGTGGGGGATGTTAACGATGGAATTAGTTTTTGTTGTTTTATCTTTTGTATTTTTTACCCTTTGATTTTTGTTGTAATATTTTTATGTCATTAAACTAATAAAATGACCAACGAGGGCGAGGTTCGTACGCATTCCGAACTCCTTGCAGTACTGGCTGCAACTAGCTGTTTACTTTTTAGTTTGTCTTTTGTTTTGTTTTTGGAGTTGTCATCGCGCCGTCTCGCAGCGAACCGCCCCCTCGTTTTTCTTGATTTCTTTAACTAGTTGTTTTCATTTTAAGGCCGGGTTTTCCCTCTTTCCCGGTGTTTACCGCAAACTATTGATACAGTCCACCTCCCACCGAGCACACCTCTAATCTATTATGTAGAATGAAGTAGCTAGTAAGACATGATTATGTCTTGTAATTATTCAAATTCATATTATTTAGCTCAGCTAGTTAGGACAGTCCAGTGTCCAGCTTAGTATTCAGTTCCTTCGGGATACGAGTATAGACGCGGGGAACTATAAACTAAATGGGGTTTTATTGCTTCCGAGAAGTTATAACTTTAACTTTGTTAAAGGAACTAGTCTAGTGGAATAATGACTAAACAGGCCACAAGTGCTGCAGTCATACATACTCAGAGAGCTGTGAAGTGGCAGCCAATTATATTGATTGTTGTCACTTCTTGCTTGATTGACTATTGGAAGTGACATCTGGCAGAAATAGGTAACTCGGGTGTTATATAAAAATGTGACATTATATATGTAGCTGTATTGTCTTTGTTAGCGGATGATTGTAGGTATAGTAGGTATATATTTTGCTTCCCTTATTTTCTACAACCTAGTTTTCCGTAAAATACACATTGGCATAATTTTAATGAAGTACACGTTTTAGGACTTTCTTGGGACAGAGAGATAAATTGTAAGCTTTCTAACATTCATTCCATTTCTAGGTCAGGACTTAGACTTCGTAAAAGGGTTTTATTTTATCTCAAGGGCTTACTTTAGTGGTAACTTTTTACTTAACACAAAAACTTCAAGGAGTCGTTTTCAAAACTGTTTGTAGCTTATGGCGCCGCTGCCGAGGTCCGCGACAGTAGCGCGCGGCCGACGAATTTCGTAAGCCGCGCGCGGCCGTATGCATCTCAACATGGTCTAGCGCTTAGTAACATCTATATAATTTTAGTAAAACCAGAATTGAATCGTTTTTTATTTAGTCGGCAAAACTTCCTTTTGTTTTCATTACAATACAAATGCTTTTGAATCAGTATTGGGTAGTATCCTTCATCATTTCTACTTTTTAAAAATAGGGTCGATTGGTAATCTATTTTCATAATACAGCCACAGCAATACGTCATCCTCTTCTTCTTCAAGGATATCAATTAGCACTTCGACTAGAGGGAACGGACGAACAAAATCTACTAATTTCAACACAATGCCGCGCGCGGCTTACGAATTTCGTCGGCCGCGCGCGACTGTCGCGAGCCTCGGCAGCGGCGCCATACATTTTCATAGGTTGACTATTGTCGCGCGCGGCCGACGACTGTCGTAAGCCGCGCGCGGCTGCGTAAGCCGCGACCCACGGAATTCTACCTTAAAGCCTAAAAGGAAATTAGTCCAAATATGAATTTTCGTTCGAATATCGAAGGCCATAAGCGAAGGGAAGACAAAAGAAGATAAAAAAAAATATTTATTTTAAAAACAATTTCAAGGAAGTATGTCACTTGATTGCCGAGTTCAAAAAACTATTGCGCCTTCTACAAATAAAATATAACAACGTATCGAAATTTCCAAAAAATACCGGGTTTTCAAAGGTCTGAATGTGTTGTATTGTTTTTTTCTTCACTCGAAAGTGCATTTTGATTCTAAAATGTTTTGATTTGTTCAATTTGCTAGCAAAATTGTGAAGTGAAGTTTCGTGGAAATGTCAAAATGTACAGCTCAAAGAGTGCAATCCAATCGTGTTATCAAGAATCTTCAAACACAATCCGAACGACTTTCTATTGGTATTCCACTAGCAAACGTTGCTGTCTATCGCTTATACGAGTATGTATCTGTTTCTTATATGAAAGAGTATTTGGAAATGAAAAAGACGTGACTGTCTTAAACACTAGGTACGGCAACGAAATAAAATTTATATTTTTAGATATCAGAAATGTGTATAACATCTTTAACTACTTTGGCTGTGTGAAAGTATTACTTGATATACCACCCGGTCACCCACAAATTTATCCTCGTGCATTTCGATTTAGCGCTCATGGTTCTTAGTATTTCAGCTTTCAAATCTCGTTGATGATGCAAGTTTCAAATACATTTGTGTATTTGTATGTGTGTATTGTAGGCATAATCTAGCTAACGTGCCGCGATAACGAGGTGTCGACAGATAAGCCAGCTTAAACCGTTCGTTAAACCAGTGTATAACTGGTAGCATTGTGCATGTGACCATTAATCACACGTCGGCTAATGAATGTGTAGTTTCACAGTGGCCGAAGATGGCTTTAATTTGATTGTATTATTTGAATCGTCTGACGTTGGCAATATCAGATATATGATAAACTACTGAATTTAGAAATAATAAAAGTTGTAAAAAAAAAGATAAAGATATTCAAAGTAGACTAAAAATCGTCACGTTTTGAAGGTCAAGTTCACAAAAGACTGCCCTCAAAAACCACCTTTTACTACTTCCTATGTGTTTCAGCTGGGAAGAAGAAACTATGGAACAACACAATTCATCCATAGTATATATAGTTTCCATGATAGAACATTATCGAAATCAAACTAAAACGATTTGTATGTAGCAATCTAATTTAGCAAGCTTGAGTTAAAATGTTACCTCTGTCTCGTCCTAATTCAGAGGGTCCAGATTTATTTGTAAAACATTCGAATCGACCTTTTAGAGATCCAGATAAATGATTCTACGATAGTTTAGTTAGATAAACTACAGGCGTCTCATTCAATTAGTCGGCAGACACATTTTGTTTGACTTGTTGATGGTTTTAGGTTATAAATAGACCCGAGAATTTTCTTGTTTTAGTCGAATAACTAAAGACAAAATTTGAGATGTCCTTTTAGAAATTATACAATTCTTTAATACGTAGGTATTTTCTCTAAGTTGTAGAAGATTTCGGTTGTTGTTTGCTTCAACATAAATAGACAAGATCGTTAACCTGTCAGTCATAAAGGTCAGGTTTGATGGCTTGACTATTGAATTATACAACGAAGTCGACCGAAAGAGAATTGAATAAGTTTAGCAATAAACGTCACTTAGCGCCTACAAATTGCTTGAGAAGCAGATGTTCGGACAAAACAACCGTTTAGGGCTGACGCTGGCTGAAAACCATCACTTTTTTAATTTCAGACTCAAAAAATATATTTTATATCGTCAATATGACAGTGTGTAGGCGTAAACAAAAGAAAACAGTCTAAGTTCTAAGACTCAATAGAACGCAAGTGCTTTACCGCAGCTGTTGCATCTATAAGTATTTAATTTAAACTAAGGCAACACAAACTTATAACATAAACTTATAAATGATGTCGCTATTGCACTCATTAAATATTCCTCAAGAGATTTCGAAATATCTTATTAATATGCAAAACTAAACATAGTTAAACTTTAAATTCATTTTGTAGTGCTTCTCTGAAACTCGTAGAATATTCTAGGACACTATCTTTACATAAGTTTCTCATATCACGTATGTCACTTACATTAAAACTTTGTAAACTCGTTTTCTAAGTTCAAATACACTTTGTATCGTATTTCCTTTGCTAGTCAATGAAATGTAGAGGATTACGTATTTTCTGTATTCAAATTTCTTGTGGTGCCTATTGATATTCTTTGGTCTTAAGCAACAAAATAATGTATACCATAGATAGATAACCATAGCAACTTACATAGCTATTGCTATCTAGTTCAGAAACTACGTATCTATGTATGTCAAAAAGTGGTCAAAAACAATACACGAACTTAAAAACGCGTACTTACTATGCAAAATGTTTATTAAGTCGAGTGCAATCTTGAAATTAATTACAAAACTCTATTAAAATATGTTAGGGCAGCTTGTTTACTTATTTATTAAGTCAAGGGTGCAGAAGCCTTAACAAGTAAAATAAATTGTTTGTGTTTATATTGGAATCTGTGCCGTCCTTTGTTGCGGCATAAAGTTTAACTTTCATTTGTTTGATTGGGAAAACGAAAACATGTTTGCAACAATTCAGAGTTGTTTACGTAACGTGAAAACATAGTAACTCCAGAAAACAAAAAATTTCGTTACCTAAAAGTTTTAGATGAACTTAAATGAGCACTAATGATTGTTTAAGATATTTTTCATCGTAACGATTAAGTCTAAAAATATGGATACTTTCCTAAATGGAGCAAATCATTAAGGAAATTGTAGACACCATTAATCTCAGGCACGCAACAGGCGGCAAAGAAAAAAGTGGAGCAACAAGTGAATAGAAATGAGTCTCGAATCTTTCAATATATTACCATAGACAATAAAAGCAGCACACATAGTAACACTATATCATAAAACATTCAATATAATCTCTTACATGCGTCAACAGGGTGTAGAAAAAAGAAAATATTTATCACCCCTTTCACGTCACGCATATAATCGTGAGATGTGACGTCACAGGCTGGTTGCCAACTTGTGTTTTACGAGCCATATCGGATGATTATAGGTTTATTACTAATGTCAGTTAAGTTTTGGGTCTTAAAATGTTGATATAATTACTAAGGGATAATTTCGTCAAGCGTACTCGTCATGATCATGTTTTTCGCTAATTTTAGACTGAATTAATTGTAACTAAGCTCAATCTTTTTGTTGAAATAAAATAAATAATCCAAATCTGCTTTTGATATGAGTCCTTTTTTCGTGAAATCATGTCTCTATTACTGAAATTATGGACAGATTTTATTATATTCTCTATACAACTTTCAGGGGCTCCCATTGAATTCGTTATTCAGTTATTGTTATTGCGAAGTTGACATGCTTGAAGAAACATCGTGATTTCAAATCAATGTTATTGTTATAATATTTGTTTATAAAAGCAAACAATATTAAAAAAAATGTATTGGATCATTTAGAAAAAGCTTTGTTAAATCTTTCACTCTGGCTGTAAACAGCATGCTCTTAAAGATAAAGCAAATTGTTTACACAAACGAAGCTGAGCGTGGGATGATGGTTTAAAAACTTTACATATTGACTGATGTTGTCTTGAACTAATCACAAGAGATATAATTTAAAATAAAATTAATAGATACCTATGCGTGGTGCCTCATCATCATATCAGTCGTAGCACACTTTATAGAGTGGTCGTGGTCAACATTTAATTTGTAGCAGATGTAGGTCTCCTCGCGATGTCTCGCCATTTCTTCTTGTTAGCAGATATTCTGGAGCATTCATGTAAAAGGTCACCCACCGTATATCACTGGTCCATTCCACTAATAGTACCTGAACAACCTAATAAGGCTTAAAACCACATGTCGTATACCAAAACAGTGGTGGTACCGTCACATTCAAGTTTTCACCGCTCTAAGAGCAAACTACCAGCTCACATAGTCCCCCATTAGCCTTCAATGGAGGCACTGAGCAAACATGTAGGTACTGTAATCCACACACAATGTACAATAGCCCTCTGACGGAACCTGTTTATTGAAAGCCTGTGACTTTGTTACCGTGCAGCTACCGTGAAACGGTTTACGTTGTAAATGTCAAGCACTGAGGATAAATTGTCTTTGAACTCAAATATGTGGGCAGACCGTAAGAGGATTTATATGGTTGTACAGTCAACTTCAGGTCAGTGGTAACAGTTTTATAGGAAAATCGTACTTATCACTACTGAATTAAGGTGCATGACAGTTACCACTGATGTGCAGTCTACCGTACTATCGACAGGGGACACTACTTTAAGCTTGGAAAATTCTTCTGTATATTTTAAATGCGAGCGTCAGTTGTTTAAAGGCATTCATGGTTAAATGGATGAACGAATAGAAATGTGGCATGGTACTTGTGGTAGGTAAGTGGTAGGTAGGTGGTAAATGTGGTGGTGAGGGTACCTTGAGGTACATGGAGGATTAAATGAGCTTTTTATCCAGATGCGAGAAATCATAATTTCTAGTGAAATCTACTTCGATAAATATTATTAGTTACGGTCTCTGAACATTTTTTAGAATTCATACATTACATAATGATATTCATTGGTTTATGTCGTACGAAAAACACACAAACAACAATTACGTAACATCTATTTACTTGTTTTTGAAGGGTTGAAGGTTTCACCAAACGTGTCCGAAAACTAATTTACTAATCCACGTGACTTCCAAATTCCGTCCTTTACAAATTTAATATTCTATAGAAGATAATATCCTAAACTTCTATTAATTTAAAGGTTTGTTTCACAACAGGTTGACAGGCAATGCTCTACTTATTGTTTTAGTCTGAAGCACGTTTTCATAATTGTTTAAACATGAGATACTAAAATACATGAATACGCTGAAGTTTGTTTAGAATGCCTACGATGACAGTTTATTTGTTAAACTTAATTGAAACAAGACATTGATTGTTTGCCGATGATCGTGATAATAGTGTTGAATTAATGGCTTTGCTAATTAAGCTCCTTTTAAATCATCCAATTAAGCACGTAATAGAAGTCGTTTGCCTGTAGAAGTGCATGTTCCTAGACTTATGCAACTTTCGCTTTGGGTAGAGGTAACTGACAAAACTTTACGAAAGCAACTGCTCTTTACGATATTACTAAGACTCAATAAAAATATTTGAGTGTGTAAACCTAAATCTATCTACATCTAAAATGACTGTGTTTTACTTACACTAATAACACTGTAGTTTACTAAAACAATACGGCCCAAAATTGTAACTTGTTCGCAAAGTAAAAATTAATTTTGATTGTTTATTTTTTTATTTAATTTTATATTTATTAATAAGAAAATAACAACAATAATAATTTGAGGGCAAGCACATTTAACTTTAGTTTGTAGGCGTTTGTAACAATAACGGGAGTATTCAAATGATATTTTTGTTTTGTTTTTCTTTAATTCATAAGAAGCAATCTTAGTCCTTATCTAGTTTATATAGCTGTTATTTTAAATCCTACAATAGTACGTAGGTGGTCTGTGGTCAATAAACTGCGTGAGTTTCAATCTGCTCAGAACTGAACATCTAATTATTTAAAAACTGTTATATTTATCCTCGAAATTATAACACCCACTATCCTTCAATACAGTTGTTCTTTGACATGCCTTGCTTAACACCCTTGCAACTCTGGTTCATTGTATTGCTATTTTGTAAACTTCATAAATATTTTGTAATTTTACTAAATTACTATAGCTCTGATATTCGGCAAACTTTAGAAGATTATACAGTCAATTTTCCGACTGTTTTGAAATTCAAACGGTGACAGGAATAGAAACAGAGGCGGCTTAGTTTCCTTTGTGCAAAATTCAAAGTTTTAAGCCAAAGAAAGTAGGGAATCAATAGCATTTCAAAATCATTCCGAATTGCTGCTGCTAATAAACCATTCATTGTTTGTTTCAATCTTACGAAAATATGTGACATATAACAATTGTTTTGTCTACATAATTTATTCGTTAGGTATAGGTTTGTAAAGGATAACGTTGTATACATATGTATAAATATGTTATTACATTTTAATACCTATACTTAAACAACATAGCTAAAATATCAATTAAAACCCTTTACATTCAGGCCCCGTTGTGTTACTTGGAATATTAAAAAGTTTGCTATTTTTTGTTGAAATATAAAATGGTTTTGTACAACGCCTATATATTAGAAGGGTTAAACGCTATTTGAACATTCAACCACAAAGTTAACATATCAAGCGGGCCTCACTTTTTACACACGAATTCAGTTTTATTCCACAACAATTTCTGTGAACACGGAATTCAGAGTGCGGTTTTATGCTAGCTTGTCACTTCTAGTTTCGGAAAACGTTTGAAATTCCTTACATTGCGATGCGACTCGGTTCAGCTCTGGATCGCCAAGCATTCATCAAAGCGGTTAAAAAATTGCGAAAAAGTTCTCTTTGAAGCTCTAAATTAACATTTACTTACTCATATTTTCAGCTCATTCAAGTGTATTCACCTTGTGAAGTGTGTTTTATAAAGTAAATCGCAAGTTTGTGCCTTCAGGGGATTGTATACATTGAACTTACTTCAGGATTTCTTGGAAGATTCGAAGTATGTTACGTTGGTATATTATAATTCTAGGTATAGAGTCGTTTCATTACTTGGTGTGGCTAAGTAAACTTTTCTCATTGCACGCGATCACAAACAACTTTTCAAATCACATCAATTAATTAAAAAATAACATTTTTTTAAACCATTTAATACAAAAAAATCTTAACATATCCGTTTCCGTTAAGGAAGTTTGTAAGACTTATGTAATAACAATGGCGTTATAGTCGTACTTTTCGTAATATCGATCAACGGGTACTACCTAACTACTGTACGATACATACTTTAAAAGTCAATAAAACTGTACTAAGTATATCATCATGGAGAAATTTACTCTGCTTATGATATACGGAAGCTATAAACCTGTTTACGACCTACGCAACAAGCTATACTTAGTCGTATAACTCGGAAAATCCACTCCTTGGTAAGTTACTACTAACGTACTCTATAAGCTTAAGACATCGTGATTTCTCCAGTTTTCTAAGCCTCTTCTAATCTCGTTGTAGATGATGTTGATATGCAGGACTATTTTCTATGGATAGTTTTTCGAAGCCGCGATTATTGTTTACATTAATTATGTATGTTATCACTGCTGGGCATAGGCCTCCTCTCACCTAGAGAAGAATTGAGCTTTAATCACCACGCTTGCGTTAATTATTTTTTTTTATATATACTGTACATATTTTTTTAATATGTATCACAGCGTGAGAAGAAACCAAAACAAAATTCACAATTTTGTGTTTAAATTCCGAGTGACGTTCATAACCACTCTATATTCACACCATTGCAATTATTTCGTCCGTGGTTCGGGGCCTCTCAGACAATTATATTCGAGTGCCATCGTAGCTGTCTCTGCAATATGTTTACTGAAATTAAAATGCTGGCATAAATGCCTAACCGGGGCCCGATTCTCCTAATTTTACTTAAGCAACATTCGATTGACGTTCGACTCGATTCGACTGAGATCCGATCCCGACTCGATTACGATTGAAGCGTATGTGGCATTCCGCTATTTTTTCTTTGAAATAAACGTTTTTATCCTTTTCTGTCATTCAATAATGAATCATTTTGTCTGCAAATGATTTACGATTGCAAAATGATTGTACAGCAAACTACCGTATAGACCAAAATTACCAAAATAGCAGACCAATCGCACACCAATCAAATGTCAATCGAATACGATTGGTCTTTTATTAGTAGCAGAATGCCCGATATGGTTAAAACTGCTATTGCGATCATATTGCGATTCGATTTCTATTCTATTTTGACATTGTTAACTTAGGAGAATCGGGCCCCTGTATTTTTTTGGTAAGTAAATGCAATGTCTATTCTATGTTAGTTTGGTTCATATTCCATTTATTATGTTTAAATACTCGTAGTATAAATTAGCTAGGTTACAAAATGTTTGTAACATCCATCAGTGATTGAACTTCATTTATTTTATAACTAGCTTTCCGCCCGCGGCTTCGCCCGCGTGGAATTCGGTTCACCCCTCCCGCTGTGGGTTAGCAGCGGTGAGGGAGTGTCAGACTCTTACTGACTAAAATCGTCGTGTTCCGTCCTAGGCCTTTTATATACCAGGGCCGCGGTACCTCTTTCGAACAACCCGCAGCCGCGGCTGGCCCTGGCGCTACTGGGCCCCACTGATTTCAAAACAGACTAATTCGCGGCGAACCTTAATACCACGATACAGAAAAGCACAACGCCATCTATCGAGCTATCGGGAAGCTCGCGATTGAACAATGAGCTACAGGTTAAAGCGCGAGATATCATTGCACTTCTTACGTATCTTAAAAAAAACAACGTCACCACGTTTTAAAAAGCTATCATTCCACTTCTTATGTATTTTAAAAACACATCGTTACCACGTTTTAAAAACACCCAGCGCCATCTATCGCATACCTCAAGAACGAAATAACTTAACTAATACTTATACCAATTAGTAATTCGTTGAATTATAGTTAATTCAGGATAAGTAGATGTAAAAAAACAGTTAAGACGATAAAACAAATCGTACGTCATCCCTCGGGAATTCCTCATTTTCGAGGATTCATTATCGTATCAATTAGCTTCTAAATTTATATGTTCATATTCGTTTGTAATATATAAGTAGATGTAAAAAAAAACAGTTTAGACGATTAAACAAATTGTACATCATCCCTCGGGAATTCCTCATTTTCGGGGATTCATTATCGTATCATTTAGCTTCTAAATTTACATGTTTATATTCGTTTGCAATATATTACCTTGTTTTAAACGACACACAGCGCCATCTACAATCCATCCATCAAGCAAACAATATTTTTGTTTTCCCTCGGGAATATCTATTTTTTTCGGGATAAAAAGTACCCTATTATTTAATCCGGACTTCTAACTTTACGTCTGCAAAATTTCAAAGCAATCGGTTCAGTAGTTACGGCGTGAAAGCGGAACAAACAAACAAACAAACTCACTTTCCGATTTATAATATTAGTAAGGATTTATGTACGCACTGTAAAAAAATATATAAATGACATAATACAATTGAGTACAAAGTTACTGCCTATTTCTAAAGTTTCTGTCTGAAAACCTGCGAAAGGAGATGTGTGAACTTTGATTTTAATCGACGCTTGATATCCAAACCCTTTCAATAATACAAATGCCAGTAAAATACTACAAGCCTTTGATATAAAATGTTCCATTGCTATGCTTGATTGACAGATTTATCCGACCACTACCCCACGGGTGCGTGTGGTGTGGGAGTGATGAAATCTCTGGCTCATTGAATTGTGATTAAATAATACTGACACAACGTCAGTTTCTCATTCCATATTGATTACTCCTAGGAATAAAACCAATTGCTATAATTATTTTTACTCACATCATAAAGAGATTGGAATTTAATTTTTGACGCGTATATCTCAGTATATCGCGTATTTTGATCGCATGCACTGAGCGGAAAATTGAGTTGCTTACGTGTTGCGACTGAAGCCAGTCAAACCAATTTTGCAACGTCACTTCGATGCAGGAACAGTTAATTGGCAAACAATGCCTTATAGCATAAAATCCGCCTCCGTGTATAGGATGAAACTCAAGATTAATTCAATCAATAGACGTTATCAACAAAAAGGTGACCAATTTCCTTTGATCCCGTACTTTAAACCTCCTCTCTCCAGATCAGTTTTTCGATAAAAAGTAACATTTCAAGCGCAAAAAGTTCGTTAGGATCACGGGATGAGTTTCACTCTCGTTTTAATTTCCACACTTGAGCGGGTGTGGAAATTACACTCAGGTTTTCATCGTGACAAAAAAATACAAAGTTTTGTATCCATCTTTGCCATACGATCCATTCCGTTATGCAAACATTTGCTGCCCACGTTCCTTGCCATCAATTTCGATTCCCGTCACTAGTTTCAACAAGAGACCATGTTATGTTGTTATGGGTATCCATATGGTAAATGCCATTCGTAGTAGCAGTGCGAGTTTCCTGGGAATTGTAATTAGATTTTCAGTTAGATACGCTTGTGGCTGTTGGAAATGTGCTTTATTTGTTTAGCTTAATTGTTGATTAATTAAACAGGACCTGACTTAAGTTACACGAAGCCTACAGAACTAACCGCCTACAGTACTCCGCAGAATGTTGAAAACCTCGTACACGATAGAAATCAAATAACTTGTTGAACAGCAGAACAAGCACTAACCACAAGTTTAATTACTGTAGTATTAATTGTATTTATACAGTGTTCTAGCTATATAAGGGTTGACATTGCTGAAGGGTATACACGAGGGGGTTTTGTGAAATATTCCGTCCTTGGCCGCGATTTAAACAAAATGCGCCGCAAATAGAATGAGCTGACAAGAGTTCTTTATTCAGTTTGCGGTGGTCGTTAGAGACTTGAATACTAAAGATGCTATTTTTATTTTGTTTCTATTAACGCCTTGAAGCTGTTTGGTTAGACTTAAGTATAAAAACCTAAGCCAGCTTATGCCTAGACTTTATTATAAGAAAAATCAATCTGTCTTTAGAGCCTTATAAAAAATGGATGGATAGCAAATTAGATATGAATCACATATTGACTAAGCAGGATGTTTTATATACATTCCGATAGTAATTTCCGTACAATAAAAACGGAGCAGGAAAATGTAAGAGCATCATTAGGTCGATGTCGTTCGATTGGAGCAGCAATGGAGCAATCACTCGCTCCATTGCTCGGTTTCGATCGTAAAGACCTGTTGAGTGTCTATCGGACTCATAAATGACCGTCTTTGAGAATGTAGCTATAATTGGCTTGTGATAAATGTAACATAGTAAGATATCTTGATAGAAAGAAACAAACTATCTTTTGCATTCTATAGGTTTGTAGTAGTAACACTATTAAAATCGTTCTTTTTGTTTGTTAATAATTTACATATGTTTTGTTGTATACTCTTTAACGGCTTCTAAGTTTTATATTGGGTTATTGTGTTTTCTTTGATTAAAGTTCAAAGAGTGTGTGTGAGTTGAGAAATCTAGATTTGTAACTTGTAAGTATTTAAAAAAATTACACAAATATTGGAGAAATGTTCTCCCTTAGTGTCTGTCTAATACAAATAGGTACAAATTAAGATGATGATGATGAATATTGAAACATTTTCTTTTATATTTTTCTTTCAATTTAGTTAAATCCTGTTTATACCAGAACCACTTTGTATTGATTAGCTGTCTTACTGATAAAGCTTTAAGAGCTTTCGTCCCTTTGACTCTTAAGCTTTTATTTTTATTAGAAAATTGTCACGCCATATTATCTTGTATCTTGAAAGTAATTTTTAAGTAACATTTTCTCTGAGTTTTCACCGCAAAGGATAACCTAAATGCCTATAACCTAACTTTAATTACAACTTTCAACAAAAATAAAGTAGGCGAGTGTAACAATATGATTTAATAGGCGCATGAATCACGGCCTATTTATAACATTCTACAACAATAGGCTGGCCTATTCAACTAGTTTTTCAACTTTTAATAGCAGCACCTTCATTAGTTGAACTATTTAATTGACTTAATTACAGTCTATGGAGCGGTAATGGCTGCCATTGTGAAGAGTTTTATAAACGAGTTGCAGTATTTTATAATGTACTTAGGAATATGGGTCAGGTGGGCCGAATAAGACTGCGTTAAATAGTTGGACATTTTAAACAAAAGAAGAGTTGCAAAGTTTAAATAAAATACTTATTAATTTAAGAGGCGTATGGAATGAAAGGGTTATTGTGAACGCACTGCTTATGATTTTATGAACCGTATGTCTGCTCGTATGTATGAGTACCTACCTACGTAAGAACTATATTTGTTTAAGATTTTATTGTATAAATAAGTCTTTTTTTACCAAAATTTTTTTAGATAGGTACATCGTTAATTAGTTTCGACAGCATTACAAATAAATTGTAATCGGCTTCAGCGTCCTTAAAAACCTGTTTTTCGTCTTTCAGTAAGTCATCTTTTTTCTTTGATACAGTATTTGAAAATAAAATGACTTTTTTCTTTGATTAGAATTGAATGTCAAGGTATTTTGTTACTTAAGATTATTCTTCAGTAGGTACGTATACCTACGTATATACCTAGTCTTGCCATAAATATTGTAATAAAGAAAAAAGAAAATTGTTAACTGCAAATAACATTTATTACTTTTACAGTGTGTCAGTTTAATACATAAATATAAAACAATTAAAAATATAAAAAGCTTATTCGAAGTGGTCTCCATTGGCTGCAATACAGTCCTTTAAACGATGAGGCCAGTTATCAATAGAAGCACGCACTCTTTCCATGGGAAAATTCTTCACTGCCAATCGTATAGATTGTTTTAGGGACTCCAAATTATCATGGCGTTTAGAGCAAGCTGTACTCTCTAAAACTGACCACAAATCATAATCCAGCGGATTAAGATCGGGACTAGACGACGGCCAGTCTTCAGCTCTGATGAAGTCCGAAACGTTCGATTCCAACCAAGACTGCGTGGACCGAGCTTTATGACCCGGCGCCGAGTCTTGCTGGAAGGACCATACTTGGTTATTGAACATGGTGATGTTAAGGGGCTTAACTACCTTCTCAAGAATGGTATCTTGATACACTTGTGCCGATGTTTTGATACCTTTTTCACAAAAATATGGCTCAGTCACTCCTTCATAGCTAACACCCCACCAAACCATCACTGAAGTCGGATAATGTCCACGTTGCACTCTGTCGACTAATTGGGAAGCTTCCTTAGAGCTTTGAGCATAAATACGGTCATTTTGTTTGTTAAAATGTTGCTCAATTGTAAAAATTTTCTCATCCGTAAACAAAATTTTTCTGTGACCTCCCTTTGCGTACCGCTTCAGTAGTTGTTTCGATTTTACCACCCTATTCTTCTTTAAATTATCAGTTAAGAAATGGCCAGTGCGTCTCTTATAGGCTGCAAGTCCTAAGTCATCTTTTAAAATACGCGACATGGTTCTAGGTGCTATCTTCATTTCCCGAGATAAAATCTTTTGCTTTCGGACAGGATTTCTTCGAATTCTTTCCCTTACTGCTTTGACCACCTTTTTCGTACGAACACTACGTGGACGGCCAGATCTTTTTCTGTCACAAACAGAGGAGGTCTCATTGTACCTATTAATAGCCCGGTACACAAACATTTTACTAATACCAAGTGTATGGAGAGTTTTAAAAATTGCATTTGGCTCCATACCTACTTTGTGTAATGCTATCACAGCGATTCGGTTCTCTTTATCACCCCACACCATTTTAATATCGCAAAATATTTTACAATGTATTGGCGCCAAAATGAGAAAACACAATGAACAATCATATAAAAATGACAGATTCGAAATTCAAATGTAATATTTTTTTATAATTAAGTGTAACAGTATTTATGGCCAGACTAAGTATACCTTGCTGCGGGTTGTTCGGAAGAGATACCGCGGCCCTAGTACATAAAAGGCCTACGACGGAACACGACGGTTTTTTAGTCAGTAAGAGTCTGACACTCCCTCACCGCTGCTAACCCACAGCGGGAGGGGCATTTTGATGATTTTTGACGTCGTTAAAAAAAAAGGTATATGTGCCTTCTGTACCTAACATATATCTTCTTATACATCTTCAGAACTCGATTTTTAGCCTAATTTATTTTGATAGAAATTAAGTAAGTAAATGCTTACTTATCAAACGTTCTAAGTTTTTTATTTATTAGATAAGTCTAACCTAGAGGCGCAAGTCACACGATTTGATTTTTGTTTCTCAATTCATATTCCTCATTTGGCTTAGAATCAGTTTCTATTTAAATATCCCTTTTCCCATATAACCAACAGATAACACAGAACCAAAAAAAACCTTTGAAATAGAATATTTTACGTAATTGTCACGTTATTGCGTGCTCACTCGGCAGAGGGTTTTGCCGCTCGTTTACATAACTCGGTGTCGGTTATGTCAGCCTCGGACGAACAAACATTTGGTTTTATGAACCCAGGACAGAGATAATTCTATATTTTATAAGTCATGTATGCGGTGAACAGGTATTTGGTTTTATCTGGGTGCACCAAAAATTACAATTGTTACATATAACAGAAGGATGCCTCATCATCCTCATCCTCCTGCACTTATCTCAATCTTACTTGGGGTCGGCGCAGCATTATGGTTTCTCCTTCCATACTCTTCTATCTGCTGTCATCTCACAAGTAACAGAAGGATGCCTATCACAAAGATTTAAAACCATTACCAAATCCGAAACAAGCCAACAAAATTACCAAAACCTTTCTTGTAGTTATTATTTTAAATTCTTCATTGTCCTTGGTACACTGACGATATTTTGTAATGTAGTAGATAGTATTAACAGTAAAAGCTAATTCTGAGAATCTTAAGCAAATACTTCGAGATCCAGCTAGAACAAATACAAACAAACAACGTTGTTACCTAGTAGAATTTTACTTTATACGAACAATTTGTGGAATATTTCTAGTCGGAAAATCTGCAAACAACGTACGTGCTTCTTAATAAACTTCTTAAGAATTGAATAGACAATTCTCTGCACATTTTCTCTTGTGAAGTCTTGAGAACATTGTCTTTGGTATTTGAACTAAAATACACCAACAAAATATGTACGTAAAAATCCTTCATAATGATCCTATTATTTACTAGTGAGACACAGATATGAATTGACGAATTGTAGGTTACATACACATTAGGAAAACCAAAATGATACATGGAAGCAAACAGGAGGGTGTACACTTCTTAAATGTTTAAATGTTTTTAAAAGTGTATTATATTGTTATCTCGTAAAATTATCTTTACTTATGCAGTTCTTAAATATCTACATACTGTTCCTATTATAGTAGTTTCTATATTCTACGTACAGAAAAGCATTATAGGTATTATTCCGTTCATTGCACCACCTACACACCGTTGCACTAAAGTGGGAACAGCAGTAATTCCACTTAACAGCACAATGGATCGACTCTCGATTGACTGCAGAATACGGACGTCTGGAATACTTGTTCCGTTCCGTTTGTTCTATCTTTTTGTAATCTGCTATTGACGTATGTTCTACCAGGGTCATTGAAGCTAAACGCGTGTTTCTCCTCCATTCGGTACCTTTGGTACGTGGAAAGGTACCTAATACTCGTATTCACATATATTTAAGTCTAAATATCATCAATAAATGATGCCTGACCACTGCTTAACTAATCCTCTGATTGCCAAGTATGTAAACAGGTAATATCTGCCTATAAGTAATCCACAAAGAGATTATAAATACTAATAATTTATTAATGGGGGTAATAAGGATATTTCCGCAAATCCTGGTAAACCGAAGACTAAAATTCCTTAGGGAAAGAAAATATGTTAAGGAGTCTGTTTCACGATAAAATAGCCTTCATATTCCCGAACAAAAAGGTACAACTATATTGAGATGAATAAGTAAACATATTGCTGTATTCTTTGGCCCTTATCTTTAAGGGTATAGGCTCATAAATCTTGGATCTAGGCGGATAGTGTTTTGTTCGAAACCTGGCGTGTGTGGGTGGTACGGGCACATATGTACATATGTAGACCTTCCGTTATTTACTTCACGTTCATTGCCATTCCCTCATAGTCCACGCCGAATAAATAAAAGCACCTACGTATTGTAAACATCCCATATTTATAGCCCCGATATTCACGGAACAATAGCTGGTCTATTAATATTAATTCGGAATAATTTCAGTATAATTTAATAAAACAAGAGTAGCTTTCGGGATTGTTTATTATTATACAACGGGTAATTCTGCTTTATAAAAACTTTGTGTGTAAACAAGAGGTTAAGGTTTTTGGCATGTTGCCTTTTACGGCTAAAGAATTTAAACGCGAAAAGCTGCCATCTTCAAATCAAGCACGTAAGATATTTAGACGCTTCTTTGGCCTGCTTCAAAGGTTTTCTAAATGTATTTACAGTTCTAAACAAAATACTTCTTGAGGCTGGAATGAAATATCTCGAGTAAAATTCCAAAAGCCAAATAATATAGAAGATTCAATATTTTGAATACTTAAACGAACTGAAAGCGAAACCTTCGGGCAAGTGAAACTTTGAAATTAAGAGCAAAGGAAACTGTATCTTAAACCTGTAAACATAAAGTCATTTTTGAGGTGAATCATTTGATCCGCAATGTTTATCGCAGGGTGTAGACAATGGAATTCTGTGTAGCTGTGCGTGGGAAGGAAAACCTTTTAAAACACAGTAAAAAGGTGATTCCTAAGCGTCGTTTGATTTTGCAATGACAACTCGAGCAAAATGCTGAGTCTTATAATATGGCTTACGTACCTAAAAGAGGTCACTGAAATGTAAATAATGATTTCACAAAGTGTTTTCCTCACTGGCTGACATTCCTTAGAAAATTATTTCAGTTGATCACAATTTTCATAATAATAATTTTACGTGTCCATAAACTGAATCTCAGAAAACGCACCGCTTGCTATACTTTCCACCTACCACCAAAGGCCAATAAATATCAGTAAATACCACCTACTGTACGAAGATTCCGCATGGATTCCAAGTGGTTACGGTCTGGTAAGCACGAATACAAATTATTTTGGGGTACACCCGTACCACTATTCCACTTGAATTTGTTCATACATCGCTTTTCTGATGGTCGGTTTGCCTCAACTTATTACAAGCAGATTTATATAACTGTTCAAGTTATTGAAAAATAATGTTTATCTTGTGAGCTATTAAATAATAAAGAGCCACTGAAAAAATTGAAAGCTGACCTTTATTGAATAACTAGCTGTTGCCCGCAACTTCGTCTGCGTGGGCAATATAGAATAGTCAAAATACTACTTATCCCGTAGGTGCATTCTTTCACGTGACAGTATAATTAGGATTAGCACTTAGCAGTCGCATAGATTCATTGATCAAGGTTGTGTTGTGGATGTGACCATTTATCTAAACAAAAGAAGTAAAGTTTGTAACGTTGTGAATATCTCTGGATCTAGTCAGCCAATTTGGAAAATTATTACGTATGGTGCGTAAGTAATTTTCACAGGAAACAGCTATAATCTATGTCTATATGCTTTGAGTCTGACAAAGCTGTCATTTGTACATTTTCTGCAGCTGCTGCGACTAATCAGAAGCCAGAAAGTCTGTCAGTCTTACCATGGATATCATCTTGTGTAGTTGACTGGATTGAAGATAGGTAGATAGGTAGTCGCTCCAAGCAAAATATTGGTACTCAAACAGATTCGGTGACTGGAAGCCAACACCAACATAGTTGGGGAATAGCTGGATGGATGATAAAATGAGTCATCATCATCAGCAGGCGCATAGGGTAGGATAGTTTCACTACTGGGGAGAAACACTTGTATGACGGGGATTTTCTGTGCACTTACTCACTATGGTAAGGCTGACCCCACATTAGGCGTGCGTGATCCTCGGGCGTGTGAGTAGCGCGGGCGTCGCGAGCGCGCTGCGTGAACGTCGCGTTTAGCTGCCCTGCGGCATGTGTGAAGAGTGCAAGCGACGCGCTCGCGGCGAGCACGCGGCGCTCGAGTTGCGTTCTTACCCCTTCGCCCGCTATCCCCGCCGCCCGCTAAACGCCTTAGCAGTTAAACGTCAAGGAGAGCGGCGCGTGCGCGCCGCGAGCGCGCTGCAAATGCCGCAGGGCAGCAAAACGCGACGCTCACGCAACGCGCTCGCGACGCACGCGCGGCGCCCGTGCTACTCACACGCCCGAGGATCGCGCACGCCTAATATGGTGGCCTAAGCCGGGACTCCACCGAAATGTTTGCATTAGTTCACGAATAGGCAAAATGTACGTATCTGTGCGAGTCCACTTCATGTGTTCGAACTTGAAACCTGCAGTTTTGCCAAGATTTTCAAAATGTACCCTCGCAATTTGCCATTTCATGGTGGAGCCAGCAAATCAAAAGAAACATAAGTGTTGTATACTGTGCGTCACTACCGCACACCGGGAAAATTTCGCTATTGCGGAGGACGTTTATATACCATATTTTGTGTCACACGTAAACAGGACGACAGTAAGTATCCACCGAAACACTTTCAAAGATCTGATGAACAAACAAATCAGACCTGACTTGGTCACCTGGGGCCAATCAGAGCTCTATGAAACGATCATACGCTTTGGCTCCTACTGTTATTGTGGTTTCTGAAAATTTAATCACCTCATTCAACGATGAATGTAATTCTGATGGTACTATTAAGACCACTTGCTTAGCGCAGAAGCTGACGTTAGCAGGTCAAGTCTTTTGACTTCTCGAATAGGATACCATTGGTTTTTGTGCAATGCACACCTGCAATGCATTCTGGATTAGGATAGGATATAGGTGGATAGGATTTGCAACAGAGAACAATTCTGTCTTTGTGATTAAATGACATCAAACGTAGTTTTATATAAAAGGTGTTTTTTTAGACTTGGCTCGGGCCTTACTGAGACTGTTCGTAATCGTGAACAGTGTATTTGCGATCAGAAGTTGAAAGTAAACATGTCTCTGGTATGCGGCGCGTAATTTGTACGTTTTCAGACGCATAAAGCATTTTACGTGTGTACGGTATTAAATCGAGAAAGCTCCCATTTCTTATCTGCACTTTGTATCTGGGCTTGTTTTTAAAGCTACAGAATCCTACATTACCTACCTCACGCTTAGCAGCGCTTGCGAGAGATAGATCCTCATTTCTTCTAGGATTAAGTTTACATATTTTGCATCAGAAAAAATAATTAAGGTCTACTTAATACTACTCACCCAAAGTAATTTGTTTTAAGGCCACCACATTAGTGGAAGATAAGCTAAACTATGTTTATGAAAAAATCCTGATATGAACTCCATCTGTAACTTTAAATGATAATTAATTGTTCCACTAAAGTCATCATTTTTGACATAATGTTCAAAAAATAATTTAGATGGCACCGTTTTAAATTTGGCCGAGAACTATTAATTTTCCTTTCATCAAGGTAATAATTATAGTTGGATTTTTATGTGGCACGGCAAACTGACAAACACTATTGAAATGTCTATCGAAAAATTACACTTCGTGTTAAAATATGGTGAATTACGGAAAATACACAACTCCATCTGTTGAAATAATAATCCTCTATAAAGAATGTATGGTAATATTGTCATTTACCACCTCGCTCCTTTGACAAATTGATGATGTATTTTATTTACCACAGATGGAGCTACTTTAACCTTGGCTAAACAAAATTTTCATTTTTTTTTTTCTTGCGATGTTACTTATAAAAGTGTGATTTTCTGTGTAAAAATTAATAATAGGCCGATCAACTAATATAAGTACAACATTCAAATGTACAGTTTTGACAAATAGATTGCGTGTCGTAATATTTTACATCTTGAATTCACAAAATTAATCATATCTTTTGATAGAGTGAATCGATTTCGATGAAACAAAAACTAAGTAATACCCCAAGTTACGTAGAGTTTTTGTATATAAGCATTGTCTGCATTTAATTCGTAGATTTTACGTGAATCGCGAACAAACAAACAGATAAACAGACAAACAGACAAAAATGACAAAAATGATGGAAATGGGTTCTGTTAGTTATCCTTTAAAATGCTGGCTATTTTTTTTGTCAATTTCTTCAATGTACAAAAATTACTTTTCTACAGATTTATTATATGTATAGATGAAATATATTCAGAGGTTTTTTACTAAGGTCAGGAGTCAAACTTTTTAAAATAATAAAGTTGTAACCAACAATATTTAATGAACCATATTTTTTATAACTTCCTCTGAAAGTTTTTAGAGCAGCTGAAAGTTTTTTTATTAACCAAGTTTGATACTTTATAATTATTTAGACATTTACATTTATTATTAAATCACATTTATAAAGTTTACTTAATAGATTTTGTGCTTCTTATTTTCGTCATGACAAAATATGTTATAGCCTAGCATATCCTTCATTACCTTAACAATTTATATTCAGCACTTTTTATATGATTAAATAAAATTACCGTGTTGTATTTAGCAACGGTTTAATCGGAAGCATCTACTATGCAAACAGATGCAAAGAATTCTTCCCATTCCGTATTTACAACAAGAAAAAAGTACACCTTTCTTTACGTAACACTAAGACGCATCATCCAGTGAACGCTGCAAGTTTTCCTCGACATTCACGACAAGTTTCGCCCACGCCTCAGTACGTGACACCAAACATATTGGTCCAACACGTTATAACTATGCTAAGCACGTATGCCCCTCACTTTTGAACGTAATAGAAAATAAAGTTTACGGTCTCAAATTGCTGACGATTTTATGTCTCTCGACCCTCGTTGCCCGTTGTCGTGTCATGAAATACGGATTATGACGATTGAAAGTTTTATGTATCATGTAATATGTACTAGGTACAACATACGTCTATAACAATTTAGATTTTCAACAAACTAAATGGTATTTGGGTTATTCAAATCTGCGTTCTTTTAGAAGATATAATTCTATTTTTGTGAGTCTGATTACTGCCATGATTAAGATCAAGACAACTGCAAACACTCGCTTTCCTAAGCAATTTTGTTCAAAAGCTGTATTTCGAAGAATATGATAATGTCTGTTTGTTTTTTCATCTGAAGGACCGTCAGCCAAGCCAACCATCAACAAGGGATTAATCATGTCGGCAAGAAGGAAATTGAAAATAGATTTTCTATTTGCGGTAAATCAACAAAAACGAAACAATATTCCTGTTAAGTCGGTGAAATCCTGCTTCTTATTTTGTTTAATGTAAATTGTGAATAAATATATTAAAGGGAAGCTTAATTTAAAAATAAAAGTAGGTACTTAACACGTCAACTCCTGATGAAAAAAACTAGTAAAAACATATACACAAAATTGACGAACTTGTACCTAGCATGGGTTGTGGACCATGAAACTGTAAAAAAAGGTTTGACAAGGGTCTCGGATCGATGCGGAAACAAAGTCTAAAAATAGTAGGTACTCATAGTCATAAAGATCCAACGGTTGGATAAGGTAAACTAAATATAGATGGACAGGTGCAAAACACCCATGTCATGTTACTATTTACTTATACTTCTGACATAAAATGTTGCCACTTCGCGCTAAACACAATCTATGAAATTTATTTTTGGACCACTTTTGCAGGTCATCCAGCCTTTAAGGGTGTATCATTCATGATCCGTGCACGAGAGTACAATCAACCCCGTATCAGCCGGGTCATTCTAACCCTAAGTAATTAACGGATGATATAGATACAAAACATGATAATATTGGCGTATGTATTCCAAATGTAATATTTGGCGAAGGTTATTGACCTTGTCGGAATATTATCGTTAAAAGACAGTTTACAGCACATCGTTAAAGCTGGCGAGGTCGCGTGCAATGGAAACTTCAAGGTTAATATAAGGAAAGTCGGGATCAAGTGCCGATACCGTTTGATTGAGCCGTAATGGTTTCTTCCTCAGAACGTTATAGCTACGTACCTACTGCGTAATGCCTGTTGATCTGCGTAAATAACACGGCTTAGTCATGACACGAGGCGGGTTCTATCATTTATTTTGTCGTTCATGGTTCAGTATTTCCTAGAATATTGTGACAAATGCTGATTTCTGAAAATTGTGTTATTTTATTTTTTATTAACTTTAACAATTCCATCTAATATCAGTATCTACCTATCTATTCATACAACACTTGAAACGTGTTATCGTTTTGTGTTCATCATGGATTAATTTGACTGTCCAAGGTTAACCTTGAGATGATAAGTATAAGAGACAACTGTTACCGAATAAAATGACACCGTCTTGAGTAATTGGAAAAAAGTTCGGAAAGAAATGGGCACGATATTTTTTTCTCCTTTGTACAAAATACGAAATTGAGCTTACTCCTAAAAAATCTAAATTGTATTCTGTTACAAAAAGATCTTGCTATAATTTATGTAGTTATCACTTCCAGTTTGTGTAAAAACGTGCTTTGAACTAAATTGCGCATATGATGTCTTTGAGGAAAAGTTATTTCGCTTTTCCAGATGTTTTTATTTTTGAGAATTCGTGCTTTATATGAGAGAGAATGGATAGAGCGGTTCCAAAAGACATCTCAGAAGAATTTAATACCGATAAATAAATTGTTTTGTTCGTTTTGCAAGAAGAACTGATATTTTATAATCTTAATCTCTTTCATCCCACATGGGTCAATATTTACGTTGGAAAATCGGACATATTGAGATTGTACACAATTTTTCAGCTTGGACGTTCAAACAAGGTTGTCATCACGTACGTGAGACGTGAAAACGTAAAACAAACATATTTTCAAGGAAGACTGTGAAACAGGACACTTTTTGGTCGCCCCAAGGCTTTCTCTCTGAAAGGGATATTTCGTCATCTTGCAAACATTATGTTTGGTTTACGCTTTTGTTTGTACTCGTTGCACGTTCCTATTCACTCTATATTTGGGAGTGCTCTTCCTGATTATATTACACGTCCGAAGTGATGTAGTCTTGGGTATTAGTTTCTTGTGTCTATCAGAAAAAATATAATGCTACAGAAGTGATGAAGTATCACTAAAATAATATAAAGTTAGAATATAACGACTTTTGCCATGACCTATTCAAGGATTATTCGCATGTCCACTTTCAATTTCAGATCTTTTTACATGACCTAGATATGCTTTCATTTACCTACCTTGTAACTCTCTAGACAGTGTCTAATTGTTATCAACCACGAAATACACAATGTTAACTTTGCATGATAACCTAAAGCTTGAAGATTTGAACTGAAAAAAATGTAGGCTGAAATTAAGGCTGTTATTTTACCGTTCTGAGAGAAAAGCCGCAAGAGCTTTCTTCTCAGAATAATCAACATCACACAATCTGTTTTTTCCATCGCAGATAAATGAATGTTGGACTGCTTCAATTAGATAAGGTACAATTCCATTTGTCTTAATATCGCAGATTCTTTTGTCCACTACCTAATGTTTGATAAGTGAATCATCTACAGTTGGTTGGTCATAAAAAACTTTTATAAGAGATTAGAAATGTCAGGAGCTTTTAGATTACAAAGTATTGTATAGTTACAAAATATGGTAATTATAATTTGGAAACTACATTTAATTAAAAAAAAAACAATATAATAGAACTGTTTCCACTTCTTCTTCTTCTTCTTTCGTGTCTATGACATGTCTTATAGTGAGACTACACTTTGTCAGTCCAATATGCCGCCACAGCGAGAGCACGGCCGGATGATTTTAGTGGAAATAGTTTTTTTTGTGTAGATATTCGAACAGATTCTCATTTGAGAAACATAGATTTAGATAGACTGTGAAGTCTAAACGTATGCTGTTTATTTTAAACACCCATTTGCAACCACAAATAAACAAGAAATATAAAATTAAAGTAAAGCACAGAAATAGTTTTAACATTTAAGTGCAGTTGCGAATGCAAAAATAACTGAAATTGTCAAAACATAAAAACTAAGTTTTAAAATGTTTTGAACTCGTTTAACCAGCAATTTGTTAAAGTACAAGCTTGCTTTTGAAATTGTAATAAAGTAAAACAAATGCTGGCAGAAAGCCATTTTGTTTCTAACTTTAGTGTTAAAGTCGTCGGCCTTAAAATGGAATATTTACCTCTAAAATACCAGAGCTTATTAAATAACAATTTATTCCAATGCTCATCCGACAAGGGATTTAAAGTTTAGAGTTGTTTGACACCTTTTCGACAATATACTGTTTTTGAAAAGGTTAAAGCGGTTTTGAGTAAATCCTTTCGAAAGCATTTTCAGGAGATCAATATTTTGAACGCACATTTCATTTCATTCCGATAACTCTCGAACAAAGCCAAAAAGAAGAGCTATTTTCCGTTTCCGAGAAAATAATCAATCTTTTGAAATAACTAAATAATGCAGTTTTACTCCCTTACTAATTGCTTGCTTTTACTGAATTTAACTCAATAAAGATCCTTTCTGCTATTATACGTACCTATAACAAAATAAACTGAAGTCAATAAAGTAAATTGTTCGTCGCTGAGAGTTCAGTTGAAAAATCAGAACATCGGATTAATAAAGGAATAATTTTGATAATATTTATGAAATTCCTAAATATTCTGAAAGGAATCTTAATTTTCGGTAATTTATTTCCCGAACAAGTACCTAATACTGTTTCGTTCAAGCGATGTTAATAAGCCTACTGATATTTTGTTGTTCAGGAAATAACATCGCTGTATATGGCAGTACAGTTTATATATATAAATTAATTCGTTTTATGTATTACGTTTCATCAATTACACTCAGCACAGGCACTTATTCGTCGAAAAATAAAACAGCGACCATGTCGAGTGACCTAGAAAGATAAATACAGAGTAAAACTGCTTGTAAAAATTAGTCTATCTTTCTTTAAATCTTCTTTTAGACTAAAAGATAACTCTAAAACTGTTTTAGTTTTCTTTTTAATGTAAGACGCACCAATGATTAATATTCTAGGCATTTAAAATGAAGTTAGACCTAAATTAAAATTACTTTTGCGAAGCATATCTACTATTTTCTGTAAGTAATCGTTAATACTGACGAATATGGCTAAATTATTAACTATGTATGCATCCAACATACACAGAAGTTTACAATGCATGGGTTCATATAGGGCTGCCATCTCGAATTTTGCCAAACCCGGACAAACATTAAAAAAACCCGGACATTTAGCGTAAATCGCATTTTTTCCTCGAACGAGTACGATTTTTTTAAACAAAGTAACACCTAATTTGTAATCCATTTACTATTAACATACACTTAAATTCAATGAGGCGCTTCCTTACATGAAAAGTGTCCGGGTTTTCCCCGGACACTTCTTGAAACCCCGCCCGGACGGCCCCCGGACGGCCACCAAACGAGGACAAATCCGGGGAAACCCGGACGGATGGTAGCCCTAGGTTCATACCACAGCTGCCAAAGTATTAAACTTCATTGGGGTCCAAGAATAATACAAGAGTTATAGTAGTCATACCATAATTAAGTATAATCCTATTAATGCTAATTAATATCTATGTTTTTTCTTCATCATATTTCGGTCAGACAGGTGAGACCGTTAATTATGAATTTCACCAAAGGGTTAGGTACACAACCTTTATCACCTGAGCCAGAAAGCGTGCGAATACACACCCATTTCATTTTAGCAAGGATTTTAATAAATCTTCTCTTTTTACATGTAAATAATTTTAAATAAGTGGGTACCCATATAACTTTATGTAAATTGTTCGAGTTATGTTGTGAATCTTGTATTTGCATTTCTTTGTAAAGTTGCCAAGGGACGACGTTTTTTCTGAAAGGTACGTTTTAAAGGCAAGTCTGTGTGGTCTATTTTTAAAAGTCATGCATAATGGTTAAGTAACTTTAGCTTAAATTAGTGATTCACATTAGACTGAATAATAAAAATCTTTGGAATTGGAAGAATAACCGAAAGCCGTAGATATTACGTATCGGGAAACAAAAATATGAGACAGTAAACATTACTTGACACGTTTCCACAAGAAATAAGCTCCCTCGTGATATCTACAATAAATAAAAATTAACATTCCGATGTTTCGTGATGAAATTACTTTTGGTTACGACGTTGTTAAGGAAACAACAACTAATTTTTGTGAAATGTCCACCCACGCTTCTTTTGTAAATTGTCTTCTGTGGGAATTACGTTTCGTTTCGCAAAGCTCCTACGCAGTGTCACATTTTACACAATTTGGGTAAAATGATATTACGTTCACGTATGTTTGACATAATAACCTTTTCACTTGCGACCTCGATACTGTAAAACAATTGACGAAAAATAAGTGCTCGTATGCCTGTCCCTTTTGTGTCGTGTCATTCTATACTTAGACGAGGAGAATATGAGTGAAGCACGAATTTTCGTGGTGTGAATGGACGAAGGGTTCTCACGAACTTGCTTCTGGTAATACAGATGTATTACTTCTCTTATGAGACACTATTGCATGCCATCGTTAATGTTGCCTGTAGATTAAAAAAAATAGTGGAATTCGTCGATATAATTTGTGGTCGGGAGCTTTTAATATCTCAAAACCGAGTCACGTAATGAAAATCATCATCATCATCATCATCATCTCAGCCATAGGACGTCCACTGCTGAACATAGGCCTCCCCCTTTGATCTCCACAGATACCTGTTGGAAGCGACCTGCATCCAGCGTCTTCCGGCGACCTTTATAAGGTCGTCTGTCCACCTCGTTGGTGGACGTCCTACGCTGCGCTTGCTAGTCCGTAATGAAAATGCTGTCAGATAATTACATTACCATGAATTCTCAAAATTCCACCTTTTCCAATAACTTTATCGGCTTCAATTTCAAACTATTTATACCACATATGTTTTATGCAGTCTTTGCCAATTCTAACTAAAGATTCGCTCGTCACTCTTTATAATGATACTAGAATGACTAGACACTTTCAGGGTCTAATTTTGAAGTAAAGCTCAGGTTAGTATCTGAGGTTTTATATAAACCATTATCTGGTCAAAGACCCGCGGTCGCGTCTGCTTCTGATATGATTATGCTAATTAGTGTCATCGTGAACACAGGACGAGGAATGCGAACGTGTTAAATAGTTGCTGGTACTTTCAGCTCATTATGATTTCAACGATTTTGCATGTTATATTTTTTTTCAGTACTTCTTATTGTGCAGTGGGTGTTTAATACATGCTGCCTCGTTTTGATTACATACGGTCATATATAACATACCACCAAAGGTACACATTATGGATCATGGTTTCATTCAGATGAATGGAAGATCATATTGTAAGAACGTCTGAATTTTTGTAAGAGTAATGCATGAATGAATGAGCTATTTTTAATCTTTGTGTTACTGGCGTTTGGGCGTCCTGTCTATTTATAATGTTTTTGATGAAAAACAAAGGCTTTTGATGGAATGAGACTGCCCGAAGTATTTTTTAAATAATGTCTGTAAAAATGAAGCTAATGGATCTCCGTAATAAAACACCCACTAAAGCTATTAGCATTTTAATGAACCCACCCACCGATAGAACAACTTTCAAACACTTCATTGTTCCGTTTAAACTATTAACTATTTTAACCGCTTCGGAACATTCTACTTTATAATTGTAAGTCATGAATGTCAAGGTAGTGAAACATAACTTTGTTACCGTTCGCGTAACTTTCTCCGCAAACACTACCTCCGTATTACTAATACTATGAACTATTTGTAAGGCTTCTCGCACCGGAAATGGCGTAGTGCCGCAATCTCGGTAATATCATGCTAACATCCGGTCTGTGCTATTTGCAGCTGACTGCCTTCTGCGGCTGATGGCTAATGAAATAATGAAATTAATGTTCCGTGGCCCTGAAAGATGTTGAATAAATACGAATTAGTTAGGGTTCTGTGTAGGTATTGACTAATTGAACTCTATTATTTTTGTATTTATGAAAAATAAGTTTTGGATATTAGCAAATAGAAGGCAATATTTACGTTGTTTAAAAACGAGGTTGTTATAAAAAGTACACTTTTATCATCAGAAAATAATTCATGACAATGATAAGTATGCATTTTTTATCAATTAAAAACACAGACAACCCAAAGTTCAGAACAAAAACTCTCACTGAGTCAGCATAACAAAATTAGTTTTACTGCATGTTAGCTTGTAAATCAAGCATTAAATCTCCAACACACTCTGTCCACTAAATACAGAAACACCTAATTTCCTCATTTATATGTGCGAACAGCATTCAGCTCAATTGCCCAACTTGTGGAGCTACTATTTGTAACCACTACAAGAGCAACAAATAACTTACGAAACTTTATATTTATCCCGCTAACATTTGCAATAAAACTCCCTGTAGGTCAATGAAGACGTATTGTTTTTCAGAAGAATTCTGCTCGGAAAGTTTTGCTAACTAATTGCGAATAAGTTTGATTCAGGAATGTATTCTGTTACTTTGGTTCCGGGAAGAGAAGTGAAATACCACGATATATAATTTTTTTATTGAGAAGTAGTCGTTTTCCCGCGGTTTCCGCGGTTCCCGCGGCCTGTACCGGGATAAATAGCCTATATTACTCGGAAAAAGCAACAAGAGCTCAAGAGGAGTGTAGCTTTCTAACTGAATTTTTCAAATAGGTTCAATAATTTCCTTTACACGAGTCTTTAGGTTACAGACCAAAATATATTTCTTCTTTAAAATATTGTAGTATAATAAAATAATATACTCTGAACAAGTGTTTTCTCAGCCCTATTTCTTAGACATGATAACATAACTCAGCAAAACATTGACCAAGTTGAAATGTGCTAGAGTGCCAGTATTTATCAGGAAAACTGCTCATTAATAAAATAAATAAACGTCGCAAAGCGAATCAGCTTATTTTAAATTCTTTATAAGTTGTACAGAATAAACTTTAATTAACTACTTGAAATGAAGTAGGTACTTCAAACGTTTTAATTAAAGTAAAAATACATAATTAACCTAATTTACGTTTACAGGTTAAAAATCAAAGCATTCATTTAGGTATCTTATTTTAGTTATATTACTTAACAAAGTGGGAATTAAATATGTAGTATGTTTGTTAGGTCTTATAATTCTGCAGGTGTGTATTTAGGACTCTCACAATGGATATAATAGAAGGAATACTGAAACTAGTTGGTATTTTAATTAGAGGCACCTATGTATAGTGATAATGAGCAATAACGGGCCATGTTTTTTTTTAATATAAACATATCTATCTATGAACCTTAAAACTAATATAGCACATAAAAAAATTGGTCCTCATCGCTGTCACTCGGTAATGTAACTGGCTGGCAGCATTGCCACGGCAAGTGTCTACAAGGCGCTTGAATATCTTGGCTGCTAATACTTTAAGGTCAGCTTAACTAATGATAATAAGTTAATAACGTAATATAATTTTGTTGATCGTTTAATTGCCAAGCCAGCACATTTATTCAGCGAAATAAAATGCGTTATTTTAAAACAGCAACATTTTGAAATTACAAAAAGAACAAACATTTATTTACACAGTTATTTTTTATTCACAATATACATATTTACATTAATTGAAAATAAAATAAAATAAACTTATATATATATATACAACTTAAAACTAATACAGTGCATCAAAAAATTGCTCCTCATCGCTGTCACTGGGTAATGTACCCAAAAGACTGGCAGCATTGCCACGTTGGATGGCAATGCTCAACCTCTGTGCGAAATAAAAGCCAGCCTTTGGGCCCCGGGAAGTGTCAACCAGGCGCTGGGAAATATCCCTGGCAAGAAGGTGCGCCCTCGGACCCCACGGCCCCAGAGTTTCAACCCCAAACGGCTCAAACATGTAATTGCCTATAAGGTTACTATATTTGCGCCGCTTGAGGTTCTCTGCTTGTGCAGCGGCGGAGCCAGCACAACATGCAGTTCCGGGAAGGTGAGATGGCGCAAGAGTGTCGACGCATGTCGCGTCCCACACTAAAGTCCTACCCACCTTCCACGGAAATAGCGACATGCCGTCTGGTCTCTTGCCATCGTCGCGTGCCAAGCCATTTGGTTCGAGTACGGCTGGCACGCCGACGGCAACAAGAGCGCGACGGATCACGTCGTTTATGTTGGCATGTCGTGGTATGCGGCCGGCACTCCGGCTGCACGACAGGCCGTGGTGACCGAGGCTGTTGACAGCTTCCCCGCAGTGGCAGCGATGAGGAGAGCAGCATGGAGCACCTAGTCGGAGGCAAACGACGAGTCTGAAGGTGGTGTCATCAAACATGGTGCCTGTGTTTGAGGACGGAAATTACGGAAATTACGGACGTTTACACAGTTACATTTTATACTACTCGTATATAAACATGGGTGTAATTCAGTCTAAACCCACTTACATCACCAGAGCCATTTCACGAACTGTGAAATTTCGACACCAGTATCTGACACTAATTTCATTACCGTCAGTCTAGCAGACATTTATTTGCGGCTTCAGTATTATGTAGTAGTGTGTGACGACAGGGGAGAACTACCTACCTACTACATTTCGACACAGACACAGTAAATTGTTATTCTACTGTTTAATTCTGTATGCTTCTAAGTTGGTGATTGAGTCGTATTATAGAATTGGAAGCATTAAATATGTATCGTGAAGACAACTACATAATAAATAATTCATAATTTTTTTTTTGATATAGTAGATCCTGTAACTTGCGGCTTTCTTTTTTTATTAGCTTGAAAGATAGGCATAGAGCCTTTATTATTTGCCTGCAGTAGCAGTTCTCGATAAGACCAAGACGATAGGTAACATTTAATGTGCTGATTAATCTCTCCTTGATAATAAAGATTAGGGTAATTCAATATACTTAGATTTATATTTTCATAAAATAACACAACATGTTTGTACACGGCGTGAAAACACTTTAGCTATTACTCTTGCTCCAATTATGTTAACCCAGTGTGAAGTTGACCTATATTTGATACAGCTGAGCCATAAGAGATTACATACATTAAACATACTACCCCAACAAACATGTACTCACTGATAAATACAGTTGCCTTGTCTTGATTTGTTGTGAATGCGGAATCGAACAGCCTTACAAAGATCACGAAAAGTTAGACAAGAAAAAAAAAGAGTTCGAAAGTAAGACCCTCGTCAAAGTAATGGGACCGACAGATGGAGTATGATTTCCGCTACATCTCGGTTGTCATGACAATATTCTGGTACATTACCTTCGAAACAGATTATATAAAAGAAAATACATACACTAGAGAAACCTTTTTTCGTAGGTAATAATTGCCCATGTTTTACTCATTACACAACACTAAGTAAATTGACCAACGAAATATTTTAGTTCATGGCGCGCCGGCTCCCAGAGGCGTCTATTAGGCATAGGCGTAGACGGCTCGCTAAATAGATTACTTAACCGAAACACAATAACTACTCCCACGCATTATTGGCGCCAAAGCTTCAGGGATTACTATAACCTTAAGTATTAGCAAGATAACAGTATTTATTGAAGTAAAGAAAGTTATAGTACCTACTTAGCTTAGTTGAGTACTCAGTAGCGGTGGCGAAAATATTCTGTCTAAGAAGAGACACTAAATTCCCTTCCGAAAAATGTACCCATAGGTTGAATGCTGCATGCAGTCGCTTCTTGTAAAACACTGGTAATTCAGCCGCATCCGGTTAGGCTGAAGCTTTCACCAACGTGGTTGGGAAAAGGCTAGGGAGATGATGATGAGGTTGAATGCTGATATATCATAGTAATTTTCAGTCACACAGCTGTCTGTCCTTTTTACTTGCATCGTCGATGTTCTTCATAAAACCAATCTACTTAAATAATTAATAGAATATGATATCAAACTATTTGAAAGTTAGTGTCGCGTGTACGATCAAAGCTTACGTCCTAAATGTGCGGTGGACCGCGAAGACGGGACTCACAAGCGCAACCAACTGGAAACCTTACACGCATCAAAACAAAGTCTATAATTATAAAACAAATAACTAGATACGTTATGGAAAATAGTGTTATCGGCGACCTTTCTAGGAGAAAAGGTCGATGGAAAACGTGTCGCATTTTTATTTAAAATTGATCCTGAATAATAGAGGATTTCATCTTAGGACTTCTTGAAATTTCATGTATTTTACCTGTTACCAGCACCTTGCTAGACATCTGTTTCTCTTGTTTTCAAGATTTAAATTAAAAATTATCTAATAGTTGCTTTCTGTTGTTTCAGGCAATGACGGATCGAGCGGCAAATCGGTAAGTGGCATCCTTTACTTTATACCTACAATAAATACAATATTCAAATATTCCTCCACGAGGCATTATACTCAAGAGAGACCTCACGTCAATAATATTGCTAGCTAAATTTACATCAGAATTTTTAAATATTATAGAGACGAAGTATGTCTCGATTTCTGCGAATCTAATTTCTAGTTAGAATAAAAATATTTTCTCCTATGAGCATAACAATTTATAAATAGAGATTTATCTGAAATTCGGTTTACTTGGATATTTTATTTTTAATAAAATATTTTTTCTTTCGAACGTCATTTTCTAAGCACTTTGCAATTATTTTGCAATTACTTTACAGTTTTTTATTAAGTTTTATATTGCAGAAATTCCAGAACTTATTGATTTACCGACGACTGAGGACTGGAGCGATGTAAAATCTCTTAATAATCGCTCTCCAATAAATATATCTCCTATAATATAAAGCCCATAAAACACCCTTTCTATTAAGTCGAATAAAAAATAATTCTCTAGGTCTGGTGGAGGAAAATCAGCTGTGCTGTGGATCTTCGAAGACGTGAAAAAGAACTGCAAGCATTTGTGCAATAAACGATAATTGTACCTTTGAGGACAATCTACACAATGTTTATGTATGTGTTCTACCAGTAGTTTACACATGTGAAAACTCGTTGTTTTTCTTCCGTCGTATATTTTACTAGCGTCAGCCCGCGCCTTCGCCCGCGTCAAGTTCGGTTATATCGCGTTTCTAAGAGAACACTTCAAAAATCCGGGTTAAAAACTATCCTATGTTCATTCTCATGGTCTCTATCTCTCTATCTCTGTTCCAAATTTTATTAAAAGCAGTTCAGTGGTTTAGACGTGAAAGCGTAACGGATAGACAGACATACAGAGTTACTTTCGCTTTTATAATATTAGTAGGGATTTCAGTGCAGTGCAGAAAATAAATGTAGGTAATGTTTATAACTATTTTGCGGTTCCCAAAATATGTAACTATTCTGTTTCTATTTATGAAGATTATTATGAAGAAAGGTAATATTTCACTTAAACTAAATTCATATTTTTTATGTCCACAGATAATCTCTTGAAGCAAGCTTTTTAATAACTCACAAAAAATCTCATCGTTATCCATTTAGAGGATATGTTCTGAATAATTCATAGTCTGATATAAAATGAACGTAGGTACTTGAGAGCAAGAAATCTAGGCACTTTACAGATTTTGAATATAATATTTAACCAACATATTTTGAATACCTTTATGAAAACCATCGCTATGGGGTGGATTTGTTGCGTCTATATAATTTTGATCCGTTCATCCCTAAGAAATTCCGGTTCAAACTTGCTAAGCCTTTCTACCTAATTAGTACTTAGTAATTTTTAGTTTCAGCAGTATAGTGAAATTTTCGAAAAGTGATTCCTTGGAGTGCAATTAAACCCTAAGGTAACGATGGATCTGCCTGGCTATTTCTAGCAGCTAGAATATTCTCAATTTACGACGTGCCATGCTAAACAATACACGCTCTTACGTCAAGGGAATAAAGCCGTCTGGTAATTACGCCTACCTTTGTTATGGGTAATTGCATTTACCATCCGTGTAAAGCCAACGGTACATTTTGTAGGCAGATAATATTTTTATGTAAGTAAACCCCCTAAGCTTGTTTACCTAGAAGTTAGCACATTGCATACATTTTTATACACCCACGCTGTATTTACTTGAATATGAAATTGTATTTGTAGAAGGAGTCAGGCAAGCTAACGAGACTGCCACAAGTAGTTGTTTACATACTGAAGTGTTTTACATAGAAAGTTAGATAATTCAACTTTGGCACATAAGTTGGTCGTCCTTCGTGAAATTATAAGAATAAACAATTAAGTAATAAGAAACATATACACACTGCGAGCTGTCTTATTTACACGAAGAAAAAAAATCGTAATAAAAATGGGCACATAGGGCGTGCAAAAGAAAATATTTTACCCTCATTATGCCGATCGTTTTTCCACTCTGTGAACTCATAAGCACTTCAAACCTACGTGTGCACGACCTGTCTGGGTTGTACTGGGTACCTATTCCAAAAATAACTACATTAATAGTCGGTTTAAGCGCTTATAAACAACTTTTAAATGGCTGCAGAGATACGGACGAAGAAAAAGTGTAATAACAATAGCATTGTTTAAGACCACAATGTTCGGAGATCAAAAAAATTTAAAAGCTGAAATAGCTTTCACCTTTCATAGAAGTAGGTAAATAAAAATCATACTCATCGTTTTTTTAAAGGTTAATCGAAGACCTCGTGTTTTGTTTGCTTTCGTTATATTAACATTTATGGTTTGCCTAACACTTACTTTGAATGGATTATTTGGTGGTTATTATTTAATGGCTGAATGAAACGTTAGTCCTTATCGGATTTTATTTGGTATGCAAAAATTTTTAGATTGTTGGAGATCAAAAACGTTTTTGGATAAAATAAAATGATTGTTCCTTTGGGTAGTTACGGTTGATTGATCTCGATAAAATGTAACAGATTCTGGGTATTGGGAGGCTATTTTTAAATGAATCGATGCCAATACGTGTGATTTGAATATGTATGAATTAAAAAGATTATTTATAGCACATTTGTGATTGGAAATTCGTGATAAAAGATTCGTTCTTTTAAGTTACGTGGGTGCCTATTATAACGAACTTTTATATTGTACTCAAACATGTTTCTCATATTTTTTGCACGAATAATAAGGTTTCATTAAATTGAATATGTACATTTACTAAAGAGGTGAGCAAAAATAAACGCGAATCCATTGAAAAAGTCAATTGACGCAAAAAATGTGTATTAAATCACTGATCGTATAAAAGAATTGGTATTTTCAGCTTGGAGGTTTTTTCTCGATTTGCATCAAAAGTACTTGAAATGCTTCGAATATAACGAGTGCTTTCATTTGACGCTTATCTTTCCTCGGGAGTACTGAGATCAAGCTTAATTCTGTTTTCCTTTTTATACGAACTGTATCTCGCAGTTTCACTCGCATACTCAGGAACTTCTTCCCGTACCGATAAAATGTAACCTACATTAGACAATGAAATAGGCTACTTTTTATCCCGAGATGCAGATGACTTTCAAATATGAGTTTCAAAGTCTATGTAAAAGATTCTTTATTCCCATATTTCAAAAATAACCTCGAAGAACAATTAATAACAGAAGCCCTAAAGCACAGCCCTAAAGCCTAAAATAAAAGAGCCCTTCCTAATAGTAGCTCTTTAATATTCAAGTCAGCGATTCCCGCAGCATGCAAATAGGATTATATTACTTTAGCGAAAGATATTTTTGGTGTTTTCGTCGGCCCTCGCAATTATCTTATTTGCTTCTAGAATGATGAAGATGGAATTTAATTTTCACACGCTTATGGCATTTTGTATTATTTATCCCCTGAGCTAAAGATTTGTGTTGCAAAAATACAGGTATGAATTACATTCTTGGCATTTTTATAATATAAAAAAGCCAAGGTAGAGTTTTTTTTTTCGAAAAAATGCGTCAAGACACAACAAAAATATTTGTAAAATATTATTTTCATCTCATAATGAAATAATTTTTGCTTCAGATGCCTCATAATAGTATTGCGGCTCTGGGCAAATGACAGGATGTAAAGTATATTAAAATAACACATAACCATGTAGGTAAAATTATGAGATAGAGTACCAAAATTCTTTTGAGGTTGCTATTCCTACTTAACCTTTACACGAACACCAGCGTAAAATTACCTTATTTCAGTCCATATTTTTAAAAGATTTGTCGCATCAACTTTAATAAAATATGTACCATCCCATGTCACATAAAAAGCTCGAAATACTATCATCTATGCCGTTGGGAGACAGTTGACCTTGGTTAGAAACACATGTTGCGTAGCCACTAGCCTTCATGGAATAGGGTCAGCCATATAAATAGAAAGCCAGAGATTTAACTTAATTCTCAAAGGAGTCCTAGGACGTTTTATATAGGATAACATGCAATCATGACCTAGAGAAGTAAACAGAATTGCATATAATGTATGTATGTTTTCAACGCAAATGCAATGTTTATCAAATGGAGCAGTAGGTACTTGTGTGTTTAACAGTTACTTATTTAGACTTTTGCATTTTGTCAATGCGAAATATTTATTTTATGTTTTTCGCTTGTCTGTTTTAAACGCGAATGCTTTGATTTGATTTGAATATTTTCGTCATAGTAAAGAAAAATACTTTATCAGACCATTAATAAAACATTATTGTCTTAATCTATCTACAGTAGAAAATAAATCAACCACAAACAACTCTTAACCAGCGTGACCTTTCACATTTCTGTACTGAAGTTAGTAATTAAGGCTCCCGTGCACGGTATTACGGAGCCCACGCAGCTACGGGAGACAATAAACCGATATCCTGACTGCTCCGCGCAAATAAACGTTGATAACCACATCTCTAATTAATTGGACGCAGCTACAGAATATAGCGTACTTTATAAGAAGTGTAATTTTACCGTTTATAATATAATAATACGTACTTTCACGTCATCATCCTCTTCTTGCCAAGTTTATTTGGGCTCGGGTTAGAATTTCTTCTTTATCTATACCTACTTACTCCTTATTGTTTCCAGTCTTATCGTCACACAATCTATCCGATTCTTAGACCGTCCGAAATAAAAATATATGCTGTTATTTCATGTAAAGTACCTAATACTTAAATAACATGTTAAGTTCTAGAAACATTGAACACTTAATCCTTTTTGTTTCAGGACGTACCAGTGGAGCAGCTCGAAAAACTTAAAATGGGTGAGTTTCCTTTTTATGTACCTACATGTATATAGTTACCTACACAACACGCCTGTGACTAATCACGCGTGGATTTATTGTAGAGGTAGTTACCCAATCTGTAGGTGAGACCCTCGTTTTGTTAAAAGGATCGTGTAAATGATACCTATAGAGAGAATGAGGTAATTACTTACAAGCTCGGTAGTTCTACCTAAAAAAGATTTTTAACATACCTATCAACCAGATACTATTAACGCATTATTTCTGTGTGAGAAGAGCCTTTTGCAAAGTCGTTCATTAAATGCATGTATTTTCCATTTTACGAAATGTGGATATAATAATTTTAACAGTGATTCGATAATCAAGTAATAATCGATGATATTTTTTATTTTCTGACAACCGTTTAACAAATTAATGTGAATCGGCTCCTCAGTTGAAATATTCAATTAATTTATTCATGAAACATTCATGAATACAGATGATTGTTCCAGTGTTGAAATCTAAATTAATTTTGTCTTTTAGTCAGGTAAGGCATCAATGTTAGGTTATTTAAAAATGAAGCCATCAGTCATCTATTTAGCTAATGAAGTACAATTTTATTGACATAGAAATGAAAAACATATCTGTTTTTTATTTTACATTCGTCGATACTTCAAAGCATACTCATATACTAAAATGTTCCTAATAACATAGCAAATACCGCATCAATATAAAGTCAGATAGACAAAACACTTCAGATAAAATTTGAAATAACTTTCTGCTTTATATATCCGCAATATTGATATGACGATACGTATACTTTCATCTCATATTCATATTGTTAAAGTGTCCTCAATGTATCATACATAGCCGTACATACCTACTTGATTCAATACAATTTGAATTAGTATAGCATCTAATAAATTCAACATAGATTCTTGTCAATGTAAAGGTTTCGAAACGTTGCTTTTTGGAACATTTACCTACATAATAAAACATACTAGTAGTAAACTAGGATATCCTTGAGAGGTACAGATTAATTTAACGTTAAGTAATAGGTTAAAAACCAAACCTACATAGTTCCTATTTTTGGAAACGAATCCGACTACCGCCGACTGCCTAATACCTGTTGAACTTATGGTTCCAATAGACATTACACGGGTATCACGCATACATCAATCATGATTGATTGACCGTGTGTAAACACGTGCTGTCCCCAAGGGCCCACAATCAGCACATTTGGGTCGTGGGCGGTCAAGCGCGGCTTAACGTTAATACGAGTAGGTGTACTGTGAGAAATACATAATTAATACTACTGATTTATGTAGAGCTAGGTAGTAGGGAGACTGGGCTTAATACTATAGGGGCGTGGATATAAATCTATTATTAGGTCTTGGTTAACTTGCAAGAACTATGAATGTTATACCAGAGCCGGATGTATTAACTAATACAAAGTATAAAAGTAGTATCACACTAATTCAAAAGCAGCATTCAATTACATTGTCAATGTTCATTTGGTATCTACAGTTTCGTAACGTATTTTGAAATAAGCAGCTTCTTGTAATTTCGTAGTAGGAAAAGTTTGTAACACAACAGCAGGGAAAACTTTCCTTCGAAATTTTCTGCAAAATAAATCAGGTTTTGTTATAATACACGTGTGTAATTTGTTGAGAGTTGTAAACAAGAAAGTTTGGCCTTACTAAATAAACAGAAAGGGTAAAATTTATACAGAATAGATATAATTAAAATATGGTTGTTTGTATTATTAAGTTATTCACGGCGAGTAGTAAGAGATGTTTTGTATGAATAGTACCTACTACTAACTCATTTTCCTGTGAAGAAGGCGTTTCCAGCGTTTGGTCTCGTCTCGTGCTTCAAGTATTAAATTATTGTCTGAGTAGATTCTATATTTAGTCTATTTTCAATTCAAAGATGAAGGGGTTTTGTTCCGAAAATAGCATGGCATTGTGACGGTAGGTACTCGAGTTTTAAATGGCCAAATAATTTGTATTTTGGCCATATTAAACGTAGAATTAATTATATTTAAATTCTCGTGATGACTGACGTATAACTCTAAATATGTGATCCTGCAAAATGTTCATTTTATAAATTACTATTCACACTACAACTAGGAAAAGTTTTCAAAAAGCATAAGATATTATTTTATCATTTGATTTGGTCTCCTACACTATCCTTTGGAGTAAGCTCGAAAAAGCTGGAGTACCGCGTGAAATAGTAAACACTTTGAAGTGCTGGTATGGAGGCCAGATCAATCAGGTTCGATGGGCGGGAACTTTATCGGAGCCGTATGGATTGGAGTGCGGTGTGAGGCAGGGAGGTCTGACCTCACCTACGCTATTCAATCTATACGTCGATGAGCTGATTCAGACGCTCAGCAGAGAGCGAGTTGGCTGTTACATTGATGGGGTATGCCTAAATAATATTAGTTATGCAGACGATATGGCTCTGCTGAGCGCCTCGATTTGTGGTCTGAGAAGGTTGGTAGCTATTTGTGAAAGCTATGTCGAGCTACATGGCTTAGTTTATAATGCTTCCAAAAGTGAGGTCATGGTCTTTGGTGCCGGCGGTGGACGTGGTCCTGAACATATTCCGTCGGTTTATTTGAATGGTACACCGCTCAAGAGGGCTTATAAATTCAAATACCTCGGTCATGTCTTGACTGCAGGCATGAAGGACGATGACGATATTGAGCGAGAGCGAAGGGCGTTGTCGGTTAGGGCGAATATGATTGCTCGCAGATTTGCACGCTGTTCACGAGATGTTAAGGTGACCTTGTTTCGTGCATATTGCACTTCTTTCTACACATGTAGTCTGTGGGCGAATTATGCCCAGAAATCGTACAACGTCCTTCGCGTTCAATTTAATAATGCGTTCAGGATATTGATGGGGCTGCCCCGCTTCTGTAGTGCATCAGGGATGTTTGCTGAAGCTCGGATCGACTGTTTTTATGCAACGATGAGAAAAAGATGCGCCTCTCTGGTGCACAGGGTGCGGGGCAGCCCCAACCTTATTCTGAGATGTGTGGCGAGCAGGCTCGATTGTATATATGTGAATCGCTGCTGCAAGCTGTCCACTTCGGTGATAGATGTGCGGTGGTGATTCACATATCATATGTATTTAGGTTAGTACGTAGAATAGGAATACTAACATAGGATACGGAACTTTGTTACTAACACTTTTTGAGTCTTGTTACTTGAAAAATAAAGATTTATTATTATTATCATTAAAACACCGAAGTTTGAAGTTGCAATATGGAAATGCTTTTAAGAGAACACTCGGTGCAGAAGAAGTTGTATCGTTTATATCAATGCATATTTTATTATATACACGTTTGTTTATTATACTTTATAGACACATTTCACAACACAATGTGCAAAGGCGTTATTTATAACGCATTAGGCGCGATTTTTATAAAATTTAAAACTTTTCTGACGCGAATAAAAACTAAAAATAGTAGTCGTTCATGCACCTTTGACATTTATGTGTACGACCAAAAGGTAAAAATACTAAAAATAGTATTCGCAGAATAACTTGAAATAGAAGACATTTTTACAGCATTCATATAATATGTAAAAATATAAAGATGATGTTCATAAAGTCGCTTAATGTGCAGTTCATGTCTTTCCCTTTTCGGCAATTGCCAATCGGTCCGGAAATTATGAATAATGTCCAATTGATCACATCAATTTTATGTCAACCTTCATCATAAAATCTTTCGACCTACGATGCTGAAAGGTCCTTTAGGTATATCTTTTACGTTTTACCCAAAGGTTGGGAACGAAAAGAATGTACCGCTAATAAAATAGATTTATACCGCTGAAGGATAAAAATACCTGTGAACTTATGCGTATAAGAAGTATTCATGGCATGTGCTCCAAGAATTCCGTTCTATCCCAATCTTACACCTTTTAAATGTGAGTTATTTGGTCGTTATTTCTAAAGCGATTTGTATGCGATCTTCGCGCGGCGACGTGGTCAATCGAAGCATGAACGTATAATAAATAGGGGCTACTTTTGGCGGAATAGTGATTTTATTTTGATCTAAAAATACCTGTTATTTTGATTTACTGGAGATTTTTACTATTTACTCTTCAATGCAAGAATAAAGTTAAAGTTTTTTTGATAAAGTATAATTTTCTGACTCGCAGCTGTCCTTCGTATGGTTTCTTATCAAACGATTAGTTACAGCATATTTACTAGGATGTGTATTTGTATAGCAATACATGTAAAGTAAATAAGCTCTTCCACTTGCTATCAATGAAATCACTGAGGATGAAAATTGAATCAAGTTTGTCAAAGTGAGTCGGAATATCTAGCCGTAAAATGGTTGACAATACAAACTATCACTGTGTTCATCTTCATATTTCTGGGAATATGGGAAACGCCTTTATATTGGTTCTTTGAACTATTTTATATCATTATGAAATACATAAAAAAACTACGATTTAGTGTGAAAATGCCTAATGAAGCTACTCAATACACAATGGACTATAGAGAGACTTCTGATTAATGACGAAATGTGCAGATTATTCAGGTGAATAGAGTCTGACTAGATACATGATTTATAGCTAGAAACTCATTAAAAGCGAATTCTTAGAAAGCAAAGGATTATAACTTTGACCTTAATTACATTAAACTTACAACTGCAGATTCTGTTAACCGATATAATTTATACGCTCAATGACAGCTACAGGTAACTGCTTAATTAATTTGTAATATTTAATTCATAGCGAAGCAATTTTCATCGTTGAATGATTACGTTAATAACTCATAATTTGCTCGCTAATTGCTGTTAAACGGGACAATGTTTACTGTAACGAACATAGTTTGACCTCATTAGAGTTAGAACTTAATCCTTAGAAAACTAATTTTAGAATTTTTAGGCCCAGTATTTTTTTAATCAGATGTTCTGATTGATTATGCTGTCGATTTTCCAGATTTAAAAATTAGGTATCAAATAGAACAACTTGCTCTCTCCAAAATTACTGGAAAGAGACCAACTTTTAAAATACTAAAACAAAATTGCTCGATAACGTTACTCTTCGTTTTACTAAACATTATTGCTTGTTCAAATGCCTATATCTTGTAGCCCAATTGTTTTCACAAATTGAACCTTACCACAAGCTTTGAAGTGTTCCACAGACAATAATAGAACTTGAGACACGTGTAACAGGAAATCAATCCTTTTTCTATAAAACTTTCCCCTTTTTTGCTTCTATTCGCACTTTTATAACTTATTTCCAGAAAGATATTTATAGTTCGCCGTAACCGAAGCTTCGGTAGTGCTACTTAATGTAGGTACTTACCTACCTATTCTCGCACCAAAATAGCCCATTCACCGAAAGTGCTATATAAAATGTAGGAAAGTAGCAATAAAGTATTGTGAGCTAAAAATAACTTAGTGTGTGAGAAATATAGAAAATGGAGGTTCAGCCGCATACTACCACCCCAATCCCCCTATTTCCCACCCCTTGTTGACGTAAACACAGCTTAGGGATTTTCAAGAGGCAAACGGCAACATTTTGTAGCTACAATACACGTAAGTTTTGTGGTGACCCGCATATTTTTACATAACGATACCGGTATTAAGATATGGTTCATTTTGTCGAAAATGAGATAAGTATAGGTGTATAGTTGGACTCTGCTGTATCGATGGAAATATATATTGTTACATTAGAGATTTCATTAAAATAAAAGTATAGTTTATATCGTTTGAAAATAGACCACAAGGATAGTATAGACACCTATAGACCGACCACCTTGTTCTAAATATTCATAAAGGTCGGTAGCAAACGGCTTTCACCTTCAGCCGATCAAGTTCCTAAACCGGGTCAGTAGATTTATTTAATTAGATAGGTTTATGTTCTCTGGTTATCCTTTCATGCGTTTTTATCTTGATTTATGCCACACGTACGAAAAAGGTCACGCCATAATTGGGTTCAAAAGTGTAGAGTTTACAGGAACGCCAATTAATATCGGTGAGAAAAGATTGGCTTTTTGTGCTTTTTATTTTGTAAAATTAACGAGAATATTTAATTGGAAGGGAAATAAAAATAAAATGATGCTGTAAAGGCTTCATGTACGATTATGCTTTAATGTTAATTTCGTGTACGAATAGGTAAACTTAAGACCAAAAAATATTTAAGATGCCTACATCCTTTACTCCTGAATTTACTCGTAGATATTCATGCAGTCTATAAGAGCCCAGAATATTTTACTTCACAATGTTTCGGAAAACTGATATAATTGATGATAGATCAATCATCCCTCTCACTTGATCGATCACTCACCTCTTTAAGGCCAAATTGGGTTAATGATGGAAATGTAAACATATGTTGATCAAATAGTAGGGACTCCCTGTTGACGGGTACATCGTTGTCTCAATAATTTCATCAATTATCATTTCATTCATCATTCATTTGGTTTGTACAATCTGTCATGCCAATTAATTAGGTTATGTACCTAATTAATTGGCATGGTGGTGAAATATTTTAGGATATGATTATATGATACATTTACTCGCGTATCTATAAATAGGTAGGTATATTCGTGTCAATAAATTCTCAAATCGGCTTTTCTGCCAACATTCCAGATTTTTTTACTGACATTACATAACTGGATTTGAAGACTTCTGATACCCCAATTAATCTCTTCTGTATGTGAATTCTGTATTTGAAATGGATTTCGAAATTGAATTAATCATCGACATAAAACGGATATTAGCAGCATGTTTAACCAACACAAACAAAAGGCTTCATCTCACACAGAAATTGAACAAGACACATACAATAACGTCAAATTGAACAATTCTATAAATCAATTTTTCAATTCAAAATCCGATAAAGAATGATCGAGCTGAGCTTTCGAACGTTTTCCGCAGAAAATGGAAACTAATTTTAAATCATATTACAGCTGAGTCCGGTAAGGAAGGGGAGATGAATAGCGAGCACGTAGAATATCACCGACTTGGTAAGTAACCACTAACATTGTTACATTTCCAGCTTAATTCTATCACTGTTCTACCGGTAATTAAATATACTGAGAACTGCAGAACGAATAATTGAATAGCTCTACTCGAGATTAGCAGTCGTCGTCGCTTGTAGTAAGAATTTATCAGTTCTTGGAGTTTGTAAAACAGTAATGATTTGTAGTATGAAAATAGTATAATCCTACTCAGTAGTTTTATAGTTTTGATATTTACACACAATTAATACAAACTTTTTATACAATTTAATAGTAATTAAATAATTATACATTGGTTTAATAAGCTTACACGGGCAATAACTTGGATGAAATAAACCGCATTACAACATAATGATATTAAACGATACTCGTGTTCTTTTCAAAGTATTTCTCTTAGAACATCACAGAATATTTTCTGCAAAGCTCTATGTCGGAACATTAAACGTATTCACGCGACGCGGCAAGCAACCCAATGACACGCTCGTTATCGCGCGAACACAAAGCTAAAAGCGATAGCATCACAAACTAGATAGTGGAGTATGAGCTCCTAATAGCGCCTTATCTGTGCTCGGAAAACAACTGTTGTTTTATCACGGCCATGGCTTTTAGATTTATTGTAGTGTTGACATTTTGATACTAACTAGACTTTAAAAAAGACTCGGTACATTATTCTTAAATCCATTTGCTTTGAATTAGTTAATTTGATGACTTAGAGATGTAAAATGCTCTTCTTATTGTCATTTTCAGTTTTGACCTTTGTTAGTGTAATGTTTCCAAGGTCATGGTCATCAAACCGAATGTCAAGTTCTTACAGCAAGTAGACGCTGACCGATCGATAACTGCAGTGGTAGGTACTTCACTAACTTATTCATAAGTTAATAGTTGTAACTTATTCAGTACTTGCCGTTTTCCCGTGGTTTCACTCGCGTCCCGTAGGAATTACTGGCCGTACCGGGATAAAAGTCATATCAAGCTTCAGTGAAAGAATTTTGTAAAGAGGTTCCAAAGACCACCTACATACAAACTTACAAATTTTACCTCTTTATAATATTAGTATAAATAACAGTATTTATTTTTTAGATGCAGTACAAGCCAATGGAGAGCTGGTATCAAGGCTAGAGCAACATGCATCAGCTGACGCAGTAGGGAATGAGAAGCCGCACGTGCACGCTCAGGCGCAGCTAGACGTGCCCTCTGAAGGCGTTCATCGCGTGCTTGTTCAAGATGGCGGCCATGTAAGCGTGCACGACGTGACTGTACCCACTACTGCTGCTAGTGAGGAAGTTACTACTAAAGTAAGTGGAATTCTGAATTAAACGCTAACAACTCAAAAGTCGCGAAAATTACGTTATCTATAAGTAATCGTCACAAAATATGTATATAGGTACCAGTACATTTAGGTCTAAAAATCTGATTTCGTACATACCCAAATTGCATCTGTACACTTCTGAAAAGAACCCAATTGCCATAAAACTTGTTATATGAAAATCTCTCTCTTTGTTGTAAAAGTAACACACAACTCTGCCAATTTGAGCGAGTTTCGTATAATACGAACATGCAGGTTTCCATCCCACACAAACTTCACTAATTAAAAGGTCAACAGTGATAGACAACACATACAAAGGGAGCCTTGTAACCGTACCCGCGAGAACATATTCAATCATCTCTCGAACGCAGAACTATGAGCTCTCAACATTTCAATAGATCGCCGTGTACTGGAAAATCTATTGTAAACTGGAATGAAAATGGAAGTCTATTGGAAAACCGATGACATTTGCATACATCAAGATGTACTAGTTCCATTGTTAGATCGGATCATGTGTCTGCGATCGTTCATTTTTATCGAGTGTACACGACACTAGATAAAAATGAACGATCGGATGTGATAAAAGAAAACAAAGCATTTTTATAATACCATATGTAAGGTTGCGTTAATTCTAAAAAAAAATGAATTTTACGTCTACGTTTATTCCTGTTACGACTAATTTAAATTGAAAATATGTATGTCGGTGATATTGTCTCATGAGGGTTAAACCCAAAGAGTAGGTATGTGAAATTAGAGTTCATACTGGAAAGTTAAGGATGAAAATTAATGCTGAAGGCCAAGGTAAGGCACGGGGGAAGGAGGCTTAATTTCGAGCACTCGATTTATAATCGTGTAACTTATAACAAAATTATGAACGGCATGATTTTAGCAGATTTTAACTTGTATTTTTTTTATCAATATCATTGCAAATAGTTTTACGGTATACTGTGAATTATCAAAAGTAAACAAAACACCAAAAATCTCCACATCAGTCTAATTCAATTGAAGGACAAGTCGGGTTCTGGAGTTAATCGTGTCGTTGGAGTGATAAACTGGTTTTAGTACAATCACCCCTATTTCAATAAATAGAATCGAACACCCACGCCTCGGCATCGAACATATTGCTTCTACTTCCTCACCATTTATCACTTTGTTCGCAATATCTCGCCTTCGACCGTCTTCGGCTAAATTGCTTAGCGACGGCAGTTGCTAGAATAGAGGCCAAGCGATGTTTTCTGTTAGAGAAAAAATAATTCGTCTCAAAAATTGAATTAAAAAAATAATTGTATGAATAACGGGATTACAGAGTGCCATAACCGTTAATTGAATAACTGAAATACTAATTAATTTTAATGTAGAATTCTGGACATATTATCTGATTATGTTATTTTAATTGTTATACGGATGTAGCCAGGATAATCTCTGAAATACTATCAACGGATTGTTCATTTAATTAAGTAACGTAATATTACGTGTGTTTTCAATTAAAAACGATTGAACACCACTGAAGTTGTGAAATAATATGATCTGCTTTACATTCATGTATTGGCCCATTTACATTTATTTAAATACCTGCATTGCTATTATGATATTTTAAAGCAGGATTTAAAGTAAGAAGATATACCCAGCTTGGTACCATAAGTTCATCATTAAAATATACTGGATAGTTGACACGTACTGGTTGTAATGAAATATTTTGTTTCCCAGGTATTCCACGGGGCCGCTCGCCTGGTACAGCCGGGACAAGCAACCAATGTACCTACGGGCCCGCACACGGCTGTGCGAAGAGCATTCAACGCAGACATTACTAAGGAAACTAAGAACAACGTAAGATACCTATATCACGACAATAATTACATAGATTATGCAATAAGTAGATTTTCCTCAAGTCTTTCGTAGGTGTCTCAATTGCACATGTTAAAAGTTTTTACCAAAAAAAAATCTTCAATAATATGCCTAATTCCTTCTCCTAAGTCTGCTGAACTACACTACACTACACTATGCTGAAAACCGCATCAATATCAGTTCAGTTAAACGTGAGATAACCTTGAACCTTTAACCGTGAGGTGACCTTCTTTTTTGAAGTCGGTTAAAACTAAGCACAGAGTGAATAAAGAGCTGAAACACCAACAATTAGATCAGGTGTGCAATGCACGTTTCTGACGCTGCGTCCTTCAGTCGACATTTTCTATTACACCTAATTTTCTTCTCATTTCCCTTAGCTCGCTTTTACAATTTGCCCAGCGTAACCCATTTTGTTTTTTATTTGTACCATACCAGTATTCACGACATTTGGATTCAATAAAAAGGATTTAACTTGACACGTATGCGTGTGACGGCGTCCCGTTTAAATCTAATTGAACTTATTTTCTTCCGCGTTTAGAATAATAATTTCGTACGAACCAGTAAAGAATAATAAACATAAAATACATAACAGCATTTGAATACCTACTGGTTTATTTTGCAAGACTCATTTTCGCAAGGTTTTGGTTATACATAAGTACTTCTTATGATTTTAATTAATACCATGAAGGGTACTTTGGGCTCTAATACACATTAAACTTATATAAATATCCCTACTTGTTTTGTTAAACAGATGGATCATTACGCCGCGTACTCGGGCGTCCAGTACTCTCCCCTAGACATGGCGGAGTATGTTTTCTGGACAGGAGACGAGCGAGGCGTGACCACGGCTATTGAAGCTTTTCTTCAGGAAGGAATGGTAAGTTATAATAAATATCCTTGAAGATACATGAGACATCCTACAGCTTTTCACATATTTTAACAATTTACCCTTTATATGTTACTAGCCGTTTTCCCGCGGTTTCACCCGCGTCCTGTGGGAGCTACTGCCCGCACCGGGTTAAAATATAGCCTATGGTACTCGCAGATAATATAGCTTTCTAATGGTGAAAGAATATTTAAAATCGGTCCAGTAGTTTTTGAGTTGATCCATTACAACCAAACAAACAAACAAAGTTTTCCTCTTTATAATATTAGTATAGACAGATGATTCTCACGCAGGTAATTTAGCTAAGTATAAACTTATGTAGGTAACATCCTGAAACATGTTTTTGCATTCAAGTTCGAGTGGTCAGTAAAACCTTTAATTGTTAAGAATAAAAAAAAAATAAGAGAAACACGAATTCAATTATTCTATTAATTTCCAGATGTCAAAGGAAGAGGCTATCGGCTTTCTACAAGAGATAAAATTCAATATCGATTACCTGCGAGCGCACTATTCTCAGAATTTGAGGGCAGCCGAGGAGAGCGCTCAACAGGAGAAGTTGAGGAATATGCTTATAGAGCAAGCCGAAGCCAAGGTAAGGAACTTATTTATTTGTTAGCTTCTGCCAGCGGTTTCACCCGCATCACGTGGGAACTTCTGTACGAACCCGATAAAAATGTGGCCTATAGCCTTTCTCAATAAATGGGCTATGTAACATTGAAATATTTTTTCAAATCGGTCTAGTTCTTCCTAAGATTAGCACGTTCAAGCAAACAAAAAAAACTAATCAGCTTTATAATATTAGTAAGTGTAGATTTTATGACCTATTTATGTAAAAACAATAAGAAATGGCATACTAAAACTGAGTACATAGATGCTACTTATTTCTAAAGAAATTTCTACCAGCAGACCTGCCGGTTGTTTAAGACTTTAAAGTAAAGTTAATTTAGCTATCCTCAAAAGTCGAAGTTCAGGAAACTTCCGTGACCTTCTTTGCATACAAAGTGAATGCTTGGTTTTTAACGAGCTTTGATTAGATTTCTGCAGTATTTAATGTCGTTTTCTTGTTTAAGTCTATTAAGATATTCTTGGCTTTGCTGAGATACGAGATAAAAAGTCATCGTAATTTTAGAAAGGGTGATTTTATGTCACAGGTATACGATCTGACCTTGTTAAAAAAAATGTTTGAATATACCCACAGAATCACAAAATTGATAAACATCTAATGAAAACTGACAAGGTTTCGGTACTTTGTTAACTAATTTCAAAGTTGTCTAAATAAATGAAACGTAGAAATCGACTTTGTTGTTACGAATTGGCCAAAAACCACTTAAACTTTAGTGTACAGGTAAAAAGGACGTTAGAGTTATAAAAGTACAATTAGAAATCTAGCAGAAGCTTTAAGTGACGCACTTAAACATTGTATATGGTTCGCTCACGAGGTTCGCTTTATGTCTAAATTGGCAACTATGATACACATGCACGTAGTGTAGGTATATTTTTTTCAAACTTACATTGTAATATTATGTAGTTTGGTTATTTTTGATAGCAAAAGGAAATAAAATAATATGCTTAATCGTCTTATCTACAACTCTGTTTCCGTGTCCAAATTTTTACCGATTCGGTCGACTGTCAGACATCAAAGAGTAGGTTAAACGTTCACGAGCTTTCCTCTGCAGGGTGATTAAACACAAACCACATATGTATGGCACGAGCGGATACAACGATAAAATCCAAACAAGATCAAAAGGACAGAAAAAGTGCTCAAGTTATTTATTATTCCGCCCCATCCGCTTAATAGAACAAAAAGTTTGCATAGTAATTAAGCATTTCCTAATGAAAAACTGAACAAAAGTTTTTCAATGTTTAATTAAAGCGGTTTTCCGCAAATCCTGTTTAGTTTGAATTATAGGTCTTATGTTGGTGACGCAGTGCCATTTCTATCCGTATAGTAGTCATCCAGAGATCAGTGCGTAAATAGGATGGCGCTATTGGTCTTGTATAGCTGTGTCTCTTTCTAGGAGTCTGGATCATTTGAATGTGTTGAATAGTCTCGTGACCTGAATTAATTCGAAGCTGATGGAACTAGGCTCTTCGATGAGTGGCTGATGGCACGTGGTAACGTCAGTGTGGATTTGGTTAGACTGAGAATAATGTCGATTCAACTTAGGTTTTTTGGCCTCATAAGGTCAATAAGTATGTTGCAAAGGCAATATGGGTTGTTCTAGGAATTGCTTAATTTGTTGATATTATATTCGCGAACTAAGAAAGAAGCCTTTGAAAAGTGATGCTTCAGTAACAACTGCGAGAATTTATTGTAACTATGTATAATAATGTGTACTTTGCTGCTCTGATAAAGTCATGCTAAATTAATAATTTCATGTTTTTGTAATAAATTACCACTACAATATTAAAAATACCCCATCACTGTGAGAATACATCAAGACATTCATTAAATCAAGACACAACATAAACTTTCTTTATTACGTTCTGATTAAAATTGATAGCATAAGCGCTGCTTTTATTAAAACTCTGTTTACATAGTCTGAGTAACTACTGACACGAGTCTCGTTTATTTATAGTATTAAGCTCAAAAAACTGTAATTAAATGTCACTCAACGCTTTGCGGTATCAGCGAACCAAGTTCTTGGAGAAAAACAAGTTGGTTTTGTGAGCGTAGGCGGTGGGACGCCCACCTAAGTCACAGTGGAAATTACTTCGAAATGATACTGCTTTGTACCTACATTGTTAGCTAGGATTCTGCTAACTGCAAATACCTGGAGATTAAAATTTTTAATCATTTTTGTGGAGAGAATTTTGAATAGTTGGTATTTTTCATTGGCAAAGGGGCATTTCTCAGGGATGTTTTAAGTAGGTTTTTGGATGATGATACAAAAAAGTATAAATCAAATCAAATCAAATCAAATCTCTACTCTACATAAAATATTATATTTTCTCGTTTTACAGCTAATCTTGTTTAGTCGGATAATACCTACACATATTCTAAAAAAACATCGCTTAATCACTATACCAGAATGGAACAGGCTCCTACTAAAAGTAAAATTGTTCAAGCTACAAGTTTATTATCTATCACTAACGTAATTTTTTACGACACTGCTTGTCTGTTTTAATGCGCTACGGGATTTCGTAGCACTGCTACGAGCTAGCTACGGCGTAGCACGTGGCTACGTAGAATCTACGAACCGCTGTTTTACAACTTCAGTCGTTTAACTTTTTGGTGTTCCGGTAGCTATTTAATTTAATTCAGGAAACTGCTATTATGTTCTCGAAATTATTTTAATAATCACTCCTTTTAGGTTTATAAACTTTATTACCGAAACATTGACGATAAAAATTAACTGGTTGCTATTAAAGGAGGTCATTTAGCTCTCACGTCGTTTGAAGACGTAAATACTCCGTTTTATGTATCTATTAGACCCATGTGTCACATTTGGTACACTAGCTAGTGTTAATGAATCTTTAGTGTTCATAAAAGTGTTTGTGATACCATAAAATATAAATGGCGGCGACATAGATTGCATACTTGTTTATGTAAATAGACTGCCTCGTTGGTCTAGTTGTCGCAAGTGTGGCTGCTGAGCACGAGGTCTCGGGTTCGATTCCCGAGTCGGGCCGAAATCGCTTTGTGGGTTTTAGAAGACTTTCACAAAGCAGCCCGAAGCCTGGAAGTTGGTGATTGATTCACCCGTGCATCGGAGAGCACGTAAATGTCGGTCCTGCGCCTGATCTCTTTCCGGTCGTGTCGGATTGCCGTCCCATCGGGCTATGAGAGTGAAGGAATAGTGAGTGCACCTGTGTCTGCGCAAATGCTCGTGCACTATAATATGTCCTGCGCAGTTGGCTAATCTCCTTACATGAGAACAGCCGCCGTAGCCGATAATCGGCTAGGAGGACATCATGTAAATAGCAAATTCAAGTGTGTTTGTAAATAGGATTATTAAGTTTACCTGCGGCAAGGTAGACTTGATTACAATATTCACTGAAAGGGAAAGATATGCTCACAATATCTTTCCGGCTCATTGATGTACCCACACAGTTAATTACAAAAATACTGAGTTGAGAGTAGGTATAAAAATGCTATCAATGTCGTTTGCATCTGTGTTCTTTTATTGAATCCAAAAAATTAGTTACATAGATACTTAGGGAAGCGCAGATAATAAAAGAGTAACTTACTACACTCATAGGCAAACTTCACCTTACTAAATCCTCCTTTCCTTAAAATCTCCAGGAATACCCATACCGCACCAGCAGCCCGTCTCTCCAGTCGTTCCCATTCGGTAGCAGCCCCGACATCATCCGAACGATTGCCAACAAGAACTGGGAGTTGAGCAACAATCTGTCGCCCGTGCCAGCGTTGCCCGTCAGTAGTGATCTGCGGCCCGAAGCTATGAAGAGGACCTACGATCCTATGATGCAGCAGAGCAATTTGAGTGAGTATTTGGTAAAACATCCAGTTTTATCAGGTTTAGGAATGTTCAAAAAAATCTTCTTAGTGGAAACTTACGTTATGTCAAGAGGATTTTAAGAGTTTAGGGAACTGAAGGGAAAATCGGCGCCCTATTGCTAAGATTTCGCTGTCTGCCTGTCATCAGGCTGTATATCATGAACCATGATAGTGAGACAGTTGAAATCTTCACAACAAAGACTGAAAACTAGAATAGACTATTAACATAGTCTAAAGACTGATTTCAAATATTTGTTCACATAATTGAAACATATCAACTGCAACCTCTTACATGATAAGCATTATATTGGCTCACATAATTTTCAGGGGCACAAGAATACGAACGCGACGGCCAATTCGCTGATGAGGAGTATGAAGAAATTATGGAAAAATTGAATAAGCCAACGAGCATCCCATACAATGAATACACGCTGGAAGAGATTATTTATCAGCTGGCTAAGGTAAAAAGACAAATCAAACATAATTCGAATATAAGTTTAAGAGAAAATCTTTACCTACCAACGTCCTACACCTTATACTTTAAAATACTTTCCAACATATGCATATTATGTCGATAAATTATTAATTGTGGTCTTATTTTTAGTTTTTAATAGTAATTGGTACTTGTTTGTTTTCCAGATGATGTTTTCTCAGTCTTTATCGCGAGACCCTGCTTCCGCGCGGTCAGCTACTCGACGCTTCATGGCCTTCCTTGAACTTCAGGCGGAGAGGGGACAACTATCGCGCACTATTGAGAAGAAAGTACTTGGTACGTAAATACCATTTTTTTACTTCAGTAACTAGTATTAAAGTTATTCAGGATTACCGTAAGAATTACACAACTTATCATAAAGGAGAGATTCGTTTCGTTTACTTGGGTGTGTTCAGCCATTGCACTCCATCCATCAGCTACAATTAATTGGCGTATATTCCTAAGTTAGGTACTATAATAGTTATGCTTAATTGAAAGGTAAAGAAGGTGCAGTTAGGTATGCTCAAAACATGTCCTTCTAAATATTCAATGTATAATATGTTTTGTTGTCTCGTGTTTCAGACTTAATGATCGCAGCTCTGACGGACACAATAAGCGATCACCCGGAGTACCTGTCGACCCGCGACGCGATGGCCGCCACCCAGGCTAATAGGCAAACACTTTATCCATTTACTCTAGAATAATGCTGTAGTGGCCACACTTTCGCACACACAAGAATAAAAGCAAAAATCCACGACGAAGTAAGTCACTAACCGATTTAAATCGGTATTGTTGTAACAAAATAAAAATGTTATTTAGACGATACAATTTCAAAATTGTTTCGCATTTGTATTGGCCCCTTAATAATTCAGACTTGGGAGTTGCTTTTTGTTCTAAATCTTTTTACACTGCGATCACCACTGTAGCTTCATAAATACTTCTACTCAAACGTATAAACTATCTTCTAATTTTTCAAAATATTTCTTAAAACGTAGTTGGACGCGTAATATTAATAAAAATTCATATTTCATCACAGGTTTATGGGACATTACTACGACATCAAAACAGAAAAGCCGAACCTGTCACGTGAAATTCTTACTGCGTACAAAAACGAGCTTCTGAAAGGCCAATCACTGCACACGACGGGTTACCCAGAAAATTATCAATATTAATACTTATACAACATAAATAACTGCGAAGATATGACACTTATTTAGTTAAGAAAGCTTTTGAGAATATATATTGCTTGGAGAATGTATTTTACACAAAACAAACGTTAGGTATAATTCCACAGTTACGAAGCTAAAATGTTATATAAATTAAAGAACTCTCATTATAATTTTAAAGTCATCCATTATAAGTTGTATTTAAAATTAAAATAAATATATTTATGAGGTGGTTTATTGTATATCTCAGTTTACTCAGTATATAAACAATTAATTCGAGTGCCACAAAGTCCAAATAAACTTTTTGTATTAATAGATTTTATATGTAGTGTCGTATCTTCGTAAGCCAGCTTAGTACATATTTCATACCTGTGTCTAGGTGTTCCTTAGATAGTTCACGCATTTATTGTCCCGTCATATCCTATTCAATCTTCTTGTATACTCATATAATAATCGAAATAAATGTATAATAATCCTGAAGTTAACAAAAAGAAACACTTGATCTCTTATACTTTTAAAGCAGCCAATATTGTTTTTAACTTAGTATTAAAAGTTAAACGTGTTAAGGTAGGTTAGTAATGTGAAATATATTTTATGAAATTTCAATCCCAACCTTGAAAAAAAATCTATATTTATAGGTTGACTTAAAGTTGACCAGATTAGGTAAGATGTAAGACCATTTAATGTCTGATGTTAGGAGAGAGAGGCCTATGATTGGCAGACAAAGTAAATAACAGTGATGATCTCTGCCCCTTCCCTTTGATGTCAAAGTCTAAAAGACTATTTAAGTTGCGTAGAGACGAGTCTAAAATCCTCTATTGTATACCCCAAGAGACTTATTACAGTATCATAAATATATTACATCAATTAAATTATAAAATCTAAGTACCTACCTACATTATAAAGGTAAATATCTGTTAGCTTTGCATGTAAGACATTCTCGTTTAGCTTGATTTGTTGTAGATGAATATAAGTGCTAAATGTAAGATAATATTGAAATATATTTAATAGTTAGTATAATATTCCTTCATATTTTTCTACCAAATATTCTAAACCTTTTCATTGCCACGCTGCGCACAAAATTTGGCTTGTTTGCATTTCAAAAAATAAATGTTATGATACAATGACATTTTACCATTTATTTGCAGTAATAAATAGTTTACATGTTGACATTGATGCATAAGCGTGGTGGTGAAAAGGAGGTACTACAATGTGCAATGTTGTGTTCTCTTAAAGAAAAACAAGAGCTTACATGCATCATCAAAGAACCACAAAGAAATGCATATCAATACTAAGAAACATATCTATAAACAAAAATATTATCCAAAATAAACATGTATTTATATATGAGGTGTAAAACGACGAAATAGCTTTGGATATCGAGTTAAAAATATAGGTGCTATGTAAAGGTGAGTACAGACGGGTGTCAAATCATACCTAAAACCGCACTGATTATCAGGAAATATGTCACGTAATTTTTATATAAAAAATAAAGGAACGAAGACACAGCATTGCACATTTCAAATCTTTCAACTTTCAGCTGCATACCAAATCTATTACCGTCTTACCACAAAAACTTTTTAACGTCAGTTTAAGACTTGTCTAAAAAAATGTCAAATTATGACGTTGACATATGATTCATTTTGCAGCCAAAATTTTATTAGACAAGTGTAAAACAGGGCTTAAAGTTTTTGTAGTAAGGCCCTTGATGTTTAAGTAACTGTATGTATAGTTTAGAACTGTGACTTTCAATTTAAATCACAAGAATCACGTTCTATATCTTAAGACTTACATTATATTCAGCATTGTCGGTATATTAGCGGTTAGCAAAATTTATTATATTTATATTATTCTTTGAAATATATTGTGGATTTAATAAAAAATGTTTTAATGTCATTCGACTTTCATTTCAATACCAATTACTTATGTTATTAAAATCATTATAAGAGTTTTATATTCGGAAAATAAAAGCAAATTATGAATTCAATTGTATATCTGTATTCATTTTATTTGATACCATTTCTACTATTGATACAAGTGTATGTTTAAAAAGTTAATTGTACTTCTAAGTACAATATTTTCACATAATTCGTTTGAGATTACCTGTTGTGACAATGCGACTTAATCTAACACAGCAACATTAGTTCTTTTTAAAGTGTCTATAACACTGCAAATTGACAATGTTATTCATAACTTTCGACATTATAATCTACATGCAATACAAAATATTATGTAGTTCAAAATCCATTATACTTTGTAACTGGAATTGTATATTTTCCAGTGGGCCTACTTTCGTTTCACAAGTAAATACCAATCTAAATATGGTTTGGTAAAAGTGAGTGGATGATATTCCATTTCAATAAAGCTCACCATAATATGAATATTGGTTACAGCTTCAAAGTTATTTTCTTTGGCACATTAAAAGCCCAAATTCCTAACTTGAGAATAAAATAACAATATACAATGGCTATTGTAAAACAAAAGTAGGCAGGCATAAATATTTAAAATTACTAAATTCTATCAATAATAATCATGCACCAGTATAATAAGCACTGTTTCTTACAAATAATCCCATACTTGTGCGTAAGCCAGCTACAACTGTCCACCAGGTCTACTAACCACTTCACTGTATCAAAGTACAAAATTGGTACAAAAATACTATCATCTAACTAACACTATCTTAAACTAAAGGCCCTAATAAATGGCGAGAGGAGCAAGACATTCCTGACCAACCAATTCCATATTTGGAATAACCATCTATTACTTCCAAACCCTGAGACAATATGTGAGATAGCATCATAGTCTTTGGTAGTTTATTTATTGAATCATGTCATTTACAGTTTGTCAATAAGAGTGAAGCTATGGAGCTGCAATCAATTTTCATAAAAGCATACCTACTTAATCATTGATATTAGTTAAGGATCTTGTTATAATTTCAATAGTTAGTGAAGTTGGCACCAAAATGTATGATGGCTATCTGTGATACTGTCTGGCACATGCAACATTTAATCTGAATCTTGCCCTTGCTCCGCCCCGCTAGGGCCTTCGCTAAACTAATATAAACTAGATAAAGGAGGAAATGCATTCTGCTTGCTGACAACCACCTTCTTATGTTGATATGAAATGTAACCCTTAATTTTACCATCATAAATCAAGTTTGCTACAATGCACTGTGTTTCATCAGAATCTACATCATCATGTCCCATTATTTGAAGAGCAGCTTGGAAGCTTGCTATATCAATTTGATGAGTATTTTCTGCCATATAAACCTTCCTGAATAAGTTCCTATAGGCAGTGATCTTCAACTTTTCCACAATTAAATAAATACCAGCACTAATAAAGAAGCTCTCATGCTCTTCCATGACTTGGTCAATGCCTCTCAGATCACCGTTCTTTACAGCCGAGACAAGATCCCAAAACTGCATCAAGTCATACTTCTGCAGCAAATGTATAGATGGCATGAAGCCTAACAGCATTTTTACAGGCACCAAGTAGGTAAGAATTAGTCGCTTATTCTTAATACTCTTTCGATGACAATTTTGGAATGCAAATGATAGGTATTCATCAGCAGATCTGTAGTCTGAATCAAACATGGCTTTTCGTCCAACAAAATATCTGTATGTAATTTGTTGGGCTAAAGGAAACTGATCTTTGAAGGGCGAAGAATCTATAGCTCTTATGAGGGGTTTGCACAGATGTAATTTATTAATTCTAAAGTATACTTTAAGAAGCTGATTGACCAGGGTCAACATTCCCAGTCTCTTTGTGTCAGCATCAGATGAGCGGTTATCTGCAGCACATACTCGGAAGCAAGCCAGCAAACTCTCTGCAGCTTTTTCAAGTATCTTGCCATTGCTTTGAGCTGAAAATAAATTGTAACTATAAGTTGGGGGGTAACAACACCAAATGGAGATTGCCTGGTGGAATTACATGGAATTACACTTGATAATGAACTTAATAACATAGTAGTGGTGACAAAAGTAATCAAAATATAAACTATTTATTATATATTTATTACATATTATTGATATGTAATTATAACTATTCTCAAGGTGCAAGTGAAGTGCGTGTTAAACTGAATTTCTAACAAAGAAATACTTACGGCAACAAGCTTCAGCCCTCTGTGCCACAAGCCTAAGATCGAGGCACACTGTGTACATCAATTGTAACCCCCAGTTCACCTCTTTCTGGGCTTGTAACAGCTTCACCACAGCAGCTACACATGCACTCTGGTGAGTATAGGCCTCCATGAAGTCTTTCATGTATAGGGACTGAAATCATAAACAAAACGGGTCAAGAAGTGAGATGGTTTACAAGAATGTGTTGTTTTGGTCTTAAATCACAATAATTTGAAACAAAGCGACCTATTTATTATGAAAAATTTAAGGTCAGTGGGTTGTCTTACTTATAATCGATATCTACTTATTTTTTTTTTTTTGACGTCAATAATCATCAAATGACCCCTCCCGCTGTGGGTTAGCAGGGGCGATCGAGTGTCAGACTCTTACTGACTAAAAACCGTCGTGTTCCATCGTGGGCCTTTTATGTGCCAGGGCCACGGTATCTCTTTCGAACAACCCGCAGCCCCGGCAGAATCCATATCTACTTAGTGTTTCCTTCATAGATGGCATGTCTACTTTACTTACTCTGACACACAGCAGATGACTGATGATAATTTCGTCCAGTGGAGCAACACAGTTCCCCTCGACTAGAGAAGCGATGTCACTCGATCGTAAATTCCTATTTCCAACATGATCATCTCGTAAGGATAGAAGACGCGCCAGGAGAATTCCTTGAGAGGTTCTAAACATGCGCTCCACAAACTGAATGTATTGGTTCAGACTACCGGTGAACGACGACATTTTGATAAATTATTTACAGTTTCTCTATAAAATCATGGCCACTGAACGAGCAAGCTGTTAGCCTAGTTCTACCTTTACGCCGCGGCGTAAATTGAAGATATCTAAAATATGGTTAAAATGATCTAAATATTTATTATTTTAGTCCTCTTCACAATTTTCACTTCTACTACAGGCAGTATGACAGACCTACAGGCAGTTTGACAGACCTCCACAGAGTACACAGACCTTGGAGTTGGAGCGGTTGGAGAGCATACCTTGGAGAGGCAGAAATGTCAAGTATTTTTTTTTATAAATAACACAGATTACTCGATAAAGTCATGACTTTGGCCGTCTCGTAGTCCGTAGTCTTCTATTAGTATCGCAAGCAGTGACTGAACTGAAAGAAAATACTGCAGAAACGACGCACGAGACTTGACGAAGTATAATCATCGGCAAGGATATTGAGCCTTGACCTTCACCTGCGCAGAAGTGATTTATTGGTTTATTGCCTTAAGTGTACAGTGCGCAAAGCAAAGAGGCGCAAAGCGATCCCCTCTCTTCCGCCGAGAGCTCATTCATTATCCGTACCGATAACTATGTTTACTGACGTTGATATTTTATATAACTAAAGCAAAGCCATTTTTCCCCATTCCCATTGTCGGTCAAAACTTTGTTAAAAAATATAATGTGGCTAAAAATAAATTTAAATAAAATTTAACAATAACAGAATCCATTGAGAGATTATTTATAGCAAGTAGTTTATTTATTAAATATGTATTTCTTTGTGTAAAAAGTCCTGTCAAGATTCTTTACCGGCGCGGGCGTCAGTTAAGTGCATATTTAGGAAATACGAACAACGGATTTAGCGAATAACATTTTAATTGCAAATTTTTTTGATAGTTTAGATAGTTATTTTTCGTATTTCATTTTATTTTATTTTCATTGGGGTGACTTTTTGTTTGGGGAATGAGAACCTCTCTTGCTAGTCTGTGGTTTTTTTGAGGGAATGAAAGATGAAATATGACGATGGAATGAAATGACAGCCGGCAACATTTGACGTGAAGGACTTGACAGTCCATTGTGTAAATCTAAATTTTTGTTTTTTATAAAAACACGTGTGTCTGAGCGCTTTTTTCCAAAAATCGGAAATTAAAATGGAAGAAAATGTAGCCTTAGACTCAGAAAAACAAAAAAAGTTTGTAAAATCTATCAGAGGTATTAAAAAATTGATCAAAGTGAGTATTTGTATTTCATTTTTAAATTGGGGTTATGGTAACATGCTTGATGTGTTGATTTTTGATTTTCATTAGAAAAATGAAGGAAAAGCTGAGCCACCGAAGAAAAATGAGGAAGCCGAGAAAAAGCCGTTCAGTATGAGACTGAAGGGCGGAAAGATTAACAAAAAGAAAAGACGTAAGGAAAGGGGCCTGGTTTATTTATCTCATATTCCACATGGATTTTACGAGGTTAGCTCTTTATTTACAGAAGATCATGTTTTCTACATTATTTTGCAGCAACATATAAAAAATAAAATTGCAATTTCAGCATCAAATGACTGAGTACTTCAAGCAGTTTGGTGTAGTTACCAACGCCAGAGTGATTAGATCCAAACGGACAGGAAACTCCAAAGGTTATGCCTTTGTGGAATTCAAAGAGCCAGCAGTGGGTCAAATTGTTGCTGAAACTATGAACAATTATCTCATGGGGAAAAGATTAATCAAAGGTAATGTAAACACAAGCTAGATGAAAATTCCTGTATCCTTTGCACACACTTTGTTACACTCCCGGAATTTCTTTAGCAACTAACACTTGACATCCTCCTATATAAAATGACTCTAGTGCAGTATGTGCTTCGCTATGTGTAAAATCCACCATTTTGTTACAAACAATGTGGTAAATGATGAACTGCTTGACCGATAGTGCAAATTTCACAAACCATCTCTTAAATAGTCCAAACATAGCCTAAACGTTTGGTTTGGATAGGTGAGCACATTCTTGAGTTATAAAGGAGATCATTCAAGTCTCGAACATTTTGTACCCAAAACTGAAAGTGCCGGCCAGAGTAAAAAAATAGTAGATTCTTGTAGAGAATAGTACCCTGAAGATTTTTTACTATTATGTACAAGAATCGTCTACAATTAACCCCCAGGCTGCTATTTGACTTTGAAAATACCAAAAAATCCTACAATGTTTGGAGCATTACATTACGGCCCCAAACTGGAGAAGGCAGCCGCTGCCTTCAAAGGATGTTCGATTAGTAAAAAAAATACTGTGTATGAATAAATGTTATTTACCGTAACATTCGAGTATAGATTTTTTATTCACGGTTCTCACACTTTAAACTCAAATAGCAGTCTGGGGGTTAACCGAAGACGTTCCTTATAATAGTAAAAAATCTTCAGGGCATCTTAGAAAAGAATCATACGATATTTTTACAGGGACTATCGGGGCTGCGGGATTGTTCGAAAGAATTACCGCGGCCCTGGTTTCCCCATGATGGGTTTTAGTCAGTAAGAGTCTGACTTCCCCACAGCGGGAGGGGTGTCATTTGATGACTTCCCAGGTTGGGCAAGAGTCCTTTGAAGGCAGCGGCTCCTTCTCCAGTTTGGGGCCGTAATGTATTTTTTGGTATTTTCAAAGTCAAATAGCAGCCTGGGGGTTAATTGTAGACGATTCTTGTAATAGTAAAAAATCTTCAGGGCACTATTCTCTACAAGAATATACTATTTTTTTACTCTGGCCGGCACTTTCAGTTTTGGGTACGAAATGAATGATGTCCTTTACCATATAAAGGGGAATTCATTTTTATATCTAGACTAGCGACCCATTCCGGCTTCGTAAGGGATAACAGTATTTCCCTTCCTCTTTAATTACTCTATCTATTAAAAAACCCCAAGAAAATTTAAGTGTACAAAGGGGCATAGGGACAGAAAAAGTGACTTTGTTTTATAATATGTAGTGATAAACAGGAATGTTTTGATAATTTGTTCCACTATCTTGCACATACATAGCTATAGAAGCTAAAGCTCGGGAAGAAGTACCTCAGAAGGCAGGTGTACCTTTGGTAAAATTTTACATGAAAAAAGCTCATCCGGATAATACAGCCTACTTTTATCCCTATATGGGGAGGAGAGTAGTAAATTTGTGGTTTAGTCAAAGCAGTGTGGAATAATCAATCATAAGGTTAAACAAGACTTGTGATTGGTTATTTTGTAAATAGGTTGATCATCTTGACATAACAAGTTGGTGTGCTTTGGACGGCACGATAAATTGGTATGCCCAGCTGCTATTTGAACACCTTCGGTAGATAGGTGGGATAGTCAGAAGCCAGTAAGTCCGACAACCAGTCTTACTAAGGGAAATTGTGTTACTTATGTAACTGGAAGGTCAGATAAGCAGTAGCTCTACAATCACATGTTGGCAGATAATGTTGGGCAGTAGTTACAGGATGCAAGTGATTATGCAGGTTTTTCTTGCAATTAAATAATTTATAATTTGTTTTGTTTCAGCCGAGTACATACCTCCTGAAAAACAAAAACGCGCATTCAGAAAGCACTGGAATAGTGTTAACAATCCAACCAGTCAGTTAAGGCTGACATCAAAGAAGGTATGATTTATACAATAACAACCATAAAGCAGTTCTTATATAAAATATGTAGCAGCAATGAAGGCAATGTTTAAATAAAACAGCGATAGTGGTGTGAAAATAGGAGCTATGTGATACTTACGTCCCCACTCAGAGACATTTAATGGTTACTTAAGCCATTCCTTAGTGAAGGATTTGTATGACATTCCGTCACTAAGGAACGTCTTAAGTAATCGTTAAATGTCTCTGAGTGGGGAGGTTAGCTTGCGGGTGATGTAGCGATGCGTACCTCACAAATATTTTTCAAATATGTATTTTTTTCTTTCTAGGAATTTAATACAGATAAAGATGATGCTGGAGAACTTAAAAGGGCTAGCAAAATCTTGTCTAAGTAAGTTTTTTCTTCACAAAGATTTGATTAAATTTTGGAATCAGGTGTTTCTTTGTGGAAATCCATGACCTAAAAATATGGGCATAAACAGTACTACTCTCATGCACATGCAGCAAAGGCGTAATTTATGTAACAGTAAAGATAAGTTTGAAAAAAAAATGGTATTTATACAGGGTTACTTGTAAGTAGACCGCATCCTTTCATGAGGTGATAGTATAGGTCAATACGGACAAATTTGACCATGGCATACACTGGGAAAAAGTTAACCCGTTTCAAGATAATCGAATTTCAAAATCAGTCGTCTAGGTACACGTATAATTTTTTATTATTAGTCAAAAGTCTCGTTTTTGTGAATTTTTGTGTGTTTATGGATAGAAGATGAATCACTTCATAATAACAAACCATAAAACTGTACAAATCACAGAGGAAATTATAGCGAACAGCATTACTTTTTTAGTAGCTATTTTCTCAAAAATATTACTCTTCATTTTTTTGTGCAGAATACATAAAAAACATCTACATTTATCTAGCTATCCAAAAGGCACAAAACACACAAATCCGCAAAAACGAGACTTTAACTAATAATAAAACTTTATACGTGTACCTAGATGACTCGTTAAGAAAAGATCTTGAAATTCGATTATCTTGAAACGGGTTAACTTTTGCCCAGTGTATCCCATGGTCAAATTTGTCCGTATTGACCTATACTATCACTTCATGAAAGGATGCGGTCTACTTACCAGTAACCCTGTATATTAGTATGAAATGGTTGCAAAGGCATAGTGCAGACAGGCCGTAATTTTGAAATAATTGAGCAATTTGTATGTTGTAAGTAAAGGAATAATCGTTACCAGCCATTTATAGCCATTAGCAAAACACATTTGCTGCTCTGCACTCATGCAGTTGCACATACGCGTGACAGTAGTACTGTATCCTGCATTCAAGCCATGATTTATTGTCTTGTGGAATTAATGCTACATATTTTTCCTGTTAACATTTTAAATTTTGTTTCCAGCTTAAATAAGACTAAGGAGAAACTTAGTAAAGTGGGAATAAATTATGATTTCTTTGCACCAGTAGATGTGCCACAAGCACTGATAGATGATATGGTAAAGCCAGAAAACCAAAATAATGATGGTAATCAAGAGATCCAGCCCAAACAAGCTAGATTTGGTTTCCCAGACAGAAACAAAAAAGAAGTAAAGAAGAATGATGAAAATAAGAAAAAAACCGCGGAACCTAAACCAAAAAAGAAGAAAGATGTTGATTACAAAACCCAAAAAGAAAAGGAAGAAAGGTTAAAGAGAGCTGGTGTGCTACCACCAAAATTTATAAGAGTATCATGTGATTCTTGTGACGATAGTGACGGTTCGATGGAATATGATAAACTACTAGATAAAAGTCGTGGCGGCTCATCATATGCGAGTGATGAAGAAGACGATTCAGAAAATGATGATGCTGCAAGTGATGATGCTACAAGTCCATCAGATAGGTAAATTCTCATTGATACTTATAAATATTTAATTTGAAAATAACTGAATGGAACAACAGTCTTTACAATCATCGGCAAGGATTATTGAGCCCTGACCTTCACCTGCGCAGAAGGTTTGTTGGTTTATGTATGTGTACAGTGCGCAAAGCAATCCCCACTCTTCCGCCGAGAGCTCATTATCCGTGCCGGTAACTATACAGTTGTTTCTTTTGTGCCCCTTGTAGAATTTTAGAAGGCAAAAATTACTTTTTAAAATTTTACCTGTGCTTGACAAGCTAGAAACTATAAGCTACCAAAATTATCCATATATATTGATCATATTATATTTTAGTGATGATGATGATGACGACGAGGATGACGATGATGAAGTACCCCCAAAAAAGAGACCTAGAGGAAGGCCACCAGGAAAAAAAGTAGCTCAAAGAGGTCGACCAAAAAAGAAGGATACAAGGAAGCATGTTGAAGTTAAACGTAAAATGCCTCGGAGTAAGTTTCCTTCTTTCTTGTCTATTTAATTATGTTAAAAGTTAACCATAGATATTACCAATCAAGCAGTGCTCTTGAGCCAGATTTGCAATAGGCCTTTGCCTTAAGTCATATTCGTTAGGGCCCCAAGCTTGTTTAATGTAGCACTGATGTAGACTTTAAACAATATATGAATGCAATTTCTTGACTTACATAATAACCAATGTTTATTGTTTTTTAGATATGTCACCCAAGAAAGCCAAATATGAGAAACATGGCCAAAAGCCGATGAAGAAAGCTTATAGAAAGAAACATTAATGGTATTCATGAATAAAGAAATTTTCAAGAAACAATTAAGTTTTTTTTACTCGTATATGTATCCTTAGTACCCCTATTATGATATTAAATGCGAAATTGAATTTGTTTATTTGTTTGTTTTGCTTTTACTGTAAAATTACTAGACCGATTGAGATGTAGTTGATTTGGCATAAAGAAAGTTGGTACCCAGGGGCAGCGATTAACTACTCTGTGGGTTAATGACCTTTGGATCCTTTGGGACGTATGTACAACTGAATAAAACATATATTTACCAGTACTATTTATTTCATTTTCTAATATTTGATATTACATAGACAAAACCACCATGAAAATCTACCATAAGGTATATTGCAATATGAGACATTGATATGTGCGGCGGGGTTCACAGGACACTAGGTACTTATCGATAGATAATTTTAAACATTCAAAATTCAATATAAATGTACATAGTACACAACTACATAGACTTGAATCTACCTTGAAGGGTACATTTAGAGGGAATATTGTATACTTATGCTACTGCTCCATCTGCGTTAGCGTTAACGTTAATGTCAATGGCCAACTACACGTTACTTAGGAAATTAAAAAGGCTTATGTTTAACTGATCACCAGATATAGTAACAAATAGCAGACAAAAATAGTAAATTATCACCAAAATGAAACTCGCATTTTAATGTAAAACTATAACCAAAGTTTTAACACTTTACTATCCTATTTAAGTGAAATTACTCCAAAATAAATCATGCGTAAGCCAAAAATAGTATAAAGTAAGATTATAACCAAAGTTTTTAAATTCTGCTATCCTATTTAAGCAAAATGAGTCCAAATAAATCATTGTTATCCCAAAAGTAGTAAATGATCACCAAAAGTAGTAAATGATCACCAAAAGTAGTAAATGATCATCAAAATTATACCAGCGTTTTAATATAAAATGATAATCAAAGTTTTTACATCTTGCTATCCTGTTTAAGTAAACTGACTCCATAAAAATAAGTTCGGCCTGATACAATAAATTTTATAACATTATGGGGACCCTTTTCCTGCACCAGGGTGGAAAATTGTCTATTGCATGACTAAACAGTGCGATAAGTGTGTTTTCGAGGGAGTGTATTGAGAAACACATTCTTCTTCTTTCTCCTGCCCTGTTCCCAATTTTACTTGGGGTCGGCGCAATATGTCATTTTCTTCCATTTTCCCCTATCACTCATACTGACACTGACACTCACGCATGCATTGCAAGCCGGACACATAACTTAATATGGCATCATAATACTTTATTTGGTAATAAGCCTACATTTTATGGCAATCACAGTGACTTATTTAGGCAAAAATAATACATTAATTTGGTCGTCAAGTGTTGGTGATCATTTACTAAATTTGGTGGTCGAATAGAATTTAAAGTGAAGTCGTGACTAAAATAGCTGGTACTATTACATTTTTAGACTTTATTTTTCTGGTGTTCAGTAGATATTTCTGGTTACAAAACTAAGGGTATCAGCATTTTATGGTGGTCATTATATTTGTTCCCAATTAAAAATGCGTGTTGGCTACACTTAGGTTACAATTCCGCAAAGAGTTAATCCCTCATGAAGTCACGCGTTAACACACATTAAAGAGGTTAAACTTAGACACACAAAATAATTCTAAAAACTAAAGCTTTCTCATTTGACCATTCCATTATCGTGCTCGTAAAATGCAGTTACCGCTTAAACAAAGTATCTACACTCGTCCTTGCATGCGTGCAATGAGATGGCATTAATGTAGCCAACATCACTTAGCGTGCTAAGCTACGCACTAAAACCCTTTGATGTTTCCAAAAAATCGACACCCGAGTTATCGCTTAACGTTTAATGCTATTAATAATGCCATTTGTATAAAATGCCATTAAAACGTTGGCCACATCTGCGTAACGCCAAAATTTTACGCGTTAAGACGCAGGTGGAGCAGGAGCATTAGAAGTAAAACATTGATTGACTATGAAACCAAAAAATAGCAACAGGATTCCATCAGCGTGTTTTCGTATGCATTATGCAGACAAAACAACTACAATGATTTATTTGTACTTAAAAAATCCTTGTCAATCAAACTTATTTTTTAAGATAGCCTCACTGAAGTTTTGTAGACAATTAGGTACTATTTGTTCACACACAACATCTAGATTTTGTTCAACAAATTTTATTAAAAAATATACATTGCTTTGTGTGAAATTGGCTGTCCGCTGTACAGCCTTTTTATTCATCACACTGTCTCAGTAAGGCAGTCCTTAAAATAGTCCAAGTCAAATGAACTAAACATTAATAAATCTATATTAATTATACTTAATTTACTCTGCCTCATTTAGCTGTACTATAACAGGTCTTTCGTCTTCTTCATCAGCATCTAAACCAGTAAAATCCCACTGCAGCTTGTCCGTCAAATTATCCTTGAATCTTTCAATCATTGTAAGAAGACGACCGTCGACTTTGCTCACATGTGCTGTACGGAAGAATTCTCTGAGTTTTTTGTATACTAAATTTTTGTTCATGACAATATCAGCTAAGAAATCTTCTGGCATTTCTTCAATTTGTACTTCAATTGTTCTGATGAAATGGAAGAATACGCTGCGGTACTTGTGGATGGCGTCATCGCAAGAACACATGAGGATGACAAGGTTCTTCCAGTGTTCGAAAGCCTCGAGGGAATGTCCGATAAGGAAGCATAAGTAGGCGAATTGGAGTTCGCCTATTATATGGAGTGGCCTGAAAATATAAACCAATTCGTTATAGACTTATCTATACTAATATTATAAAGCTGAAGAGCTTGTTTGTTTGTTTGTTTGTTTGAAATCGGTTGGTTGGAAGTTTGCTTTCGGTGTTAGATAGCCCATTTATTGAGGAACTACTTTTTATCTGGGTTCGTGCAGAGGTTCCCATGGGATGCGGGTGAAACCGCTGGCAGAAGCTAGTTAGCTGGCAGATACTCACTCATCATGCTGTGCAATCATAAGCTCTAAAGAATATGACTGGTCCAAATAATGTTTAGTAATCTCTTCTGGTGTTGATCCTGGTGGGTATTTGTCCCGCGGTATTTCTGTGAACCTCATAGACATACCTGGGTGAACAAAGTCAATGGGTTAAATAGATTTTGCAGGCAGTAATATAGGGCCTAAATATGTGTACAAAAACACATATTTAGGATCATTTACTAGTCTTTGAACTTCAGCTGTGGCATTTATCGCCACAAAAGACTTGAATGAGTAGGCAGAGTTATCTTATGAGTAGTCCTTAAAAAGCAAAACTTTGAAATACTTAGCTTTTTTGCTATTTCAACGAGATTCTTTATTTTATGAAATACAAACTATCAAGTATATAAATATACATTTGGGTTTCTTTAAAAAATGTACAGATTACTTCCATAATAAAAACCTTAAATTTAAATTAAAACCATCAAGTTATGTTAGCTAACAGACAATAAAGATCTGTCTGATAAGGAAGCAGGAAAATCAATAAAATTAATGCAGTTTCCTTGAAAAGTAACTGGTTTGAATTGGTTTATACTAGCATGCATGTCAAGTACAGTATATACTCAATTACCTGAATGAAACCAAAAGATTGTAAACATTAACTAGGTACTTTGACACCAGAAACCTATAAAATGCATGAAGAACTAAACTGCAAACAATTGTGGCAAGTTGATCATGCATCATTTATAGTCAAACATTTACCTGGTGCAGGTTTCAAATGTGGTAACATTGCATCTTCTTTCTCTTCTTGAGTGACCCTCTTAGCTCGTTTAGCATCAGACTGTCCCGCAGCTGGCTCTTCTTTTTCATCCTCTTCTTTCTTAGAGTCTTCTGTACTCTCTTGACTTTTCATAGAAGCTGTAGTTTTCACTCCTCTTGGTCTCTCTTCATCAGTCATTGAAAGGAGTTCGACTGATGCTCTAATCATACCATTTTCTGGAGATAGCTTTGCAGCTAGTTCAGCTGTAATCAGTTTTATTCATAAATGTAGACAAAGACATGCCTGTGATTGAAGGTGTAACGATACATTTAGTTTTATGTACTTACACAATGATTTTGTTGTATTTTTTTCATTGTTTATAGGTCCAAGTTCCTATAGTTTTAATGGAATTATGATGATTTGAAATTGATTTAGCTTTTGTAATGCATGATAAAGCACTATATAGTATTACAATAGAGTGAATGCTCAAATCTTGTACAAAAACATTCCTACATCATAATACATAACAGTTTTAACTGGATTTCCTTGAAGTCTGATATCGTACCTGGTATTTGTGAAGTCAGTAGCTTCCACTTCTGCCATATCTCATATGGATATGGTGCGAGATGGCGATCCAAGTTCAACAGATTGTCTTTGAGGCGTTGAATGCTTTCTTCTGTGATCTCGTCTTTGCTCATATCCTCTGTGTTTTTATCCCACATTTTGACTAGAAACTCTTTTTTGTGGAAGTAGTGCATAAAGCCTGATCTGGAAACATTTCAAGGAAAACCAATATTAATTATTTTACACAATTATTTTACGAGAAATTTATACTGACTTGCTATATGGAATTTTGGATATTGTCAGCCCAGTTTTATTTTGATTTGTGGTTTACAAAAGACATTACAAAATTAGGACACTAGGTATAATTTTGATAGTAGACTGGAAGCTAACCCAACATAATAGGGATATGGCTAGGCAGATGATGACTTTGCTATTTATCCTATGATTAGACCTTTATCTGGTATCTGGTATTATCTGGCCTGGAAAACAAATCATTGTGAAAAGGCAGATGTGGTAATGCCTGTTTACAACATTGTAAATATTTTGTTGTCCTTGACATCAACATAAATAAATATTAACAGAGCTTCTGTAATTTATACTTACCTTGGCGAGACATCCCCGGTCCCTTTGCTCACTCCAGAAAAATGAATATAGTGTAATCCAGGTGGTATCATTTTAATTCCGCGAAAATCCTCCTCGGTGTTCCAACACTGCATATCGATACCAAATTGAGTTTCTTGAGGAACTCCAAGGAACACAAATGTTCCTCCTTCCACCAAAAGCTTTTTCGCGGTTTCTTGGTCCATTTTGTGCCGATGTCCTGATGCAAATCAATAAAATGTGATAAAAATACAACCAATCAATATGTTTACATCCGGGAAATGTCAAGTTGTTTGACAAATTGTCGCGGTCCAGGTTTTCATTCAGAGAAGTGAAGTTATTAATTTATTTAATGCTTATATTGTTATTATTAAACTGCACAAAACACATATCTTTATATATGTTTTGTGCAAATATCTTTTACTTTGCTTTCTCACAATTTTTCTGTAAAAATATAATGTCATTTACTTGTTATGTTTACTGTTGCATCCTTGTTCTAGCGGTACTGGAACGCGATAAGTCAGGAGGTCGGAAAAAGGATCTCATAGAATATTTTTTTTTTTTTGGGAATTTAATGACCTAGTAACTAAGACCTTTAACCGTCAAATCCGTAGCGGACCCCAATCGGGGTCTGAACATCAATGTCACCGTAAGCTCGGTTTAGACCCCAATTGGGGTCTGCGAATCAGTCATACACTTTCCTATATAATTATTTACGCTCATATTTATTTTCTTTCCAATCAAACCACATTTGTGAGTACTAAATAAAATAACTAAATAAATTTAAATTATTATTACGCATTCAAACCTTTCATATTTAGCATCCCGTTAGAAATATACCTTTTTAAAATCCAATCGTAATTACCGGGAATTCTGATCGAACTCGCCATGTTTGTTTACATTAGTTGTTTTTTTAAATTTGAAGACGCATAGACAAGATGGCGACGGTGATAGAAGTTTTGCATCGAATGATCCGATTCGTTAAAATAAAGAATCGATTTAATAATTTTATATTATTTGATATTATAATATTACTAAATTGCACTTTTGTATACTTACCATAATCTGAAAATAAATTAGGAAAAGTAAAATGACTTAATTTATTTTGAAAAAAATGCTAGAAAATCAGTGATAGAAAATACGTTGTAGCCGGAATAAAAAAAATCTTCGGTTTTTAGGGTTTCTGAAGACGGCAAATGAAGACTTATTCTTCGGGTGTTTTATGTGCAGGATTCCTGTAGATCTGCCAAACTTAATGGCGATTCGTTACTTCCAACTTTTTAACTGAGCGGCAAAGCTATTTGACGAGAGCCGTAGTTAGGTGTAGTTATCGCAAAATTTTATGACGATTTTATTGTTTGAAGGGGCAAATAGTTCGCTGTTCATCGAAAGCTGGTCCAAGATGGAAAGATGGCCGCCGCCGACTTATTTTTAACCGACTTCCCAAAAAGCGGAGGTTCTCAATTCGACCGTTTTTTTTTGTATGTTTGTTACGCGATTACTCAGCCATTTATTTATCGATTTTGATGATTCTTTTTTTGTTTGATAGCGTGTACTTCCGAGGTGGTCCCATTATCATTAGGTCAGGATCTGATGATGGAACCTTGAGAAATCGAGGGCGACTTTCGAAAGTTGCAGAAATACATAGGTTGAAATCTTATCACTCAGGTGTTTGCCTGGTAGCACTATTCAACAGTGAAGGCTTTGAGCTGACCTGATGATGGAGACCAGTGACGGTCGAGGGAACTCGACAACTGAATATTTAAACTTTCTCGTGTTTGTGCTTATATTATTCGTATTTACGAGGCCTCTGCAACAGTGAAGGAGATGGAGACGAGAGAAGTACGGTTGTCGAGTTCCCTCGACCTTCTCTGGTCTCCATCATCAGGTCAGCTCCAAACCTTTACTGTCTCATAGTGTTATCAGATATACATCTGAGTGTCAAGTTATAACCTTATCTATGCTTACAATTTTCGAGAGCTGCCCTCGATTTCTCAAGGTTTCCATCATCAGATCCTGGACCTAATAACAAATATGGGGAATATACCCTTTCGACCAAAAACAAACATCCAAATTGAGAACCACCTCCTTTTTGGGATTCGGTTAAAAATATTTGGTGACTTTAAAATCAATCAATTATTATGTCTCTAACCGACCACGGGACTACAGAGTCCCGGATTTTTGGAAGGCGAACGTGGGGCCGAAGCCAACACGCTGAAGCTCTTTTGAGACAACTTTAATGAAATGGTGACACAAAACCGACGATTATCCCTGTATACACTATAGAAATGTACCCAAGGACAATGCCCGGTTCTGTGCTAAACTATTGCTAACTATGGATGAAAACTACTTGGGCTATTGTGATGGGATGCTAGTGGACTAGGAATGGGGAAACTACGGGAACTATGGCACCTGCCGATAACAATGTAATAAATACACGTAAAAATGGCAGGTGGAGACTCGCCAACTCACTTACTGGGCCCCCGGGAATCAGTCGCTAAATCGCAACAAGAGGGCAACAGGTACATGAGCGGCTGAAGGGTGAGGATACCTCGGCGGACTTTAAACGCAGATCACGCGCTCCCTGTGGGTCCAGCATCACCGGCCCACTCGCCACTTACCACGAGGCACCTACCCTCCGAGCGGGCTGCTAACCCTACTCTAGCGACTCCACTCTGACCGGCCGGTGAAGGCAAGCCAAGAGGCGGGAGACCTCTCCCCCGTCATGCTTCACTCCGGCAAGCCGGAGATGGGGGACAGTATACTCTCCCTGGAGCACTCGGATATATAGCCCCGCGGGGTCGCTACTCCCCGTCATCCGCCTCAGATGCCCTGCGGGGCAAATCAATCAATTATTATTATTGTTTCTCATCATCAAATAAGTACATACCTTTGGTAGTTACAAATTGCATTATATTTCAGAACACCCGCATACCCTCCGCCGAAACAAAAATGTTAGAATTGTTGAGAAATAATTTATTTATTTATTTTATTTTACAGAAAGCTTACAGACTAATAACACAATTAAATAATATATACAAGTAGTACTTATTGCTAATTACAAGCTTCCACATTTATAATATAAGAATAAATTAAAATTCCGTAATAGGGAATAAAAATTCAATTAAAGTTAAAAATTATTACGAATGACGCAACACCAAAATAAATAATACATATAAAAATTTAATGCTAAAAACTTAAATATCTTTTTTCTTAACAACAAAAACAAATTGAACCTATAATTTAAAATTAATAAATAAAATTGAAATAAGTTGCTATTAAAAAATAGGTATATATAAAATTGGTATTCGATTATTTATAATAAATTTCCGATTTAGGTATCGAATGCACACCGCTGATTGAAAAAAAAAATACTCCATTCCAAACTCTACTTGTCTGTGACTTGACTGATCTTGTAAATTGTTCATTTTTATTGTGTATTTTATGTGCTGATTTTTTAGTTATTGAACATAAATAAGTGCACGAAATGTATTGCAACGGATTGAAAATGTTATAAATATGACGTTTGTGTTGTGTTTGAGAAAGTGATGCGATTACTTATTGGTAAGTTTTCACCAAATTTGAAATGCCTAACTTTTCGATAGACTTAAAAACACCGTAATTATTATCTTTTTCTGAATTAACTGACCCCATTTGACCTTTGCACGTTGTTGTCAAATAAGTGAGCTCTAAAGTTATAGTTAAAATACTTCTGATCAGGCATTACGGACTTAGAATTCATGTGTTGAAAGTTAGTACAAATTTTTGACTTCCATGTCGCGATTCAAAATATCCCGCCGAATCAACGGTAAAGTCATATGTCAAAATCTTGTCGAGCAGAGGGGGGGGGGGGTGGCGGAGTTCCAATCACTTTCACTTGTCAAAGAGAATAGGTAATAATATTATCGTTGTGAGTTAGATCCTGTTTTTATTTCAACGTGCTGTGTGTTCGAAAAAACACGTCGTCCTATAAGTAAATGTCCAAAATTGTGTAGGTAAAATGTAGGTAAGTAACATTAGGTAATGTCAAACTGAATTTGAGAAGAAGACCCGGCTAAGCAGAGCTGTTCTTCAAACCCTTCATTTGTTACATTTAAGTAGATAGGTAGGTATGTACGATATGCGTAGGCAGCGTAGGTTTATAGCATTGATTTCTCACGCATGACTGGTTTCGTTAGCGTTACTCTCATTTACCGCAGGTGCCTACTTATACATATCCACTCATGTCCTCGATATTAAAATCCGGTAAGAGCACGTACATTGGTCCCTAAATGTACGAAAATTGCACCGATCCCAAAGAGGTTTGTTTTCCACTTGTGATTTCGTCAGACGAGCGAGCACACTCGTTCGTTCGAATAGTTTGCGTTCGTTGAAAAATTCCCACCGAAAATTTAGTCTGAATTTTTTCGAGTTCTCACGTCGAGAGGTTAACACAGAAAGCTAGATGTTGAGTATTACGCAGCACCTGCATTTTTGTTTTAGTACTGATTTTTTTGACTAATTATTTTCAACAGGTGACGAATTCAGCGTCTCGAGCACCACTAGCGGCGGCGAGACGGAGCGGCAATCAGAAAAGCGCTTTAGTTTAGCTGTCGCTTGCAATTAGTGGATTTTATGTACTTACCTACCAGACTATCCTACTATAATGAATTTCGGCTTTAGTTTGTGGTTTTAATTATCACCGTATCTGTATTCTAATTGGAAATGTTTTGTTTTCTCTCCAGGCAATGCAAATAATAAAAAGCCTCGTATCATTAAAAAACGTATAAAAGGGAAAGAGCGAAGTATGTCAAACGTTGAATGCAGCTTTTTTGATGTGTCTACCTACGTCGTTCGTCTACGCAGTTTTCCCTGTTTCCCGAAAAATATGGATGTCTGTGAGCCAGGTTTACGTTTGAAACTTCGTTGCGTTTCATTGCTGCCATGCCATGTTGGAATTGTTTGAGTGGCATTAGTTCCTTGGTGTCTGTCCGTCAATCGGTGTGCCTCCCAAAAATTGACTGGCTTCAAAATTCATCAATATGAGTGATGAAAATTGAAGTGACACAATTTTTGATGGAGTGACTGCAGATACCGAGATGGGTGCTTTTGGGATTTTCAAAAAGTAATTTAAACTAGTATGAAACCCATTACGGAGGCAAGAAAGTACCTGCGCCAGAAATTATAGGAAAAATAATTTATGGGCGATCTAAGCTCGGGATACCTAAGTACCTATTCATCACAAAAACTCAGTAACATCTCAAATTCAAACTCAAACTAATTTTTTTTTATTTCAAATAGGTCTATAAAAGCTCTTTCGAAACGTCAAAGTTAGGTGCACAGTTCCAAAGAGTTGGTCTCGTGGAGATGAACCGGCAAGAAAGTCTATCAGTACCACTTTGTCTCTTGGGAGCTCTCAACTCTGAGCACCTGGATAAAAAGTAGCCTATAAGCCTTCCTCTGTAAATGGGCTGTCTAACACCATCCAGTTGCGTTAGTAAAACGAAAAAACTTTTCAGCTATATTATAGTTAATACCTAAGCAGTTTGGGCTTATTCCTTTGTCCTTAAAATTCCGGCATTGCAGCGTTCCGAATAGACTTACGTTTATCAAACAAAAAGCTGCCAATTGGTACGTACGATGTAATCGAATTATCGTCCGTCCTTTCACACTGCAGGGTCTCGATATATCCGATTTTTGATAACGCTGACGAATAGAGACTCAGTGGGTATACACCTGGGAAATTAGGATGTAAATTTCCATTCGCTCGCTCTCGCGGACCTATATTCACGGATTCTTTGTTTTCATCGGAAATTTAAGGATACGAAGTCTCAGGGGCATTCCTGCTCGTAGACAGCAGGATTTGGCCGCGAGGGATGATGAAAACTGAGAAAAAACCTACTTCGCTACGTAGCTAAAAATCGCACCTTATTTTTCGAGCGAGCTGAAATATGAATGAAGTAACATTAGTGTAAATTGAAAACCCAATGGACGGAATTGTTCCAGTTGTTTTCTGTGCGTCATTTTCTACTACATTTTAGATAAGAAGATTTGGCAGAAATAATGGAAATACACTAAGAAAAAACAACCTAACTACAGCCGATATACTTTATTGCAACTTTACTTTCAGCTATTTTCACAACACCTGCAGAGCGATCCACGTAATAAGCACACATCGATATAATAACTTAGTAACCTGAACATTAATGTACATCGACAGCACGTCTCCGAAGCACTCGGGAGACATGAACACTATTAAAAGTTTCACTAACTCAGCCAGAGTAGCGACGCAACTAGTTTATGTTAGAGACCTATCTAAACACCAAATAGCCTTGGAGATGTAATTCTTACAGGGTACAATGGATGTGAGTTTGATAGTTCGCTCCACGAAAGGAATCTCAGGAGGAATAATGTAATGGTTAAAGATGGGCTTGCCTTTATGCATCTTAGTTTTTTGTTTGCAGTGATACGTTTTCGTAGTTCAAAGCCTATGAAGTTTTCAAAAAACCTTTTTTGCTAACGTTTGAAATGAATCTGTTTTCTACATCTTTTTGAACATCCCTCAATACTAGGGCTTTCAATACCGGTATTACGGGATCCCGTAATACCGTGATCACGGATATATTTTGGTCTTTTTTCAATACCGGTATTGACGAGCCAATACCGTGATTACGGTATTACAATCTTTTTATAATTTTAATTATTGTGGTTTGTTGTAATAAGTAGCAGGAAGTTGTATTAAATAAGACAAATAACTACGTACTCGTAAGATGTACTCGTAATATTATTCTCACACTTCACACTTGTATATTAAGCGCCAACTTTTATCTCCAGCATACCTCCACCTTTCTTAAACAACTGGTTTCTCGAGCGAGCCAAACGACGTTATTGTTTTGTTAGTCAGTAGTAAAGAGACATCTCATCACTAGGATGTAAAAAGCTTCTGGAGCTCCCCCAGTACGGGCTTACCTCCTGCTTTTAATAGCTCTGTTGTAATGCCATCCTCGCCAGGGGCTTTTCCATTTTTGAGCCGTCTCAGAGCGATCTCGATTTCGCCACTGCTGACTTCTGGCAGGTCTTCGGTGAAATGGCGTGTTAATGTGGCTCTAGAATCCTCATTTCCGGGATCAGGTCGAGATGCATGCGATGCGTATAACCGGCCATAGAAGTTTTCCACTTCCGAAAGGACTGCGGGCACCGAAGAAATGACTTCTTCTCCACTTGTTGTGGTCAGCTTCGTCAAGTGGCTTCTTCCAAGAGATTGTACGAACACCTTTGACCCCCGATTCAGTCCAATTGCTCTTTCAATGTCAAGAGTATTGGAGCACCGGAGGTCGCGTCGTACGTGCTTGTTGATCTCTTGGTTCAGAGCCCGCTTAGCTGACGAAGTGACAGGCGGGTTTTCACGTCGTTTCTTCCTAAGCCCTAATGTCTCTTCCGAAAGCTTTGATTTCTTGCCCTTACGCTGCATGTAACAGAATCTCGATCCTTCCTCCCTGAGGATCCGAACCACATATTCGTGGTTCTGGTTAACGTCTGTTGTGGTTTCCACGGCGGCAAATCGGTTCTCCAAATTTGACTGGAACGTTTCAGATCCTGAAATGGTTTGGAGCAGTGTTGCTCGGAGCTTGGCTTTCATCAGACGGAAACGTTCGGCCTTGAAGTTGATATTCAGAGAGCCTCGGACAAGTCGGTAATCGCTACCGGTATTAAACCTATTGATCACGGAGACGTTTCTATGTGCTTCTTGTTCGTCATGATGAAGTCAATCTCATTTTTAGTCATAGTGTCGGGGCTATGATTGGACGCTTTTTGAAACTAAAGGATTGTGTTTTAAAAGTTTTAATCGATCTAAAATTAAACTCCGATTTCCAATTAGACGAATTCGATTTGACAATATTAAAAAATATTTACAACAGCCTTTCTGTAGTAAAAGTGACTGTATTAGAAATTTGTAAACGGGATGCCAATTTACTAAAAGCGAATATTGCGCTAAAATGTATGTTGACGAAGTTAGATGGTCAAGCTAATGACTTAAGCCAAAATCTTGCAAAGGCACTTCGAAGACGCATAAAGGAGCGACGACTTTTAATATCTGGAGTATTGCAATATTTGCATGACCGACAATACCGTGATTACGTGATCACGGTATTGAAATTTTTAATACCGGAATTGATACCGGTATTGAAAAAATCCGGTATTTGAAAGCCCTACTCAATACAGTGGTCTTCCTTAATAGAAACTGCGAAATAGCTAAAAAATCTACCTTTCAAACGTGACTTTACAGATTTTTCAGGTTTTATTGAATTCAACTAAATGGTTTGGTTTTGATACTAGTTGTTTTCACAGTTATTAACCAAAATTACAAACAACTTAACTCAGGAAGATTCATAACATTCTCAAAAAATGTTGCAGTACTATCGTTAGCCATTTACGAAACTCACTCTAGTGAGATTATGTAAGGCGGAGTTTACACTACCATTAACTACGGTAACCAACTAACAAAATACTAGTTGGAACTTCAACAACTAGGCCACTGACCGTGCCGCTTTCGAAGCGGTTAACATAATTAACGTGAGTTGGACCTTTAGTTTAAATTGTTTTATTAATTTATTAGAACAGCTCCTGTGATTGACCAATGTACTAGTTCAAATTAGGAGTGCGAGTGTTCAAAACTTTTGATTTGATTTGTATTACCTACATCCATTCATGAGCATTAAGCGCTGATAGTAATCTGTGCTGGTAGGCAGAAGATGCGCATTGATCAAAGATCTAAGATCATCATTTCGAAGAGATGCATTTTGTAGTTTCCTTAAATAAGTTTCTTAAGATTATGTCTATATTCGTATCTACATAAATATGCCCATTCTAGGTCTTGCCAAGCAGTTTCGAAAATCAAAAATGATGATGGTCGTAACTTTTTTTTTCAGCTGCGCTAAGTAAAAGGCATTTTAAATCTATCGTATAGCTTTGGATAGATATCCTATTTCCGCTTTCCCATTCTCACACAGGAGGGATGATGGTGTAATTAGTAGGTAGATACCTATATTATAAATTGCAAGTACACTGCACTGAAACTCAGTAGAACTTCTATATTATTATACTGTTGACTCGTCAGTGTAACTAGAAGGACGGCTTATTATGTTAGTGTTATGCCCATTTTCACCAACAATCTCTTAATCTAAGTGCCACTTAGAATAAGGGCTCTCCCAATTTTGATATAAATAATTATGGGTAAGGGATACCTAAACTTTGGTGAAAACGAAATTCTTATTAAGTGTTCCGTAAATGCTTTTAGGGGATCCCTTAATTTAGGTATTTGTTGGTGAAAATGGGCATTAGTGTAGGAGAGTCACTTTATGTGTGAACTATGTCAAGTGTCTGTAGGTTATGGATTTGTGTCCCTTCGTCCAGCATACTCACCATGGAATCCTGATATTTCATGAATGTCAAAAAACTGTTCTGAAATAGTGCTAAATAGTGCCCAAAGGAAAAAAATAGTGCTCTTGTACTTGCGAAGATATAGCCATAGTTCGATGAGTATGCTGGACGAAGGTTTCGCCCAGCATACTCACCTCCGTCCGGAGAATCTGTATACGCTTCAAACATAATTCATACTTCAAAAAATAGTTCCCAAATAGTGCCAAACGGTGCCCAAAAAGAAAAAACAGTGCTCGAATAACTTCGGAGTTATAGGCTTCGTTCAGTGAGTATGCTGGGCGTAGGTTCTACGCCCAGCATACTCACCTCAGTGCGCGAATATCGAACGAGCTATAGGTACAATTTACGTCTCAAAAAATTGTGCTTGAAATAGTGCCCAATATCAGTCCAATTTTTGCTTGACTTTTGACCTAGAAAACCATTAAATTTGATTGTAAACTTCTACATACATTACATTGAGTACACTCGAATACAATATTATTAACTTTCTTTCTAACAATTTTTGTCTTGTGTAAATTATTAATTGTCTATGTAAGGGAGTATTTACTTTAGAATCGCAATATTATTAATTACACATTATTTTAATAATACTTTATAATAATATGATTAAGCCTTCGCGCGTCGCATGGGACCCCGGTAGCTAGGAACAATGATTTTATATATTTTGTCTAGATCACGGCGCTTGAAGGATTAAGATATCAAATGAAGTAAATCATGCATGAAAAATAAAGTTGCTGTTATTAATGCTTACATTACAACTGACAAAATTATTCAAAATAATCATTTTCCGGATCAAGGACGGTACCACAACGTTTACGGAATTGACCTGTATTCCTCATGTGTTAAAGTTCAATATAGTGTGGCAGTAATGGATGCACGTACGGTCAATAGGTATGGGGCTTACGACGCGCGGCGCCCGCGACGCAAATGAATATGTTTATGTTTAAATACTAGATGGCGCTGCCCTAACATCTTACGATTATTAGACAAGACTGATCTGTATTTTGAAGGTGATAAGGGTCCATTTTGTGTCACAAAGCGAAGCGCGAGTTAACTAGAATTCTGATTACTTTGGCCCTTTAAATAGTAATAAATAACGTAAGTAATTAAATATGTTTTTTATTGCTAAACCTTTCATTGATGAAACTATTGGAAAGAGTTTTAAAAATTTGTATAACTATGTCACAGTACTAGTTTTGACTGGTTATAAGTTTTGCCTGCAACATATATACAAAAAGAAACTGTATAATTTCCTTTTTACAATTTTTCAAGATATTAATTTTATTGGCTGCAAATGACTGTTTTTATTCAGACAAACACACAATGCAATGAAGTAATAGACTTCATTTACGCTTAAAGTTTCATTCATTTATTATTATTTATAAAATATATAATAATGCATTTAATCGAAAGTTTTTGACATGTGAGAAAATACCATAATTATTTCCAATAACATGAAGTCTACAATTAGAAAGTTTAATATTTTTGTCCAAAAACATGTGTCGACGACTGTACCCCATTTTACGTTAGTATGTAGAAGTTTACAATCAAATTTAATGGTTTTCTAGGTCAAAAGTCAAGCAAAAATTGGACTGATATTGGACACTATTTCAAGCACAATTTTTTGAGACGTAAATTGTACCTATAGCTCGTTCGATATTCGCGCACTGAGGTGAGTATGCTGGGCGTAGAACCTACGCCCAGCATACTCACTGAACGAAGCCTATAACTCCGAAGTTATTCGAGCACTGTTTTTTCTTTTTGGGCACCGTTTGGCACTATTTGGGAACTATTTTTTGAAGTATGAATTATGTTTGAAGCGTATACAGATTCTCCGGACGGAGGTGAGTATGCTGGGCGAAACCTTCGTCCAGCATACTCATCGAACTATGGCTATAACTTCGCAAGTACAAGAGCACTATTTTTTTCCTTTGGGCACTATTTAGCACTATTTCAGAACAGTTTTTTGACATTCATGAAATATCAGGATTCCATGGTGAGTATGCTGGACGAAGGGACACATGGATTTTCCATGAACTTTAATGCCTTGGTATTTTAGAAGTAATTTTAATGAAAATACATTAATACCTTTTTCATCTAAAAATCGGTCTTTCATGAACATGATAAATATTTCTAGTAATCATAATTCAAAAGCTTAATCATTTTTTTGTACCTTGATAAATAATTACCTACAAAAAATTATGAGGATCAAAGTAATATTTAAATCAGCCGTTGATGTTTCAATATTTGGAGGTAGGTAGGTATATTTGATTACAAAATTGATAATCTTGTTGAAACATTTAAATGAATCCAATAACTGGGTTGATTAATTTCAAAGTATCAATCAGTTGGTATATTTCTACGTATATGTAGTACCTATAATTCGATACTATAGGAATTCTTTTATGACGAAGTTTTGTCTTTACAGAAATCACAAAGAAAAAGTTCATAATTTTGTTTTTATCTAATTATGAAGAGATCAGCAATTTAATGTCGCTTAGGTACATTCCCGTCCAGGCAACTTGTGTTTATTTATTTATTTCATATAGGTTCTACACAGCTGACAATCTAGCTATGGTGACCACCCAGCCTTCGGCCCTAGATTAAGTCTGTACGCACACATGTATAATGTGCTGACTATAATTTTAAGAACTTAGGTAGATAAGTCGCCCCACCGGAGATGTCGCGCCGAGATGGGTCAGACAGTAGATTAGTTTTTTTACAATTAAAAGTACCTCAGAATCGGTAACACGCTTTTAATTTGTCTCCCGAAATTCCTTAGTAGTAATACTTAGTAATTTCAATAGTTTCCCCGCTCCGGAAACAAGAGTGGCGCAGCCGGTAGGATTTCGCTGTTATATTCCTAAATTCTTCGCGGTTTTAAATTCGTCGCGTGTCTCGAGGACGAGCTGCACGATAGCTGTGGGAATTTAAGGACGAGTGAAATCCGACGAACCAAATAAATTACTCTTGGTGCGTGTGGGCAAACAAAGGAATACCAAGGATGAGAGTAGCAGCTGGCTGGTGAGTGATTTTTTCGCCAATCCATGTTCCTCTATCCCCCAATACTTAATACCTACATTATTTTGAGATTAAACCTCTCTCATTATAACGTGTTCATTTAGATTATTGGCTTATCTCATTGTGTTCTATAAATAGAACCGACATAGAGTAGTTAAACTTTCAGAGACGCCAATTAATTGTTATCTCAAGTGTATTCTTTGCATTGATATTTTTATAAATGTGTTTTATTAAAAGTAATAAGTAAAGTGTATGTAATTCTACACCTAATATAAAAAAAAATATATATTTTATACATTAATATTTTTAATTTTATTACCTAAACTATTACATACATTTTGCGTCTAATTATTTTCTGATTTACGTGTGTTATGTTTGAATTGTGTTATCTTGTGTGTTTCATAGCATAGTCAATTGTACTCTCACGAATTGTTTTATCTGTTCCGTTCTCTACTCTGTGAACATGATGACTTCAGTGACTATTGAACAAATACCCAAAGAAATTATTCAATTAATACCTTTGTATAATGGTGATAAAAGACAGTTAAATCTTTATTTGCGAAAGTGTCAGTATGTCCTTGACCGATATAAGGGTAGCCACGAACAAAATCTTTACGTTTATAATGTTTTAACTAGTCGATTGAGAGATGACGCCGCAGCGCTCTTATCAGAACGTGAAGATATTGTGACATGGTCTGCTTTTAAAGATCTACTTATTCAACATTTTGGAGACCCGCGTAGCGAAGCGTGCATTAATATCGAATTAGAATCCTTAAAAATTAAATCCGGTGAAAGTTATTTAGAATTTTGTAATAGAATCCAAAGTGTTCGATCATTATTGATGTCCAAGGTCAACATGATTGAGGATACTGATTTGAAGAGTGCAAAGACAATTATTTATAACAATACGGCCTTGAATGTGTTCTTATACAATCTCCCAGAGAATATGGTTCGTATTGTAAGGCTTAAGGCACCCTCTAGTTTAGAAGCGGCCTTGAGTATAGTACTTGAGGAAGTTAATTTCTTAGAGCAGTATAATACTAGGAATCGCATTTACGGTCAATCTAGCAGTTTCGGATCAAAATTGGTAATGACGCCAGCGGGATACAAACCTTTATTGCCAAATAATATTACCACACCTAAATTTAATTTCGGTATTCCACAGAATAAATTCAATCAGCCCCAAGGTCAATTACCAAATGCATTAACATCACGCCCCAAGCCTGGGTACTTACCCCAATCTCAACAATTTGGGTACAGGCCACCCCAACAATTCGGGTACAGGCCACCTCAACAATTCGGGTATAGGCCACCTCAACCATTTGGGTACAGGCCACCCCAACAATTAGGATACAGGCCACCGCCACAGTTTGGCTATAAACCGTTGCAACCTCAGCAGTTTGGTTACAAATCCCCCAATAATTCTAATACCCCACAAATACTAAAACCTCAAACGCAAACTACTGATGTGTCTATGCGAACAGCCCAACCTAAATCGAATGTACCACAAGGTTTCAATTTAAATGAATTGTCTGCTGACGACTATGAGCCTTATTACAATAACTATTACTCTAACTATGACGATGACTATTATGGTGACTCAAATGAAATTAATTATCATGACGAGACTCATGTTGACTATGAATTACAATCAGAAAATGAAATTCAGGCACTGGATTTTCAGGAGAGTGCCTCGACGGACAAGAAATCTTAGAATTAAATTTTGACTCTAATTTAGAGCTACCGTATATTTATGTAGAAGAGATAGACGCAAAAATGATGATAGATACTGGTAGTATGAGATCGTTCATTAGTCCTACAAAAGCATATGAGTATTTTTACGACTATATACGTAATGAAAATTTTCAGGTGGTTAGTACTCATGCTACTAGTAGACATAATGAAGTAATAGAAATTCCTCTTCTACCTACCTTTGTTAGTGACGATTGGCATAAGTTCTATGTATACGAAGTAGATCCACGGTATGACGGGCTTATAGGTAACGACCTTTTACAGCAATTAGGTGCAATTATTGATCTAAAAGAACGAATCTTAAAAACGAATTCCACTTGTATTCCAATAATCAATAATAATTTAAATTATAAAATTACTGTACAGCCACGTTCAGAACAACGATTTAAATTGCCAGTAGATCAATATTCAGGTGACGCTATTCTTGACTACCAAGAATTTCGAAATGGACTACGAATGCCTAGTGCTTTAGTAAACTGTGATAGTGGATACGCATTTACAGTAATTCAAAACACTTCAGATTGCCCAAAACAACTGACTATTTGCCAACCTTTCACAGTAACGCCATATGAAAATACAGAATACAACATTAATTTTACTACGACCAATACTCCTCTAGAAATTGACAAATTACTTGAAGAAAATTTAGATAAATTAAGACTCGATCATACCAATGGCGAAGAACGTGAGAAAATTTATGCACTTTGTAGGGAATATAAGGACATATTCTACTGTGACCAAATCCCCCTTACGTTTACTAATCAGGTTAAACATCACATACGTACCAAAAATGAAGATCCTATATACATTAAACCCTATAGACAGGCACCTTTCATCCAAAACGAAATAAATAATCAGGTAGAAAAATTACTTCATGAAAATGTTATACAAGAATCTCATTCCCCTTGGAGTGCTCCAGTTCACCTTGTCCCTAAAAAGAAGGATGCGTCTGGTGAAATTAAATACAGGATGGTAATAGACTACAGACGACTGAATGACATAACCATAGACGACAAATACCCCCTACCTAATATTAATGACCTTTTCGACAAACTAGGAAAGAGTGTGTACTTCACCACATTGGATCTAGCAAGCGGCTACCACCAAATAGAAGTAGAAGAGAAGGATAGACAGAAGACAGCTTTTTCGACGCAAAATGGCCATTTTGAGTTTCTCAGAATGCCGTTTGGACTTAAAACCGCTCCTGCTACCTTCCAACGGACCATGGATAATATTTTGCGTGGTCTGCAAGGACTCCACTGCATGGTATACTTGGATGACATAATAATTTACGGAAATAGCCTTGACGAAATGATAAATAAATTAAGAATTGTATTTGACCGACTTAGAACAACTAACATGAAAATTCAATTAGACAAATCTGAATTTTTACGCAAAGAAGTGCTCTACCTTGGACACACTATAACTAAAGACGGGCTAAAGCCTAATGACGACAAAATAAACGCTGTATTGAATTACCCGTTACCAAAGACAACGACAGAGATTAAGAGCTTTCTTGGACTTGTAGGTTACTACAGACGTTTTATAAAAGATTTTGCAAAAATTACTCAACCATTGACAGCCTGCTTAAAAAAGCGCAACAAAATTGTTATTGACCAGAAATACATAGACGCATTTAACAAATGCAAGGAACTCCTGACACATGCCCCACTGTTACAATACCCTGACTATGACAAAACATTTATACTGACGACCGACGCATCCAATGTCGCTCTAGGCGCTGTGCTGTCACAAGGACAGATTGGCAGTGACAAGCCCATTGCGTATGCTAGTCGTACCCTCAGTGATACAGAATCACGTTATAGTACCATCGAACGTGAACTGCTCGCTATAGTGTGGGCAGTAAAGCATTTTAGGCCCTATCTGTACGGTAGAAAATTCTATATATATACTGACCACCGTCCCTTAACTTGGCTCCAATCTCTTAAAGACCCTAGTAGCAAACTCACACGTTGGCGGTTACGTTTGCAAGATTACGACTTTGATTTAATTCACAAAAACGGCAAACAAAATACAAATGCAGACGCTCTGTCCAGAATAAAAATCAATGCCTTACTCACAGACGACGAAAATCAGTCTCTAGCAGTTAATATTGATGAGAAGGAAGATAAAAATCTAAATGAATGTGCAGATAGTAAAGGTTCATCAACAGTAACGATATCTGATTCTAGTCGAACTATGACCTGTAGCCCAAGCACGAATATTTGCGAAAAGTTATTCGTATCGAAATCGAGTAACATTTGTATGAGAATTGTACAGCGCCCCTATCGGGCGTAAAAGGAAACAAAACATGGCAGCACGAACATTGTTTTGACGTACGGTAACGTAAATTTCGAAGGCTGGCTATCGAGTATGGTCGAAACATTATTCACTTGAAAAAAGTCGGTGAGAAAGGTTTCGAGAAGTGTAAAAATAAAGTTTTAACCGTGTTTATGTTTTGTTTAGAGTTAGTTTTGTGAATAAAAGTGTTTTAAAATTATTGTTAAGTTATTGGAACAATTAGTAATAGCTTCAATATAAGTAATTTAAAATGCAAAGACCGCCACTGTATGAACGTAGTTCATAGTCTTTGCCATATTATGTCATATTATCTTTTAGCGGCAAATTTACTAGAATATTATAGATATCAATCACGAGAAACAAGGTAGATAATAAATCATATTTTATTTATTTGCGTACCTATAGAATTAAAGTGTTTGAAAAAAAATTGTTATTTATATGTTTATTTTTAATCATTGTAGAGCAAAACTTAGGAATAGAATTAACCCACTGGACACAAATGAAACCGAATTTAAAAATATAGAATATAGAATATAGAAATAGCATTGCACTTAAAATACTTCACACTAAAGTTTATGCCACTCAAACTTATTAAACTGTTTACTCACGCTTCCATGAATTCAACCATCATTTCATATTGCGTGCGTCTGACTGGTTCTCATAATTATTTATTATATTGAAAGCACTTAATTATTTGTAGCAAAAAAAAACAGAAATACTTTTGTTGTGGACGTGTAGCAAAACATAAACAAATTTGGCGCCCTTACGCGCGTCGGATGTCAAGTGGGTGCGTTCGGTACCCGTCATTTTTAAAAAATAAAATCTCCGTAACTATGTTATATTGCTAAAGATAATGCCATTTTATAATGTCTAATAATTAACTTTGGGTCTCTTTTTTATATTACATTCAGTTTTTATTATAATTTAATAATAATAAAACGTTTAATCAAAGGTAAAAAAATATTAACAACTAGAGTTAGTTTTCGAACGCACCATTCATTCAACAATCGTTCATTTTGCTCACTATGGCGCGTCCCTATTTACATTTGCATGACGTCACATTAGAATTCGAATCGAGTGTTCGATAGTGCTTCGAATGTGCTTCGTGCTGCCTACTATCGACAGACTCCGTTTTCGAATCGAGGCCTCGATACATTGTCGATTCGAATACGTTAGATATTCGTGCTTGGCCTACTGTAGTCCTATAGATTTTTCCGACAATATTAGAGAAGTTCACTACGATACAAATGAGTATCCAATACGATCAGTGTCCAGTAAGTCGAACGAAACCGTTCATTCCGCTGTAGAATTAGAATCAACCGGTATACCTATTTTACATGAGGCGATCGACACCAAGCCGAATCAAATCTTAATATTTTCATGGTTTAAAAATCAAATGCATGTTAAGAACCTGTCACGTGACAAACAAAAGATATTAGAAGTTTTCCTGCCAAAAGATAATCCGCAATTAGTAAAGGACTTTTTAAAGGAATACATACAGCCAAAATTAAAATATTTCATTTATTTTGAGGAGAATGAACATCGGAAACTATTTAGCAATATAATAATTGAACTATTCAGAAAGGGAACTATTAACCTATTTGAATGTACAGAAAGAGTTATTTTTGTAGAAGATGAAGGAGAGCAAAAGGCACTTATACTTAAACACCATGAAGGAAAGACCTGTCATAGAGGCATAAAAGAAACGCTAGTTAGGCTCCGTAGAAATTATTATTGGAATAGAATGCAGGAAACTGTAACAGCAGTCATAAACAGTTGCGATGGGTGCCGTAGAATGAAATATGATAGGAAACCCATCAAACCTATATTACAACTAACACAAACCCAAGACGCGCCTTTTCAAGAGCTATTTATAGATCTTTTTAGTATAGAAGGTAAAACTTATTTAACTATAATTGACGCATTTAGCAAATTAGGTCAGGCAATCGAAACTCAGGGAAAATCAACTCCCGAAGTAACTAGAGCACTGATGAAATATTTTTCGTATTACGGTACACCCAGAAGAATAAGCTCAGACCCCGGAACCGAATTTAATAATGAACTAATTAAGGAATTTTTGAATTTACATAAAATTGATTTCCACATTGGAACCCCTAATAACCCCAATTCAATGGGTCTTATTGAGAGGTTCCACTCCACTATAATAGAAATTTACAGACTGGCCAAATACGAAAAACAATGTACTGATGCGGCTTCGGTTATGACTTATTCTGTTCTGGCATACAATCACACTATTCACTCAGTCACTGAACTTGCACCATTTGAAGTTGTCTTCGGACATACCGACTCAAGCAGTCCGTTTAGCATAGAATTAGAAAAACGTTATTTCCAAAAATTAGTAAAAGATCATGCAAAAAGAATAAAAACATTATACGAACACTTAGCAGACAAAATGGTTAATATTAAAGAAAAGAATAGAGAGAGTAAGGGTGGTGAAGGTGAAATAAAGTTTAAAAAGGAGAAATTGTTTTCGGTAAAGACATAAATAAGCGTAAAAGTAAGGATAAGCCCCGATATATAAAAGCTGTAGTAACAGGCAAAGCAGATAAAAATATTTTACCTATAAAAATAGGAGAAAGGGATACCAAAATTCCTATTAAAAATATAAAACGTCCTCCACAGGTGCGGCATATTATTGATGACAGTCACGATGCTGTCGCTGGCCCTTCATCTGCAAAATCTTGAAGGTAATCCAGGAGTTTTACCGGTGAAACAAGGTCATGCATATTTCCAAACTGATCAGTGGACTATTGTAAAGATCATCAGCCTAGATCAAATTTATACTGACCTTAACTACATCTCTACCAACTATCAAGCGCTTTGTAATTTAATTGATTGGAATGCATCATACTCACAAGAAATTATGACTATTAAAATGCATACAGATTCCATACGTGATTTAACTGTAGAAAAATACCAACAGCTTATACCATCCAAACGATCTAAACGAGGACTCATTAATCCACTGGGCTCTATTATAAAAATTGTTACCGGTAATTTGGATCATGATGATGCGTTGAAGTATGATAATCTCATTTCTAAATTGAATCAAGGTCAAATCACTATATCTAAAAGGTTAACATTGGTCTCTAAAATGTTTGACAGTTTTATTAATGCCACTGAAACTATTGAACAGAATACAATTAACTTCCATAACAGGTTAACTAAAATTGAAACATTAATTAAAGATTTAACTGCTCAGCAAAATAGTTGGATTTTTCTGACGTACTTAACTGGGTTGTTCAATGTTTTCATGAGTAACTTTCGTACTATATTTATTAGATTAAGTGAAATCGAAACTGCACTTGCATTAAGCAGAGTCTCTATTTTACATCAATCAATTGTTAATTCTTCAGAACTTTTATATCATCTTAAATTAATATCCGAATATGAAAGCTTAATATATCCTCCCGCCGAAGCGAACTTGTTAAAAATAGAAGAGATTATATGTGTTAAATCATTTATTAAAAGTAATCAAATAACGTTTATAATGGAGATACCACTTACCGATAATGTTACTTATAACTATTATAAGATTTACTCCCTACCAATTTTCCATGACACCGAAAATAAGACCCTAGCTATTTTCCCCAAATACCCTTACCTATTGGCGAAAGAAAATAGATACTCACCAATCGCAATACCGTGTAGACCATTCTCTGCCGGTGCTCGCTTCCTCTGCACTGCAGACAACAGGATCCCCTTCTATGAACTTACCTGTGTCGAACAGCTTATGAATTTCGAAAACGACCTTACCCTTTGCAAACAACATCCAATAGAAATCGAACAGGTCAGAGTCCAACAAGTCGCTAACAACAACTGGATCCTGTTTAGTGAAGAGAAGACCACACTAACAGAACGATGCAAGGATGAGACCAGTAGACAATTGGTATTTGGTACTTACCTGATGACCATCGAAGAACCCTGTGAGGTGGAGATTCATGGCATACACATTAATCATCGTATCTTCATAGAGTCCGATGTGGTGAAAAGAGTACCAATCATCGCCTTACCTCAGTTACGCACTAACGCACAGCTATCCAGTACACGTGCACTTGATATGAAGGGCATAAATCTAGACGAAGTGAAATATATGGCGTATTCGTTAAAACATAGTGAAGTGATCGAAAGTGTTTTTGATAAAAGGGACAGTAGCTTCAGTGCGTCCTTGGTGTACGTGACCTTAGGTTTAGTTATTTTAAGTATTTTTGTATTTTCCGTTTATGTTGTTCGGCTCAAATTGCTGAAATACACGTGTTTCAAGAAAAATTATCGGAACCAATCTAAAATCGATTCTCCCGATAATTTTCCTCTTAAGGTCGGAGGAGCTATGGTGACCACCCAGCCTTCGGCCCTAGATTAAGTCTGTACGCACACATGTATAATGTGCTGACTATAATTTTAAGAACTTAGGTAGATAAGTCGCCCCACCGGAGATGTCGCGCCGAGATGGGTCAGACAGTAGATTAGTTTTTTTACAATTAAAAGTACCTCAGAATCGGTAACACGCTTTTAATTTGTCTCCCGAAATTCCTTAGTAGTAATACTTAGTAATTTCAATAGTTTCCCCGCTCCGGAAACAAGAGTATCTTAATACATAATTTATAAACATAACAATACGCCAATTAAGAATAAGTATACAGTAATAATTTTAGTTGAGAGTAAAACAAGCTGAAATAGACATAGATTAGAATAGATTATACAATAACAATTTGAAATTAATATTATATATTATTACATTTTATGATTTACGTGTATGTGTGTGTGAGTGTGTGTGTGTTCATGCGTGTGGGTCTATATAGGAGAGTTGCCTATATTGTACCAGTTAACAAACTTCATAAGCTACCACAAGTGTTATGGTGTTTACTACAAACAGCGGCCGTTATGTAAGTAACTGTTTCATATTTTTATAGTTTATAACTTGATTTTTCGCATATACCTGGACCGATTTGGACTCTTTTATATAAGGAGTCGTATGCTGCCGTCCTTACGAAAAGTGCAAATAACTCGAGTTTTGCACCAAATTGAGATAAGTACATATTCGGAATTAGCAGAACGAGATCTATATTTTCTTTTTAGACACTTTTTACGTATCTATGACGTAGCCGGTTGTAATACTAAGCCTAACTGCAATATCTAGGTCGATGCTTTATGATTTACATATCAAGACCGAAATAACTATAGATAAGAATAACTTACTTACGCTATTTAGTAATTTTACTAACTATATCTGCAATAATAAATTTATAATTAGCATAGTTCGTCATTTGTAATATAGATTGACTAATTATAAGTGCAATATGTTTGAGTTATTGCAGATATGATACGGATCCTTATATTTGGTATTAAATAATGTGCTATAGTCTGTTTTTTAATCTCGTAGACTAAATTGACACTTGCAAAATGTCAAACTTTCTAATAATTTTGCTAGCTCTGTGGTGCAGTGTTGTACTTACGATACCGGTTCGTTGAATCGTAACTTTTTACAATAAGTCATCCTGAAATAATGGGCTTATCCTTGATGATTACGCATGGCTTTGCGTGGTCAGATATCCCTGGCAGTTTGTAGCACGTCGTACAGCCATGTGTACGTACGTGAATTTTAAATATAAAACTTTGAATGAATATTAAATTCGTTTATTATAGATAAAAAGTTACGATTCAACGAACCGGTATCGTAAGTACAACACACCATATTTAGTATTTTGTGATTCTCATTTACTAGTTATAAGTACAATAAGCTTGAGTTATTGCAGTTATCTTAGGGGACCTTACTAATAATTATAGGATGAATACTAAAATTGATTTAGTAAGTAGATATATTGCATTTATTTGTAGGAAGATTAAACGAATACAGTATACCTATGCGAAATAAATTGCAATAAATTCACTATTTATTGCGTTTATAACTCTGCCGTCCCTACGAAAAGTGCAATAACTAGGTCAAAACTGATTTCGAGATAAACGCGGGAAAAGATTTTATTTTTATTTTGATTGTATCTTCATCACTATACATGGTATCGGATTGAACCTTTCACTACACGATGTAAAACAATGCAGAGAATAGCGGACAGCGCGTGGTTGGCGCGCTGGCAGCTAGCCGTAGTCTTAATTCAAGGCGACGCCGTGCTGCAGCCATGCTGTTGCGGTGCTGCTATAATGTGCCACAAGCTTAAAAACCGTCGTGTTCCGTCGTAGGCCTTTCATGTACCAGGGCCGCGGTAATTCTTTCGAACAATCCTGTAGCCCCGACAGAAGTGTCTACCACTTAAAGAGATACAACTGATCACAGAGCAATATTTTCAATTATGATTGATGTTATAATTGAACACGACGTAATGACGTTGTTTCGCTGCCGGCTCGGAGTCGCCGCGTAATTAGCACGCCGTCGGCGCGCTGTACGCATGAGGACCGCTCGCTTGCAGCACGCGGGCGGCGAGTCGAGTTGTGTGGAAGCGGCAAGCACGCTGACTGCTCGCCGTTGGCTTTTTCATATTGACATTACGAAATATATTATAATATACACGATTTGATGCTCTAAATTGAATGACAACTTAAATACTGGTGTGGAGCCGTGCTGTTGCGGTGCCGCTATAATGTGCCATAACCTTTAGTCAGTAAGAGTCTGAGACTCCCTCACCGCTGCTAACCCACAGCGGGAGGGGTCATTTGATGATTTTTGACGTCGTTAAAAAAAAAGTGGTTGACTTACACACTTACTTACCATGACTCGCCAGGATGGGAAAGCACAAAGAAGTAATTAAAAGTTGCCGGAAGTTCTGTCCACGCGACCTGTCGTAAAACATTATCTTTTTGATCATTAGGTATATCTACTTCTAGCTTGCTGAGACCATGATGAGTTGTTTTGCTAGGTATGTAAATATAACTCAATTGTAAAATATGTATGTATAAAAAAAATGTAATACGAATACCAGTATTACATAAAATTAAGTAGTAAGACTGCATTAGTGGCTTTGACTCTCAATATACGAGGGGAGGTCAATAAGTTCGCGGAATGAGAACGAAGGTGGTTGAAATTAAACACCAACTTATTTTTCCTTTTCAATATATTCTCCTTTAACCCTAATACATTTTTCGGATCCCTCAAATAGCTTGTTTATACCATCGAAAAAAAATGATTTGTCTTTGGCGTCAAAATAGGCCGAAATTGCCGACTTGACTTCTTCATCGTCGTCAAATTTCTTTCCACGCAGCTTTTTCTTCATTTTTGGAAATAAATAATAGTCACTGGGGGCAAGTCTAGACTGTATGGTGGGTGGTTTAATTGTTCAAAGCCGCATCGGTGAATGGCAGCCGTCGCAACATGGCACGTGTGGACGGGTGCATTGTCGTGCAAAAGGAGCACACCTTTTGACAGTTTTCCTCTTCTTTTTTCCTTAATGGCTTCCTTCAATCTTTCCAGTAAAGAAGCGTAGTACCGTCCTGTTATAGTCCCAATACAAGTTTTTCTACTTTTTTGACTATTTCCGGTGTGGTTGCCCCAATTGGCCCTCCGGAGCGGGGGTCGTCTTCAATGGACTCCCTTCCTTGTTTGAAAAGACCATGCCACTTGTAAACCATGGTTTTACCAGGGGCAGAGTCCGCGTAAACCGCTAACAGCTCTTGAAAAATCGTCTGAGCGGATTTTCCTTGCTTGGTAAGGAACTTAATAACGGCACACGGTGTTCAATTTTCTCCATACTGGCTGACTTCTTCCCGATTTAGTTGTTTGCAGGTCGATAACTCAAAAGTTAATGACCCGATTAGGTTCAAACTTGGTATATATACTCTTAATGAGATGCTTAACTAGTGCCTACCTGGACGGGTAAATTTATCCCCACCAACCCCTCCATTCCGCGAACTTATTGACCTCCCCTCGTACGTTCGCCAGAAACGTATATTGAGAGTATTATTTTAGTTCACCAACTATGTAGTATTTCGAAACATTGTTGTACATAATACCTCGAAACTCGTATTTCTAACCAGAGTGGTTGGACATGTTATTGTTTCAGTTATCGACGCGAAGAAAATTGAATTCGTCCACAATCCGCAGGATTGTGGGATCGGATCCGACCCGGAATCGAACGGTTTGTTTCCCAATAGTAACTGCCATTTGTTCTGAGGACTGTTGTAACAATAGCAATAGATTGATTGGTGTTATGTAACGCTTTGTTTGTATAACACTAAGGTTGGGTTCGCTGAATTGCGAGTCCTATTTACCTAGTTTTTTTAGAGTTACATAGTTTGAAGTAGGTTAGTTGAAGCTTTGAAGCAAGAGAGCTAGAAATATGAATCAGCTTCTAAGTATTTTGTGTTTTAGAAAATGGAAAATTATTCAAGTATGTAGTTAACTTGGGACTGTCACGTTAAACACAGCTTCCAACAAACGCAAACGCAGGCTGTATCGGGTGTGTCGTGCCTAATCACATTAAATCCTATCACATAAACTTTATGGTGTTCTATTACGAATTCAAAAAAAAAAACACCAAATCCATTCAGTGGTTTAGCCACAGGATTTTTTTTTGTTTTCATAATTTCGATTTAGAACATCGTGTGTAAAGCAGAGACCAAGTATGTAAGTGTCAATGACCCTGGCTAGCGATCAAAATAAAGGTTGCCGTTAAGTTTGCCGCGTTTGATTCGCCATCTTAGAGCAATAGCGCACTAGCGGCTTGGACGCAGCGGCCAGGTCGCGCGGCCAGGCCGCAGGGATCGATTTGCAACGCGGCCAAAACCACGGCTACGATCGTCAGTTGTACGTACAGCGCGCTTCAAAATGGACGTTGAGGAAATAGCAGTGCTTTTGTATCTTAAAAGTAAGAAGCGGAAAAAGAAAAGGAAAAAATATTGGGTTTTATATCTCGGTTGGCATAGTTTTCACAGGACATGTCCCACAACGCCCTCCTCATCTCGATTTCTGTTATAAATCTTTCCGTGTCGAAAGACATCGCGATAATAACCGATAATTACAAATCACGCTGTAGCTCTACAACACGTGCGGCCGCCACGGCTAGTGTGCGACTGAACACTGGCCGCAAACGCGCCGCTCCGATCTCGCTGGCCGCTGCGGCTGAGTGTGGCCGCTGGTCGCGTGGACCAGGTGCGCGCTCTCTGTGGCGATTTCATACTAAGGTATCTATCTCGATGGCCGCCGCGACCTGGCCGCTGCGGCCAAGCAGCTAGTGCGCTATTGCTCATATTGTTGCGTTTGCGACGTTGCCGCTCCTACAACATAGGTAAGTGAATTATGCAATGTACTTATTAAAATAGTGTTCTAATCTTCGCACATTTTTATTCTGTTTACTATGTTCGAAAAAAGACGACCCACTGACCAAAAACTTTTTTTTTATTGTTGCGTAGGTAAAACCCGTTCAGCCTAAATCAATATAAAAAAAATACCTTTTGTTACAAAAATACAAAGCTCAAAAGCAGTTTTATTAAAATTTTAAATTCACCGAAAACAGTTACAACGTGAGAGCTAAACGAAAATTTAGAAAGGGTTAAAATTGTATTGAAAAGTTGGAACATTGGAACGAGATGGCAACAAATAAAACTGACAATTCCACTTTAAAGCTTGTCCCTGTTTCATTGGTAAAAAAATAAAAGTTTGGCCTGCGGCTTCATTTGCGTGAAAGGTACTGGAAACTAAAAATACTACCTACGTGTTGATTCCGATTAAGTTCCTATCGTGCACCGAATTTCTCAATTCGTTCGAAAACTACGGAATTGGTTAACAAACATCAAAATTTACATTGTAACATTTAATGCTGGTAAAACTTATTGGAATTCTTGGAAGAAAACGATTGAGTCCGGAATTTTTATTGAAGAAAATTGACAATGTTTTAAGTATAGGTACGATCGTGCCTTGATAGCATTTGACGTTCGATTGTTTTCTAATTTTCTGACAACAATATTTAAATATTCTAAAAAATTATGTTCTGATAGGTACTTTTACCTACCAAGCACTAACTACTCAACTAAAGTATTAAATTGTGAACGGAAGTTCTTCTTCATTGCTCCTTTCATGAAAAAAAGAACAAAGGTGCTGCTTCTGATGATGCTCACACAGGCTCACACAAAGAAAAAAAAAACCAAAAGATATATTATGTATCCTTAAGAAAATACATTGTGAACTCAAAATCAAACGCTTCGAGTATGTGCATATAGATAAGCGACATACAGGATATAGTATTCAATAAACTGTCGACGCAGCGCTATAAATCCCGTCCAATGTATGAAAATCCCACCCAAAACAAAAATGTGAAAGACTGCCAAGTTCGATAATATGGGAATGCTTCGCCTATAAAAGAAGTGAGATTTGAATAAGTACCAAGTTCCATACACATACCTCAGTTAAAAATAGTTACTTTTTAATGATGTTACTTGGCAAGTTTTCACACACCTTGTTATAAACCTACTAAACGCATGAATCAAGTATTTAATTTTCTATTAAAACTTGCCAAGTAACATCATTAAAAAGTAACTATTTTTAACTGAGGTATGTGTATGGAACTTGGTACTTATTCAAATCTCACTTCTTTTATAGGCGAAGCATTCCCATATTATCGAACTTGGCAGTCTTTCACATTTTTGTTTTGGGTGGGATTTCATTTATTTTTGTAAGGTTGTTTATTTTATTTTTTTCTTATGATGAAGTTAATTAAAGAAATGTCTCATTTATACTATCTTTCAGATTTTTTAATATGCACTATGTTTCTTACAAAGAAATGAACTAGATTAACTAAATGGACTAGATCTACCAACTGACTGACATGACATGTTATCATATATTATGTTCGTGGATCAAAGTTACACATTCGTTATTTTCGAAAGTGATTCACACTTGGCCGTTTTCAGATTTTTACTTTACTTTGACTAAATACAAACGTTTGTAACGAATTTCAGATCGGTACGACCATTCGAAGATATATTATATAAATATAGATAAAAGTTCGTTTTAGTTCCTTAGGGGTGTAAATTTACACTGGGTATGAAACACATTCATTATTTTGAAACCGACTCACACTTGGCCATTTTCAGATTTTTCCCTTTACCTTGCCATAAAGACCTACCTCCATGCCAATTTTCAAGTCAATACGACCATTGGAAGTGGTCTAGGTTTTTGATGAGTGAGTCAGTCAGTCAGTCAGTGAGTGTATAGTAAAAATAGCGATTTCTGACGTCAATATCTCAAGACCTACAATAGGTATATTAATGAAATTTTGTATTTTAGATAAGTGAGGGGGTCTCAACAAATACTAGAAATTTGATATGCGTAAATAAAATAGATTTTGAGTTACAGGGGGGTCGAATTTGGCCCGAAATGGTTCGTGTAATATAACCCACGGCCGGTGTGTCGCTTTTTTTGCTCGAACTTGGCGGACACACTGCCGTGTGTCTAGATTCGATCAATTTCCCAAAAGATTTCAGAACTTAAGTAGGTAATCTTATTTAAATCTGTTAACACTGGACTGTCAGTGGAGAAAAAAAATAAAAATCTGGAATAAGAGAACTCTATCAAGTTAATTAGTAACAGCATTCTGTAAGACACTAATTGAGTATTTTTTGCACTGGTGGCCTTTTGAGGACAAAAGTTAAAGTAGATGGTCTCATTAGTGCTGAAATAGTCTTACGCCGCCAACCTTTTGTGTTTCGTATATAATGCACGTTAATTTTATTGTGCTTCTAGTGGTAATGGTGATTTGTTGGAAGTGCGCAGTGTACAGGGAAGTAAGCATAAATCCTTACTTACAATTATTTTATTTGCTGAAACAGCTTTTGTAATGCGGTGGCTCTTTTATTAAGTTCCTAGCGTTAGTTGACAGTGTTTTTATTGTTCTGAAGAGTGTATCTTTCTCTTGAATATGACAATATGTTCTTTTATAGATTGATGAAGTATGGACATAAACGGAAACTACCATAGCTCAAGACATTAAGGTCACCGACACAGAATAGTTAACATTAACATTTTATTCATCTCTCTCCACTTTGATCTGAATTTGATTCTCTATCATAAATTATATCGAACAATGAGAAAGCCGTTTGTCAATTTTGATGTCCGATTGTCTGGATTGTCTAGACAGAATCAATTGAATGCAAACATACTTGCCCATGGGTCATGGAAAAGCTAAATTGTTTCAGATTCTAGTGTAAGAGAATTAGAGAGATTCGAGAAAAAGGGAGATAGGTTGAAATGAACTAGGGAAAAGCTATTTCGCCCCGAAATCTGTCTTAGTGTCTGTTACAGGTATATTTGTAACGTTATTCATGTTTAGATTTTTAATAATCTCCAATCATCAATCAACCAGTTCATTGAAGGAAATATAATTAATTACATTTAACCTAATAACTGTACAGTAGGTACTCCAACTTGTGTTAGATCCTTTTATTTTATACGGGCAACACTGCTGCCACCGTGATGACAACTCTATGAAGATTTTGACAGATGGAGCGCGCGCTTTCTTCGTTGACTGATAAACTATGTTTTCTTACGATTGTTATTAAAAATTGTGTTTTAAAAGTGAATATAAGAAGTTATTGTGATACGAATTGACGTTTTATTTCTGATGAAGGCTAGGAGATCATACCCTAGCTTATACTTGTAAGGTATCGCAGTTCAGTATCTTCTCATTTACTCATTCAGAATCTAAGCTATCTAATCTAGGTTATAACAACACCACATCCTTAAAAAAATGACTAACCACGACAACTCTGCCATATTCCTACAAAAATCTAAAAAATAATATTTCCTCGTGAAACATTTTCGTTGGACAAAACGCGTGCGTATCATTACGCCTCGTCTGCATAGTGCTGACTAACGAACTAGTGTCGGCGTGAAGAAATGAATGTATCGTAACGCGCCTCATTAGCCAGCAGCTCGATTCACGCGTACTATACAAAAAATGTATGGAGCTGGGAGTTTGGGTGGTTGTTACACAGCGTTGATATGCCAAAGCTATGTTTTTTGTATTTCGAGAGAGAAGTTGCCTGTTGTAGCTGAATTAACTCTTGAATATTGAGGTTGAATACGGTTGGTTATACTTAAAAGAACATAAAACTTGCTGCTCAAGATAGAAAGAGTGACAAAGCCTTCTGAGAGTCCTGTGTCGGGGACATGTGTCACGTGACAGATAACAAGAATGTCACCTTCATCATTATACTTGGGGTTTGTTTGTAAAGGAATTGTTATGCTAACTTTGATATATAATATAATTTAAGAAAAATTGCATAATCTTCATATTAAAATCTAGTCTGCTACAATTCGTGCTAAGATATCCAGAATACCGCTAACTGCTTTACGCCTACTATCGCATAATATAGTACCTCACTAGCACTGTAGTTCAGGGCTAAGACTGCGTTCTTGCCGACGCTATAATATTAGCGCCTTTCCTCTTGAAAATACGAGTAGCTTTTCCCGGGACCACACTAATTAAGGATATCATCTATGTACACATACTGGTAACATTTGCTCTTTATTTCTTGGCAGATTCTGTTTGTTTTTAACTCTTATTCGTAATTATCTTTTAATGTAACAAGTATTGCTTCTTAAAAGCGGAAAACGGCAAAATGTTTTAGAATTCGATTTTTTGTTTACCTACAGATGTGTTCTCTCCATATGGAGTAGGAATCTAATGTCACCCTGAATCTTCTCAACACCCTTCGAATTCGACTTCACTTTCAAGTGCTCGATGTAGCATGACAAATATACAGCTCAATATTATATTTGGTAAGATCCCAAACTAAACGTGCTGTAAGCATTCCCAATTGCCTTGAGGGAGTCCCTCTCAGCCGCAGCCGCGCTCTCGAGGCCCGGCCGTGAGGACGATAGGGCACACTCTCTCTGTGGCCCCCACTTCAATCCCCCTTATTATCCCCTTTTGTCCTTTTACCTTTTTGCACCTGTCTGGCTGAGTGACGTGTTAAAATGCAAAAAGCTGTGTTGACTATAGTAAAATGTGAAATGCTTAAATCAAAAGGATTTAGCTCTGAAAAGGGTTAGGTAGAGTTTTTCTAGACTTGGCTTACATTCCTCGGATTATAATTTTACAACTTATTTTCGGTAAAAAATATATTGGATAAAGTTACCCTCGGATAATCACCATATTGGATAAAGTCGTATGATCGTATCTGGCTTTTATCGTTAAGTCCATTTTTATATTAACGACATTATTGGCCTTACTACAAAAACTTTAACCACTGTTTTACACTTGTCTAAAAAAAATGTGGCTCCAAAATGACCCATATGTCAACGTCATAATTTGACATTTTTTTAGACAAGTCTTAAACTGACGTTAAAAAGTTTTTGTGGTAAGACGGGAAGTATTTACGTGTCAGGTTCATTGCTTATTAACAGAACTGAAATACATGAGCAAATAAATAAAACACGAAAGTCCGTGCATTTGCTGCGAAAAACGCTTATTATCCTAATACTCCAGTTACCCGGGCGAATGTGTTCATACGAAGTATGGGCTCATTGCAGTAATCCAATGAGGTCAGAGCGAAAATACTTTTTTGAATTAACATAATAGCTTTACCATCTCGAACAGATACATAGGATTTTTATTTAAGTCTCCACTGCTTTACCTTAAATCTAAATCTTCCATACTTAATTATAAGTTTACAAACAGTAAACCGCTTTTTTGGATGAAACAGATCTTCAAAAGACACAGCATTATCTACCTACACAAAATCATATTCCAACCCATTTTTGAATCCTCAAAGGTACGAAGATATTATCGCATGCAAATGCCTTAAATAAAGCAACATCTTGAACAATAAGGCTCAAAGCCTTGCCACATAAGAGCGGTACACGTATCCGTCTTGAACACAAAGCTTCCCAGAATGCCTGTGTTGTTAGTTCATTGCGCCGGAAAAGAAATTTGTAGGACACCTGTAGTTACTGAAATGTAACAATGTGCAGACATATGTGGAATAATTTGTCGGATTGTGTTTGTGGTGCATTTTCTGTGTGGTTGTTTATGTGGGAAAGAATTGTAATTGGATTCTTCTTGTAGGATTCTTCATGGTTGCTTCATTTGTATTTTTTCATTTACTTACCTAATCAAGTTTTCTCAATTACTGTTATGATTCAAGTTGTGTGCTAATAAATAAATCTATTAAGTAAATAAACAAAGATTAAGAAGCACAATCTTAAATTTATTTATTTCAAATCTTAAATTTTATGTTGAACGGAAAGTAATTGAATTCTAAAATAAATAGCTGTTCAAAGAGCGAAGAATTTTAATCAAAATATCAAATATCTCGAGTTTCAGAATATTCTAGAATCTTGGTATTTATATAATCTAGAACCTATACCAGTATAGATTAGTAGGAGGTAATGCTAGCGTTCTATAAGCCTCTATAAGCCTAGTCATTCGTCAACGCCTAGTCACCAGTCTAGTCGCCTAGTCGCAAAAATCAGTACACAGAAAACAGAAAATAAAAGCTTCTGGAAATAAAATAAAAACCACCTGGAATATAATTAATTCAGAAATAGGCCGATCCACTGTACGGAATCGAGACTTTCACTTAAAAATAAACAATGTAGACATTAAGTCAGACTCGGAGGTAGCATCTGAGTTTGAAAATTTTTTCACCCATATCCCTATTTTAACAACCAGAACTCTGATGGCATCTTCCAGTTCGGCTCTTACAATATTAAAAAATTGTGTTGCGGAATGTGACAAAGGTTTTGAATTCACGGTTGTCAGCTCTAAGGATATTATTCAAGCGTATAAAGATCTCGATGTAAAAAAGACTGCTGACCTTTGGGGATTGTCAGTTCAGATAATCTCATCGATAATTGAAATAATTTCACCTTATTTAGCAACTGTGTTCAACTCTTGTGTTGCATCAGGTGTTTTTCCTGACTTGATGAAACTTAGTAAAGTAATTCCATTGTTTAAATCTGGTAGTACAACCGATCCATCAAATTTTCGGCCAATTCCAATTTTACCCACTTTGAGTAAAATTTTTGAGAAGTTAATATTACGTCAATTGTTGAGCCATTTTAATAGAAACAACTTGTTGCACACTAAACAATTCGGATTTACCAAGGGTCGTTCTACTACGGATGCGGGCGTGGAATTGCTTAAAAATATATTCGAGGCCTGGGAGGATTCGCAGGATGCGCTCGGTATTTTCTGCGACTTGTCCAAGGCTTTTGATTGCGTGCACCATGATATACTCATCAGGAAACTTCACCACTATGGTATCAAAAACAAGGCTCTTGACCTTCTGACTTCTTATTTGCATAATAGAATTCAGAGGGTGGATGTCAATGGTAAGAGGTCTTCTGGATCTACGGTCACCATGGGGGTTCCACAGGGTTCAATTCTAGGCCCTTTTTTGTTTCTTATTTCTATTAATGACCTCCCTTATCACGTAAGGGATAATCACACGATTGTGTTGTTTGCCGATGATACTTCTCTCGTTTTTAAAATCAAGCGCCAACTCGACAATTTTGACGAAGTTAACAATGCACTCTCAAAGGTTGTTCATTGGTTTAATGTCAATAATCTTCTTTTAAATGAATCTAAAACGAAGTTAATTAAATTCTCAACGCCTAACGTAAGGCAGTTACACACCAATGTACAACTAAATGGAGTAGAGTTGAAGCCTGTTGAGTCAACGGTATTTCTTGGTTTGACCGTTGATTCCAAACTCCAATGGGGCCCACATATAGTTAAATTGTCAGGAAGGCTTAGTTCAGCCGCCTATGCTATTAAAAAGATCCGACTTATCACCGATGTGGACACAGCCAGAATAGTTTATTTTAGTTACTTTCATAGTTCAATGACGTATGGGATTCTCCTTTGGGGAAACTGTGCGGATGTTGAAACTATATTTATTCTACAGAAAAGAGCTGTTCGAGCCATTTATAATCTGGGTCCAAAAGTTTCTCTCAGAGAGAAATTCAAAGAAATAAACATTCTGAATGTTGCCTCTCAATATATTTTTGAAAATTTAATTTAAGTTCGTAAAAACATTTCTAACTTTGTTCAAATGTATGATGTTCATAGCATAAATAATAGGAATAAACATAATCTTGCTGAACATGCTACTCGCCTCCACAGAGTAAGCAACTCGTTCATGGGTCAATGTATACGCTTTTACAATAAACTTCCCAAAGCGGTTCGTGACTTACCTATCAGGAAATTTAAAAATCATATAAAATCCAAACTTTTGAAAAAAGGATATTACAAAATATCTGATTATTTAAATGATAAAGAAGCTTGGGAATGAGCTGCTCGCTTAGTGAGTGATATCTTTTTAAATGCCTGTGTATTGTTACTTTTGACATTTAAATATATATTATCATCAGATAACATTTTATTAATGACATTCTTTTTATTGACATTTATATGTTATAATTGTATTATTTTTTTTTTTTAATATATTATTATTATTGTGAATGTGAGTATCGTGTATGCGAGCAACATTATATATTCTTATAACATAAATACTGTCTGGTGGGTTTGAGTATTTTTGAATGGCCTACGCAAATGTTCTGCAGATCTGGTATCGTCGTGTGACAGGTCGTTGAGCTCCCTAAAATATGGTTGAGCTACACGACGACTGATGCATGCGTGCCGTCTGTTGGGACTGGTCAGCTCCAGCCTGATGTGGCTCTTTCCTCAAAAGGCCATTCCAGACCGCGTACATGGTGACACTCACACATTATTATTTCATTTATAACATGTTTGGACTTTAAAAGAGACTATGACCCTTGAGTTTGTTTCGGCGTTTCTTCTCAGGGATCAGTCAGTTAGGAAATGCCGGCCTCAGCGTTCTTAAAATGACGTGTAAAAGTGATGTAATGTCCATCTTGCAAAATAAACAATTTCATTTCATTTCATTTCACCGACGGTAGAAACTTGACGTGTGTAATCTCAGTCCTAAGTCAGGGATAAGAAGGGTTTGGCTTTGAGATGTTAAATAGCAACGTAAATTTTAACTGAAGGCTATCAAGTTCAAATAGGTGAATAGATTTAGGCAGAATTAATGTTCATCTGTCCATGAAATAGTGAACTCAGTGCCCACTAAGCATTGGGACCCAAGCGCTCTGGTACGTTCGGTCGAGTGGGTCCATACAGTCGACTACGTGTGAATTTTGGTTCCGGGATATGCCGGTTTGGGGAACGTTGTTTTGTTTTATGGGCTAAGAGGTTAGTGGTGGTGAATAAAATGCCAAAAGAAGGTCATACGCCCATTCAGACAGGATGTTGTTATTAATAGATTTGCAATTCTAAATGCAGATGACTATCCATGCTGCGACATATAGTTGTGGATAGAACTGATTTGAAGAAAAAATGGTAATGAAAGTATGCCGCAGTTTCATTTGCAGTTACTTATAAAAAATGTGCAAGACTTTGACGGTGACCTTTATTCCCAAACAGTTTCTTCATTGAAATATTGGATAGATAAATAGTGTTGTATCCTGTGATATAAAGCGTCGTCGGTAACCGTAGCAGTCCTTATCAGGCCTCGTTTTATGACCACGTAAATAATGGACATTTTCGACAAAATTTTATTCAATTTCCTGGGCCTGTGCTTTGAATAGAGGATGTTTTACATAATAGTTTGCGGCTTGGTATCTTAGATATTAAAGTATTTTCGCTTACTCACTTCCCGATCAGGTCTTTGAGTCGGTACATTGCTATGCCTGAGTTACCTGTTAAAACACATTTTTGTTCAATGGTCTATTCTAAAAATATTATTATTGCAATAATATTTCTACCATAATTCACTTATAACTCCGTCTCAGCCACGTTTTTAACATCCAGAGCACACGATAAATGATCGTCCTCAATCATGTTGGAACTCTTCGCTGGAACCCATAGGGAATACGCTGAGAGATATCCGACCATCTAAATTAACAAAGGGATGCGTATTGATTGTATTACATCGATGCAATCATTATGTTCCTGCGTGTTCGTTTGTGATGGGCGTATTGGTAACTTAATTACTCTTCCTATACTGAGGGGGATAGGTCTCAGAATACTCTTCTGTTAGTGGAATGTGAACACTTTGAGACTGATCACTAATGGGTCCTATCAGTATTGAGTAATTCATGGATTTAAGGAGGAGAGAAATTACAGTTTGAAATGGGAGATGAGTCAAAAACCGGCACTGAAAATCATTGGTTACGTAAAATAAAAACTGTAGGGATCTTTTACAATTCTTAAACGTATGAGACAGAATTTCAAATGGTGAGCAACTGAGTAATTTAATACTGTTAATTCCAGAGGATTGAAGCCAATTAATTAATTTAACGAAAGCTGGCTTTGGTACCTACTGCTTAACCCCGCAGATGAAGAATTCCTAAATCGTTACTAGAGTCCACTGGGAAATCATATAAAGTACGTTTCTAAGTAACGTACGTTTCTCATGGAATAATTTCCCACATCTCTCGAACAATTTTCTGAATGCCCACAGTAATTCCTTGAGCTGAGATCTCAGGACTTCTTAGCCCATGAAACTAAATATCTCAACATCTTTCGTGTGAGTGAAACAACACTTTACTGAAACTATAAATGGCCAGTTACCTAAAATCTAAGTAAATGGCATGCTAAAATCGCCTTTATGGTAGAGTAGTTATAATTTAAATCTCCGTGGCAAAGTTTCTGCTATATAATTTGTCCTGCGGCAGACCGTAGGATCCCTATGTGACTAAGGTTGCCTAATATTGCGCACTTGGTTAACTCATTAACTTGGTGGTACGGTAATAACCTCGGAGAAAGGATTCGGCGAGCTTGTTAAAAATATGGTAATTATTTTAATAAGCATGACTACGCTAAAGGGAGGTTTGTACTTTGTGATTTTTTGAATATGACAACAACTGTCTGCGGCATTTTAAATCCCAAACAGGTGGTCTAATTGGGCCGCATTTGTGCGTATTATAAAGGGATGGGTAGGTGCAAGTGATGCATTCGGAAAATAAATGTTCAACAGCCAAAGATAGTGTCTATCTACAGCTTCTTCAGTAAATAATTCAGGATACCTGCTACCATCATACCCAAAGGTGTATTATTAATACCACAAGGTTTATATGTAGGTATACATACATATACATATTAACACTATATAGTGTTAACCACCGGTAGCGATAATTTATTCATTGTACTAATTGATTACTACATTACGCGGCTTAGCCAGTCTGTTAGACGGTACTGAGGTCATTATCCCAGCTTCCTTTGAATACACCTACCGTATTTAGTAATAATTCACATCGTCTGATTGCTGTTTACGATTGGAGAATTATTCAGTGTTGCAATAATTTGTTGCTTTACAACGGATTTGCAAAGCGTTAGGGTCAGAGGAGGAGGAGTGGACGGCAGTAGGCTGATTTTAAAATGAATTAAATACGGACTGATTTTTTAAATTGATTGCGGCTAAAGACTGGGGTCAATATAAAAACCTTGGGAGTATAACAATAGATAAATAGCTTTACGAAACAATAGTACGGCAACGTAGAAAAGGACCCACCTTTTATTAAATCACGTAGGGAAAATGTAGCCGACACAAACAAAGTTATTTTTAATTCCGTTATTTGCCGACTGCGAATATCAAATTAAGTACTCAAATAGGTATGTAGGGGAGAAAATCTTGGTTGCAGCCAAGAGCAAGGAGAATATACTGTCAAAACAAATTTTGCGTAATCTTAGCGACCACCACCCCAAAAAGGTGAGTTTCCTCCATTATGAATAACTTCCATAGCGTTCATCTAATTTAACTTGTAAACATTACAATTTAGTCGCCCATCTCGACTTGATGCCTCCAAAAGTGCTATTCGCTACCTTTATTACCGGAATTTTTATTTCGTATCTCGCCTATTGTTCGCTTGTTATTTCTTTGTGAGTAACCTCGTTTACGATTACGAAAGCTCAAAAGATTTTAATAGTCCTTTTTGGTTTTCCGATAGATAGGACCGCCAAGATCATTTTTATTTTATTACGAACTAAGTTTCTCAACGCTATTAAGAAGTGACAGTTGTATAATGGGGTTCATCAGTATGAGTAATTTTTCGAACACTTGTTTTTTAAAGACTGATAATAAAGTAGATTGCGGTGAAATAGATTTCGAATTTAATGTTAACGAAAACGATTACACGACACACGTAGGTATCGCCCTGAAATGGGCGCCCTCGATGTCAGTATTTGATAACAAATCCAGCCTATTATGTTTCAATTACATCGAGAATCGCGGCGGATTTACCGATATCAATGTCACATTGAAACGCTAACATCCCAAAGTAGCTTCAACGAACCGATCAGGGTTTAGCGTCCAATTGGGTACTGGAGACCTCGAAATACCTTTTGTGCAAATTGCCCTGTGCTAGGTACGGAGTCACAATGTGACCGACGCGGCGTTCGGCTAACATCGGAGCTAAGGGTGTAATTGCATCCGTTACAGACGATGTGCTGGGATGGTCGACCCCTGGTGGGAGGTACATTGTTAGTTCTAGCGCTTGGCCTTCAGTTGCCTTCATGATAAACCTTTATAGACAGCTTTGGTGGTCCATACGGTTGCGTATTACGTAACTTGGATTAAAAGTAGCTTAATTTGGTGATTGCAATATGAATAAAAATTGTACTAATCTCTACGTACACTTTAAAATCAATCTTTTTAGCAAACTGTTTATTGAAACAGGATACCTTTTGCCGTTAGCCGTGGGTTACGTGTGGCCGGCAGATGGCAATATTGGCTATCTCTATGCAACGACGTACTTACGTACGGAGTGGTCCGCCAGCAAATTGGGACCGACATGGAATATTACATTTTATTAAACATAGTAAAATATTTTGGGCATACCTTCAGCTGTAAACAAAGATTCGTGCTGGACCTATCAACATTTTCTTTTCGTCTTTGATAAGGATTGTCAAACAATTTCTATACAGGTATTTAATTCGATTCCCTTAACATTATATATGTATTAGGGTGGTCCTTATTTTTCGACTCTTGAATTATCCCCGGGGCACTTTCTCATTCGATTATAGTTCGGCCATTCAGAGAATGCGTTCCTGACACGTCGCGATTGAACTGACGACGTAATAACATTCATTGATTATTGATATAATAATGTTGTTTTAATGCTCCTCAATTGTTAAAACGGTAAACAACCAGCAAAAATATTTTTATCGTAACTGCAACGCCATTGCAAAGTTACGTCGTCAGTTCAATCGCGACGTGTCAGGAACGCATTCTCTGAATGGCCGAACTATATATACCTTTAAATATGAAATTAGCCTTTTTGTTTTTTTTTTTTGGTTAAGATTTAGAGGTTGCTACCAGCTGTCAAATTTTTTACAAAAAGGAAGGATATCTTAAATCATGGTTTCATAAATGTTTTATTTAAGTGTTTATAAAACATTTTACGTGCAAATGAACATCGCATAGATAGAATAAACAATCGCTTCTTGTCAAAATATTAAATTAATTACATTCAATGAAGAACAAAAGCAATATTTGCATTTGTTGGTAAAAGAGTAAAGGAAAAAGTACCCTAATACTAACAAGTCAACTCTTATATCTTAAAAATAATTGATTCAAATGTGTACATTAATAACATCTTAGTTCATAGCAACAACAAAATTTGTAATATTTTTATTTCTTGTCTATAAAAATAAATGAATCTAACAAATACAGATTTTGTGTTTTTACTTTAAATTCAAACCTTGGTAGCGACCCCAAAATGTCTCTTAAAAAATTTTTAAAAAATAATGAAAGACTTTCTTATGGTTTATATTCAAATTACGTGGTGCCCCGCAAAATAAAAGAAAAATTTTTTTTTTCGTAGGAATAAGGACCACCCTAATATGTATAATGTGAAGTGAACTTTATTTTCCTAAGTAGGTACGTCGCCTACCGTTATTTATGTCCGATGCTAAATGCATGCAAGGTGTGAAATTGATGTCCATCTTATAATGGGCTAGTTAGCGTTTGAAACTTCGTTAGGAACGAGAGTTGGCAATCTTCTTTTGCTGTATGCAGGTAGTGTGAAGGCAAGATTACATAAATTCAATTTGGGCACCTCAGAGAGCTTTGCAAATTGCCTCGTCGGCCAGCAAGTGGAGTTAACCCTTTGATGCTGATCGCTAGCGTCATTCCGTCACCCGGACACTCCGCTAAGCTTTGAAACGGTCCATAGATATTCAGTCAAAGTAAGCTACGTTACGTTCGAGAGAGAATTTAAAATTCTCAATAGACATTTGCCGGACGAACGCTAGACCACTCCTAAAATTTTAAAGCGAACTCAGAGGCTGGTACGAACATTTTTATTTCCGAAAACACTTGTAAATACTACTAAAAGCACCACCTAAAACGAATAGGTATAAAAGGTTTCGTTATTAATGTCATTTTTGATGTTTAATACGCGACTACCTAAATGAAACTATCTATCACATTGAAAGGAATGTGTTTACAATACGGTGATGGTATCGGCAGTGGCATAAACCACTCGCATAGTGTTCGTGAACCCCGATCCTTGTCTCCATCCAGATACGATGACTATCGGATCGCCGATCCTTATAAACCCTCTCTCGATAGACCATTTGATAACGAAATTTACACGTTTCTCGAGGTCCGCTGCCCACTCCGTTTCTGGAGCATCTGGAAAATAAATGTACAAAATCGTCAACTGTATTTATTTAAATGTATGTGTAATTTCACATTTTCACAGCTAGACACAGCACTAAATTGAATTTACAGAATCTTTCAGAATCTTTTTATATCTATATCTTATGATAGAAGTGTTTTGAAAAATACTGTGTTTTGATGTGTTACATTATTAAAAAATGACACTATTTTCATTACCATTCGTAGGCCTCAAAAAATTACCTTCATAAATAATGGGGACAATTCCTCTCCACATGTGAAGTTGGCGTGCCACCATAGCGTATCTTGTTACCGCTAGTATAGGACAACGAGGCCTGAACTTTGCAACTGTCTGAGCTGATTTGCCAGAAGTAGTCACAACGATTATAGCCGCCGCTATAGACCTTTGTGCTGCTAACACTCCTGCCATTGCAGCACCCGTTGATTGGTCACATGGTAATGGCGTCTGGAATAGTATAAGCAAGTATGTAATAACATTTGAAATAAAACGATACTATTATCGGTAGGTAATATTTGTAACAAAAAGCAGTTGTTCCCGTCGCTCTCGAAGCGCAAAATACCACACCCACGTTACTGTTACAAATGTCTCCCTTTTTTTAATGTGACCTTTTTTGTGCGGGCTTATTTGCCGTAAATACCACATCATTATGTCCATTATATCAAACTACAAATTTATTAAATATAAGAAAAGGTTAATATTACCTTGTCAATAAAATCATAAAAAACTTGCTTAGTCCAAACACAAGCCTCTGCTTCTTTACAAGTATTGCTCATAACTGCAACTGCTTCCACTGGGTATTGACCTACAGCTGTTTCGGCGCAAAGTACCAGGCTATCAACACCGTCCAGGATGCAGTTAGCAATGTCCAGAAGTTCAGCTCGTAGAGGAATCTTTTTGAATCTCATGCTGCTCAGAATGTGAGCACTCACACAGATTGGACAATTCACCTGTGAAGAAGGAAACAGGGAATTTCACGGTAATCATCACATTCGCGATAAGCTATAACGTTGGGTAACTTACTCTGTTAGCTCGAGCAATCATATTCTTCTGTGCTATGACTAGTTTCTTTGGAGTGATATCAGATCCTAGTTCTTGTCGCGATATCATTACACCATTTGCTTCCTGAAAATTAGGTTCAAATAAGAACCAATCTCAAAATAAGTTTTACAATTTTATCTTTGGCGCGATAAAATTACCAGCATTATGGAGTCAAAATTACGAAATCCTTCAACTGTTTGTATATTTGCTACGACAGCCAGTTTTTTGCCCTTATCTCCTAATATAGCTCTTAATTCCAGGATACAGCTGGCAGTGTTTACAAATGACGCAATAATAACATCGACCTGAAAACAAAAGAGGATTTTTTTAAATACTGCTTTCCTATTAACCGTGTGCAGCTATTATTTATATATGAACAGTGTAGGCACCAATACATTTTAAATTAGTTACATGATAAGATAAAATCATAGATACCTGGTTATTAATTGCCATTTCAATATCAAGTTTGTCTTTCTCAGTATAATTTGGCATATTCAATATGACGTTAGGCACAAAAACGTCTTTATAGGATCCTAAAACTCCTCCTCGTTCAATTTTACACGTTAACGTTGTTGATGAAATCATTTCTACTTTCAACATGATCGTCTCATTGTCCAATAAAATAAAATCTCCTTTATTCATTTGTTCGGCGAAAGACATGAAATCTACATATACCGTGTATGTGGAACAACGTTCTTTGTATGTTTCATCCGTAGTTAATCTTACAACCTCGCCAGGTTTTAATTCGACCGATTCACCGAAAGTCTGAAATTGAGCTTTGGCTTATTAATGAAATACTTATGTGTATAAATAATTGTTCGGCGTTGCATTCCAGAAAGTATTATTAAAAATTTCGTGTTCCTCGTTTGGTGATTTACAAATCGCAGAATTATTTATTACCCAACTTTCCAAAAAGGAGGAGGTTCTCAATTCGTCGGGATCTTTTTATTTCTTAAAATAAATAAATACAAACCTCAGCGATGCGTCCAGTTCTGATCTTTCTGCCGGAAAGCCTCATAGCTATCGATAAAGGATAGTTCTTGCCCATTTTGATGCTGAAGTTTTTGGCAGCAATTCGCAGCATTTTTATACATTCCACATGCTCTTCTCTTGAACCAAAGTTCATATTAAGCATTGCTGTGTTCATACCCGCTCCTATCATCTTTTCCAGAATTTCAACGTCATATGTTGACTTTCCTGGAGTTTTAATTTAATAATTAATTACAATTAATAATTATTGCAATATTTTGATAATGATTTAATTTAATATTTACCCATGGATGCAACAATTCCCGTAAGACGCGTACAAGCCGGTGGAGCTTTGATGTCTAAGTTCAGAACATGGTCCAGTGGGGTGTACGCATGTGCTGCAGATAGCTGCTGCCCTGGTAACTCCATAGCGTCATACTACAAGACACATCAAGTTTTATCAACCGAAAAACTGTTGATCCCTCCGATTTGCCCTTACTCACCGCTTTGGGTATGTGTTTCGGTGAGCGAATAATATTATAATAAGGTATAGTTTAATTTTTAAAGAAAACCTTTCGTACGTTTTGTATACTATTAAAAAGTACTCATCCAGATCATCTCTTTATGACTAACTTTTTTCTGCCACTCTCTCACTATTTACGCATTCGTATGTAAACTAGGCTGAAAGACTTCTCTTAAATCTATCTAAATAAATCACAAAATGTATAAAAAACATAAAAGGTATGGTTATGGAAACGGCCCGTGCCCAGTGCTTACTCCTAAATAAGTTTATTAAATACTTACTTCAGCAAGTTTAATATCATGTTCTGTTGGCCAGACCATTGTTAAAATGGTATATAAAATAAATTATAACTATAAACTTTACAGTAAAACTATAAATCAATTTAATACAAATTTCTTTACAGATACTGAAAAAATATGTCAACTTTGTCAGTGTCATAAAGTAGGCTAAAGTCTCGTAAAGTTATAATTTTACTCTTTTGATCACAGAGAAGTTTATAATAACCCTTCAAATTATTAGATGTTACGAATGTATTTACACTGCATTAATTACCTAAATAAAACCATAACGGCGCGGCGTTTATTTACACTCAGCGATTAGTCTTTTCTAATCTGAATACCCTTAGGGAAATCAAGGATTAGAATGGGTACAAAAGTCAGGAGGATCAGTACCATTCCAATTGGGGTTAAGCTGAATGATAAACAAGTACCCGAGGCCGCAGCTGCTGCGAACAACGTTGACAAAAATAAATAAAGATCAGGTAAATAAACAATGCAGAGTTTTATTTGTGGTTTAACCATTAGGGAAAAGAAAGATAAACGCGTAAACGATGAAAGAATTCCAAGCCGCGTTAAAGGCTTTTAATAATCCTCTTGGTGTTGGTTGTAAATTTAAATATTCACTTAGTGTCGCCGTTCTAAATAGAATCTAACGATGTATAGTAGTGTATGGGAAAAGCAAGTAACTATAGCTTTATTAGCTTCAGCCCAGTTTGTAAGCAGTGGTTTTCCTTGAAAGAGGAGCAAACATATTACCTCCATACATTACTTCTTACAAACTTTCGCGTTTATAATAAACCCCTTATAGAAAGACGGGTTATTATGAGGATTCCTATCTGCGAGCATGCCGTGTGTGTCAATATTCTGCATTAATTAGGTTTCGAACATCCATAATTTATGCTGAAGACGGTAATCAATAAGCGTCTCAACATCATTCAATTGGGTTAGTTAAACAATTGCAGGGTGCTAATCCTGTCCAGTAGTTACTTCGTATACAACGAACTTTCTTAGTAGGTACAAACCTTTTTCCTTTTATAGTACTCGTTGTAAAAATATCCATACTTGTTCGGAAGCCTCTAAACAAAATGTACTCAATGATTTCCTTGTGGTCTCCAATTCCTATAGCTGCCACAGTTACGTACATGTCTGATAGTATCACGGGCTCAAGGGAGGCACAATCTATAAAATTCTCGTCCTTCTGATACGTAAACCTTTTGTGTTCAGACTCACACCGTCTCCCAAAGGCCCACATCAAGAGTTACAATGAAATTCACGAATCGTGATGCGAAAATATATTCAAGTCAAATATATTCCACTTTTCGTTGAACTACAGAAAATGCTTGCTTTATATTTTATGGGGTATGAATAGTTCTGTTTGGTTTATTTTAAACCAAACTTTTTTGTGTTTAATACGTTGTTGGAATATTGAAATGGCTGGCATTTATAATAAAATTTGTTAATACACGAATCATGTGATATCTATATTTTTAGCAGTAAATTGTAAATAAATAAAACACGCAAAGTAATGCTGAAATTCGTTTACTTCTAGCGCTACGGAAAATATACTACGAAATAAATACGCTCGCTGATGATGGACGTTAAAATACAATAAGCCGAACCAACATCACATGCTATTAAATAATCACGTAATATTGAATCACCCACAAGTCTATGCATAAAATTAGTTCCGCTCGTTGGTTTTAGTCAGCACTCTCTTCTATTTCATGTTCTCCTTCTAAGTTTTCTTCGTCTTCTCCTTCCGCCTGTTGTTCTTCTTCTTCACCTGCCCCCTCCTCTTTACTTTCTGCTTCTGCTTTTATTTCTTCTTGCCCTTTACTTCCTTCCTCTTCCATTTCTAGATTCGCCTCATCTGTTCCTACAGCAGCCGTTGTATCTTTAGTATCTTTTTCACTAACTCTAAGCTCATCAGTTTTATCAACAGTAGTTTTTTCTTCAGTTAGTTCTTTCTTTTCTATCACCAATGTGGTTTTTACTGTTTCAGTTTTTACTGTTTCAGTTGTCACTGTTTCAGTTGTCACTGTTTCAGTTGTCACTGTTTCAGTTGTCACTGTTTCTGTTTTAACTGTTTCTGTTTTCACTATTTCAGTTGTCAATGTTTCAGCGGAGTCTGTTTTAGTCTTCTTTTTACTTACAGCTACGGGAGCGTAGGAGTTGATATCGAAATCGTGGTAAGATTCGGGGCATCTGAAAGTAGACGTTAAATTATTATATATATCCTTACCATTATTTGATTTTTTTAATAACGTTGTTAATTTACTCAAAGTTTCGCATCAAAAGTTTTTTTTCTCTCTGTATTTATTCTCACACATTTAATACTCACTCAACGGTGTTTTTCTCTGTCATTGTCACATTCCAAACTCTAACGGCATCGCAAAAAGAGCTGCCTTCGGTTCCCTTTTCCAATGTTATGTAGGCATCGCCGTACATAATCCAGTGCTTTTCGACAGCATACTGCAGCGCGAAGTTAATCCGAGCTTGAACAGTGCTGAACCACGTTCTGCGTGGTGAGCCTGAAGTGTTTTGTTTAGTTAGTTTGTATTCGAATGAAAATTCATTACCTATTTGCCACAAAAGTTGACTTTTGTACTAATTTTGTACAGTAGAAAAAATTACAACAAATTATTTAAAGATCTGATGAACTGATACTGATACTGTAAAAACTTATAGAAAGTAGTTTACCTTTATACAAAAGCGGTATAACACTTCTAAAGGTTTTTAGTAATCGTATGGTTCTGATCTTGGTGCTGACACCAATGACAATACTGTTTGGCCGCAACCAATTCAGAAGGTAGGCCGTACGACCGGTGACCGTTGGCACTATTATGAGTCGAGCATTAGTCTGATTAGCAACGACAGCACAAGATACAGCACTGGCTTCGGCTGCGTTCACTGGCATTTTTATCTGAAAAAAAAAATGCAATAGATGTTTCAATTCTGACGATACAATTTCTTTAATGTTTAGCAAAGAAGTTTATCACCGTGCAAATAATTAAGAACGAACGAAGGTGTTCATACCTGAGAAACAAGCTGCCAAAATTCTGTACGATTCATACAAAGCGGTTCCACGGTAGCGCATAGTTCGTTCATCATTTTCATTGCATCACACATATAGTTTATATCCGGTGATTCGCTGAGGGCGAAACCAGATGCACCTTCTAATATGGCATTTGTAACGTCAGATATTTCTCGAGTGCTTATTTGGCCAGTCAAAAGGGCTTCTTGGAATACTTCACCAGAAATGTAAAATGGTTTGCCGGCCTGAAAAATAACATCAAATGCATAACGTACAGGGTTCGCAATTCACATTGAGAAATCTATAGATGAAATAATTTAGTGACGATAACATTGATTTAATAATGGTAACAGCAAATTATACCTGTCGACATTTTCCAGCAATGATACTCTGTATATGACCCATGCGATTATACAAAGCTGGTTCAACTTCATAGGCCAAAAACTCTCTCGATAGTAATATGCCATCTGCTTCCTGAAGAAAAATACAGATTGATAAATAGGTACTTTTCATTTAAAAAGATTGGAAACACAGGCAATATTATACGTTAGTAACCGGACAACTTATGTAAGGCTATTTATTGCAATGTAAATCTTACTCTAACAAAGTCATCTATGCTCGTAAGTCCTTCTTGAGTAGAGATACCAGTAATGATAATGGGCCTTTTAAGTTTAGAACCAAGGTACTTCTTTATTCTAGAGATAGTTGCAATATTTCGTGGGTAATTTATAATTATCATGTCCACCTGGAAACATTTAGTTATGAGCATCTTAGTTTTTAATACTTAGGCGACAAAGAGTTTTCTCACAGTGTGTTCATTCATATATAGTACCTACAACTAAAAATATAGATGAATGGTCCTTACTTAAATATAGAAGTCCCTACTTACTTGGTATTCAACAGCAAATCTAATAAGATGCAAATCCTTCTTCGATATATAAGGGCGAGTTCTTACAGCACCCCTCATACACACGTACGCCATATTTTGTAAATAACCGCCTTTAACAACCTTACATTTTACGGCATTGTCGTACTTTGCTATGCACTCCATAATTATTTCGTCTTGCGATATATTAATTGTCATTCCTAATGTTACATCGGACGTCAAGTAAGGGTTATCAACGAATATACTCTTTTCGTTGCATTTATCGAATTCCGATATTTCTGTTGTCAAAATGACTTCATTACCTTCATTGATGTACAGTTTCGTGACATCCTGAAATATTTCGTGAATACTCATTCATGGTTTAAACAGTGGGCACGTGTAGCGTAAAGAAGGCATAGCGATATTAATTTTCTAAATTACTAATAGAAGGATTACCTCTTCCAGAAGTCCTGTTTGAACGACACTCGTTTTAAGTTCAACACAAGTCGCACAGGGCCATTCAAGTAGTCCATATTTTCGAGCCAAAAACGATGCCGCTCTATCAAACCTGTTTATTAATTTTACTTTATCAGTTTTGGTACTATGTGATGTTTTGAACCGTGCCACGTTCATTCCCATTTCCATCATTTTTTCAATGTCTACCAGTTGTATTTGTGCATCCGCTGAAAATGAAGAAGCGCAAATTGTATCTGCTATTAGAATAGTAATTCCAGCTATACTGGAAGCTACGCCAGGACTATATGTACAGAGTAATGGATGCGTGGCAGAAGCAATCAATGCGGTTGCTTTTTGGACATTACGTAGACGATATAGATAATTCTATTCTGTTGTTTACCAATTGTAACAAATATAAGACTCCGTCTGTGTCTAAATGGGCGCCCTGTTACATGTTTAACATTTGCGATGTCTATGTTCCCAAATTCCATATTATCCGCTTCTATATCCATCTTGAGGCCGGTTTAATTATCTACTACAATAAAAATAAGAAATTATTCTATGAAAATAAAATAAATTATCAATACAAAGTAAGAATTTTACAAAATCTGTAAGCTCATTGACGTATATGTCATAAGAGAATTCTTTGGAAAAGAAAATAAGGTTTTCTGTCAGAGGTTCCTGTATCGTTGAGGTTTTGGAAGATGTTTTTTTTCTTGTATACTAATAGCTGTTTCCTGTGGTTTTGTCCGTGCGTTTCGAAGGACTTTGCCCACCTGGATAAAAATGATTTACTGAAAGAAATTAAAAAAACTGGGCCGGTAGTTTTGTAAATTATCGCATACAAACAAACAAGTTTGTATAATATGGCCCGTCACAGATCTAAACAATAATATTTGAGGCAAAAGCAGTCTAACATTGTCTTAAAATGCTTTCATCACTTTTCACCTTTTGCTGTTGTACTTTGTACTCCAGAGTGCTTAGTGCGAGTTTTCGTGAATTTTTTTACGGACTCACATGAGAGCGCGTATACTAAGATTTGTATGGAACAAAAACAGCTCCACCTAGTGTCAAAAATTGGAACCTGTTTTTGTTCCATACAAACAGTGTTGCCAACAGTTGTAGAAGCTTACCACCAGAGTCAACTTTTAAAACCACCAGAAAACCACTAACAAAAATTTATCCCACACTTAAAATCACCAAATTCACCACTAAAAAAATATTGTTTATATTTTATTGTAACCTAAAACAATTTAATCATCCAAAGATGTAACTCGGCAACGATAGAAAATTAAAACAGACAAAGCATTACATCTGTTTAGCAATTCATCCGACCCGATCCGAATCCTTCACAAATTATAATCGGCGTAGTAGTTTCACAAATTGTTTAGTTACGCATTTGACCAATGAATGAGTACTTAATATAATTATATAGTAGTCGTTCACCTTTTTGTTTTGTAGATGCTTTTTTGACATTCCGTGAGACTTCAAATCTCCATAGTAACTCCTTAAAGTTGTACCACAAAACTTACATTTCGCTACTTGACCCGCAGTACTTTCAACATTTCGCCACTAAATAGGGGACTTAAACCACCAGTATTAGTGGAAAATCCACTAAGTTGGCAACACTGCATACAAATCTTAGTATACGCGCTCTCATGTGAGTCCGTAAAAAAATTCACGAAAACTCGCACTAAGCACTCAGATGACTTATACCACGTAACTACACTCGCGAGCAAAAAACTGGAATCACCCCCGTGCGCTATACAAATAAAACGATTGCCAATGATACAATATTTACAGTTAAATGTTTATTATGGTCTCGTTTGAAAGCCTTTTAGCTATACTTTTAGCTTAAAGGGTAGAAACAAAAAAATCATTTGAGCTGAAAATGGCGCTGATAGGGGAATGGGAGGGAATACCGCAAGAAACAGTTAAAAACTCATCAGGTCCATGAGAAACCGTAAAAAGCAGTAATAAGGGCTAGAGGAGGAAATACAAAATACTGAAACAATAACCTATGCTTGATTTTGTTTGAAATGTTCAATTTTTCAGCTAAGCTCAATTTTATTTTTCGCTGATTTTCGTTGCTGTCTTAAATAAAGATGATTAACTCCTGAAATACGGAAATGATTTTTTGTTTCTACCCTTAATTTAAAGCTGAAAGTAGAGGCTTTCAAACGAGACCATAAACATTTAACTGTAAATATTGTATCATTGGCAATCGTTGTACTTGTATAGCGCAAGGGGGCGATTCCATTTTTTTGCTCGGGAGTGTACAACCAAACCAACTTTTCTTACTTATAACACCGTTATCTTCTGTTCAGTTCAGTTATATTTAAATAGCGCAACTTATTGTAGATAGGTACTGAATGTGTAAACAAAACACCTAGATTAGTTAAAAAAGTAAGTAAAACAAAATAATAAAAATAAACAGAATGTAATAGACCAATATTGAATACAAAATTCACAAATAAAGATGTCCATTAAAACCTGATTTGAACAAAATAAATATTCGGGAGCGCTCTGAGTTGGGACATACGGATATGAAAAAAACCTTCCTGAATGTTTGGGAAGGTGAATCAGTTATGTTATAATCAAGCAAATCTTTTTTCCTTATTCTTCTATAGTCTTATATAGTGTAGGTACAGGTTGACGTGTTGAGTGTACATATAAATTCACTTCAAATGCTCGTCCCTAGTCCTTGCTTGTCCTGATATTCTACAAATAGGTTACTGAATAATTACTTGATATTTTCACTGATGAGCTCTTTTTGTATTTTAGTGACCTCCTTCCTTCTTTCGACCCTGAAAATAATCATGTATGTTATTTTTTTGTATGATGTTTAGCTTGTCTATACTTTTTTTAAATATTCACAGCGGGTTTCATTGTTTAATTTTCAATATATGCAAAGTTCAAGCTTATCTGGGCAACTAGAATCAAACTTAGTATATTTTTGACATTCATAAGTGCTTGTAAAGGCCTAAATGAAATAAATGATTTGACTTTGACTTTGACGGGAAAATTGGCCTTAAACCTAAGGTAAGTAAGTAATAAAGATTTCGGAACTTACTCTAATCGCACAATATCTGTATCAGAGAGAGCTGAGAGAGTGCTGACTTGGTCACAATAAGAAGAGGTTGGTAAGCTTTTTCTAAGAACCACGTAAGGGCTACCACAGTTCAGAACTTCAAATTTCAAACCAGACGAAACGGCGAACTTCAAACGAGCTTCCATTTCATTTTGCCAGCCAGTGCGTGGCTTTTCTAAAAATACAATTGCCAAATAGAATACACATGAAAGTACAATTAAACATAATAAGTAGCCAGAGTCGAATAAGTAAACATGAGGTTAAAAAAAAAACTCACTGTCATAAACGATAGCAATGACTCCTTTGAATAGCTGTAGTTGTTTGGCAACTATGATACTTGAAGTGATAGCAATAATGATATTATCCGAAGTCATATGGGCCACTTGCCTAACCGTCCTGCCAGTGACAGTCGGAACGATGATGACCGCAGAGTGGGTGATTCTGGCTAACAACACAGCTGACACAACAGCGGCTTGAGCTGCTGTCGCAGGCTTCTTGTACTAAAAAGGAGTTATGCTTAAATAGATCCTCTATTCGTAATATTCTGTTACTAGAAAGGATCATAATTGCATTGTGATAGGTCACTTTCTTGGATTTTCTAGGTCTATTCTACTTTAGGTGGAGCGGAAGCACCACTGGGGCTAACAGCACTGTAGGATTATTACCACGGTCTTGGTACACAAAGGGTTCCAGATTGAACGAACATGACTGTCTGTCAGTAAAAGTCTGGCGCACCAACAGCGGGCTGATGATTTTATATCACAGTCCAGTGCCATACGCGGTCGAGTACGGACGCGTTTGCGCTGCACTGTATGAATTTTAAATTCGCGAATTGCGCGGCTATAGCCGCTGCCCGGTTTTCGCTATGAGTGCACAAACGCTCATAGCCAACGAAGTGTTGGCATTTATTAAACATGCCATCGACTACATGGACGAGGTTAGCATCTTGCAGATCTGCAAGACCTCGTTCAAGGAAGATGAAATTAGCAGTGCTAAATTGCTGCTTTTCACGACGCTTGGCAAAGTTAGCCAGATGCCGTCTCGTCGAAGGGATGGCACAGAGAAGAGTCTCCAAGACATCGTCACGCTGTTGAAGGAGACCGACCCGGACGACGTGCCCGATTTCCTGGCGAAGGACCTGCACAAGCTTCCTCCCGTCACGTTTGACCACGTAGATGTCACCAGGCTGCTGAAGGACATTACACTCCTGAAGCAAAGCCAGGCCGAGATGCAGCATCAGCTGGAGGTGTCCAACAACACCATCAGTGATCTACGGGCAGAATTAGTAGCATTGCGCAATTCAATTTCTGCAAGTAGGTCACCTACCGACGGCGACAGAAATGTGAACACGCGTCGCGGGGCGCAAAATGCCTCCATCTGCAGTTTCGAGTCGGCGGGCTCGAATGCGTCGCCTACTGCCGAGAATGCATGCGTTGCAACGTGTGCCGCCGCCGTCCCTGCCTCGACATCGGTAGAGACGATGACTCGTGTAGGTTCGTCAACCCCCAAACGAGCCTACGCAGCAATTGTAGCCGCTAAGAAGCCTGTTGAGCCACAAAACTCGCAGGTTAAAATAGCGGAAACCACAAAAGGGGGTAAGAAGAGCCGATCGAAACCAAACCAGGTTTTGAGAAGGCAGGGTCCCAAGGTCGACACGTGCGACAAGGATGGTTTCGTCAAGGTCGAGAAGAGGAAGAAAAAGAAACCTCCTTGTCGGAACCAGTGCGGTACTGCGCTGGCGGGGCCCAATATGCTGCTGCGTCCAGCTATTCCGACGACGCAGCTGTACGTGTCCAGGCTGCACCATTCCACGAAGGTTGAGGAGGTCGTGGAATATCTGCGCGTGAAGACCAGCTGGACCTTGAGGGTCGTGAGGTTGGAACCGCGTCACAACACAAATTTTAACTCGTTCGTGGTGCGTGTTCCGACACAAGGTCTCGAGAAGGTCCTCAAGGAAGATTTTTGGCCGAAGGGTGTTCTGTACCGCCGGTTTCTTGGCCGGCTACGTGACACCAGTCAGCGTAACACGACGCCGACACATCGTGTGCATTAGTTTTAAGAATATTTGTTATGTATTTATAGTATGTTTAAGTTTTTATAGATATAGTATTGTATATATATATTGATATGGAGAATTTTTATGTATTAGTTTATAAGTATTGTAATGTACGATATATGTGTATTTGTATTTTTATGGGCCCTAGTTGCCTGAAATAAAGGAATAAATAAATAAATAAATAAAAATATCTTAAAAAAAGGTGGTGCGGAAAGAAGTAACAACATTTGCTGACTAGAAACTCTTCTTCTAAACTGTATTCTGCTGTAATGTCTTACAAAAATGTATTACAAACCTCCATCGCAAGTCTCATGAACGTTGTGTCGTACCGGGTCAAAGGTTCCACTATTAAACAGATGTCGCTCAAGGTCCGTAAAGCTTTGACCATATTGCCCGGATCTTTGAATGACCGCAACACAAACCCACTGCTTTCCAATACTGCATTAGTTATATCATTAATATCGCATCTATTTGCATTTCCCGTTCTCAGTACGCTTTGCAGAATCTTTCCGGATAAGTATAACGGCTTGCCTTTCTGCAAATACATAAAATATTGAATTTTCTTTTCGCATGATCATTTTACATTTATTGTTTTGATGATGTAGGAAAATAAACAACATGACCAAAACATACCAGTCTACATTTAGCACTAACATATAACTGTATAGTTATTATTTTATATTTGTCTTTTACTTCAAAAAATACGAACTCCCCAGCCAGAATAATTCCATCCGAGGCCTGAAAGTAAACTAATTAAAAAAATGACGAGAGTAAAACTGAAACAAAATAATTGAAAACATTCTACTATTCCTATTCTTAATAATATTAATAGCTTCTGAAAGTTTATTCTATTTTTTTTTGTAGTCCAAGAGTATTACGAGTCATAATTTCGATGACTTACATCGACAATGCTGTCAATATTGTCCAAGCCCTGTTGTTCACATATAGCACTCAACACCAAAGGTTTGTATTCTTTTGTCATTTCTCTGACTCGCTTCACGGTTAGTGCAGTCCGTACTGAATTTATTGTTATGATGTCGAACTGAAACATGATATTAACAAAATGTATTTATTATCCGCAGTATAATCATCGGCACGAATCTTGAGCGCTGACATTCACCTGCGCAGAAGTAATTTATTGGGTCCCTTTTGTGGTATGAAGTGAGGCGCGGGGGCGGGTTAAAGCGGTGATTGGCCCGCAGCGCATCGCGTCATAGCCGTCACTCGGGATTGGTTGTTTGCTAATATATCACTTTTGCGCAGGTGAAGGTCAGCGCTCAACATTCGTGCCGATGATTCTACCTATACATACAAAGACTCAAGGATAAAATAATAAGTTAAGATGATAAGTACCTTAAGCGTTTTTGCAAATTCAATAACTTCCAAATCTTTTTCAATCAACGCTGGTTTTATATGTATCAATCCCCGAAAGCAAACAAAACAAAAGTTTTGCATGTAGCCACCACTCGTGACTCTGCATTTAACATTCTTATCATCCAGTTTTTCAATAACAACCATTACTATTGATCCAAAGTTAATAGTTATTTCGATCCCAGGAACCAAACAGGGCAACATATATGGGTCGTCAACATAAATTTGCTCACTGTTACATTTGTCTATAAATTCCTTATCAGATGTAATTCTCACAATGGAATTCTCTCTTATTTCCATACCTTTAGGCATGCATTTTTGCTGCAAAATTTGAGTTATTTCACAATTATTATCGTATTCATATACGTCTACCCGAAAACTCGGTTATTTACTAAATCTCTGTGTATATAGAATTATGTAGGTAGAAAAGGGTCATAAAAAGCTATACCTACTTACATCTTCTAAAGATCCTGTTTTAATGCAAGCGTTAGGAACATCAGCAGACAGAGTTACTGGCCAGGTCGAGACGTTGTATTTCTCACAACACCAATTAACCGCCCTTTTCAATAAATAAAGTAACTTAATTTTTTCTGCCTCTGACAAATCAGTCATTTTGAATCTCACTATTTTTAGACCCAATTCTATAAAGGCGTTTATGTCAAATTCTGTTATGACTGTCTCGCCTGCGGATGGAAGGAAATTATAAATTGATATAAATTCAGCTATACCGATTACACGGATAATAATTGTATCTGAACGAAGTATTTTAATTGCAGTACTACTTACAAAACGTGAGAATGAACGGTGTTGAATTATAGTGCCGTTTATTTCCTTCCGTCAAAATTGCTCTTTCGAACCGTGGACCGCAGGCGTCCCGAACCTTGTATGAATAGTTCATTTTCTGGAAATAATTAGTATTGTTAAAAAGTAAAAAGATATTCTCTTTTTGGATAAATAGTGTAGGAAATAAAATTAGCTTAAACAATAGGTATCTGGTCAGAATTGTTCTTATTAGAGAGCTGATAGGTGGCTTATCTAGCCTAACACCAATTTTGGTACCTATTTCATTTTACTTTTTATAGATATAGAGTTGAAATACTCACGGAGGGCGTAAAGTCGTTCAAACGGTTGTAAAATTGCTTTCAAAAAGAAAATATAAAATAAAATATAAGTATAAAAATAGTAGAATTGTTCATATATTACATGTTTATAAATATGAAGATGTCATTTGCTGACAGTTTAGCAATGGAAAGAAGTAGGTATATAAAAAACAGATACGACACAATTGTATATGGAGGTTTAATTAACATATTTCAATCGAAGTGATTCTACTTTACATTGGGCTGCTAAATCGTCAACAAATATTGTAACATTACGGAATGCAAATGCATAATATATGTATGAATATGAATTAATAATCTTTTCTTATAAGGATTGTAATGCCACCAGGGATCCCTTTGAAAAATTAACGTTTCTCTGCAAGATAAAGACTACACCAAACATAAAGTAAGCACAAAATTTTCATCAAAATGCTAACAAACATTGTCAACGTTTGTCGGCCATTCTTTTGTTATTTGCACAGTTAGCGGCAAGCTAATGGACAAACAAGGGTCGCGCCAATGTTGATTTTCAGTTAGACCGTGCAAGAACGCTTGTATCTTCCAAGATTTATTTACGTCGCAGGCGTCTGCTTCTATGTACAACTTCCTTGGGGATCTTGAAATAAGTATGAGTTACATTTTTAAGGATGTATAAGCAACTTTAAGCGGGGCACTTTTAATGTGAAACTTTATGATTAATATATAGAGTTTGGTTGAACTCTTATTAACAGTGCTCAGTTTTGGAGCATAATGAGCTCAAAGGGCACAAAACATGCTCTTAATCATTACCTATGTACTTTATTATCGTTTAACAGTTATATTGAAATAGGCACAACTTAGGATCGGTGGAGTGATGACTTGCGCAAGACGGCTGGCAGGAGCTGGATGCGAGAAGCCGAAAATAGATCTCAGTGGCGTGCACTTGGAGAGGCCTATGTCCAGCAGTGGACTGCGATAGGCTGATGATGATGATGATGATGAGGCACAACTTAGCACTCTCTTGTTGTTTGACTCAAAATGGAATAATAATTAACTTAAGATGGAGTCTGCATCCACCAAAAATTACTTATCACCAAGAAATATACACAGTAATTAAGAAAATATGTTATCCTATCCTTGCCCCATGACGTCACCCTTTTATCGTTTATTGCGCAATTACAATGGCACTCCCGCACGCTCATATTAGCCGTTCTAATTTTACCCGCAGAAAATTTCCCGGTAATGTCTTAATTTGTACCAATTATCCTCATAAATATTTATTAAGAAAGTAATTTTATTTATCTTTAATAATTGTGGTAATCTGATAAGCTCGGTGTTAAGATCTTTTTGTGACAATTATACCTTTAGCGAGAAGCACATTCATTGTAATGGATCACGTGTATGTACTTAATACACATTAATAGGTACCTGCTCATATTTGAGTAACTTTCTAATATTACATATACTTAAACGCGAAAGAGAGTCCATAACATGTTTGGGTATGGATGTTTGTTTGTCTTTCATGCAAAAACTACTAGATGGGTTCTGATGAAATTTTGCAGTTAGAAAGCTTATATATCAGAATTACATATTGGGTACTTTTTGTTTATGTACGAGAAGAAGTTCTCACTTGACGCGGGCACAACCGCGGGTAGAGAGCGAAGAACCGTGAGAAAAGCTAGTACACCGTAATTTTACGTAACAAAACTATGTACATCTAGACACACGGCAGTGTGTCCGCCAAGTTCGAGCAAAAAAAAGCGACACACCGGCCGTGGGTTATATTACACGAACCATTTCGGGCCAAATTCGACCCCCCTATAACTCAAAATCTATTTTATTTACGCATATCAAATTTCTAGTATCTGTTGAGACCCCCTCACTTGTCTAAAATACAAAATTTCATTAATATACCTATTGTAGGTCTTGAGATATTGACGTCAGAAAATCGCTATTTTTACTATACACTCACTGACTGACTCACTCATCAAAAACCTAGACCACTTCCAATGGTCGTATTGACTTGAAATTTGGCATGGAGCTAGGTCTTTATGTCAAGGTAAAGGGAAAAATCTGAAAATGGCCAAGTGTGAGTCAGTTTCAAAATAATGAAGGTGTAAATTTATACCTGGTGTAAATGTATACCCCTAAGGAACTAAAACGAACTAAATTTATCTATATTTATATAATATATCTTCGAATGGTTGTACCGATCTGAAATTCGTTAAAAAGGTTTGTATTTAGTCAAAGTAAAGTAAAAATCTGAAAACGGCCAAGTGTGAGTCACTTTCGAAAATAACGAATGTGTATCTTTGATCCACGAACATAATATATGATAACATGTCATGTCAGTCAGTTGGTAAATCTAGTCCAATTAGTTAATCTAGTTTATTTCTTTGTAAGAAGCATAGGGCATATTCAAAAATCTGAAAGGTAGTATAAATGAGATATTTCCTTAACTATCTTAATCATAAGAAAAAAATAAAACAAACAACCTTACAAAAATAAATGAAATCCCACCCAAAACAAAAATGTGAAAGGCTGCCAAGTTCGATAATTGGGAATGCTTCGCCTATAAAAGAAGTGAGATCTGAATAAGTACCAAGTTCCATTCACATACCTCAGTTAAAAATAGTTACTTTTTAATGATATTACTTGGCAAGTTTTAATAGAAAATTATATACTTGCATTTAGTAGGTTTATAACAAGGTGTGTGAAAACTTGCCAAGTAACATCATTAAAAAGTAACTATTTTTAACTGAGGTATGTGAATGGAACTTGGTACTTATTCAGATCTCACTTCTTTTATAGGCGAAGCATTCCCAATTATCGAACTTGGCAGCCTTTCACATTTTTGTTTTGGGTGGGATAGTTGTTAACATCCACTTTTCAAACAAAAAAAAAAACTAGAAAAGTTTGATTACAAAAGGAGGTTTGGATCTTTTTTTTCCATAACTGAAGACGATACTCCTGGTGGAATAACTGGTTTGATATCATCGGGCCGTGCAAAAGTTTGCAACCCCTGGGACGTCGAGGCAAAGTCTTGTCTCCACCTTTTATTGGCTAGGTCCAACTTGTATGTAGTTTTATATGAGCGGTTTTTGTCGTGGTTAAGGCTAAGAAAAGTTTATATGAGCTTTTGTTTATTTATTAAGATGTTTACAAAAAAGGTATTTGCCAATGGCAGTTTTATAGCGGGTACAATACCTAATCTCAAAACTACTTACGGGCCACTTTTTATCCATATGCAGAAAGTAGAAACCGAAATCCGAAAAACCGTGAGAGCTGCTAGTAGTGCAATAGTAATTGAAGAGCACATTAAAGTAAAATTATGCAAACATTTACATTTAATTCGAAAAATTAAAACATTTACGTATCAAAAATCGTATATTTTTGACCCAAAAACGCTTCCAACAAGAAACCAATCCTATTTGAATTGGTGACCGAGCTATCCGTTCCGAGCACGCCGTGAATAGTTACATAGAATATAAAATATTTGCAGGGTTTTCGTTCACATGGACAGCCAGGGCTTTCAATCAGGTGGTGACAGTTAGATTGAATCCAATATGGACCGAAACCGATGGAATAACAGTAATTGACGTCCAGTGAACTCTTTTCGGCGTAAAATAATCCTTCTTTAAATGGGGTCATGAAAATGTGGCTTTAAAGAGATATCTTTAAAATTCAGCATTATTTAACTTTAATTCTGAATAAATATTTATTCGAAGAATGAAGTACGCCTAGGTATATGATAGTAAAAAATATAAGATGATAATAGATACATATAATGATAAGAAATCCAATTAAGTAAACTTGAAATCCCACAGAACCTGAGAAATGGCGTCGCCCAAAAGATGTTCTCATAAACTAACGTGGAGCAAAGTATACATAATTCAGTTACATCGCAGAAATAGCTCAAAACGATGTGACAGCAGTGTGTAAGGCCCATAATGGAGTTGTGCACTTTGCTCGCTAATGTGTTCCGAGACTATTTATTTGTATTGACGCCTATTGGCTAATGTTCCACTAAAGTATTGTTGGATGCTCTTTTTCATTGGATAAAAGCAAACTTTTATCCACTTCTATCCATTGGAAAGGTGTTGTTTTATGCTAAGTGAATTTAGAGTTAAGTGCTGTTGTTGTACAAAGTTTTTTTCATTCTATATTAGGTTAGACTTTTATCGATTTATGAGTCCTAAGTGTAACCTTCATAATATTTTTTTGAAGAATTGATTTATGTAGAAAGAGAAAATAAATAGTCCAAACATATATTTTAATGTATGCAGGTCACCTCCATCAGATATCTGTGGAGATCTAAGGGGGAGGCCTATGTTCAGCAGTGGATGTCCTATGGCTGAGATGATGATGATGATACATTTCAAATTATATATATGTTACCTGGAAAAAATGTAGATGAAAGAAACTGGTTTAATGCTACATCTAGTTATTTGCTCTCAAAATTCTCTAGGATATAACAACTCCAACTTCACAATAATGTTCTTAAAAGCTGTTCAGGGTACGTGTAATGTGTATCAACATATAACAGACGATTGAGCTAACGGAACAAAAGGTTTAGTGCCAAACTTGCTCTCACGACCTCATGTTTGAACATATATACTGTAATTAAAACTTTAAGGGTTGGTAATGGCTGCATATATTAGTCTTCGTATAGCTGTGTACAAAATACATAGGACAGTACGTCCTTCGTAGAGAGATAGTTCTAACGAAACATTTATTTTAAGTACTTTTATTGTAATAAAACAATGGCTATTATTTAATTATTTTTAATTGGCTATTCAAGAAACTACAGTGGTCCCAAATGCAATTTCTTACATAACCGTCAAGGCCAAATTACCATAAGAACGATAACTGTACCCAAAACTTTGATACGGGGGCCTTCAAAACACCTAAACATACAGTGACCTTTGTTTGAACAGCGCAAATTATTAAATGAAATCACAAACATCCAAACTTACAAACCCCAATTATAGCAGCAAACATTTTGCAGAATTTAAATTGAATTGAAACACTGTCGAATCAATGCAACTTTATTCTAATGTTCCACCGGTTGTTAACCAATTAAACAATTGCATAACTGGATTGTTCGGTTGACGCGAATGGATTTTAAGTTAGAAACAGTATGGCGGTGCGACCGTTACATTCAAACTTGCATCGTTCGTTTTCACTGGTTATTATTTGAATTTATGCAACGGGTGGTTGGTTTGCATTTGGAAGTGTACAACAATAAAATAAATATAGAATCGAATGGGGAAAATAATTTATGTAGGTGTCAAATTATGTGAAAACATATTATTGAAACTATGTCTCCATGATAAAATGTGTTATCTGGGTCGTCACTTGTTTCATTATACGAAACTCGCCGTAGTAGATTTCAGTCACAGCAAAGATGAATACAGTAAATCAATTTCATAAAAGTTACATGACCATGCAAATATGCTGAGGAGCAAATAATGTTTAAAAATTGCTACATATATGCATACTACATGTATGTATGGACAGAGGTCCAAATTGCTTTTATTGTTTGATTTTTCATAGTAAAATTCGTAACTGTCGAGCCTTTTGTACTATTGTAGCCTATACACCTAAAACTTTTGTTTGGTCATTCCCATACGTCGGGTAGGTACTGCGAAAAAGTTTATATGAAGCTGAAAGTTTTATTTGAACACATGCACTATAATACCTATTGGCATAGTACGACAAGCTATGTTCTCCCCTTGTAAGTCCATTCTATGTGCAAAATAATTTACGTATCCATTTTCAACTTATTTTCTTATGGAGTTTCCTTACTATATCTTATTCAATGTGATAGGACGACGCCTCTTAAGTTTCTACGGCGAAATTGCTATTAGAGAGATTCGCGCCTAATGGACGCGTAATTGGCTGCTTCGCAAACTAATGGACAATTATGGCGATAGACGTACATTTTACGAGAATTATAATATGGTTATGTCGCCTTTATTATATGTTAATATCGATGAGTACAGATGTATGGTGACCTTTTGAATGGTTTCTGATGGAAATGTCATCTAAAAAGGTATCTGTAATCTAGTTATTGACCTTAAATAAATATTCTTATTTCATTGTTATTTTTTTTGGAATAAAAATTTACTATATATATGATTTACTATATATAGATATAATGTTACATGCGCCTAATAGATCATTGTGTCACATAGTTTTAAGTTAACTCGCATCAAGCTAGAATCAGATCCCTAAAGTGACACAGTACAATGATAATATTCATTAATCACTAAGTTTTAATCCGATTAAAGTAATACCGCGTATCTTACGGAGAAGCGGTTGCATACTGGTATATAAACTTGTAAGGAACGTTTACAACTTTAACCGAGTTATCTTTATTAAGGGTTATTTATGCACTAATGTATTCTTACTTTATTTTATATTATAAACGCTGTATCCATAGAATTAGTGACTTCCATTTGTTGCTAAAACCCTGGTTGTTTACTTTTCGTCAAGGCAGATTGTGGAATGCTTAAAATACGAATACCATGCATGTTTAAATCAAGAATGAATCTGCAGAAAATTCAAATTCATAAGTGAATGTAGAAAGGTATTAAAACATGACCACTTTTATGCGCTCTACTAGACTAAGATATCGAGAGGATTTAAACAAAAATCCATAGCTAAACAGGGACTTCAGCGGAATCAGTGACGGCGGTCAATATTGCCTGACACTCAAGTGTACCTGATGCGTGAACTCTGTGGATTTCCGATAGAAGAAGTCGAGTGCTATGTCCATACGGAGCCGAGTGCGGAATAGCGACCGTGTTTGCTAATCTCAGTGTGTGCCGATTATCCGTCATATTTGATCTGTTCTGTACACTGTTCGCCGAAGCCGTTCTGTTTCATGTTGAGATACTTATTAGTGGGACAGACACATAATTCGTCGTGTAAGTTTATAGGATGCAGTTATGCAAGTGCGATAAGCAAAATGATGTTTGGGGTCATAAATAGTTAGCTATGTAAATATTTTCATAGCCTTCTTGATATTCCTTTTTGCGAAAAGTCGTGGTGGCCTAGTAAAAAATCAACCTGTCTTGTAAGAATGTGTGGGTTCGATTCTAGGTTAGGCAAGTACCTAGTAGTAGTAGTAATGAAACTTTTGTAAGTTTGTATGTACTTCCTAAGTATATGTAGGACATCGATGACTGTGTTTCGGAGAGCACGTTAAAATGTAGGTCCCGGCTGTCATTGAACATCCTTGGCAGTCGTTACGGGTAGTCAGAAGCCAGTAAGTCTGACACCAGTCTAACCAAAGGGTATCGGGTTGCCCGGGTAACTGGGTTGAGGAGGTCAGATAGGCTGACGCTCCTTGTAAAACACTATATTACTCTGCTACTATATTACTCTGCTGCTGGTTAGACTGAAAGCCGACCCCAACATAGCTGGGAAAAGGCTGGTAAAAGGATGATGAGATATTTTCAGAACCCTTGTATTGATAGTGAATTTTGAATATCTTATTGGTCTTTTTGTATGATGTATTCATGTATGGAGTTAGAATCTTAATAATAATTCATATGATTAAGCACTGACAGGCTGATAACGTGATGATGCATCGGTGTGACGTAGTTTACAGAGTGATAATTAGATATATTATGATAATGGTGACGTGTTGGCTGTTCGGAACATGACGGCCATTTACATGGCTGAAGGGCCTCAGCTTAGCAATTAGATAAGATAGTTTTGAACTGTAAATTATTGACATATAATAGAAAAAGTAGCCAGATGATTGCGTATCGAGAGAATCCTCAAACCACGAAGAAGGGCTATGTGGCTTGGTATTAACATTAATAATAGAGAAAGTAATTCAATGTGCTCATACTTTGATGTGCCATTTAATTATTACAGTTATTTTAACGTTTTCCTATTTTCAAAACTTCATAAAACATTTTAAAGGAAGTTAACATAGCCACTTGAAGACCACGAAGTGCTAAGTAGTAAGCGGTCGAGCCACTTAACACACCAAATGAAACATTTCTTGAAATAACTCTGAGAAACTGTAAACGCTTTTGAAGTTCTTCAGTCCACGTAAAGTTCAGGTACATTCATTTTAAAGCATTTCTTTTTATATTTGAAAAATATTTTTAATTGAAGATATAAATCAAAAGTTTTCAATTTAATTAAAAATATAACGATGATATTTTGCTAGAATTTATTCTATGCGTATTTATAGCAGCCTGAGAATATCTCTCAAGGAGCATTTATAGTTTTGACCCAAAGAAAACTAAGTAAATAGTTCCATTTACTGAGTAAGATCTTCCTTGAGAAAGCAAAAATACTTTATGCGTCCCAGTTGGTCGATACGGAATTCTTAGAAACTGAATTATCCACCGGGGAGAGAGGGTAAATAAAACCCACCCCAAAATAAATAGGGCTAACAACGTACACGTAGGCAATCATTTCGTTAAGAAAGTACGAGTCAAGTTATTTCTCCTGGGTGTCAGCGGGAGAGTGGGGAGGTCGGGGAAACTTGGACCACAAATCACTATTATGTCAACTAGTAGTGGACTGTGAAAGCCTTTACGTTTTTAGGGGTGCATAGATTACTTTAGTTTTATCAACTACCTATATTTTTTTTTTTATAACGGTATCGCGTAAAACCATTACTTATTCAGTTTCTGGCTCCAAACGAAACGCTGGATTTTCCTCAATATTTTGGGATGGGACGTCCCTCTCTATTATTTCGCGCTAGCCGAAAGCAATGAATTATCTGAATGAAAAGGAATATTGACACTATTCTATTGTAATGTTCTTTTCACTTTTAGGCTTCACCTTTGTAAAAATATTGTATTTTTTTTAACTGTGTTACTAAAGGAAACTAAACGTGTGTTTTTTATTTTAATTTATTTGAATATTTCTTGCTTGTCCAGATCAAATTATTTCTGTTATTTTTTACTGCCTGTGTTTAATTCTTGTTGGTTGATTCATTAGAAGATGAAATACAATATGTACCTAAGCGAAGCCTTCATTATAGTATGTTAAAGTTAAGTTAGATAACTAGATAACTACTGGCCTAGTAGTTATGCTTGCTATAATGGGGCAGGTTTATGCAGAAGTATAATTACCTTGCTACCGTACCTGCGGGAGTCGATTACAATGAAGTAAGAATATCGTAAATACGGTAAATGTTTTCATGATTTTGAATGTAATAAAATATTTCTCTCTTCTAAAGACGTCCTATGGCTGAGATGATGATGATGATGATGATGAAAATATTTAAATTATATCTTTTTTACGGATGTTGCAGATTTAAATAAATTGAAAGGTGTGTAACTTTTTTGAAATTTTAATATGACCACATCATATTTACTGAACACTGTTGACAAATAAAAGAATCGCTTAATCTTTTGATCCATTCGATGGATTAACATCCACTTGAAACTTAATACCGCATCCACAGTTTCATAATTCAAGCAACGTGCCGCCACGAGGTACGTCAGTTTTCTAAGTGACACAAATAGAGTACCATCTCTGCATACGGGCAATATAAAACGTGCTCGAAAACTTATTACTCTAGATATTGCCACAATACCATATGATAGGGTTAGATTTCACGCCGCTGTGAATTTTAAGATGTGTTGCTCAAACAAATGTTACGCTTTCTTCCTGTTTGTTTGCAACATTTGTATGTATGTAATTGGACTTATTTTTTCATATATTTATTTTATGTGTTATAATATATGTAGAAGAGAATTTCCATTACCAATCATCAAATGACAACATTAATTCCTACGTTCGTGGATACAACGCCGTGGATTTGAAATACTTACGTAGTATTCAAATTTAATAATCTTGCTGGTTTCACGAAAATAGCTAAACATATAAAGAATAACAGTTTCCCTTGAATAAAAATGTATTTTTGCTATATTTAAGCCAGTAACTTCAAGTTTTATGCTGAAAACGCGTCCGTTTTAAATTAAATCCACCGCAAAATATTGCAAGTTCGCTATAAAAATGTTTGCCCCCGGTAAACCGAGTACAAAGTTGCCCAACTTCCCCTTGACTTTGCAATGAAAAATATAACATAGTGTGTCTCAGCTGCACATCTTATACAAGTCGTTAAAATGGACCGGGGGAGAAAGGGGTGATTTTATGTTCCCTGGACGGTGGGCAATATCATAACTTTTATGTGAAGTCCCTTTAATAGTGCTTTATAATTTACTCGGGCGTTTTGATGGACACCGTTCAAAGTGTTGTTGATTGCGTTGCTAAAATGTTTGCTGGATAATTAATGAGTGGGATAGGTGGTAAAGTGTCACTGTTTTATGAAGTGCCGTATTTTGTGACAGCAATTTGTCATGTTAAAAATTTAAACTATAAAATGTTCAATAAAAATAGTTCAAAATAATTAAAAAAATGATCGAAGTTTATGTGAAGTTTATGCAGATACTTAATATACCCTGTAAATAATATAAACCGATTATAAAAGATATATCCACAAAAGCATAGCTGTGAATATTATTCCGCTGACTGATTGACGAAACGTCTTGTTATTAGTCTCGCATATTACGTCATTTATTTACAGGCGCCGTGCTTCTGTTTATTCTCATTCAAATTACACGCCATATTACTTTGTCAACTTTAGACCTTGTAATTCATAATGTAATTAAATAATCATGGTAGGACATCAGGGTCTGGATTTTGGTGAAATACTTAAAAGAACTATGTTAAACTGATTAGGGAAGACATAAGTAGTATATTCTAAGTGTATTGAAGATATTACAGTGAATTGGCTTTATTAGGTTTCAAGTTCATACATTACGTCATGTTCTTACCTATGTTAACTAAAAAATTCTTGTTACAACATCAATTAGCGGAGTATTTTCTGATTATTAGAACTTGATATTGCCGCCGAAGAATTGTACTCTCATAAATAATTTTAAATTTAAATGTAAATTGTGAGTAATTTTAAGTTAGAAAATAAACTTGTCTCAAAGATTTTATTGCCATTCTTTACAAGCTTTGTGTCAGTGAAATAAAAAGTCCCAATACTAGACAGCCAGTCAGGATTTACTTAGTTACGTAACCGCTACGGGGTGTCTTATTTTCTCAAACCAGCGTGCCGGGGACCGCATTAAAGAAGCTTACACAACTACCTCTATAGCCTGCATTGTACGGACTCCATGTGTTATTCTTCAAGAGAATATATCCCGAAACTTTATCTCCCTCACAAATTGACTTGTATGTTCGGAGATTTACGTACTTTTTTTTGCTTTTATTCTGTATGACTGGGGTCGTTAATTTTGGCGATATATTTGTGGATTTTTGTGTTGTTTTCAAAGGTTGCTTTCTGGTTCATTCTGGTTGCTATAGCACGAACTATAACACTATCTTGCAAAGTAAACTTACATTTCGTTGGACGAATACCACTTAAAACAGTACACCATTTATTTTAATCAGCATTTACCCGCCATGTTTATACTTTCAAAGCCAACTCAGCACGAAAATTTCAAAGTCCAATTCCGTCCAAACCAATAAATTCTTAGCGTCCCTGCTAAACCGTAAAGCTAGTATAGTAAAGTTAGTGGACTCCTTGCTAGACACGGCGTGGCAGACGAGTTGGAAGCCACAAATTGCTCAGAGAACTTACCTCAGTTCAGTGACTGACAGGAACTTTGTGTCGCACAGTTTACTTAAGACTTTAATGAATACCTACAGTTGCTTAGATCATTTACGGTTCGTGCTAATGTTAGTTGCTTCGTGCTTTATATGGCATCGGTCCTTTATTCTGAACTGGTAGTTATATTTTGTGATGAGGATTATGTTGTCAATGTATGTTAGCATTTTAGGTAAGTTCTTAGTGCATAGGTACGAAATGCATAAATAAAGAGTAAATGTTAAAAAAGCCATTGATTAATGAGATGCCCATAATAAGAAGCTCTCAGAATAAATACTAAAGTACCCCATTAAATATTTAATTAACAGCAACCGAAACGCTGTTAAGCCCTTTAAATTGTTCGAGTTACTTCATTAAAGAGCATTAAACTTTTGCTACACATGGGATTAGACAAATTGGAGGCTTGACGCCACTTCAAAAGAGTTACACTTATTTTTAGCTTATTTTCCTACTTAGTTTGGAAACTGGTTTTATTTAAACATAAAGTTTTGCTAATTAGACGGAAAACCAGACTCAAATAAAATGTTTGATATTTTAAGCTAGTCAATTTTTAAACTAAAAACAACTTCTATTAAGCGAACACATGTAAATGAGTCGGTGCAAACTACTATAAATACTCAAATGTGTTCTTGATTATTAATTCAGGCGTCGAAACGTGTGAAAATCTGATCTATTCAAGCTTAGTTTTCGCACTTCCAAATCTCCAGGGAATTGACGAAGACGTCTGTATATATTATACTTTGAAATCAATTTCTGTTCAACATATAACCTCGGGGTTGTTAACCCTTCGTATGGAGAGGGTTGTTCGAAACTTGTGCAACCGCCCTAAGAGTAATCAAAGAGATCAGAGTAAACACGAAGTTACTGTCATGCGGGTATGTATGTATTTCATTAATTACTATCGCTGAATACGACTCTTTGGGTGTGTTTAGTACAAAGCTTTTGAATTAAGTGGACTAAATAAAATGAGTTGGTAGTGTGACTGCATTTGTTAGCATTAAGTTTCTTTTTTATTTTGCTCCATTTTCTTTGTAGATAAAGCGTCTGCTGTTTTGTACAATTTATCTGTGGGTTTATATAAAGTAGAGAAATTAATTAGTTTGCTTTACATGTACCTTTGTAGTCATTTTCCAGATTTGAACTTAATTTAATTTTAAATTAAAATTATTAGTAATTTTATTGTCTGTCTTCGTGGGTCAACTAAAACAATTTACCTCAAGGAAATCTAAGCTTAACCTGTAAAATCTGTGATACTCATTTATCTATGAGTCAAGACGCTGAGCTCTGTTACAACGCCAATTTCTGTAGTCATTCGCTATGCAAGACGATGTGCCCGTCGATGTAGCAGAGACGCATTCAATGGAAGTGTCAGGTCGCGTAAATAGATGTGCTTTGAATAAGGTTTCGGAAGTTGTATGTGGAAACGATATCATCATCCTCCGAGCCTTTTCCCAATCATGTTGGGGTCGGCTTCCAGTCTAACCGGATTCAGCTGAGTACCAATGCTATACAAGAAGCGACTGCCTATCTGACCTCCTCAACCCAGTATCCCGGGCAACCCGATACCCCTTGGTTAGACTGGTGTCAGATTTACTGGCTTCTGACTACCCGTAACGACTGCCAAGGATGTTCAATGACAGCCGGGACCTACAGTTTAACGTGCCATCCGAAACACAGCCAATGGTGTCTAAGATATACTTAGAAAGTACATACAAACTTAGAAAAGTTGCATTGGTACTTGCCTGACCTGGGATCGAACCCGCGCCCTCGTACTTGAGGTTGGTCCTTTACCCACTAGGCCACCACGACTCTTATGTGGAAACGATACTAAGGTAAATATAGGTTTTACACGTTGACAAAAAAAAAATGCATTTTCTTTTTTCCTGTTATGTCGACGACCATTGGAAATATGGTTACTACGTGAAGATTACGCCACACTTTTGTGAATAATACCAAATTAAAATTTGTATTCACTTTGGTCTTTACCATATAATGTGTACTTGTTACATAATTGGTATAAAATAAAATATATTGAAATGTTCAAAAAAGAGTCTCAAATCTGCATACACCTTGACTTTATACATATTTTGAAACATTATTTGGTCTTTATTACATAGTCCTTTCTCTCCTTCAAATGTATCAAATGGTACTTCCAGCATCCAGTATATCAATCGGTGTTCCCACAAGATCGGCTGATTTAATATGCATCCGAGGTGTCCAAGAGGTTCAACGTTTTAAATTGACTCACAGCTCTGAATACCAAACGATAGTTTAATTACATTGTCTTCTACGCTATACTGCTTGGAAATTAGTTAAGTGAATTTAAGAAATTAGTTAGCATCTTCCATGGCTGGACTTAATTTTCAAATGGCTACATTTTGCGAAATAAAATTCTTTTGTAAATATAGGGCGTGAAATAACTCGAAGAAAATGTTGTTTATTTCTAGCTAAAACAATATAATAAACCCAAGATAGTCAGTCAAGGCCAAATACGTTTGACACAAGCATCGTATACGAAGCTTGTGTACCCTAATAACTTTTGCTGACTGACACCAAAAACTTTATGGAATATTTAATCTTTAAACATACATTTAGCACCAATAAACACTTTATTTTGACAATTAGCGATACTCAATTCAGTAAAGGCTACGAGCGTAGCAATAAATCTCTCTGCCACGTAGCCGCGTAGCTCGTAGCACTTCTACGTGTCTACGATGTCTCAAATACTTAGTTTTATTTTAACACCGCCATGGTGGAATGGGCCATATAAAGCTCATTTTGTTGGTATCTTGACCTTTTAAAAACTTATTATATTCTGTACACAGGTATTGGGAAACTTTAAAATATAACAGATATAGATTTTATTAGGTACACCAATTTTATTTAATTTTTTTTTAAAGTTAATAAAAGTAAGTAACATAATAAGAGGTCTTATCGCTAAGAGTGGTCTCATCCAGATAACCTTAGCATAGATTGAGATGAGAACGTAAAGATTATAAGGTAGGCAGTTTGGTAAGATCTATACTTACTCCTGCAATAATATAGTATTTTTATCTAACATTCCATATATTCTTCACATTTAGATAAAAATAAAAGTTACACAATCTGAAGTAACTCAATGAAACGACGGGTAGGCAACTGAGCTATAAACATAATTCTACTAAGACGTTCGTTTTATACAGTCCGTAGGAACACGAACTATTTAAGTAATAATAAAAGTCTCTTTTGTCGTCGGTGCGCTGAGCAAAACAACTGGGAATACACGCTCGCGAATGCCTATCATCAACTTTATGTGTAACTAGTAAACTTTTGTGTCTCTGCTCCGAGCATCTTTATACACTCAATGTTATGACAGATAAAAATACCCACTGTATTCTAATATTCCTTACAGAATTTCATTATAGATATGGATATTATAAATATGCTTATTTTTTGAATAAACATACTACAATGAATTATGTAGAAAGCAGTACAATTTGACGACGCATAATTACTTTACTTTAAATAGTCTGGCACGTATAGTACCCCCTCAAACACTCTTACATTGAAATGCAACCGACTATAAGACCAGTTACACACTATCTCACAAGAACAAAAAGTTCAATACAACACCACTAATTGACCGACAGACACCGACGCCCGATGACACTATAGTCTTCCTGAACCCCGTACGATCAATAATTCAAACGTTCAGTGTGTACTCCGCTTTACCGTGGCGCGTCTAATCCGTATTTATTTCCCCAAAACAGTAGAACAGCTGGCTTCAGTTTGCGTCCCGGAATTTATGTTCGTGCTCCTTGCGTCCCTGGGAAACACGTACGGCGAGGTGGCGATTCTTATAGCGTGAGATATTTACCTTGAGAGATAAAGTTTCGATTGGTTTTGTTTATATAGGTTGTGATATTCGTCTGTTGAAAAATATAAAATGAACTTAAAGTTTTATTTAAGGGTTTGATGGTGAATAAATACATTACTAAAATATTACATAAGGAAAAAGTCTCATAAAAGCCTAAAGATGCTAGTAGAAAGAATGATATGGACAGCCACAGTTAGTCAGACGTTATGAAGAATTTTAATCACCAATTTTTTTATTAAAACTTTAAGGTATGATACACGTACGTACCTCTCCCATGCCAATACTCAGTATTTCTAGATTTTTGCACGTCAATAAAATATAATGAAAATTCATGAACAAAAATGATTTCTTTCACCGCAGCGAACATCAACATAATAGTGCCCACAAACCTACAAGTAGACAGTGAGTGCGGTTCTATGTTTTGCTTATATTGTAACTGTCGAGTCATCTGGCGCGACACGGCTGAGCTGATAATGCGTAACCTACATGTCGGGATTACGCAACGCATAAACTTTTCACTTAAGTACACTTCGCCAGTCTAGATACAGATTTGGGTAGGTTATGAAGAAATGGTATCAGAATGTCTGCATTGTTAAAAACGTTTGCATTGAATTTTGGACTAATTTTGCATATTAATGAATGATTGGCTGGAAATTAATAAAAGTCGTGGTGGCCTAGTGGGTAAAGACCAAAACCAACCTCTCGAGTATGAGGGCGTGGGTTCGATTCCAGGTCAGGCAAGTTACCAATGCAACTTTTCGAAGTTTGTATGTACTTTCTAAGTATATCTTGGACACCAAAGGCTGATAAAAAGGTGAAGGAAAACACCTTGAGGAAACCTGGACTATATAGTCTGAAATCACCAACCCGCATTGAGCAAGCGTGGTGATTAATGCTCAATCCTTCTCCGTGTGAGAGGAGGCCTGTGCCCAGCAGTGGGACGATAAAAAAAAAGCTGTAACTGAACTGAACTGGCTGGAAATTTGAAAGTGGTTGCTGTTTGGGTCACAATGTTATGCTGGAACCAATTTAAGTGATTCGTGAAGGAGTGATTAAAATACCAGCCTCTCAACTACGAGTATACGGATTCGATTAAAGGTCATGGAAGTACCAATTTAACTTAATTTTCTGTGTTCTTTCTGGGTCTTGGACATCAATGACTGAATGAAGTGAAGGAAAATATCTTGAAGAAGCCTGGACTTTCAAGTATGAAATCGGCCGCGATGAACAAGCGTGGTATTAACGCTCATCCCTTCTCTATATGAAGAAAAGCCCGTTCTCTGTAGTGGGGCAACAAAAAAGTCTTAGGATGATGAAATTGAAAGCAGTATTTGCAGAGATAGGCTCTAAAATGTTACGCTAAGTCAGTTTAATGCTACTTTCTTGTAAAATATGTTAATTGTGCTTTACAACGCACATGGGATGCAAGGAGTGGTTGTACTGCTGAAAATACATGCGGTACGAGGTAATTAGGTAACTAACAAAATGTAAGTAACTGTTGAGCAATAGAAATGTGATATATCCATTCATCTGTGACTTCTTTAATAACTGAGTGCAATATATTTTGTAATCGAGTCCTTAATAAAATAAAAACGACTGTGACCTCTTTATTTCCCTAGATTATTTCCAAGACCACAGTTCCCTAACAACATATAACTCAATGGGTAGATCGCGTCCATGGCTATCTGAGACAACATTCTAATTTAAATAGTTTGTGGGCACAGATAGGGAACCTCCCGCTATAAATCACGGGAGGACCGCGGCCGGGCGTTTAAAAAGTTAAGCTGAGATGTTCTGCTCTCATTCCTTTTATTAACTCGATTTGGGGTGCTGGAGTTCTTTTAGATCTATAAAGTAATAGCTAAAAAGATGGTTGATTTTATACTACTAACGATTAAGCTGAAGCGCATAATTATTTTTTTTAAATTTCGGTGCACTAAACGTACGACTACTTTTGTTACGCCTTTCATTCTACATAGCAACAGCTCAAGTGTTTTTACATCTAAAATGTATTATAATCTTCTTACCTTTAAGTTTACTAAGATATTTAGAGTATTAAACGGGATTGAACAAACAGCTCGGGAGATTATCGGATTACCTCTCGTGATATCGTAACATCAGACATTACGTTGAATAATAATTTCATTAAAATGTTTATTAGTAAACTAGCTGTTGCCCGCGACTTCGTCTGCGTGGGCAATTTGGAATTGTCAAAATACTACTTATGCCGTAGCGTAGGTGTATTCTTTTACATAACAATATAATTAGGATTACCACTTAGCAGCAGCACGGGTTGATCAATCAAGGTGGTGTCGACGATGTGTGACTATTATCTAAACAAAAGAAGTAAAGTTTGTGACGTTGAGGAAATCTTTGGATCTAGTCAACCGATTTGGAAAATTATTACGTAATTCTCACATAAAACAAAGGTCTGACAAAGTTGTCATTTTTACATTTTCTGCAGCAGCTGCGACAAATCAGGAGCCAGAAAGTCTGTCAAACAGTTTTACTTACCATGGATAACGCGGTGTCTAGTTCACTGGGTTGAAGAGATCAGATAGGCACTCCAAGTAAACATTGGTACTCAAAAAGATTCGGTTTGACTGGAAGCCAACACCCACACAATAGCTGGGTGGATGATGACTGCGTCATCAGGCAAGCGCATAGTTTCACTACTTGTCGGGGATTTTCTGTGCACTCACTCACTATGTTATGTTGGAATTCCACCGAAATGTTTGCATTAGTTCACGATCAGGTAAAGTATACGTCCGAGAGAGTAAGTCCAATTCGTGTGTTGGCACTTGAAGCCTGCAGTTCTTCCAAGATTTTCAAAATGTACGCTCGCAATTTGTCATTTCTTGGTGGAGCCAGCAGATCAGAAGAAACATAAGTGCTGTGTATACTGTGCGTCACTACTGCACAACGGTAAAATTTCGTCTTTATAAATAGCACAAACGTTCGCTCTCTTGCGGAGGACGTTTAAATACCATATTATGTGTCACACGTAGATAAACAGGACAACAGTATATTATCATCGAACCGCTTTCAAAGATCTGATGAGCGAACAGACCAGAACTGACTTGATCGCCTCGAGAAAATCTACTGTTATTGTGGTTTCTGAAAATGTATTCAATTAACCAACGATGAATATAATGAGGGTTTTCGAAAATGGCGTCCACGAGGTGGCAGCACCGAGTCGTCAGGTCCAGGTAACTGTCAAAGTGCTTATCTTTACTATGAATAGTGAACGATTTTAGTGGTTTTTTTATTTTATAATTAAAGCACTGCATTATTGTTTTACTATTGCGGTTGAGTAAATAAAAAAAACTAAATCATATTGTGTTAACAAATTTTTCAACAAGCTTTTCCTTAGTACCAGTGACTTTTGCACCCTCTCTCTTAGCTCAATTTTTAGTTCGGAAACCTTATTCTGACCGTAGTCCATAATAAAATCAATAACACTTCCAATATAACAGAATTTCAATAAACAATAAGTTCGGCACCTACAATTCCATACTATTTGACAGCTGTTTGGACCTTACGCATACGAAGCGCCGCCTGGCGGCAGAAAAAATATCGAAAACCCTCATTCTTAGCCGGCCAACTCTTTTGAAAATCATAACGTTGGTTTTTGTGCAATGCACAAACGGAAATTCGATATATTACACATTCGATATTCACACTTCTACAGAATTGATATTAAAAGGTTTGACAACGGGCTATAGTAGCGTAGTTAAACTAACTGAAGCAATTTTAGTGATCCTTCAATAAAGTTAGAGAAGCGGGTGTGCATGATGAACATTAAGAGTTGGCAAATACGTGATGAAGGTGACCTAATTCATTACTATTCTAATTTGTTCTTGTACCACAAAACTCAAGTTAAGGTGGAGAAAAGGCTTACCAAGCTCCCAAAGGCCTGGGCATTTGCAACACGTTGCATGGCATCCTGGAAAGTTACGTAATTCTCAGCCATCAGTTTGAGCAGCGTGAGGGAGTGTCAGGGTTTGGCCCTAGTGGGCCTCACAGGGGTTTGCTGAATCTCCTTGAGGGGCGCGTAAAATAACGGGTCTCCTAGAAGCAGGAAGGTCGATGACCCACTCAAAACTAATCGCTCACGCCTACGGTGGCCGGGAGTCGTCTCTCGACATCCGGCTTTCGTGGTGTCTTACCGCAGTGGCTGGGATGAGAGTTGGGAATTTTCAGTCGCTCCGCCGCCTCATTCTTTGTCATCCCATTTCTTCTCGCCTCAGACCATGGCTTAAACCAGGGCCGGGTGCGATAGGTCGCACAGTCCGCACAGTGGTGACACCCGGGCGCCACCTCCATGAGATCAGAGTTGGGAATGTATATTTGCAAAAACTAATAGAACATTTAGCGAAAACACGTTTGATAGTAATTCTGTCTTTTTAACTGAATAATATAAATGATATAAACGTAGCTATATCAGGTGTTTTTTTAGACTCAGTCCATGGGTCTGACTGTGACTGTTCGTAATTATTATTGTAAACGGTGTATTTGTGATATAATTCTTAGCTCGATGATTTGTGATCAGAAGTTGAAAGCAAGTATGTCTCTAGCCTGCGACGCGTAATTTGTACGTTTTCAGAACGAACGAACTCTTGTCTTCTGTTGACATCTTGTTGACGTATTGTGACAGGTAGTTATTCCCATTGATGTTAATTTTAGAAGTGACACAATGTTTTCGGTCGTATTTTGCCTACATTCTTCATTACTCAAAAAGTATATTAATAAGGACCTTCTATTTATATGTAAGTGAATTCAAAATAATGTAAAATATTCAAACCAGGAACTTATTTTTAAGGATGTTTGAATATTAATTACAATGTTTTTTTTTATAATAATAAAATCTTAGACTCGCAATGCACTTTCAGTGTGATGCATGTTTGTTATTGGATGAAATGAATGGATAATATTATGTCAGAACAACATATGTAGACTTTTTAAGAATGTGGGGAAGTTCATAATTTCTTCGGGACGTGGGTACCGCTTCCCATGGGAACTACTGCCCGCACCGGGATAAAATATACCCTATGTTACTCGCAGATAATGTAGCTTTCTAATGGTGAAAGAATTATAAAAATGTCCCTGATGATGCGCTGATATTTCTTGTAGTGTTTTTATAGTAGCGAAATACACACGTTGTCATATAATTTTTTCTTGAAAGTAAGAACATACCATGACAAAGTGAAGTCTGTTTTCATTGATATTTTACCTACTACCAGTTTTATGGCACATCTGTTTCTGCATGATTTTCTTCATCTATAATTTTAGGATATCATTTCTTTAAATTCAGTTTTTTGCTAAAGTTCCTTATAAAAGCGTTATTTTCTATGTAAAGATTGATAATAGGCCGATAAACTTACAAAGTTCAACATTCAAATATGTGTCATTATTGCACCCGCTGTTGCAGAAACGTTAACAGAAATTATCGTTCATTGCTCATCCCCCGTAGGTGATAGCGTGATAATATATATCCTATATGTTGAACCGACTCCCAGGTAATATTCATGCAAAATTTAATTTAAATCTATGCAGTACTTTTCGAGTTCAGTGAGACCAAACATACAGACAAACAGACATACAGACAAACAGACAAAAATTCTAAAAACTATATATTTGGGTTCAGAATCGATAATAGATCACCCCCCAAGTATTCTTTTAAAAAAATATTCAATGTACAGTTTTGACTTTCCTATCATTTTATTATATGTATAGATATCTAGTTAACTAAACAAAATGTTTCAATTCTAAAAACGCTAAGACTTCATAGATTCTCGGAAAAACTTTTGAAGTGACTAGTTCAGGATTTATTATCAAAAGCAGACAGAGAGCAAATACACTTATCTAAAGACTCGAGCTTCTAAACTGCAAAGGTGGAGAAATGACAAACATTGCAAGAGAGGAAAAAAAACAAAGGAATAAATGAAAAATCCATTACGGGGATAAAGGGAAACACCTCAATAACACTCAATGTTCTCGATGCAGAGAATCGATTACTAACGGTTTTAACAACACAAGGCAATACTTGAAAGGTTCGAGCAAATGGAGAAACGTCTGTAAGGAGACGCCCCTTAATTGCACGAGTGAAACTAATAATGTTAGAGGTAATATCGAAGTTACAGTGCTGCTAAAGAAGTAAGGGCAGATATTTCTGTAGTGTTTGGATTTGTGAGTGTGTGGGTGCAGGTGAGCTAATAAAAATATATACTACGACGAAGATATCGTATAAGTATTCTGATTAGGGCAACAGTTGACACGCAGTCTGCGTGAAGTATATTTATCGAAGTTTTTGGAACTCTATAATCAGCCTTTATAATTTATATTTTTATATCTAGATTAGTGTTGTAATCCACTACTCTCTGGATAAGGTTCATAGGTTTTATACTTATTTTCGTCAGTGAAAAATAATATAGCAGTAAAAACAAACCAGAAACTATTTTTGAATGGGTCACTGACCTCATTGTTAAACACTTTTATAGTTACATAATACGATTAGCCAGACCTTTGTTACCCCGTAAAAGACAATCAAGTCGTTCAAACTCGTTGGGGCAATAAAAACTTTACGCGTAAAACAAAAAAAACTTTGGTGGTAACAGCAAAAAGTTAAACTGGTTCGTTATAAATCTTGGAATTTAATTGCCCGTGTTACAGCTTGAAAGTTTAATTAGTATCTTTATAATGTAAATTATAATAAATCGTCAACCACTAAAAATAGGTCAATACGAAGCATTATTATGAACATGTACCTTCTAGCTCTATATTTTTAATCTATATATATAAAAGTCGTATAAATATCTGTTGGTTTGATTGTTCCAACCACGAAGATATATGAGAAGCTTAAGGTAAGGTTGACGTTTTATCCATGTCCAAGGAACAAATCCTAAGTTGATATTTGAAAAGGAACTAAACATCTAGAGTACCTACAAAGAAAGAAATATACATATAAAGTAGTCCCCGGTTCTCAATACTCAACTTGATTAACCAGTAACCAAGACCATTACCGAAATCTATGGGTATAACACCCCGATAACCCACTTGTACGGTCAGTCCACATTATGAGAAAGCTATACATTACGTTTTAAGAATCTCTATATAGAACCCTGAGGAACGTTGCGCCTAATACATTACCCAACTTATGGTCCGCGCTGTGGTCGTAAACCTCAGAACGTATGGAAACTATTGAGCTCAAAGGACCAGTGGGAATACAACGTTCGGAAACAGAAATGCAGTTCGCCAAAAATCTTAATGTAATTAATGAAAGGCTGAAGAAATTGCATCGATATTTATTTTTTTCAGTATTGTATTTTGAGAAAGCCTAATGCACTTCGAATAACGTATATGTTTTCTACCGTCTGATTCTATTATACCTCATACACATTCGTGATATAATATGCACTACAAAATGTGAAAACACTGGCTATTGTGTACAGCTCTTTATCCAAAACAGTTTAAAGCCAATATTAAACTTTATTATCCTTCTATACAAATAAATCGAACAGATAACATTAACCAATCAAGAATTTGAAAGCAAAACTTCTTTAATTAATGTTAAATTATTCTAAAACAACATCCGAGCCTATTAACGGTTGGTATCAGAAATCTTGTAACTTTTCGCCTTTAAACTTGCGAAAGAAAAACGTTCACCGAAATTCAGTTGAAAATAAGCTTCCCGGTCTCGGAGCGATTACCATAAAACTTGTTTAAATGGTAATATTAGAAGACGTCACTTGCCGCAATCGTCTCCCTTAGGGATTTTAACCAAATCTATCTCAACAAAAATACATACACTGATAAAACACCCTACTTCACTTTTGTACGACTGCAAATCTTCGCTTATTTTGGATGGGACTATTTTAAGCTGTGGCACAGTGAGATGACGGTTTTTACGAATCAGGATTTTTCTATTTCAAGGTGGTCGGTTTCCTCATGTCAGTTTGACGAAGGACCGTTACCGAATTTTAGAGTTTGATTTTTACGAAATGTATCTCTATGAAACAAAATCCGACATGAGATGGATTTTATTAATAAGATTAAAGGTCTTAAAGTTCATTATTTTGAGTAGATATAATTTTTTATTTTTATAGGTATTACATAAAATTCCGATATTTTTAATCCTCCATAAATTACTGATTCCTTTACCCCGAAATCAATGTTCCATTTAAATATCTAGACGAAACCCTCGTCACTTTAAAGAATTAGTCGTAGAATTTGAGGACTGAATAGGATATTATGGAAGTGGGTCAAAGGTGTACTTTGGCAAGAATAGCCATGACTTCAAAAGGTTTAAAATGTGAATTGTTGCAAATTCTTGGTGAATTTTTAGAAGTAACATCTTTCATTGTGAACTTAATGGATATTCTCAAATGTTTGACTTTAGAAGATAGAATAAATATGCGCACAATACAACTCACAAGCGTTACTAAATGATTTAGCATTAACTATGCTACGTGTGTTTTGTATACAAATGTACCACCTATACACTGTATAGGTTATCAGAAATTTATTCCACCTAATTATTTTAAGATTTGATCTAGAATTTTTTAAACGTATCTGCGAGAAATTGTTCTTATCTGGAAACATCAAGTAATAAAATTATATCATAGTCTTAATTTAATAAAGTGACATTTGGACATCGCACGTCCACCTTCCCTAATTCTTAATTGTTATCTGGCGTATTTATGAAAAATGTTCGTAGGTATATAAATAACAATTAACTGGCTTACATCCTAGGGGTGCAATGACTTATAAGCAAAAGTCGTGACTGGGGTACACGAATCTTTAGTTGATAGGTAAGCACGTGACTAGCATTATCTTGTGATTAAGAAAAAAATATTATGGTCTAGAGTCCTCTGGTCGGTGTTTCGGAAGGCGTAATAAACTCGCGGGTCTCGGCTGTCATTTGGACATCTTAAGAAGTCATCACCCAGAGTCAAAACCCAGAGAGTCTGACAGCCAGTCTTACCTCTTACCGGGTTACCTGGGTAACTGGGGAGGTCAGATAGTCGGTCTATGTAAAACACTGGTACTCAGCTGTATCTGGTTAGACTGGAAGCCGACCTCAACATAGTTGGGAAAAGGCTTGGCATGATGATGAGTCCTTTGAAAAAAAATATCATGGTAATTATTTACCAACAAAGTTCCATTTATTTTGCAGCTGTGTGTAAAAGTCGGTGGCGTAATTAGTACGTAATTACCTTTTAGACATGGAAAGAATAGGAACCCTAGCCCAAAGGACTAGTGTCTAGACCGCAGTTAGGTAGATCCCTTGGGATACTAGGCGTCTAGACGTACACCGAATAAGTTTCAATATTTTCACATGTCCGTTGTAATGTGACCTAAGATTTTTCAATTCATATGAATGTATGTTTATTTTTAAATGTACATATGTTGTAATGTATGTTAATATTTAAGTTTAAGTAACTTTTAAGAGCTGTGTAAATATGTGTACATTTGAGTAATAAAGTCTTATACCAATGTTTATAAAAAAACCTAGCAAAACTTAAAAATTTAAGTGATATGGTTACAGGCCTTTGGGTTAGGGCAAAATTGTTGTCACATTTGCCTCATTTTGTACTCATTTGTTTTATATAAATTATTTATCACACATAAGGACACTATTCCTCTTAAACAAAGTCAACACACTCACTCAATCGTAACAATCAATCTTAGCAGCGAACAAGAGCATTATATTACTAGAGACACATTTAGCACGATCACTTGAACAAACAAAGCGATTCGTTTGTCGAATTAACGGCATCGCTGTGGGGCGCCTTCCGCATAGCAAGACGTAAAGAAATTTAATTAGCGTTCATTGAGATAATTCACTGCTTCCACAATAGGCCCGCGAAAAGACAACTTTCACTAAGTATTTTGACACACTGCCTTGTTGTACATGCAACAGTTAAGTATTAAATAGCAATGAGGTTACTATTGTATGAAATAAAAAATGCTGTTATTACACGGTGGTCGAAAGTATTATGTTAAAAATATTGACTATACTTTTTCGAACCCTAATTAACCTACATGTGCAAAAGAAGAAATTAAAATATATTTCACATGAAGGTAACAACGTACAAGAAACTAGTCACTTAATAATACAATTGACTGTCTATATACTTCAGAATCTGAGCGTACAAAATTTATCTTGCACATTCACACATCTCAAGCACTATTATATCATTATTGGTACTAATAACTACCCAGATAAGAATACCTTGATTAGGCCTCAAGCTTGTCTCCCTTAGCAGCAGTATACCACATGTTTCTACACAACAGATCTTGATCCAATTATCTAACTCTTAGAACAGATAAGTAACAAAGCTGGGACGAAACACTCGGAACTCCGGTTGCGTATTAATTATTCAACAGCTATTTATTGTTTTACTATACAGATATAATAAGTGGCAAGTTTTGTTGTATTTGGTTCTGATTTAATTTGAGAGTTGATTTATTGGAATGATTTGTATTGGTAAAACTGAAATTAGTAAAGGTAAAAGTAGTGCAACTAAATAAATAAGCTACTACTATGTCTACTAGTTTACTATGTCCTTTTACACAGTCTATCTACTTCTCTTTATTCTAACTCTCCTACTACGGGGTCACACACACTCCTACTACGGGGTACAGGGTCTGCTGGAAGAGCAGAAATAAGTACCTTTGTACTATTTTATGCTATCTCTACTTCTTTTATATTGTCACTGTGTACATAAATGGTTAATTAAATAAATATTTTATGTATTTTTGGATTCCTCACTTTGATTTATAGTTTTAATTCATAAATCGATTCCCTGCAATAAACAACAACCCTAATTGCAAGAACAATAAAAGGATCGAGAGGTGTGGAGACAAAATTGAAAGGCCCAGTAGTAGCACAGATTACTATAATAGTTACTACGTAAGTAGTAGGACAGTTCGGGCTATGAGTAAAAAACTATTCCTAAATTCCATACCTTAATAACTCCATTAATTATTTATCTGTTTCAGAATGCAAAATGTTTCAGAACACTAAACAGCTCACTACAAATCCCTTTAATGCTGCTAACAGAAAATCTCATAAAGACCACTAACGATATAACCATATATCACAAGCAAGTCGACTAGTAAACTGTGCACTTTGTAACTCACAAGAGATTGTGTAGCACAGTTTTACGATGACGTGTCACACCATATAATGTTTTATAACCAATTCGAGCTATCCTTTTAGCAACCGTAATATATGCATAAACAAGCCCAGACGCCATAATATGAGTTACACCACAATGCACTCGAATATTACACATTTACGTGGATCTATGAAGTTTTGGATGTTCTTTCTTTAAGATTTCGTAGGTTGCTGGTAACACCAATGAAAATCTGCTTGATTATAATATGTATTTTGTATGTAAACCAGGCCTTGTTAGGTGATTAGAGCTGCAACTCATTCGTTAAGAAGCAGAAGTATAATATGTATGTCTGCAAGTTAATTACAATTATTTTGTATCTTTGATATGAAAAATAACCGTAAAGTTTGCCATCAAATCATCCATGATCATTGCAGAGTTACTCCAAGGTTTTAATACTTACCTAAAACCTAAACTTAGTTGTTTTAAATACTGGAATAACAGATCTCATTCTATTTATTGAAAAAAAAGATAAAAAAAGAAATTGCATTTCCTGCTATCAAAGTTTCTTGTTCATCTGTCATACCTACATTGTCTCCTGTTAATGAAGTTTATGGTCCACTAAATTCACCCAATAAAATAGCTCACTACAACATACCTACCACCTCAATTCTTTCGTACTCAACAGCATAACCCTTTTAGTAGTTCCACGTGATTCCACCACAGGTCGGGGTAACTTCGTGTTGGCGTAATGCAAAACGTCCTGCCCGCGTTATTATTATTTAACTTTGTCGCTTCGAACAAATGTTGTCCCCGGTTGTAACCGACAACCGTCGGAATGGAGTTTCAAACTGCGAAATTACTTTTTTGTGCGTTGTTATGTCAAAAGAATATAAGTTCATGTGGATTTAGAAAATGGACCGCACTAAAAAAGGGTAAGTTTTCTAAACGACTCTTGAAATTGTCCAGTTTTCGGAAAGATAATATAAATATTTTGGCAATACATAGCGATGATGCTTTATACGGACTGTGTTGTGACGCCTGTTAACCTTAAAAATATAAGTTATAACACTGAAAAGTATTTTAAATCTCACTAAGCCTTCATAAATAAATATGTAGGTTTAAATACTAAAGAGGCTTATTTTGCTTTGTCTCGAGATTATAGCTAAAATCATAATTACTATTATTAGACTGTGTTAACATCAAAACAAGAAAATTTCTTCAATAACTATCTAACACAGATGACTAATCACCAATAAAGGTCAAAACTTGGCAAACGCTTGACATTTAAAACTAGTCTTGTTTACAGTCTGTTTATTGGAGCAGCTACTCAAAATTAACGGTGCGAGACTGAACGTAATCAATAAGGGAAGGATCCTGAAGATGAAGTTAAAACAGAGTTCCCTTTACATTGGGGAAGGTCGAGTGCCCTACAGTGTGTAGATGGTCCTTACAGAGAGGGATAGCTCGATACACGATCACAGTACACCGACTTTTTGACGTGACACGGATTTTGGAAGGATCTGTAAAGGAAATTAGATTTATCTGCTTCTACTGAAAACATTTAGAGGTAAATGTTTCACAAATTCAGTATTATCTAAGTGCCTGATTAGAAAAACTCACAAGAGAAATACAGTTTTTAAGTAGGTACTTTGAATTATCAGTGGGTATATTGGAAAATAAAGTACATTCATAACAATATAAAATAGTATCATAATGATGAAAAAGTTAAATTAATGTAAAAATTAATTTTCAAAATTTCCAGTAAGTAAGAAAAAAAAACATACGAAAAGTTTACGCACAGACTATAAATACACACAAACACTAAGTTTTGATCGATAGCTTGCTCGTGAAAGTTATATCCAAAATAATGTGGAGAAATAATAAGGAGCTTAAAGTGTACGTACATTCGGGCATGCTGACGAAGACTCTTGCCAAACTCGAGCCGAGTGGCGGATGTCTCGACTCTGTCAAACTCGAGAACAAAGACCTGATTATGAATACACTGATACATGCTTATGCCAACGTAAATTTTATCGTGTTAACACAAGTATTTTTTAGTTAATTTTAATGGACTTTTCATAACGCAGGTAATATTTTTCCATTACATCTGTAATTATATTAGCTCGGCATTTGAATTACTGCAGTATCAGAACAATTTGCGTAATTAAATAAATACATTCATATATAATTGCATTACTGGCAATTCATTTAATTAAATAATTCGTTTCTACTTTTGATTAACGTTCATATTCGCATAGCGTGAATTTATTTTCACGTATTTTGTTCATTAACATAATAAATTTGCACTACATTTTCATAGTCTAGCGCCAGTTATCACGACCATTCGAGTAAAAATAATATGACCTTAAATAAGCATGAGATGGGATAGAAGGGATTCCATTGGAATTTTTATTCAAGATTAAATCAAGTGTGAATTTGATCTGGGTTCGACTTATCTCAACATGTCACGTGAAAGTCGAGTGCATACGTTTTTAGGAATCAAATAAAAGGTCTTGAAGTATTGTATTTTGCGAAATAGTACTCAGAACTGTTTTGAGTTCTAACGTAGGATAATATTGATTTTATATTCAGTTAAGTTAGTGTCATAAGATACAGAAGCTTATACATAAATTCAACTGTACGATATTTAAATGACAATTTGAATTGAATTCAACTTGAAACCCGAAATGAAATTTCAACTGTAACAGTCCAAATGCGGTCAAGTCAACGGAAATGAAACGAATGAGAATAGAGAGATTTAGCAAAATTTAGCCGACGGCGGCCGATTACCGACGATTGACGTACTGCTTTGGAGATTGTCAGTCAGAAAGTGCTGGCTTAAAAGTTCTTTGTATTCCGATTTATTTTCCAACAAAATTCGTTTAATGAATGTTTCAAGTTATCTCTTTTATCACAATAATATTTATATATAGGTATAAAGTGAACTTAAAAAGATTGTAACACTTTGATTTAAACAGGTGAGAGATGTAACGTGTGTTTGATTTGGGATACAACGTAAAACAAAACAAGAACCGCTTTTAGGGGCAAAAAGTAATAGCCAAGAAATACGCTATTAAGCTTCATTTTAATTACAATGAGTGCTTCATAATTTTAACTTTTTTATTTCACAGCGGCCTAACATTCTGCATAAACAGTTCTCTGCAGAAAGCTTTGGCAAAGCTTTTAGTAGATCGTAACTCCTTAAGTACTGTTTTAATGACGTCCCTCAGTGTTTTATAATTAGCGTGAATATACCTCCAATGTATTGTTATGAAAAGATTGTGGTATTGCGGGCTGCCTTTGCGTTGATGAATTAGACTTTGGTCGCGTTTGAAGAGAGTGACATTCCGTCGAAAGTAAATTGTGTACCTACGTATTGTCAAGTTATATCCGTATAATAGAAATGCGTAGAATGTCGATTATGATAAATGGGTATATAGACTCCGTATACAAAAGGACTTACATTAAGTCAAGTGAGAACCGCACGTGGAAACTATGAAATTTTTTAACATTCCTATCCAGCCACAATCAATAAAAATCACATAGTTATTCATATGTCTAGTTTTCCTCACACAGAAAAAAATCTCCAGAAGTTTAACGAGTACGTCTACAAAGTATGTAGATATGAATGACTCATTATGCGTTTCAAGAAGAAAATTAAAGATTAGCAATTATAAAACGGGTTACAATCAAACTTTTCTGACTTTAATTTGAGGGTTGAAGTAACCTCAGGTTTCATTTAATTTAAATACGACTTAAAACGGCGCTGAAGTAATTAACATTTTGTAGGTATCAGCTGTAAGTTTAAATAATGTTTCTTGAATTGTAAACTCAGCACTTGAAATAATATTGAAGTTTGATTCAGTTAATTAAGTATTCTCCCCAAAGAGATACTAAAAACTGTGATGGAGACCCAGACTTCAAAGCGAAAAAGTTTTCTAAGCATAATAAATAATTTATGATTTTAAAGAACATTTTCATATTATAATAATAAAATTCATTTTTACAGTTTTGCACTCTCTTTTAGTCGGTTTTGTTTTCACAAGGAATAAATGAGTTCATAACATTTATTATCCGAGAAAAGGTATTAACAAAAATTTTAAACAAGTTTGATTCTCATGAAAAAACTTTAATTATTCTTTTATTATATCATATTTTACATTCATAAACAATTCTTTTCGATCGAAAATCACGATTTTAGCATACCTAGTAAAGATTATTCTGTTTTCTGGAATATATAATTTAAAACGAAAAAAGTCGATCCATTTTACTTATAATATACGAATTTATATCGAAAGCTTTATCCAGCTATCTAAATCTATAACATGTCTAACTGTAATCATGATTAATGTTTAGACTTTGACAGGGATCCCAAACTGATATTAATTTTAATTTGTGACAAAAACTAACTTACCACTCTGCTAAATTAATCAGGATTGCTGAAATATTTTTGATCAGTACGATAAATTGTTTAGTTAAAATTTAATTTAGGCTGTGAATTTCAATAACAATATGTAACATGATACTCGAATTTTGGTAGATGAAATGTTAGTTTGGCTGTGTTAATATTGTATGTGTTTAGAACTGTATTTTGTTGACCCCGTTACATCAGGACTTTTCCAAAGCTGGGGAATATTTTTTTTTTATCTAATCAAACTTAAATTAACATTTTGTTGTTAAAACTTTTGTTTGAAATTCCTTGAAAGCAAAATTTCTCATTCGAAAAGAAATCTCTGCTTGTTAAGGACGATACATGCAGAGCCGAAAGTGCGCGTCAAAACGTTAAGAGCATAAAATGTAAAGGAAAAAATAACGCCAAGGATCCTCGACTCAGCAAAGGGTTCACCACCATGCATACAAATGTTCAGACATGTTGTGTCTACTTCAAGTCTTGAGGCTGCAAGATAATATGCTAAAGAACATGTCATACAGAAAATGAGATATTTTTTGGCTTTGCGCCTCTCACCTTACCTTCAAAATAACGCATTTTATAAAAATATTTGTTGTTATAAAACGTTTAGTTTTTTAATTTGTTTGTATAAAACAGAAAATATGCGATATTCATTCCAACAAATTAATTAAAACACTGATCAATTTATCGAAACATTTTTTTTTGTACACTCTGTGTATTTTCGTTCAACAACATTTTTTCTATATTGTCAGCCTATCCTTTGTCAACCTCGTTACTGTCTACCACAGAGACTTATTTTTGAGTTTTATCGGTCTCTAAAGGTAGAATTCCGTGGGTCGCGGCTTACGCAGCCGCGCGCGGCTTACGACAGTCGTCGGCCGCGCGCGACAATAGTCAACCTATGAAAATGTATGGCGCCGCTGCCGAGGCTCGCGACAGTCGCGCGCGGCCGACGAAATTCGTAAGCCGCGCGCGGCATTGTGTTGAAATTAGTAGATTTTATTCGTCCGTTCCCTCTAGTCGAAGTGCTAATTGATATCCTTGAAGAAGAAGAGGATGACGTATTGCTGTGGCTGTATTATGAAAATAGATTACCAATCGACCCTATTTTTAAAAAGTAGAAATGATGAAGGATACTACCCAATACTGATTCAAAAGCATTTGTATTGTAATGAAAACAAAAGGAAGTTTTGCCGACTAAATAAAAAACGATTCAATTCTGGTTTTACTAAAATTATATAGATGTTACTAAGCGCTAGACCATGTTGAGATGCATACGGCCGCGCGCGGCTTACGAAATTCGTCGGCCGCGCGCGACTGTCGCGGACCTCGGCAGCGGCGCCATACATTTTCATAGGTTGACTATTGTCGCGCGCGGCCGACGACTGTCGTAAGCCGCGCGCGGCTGTCGTAGCCGCTATCCACGGAATTCTACCTTGATGATTATTATTTAGCGAGAGCGTGACGTGATTGGCACAGTCCCTTTGTTTTTGTCCCCGATTGTACCCACAGATGGCGGTTTGATGAATGGGCTGAGGGTCAATAGATGTCAACCAGTGTCGGTTCTATTGATGTAGTGATGACGGCGATAAGGATGAGTTTTGCTTGGACGGTGTTTGCACATAAAACTACGTGTGGACGCTTTAAAGGTTTATTTGTAACTAAAAATGCATACAAGTGGACTGTATTAGAAGAAGGGTATAGATACCTATAGATACACTTATGTATGACTGCTGTCGTGGTGGTGTGCGTTTAGACATTCCGCCCACCAAAGGATCTATCCTTTTAGTGATATTGCAAACAAAACGACAACAACAAACGTATTTCAATGATGTTCATAAGACACTTAATTGCAAATGAAAACAAAATAAACAAGTAACATCAAACCACTAGCCTAGTATTAACAAAAAAAAGTAAATTAAAATTAAAGTACTGTTAAATTTACATAACTGGTAAGTATATCAGATAGAACACAGTTCACATTATAACAGATAGTAGGTAGAAAAACAAATGGTGGCAGATCAAGTTTGACATTGTCAAAGAACAATAATCTGTATGGTACACAAATAAGACACATTGTCCAACTTAATCTGCTGCCTTTGTCTGTAAAGAAACGGGTAAGTATAAAAAAGGTTAATCATTCATAGCTGCTAACCGCCCACCGTGCGATATTATTTAGTTAGCTATTTAGCTATATGTAGGTATGTTTAGGTAGGATGTTATGGAGCTAGGAATGTTTACATCATTCTGATAACAAAAAAGGTAAGTACTAACAATATTATAACATATATTTAGGTAAGTAATTTAAGTATGAGTCACTAGTTAACTCAAAAAAATAGATTTTTTACATTGTTATGGGACGTTATGAATTACATAACATAAGTAATGCGTAACATAAAGGTATGGGTGATGACGTAACAACTCTAATGCATTTGTAACGGGTTCGAATCCCGGCCAAAATTTATCTGTTGTTTTTTGCAATTAACAAAGAAATTAGTTTGCATTTTTAGGTAGTATACATAATTTACTTACTGGTCGTTTATAGACACCGTTTTTACATTTTATTGACACAACACGAGTAATGCCGTCTGGGCCCACATGTTTTTTAATTATTTTGCCTAATATCCATTTACTAGGAGGAATGTTATCTTCTTTTAGAATTACAATGTCATCGATGTCTGGCTCAGATTGTTTGGTATTCCATTTATATCTTTGGTTTAAATTTACGAGATATTCTTTGTGCCATCTGTTCCAGAAATCGTTGACCATTTTTTGTGTTAGCCTCCATCTGTCTAAGCTAGAAATATTACAATTTGTATAGTTTTCATCACTTAAGTTTAATAAAGGTTCACCTATCAGAAAGTGACCGGGTGTGAGTGGAAGGGGGTCATTAGGGTCGTCACTTAATACAGTTATGGGTCGCGAATTTAAACATGCTTCGACTTGAGCTAATACTGTGGTTAACTCCTCGTACGTAAGTGTAGCATCTCCAATGACTTTCTTAAGATGAGTCTTGGTACTGCGTATGCCAGCCTCCCACAGACCGCCAAAATTGGGTGCGTGAGGAGGTATGTAATGCCATGTAGTACGCTCAAGAACTAGCAACTCTGCTATTTCACCAGGAATGGAAGACTTGGCACTGTTGAACATGTCCCTCAGTTGTCTATCTGCACCCACGAAATTGGTGCCGTTATCACTGTAAACATCGTGACAATGACCTCTTCTCGACGTGAAGCGACGGAAAGCTGCAATGAATGCCTTAGCAGTCATGTCTGTAACTGCTTCCAAGTGTATGGCCCGCGTTACCATACAGATAAACAAACATATGTATCCCTTGTACGATTTAGCTCCTCTGCCTGGCGAGAAACGAATGTTGATGGGGCCTGCGTAGTCCACACCAGATGATTTAAAAGCCCTATCGGCTTTTACCCTCACGTCAGGTAACTGACCCATTAGCTGCGTGATATTCTTTTTGGAATACCTAATGCAGGTAATACACTCACGGTATAATTTCTTTGTTAGATCTTTAGCTCGTAAGATCCAGTATTTTGACCTTAGATAGTTTAGCATCACTAAAGGACCGCCATGCATTGTCCTGAAATGTGCATCTTTAATTATTAACCTGGTAAGATGACTATTAGCGGGTAAAATTATTTGATGTTGTGTGTCATAGGCCATTTCTGATTTCTGAATACGCCCGCCAACTCTTAAAATTCCATTGTTATCTACAATGGGACAAAGGTTGCGAAGCTTACTCCTTTTTAACACGTAACCACGAGACCTTAACTGCTTTATATCCTCGTTAAATTCAATAGATTGCACCTGTTTAATACAATTATTTAAAGTTTCTGACAATTCCTTTGACGTTATAAACTTAGAAAAATGTTCACGTTCGGATACAGGTAATTTGAAATTTAGAAAACGTCTACAATATGAAATTACTCTTAACATTTGTGATAAACTCGAAAATTTTGTCCAGATTAACTCTTGTTCAGTATTGTATATAGCAGTTAAAGTTCTCGTGCGTTCTTCCTCATGCGTATCTTCGTAGTAAGGAACGTTTATATTCATATTAAGGTTAGACAGCCAAGTTGGTCCATTCCACCACAGGGAATGATTTAATAATTCTGATCCTTGTAAGCCCCGTGACGCACAGTCAGCAGGATTCATGTCTGTAGATACGTGCCCCCATTGTTCGTAATCTACAGTGTTAAGTATGTCTGACACCCTGTTGCTCACAAAAGTGTTCCACCTGCTTGGCCCACCCTTTAGCCAAGCGAGTACAATGGTGGAATCTGTCCACGCAAATAACTTGCTTTTAGGCACACATATCACTTGAGATGTTTCTAAAATTAGTTTAGCCGCCAAGGCCGCACCGCAGATTTCCAATCTTGGAATTGAGACTTGTTTCTCTATTGGCGCTACCTTTGTTTTGGACGTTATAAGACTGACGTATACTCTCTCTTCGTCTACGACTCGCATGTACACTACTGCTCCATATGCGACTTGAGATGCATCTGCGAAGACGTGCAACTCTACACTTGATGTGTTACTGTAGTGTAGCCATCGTGGTATGCTAAGGCCTTTGATGTGTGCTAAATTCTCCCGATATCGATTCCACTCTGCTAGCAAGACACCGTCAATAGGCTCGTCCCATTCGAGCCCTGTCTTCCACAATTTCTGCATGATCATCTTTGCGACTACTACAACGGGAGCTATCCATCCCAAAGGATCATATAGCTTAGCTATTTCGGAAAGAATAGTTCTTTTTGTTACAGGTTGTTGAGGCTCCGGCAAGTTGACTGTGTATTCAAAACTATCGGTTTCACGATTCCAGTTTACCCCTAATACCTTAACAACACTATTGACCTTTAAAGGTAACTCATGATCGTCACAATTATTCTTTCCGATGTACTGTAGAACAGCTTCACTGTTACTACTCCATTTTTGTAGTTGGAATCCCCCAGAGTTCATTAGGCTGTTCATCTCGTGGTATATTTCCACTGCGTGCTCTTCTGTGTCGCAGCCAGAAAGCAGGTCATCCATGTAATAGTCAGACATTGTTATTTGTGCTGCGATAGGATAAATTGACTGCCCTTCTTTAGCAAGTGTTTGTAGAGACTTCACGGCGAGGTATGGTGCACAAGCTGTGCCAAAAGTTAGTCTTAAAAGTTTGAAGTGTTTAATAGGCTCGTCGGGTGAAGACCTCCACACTAATCTCTGATAGTCTGTGTCAGCATCTGATACTCTGACCATTCTATACATTTTAATTATATCAGATGTTATGCAGATTCTGTGTGTTCTCCATCTCATTAATATGTGTCGCAACTCTTGCTGAAGTTGAGGTCCAACACACAAGTTATCATTTAAAGCCACGTTATTTGTACCCTTGCAAGAAGCGTCGAACACTACACGAAGCTTTGTAGTCAACTTGTCTTCTCGTAACACTGCGTGATGAGGAAGATAGACAGCCGGTTTATCAATTTCTGAAGGAGTGATTTCTACCATGTGATTTAATTTTAAATATTCATCCATTACTTTACGATATTCATCTTGCAATTTAGGATTTTTTGACAACTTTCTTTCTAAACATTCAAATCTTTTAATGGCTATCTCCCTCAAACCACCATATTTACACTCTGGCTCTTCGTTCTGAAACGGTAATCTGACTACAAACCGTCCGGTTTCATCTCTCACTGTCGTGGCATCATAAAATTCTTCACACATTTCTTCTTCTTTTGAAAACTTTCTTTTTATGTTGTTTGGTTCCCTCTCTATTTCCCAAAATTGTCTCAGTAAATCATCGTCATTTATCTGTGCATGTAGGGTTGTGATGCGTTTCCTTCCGGTTTTATCATCAAGTGTCGTCCTGCCAGATACCACCCACCCTAGGATTGTATTTTGTGCCACTAAATTGCCCTCAGGGTGTCTGATAATACCATCTAACAGTACGTTGCCATAAACCTCAGCTCCAAGTAAAATATCTATTTTACCTGGTGTTGTGAACCCTGGATCGGCCAAATCCAGTCCTTGAAGTTCTAACCAATCGGGGAATGTAAGATAACTGGTGGGTAACAGTGTTGTTAATGTGCGCAGTACATACGCATTTATTCTAATTGACTCATTGGGATTGTGGCGTGATTTCACACAGAGTGAAACCATGTGTTTAATTTTCGTTTGCCCCTCTCCCACACCGGACACCCAACCACTCACTGATACACGTGTAAGATTAAGTAACTGAACAGTCGCCTCAGATACAAATGACGCTTGTGACCCTTGGTCTAGCAAGGCCCTAATAATATGTTTACAACCGTTCTTACTATTAACTAAAACCTTAGCAGTAGCTAATAACACCGTATTTGTTTGAACATGCTTAGTTGAAAAATTAGATACGATATGTTCAGCATTAATTGACGAAGATGACTCACCTAGCGACGCCTCACGATTGGTACCTGTAGTCGTGTTTGTCCCCTCGTTGGACTTCTCGGCGTTTTCTTCTCTCTCGAAGTGTAGAAGGGAGTGATGCCGACGTCCACATCGTTTGCAGCACGCTGACTGTCGACACTTGTTCACCGAGTGTGATGGCGCGAGGCAGTTGAAACAAAGTTTGTTCTTTTTGGCACTCTCCTGCCTTTCTTTGGTAGACATACCGGCGAATGCTTTGCAATGATATATATAATGCTGATCTCCACATAACACACATTTAACTTCACGTTCTTTCCCTTCCTTGGTCACATTCGCATGAAAGGACTTAGGTTTAGCTACTGGCTTCGGTTGTGACGTTTTTGTCTTGTTAGCTTCGATCATCTCTAAGGATCTGTATCTAGACTCAAGAAAATTTCTTAAATCTGGCCATGTAGGTATATCACATTTAGATGTACTCAGTTGTTGTTCCCATAGTCTTACTGATTCTGGATCTAGTTTGGCCTCTATTAAAAAGGTGATAATTAAGTCCCATGTATCGGTGTCCACGTCTAAATTCTTCAACGACTTTAAACACGTAGAACTTGTGTCTAATAGATGCCTTATACAACTCGCCGATTCAGTATGTATAGATTTTTGTGATATAAAAGTTCTCAAAATAGCCTTACAGTTATATCTTTTGTTGTTATAACGCAGTATTAACTCGTTCCAAGCATCGGTGTAGTTCGCATTTGTCGTGGTGTAATTACGAAGGATTACTTCAGGTTCACCCTTTAAACTACTTTTTAAATAATGGAGTTTGTGCACTGGAGATAATTTCGTATTCTTATGTATTAGTGTTGTAAACAGGTCGTAAAATGTCTGCCACTCGTCATATTTGCCGCTGAATGTAGGTATATTGATACGTGGCAATTTTATTTCGTTACTGTCCGAGCACGTCGCGAATGACCCTTGACCTTCAGTTGTAGAAGGCGTTGAAGCTTGTTGTGCTGCATCCAGGAACGGCTGAAGAGTCTCCTTCATAGACGACTTATATTGCACATACAATTCTTGAAACACTTCATATGTTTTTTCCTTAAAGTAGGGAGTTTTTCTTTGCTCGTCACTGCTGATGCTCAAAACAATCTTTTTGTGTCCATCTTTAAAGTTATTCCAAAGCTCTTCAAGCATTTCTAACCTTGTTTCCAAGTACGGTCTTTTAATCCTATCTTTCGGCGTTTTTTTATAGTTTTTCTCTGCATTCTTTAGGTTATCTAATAGCTCAAGTTGATATATCACAAGATCTTCCATGACAATATAGATATTTAACACTCGTAAGCTTCACTGGCAAAATAAGGTCCACAAGTAGCGGTTGGTGAGCACATAGAACACGTGTTAACTAGCACTTGCAGTAAGTTTTTACTCGTAATCCGATCACACACTGAATATGGCAAGCGCAGCTAATGTTCTTGTTTGTTATAATATTAACCACGATATTAATATATTAACGATGTCACAGTCCGTCCACAAAACTATGCAATTAAAAAACGTGTTCCTTATCGCTTTCTTTGTTCACGACGCACGCCGGTTAGCCGCCGGTAGGCGACAAGATTCGGTTCGAAATAGGACCATATGATGACGGCGATAAGGATGAGTTTTGCTTGGACGGTGTTTGCACATAAAACTACGTGTGGACGCTTTAAAGGTTTATTTGTAACTAAAAATGCATACAAGTGGACTGTATTAGAAGAAGGGTATAGATACCTATAGATACACTTATGTATGACTGCTGTCGTGGTGGTGTGCGTTTAGACATGTAGGTAAGTATTTATTCATTGCTGTATGTTTAAAGAATAATGCTCAATGGAAACGTGTCTGTTGTTGACACATAGTACGTTATTTTGTGATTTGTTTTTCGTGTGCTTTTATTTTTCATTTGTGAAATTACAGAGAGCTAAAGTTAATATTGTCACTGTTTTGCGGAATAAAATTTACAAAGCCCTAAAATATTTGGTATTTTTTAATTTATATTTGGGAATCATTTTCTTTGACAAGATTTTCACTAGCCATTTTTGATTGAAAAAAATGAAATAAATTATTGCAAAAATTGAAAAATCATCACATTACATATTTCCACAGATAATTAGGTACCTTTTTAATTGCCAGCATAAACACGAAATAATTAAACATTCTAAATCCACGCCTTTTAATATAAAAAGTATTTCATTTACGTTGATTTGTCCATGGAAATGATTTTTATGTTCCTAAGTAAATACTTATCATTAAAATTATTTGTTGAGCAAACTTTCAAGTCGTCGGATAAGGGCAAAGCTACAATCGCATTAGAGTTAAGCTGTAGAAGTACAACTGCTAACAAATTAAAAGGTGTGCTTAGGTTCAGAAAATATCAATTTAAATAGTGATACTTTGATAACCTTATTACCAACCTGTACATTGGGTTTCTTCTTGGTCCCGAGACATCTTTGGTCGTTTTAAATGACAGTGAAAACAACAATCTCAGTGATTGAGCATTAATCACCATGCTTTCCCAATGCGGGTTGATAGTATTCTATATTCTCCGACACCAGATTTCCTCGAAATGTTTTCGTGATTCGCATCTGCAACCATTTGACATGAGTTTGAATATTAAGAATCTTGACCTACTGTTTGAACATTCCTGTACAGTCGCAAGGCTGACTGATTATTATTATTCATGTTCTAGTTAATTTCACCCAACCCGTGTAATTAATTTCCCGTGGTTTTACAGATAAACACAAACATGGACTATAATCAGAGGAGGCGTAGCCCGCTGTTTATTTTACACTTTTGATATAAAGGTCATATTACTTTGCCACCAACTCAAGCTGTGGTTTTCTAGAATTAACTTGCTAAACGCTTATTACAACTATATTACAACGTAATTGAAAAAAAGATGGCAGTAATGGATTCTTGGAACGATGTTGGTTAACGCTGCTTCTAACAGAAATTGACTGGTATAAATTGGTATTCAAATAAAATATTCAAATAATATAATATTTCGTAGAAGGAAACTTATTATAATGTCTATAATAAAAAGCGTTCCTTTTTCTCTAAGATTTAGATAATGTTAGTGTCAATAAGGGAAGTAAATTAATTTTATGTTGTAGGTATTAAATATGTTTGGTTATATATTTAATAAGTCTAGTTAGTTACTCAGTACATTACAGAAGTGCCTACATGGTACTTTGATATCAATTATTTATCAAGTCTTCATTACACGACCCGTTTAAAATATTTAAGCATGGTTCTGTAGAGACGGCGATAAATACGTCCTACAACGTTAAATCTAAAATAAAATAAACGACGGAGATAAGGAGCAAGAAGGATGAATAAATAAATATTTGCGGCTTTGCACGCGTAGGAAATTAATAACGATAATCTTCTTAAATTCTTTGAAAGATCCCCTTGTATTTTACCAGCCTTTTGCTTTTGATGTTTATGTCTAGAAAATGTCTAGAATTTATGCTTTTGACCTCAACGAATAAACAGGAATAACAAAACTTTTTATCTACCACTGGTCGGATTATTTTTGTAGCTTAGCACAGACGTTTGTTTACCTCAAAAACGAAAAAAAATCCATATGAACCCTTTGTTTAAATTCCGTTTGTGGTCTACATATCATTCCTACACTGCACCGCAAACGAAATTTAAAACAAAGCCCACCCCAACATAATCGTGTAACGCCAAAAACATTCCATTACGGTACTTTTCTGAGTAGAAGTCTGTCTCGCTCATTATCTGTGACGCCGATTCCTTTTCTGAAAAAAAGCTTTCAGTCGCCAGTCTCACACACGATGTGAAGGCCTCTCAAAAATTCATCGCCCGTCTACGAACCCTGAATGGGTTCCGGAGTCGGGGCAGACTTGCCGTGCTCGGTAATCTACTTAATAAGTAATCTTGTAGGGGCTCTTACCTGTGTTAAGTTTGGATAAGAATCCTGTTTTCTTTGTTTTATACCGCTGGTCGTATTTTGGGAACTGGTGAATAGTTCTAACATGGATTATATATACAGGCATTTTCATGTACCTATTAATTAAGAAATGCTTAATAATTTGTGGAAGACAACTAAATGAAAATTTAATATTTTTTATTATTAAATTATTTTGACATACTTGATAATTTTTCTGTATTGATATTGATTAACTGACTAAAATTCCAAATAACTGACCTCCATTTCGATTAGATATAATATTATGTTATTTATTTAAAATGATACTTAAAAATACATAAATAAAACCTCAATCATTAAAACGATGGCATAATACATTTTACCCAAGTACTTAACCACACAAAAAAAAATGCAAGTTCATTTCCATTATCTACTCGAAGCACTGCGTTTCGCTCAGACGTATAAACAGGGTGTGTAATCAAAAAATGTAAAGTGCTTATACGTGATACAATTACTAGACAAGTACACGTTGACGGGATAACATAAGAGATTAAAACTTTGTTACAACTTGACGTAAGGTAAAAGTTACAAGCATTCTAACTTTGTGGTTCATTTTTACGGGAGGATGAATATAATTTGTTGGAATTGGATGAATATGTTTGTAGAAAGTTTTGTGATGGTTTTGTTATCGTACCAAGAAAATTATGGTCGGCTCCAATGAATTGATGGTAGGTAATTTCGGTTTTTCAACCATGGAATCAATAATTGATATTAATTATTATATCAAACAAAAACATGCACATATTTTTTAAATATCGAATTCCTCGTCTTATTTATTTTTCTTCCAATTCAAAATTGTATTAGTACGTGTTTTAGTCAGAAAGAGGTACACTAGATTCACTTAAAATTCTATGATACGAATCCATTCAAAGTTGCAGCTTTGCAGTTCGCGACAAAGCAATGAATACTTGAAACGCAATCTGGGCAAAGTTTTCACTGAATTTAGCTTTCACTGCTTTTTCAATCATTCTCAACACACACTATTTTACTCGTCGACGACTGCAAAGTTCATGACTCTTATACCAAAATGACGAGATTAGAATAGAAAGATAACAAAACACTCTCGCATTTCATTTTCCATTTTAAATGCAATCATAATTCGAGAGATATATCTGGTCGTAAACACGTCGCTTCAGACGTATGTCGAACTGTATATAAACGAGGTTCTCTTTTTTCATACGACACCGCAGCAGGTTTTCATCCGAAATATGCGCCGGGCTCACACGGGGCCCTCAAAAATTCAACGACTCGAACCGTCGTCGGCTTATTCTGTTTACTTTAGTTTTACTTCGCGAAAACAGGTACATTACTATAATTGCTAGTTTTTTAATTAAATAAAAATAAAAGTAGAAGCGTCTTCTCATGGGAAATTTGGTGAATTATGAAAATTGAGACGTCTGCGGGTGTTGGAGATTAAATGTGTTTTTAGATGATAAATGCTAATGTATTTTGCTGCTTGTAGAGACTGAGTAGAAACCTTTTCTGCCACGGACATGGGAATTAGGAGGAGTCTTCCTAATGAACGCATAAAGCTGCCAATTCAGTAACAGAGTGATGATAACAATACCTTTGACCACTATTCAGTCTAGTCACACGTTCTCCTAGAGCATGCTGATTATCTAGGAGACTTTATGTTTGATATACCTACTAATAGCTTCATTGGTTAGAGCTTATATATAGTACTATGAAAAAACAATGATTTCTAATAGGTATTTAAAAAATGAAGATTTTCATTTAAGAATGACATGATACATTAAATTTAATATTTCTTTTAGGGTTTAAAAACTCAAGAAAAATACTTTATTTCAATTCGTTTTTATTAAAAAATAAGTATAATTCTTTATTAAAAAATCTATTATCCCACAAAGACGTAGTTAAAAATCATAATAAGGCAGTTCCGAGGTACGTTTTCGGGTGGTAGCTAGGTCTCCAGACGGTGGCTGATGAATATTTCACTTCATTATAACAGTTGCTGTACTGTTCTTATGTAGGTAATATTACACGCGGTGATGGTGATACAATGGTCTTTTGATATTTATTTTGAGGACATAAAAAAACCGGCCAAGTGCGAACGGACTCGCGCACGAAGGGTTCCAAAAATGAGCAAAAAATTGTATGGGAGCCCAAAATATTTATTTTATTCTAGTTTCAGTATTTGTTGTTACAGTGGCAACAGAAATACATCATCTGTGAAAATTTCAACTCTCCAACTATCACGGTTCATGAGATACGGCCTGATGACAGACGGACGGACGGACGAACGAATGGACGGACAGAGGAGCAAAAACAATAGGGTCCCGTTTTACCCTTTGGGTACGAAACCCTAAAAAATGTAGGTGCTCAAAACAATTTTTCTTTTATCTCTGTCAGATTGCGGTTTCTTCGCTACAATTTTCCCAAAGCGTAGAAGTGCTAACAAACATACATTTGAAATGCACAAACATTCAGAACTGCAAGCTACCGGTAGATCAGACAAATATTTGTTCGAGAGGTGTTCCCGAACAAGCAATGTCTCATCTGCGCCAATGTCCCTCGAGTCTGCACACCTGTATCGCCGAGGACCACTTATTGACCATTCATTTATGTCATGATTGAAAAACTTAGAAATGTCTTGCAACACTTACTGAAGTATGTCTTTTTAGGGTTCCGTAGCCAAAATGGCAAAAACGGAACCCTTATAGTTTCGTCATGTCCGTCTGTCCGTCTGTCCGTCTGTCCGTCTGTCACAGCCGATTTACTCGGAAACTATAAGTACTACAGTGATGAAATTTGATGGGAATATGTGTTGTATGAACCGCTACAAAAATATGACACTAAATAGTAAAAAAAAGAATTGGGGGTGGGGCCCCCCATACATGTAACTGAGGGATGAAATTTTTTTTTTCGATGTACATACCCGTGTGGGGTATCAATGGAAAGGTCTTTTAAAATTATATAAAGTTTTCTAAAAAACATTTTTCTTAAAGTGAACGGTTTTTGAGATATCAGCTCTCAAAGTCGTAAAAAGTATGTCCCCCCCCTCTATTTTTATAACTACGGGGTATAAAATTCTAAAAAAAATAGAGGTGATGCATGCTAATTAACTCTTTCAACGATTTTTGGTTTGATCAAAGTATCTCTTATAGTTTTTGAGATAGGTTGATTTAACTGTAATTTACGGAACCCTTCGTGCACGAGTCCGACTCGCACTTGGCCGGTTTTTTTTTATAATGTCACAACAGTTATTAATTAACTGTTAACATTGCTTGTTCGACAACACCTCTCGAAAAATATTTGTCTTATGTAACTCGTGTTATGGCTAACACAACTGATACCTAAACTTCACATGTATTTATGTACATAAGTACATATTTTTAAATGCATATTATAACATCCAGACCACGGCCAACGAGCATGTTCATCACACAAATGCCGACCGAACCGGGAATCGAACCCGGGAGCTCAGGTTCGGCAGTCGGGCATGGTGACCATTGCGATATAGAGGTCTTGAAATGTTGATTTTTGGCAATGGCTTATTTAAGGTAAAATGATTTTGATGGACTTCTTGCTGTATGCTCGGTATATGACAATATCTTGATGATTTGAATGGATGGCATATTCCCACCAGAGGTCCTGCTCGAGACGTTTGGCGCCTCTCAGGGGAAGGTAGGTTTACGTAAGACATTAGATGCTGACGACTGTCTGTGTACAAAAAATATAAATACTTTAGCTTTAATAAAAATAATAATGTTCGTAGCTTTCATTACAAATTGAGACCTTTCTGTGGTGCCCTCGATATAAAACCCAGTAATTTCGTTACACTTTTTTTCTCATCTTTAAGGGATTTTAAGTTAATAGGGCCAAATAAGATTTCCTTTAGGATAGCCTGGCGTAATAGCTTTTCGTCTTAGAATAGCAGTATCCACTTCAGTAAATGAAGTAATTGAAACTAACAAGCAACAGAACTATTCAATTAAAATTAATTGGTTTGAATTGTTAGGTTCATTCAGTGTAATTGTTAAATTAAGCATAATATAATTTCAGACGCTTCGTTAAAGTTCAAAACACAAGGGTAATTTAGACGGTTGCTCTCGCTAGATTCTATTTCACGTATTTTTGTAACTAACAACTAAACGGGATACCACTTAAGAAAATTTAGGTGGCAGCTTAAAAAAAAAACTTAAAAAATGCATTTCCTTAGTAAATCGATAGAATGATCATTTGTGCATTTGCCGCTTTGTTATTTATTTATTTTTAGATTATTATCACATTGATGCAATATAGCATATTCAGCGTCTATGGTCCACCCTTTTCTCTCACGGTAGTAGAGTAAAAGCTTCATTTTGGAATCAAGTCATAAGTAACAGCGGATCATTGCACGTTTAAATTAACTAGGCTACCTGAAATTTGGTGCTACAAAGTTAGCAAATAATACGAATTGCTGAACCAAAATAAAATAATTAAAAATAACTGGAATATTTCAAAGCATAATTCGCAATATGAAATCCGACTTTGTGACTAAAAGCCCCTAAATTAATGAAAGATAATAAAAAAAAAAATCCAACCAATTCTCGGATTTACTGATTGCTGTATTCAAAATACACATCGGTCATATTAAAATGGAAGTGAAAATAATAAATGGAAGTATGTGAAAAACTTTATTTTATTTGTGGAATAAAAATAGAGTTTATATCAACAAAACATCGACTGAATTTTATTTTACCGCTTTAAACATTACGTTGTTGCTGTTTTCTCGCTTTAAAATGATTTTATTATTTCAGTAAAGAGATATCAGTTAAGAAAATCGGTTGTCGAAATTGGACAGTCTCTTTGACATATCAGAGCACAATGGGCGCTGAATGCTCACTACTTGAAAACCAACTCTTTTTTGTTTGCAAACAATACGCTCGCCTTTCATTTTTAAACCAAAAATTCAAGATAGGTTCGAAAGGAGGCGTACGTAAATTCCATTTACTGGTGGAAAGTGCCGAGCTCGGGCCCCATCGCAAACTCCACTTAATTACGCGCATAAATTGAAGTGCTCTCTCGTACACGATGGATGTAGCCACATTTTAACTCATAAAATATCGTTTCTTTAAAATAACTGAGGATTCGCGTGCCATAATTGGTTACGAAAGGCATGTGTGGCATTTTTTGCAGGTGTTGCTTATGGTTGAACATTAATTCAATGTGGTCACATTATGCATGGGTACCCACAAACCTCAATCATGGGGTATAAATCCCCGTTGTATTAAAATTAACATGAAATAAGAAGTACAAGCTGTTATTCGTAATTACAATTGCACCATTTGGAAAATTAAAAATAAATGTTTTGTACAAAATCTGTATGGTCACGACAGGTGGATCAAAAATAACAGTGAAGTAAATATTTGAAGTGAAGTAGAAGTTATATATTTTTTGAAATGGTTTGGTGGATGCATTTTCAGACGGCAAAGAGAAGGGAAGGTGTAAGTATTCGGCTTAACATCTGTATTGTAGTGCATCATTTGTCGTGATTAAGAAGATGAGAAAATTGATTCTAGGTTAAGGAAATCTTAAAACCTAACGAATAATGGTTTTACGAGGAATTGCTAAATCCAGAAACGTTACACATTTGCTAACGAGCATACAATAAATTGTATAGTTTAATTTCCAGGTTCACTTTGGTTGGATGGGCACCAAAGATATAGTTTACGAGACGATTAACGTAATATTCGAGTGCAGTACGTATTTACATACTTATTTCTACAAAAATAAGATAACGTGTTGTTCTGCATTACGGGTACTATATGTAATTCTGGTTAAGTACAACAATTATTTTGTCAAAAAAGAACGCCTCACTGACAAAGTTTTTTTGAAACGAGATCGGGTGGCCTTGCGTGGATAGCAGGATAGCAATAATAATTATATCACTTTTACAGATGGTAACTATGATGGATATGACATTAACGCCCTCACAAAAGCTGGAGTAAATATCTTCAATGTGGACATGACACTAAACGATACTGATTATTTCAACAGTATCAAGGATGCTATACAATTTGCACAAAATGTACCAAAAATACTTATTAGTACTTATCATACTCCAGTCGGACTGTCCGTTACTATTTCTGCCAATAATCCTATTGAAGTCGATGATAGGGTGAGTAGGTAATTTCTTCTGTAAAACTAAATGTGCTGTAGTTTTATTGAATGCTATAGTTGGCAACAATAGAATTATAATAATTTGTAATTTGAGATTAGAGAGAACTGGAATGAAATTGAAATAGCATGTTCTTCTTTACAATTCAATAATAAATACCCAGTAGGTAATATGCTAAGTTTAATTAGCTTAATAGCATAAAACTAGTACTAGTATTGAGAGAGTTATAGACAATCTTGCGTGGCTGTCTGCAAAATTACTCCTTATTTAATTCAACTTCAAAGAATTACATTTCTAAGGAAGAGACGTAGTATTAAATATCTAATTAAAAAGTTTCTTCCAGGTTGACATAATAATTTTAAAGGATATAATGACGACGGACGAACTGCGTACTTTCAAGAAAAGAAATGATAAATTTTCTTCCCTGCCAATTTTGTTCTGGCCTCCAACGCTTAAAATCGAGGACCTTAATGAATTAATTAAGGTTAATAAGATATTTGATTTTATAAAGGAAAAGAATCATTTGTTGCTAAAAAGAATTTTTGTTTTATTAGTTTACAGATGGCATTATTTTGGATCCCAGTCTGGGCAGTGTGTATAGTGATTTTCACGAAGTTCTGCGAAAATGTAAAGAGGTGAGTAAGTCATTTTGCTCTGTAACATATACGAGTTCATTTTTAAAATATTCTGACTTCTCGAGTTTCACCATACGAGTATGTGTGAAAAAACATAACTACAATTAGGTAAAAGATGTTCAATTACATTACAATAGAATCTAATTAGTTAATTCATAAGTTGTCCAAAGTTATTAGGTAGTTGAGGACGCTAGACCAATAGCCTGGATGTTAATTTGGGCCCAACAAAAACAAAGGCTCGCAAGTTTGGAGACTACCTCCTAAATATTGTTAACGAAGCAAGTTTAATTACTTCTTGTAATTTGCTTTAACTTCTGTACTGAGAATATGGCAATTTATACGTAACAATGTAACAATAGAATAATAGTGTACATCTTAAAAATACAAAACTATCTGTGATTTAGAAAAGATGGTAAATAAAAAAAAATGTATTTTGTTTTTAATTTAGGGTGTTAAATGTTTAATGAGTAGAAAAATTGTATGTACTTACGCATTTTCCAGAGTCGCAGACCAGTATTTTTCATGAATCCCTGTGTAATCGATGATTACTACGAAGATACTGCTAATGATCGGCAATTGCTACTTCTAGCTAATGACGTGATTAAATACCGATTTGATGGAGTTTTCTTCAAAGATCGATTTGAAAAAATACCTATAGAGTTCATGCAAGCATTTGTAAGAGGAACGGATATGATTGCAACAGAATTCGATGAAAGTGCGGAGTTGGATTATTTTAAACTCACTATGCCGGTAAATTTGTACACCTAGGGTTTTTCTTAAAACAACCTACTTATTAAGATGCAAATGAATGAGTGATATGCTGAATTTAACTTTCCATATCAACAGGTCAATAGTAAGTTATTAACTGTCTAAAACGTCTTACTATAGATAATCGTCTTAGCAGTGCACTGTTGCCTCAGATGAAATATTGCATAATGATGCTCATTCTGTATTGTGACTGCCTTTAGTAAAATTCGTGCCCAATATGTGATGTCACTTAGGTACTTAGCATTTGGCATGGTTTTAATTATATTATTATCTATGAGGTTTTTTTTCTTTTTTAAGATGGAGTGTTAAATAAATCGTTGCGTTAATTCAGTGGCGGATTTACCAATAGGCCAAGTAGGCCAGTGCCTAGGGCGGCAGATTTAGAGGGGCGGCAAATTTTGCTAATTTTTTTACAGTTTTTTTTTTTATAATTATACGAGTACACAATCCATATATATAAAAACGATTAATAAACGCACTGTAATATATGCTTAGGTTTATGTGATCATGAATTTTAAAATATTCCAATAGCGTTTCAATAAGAATAAATAGAAAGATCCGCTCGCTTCGCTCGCGGTTCCTTCATCATTTCTGGTTTATTCTGCGCTCTGAGTCCAATCTAACAAAAAGTTAAAGCACCGAAGTAGCAAAAACAACTGACGCTCTACGCTGACGATTTCTAAGCTGTTCAGGAGGTGGAGGACTTTTGTATCCCAAATAATTTCGCTTTTGTATCCCGAAACTCAAAAAATTTCGCGCTCGCTGCGCTCGCAACTTTTTCACTTTACATTGGTTTTTTTCAAACTTGTTTGAGTATTTTTGTGTTCCAAGGCTCAAAAATTTCGCCTTTCACTTGACAGTTACTATTTTCTAATTTCTTTAGATATCATTGCGTCCCAAAAATCACAAATTTCGCGCTCGCTACGCTCGCGGCTTCTTCTCTTTGCAGTGATTTTTTTTCACACTTGTTTGGGTACGGTGTCCCAAAACTAAAAAATTTCGCGCTCGCTACGCTCGCGACTTTTTCACTTTAGGCCGGTTTTATAAACTCGTTTTAGTACTTTACTGTTCTAAAACTTAAAAATTTTGCGCTCGCTGCGCTCGCGGCTTTTTTACTTGTCACTGGTTTTTATAAAACTAGCTAGCGCTTTATAACTTTGCAGTGGTATGACTCCGGTTTCTTTATGTTAAACCTAGCAAAAAGCACCATGAATGATTTCTACACGGTTTTTAAGTACTTCAATTACAATTTTAGTCCGTGATTATATTGTGTCGTTTTTTTTTTGGGGGTGCTCAATAGGTAGTCCGCCCCGGGTGCCACCGGCGTACGCCACTGATTACCCGGCGTACGGCGGGGTACGGCGTACCTACCCGAACGAATGAACCGATTTCAATTTAGTTTTTTTTTGTATTATAGGTGTTTTACGGGCGAGTGTTCTTAGACATGTTTCATGAAAATCAATTGAGCCGTTTAAAAGTTACAGAGGTTTTACGCTTTAAAGTCGCTGTCAGATGAACTTGTTAGGTCAACATTAAACTCTTCGTTACATAGCGGGTTGCTAAAATAATCTAGTAACTGACAGAAATATCATTAAGTTCACAATCATTAGGGGCGGCAAAAATTGAATGGCCTACTAGCGGCAAATTTGTAAATCCGCCACTGCGTTAATTAAGGATTATGGCAGAATTTCAAATTATCGAGGGGAAGCATTTATCTATACTAATATTATAAAGCTGAAGAGTTTGTTTGTTTGTTTGAACGCGCTAATCTCAGGAACTACTAGTCCGATTTGAAAATTGCTTTCAAGTTAGATAGCCCATTTATCGAGGAAGGCTATAGGCTACTTTTTATCCCGGTACGGGAAGTAGTTCTCACGGGATGCGGGTGAAACCGCTGGCAGAAGCTAGTTAGTTATATGTATTTATCAATTTTGTATTACTGTACACAGTTTGTATTTGAGACAAAATTCATACATTGTTAATCATTTCTACATTCCCAATAGCCTCTTCCATTCACATATTTCAAACATCGATATAAAATATATATTTATCAATTGACAACATTTCATATTTTTAACCTACATGTATTATTACGTTACATAAAAGTAAATTAAAAAATAAGGCACCCATATTTTTCAATTTTTCGAAAATATATACTTTTCATTCATAATTTCAGCATTGAAATTCGGTGTATTCTAAAAAGACGTAAGCACCAAATGACGTCATACATACGGTGGAATGGCGATAAAACCTTTGCTTCGCCGTCACCCGTAAAAAAATGGTAGATGTCAATTGCATTGTCAGTTTGACAAACTTGTAGGCGGTTCGCGTATAAACTTGTGGTGTTGGTTTTCAATTGAGTTCATAACACAATTTTTATTCTCATTGTTTTTATTAAATCGCCATGAAGGTTTCGGAAGGATTTGTAGTGGCCGATAGCAGAAACTTGCCGAAAGTGGACTATTTATTGCTATTGCAATATATGCACGAAAATGAATGCTACAATATTGCAGAAACACGTAGTGCCAAGGCATTACTAGCATCACGTGAAGCATATGTTGACACAGCTGTAGGATATGTAGAAGTCAAGCGAGAAGGTAACTCATGCACCGTTAAATGCAGGGTAACACCCGAACATAGAGTGAAATCTAAGTTATATCAGGTTACAGCTGTAATCGATGAATCTGTTGAGAAGATTATCACAGTTCAATGCAACGACTGTGCAGCTTCTGCAGGAGGCTGCAAACACGCCATATGCTTTGCAATTTGGCTCATAAAACGGTCAGACGAACCATCAACTACGTCAACTACGTGTTATTGGAGTAAACCAAAACTTGCTGGAGCTGTAGGTGACCAGAAATTCATCTTAGCAAAAAACATTGGCAAAATGAAAAGAGCTCCAGATAATGTTGACATGACTGTAAATATCGCTATGTTTTCCGAAGAATGCAAGAGACGTTAAGTCACAACGGGATTGATTTTAAATTACTGTGGAAATCAACAGCCCCAGTTGAGCGACTTTAGTGTTTTTAATTTAGTGCTGCATTTTATACACCAAGCAGATGATCACTGCTATGACAATTTTAAATCATTTTCTGCAACAACTATTACCGAAGATGTAGTAGAATCTATTGCTGAAGCTACAAAAGCTCAGGCAAACTCTACACTATGGCATTCTATGCGTCAAGGGAGAGTCACAGGGTCCAGGATCTATGAAGCCATTCACTGTAAAACAGAGAATGGTGCCTTAGTACAAAGCATTCTTGGAGGTTACAAGGTGCCAGAAACAAAGGCAATTAAAAGGGGCAAAACTTTAGAAAAAGAAGTACTCAAGGAGTTAGAACAGGAATTAGGAGCAATTCAACACACAGGGTTGATTTTAATATCCCCTATCATAGGGGTTTCACCCGATGGAATTTGTAAAGACTTTGTGATTGAAATAAAATGCCCCATAAGTGATAAGACAATGAAAAGTTATGTGAGAGACGGTGAACTATATGAAAAATATAAAGCTCAGATAATGTTACAGATGCATGCAGCAAAAAAATTAAAAGGACTGTTTTGTATTGCGGATCCTAGTTTTGAACAGACAAAACTTCTACATAAGTACTGGGTTGACTATGATGAAAAACATGTGACATATTTATTAGGTGCAGCTGAAGAATTTTGGAAACAATTTATTTTTAATTCTGTTTTACAAAGTGCAAAATAAAACCAATTTACATAGTATTTGTCTTTTATTTGTTTTATTCATTCTTAATAATAGAACCTTGTAGATTTATCAACCCACATGCCACAATGACAGCATCATCTGCATGTTGAATTAATTTATTATTTATTACAGAGTGTGGTTTCAACAATTTATATAGCCTAACTCTTCTTATTACCCTCTCAACGTGGATGCGCAGACTGGCAATGACTTTGCTTTTGATAGCATCCCGCTTTGACAATTTTTGATCTTTTGCAACACTGGGTGGCCGAAGTAGATTATTCTGATTTCTACTTAGTAAAGTATCAACATGTTTAAATCCTCTATCTGCCAATACAGTACACTTTGGTGGCAGCACATCCAAAAAACCACTTTTTTCTACAATATTGGCATCAGATATACGTCCCCCAAAACCAGCAGATACAAAGTTGACAAAACCATCCGGTGTTGTAGCTATCAAGTATTTTAATGTATTGGCATTTTTATACTGTGACCATGTTAGAGACTGGAAAATAGGATTTGAGGGTTTTTCAATTTCTATCTCAAAACAATCAATAATGCAAAACACATTTGAATATTCTTTATTGGTATTGAAGGAGGCTGGTAACTTTCTTTTGACATCATATACTTGAGGGGAATAAATCAATTGTTTAAAGAACTTGGATAGAACACACAAAGTTCTGAAAAATATTCTCCATAATGTGGTTAATGATACCTCAAACAAATCTGAGATTTGGTAGAATGGGGTATTATTTTTAATTTTATACAAAGTTACTATTATATCAAAAGATTTTACATTTAGATTACTTTCTAAATAATTAATTAACCAATAATAAGTCTTTGGTAAGCCTATATAATTTTGTGTTTTTTTTTTAATAAGGTCAAGCATAAAGCTTCTCTGGGTCTGCATTACAGTTTTAGTGTAGATTTCTGATGAGACTTCTGACATTTCAACAGAGGTAGAACTTCCTTGTGTTGAAGGCAACAACACTTCTTCCATCTCATCTTCTTCTTGAAGCAAAGGTTTTTTTGTCTTCTTTTTGTAAATGGCACAAAAAGTAGTTCTATCCGATGTTCTTGGTTTTACTTGTACTCCTTTGCTGACTTTTGTAGTGACTGGACTTTCACAGTGAAATGAGGAGGAAGCTGTTGAAGATGTGCTAGGTCTAGGTTCAATAATTTCTTGATGAACAGTTGCCATTAATGTCCTCCTGAGAGAATGTGGTAACCGAGACTTCAATTTTGGCCGCACTTTCATAGTTATCCAATACCGGTAGTTCTCCACATCTTCCTGCAACTAAAAGATAAATTATAATTGATATTTTATATTTGTCCCCAAAACAACCTATATTGTAAGTTAAAATCATTATGATTATATGTATATAAAACAATTTATAAGATTGTTTCTGAGATATATTTTATAATTGAGTCGAGTGTTTCTTCTGTCCAAGAATGAACAACATTCGATGTCTATATTTACAATGTTATTTTTTTATATTATTTTTAATCACATTTTTACCCAAAATTCAAGTGACAAATCTCATGCCAAAAACCTTTGACACCACATGAACAATGCATTGTTGTGGTGTGGTTGTGGCATCAGGCTTATAAAAAAACATTTTCGTTTAGGTACTTACATTGAGATGATCTTCGCATATATATATAACACGTTTAGGACATGCTATACCCACAGCATCGCACCACTCTTGTTTTGCTGAGCTAGGCACCGCAAAAAATGCTTTTTGAGTATCTCTAGAACTGTTTTTGCAGGCTGGTACAAAACAATATTTTGGTTCCTTCATTGGCGTATATGTTTGATTGGGATCCATTTCAGTGACCAAATAATTTTAATCAACAGTTGATAGTGATAACAGTAAGCGGTGTTGATAGGAAAATGTTGTGCTAATCAATTTCGCTAGTTTTATTTGGTACTAGCTTCTGCCAGCGGTTTCACCCGCATCCCGTGGGAACCTCTGCACTAACCCGGATAAAAAGTAGCCTATAGCCTTCCTCGATAAATGGGCTATCTAACCCTGAAATAATTTTTGAAATCGGATCTGAGATTAGCGCGTTCAAGCAAACAAACTTCAGCTTTATAATATTTTTATAGTATAGATAGGTAGGTACTTCATGCCAAAAGTGACATTGACAGTGACACTTGATGTTTTCTTCACATTGAAATGCCTAGGCTAAGGTAACTACTTCATTCTACCGTATATGTGACGTCATCAAGTGTTTTTTGATTTTTATTTTTTTCCTCAGAAATAAAGGAATAAAAAAAAATTAAAAAAATATATTTGAACTCAGGATACGAAAATGAAGAAATGGTATTTTTGTTTAAAGGTCGTGTAAATTTTGAAATGTTGTCAATTATATTACAGATACAAGCTCCAGTTTTGCAGCCCTATACTGTAGCTTTAGCTGCTTCTCTGGCAGCATTCTATAGCGAAGCAAGTGCTATAATAGTGCTCACTACAACGGGTGCTTCGGCCAGAATACTGTCTTTTGCAGCACCTCCATGTAGAGTGTTAGCTGTGACCAGGCACCTAAGGACTGCCAGAACGTTGCATTTGTATCGGAAAATATTGCCTTTGTACTATAAAGGTGAGTATTTTTATCTATAGTTTTATAATGCCAATATAATAAAGAGGTTTTTTTTTGTTTGTACCCTAAAAACCATGAAACTACCGGCTTGAACCATTCTTTCCCTGTTGGGAAGCTTAGACTATTCCCGAGTAAAAAAGGCTTTATTTTATCGCAGCACGGGAAGAAGATCCTCCGGAAACAGCTAGTAGGTATATCATCGTTTCATGTATTTCAATAGATACCGGACCTAAGCATTAGTGTAATTTGCTTTAGTATGCAAAGATGCAAAAAAGTGACACAACGATCATCAACGGTCCCAAATAAAAAAAAACACAACACTGGCTGACATTAGCATAATGTATCGCAATTACAGAGAAACGCGCCATTTGCTGGCAAGACGAGAGCCTGGCCCGCATAGCTTTTGGCACAGAATTCGGCCTCGACACGGGGCTATTCAACCTCGTGTCCAAATTAGTGGTGCTAGCTCCGACCGAAGAACTATCTGGGTACTGTAATAGCTTCCAAATACTCACTGTTTCGTATATACGCCATGCTTTTACGTGTGGGGTACCGAGCCATGGGGAAGACATAGATTGATATTATATAATGTTTAAGAGGTGCCCTGGAAAAAAAGGTGCTGATTGTATGTTGGTTTAATGGCTACTTATATGTAAGGTTTTATTAACATAAGTCCTTGCAGTTTATTATTTTCATTTGAAATAAATGTACCTATCTGATTAAGAAATATGTCATGTAATTTATTTAAAATATTCCATTCTTCCTGCTATGAGTTTTTATGTTTATTTCATTGTACAAGACTATTTCTAACTTTAATATCTGAAACCTCATCCTCATAATTAAAACTATTACAATAATTTACTAAGCGTATCATCGTCTAACCCGATTAACGTGTTTGCAGTATTAATAATGCATCCATTGGTTAAGCAAATAACTGTGCTGTGTACCAGCTATTTTCATTTGACAGCTTCGGGAGGCGTGTTTTGTTAGTGCAACTAAAACAAAGGTTTGCCACTAATTGCCAGTTCGCGGCACTGCGTACTGTAAACAAAGTCTTCGCCAATCTAGTTAACCAATTTTACACGTAGAATATACAGGTAAGGGAAAAGGTAGGATCGTGTCGTAGTCACCAACCAATAATTGAATCGTATGGGTGACTATTTAAACAGCTAATATGTATAAGTTAGTAGATAGTGAAAACATAATAAAAATTGCAATACGACAATGTCTATATTTTCTTTATATTTAGATAACCACCGATTATTCACAAACCATAATTAAATCAAAAATAAATAAAACATTAGCAACAACAAAATCAAATCTGCAAAACATAATTAGACATTCTTCATTCGTAGTCACAGTCACCCTTAACAAACTTAATTAAAAACAACTCATTTGTTTGCAATTATGGTAGAAACGTGAGCAATACTAATTGCTTTAGTATAAACAGATTATAGAATGCATGAGTGTGCATCTATTCCAAATGAAGTACCATTTAAATGGGACCTCATTAAGGTAAGGAGGTAGGTAACGCGAGACTAAAATGCATTTCATATTCTCATACAAAGGATATCGCATCCTGTTACAAGAAGCCTTTGCATTCAGATGCATCGTCCCAAATTCGTGGGTTATTCTGCATAAAAGGTGAGTCTCGGAAAATATATAAAACATGAATATTTTATGAATGTAGAATAAAAAAAGTTGTTTCTATCATTTACGAGGGTTATACGTGATTTAATTAATAGGTTAGTATTATAAATGAAACATATAAATATGCTAGCACACAGTTAATTGTACTTATGCCCATTTTCGACTCTCAGTGATCCTTTTGTATTCAAAACTACGTAAAATATGACTCCATTGTGATGTTGAATGACTAAAATATTTCGTTGCAGTCAGTACCGATTTTACAATGGAATCCTGTAATAACTAATTTAATAATAACGTTAAATATTTGACATTTTGAATAACAAATAATTTTAAAAATGACAAATGCTTGCAGAATAAGCCACAGCTTTGTTCATTCGCCGAGGGCTCGCTAATGTCACACGAAATAAGACTAAAACGTGGATATTAAGATGCTCTCATTTCATCCGCCTTTGAAGGATTGTGCTGCCAAAAAGAGTGGGTAGCTATATGGCTCTACGTCATGTCGAGAGCTTCCCATTGTCAGTGACGTCATTCAAAGACCGTGTTTGAAGCTGACAACATGCAAACAAGGGTTTGCGTTTTGGGCTTCGTATAGAAGATTGAGAATTTTTAGTCGCATATGATTTTGAATGATACTTACACTCGCTGCGTTGCAAGTGATGTTAATTCTGCTTTTACCTGATAGTACCAAAAGCAAGGGTATGCTTTTATAATTGCATAAATGTTAAAGCAATGATGGAATCGAGAAGAATGTTGTAACAAAGAATACCTAGTGAACAAAGGTAGGTATGTGATGTAAAATGCAATGAATTGGACTCGTATGGTGTCCATTCTGGCGGCTGGCTGTCGCTTGGCCGATATCACGTTCACTACTTGATGGAAAATAAAATAAACATTTTATCCGAAAGTTTTTTTATTTATAGCTAAAGTACAACACAAACCATAATTTTGTGGCACCAAGTCAAGCAATAGACATCAGCTTTTATTGAAAAGAGTTGTCACTCTGTTTAGCGTTGATTTAGTTCAGTACTCCGTATTTTAAACGAGTACGTGCAAACGCAGCGGTGACTACATTTCTATCTTCTGTTCTCGAGCACAAACGATCTACAAAATGGAGTACAACTTTTTCTAAAACAACACCAGCAGCCCAGATTATATCGAAATAAAATCGATAAAAGCTTATACTGAAAACGGCACAAAAGAAAAAACTGTTGAATTTCCCAAACGGCAAGCGTTTCAACCGATCCGTCCATTGTTTCTTTAAACGGTTCCAATAAAAATGCAAATACACTGTCTATGCGTTGTGTGCGTTGTCCGCTATCGACTTTCAAACTAGTTTATTTAGTTTTAACTCAGTCGTTGGCTCTATTTACTTCCTATGTTTGTTGTGTGTCTAACCCAACAAATGTTCTCTTTTGTCTTAGTTTCGTTTTGCGAGTTTTTCACGAATATTTTATAGCGAGAATATTTTGCAGCGTATTGTTCGAATGAAGTGAGTCCTTTCGTTAAAAAATAGATTGTGCCAAAATTGAGTTACTGTGTACAGGACATGTAAGTTATTTTCATTTAATTTTACGCACCTTGTAAAAAAAAACTTTGTCTTTTTCCTATAGTTGAACGTAGTTTTTATCGGGGTCGGCTGAAAAAAATACAACGTGCGAAATTCGGTGGAGTGACGATCATACGAATATTTTATATTCCATAATTTCCCTAGCGACGACCGGGACTCGGTGTTCGAAAGATACGTCTTTTTTGTCATTCTCAAATATTGTTTTTATGCATTTTGGTAATTTATACCTTCTCGTGTAGCTGACAACTAGTGAAATGTTACTAAACTGATATTGGAAACTAAACTATTCGTTTGAGGTCCTACTGATAGAGTAGGTAGGTACGTAGCCTGGATTGATTTTCTTTACATTGTGTTTAATATTTTCAACAAAGCTATCCTAGTAATCGTTTTGTGAAAATGCTGCATAAACTTTTGAAAATGCATTTTAAAATACATTTTCCATAATGTGTTAACTTTTAGTGGTACTAAATAATGACTTACGTTTTAGTAAAACCCACTTATCTAGATCAGGTGTTGAATCTCATAATCATGAATTATTATTACTAAAGAATAAAACATGGTAGATGAAGATTCCGAAAGATAAACGATCATAACTCGACGTAAGTATTTAAACTTGAGAAGAACTTTGTCTTAAGTAGGTAAGTATAAGATTGATTAACTTGTAAACTTCTCGTCCATAAGCGTATTTACTGAACTTATAGAAAATAGTTTTCTAGACGCAGTGGAAGCTGATTCAACATAAAACAGAAATCTTATTTAATGCGGCTCGCGATCTTAAAGGAGAAGTGCGGTAGGTTGAAAGTCTGAAAGAAAACTTTGCATTTATGAGTATTTATTTTAACGCTGCAGGCGTTGAACTGGATGCTAAAGATGGAATCGGTTACAGAATTTAAATGAGTTGCAAAGTTAGAAGTTGACTACGAACCTTTAGATATTTACCCATTTACAGTACTTATACTTTAGACACGGTACATCACTAGATCATCAATTTTAAAACTATATTTCTATCTACATCGAGCTGTAAAAAGTGCTTATCAAAATCCTCAAAGCAAAACAGAAATCGGAAAATAATACCTGAAAAGAAAAGTAGTCTCTGCACAATTTTACGTTTAGTCAGAGAAGCAGGATTGAAAGGAGTTTATAAGAAGCGTTCATTGCATGTTGCGGTTTGCCAGGAGGATGAGACGCGGGTCGGATCAAATTAAATTGAAGACTAAGCGGAAAGCGCGCGGAAGTGACCGGACCACATTATAACTGTACGTTACGGGTACACTTGAAGTTTGGGGTTTTGATATTCTGTCCATTATAATAACGTATATTAAAAACATTTTTAATTTCTCAAAAATAAGTAAATTCGGTAAACAGAAATCTTAAAGCTTTGAAAAAAAAAGCTTAAAAGAAAACCATATATTTAGAATCCTGCCATTACTTTATGTTAAAATATTCCATCTACAAAAATACAATTTAACTCCACTAAATAAACATAAAAAAAATCACACCAAGTCAGTTCAAAAAGTGCCTGAATCGAAACTAATGCTAGTGACATTTTTATTTTGTACTTTTTGCAATACTTTTTATAGCGGATTGGACGAATCTCCAGTGTTTGAAATATATCTGAAGGAGAATCTGCGGTGGCGAATGAAATTCGAATTTCCAGTGAAGTGAAGTGCAGCGAATATTGAATGTAACGAGTAAAGCGGTGCAGGTTTATACGTCGCTTTTTACACTTTTCACATGAACACTCCAAATGTTGAATTTACTTTGAAAATCGCAAGTCAAGCTCTTCCTATACGATGGACTCATGACTTAGCAATAATACTATTGTTAACTACAACTTTGTAGAAAATGTTCTAACACTAGCTTTAAAACATGTTTCGTGTACTTACACATTGTGTAAACAAATTAGGCAACTCCAAGCTTCTACAACACTATTGTTTTATAATGAATTAAGTTTAGGCGCGTTATCCTACACAAAGTGTACTCGACTTTATTGAATTACATTATTATCAGACTCGACTGTTTACGATGAAAATAGTTCCGATAGAATTAAATAAACGTGAACAAGTTGAGGTTTTTAATGAATATTAATGGTTGAAACTCTTGAAATCAGGCTTGACATGGGCCCGCGAAACTCCGCCGAGCCTAATATAAATCACGCTTAGTCCAACCTTTAAGTATCGTTCCACTTAGGGCTTTCTATTGTTGCCTTTTGGAGATAACGATGCTAAATCACTGGAGATGTTGAATTCAATGAAGACATGATTTTGAGGTTAACATTTAGGGGAAAAGAGACTATTACTGTCTATATTTTTGTTTTATGGTTTCTTGTTACAGGAATGGGTATATGATACCTACCACGAGAGCATTAGGATTGATTTTGTATCAAAATATTTTAACTAAGTAGTCAATAAATGTAATTACTTTTAAAAAACAATATATTATTTTACTATCGTAAAAACCTAATAGAGGTGCTTTCATAATAAATACACGTCTTTTTAAAAATAAGTTTGAAGTAGACGTAAGTGGAACATCACCAAGGTAACTTTGTGCATAGTAAAGATATAATTTTATATTCCCCAGCATAATGAAGACTAATCGATTATTCTAACAAGTTTCCATTTTCATCACGCATTTTTCTTGTTCAGTGCTTTTAGAAAACCTAGCACGTCAAAGAAAATGTACTCTATAAAAGTTTTTGCTACATTAATATTACCTATAAAGATAAAATTGTGTAGTTAGTTATAAAGTTGGGTTTTAAAGTGAAAATGTGATGTTTTTACTACAAGAAATTTGCATTAAAAATTACGCTTTTAAAGTTCTCGTGTAACATATCACTGCATAATAGATTCATTTTGAACTTTTTTGTGTTGTTTATTCAAAGTTATTTTTATTTATACGTTTTTGCTTGCATATGACACATAAGTTACCCTCTTCAGACGGCACTCTTGGTGATTATCCTCGACGTGGCTCAAGTTAACGCAATGCCAGACGTTCTTATGGAGGTGAACCAAAGAAGTATGTGTAAGGAAATGAGTACCACTCGCCGAATTCGAAGCAATTCTTAATCTGATATTTTATATTAATTTATGTTTATGGTATATTTTACCAATCAGAAATGTATAGGCTGTTTATTTCTCTACAAAGTTCATAATTAGTAAAATGTTACTAGATTACATAAATATATCAGCCATCTAATGAAGCTTAGATAATATAACACTCTTCAATAGTTTCTATGATGGAGTTTTGAATGCGTTGTGTCAAGTACAAGTTTGATCATGCAGCTATCTTTTTGTAAAGTAAAATCGTGTTGCCTTAATTTAATGACCTTCATATGTTTCTTTTATAACAAATCGGAAATGAAGTATGTATTGATAAACAAGTTACGCCTCGTGTTTAATATTCGCAATCTGTTCCACGGAACAACTCAAATTAATTATATATAAAAATGCGTAGTTTTTTTAACTGTAGAGAAATACGCAAGATTCATTAAGCTCAATTTAATTACAGTACACGGTACAGTAGTTAATTACATTCCGATGGTATTCAGAGTGAATTATGGAGGCAAAGTTTTCGTTTGCTCACAGGGAAACGGAAAACAACAACAGTAATTAAAACATGAAATTATTTAGTTCTTTTTGTTATTTATATACTGTAGCTAATAAAAGAACATGCCTAAGTAATTGCATTCAATATGGCAAATGATGAATAGCAAACGAAGCAACTCGATTGATTGATGTATTCACAGATTATATACGTCGAGAGTCTGATTTGCACCGAGACGAATGTCTGTGTGATCATTATAATTAAAATTGTCGTATTGATTAGAGCGTTGATGTATTATTTTTGATGAACAAAACATGGACTTGTCAAATTGAAACAAAAACATAACTTTAAGCTATACCTCAAAATCATACGTTATCTTAGTAACAGTTATGAGCAGAAAATATAATGTTCTAAAAAACCAGTGAGTGCCGAAAACCGATACAATAAAAGTTACAACCACAATCTCCACGTCTTCATTACCGCTAAGAGTACTTATATCAGCTGCAAACGTTAATTATAACAGCCGATCCTCCGAGTACTTGGCACGCCAAGTGGTTGATATATTTCGGTCATTAGTAGTTAATGAATTATTTAACTAACGAGTCAAGCTCGCAAGCACCCAGTTATTGGCTGAATTATTTCTACCTTTTCTGCTTTCGAATAGCATATTCCGTTAATTGCTGTCTGACTGGAGCTCACTAATTGCTTAAGTTCGGGATCTCATGGCTCTTCGGTTTAAATAGTCGACTACTATTAAAGTAAAAATTTCTTAAGACTGTTTTGAACTTCCCGTTCATAATTTTTTCGAAGCATGAGTTAGCAGACGTTGAAAAAACAAGGGCTAAGTGCGGTCAGAGGAAGATAAGTACTACGTCGAGGTTTTTCTTAGTTTGTTTATATGATATCATGAGATTCCAGAAGAGTTTTTAAGTTAGTAATTTACGTAAATTTGACATTCGATAGAGTCGAAATCGTTAAGGTTCTTGATTTTAACCATGACCGTAGCAATCTAGGATTTATTGTGGTTATTAAGAACATGACACACATTTAGTTATTTCGGCCTGCGCATTTAAAAAAACAAGAATGTCCCGGTTTCTCTTGCTGAACAATAAGCTAATAATTACCTTTACAAAGGTTGCATATCATCGTGTTTCCATTCATATTTCGCAGTAATAATTATGCAGTAATTGCAATACAGTGGTACGGAAGTGTTGATTTATCACTACCGCCGGCTGCAACTTTAGTGAATGCGGTAATTTCCGTATTGTGTTAACCGTTAATAAGCTCTGCTTGTTTGTGTGTGTGCGTAAAAATCGCTAGATTCAAATTGGACTATGGAATTTTGAAATAGTACTTGCGTTTCTCATATCCCATGAGTACCTAAGTCTTCAACTAAAAGCTGAACATTATAAAGAATAAAGGGGTCAAGCCAAAAAATCCGACCTCTTTAAAAAATCATGGCACAAAAGTCAACGCAGCGAGGTCGCCGACGAAAATGTAAAAGATGAAAAAAAAAAAATGTCGCAAGGAGTACACGAATGAATAGGAGTTGTCCTAGAAGCGTGTCGGTCGTCCAGATGTTTAACATTTTATGCGGGAATTCACGTGCCTTTGCTACTGGCTGAAATCTTGCGGCCTCGTGGGTTTCAACAGTATTTCATCTCGAAACTGAGACATTCACGCTGGTGATTTCAGAGACTGATAGGGAATGATACTCATATCGATGAAATACTGTGAATTACCTATATAGGGTTTCGATGAACTTTGAATACAATATTCAGCTTCAATCATGTGTAGTACTTATACAGCACAATAATCATTTCGTAGAAATTATAATTGAATAATCTGAATATTAAATTTTAACTTTAATTGTACAGTGAATTAATATTGGAGTGATTTATTTATAATCCTTATTTGTAGAATTTTTGTATTTTTTTTTTACCGTAATACATGCACTGCCGTAACATTTTACGGCTGTTTTTATGGGTGTATTACATAAAACAGGAATTGAGGATATGGGCGTGCCTCATTTAATTATTTATATCACCTGCAAACACGAATGAACTCTAAGCAACGCGGGAACATGGCAGCTGAACATTATGCATGATGAATAAAGAGAATACCTCACGTTAAACTGAGAAAATGTCTTCAAAGTTTGAAAACGTTACAGCTAGATAATTTATATGAAGAGTACTGGAATAATGTAACAACTCATCATATTTTCATTTCATTACATTCTGCTGCTATTTGTGTTGGAATAGCTACTATTATTTTAAGTTTAACGTTTAGTGCAGCTGTATTTATTTTATTAACTTTCGTCTACCTCGCCGCGCGTGCATCAATGCTTCAGAAAATAATGGTGAACAAAGATATTTTAACTAGAAAAGAAAGATCAAATCTTTACCGCAGTATTATTAAATGGAAACAAGGAGTCTTATTTCAACGTCGACATAATAATAACTGGTTTAACATTATTTGTTTTCAAAACATGTTACCACAACTCACGATAAGTAACAAAATAAAACGAAAATGACTTATCTCTGCAACCTCATCAAATATCCAACTATTCAACTAGCAACTCCTATACATAATAAGTCAAACTCATTCCGTACAAGCCGCCGGTAAGGACCTCAGACCGACCCGTAAAACGTTTTCATAAAAATGCAAATCGTCCGACAACGTATTGCCGACGACCAAGATGGGAACTCCACGGGAACTTCCTTCATCGAATTAAAATACTTTCTAAAGATAATGTCATTTGCTGGCATCTTTTTTACGTGGCTTTGACTATGCAGTGACGCAGTTGATACAATGAAATAATGTGACAAAGGGCCATTCGAGTCATGCTGGTTTAGAATTTTGAAAGAACGAGTGCCTTTTTGTGCTCATAACTAAACATTGTTGCGTGGAGTATGAAAGAAGTGAAGTTCAGCGAGTTAAATTCGACGTTATTTGCATAGCATAAGAAATACTTTTCCAGTACCTAATTAATTTTGCTTTGACGCAAATCTGACTCTTAAATCTGAAAGCTCTTTGTAATTTTCTATGATACAAATATCCCAAAACTAGGTACTCGATAGTTATTAGATACTCGAAAATTCCAACTACCGTGTCTTAAATTCCATTCAAGACAGGCAGGCAAGAATTTCGGTTCGAGGATTCTGTTTACAACAAAATTAAAGCAAAAGTTTTTAATTTTATTTGTCACACATTTTTGCTTTGATCTTTTTTGTGTAGCTTAAATTGAAAATGCTTTCAGACATGCAATGAGCCTCGGGGCCAGGAAAGTAGACCGCATCATCCTTTTGGCTTTAGCTAACTCCGCAAACGGCGTTGCTTGGGCTAGCTTTGAAGAGCTCACTAACAAACAGCTACTTTGGTATGACCACTAGATCTGTAAGTATTTCATATATGTCCCATAGAAAATATAAAGCAAAAATAGTTTATTGCCATTAAGACTCTTATGAGCGAGGCGGGAAAGATACGAAATTAAAATACACTTGTCAAGCCCCTCAGGTTTCATACCAAAATAATATTAACTTTTGTCAAGTTAACGCTAACATAATTACACTGTATTTTAATATCTCGAAGGAAATACGAGACAAGATGTCTTCCACATCTGTTGGCAAATGCTCAAGACTCTTTCCAGCCGGGGAATCGTTTAAATACTAATTGAGGAACATATAGCCAAGTTTTCATCTCTTAATCTCCGCCTTATCAGTAATAATAAGGCTAATGTTATAAACAAGAATGTATGGTATTAACTAGAAAAAAGTAACAGTCATCAACTTTGTATCACTGTCGGCGACGATGAATAAGTGTAAAAGTGATAGCTAAATGATAAAAGCAGTGATAATCAATGTTTAAGTTTTTTAAGGTTTTATGATAGTTAGTATGTCTGTTGTTAAATTAAAAGCTATTTTCTGTTGTTGTTTTTAATTCCTTTAAAGTTTAAGACTAAAATTGTAACATAGTTAAGCGTATCTAAGTACTAATTTTAAGTGTAACTTGTATGCCCTAGTTTAAGGATTAACGTTTTTCAATAAAAAACAGATATTGCTATTGTTTTAATTATAAAGATAGAATACTAAGGTTGCATAATTAAAATAGTCAGTACATAAGGTTGTTAGTACTAAGTTTTGTATTTGTAAATAAATATAAGTGGGATGCCTATCTTATGCAACCTAGAAAAAACCCTAGAAATAGATTCAAATAGTAAATCTAGGGTATTGGTACTTTTCCATTGTTGAGTTCTAGTTTTCTTTTTGGCCACGAGCGGCGCTAGTAGGATGATCGACAAATTAAACCGAATGTTATCGAAACCTTACCTTAACGAGAGCCGTTTGAGTTTTTTAAAGTTTTCTAATTAAAAAGGGATGTTTTTAAGGGTGAATTTTTTGTATAATATAAAGGAAATCGGGTTGCATAGGATAGGCATAGCTGGAACGTTATAAGTATGCCAAATCACCTGAAAACTGCCCCAAAAAGATTCCCATACATAGGGCACGGGAACGCCCCTCGCTCCCATTGGCTGTCGCATCGGCCATATTGTGAACTACTTACCCGCGCTCTAGCGTATATAATGAGGGCATGTTTTGGTGATCGGGCAGACTCCACTTCTGACTCTCGTCGTGTACGGACGTGTCGCTCTGCGCTCGCCCGTTTACGACTTTTGTCCTTGTTACGCCCGACGTAACGCTCACCGTAGTCGCTCTGCCGACTACAAATATATCAATCTAAAGCTGCTTTTTTCAAAGCGGCGGACGATTATCCTGTTTCTAAAACGTTTGTGTCAAGTAAATTCAGTTGACCCCTTCTGGGTAAAAGCCACAGTTTCGTGGTTCTCGGTTGAAACCATACGGTGCCAACGAAGCCGAGAGGGTGTTGACCCAATCACACCCGCCGAACCCCTTCAGGGCAAGGCAGTCAATTGGACGGGAGCTCGGATTTCGGCCTTGGGGGATCTCCTAGTCGTGCCTTGCATCTGGTTTGCTTTCACAGCTACACACCTGGTGTCGGTTGGGTATCTCTATACCCTTCGCACTAGACTGGCTAGGGCCCGTTCGCACAATAAGACTGGCGAACGGTTTACAAGCTTAGGGCTCACCAATAGGTACTCACCTCCCTGCCTATACCCGGCAGGGAGGGTTACACATCCCCGGGCCCATCCACCCGGGGAGATAGGAAATAGGTCTTAGGTTTTTATAATTAGGCCCCCATCTCTTTTAGCTCGGTAGCCCTCTTCCCTCACGGGAAAATGACTACCGAAGTCTATAAATTCTTCTTCGAGGTCCTCCTCAAGGACCAAGACATTGTCGCCAAATATGGCGACATGATCAACAACCTTGATATCAAGGACCCGCGCCTAGCGCGCTATTGTATTATCACCGATAACGGCTCAACAAAGGAGGCCGGCGCAGCTGTGTCGCGCCCCATTGTTGAGCCTATAATCGTCTCTTCGGGGAAAACCGCCGCATTAGCGGAAACGGTAATCCCCAATACAATGGTCGATGCCCAGCTGCACTCGACCATTGTTCCTAATCCCATTGTCTCACAGACAATGGAAATAACTCAGGCGAGTGCACCTGCGTCAAACGTCGACGCCGAATGCATGGACACCTCGTCCTCCCGCTCTGCCTCACCCGTCCCAGAGGATGCTCAACCCTCCGAGCCCTCTGACTCCTCTTCCTCCGACGACGACTTCACCGTCGTACAGGGAGGTAAGAGGAAAAAGAACAAAAACAACGACAAGGCGCGCAAGACCATCGCCCTTGTCGCATCTCCTCTCCCTAGCCCGCCCGCTGTGTCTACAGCATCCCCCGCCCCATCACCCTCGAACTCGCAGGTCGCTTCCTCCCAAGGTGCCGCTAAGCCCAAAAGCGCACCAAAAAACAAACCTCCGCCGCCTGTATACTTACAGGACAAGGCAAAATGGACCGAAGTGTCCAAGCTGTGTGTTGATCGTAAGATCAACTACAGATCGGCCTCCAATACCGGCAACGGTATAAAAATCGTCCTCCCTACGTCAGACGACTATAGGGAGATAACTAAAGCGCTAAGAGCGAGGAACATTTCGTTCCACACATACTCCCTCCCCGAGGAAAAACCTCTCCGGGTCGTCATTACCCGTATTCCGAAGGAAATCCCTTCGGATGACATTTTAAGTGACCTTAAGTCACAAAACATCCCTGCGACGCAAGTCCATAGGATGCACCGCGCCCGCAGCGGCCACGCCTTCGACATGGTGCTCGTAGTATGCGAGCCGTGTCCTTCTAAAATCCACCCGATTTTTAACATCAAATCGGTATGTAATTTAACCGGCATCTCAATCGAGAAGCCAAATAGATCTGGCATTGTATCCCAATGCCACCGTTGCCAACTGTGGGGTCACTCACAGCGCAACTGTTTCGCCCAGCCTAGGTGCGTGAAATGCCTAGGCCAACACGGCACCTCCGACTGCCCGCGACCCAAGGACCGCACTCTGTGCACCGAGCCTCCGAGCTGTGTACTCTGCGGCGCCTCAGGTCATCCCGCCAACTACCGCGGCTGCCCAAAGGCCCCAAAAACGTCTCCCAAGCTGGCCAAGCGTGCAAACGCCCGCCAGCTAAGGGAAAGCCCATCAGCGAGGCTACCTACCGCTCAACTTCCCGAGCGTCTCAGCCCACAACGGCCCTCCCCATGGAACCCTCTCAACCATCAGAGAGCCTTTCCAACCCCGAGGCCAACTCAGCACCAGCCAACTCCCGCCCCGGTGAATAATCCCACCGCGGCGCCCGCGAGCTTACCTCGCGTCCCTCCCGTCCTTCCCTCCGCGCCCTCCGCGCCCTCCGCGGCTCCTATAGCCGCCAAGCCCGCGCAAGCGCAAGCGATCGCGCCCTCTTCTAGCCCAGTATCAGCGCTCAGTTCTATGAACGTTATACTGAGCACGTTCAGTGTATTCACGAGCGACAGAGCTCAACAACTTTCGAGGGAGATAGTCGCCAGCAATGGCGACCTTATCAAACTCTACTCCGTTATGCAGGAGTATTCAGACGTCGCCCAGGCAGTTCAAAACCTGCCTCACTTTAGGAAATAGAAATGGATAATACATCCAAAATTAAACCCCATTCCCTTAGGCTTGGCTATTATAATGCCAACGGTATTCTCGGCCAACGCGACGAGATTTCCGCCTTCCTACAATCCCATAAGATAGACATTCTTCTCGTACAAGAGACCTTCCTAAAGCCGCGTGTACGCGGCCCTAATATAGCTAACTATAAGTTAATTAGAAATGACAGGATCACACGCCACAAAGGCGGCACGCTTATCTATTATAAAAGATCGCTACATTGTGTAGAGATCACTCCCCCCGACTTAAGCTGCATTGAAGCCTCAATCTGTCGACTAGCCATGTCCCAGCACCAGTCGATCACTCTCGTATCGGCCTACTGCCCTCCCACGTCCTCATCCTTTCAGTCCTACGACCCGATCCTTTTCACGAACGATCTCAGAGCCTTACTAGGCCTGAGCGACTCTGTAATAATAGCAGGCGATCTAAACGCCAAACATCCCGCCTGGAATAGCAACACTACTTCTCCAAGAGGCAGGTTGCTATTCAATCAGTGTGAATCCCTCAACTTCGATGTCATCGCTCCGATGCATCCCACTCACTTTCCTAATATAGTCGACCACCTTCCCGACGTTCTCGATGTAGCGCTCCTCAAGAACGTAAACTTACGTTTACATTCGATCGAGGTACTACACGAGCTCACCTCCGACCACAGACCGGTTCTTGTGGAACTAGCCTCGCGCTCAGGCCCACTCGACCCGGATCGCCCTCCTCCCACCCAGATTGTCACGGACTGGAGAATGCTAAGCGAAAGCTTAAAATCCTCCTCCGCCCAGTTAGAATCAATTCCCGATGAAATCAACTCAGTCGCTGACATGACGGGCGCGATCGGCTCGTTCACCGAGCACGTACAATCCACCGTGGACAAGTGTTCACGTAGAGTTGAAGCGACGAGCTTTCATCGCTTCAAACTCCCGGATGAAGTGCGTGTTCTGGTGACCGAGAAGAACGCGGCTGTCCGTGCCTACAGTACTTTTCCCTGCGACGCTAACAAGTCTCACATGCGTAACTTACAGCGTGCTGTAAAGGAACGCCTTGCTGAGATGCGTCAAACGCGCTGGGACAAGACGCTGAGCGAACTCGAGCCGACTCATCAAGCCTTCTGGCAGCTTCAAAGGAAACTCAAATCCGATGAAGTAGCTTCCACCCCGCCGATCAAACGCCCCGACAATTCCCTCGCCTTCGAGGACGATGAAAAAGCGGAATATCTGGCCGACAGCCTCGAGGCTCAATGCTCGCCTAGTACCCAACCGGTCGACCCGGCTCACCTACTAAAGGTCGAAGCCGAGGTCGAGCGCAGATCCTCCCTACCACCGCAAGAAGACCCCGACGATCCCTTGCCTCCCGTCACTCCAGACGAAGTGGCAGAGATCATCAAACGTCTCAAACCCCGTAAAGCTCCGGGCCCAGATAGAATAACCAATAAAGTTTTCAAAATCCTACCCGCTTCCCTCGTAATGCTCATGACCGCGATCTTCAATTGCGCCATGACCCATAACCTGTTCCCACAGGCATGGAAAGAGGCAACCGTAATCGGTATTCCCAAACCCGGTAAACCAAAATCAGACCCGTCCAGCTATCGCCCTATCAGTTTACTCAATGTGTTCGGCAAGATCTACGAGATACTTATCTATAAGCGTCTCAAAGATTACGTCGAAGCAAAGAGTCTTATTCCATTAGAACAGTTTGGTTTTCGAACCCATCACTCTTGTGTCCAACAAGTCCACCGCATCGTGGAAGGTGTGAGCCACGGATTCCAACGTGGCCAACTCACCGGTACGATTCTCTTCGATATAGCAAAGGCATTCGACAAAGTCTAGTCAAAGGCACAAAGGCTTGATTTACAAGCTTTACCAACTCGGTGTCCCAGACCGTCTCGTCGTCATCTTACGAGACTTTTTGTCGAATCGCACCTTTCGCTATCGCATTGACGGCACTCTTTCTTCGGCCCACCCTATAAAAGCTGGCGTCCCACAAGGCTCGGTACTCTCCCCCATCCTCTTCACGCTATACACTAGCGATATTCCTAAGAACAAGCATGTTCAATTAGCCCTATTCGCCGACGACACGGCAATCTACTGCTCAGGCCGCAGCCCAGCCGCCATAGTGAGACATCTCCAAGCCTATTGCAACACCCTAGGTGTCTGGACTAGGCTATGGAGAATCGAACTCCACCCCGACAAAAGCCAGGCCATACTCTTTTCGAGCCCTCGCCGTAGGCTTCCTCCCGCGCCCCCGTCAGTCACCATGTTTGGTAGGCCGATTCCTTGGAAGGAGCATGCCAAATATCTAGGTGTAATCTTAGACCAGCGCCTCTCATTCGCCGAGCACATACGTAAGGTGCGCTCTAGAGCAGCCTTTGTGTACGGCAGATTGCACTTCTTGCTCAATTCAAAGAGCAAATTATCTCTTAAATGCAAGTTACGCCTCTACGTATCGTGCATACGCCCCGTCATGACGTATGCTTGCCCTGTGTTCGCACAGGCAAGCCATCGCCGCCTTCACAGAATGCAGGCCCTTCAAAACCGTGCTTTACGGAAAATCACAGGAGCTCCCTATTATGTTCGAAATGAGATTCTTCATCTCGACTTAAAAATCCCCACCATCCGCCAGTATATGAAGCGTGCCGCCATACGGTACTTCGAACGCGCTGAGAAACACGATAACTCACTTATCGTGTCAGCCAGTAATTACACTCCCTCCCGCATCAGTAGGATTCGCCGCCCTAGGCATGCCCTTCTAGAACCTGACGATGAGATAACTGTCCTCCAAGAGAGTAGTAAACTCACTAGCACCCTACACAAATACAAACCGCGTTCGTACAAACCTCGCCGCCGAGGTCCGCCGCGACGTCCCGATCTCTGTCCTCCCGACCCTTGCTCATCGAGCCAGCCCGCGAGCTGAGCCAGTAGCTTTAAATTCCCCATTTAATAATAATGATCATATGATCCAGCCTGTCCCTTTGCTGCCTCCCAAGCGACGCCCTAAGCCGAGGTCCGACCCCACAGGGGGTACCCTTAGCGCAGTCGCTTAGTTTATAAGTTGTTTTACGCCCCTGGCTGGAGGCCTTAAAATCTAGGCATCCACAGAGAAAAGTCCGGTTAAGCAGTACACGGCCTCCTAGGCTGAACTGCGAGATGCCATACCAAAAAAAAAAAAAAAAAAAAGGTGATCGGGCAGTCCGAATCCAGCAGCGCTCCAGTTAACAAGAAGAATAAAGGAAGAAGTAACCCTGAATAGTGTTATTGTCTGCACCCTGCCTTGTTGAAAAGCATCCCCGCCAGCAGCCCTATTCGGCACCACACCAATCATACAGTCCACAATCTTCAATCACCTCTATGTAAACGGATGTGTAATTGAAACGAGAATCATGTTATGCATATCTGATCTTGTATTTGCCATTTACATGTGGAGAAGTTATTTATTAATTATATAAGTCAATAAAACTTCCTACCAACCACCAATCATCCCACCAACCAAAAACAATATTTACATTACCTCTTATTAAAAAGCAATAAAACTTTTATAACACAATCAGAGCGCCAACAATCTTAAGCACGACACACAATTTCGGGAGGTGTTACGTTTGCACTTAATTAAGTTTATGAGTCCGTATCCTCAAACTGAGATCATAAAATCTAAGGAGTAGCGACAATACTTAGGTATCATTGCTACGTTACTGCCGTAATAAACGTCTTTATTATTAGTAGTAGGTAATTATACAGTCGGCACGCGTGGTCCTTAGGGATGTGTTTATCTGAAAAGCGGTGCGTAAGAAAATGTCGTGTTAAAACAGTTAGCGGGAATTTTAATTGAAAAGCTTTTCGGTGTGTCTTGTCAGTTACGTAATATATTAAAAAAAAAACACCAAAGCTTTGTAATAAATTAAATTCATTTTCTATGTTTTTTTTTTTGTTATTAAATACAAAATACTTCACACAATGTAAACTCAAAACGGTAAGCTTTTGTAATTAACACAGACCGTAAAGTCGTGGAAGTTTAACAACTCAGTTTAATGTCAGAAATTAACGATTGGATCGTGAGGAAATAGTTTTCAGTTTTGCAGGTACCTGTGGTTACAATTTAAGCTTTGTTTCATTATTTTGCAATAACGTCTTGTTGACAGTTGTTAGTAATTTGTTTTGGGGATTATATCATACGCGTGAATGTTGCGTCACACAATTGATTCGTAAAATTATACCAGCGTAGTTACATACATTAAACAAAGTCTACCAGAAAATGAAAATTACGATTTGGAATTCTAATTTTTTTTTTTTTTTCAGAATTCCAGTATACTATTTAAGTAACAGTTAACTTTTCAGGGCTATCTCTACTCAACAATTTATTCCACGACTAACAAAATCACCACATACCTAATATAATAAAATCAAACTACCGACAAACATGTTACGAGGGTATAATGAAGGCCGAATGCCTCGCGAGCCCTTCTCTGTTTTCTTAGGGCCACATTAGAGCATCGTTGAAGCCCGCTTCAGTACAAAGTTTCATACATTTTGCTCCATATTGGTCATCCTTCAAGATTATTTGTTGACTTTGGTATACTCGTCACGGGCCGTAGGTGATTTGAATATAACAGCGACTGGCACATAGCATAGATTTTTTCTTGAAAATAAACATACCAATGTCAACTGAACATAGCTGTGTTAAGATGAAAACTGAAAAAGTGAGAATAAAACCAACCTATTGGCTTAGAATGAATTTTAGACGTTGTTGAAGCCGAAGGCGAAGTGTGGAGATTGTCTTGATCCCCCAAAAACTTTCCCATTTACAAATTAGTTTCCAATATTGAAATGCGAAATTTAGCGATGGATACTAAAGTTATAAACATTCAATTTATTTGTAATGAAATGAAATCAGGACTTCAAACAGATCTCGGAATCAAATCAAACTACAAGTAGGAATAAATCGCAGTGCCAAATAAAATCATGATTCTTGTGAACCTCTGTTTTGATAGGACGGCCATTCAAATCGTGAGCTTTTTCTTTTAATTTTTCTATCGTTTTTATACAGGCAAAGTGTGAGAGGTTTTTTTTTATATAGTTCGACTAGTATGTTTTGTGTTGTACAAAAACGAATTAATTACCTCCTGAGTCATATTGTTATGTCTGCTATTATGTTACTTTCACATTTTTTTCTTGTTTTTCTGCTATTCTTATTAAAAACTTGAAAAAAAAAAATCTTCAGTAAAACCAAAAAGATATGTGTGACGACCTGGTGAAAAAACGATTTACTACTCCTTGGGGGAACGAACGTAAACTATTGGGGACTATTTTAAAATTAATATGTGGGTATACGTGCGTCGCCGCAGACATTACTCTTGCGAGGAAAAGAAATAAAATATAAATAAACGGAGGAAGGTTTGGACAGATTGTAGTTCAAGCATTTTAGGCCACACGTCACAACATTTCGGACCTGAAAGCTCGTTACTTATTTATCTAGTAATCAGAAGAATTGCGAGTAAGAGCACTAAAACTCACATAAAAACTATACGCAATTACAAGCGATCTCACAGGAAAACGTCTAACATACAAAACTGTGAACGTTGGCAATTTTATATCCATATTTTTTATTTTCACGAATAAGAGAATCCGAGATAAAATACGACGCTACGTAGAGCCGAGGTGCGGGGACGTGCTGTTATACAAGACAGCCGCTTTATTTATGCCCTCAATATTTTACAAACCATAAAACTTCTTCGCCTTGAAAATAACGAATGTTTTATGTTAATAGGTTTTTCGGAATTCACACCGGGCTGAGTAAAATTTTAATTGATCCAACTTTCCCGGGTGCAATATGAAAAATTGCAAAAGAAAACCAATCGACCGTGTTTTATGGAAATCATAAAATCACGCTGATTTGATAGGTTCGAGGTTTTTACGATCTTAATATACCTATTGATTTTTTTATGTTCCACTTTATTTTGATTCCGTCATTTCTCAAAGTTTAAGGCGAGTATAACAAATCAGAATATAATATCGGCGTGCGCAAATGGCTAAACCATTTTATAAAAATAAATTTTATATAGGCTAGGAGAGTACTTTATGTGAACTTTAATTGAATATTTAAATACATAACAAAATAACCTTAATAGAGTCAAAAGTTGTTTTATTAAGTTGTATTAAAAATGTGAAGATATTACGCAACATCCACTTTCTTGTCTGAAATCTAGAACACATTCTAAATTAACCATCTGAAAATTTATTTATTTTCTATCTATTTTAAACACAAACTCCCACAGTAAATCAAGAAATTACGTGACAATTCTTGTCTCAGCTTCAGTAGTTATTTCTATGAAGTGAGTGAGAAATAAACCTGTTGTGTATCAGTAGTTTATCATCCCATTCAGGTTGTACAATGAACCAAGTAAAGGACCGTAGTTCCTTTCATCTTTCATTTTAAAATCAACTCGTACCCACTGTATGTGACTTGAAGACTTAATCGTAAGAGGAAAGAGCTTAAAAATAAGTATGTTTTACTGCTTCAGAAACTTTACAAAGATATCGTTTTTCAAAGACTCACAAGTCACAGTATTTCAGTCGACGACACTTATTTATTGAAGTCTGTGACGTTTAACCGCTCCTATCGTCGGATTATGTCTTCGTATAGTAAGATTAATAGCGAAGTGCTTCATCAAAGTAGGAAAATGTAATTTTCCAGTGTGATTGAAAAACCGGTCCTTGGTACCGCTAAGCTAAGATTACGTATAGGGTTACATGTAGATTTTATAATGAGTTTTCTGCCTTGTTAAAGGTACATATTTGCCATAAATCTTATAATACTTACATAGCAATGGAGTAATTTGGTGTCGTAGTTCTTCAAGTAGATATTTACTTTACCCTTAATAATTACAAAGTATAGTCGTTATCTCAGACTATAGAATATTTAAAAAACCGGCCAAATGCGAGTCGGACTCCCGCACGAAGGGTTCCGTGCCATTATTTATAAAATGAGCGATAAAATCACGTTTGTTCTATAGGAGCCCCCCAAAATATTTATTCTATTCTAGTTTTCAGTATTTGTTGTTATAGCGGCAACAGAAATACATCATCTGTGAAAATTTCAACTCTCTAACTATCACGGTTCATGAGATACAGCCTGGTGACAGACGGACGGACGGATGGACGGACAGAGGAGCGAGAACAATAGGGTCCCGTTTTACCTACTCTGGGTACGGAGTAGGTAAAACGGGACCTATTCTATTTTGGGTACGGAACCCTAAAAAGGCTTCCTAGTTATTTCATTTGAAATATAAAAATAGAAAAGTTTATTCCAAAGTTATTCTTTCTATAAATACGCTATTATTAAACTCATCAAAGGCTGGCATGAAAAGCGCTGTCATTTCCCAAACAATGTTCAAACAGGACAGTACATTCTAAAAAAAAAAAATGTTAAACATCACGAAAATAAAACTCAATCCCATTATGTCTACGTTTATATTGTTGTCCGAATATAATGTGTGAATAATGTGGACCTTCCATTCAATAAGGGTAGCGCCTTTTTGTCGTGTACCCCTAAAAAGATATCTACCCTTTAGATGTATTAAATTATGGACTATATTTTCTGCCCTCACTTCCGTACGGCCTCTGCTCTTTTAGTTAAGTAATACGGTTTACCTGAGAGATTTGTTGGACCTTTTCGTCGCGAGGTGATTAAAGGAAAACCGTGTGAGGTACCGGAGTTGGGTGCCGGAGAAAATATGATTTTGTACTTCGCACAAAAATAGTATTGTGCCTTTCATAAGACTTCGGCTCAGGTTTTAGATTAGATTATCGTAAGGCCTTTATATTTTGTATATGGATTCTTAGAACGTTTTATTTATGCGGAGTTATAATAAACATACATTTTCCATGTATACCTAAATGAAAGTAATAAATTTTACACTGACCAAAAATTATGTGTAAATTATTTGTGTATTCATGAGATGCAAACGTTTTGTAAATTAATATGAGGTTAACAACGTATTTACAAGACATCAACTTATTTTGCATTTAAATCAACTTATTAAAAGTAATATCATTATTAATGTGTTCTAGCTGCACTCTGGCTTTGTTCAAAAGTTTTATTATGATTATTATTTTATACATGAAAAAAATGCTTTACAAAGAGAGAGGTCTATAGCTATATTTAAAACTTATCGCCTCGAGGTTTAAAATTAATAGAAAAACATTTTCTTTGTTAGATGAACTATGCTGTTAAATTGTTTTGATAATGTGGTAATTTTACATTCCTTTATGATAAAATGCAGAAAAGTTCAATAACATAAGTAGTACAGAATATCTGAGAATAGTTAAAAGACGAACTAATTAGGTATTATATTTTTATCACAAGTAGTTTTTTGGAAAATTAAAATATAAATTGAAATACTCTCGCAATTTTGACTCTTTGGTAATTCTAAAATATCAAGTAGCACTAGTGCCAAAACCAATCTATTTAAAAACTGTCCACAGTGGACAGGTGATGATAATCGACGTATAAACTAAAACTATTAAATTTTCTGGTGCTCTGTCAAAATGGTCTGGTCATAAAGAGGTAGTTAAATTGACAGAATATTCAAATATATTACCAGAGTGTTCAAACTAATTTTCCCCTTTTAAAAATATTCCACGGAAGCAATTCCGCTTAAGTACTCGAACTACCTATTTTAATACCCATGTTTTCCAATAGGACAACTTTAACTGCCGAACTATAAAGATAGGATATCGTTGGAAGTTTTTTCAATATTTTACGAAAGTTTTTAAAACTTTAGTGTCCGATACTGTACGGGTTGCAGTAAGAAAACTGGGCGATTCCGAGAAAACTTTTCGATTAGCGCTATGTAGATAAGGGGAGCAACCATTGTTTGGATACTTATGAGTTGGAGTTTTAGTATGTGAGTAGTATAATTTTTGGGAACTTATTTTCTTTGAGATAACCATTTTGTGATATTTTGACATTTGCACCCGTGTACGCCCTAAGGAGTGAATTGAAATTCTTGGCGCTCCTTTTATGCAAAGGTTCTGACATGTAACTCATTGAAACCTTCGACAAATGTATGGTTCCAAATTGTCAGATACTTGCTATTGTAATTAGACAGCAGGCAGATAAGCTAAATACGATAATGTTGCTAATCAAGATATCTGTCAATAACCTAATCGTATTAATATTTTAATTTTTACATCAAACCAATTAATTCCACAGAATTTAAGGTAGCAGGTAATTTAAAAATGTTTCAAGTAAAATATTGTAATTTCAACGAGAACATTATATTGCTGAGAAACATTTTCGCCACGTATTCCAAATATTTTGTATGCCATGTGGAATTTAATATATAATTTTGTCAGCAATGTTTGAGACAAAGTTGTATTCGAAACTTTATATGCAACGCTTGGCGCTGTTTAAACTTCGTTACTGAAATATGTAAGCTTCTGTGATAACTACTTTTAACAAATAATTACACTAAAAGTTTTTGGAAAGTTACAAGAGTAACAATTGAATATTATGATAAGTAATATACAAATTGCATTGCATCTCTTAGGCGATTATGACTGTAACCCACAATCGTAAAACTAATTTGCAGATTGATTTGGTCCTTTGCACAAACTATCCACTATTACAACGTATTATGTTTAGTTTTAGGACATCAGCAATTTCGTAATGAACATTTTACTATTTATTTTATTGGAAAACTATAAAATCTTGAGAGATCCAGCAATCAGGAATGTCGTCAATACGGCAAAACAAATTGGGTCGCGCAAGAATATCAGCCAAGCAATAGGTGCCGGACCCAAAATCATAAAACGATTTTCTATTTCGGAATCAATCCTTGTTTTTTCTGTGAATCCAATTTGTTGTGTACTTGAAAGGAACCTTCTTAATCAGGATTGCTTCGTTCGCTTAGTTTGCATTAACCGTACGCTTCCGTAGGGCTGCATTAAAAACATCTTTTATACGCTGTTATGTAGCATAGCCTCTGAAATATGAATATTTTTTATGAACGATAAGGTCAAATTATTTAAATTTTGTTCTGGTTGTTAGTTATCATGACAATTTACAAAGAAAACTTTTATGTCCGTTTAGATGATTTTGAGAAATTCTGTCCTTGTCAGACACATTTTTATTTATGTTAGGTACAATGTGGGATACGCAAATAATATTTTTGTTGTCAAAAACTCTATAAAGTTTTTACAATGTAGTTTTGACAGAAACATCTTTATCTACCCAGCACTTCGGTAATATTCGTCGGTCGTAGTGTTAACTACGACCGACGTTAACTTGATTTCCCCGTTTTCCTTGTAGCAAAGCGCCGGAATTGAGTTTTTGGCGCCCATCCTCTTTTTGTTTAAAAGGACTTCATAGCACGCCGTAATAAATATAGATACATTTGGGAGATGAGGGCTAGAATTCGAGCATGTACCGAACAAATTGCTGGGGATTTTACACGCACCGTAAAGTTATTATTGCTTCGTACGATACAAGAAAATATTGTGATGAGATATTTTATATTTTTTCCCTGTAAGCGTAAGAACAACAGGTTTTATATTTAGGCGAAGAACGTGTTACCTGGTTATTATTTTATACAGCTTTGCTTATACCAGAAACATGAATGTATAAGGATTAGGTTATAAAATGAAGTCGAGGACAACAATTATATGAGAAAGACTAATTTAAGCTAATTGCCGCCTGGACACTGGCCAGAAGTGCATTAAGGTGATTACAGTTCCAGTTGGGTAGAACTCCAAAATTTATATTTTTACCTAATGTATTCTAATAAAAGTCAAAATATTTTAAATATCATCATCATCTCAGCCATAGGACGTCCACTGCTGAACATAGGCCTCCCCCTTTGATCTCCACAGATACCTGTTGGAAGCGACCTGCATCCAGCGTCTTCCGGCGACCGGTCGTCTGTCCACCTCGTTGGTGGACGTCCTACGCTGCGCTTGCTAGTCCGTGGTCTCCACTCCAGCACTTTTCGGCCCCATCTGCCATCTGCTCTGCGAGCAATATGGCCTGCCCATTGCCACTTCAACTTGCTAATCCGGTGGGCTATATCGGTGACTTTGGTTCGTCTACGGATCTCCTCGTTTCGGATTCGATCACGTAGAGAAACTCCGAGCATAGCCCTCTCCATAGCTCGTTGAGCGACTTTGAGCTTTGAGATGAGGCCGATAGTGAGAGACCACGTTTCGGTGCCGTAAGTCATCACTGGTAACACACATTGGTTGAAGACTTTCGTCTTGAGGCACTGAGGTATGTCGGACGAAAAGACATTGCGTAGTTTCCCGAACGCTGCCCAGCCGAGTTGGATTCGGCGGTTGACCTCTTTCTCGAAGTTGGACCTACCTAATTGGACTACTTGTCCTAGGTAGATATATGAGTCAACAACTTCGAGTACCGAGCTTCCAACAGAGACTGGGGTGGGCTGAACATGGACATTTGACATAATTTTCGTCTTGTCCATGTTCATTTTCAGGCCCACCCGTTGTGAAACTCGGTCGAGGCCCTCGAGCATCATACTGAGTTCCTCCATCGACTTTGCCATGACTACGATGTCGTCGGCAAACCGAAGGTGAGTGATGTATTCGCCGTTGATGTTGATGCCAAGTCCTTGCCATTCCAGGAGCTTGAAGGCGTCTTCCATTGCGGCAGTAAACAGTTTCGGGGAGATTACGTCCCCCTGTCTTACGCCTCTTCTCAATGGAATCGGCTTCGTGCTATGCTCCTGTACTCGGACCGACATGGTGGCGTTATCATACAAACACTTCAACACCTCGATGTACCGATAGTCAATATGGCATCGTTGGAGTGACTCAAGTACCGCCCATGTTTCCACCGAATCAAAGGCTTTCTCATAGTCCACAAACGCTAAGCATAATGGCAAGTTATACTCCTCGGTCTTCTGTATAACTTGCCGCAGCGTATGGATGTGGTCTATGGTACTAAAGCCTCTTCGGAAACCGGCTTGTTCGGGAGGCTGGAAGTCATCAAGCCTGTGCTCGAGACGGTTCGTGATAACCCTTGAAAACAGCTTATAAACATGGCTTAGAAGTGTGATGGGTCTGTAGTTCTTCAATAGGCTGTTGTCACCTTTTTTGAAGAACAACACCACCACACCCCTGCTCCATGCTTCAGGCGTTTTGCCCTCGGACAGGACGCAGTTAAAGAGCTTCTGGAGGACTTTAAGTGCCGGTGTTCCACCCGCTCTCAGAAGCTCTGAAGTGATTCCGTCCTCACCCGGCGCCTTGTTGTTCTTAAGCTGCTTCAGGGCCATCCTAATCTCGTACAGACTGATGTCCGGGATATCTTCGGTATAATGTCGGGACAGCTTGGCTCTTGGATCTCCTGCCAAGCTGTCAACGGACTTTGCGACCGAAGTGTATAACTGTCCATAGAACCTCTCGATCTCGCCTAAAACCTCTGCCTTGGTCGACGCTATGCTGCCATCCTCCCGTTTCAGCTTAGTCATCTGGCTTTGCCCAATAGACTTGTCCTTTGCGAACACTTTGGAGCCTTGGTTTCGCTGTATGGTCTCTTTAACACGATTCGTATTAAAGAGACGCAGATCGTGTCGCAAGGATTTGGATATTCGTCTATTGAGCTGCCTATATGACTTCGCATCATGGAAAGACTGCAACTGTAGCAAGCGTCGTTCAGCCATGAGGTTTAAGGTTTGCTCGGTTAGTTTTTGAGGCCTATTTTTACGGCAGGGTCTAAAAAACTTAGACCCTACCGTGCGGACAGTTTCCACTAGTCCGTCGTTGATCTCGTCCACTGACACTAAGTTCTCAAGGCAAGCAAAGCGATTAGAGAGCTCGAGTTGAAAGCTTTCCGGGTTTTGAATATGGGACCGAGTAGGTCGGAGCGTAGACTTCATCAGACTGGACCTTTCAAGTTTAACATTGATATTCAGTGAGGCTCTTACGATTCGGTGATCGCTTCCGGTTTTTACCCTGTTGATCACAGAGACATCACTGAATATCCGTCTCTTGTCGGTCATGAAGAAGTCTATCTCGTTTCTCGTGAAACCATCGGGACTCAACCAGGTCCATTTCCTGTGAGGCGGCTTCTGGAAGAAAGAGTTCATCATGAAGAGTTCCTCTTTCTCCAGAAAGTCAGCCAGCCTCTGTCCCCTATGGTTCCGTTGCCCATATCCAAATTGCCCCACTCTCAACTCATCACCGCTTTTCTTGCCCAACCTAGCGTTAAAATCCCCCATAACAACAGTGAAGTGGGTTTTGGAACTATGTATGGCCCTACTTACGTCCTCATACATAGTCTCCACCTCATCATCGGAGTGTGACGAGGTCGGTGCGTATACCTGAATGACCTTCAGCGAATATCTTTCGGATATTCTGAGTATTAGGTATATCACCCTGTTCGACACACTGTCGATGGTTGTTATGTTGCTTACGAGGGACTTGTGAACGAGAAACCCGACACCACCTTGGGACTTTTGGTCTCCCTCCCGGTAGTAGAGCAAGTTACCAGACTTCAGGGTTACGGTGTCCTCTCCCTCTCTACGGACTTCGCATAACCCCATAATGTCCCAATGTAACTTGCTCAACTCCTCTTCCAGCTCGCAGATCTTTTCGTCAGTCCTCAATGTGCGTATGTTGTGTGTTACCAGGGCCAGTCGTCGTGGGGGTGGGTAGCCGGATCTCTTCCGGAGATTCTTAGCACCCCCTGCTCCGCCGTTACCTTGACCGCTACCCGCGCCAGGGATAGCGGAGCTGCCGGGGACTGGGGGCCTGGTTTCTGTGCTTCTCATTGGGGGGTAATTGCCTTTAATCGCCACGCTTGGCAGGCGGGTTGGCGATCGCAGTGAGGGTATGCAGTACGCGGAGGACGCTGCTGCCCGACCTCCGGTTTGTCCCTTAGTCGCCTCTTACGACACCCACGGGATGATTTGGGGAGAGCGCAATTCTAAGCCGGCGTCCCACGGCAAAAAAAAAGCTGTTGACTCATACAAATCGGCCAATTTGACTACCCCCACTTTAGAATGGAATAAATGTTTTAAATATGAACATGACATAAAACTTAACTGTTCTATAGTACATCATGTATCAACAATATTGTATATTCTGCTGAAAATAATTCACATGCCACCTATCGCAAGTCGACATAAAACCGAGGCCGATGACTTAATACGAAGCAACGAATCATCATATATTTCGTGCCGTCACAACATGTCGATACAAGTGCGGAACAAAAAGTTTTCTGAACGAAACAGATATAGGAACATTCGTCGGAATTGCCAATACTGAAGCCAGAGCGAGTCCCGGATAGTTCTCAAAAAGGAATTCGCCCGGGAGAAAAATTAGATTTGCGAAACAGAAACGTGTCCGAACTGAGATGGAAGGTTAGTTAAGAATTATCTAGTGTTGACGGCAGAGGAAATGACGACGTAAAAGGTTTACGATTGATTAGAGGGTATTGGATTTTTGTTTGTTGCTTTTGCCTTAGTGCTGTAGGTATGTACTTGTGTGATGAGCAACGCTTGAGTAGCATGGTGTTTGTACTAAAAGTATGTGCGAATTTGAAATGTGGTTTTACTATGGGTGATGAAAAACATAGTATGGTAAGCATGCCTTAGACGGTTTGAGCTCGTCTGTTAGTGAAATATGAACGTAATATTAATTTTTTTTGAAATTATTTAATCTAAACATATAATAAATCTGTAGAAAAGTAATTTTTGTACATTGAAGAAATTGACAAAAAAAATAGCCAGCATGTTAAAGGATAACTAACAGAACCCATTTCCATCATTTTTGTAATTTTTGTCTGTTTGTCTGTTTGTTCGTTCGCGATTCACGTAAAACCTACGAATTCAATGCAGACAAAGCTTATATACAAAAATTCTACGTAACTTGGGGTATTACTTAGTTTTTGTTTCATTGAAATCGATTCAATCTATCAAAAGATATGATTAATTTTGTGAATTCAAGATGTAAAATATTACGACACGCAATCTGTTTGTCAAAACTGAGCATTCGAATGTTGTACTTACATTAGTTGATCGGCCTATTATTAATCTTTACACAGAAAATCACACCTTTATAAGTAACTTCGGAAGAAAAAAAAATATGAAAATTTTGTTTAGCCAAGGTTAAAGTAGCTCCATCTGTGGTACCTAAATAAAATACATCAAATTTGTCAAAGGAGCGAGGTGGTAAATGACAATTAATTACCATACATTCTTTATAGAGGATTATTATTTCAACAGATGGAGTTGTGTATTTTCCGTAATTCACCATATTTTAACACGTAGTGTAATTTTTCGATAGATATTTCAGTTAAAGTGTTTGTCAGTTTGTCGTGCCACATCAAAATCCAACTATAATTATTACCTTGATGAAAGGAAAATTAACAGTTCTCAGCCAAATTTAAAACGGTGCCATCTAAATTATTTTTTGAACATTATGTCAAAAATTATGACTTTAGTGGAACAATTAATTATCATTTAAAGTTACAGATGGAGTTTATATCAGGTTTTTTTCATAAACATAGTTTAGCTTATCTTCCACTAATGTGGTGGCCTTAAAACAAATTACTTTGAGTAAGTAGTATTAAGTAGACCTTAATTATTTTTTCTGATGCAAAATGTGTAAACTTAATCCTAGAAGAAATGAGGATCTATCTCTCGCAAGCGCTGCTAAGCGTGAGCTAGGTAATGTAGGATTCTATAGCTTTAAAAACAGGCATAGATACAAAGTGCAGATAAGAAATGGGAGCTTTCTCTATTTAATACCATACACACGTAAAATGCTTTATGCGTCTGAAAACGTACAAATTACGCGTCGCATATCAGAGACATGCTTACTTTCAACTTCTGATCGCAAATACACTGTTCACGATTACGGACAGCCTCAGTAAGACCCGAGCCAAGTCTAAAAAAACACCTTTTATATAAAACTACGTTTGATGTCATTCAATCACAAGGACAGAATTGTTCTCTGTTGCAAATCCTATCCACCTATATCCTATCCTAATCCGGCATGCATTGCAGGTGTGCATTGCACAAAAACCAATGGTATCCTATTCGAGAAGTCAAAAGAGTCGACCTGCCAACGTCAGCTTCTGCGCTAAGCAAGTGTTCTTAATAGTACCATCAGAATTACATTCATCGTTGAATGAGGTGAATACATTTTCAGAAACCACAATAACAGTAGGAGCCAAAGCGTATGATCGCTTCATATAGCTCTGATTGGCCCCAGGTGACCAAGTCAGGTCTGATTTGTTCGTTCATCAGATCTTTGAAAGTGTTTCGGTGGATACTTACTGTCGTCCTGTGTGACACAAAATATGGTATATAAGCGTCCTCCGCAAGAGCGAAATTTTCCCGGTGTGCGGTAGTGACGCACAGTATACAACACTTATGTTTCTTTTGATTTGCTGGCTCCACCAAGAAATGACAAATTGCGAGCGTACATTTTGAAAATCTTGGCAAAACTGCAGGTTTCAAGTACGAACACATGAAGTGGACTCACAGATGCGTACATTTTGCCTATTCGTGAACTAATGCAAACATTTCGGTGGAGTCCCGGCTTAGGCCTCCCCCACATTAGGCGTGCGCGATCCTCGGGCGTGTGAGTAGCGCGGGCGCCGCGCGTGCTTCGCGGCCGTGCTGCGTGAGCGTCGCGCCCTGCCCTGCGGCATTTGCAGCGCGCTCGCGGCGCGCACGCGCCGCTCTCCTTGATGTTTAACTGCTAAGGCGTTTAGCGGGCGGCGGGGATAACGGGCGAAGGGGTAAGAACGCAACTCGAGCGCCACGTGCTCGCCGCGAGCGCGTCGCTTGCACTCTTCACACATGCCGCAGGGCAGCAAAACGCGACGTTCACGCAGCGCGCTCGCGACGCCCGCGCTACTCGCCCGAGGATCGCGCACGCCTAATGTGGGTTCAGCCTTACCATAGTGAGTAAGTGCACAGAAAATCCCCGTCATACAAGTGTTTCTCCCCAGTAGTGAAACTATCCTACCCTATGCGCCTGCTGATGATGATGACTCATTTTATCATCCATCCAGCTATTCCCCAACTATGTTGGTGTTGGCTTCCAGTCACTGAATCTGTTAGCGTACCAATATTTTGCTTGGAGCGACTACCTATCTACCTATCTTCAATCCAGTCAACTACACAAGACGATATCCATGGTAAGACTAACAGACTTTCTGGCTTCTGATTAGTCGCAGCAGCTGCAGAAAATGTACAAATGACAGCTTTGTCAGACTCAAAGCATATAGACATAGATTATAGCTGTTTCCTGTGAAAATTACTTACGCACCATACGTAATAATTTTTCAAATTGGCTGACTAGATCCAGAGATATTCACAACGTCACAAACTTTACTTCTTTTGTTTAGATAAATGGTCACACATCCACAACACAACCTTGATCTATGCGACTGCTAATCCTAATTATACTGTCACGTGAAAGAATGCACCTACGGGATAAGTAGATAGTATTTTGACTATTCTATATTGCCCACGCAGACGAAGTTGCGGGCAACAGCTAGTATGTTATATAAAATGTAGATTTACTAAGTGTGCCTATATTAAAATTTTCTTCATTAAAACCCCATCAAAAACATGAAATAGAACGAAATAAAGGCAGTAATTAATAAAGTTGTAACAACCAATTTTTATTTTTAATAAAAAAATAAAACTTACACTTTACGAGGTCGAAGTTTAAATCACAAATTATTCCTGAGGGCAATGTAAATTCACTTTTTGAAGTAGTATAATGGAAATTTCGAGCAACCACTTGGAAAGTCTTTTGATCTTGAGAATTTTACTGAAACATTTGGTGAAAGGCTAGAGCACCATAATAGCGAACTTTTGTAACTGTCGGTTTAAGTTTTAATACAGGTAGGGTTGAATACCTGAAAGTGGAACATTTTCTATGCATTGGTATTGTGAAAGGATTGCTATGAGTGGGATATGAAATTATTATCTTAGCTTATAAATCAGTTTATTATTCCGAAATTCTATGATACCTTCAAGGACCTTTTATTTCGAAAATCAAAAAAATAGCTATGTTTATTGCAGCAGTAATACTCTGAGCCGACTAAATTGTAAATTGCATTTCCAACCATTTATTTAATTCACTTTATTCCCACTCCAAGACTCTTGAAGACATCATTTTTCAAAACGAATGCTTTAAATCAACTACAGTGACTACATTCAAAAAAGCCTTGTCCAACATTCTAAAGGGTCTGACTTACTAAAAAACTTTCTTCGAGTCTGATTGTCGAAAAAAAATACGGATTCCATCAAAAGGAGTTGCATTCGTAAAGTGCTGGGAATACGCGGTTGCAGTGGTTTGAATTTTCCCCAACTCTGAATGGGGTATTCACTAAATGCAAGCTCTTTCTTTACCTTTTATAACTTGGAAAGACGCGAAGCTCATTCCTTCTAAGATTCCCGCTTTTTTCTCATAATGCAATCATTAATATTTTTCGGTTCTGTTAATTTTTTAACGTAGTCTGCGCTGTTTTCGTGGAAGTTTTAAAAGGTTTTTTAGAAAAGTCAAACCTGAAAGCCTGCTTGGATAAGTAGAATTGTAGATTAAGGCTTTGCAGGTTCTCGTTTTAGTACTGCCGTGACTGCTCATCAGATGGTAATGGATTATCTTGCTAAAACACTCGTGAAATAAACACGACTATTTCGAAGTTTATTCTACGACATTAAAGCAAAAGGGCTTCAGTAAAATGTGTAGGTATACTTATTTGGCTGTTTAAAAAATACATATCTATGTGATATGAAGCATATTTATAATGTAGGTAAACTAACCTGGGCAAATCACGTACCTAAACACAAAATCCAAGCCAATCCAAGGTCCCCACTTTCATAACTACATAACCCAACAAAAAACAGAACAACATACGTGCGCATAGAAATAAGATATCTCATTCCATACACAAATGCAATAAAGAAAAACAACTTTTTTCTTAACAATTGTAAGAAGGGAGACTTTGGAATATGTACTTATATTCCCCCACCTCAATTCCTACAGTTTGAAACGGGGACCTGAGAAAAGCACAATAAAGTATTGATTGGTCCATTTACAGATCCTCTCTCTATTAAACTTTTACAATAAAAGAGGGAATGGTTTGTAAAGTTGCTTTTATGGGGCTTTCAGAGTACCTTCGCGACACCGATGGTACTAGTATAGCGATTTGCGCTTAGAATTAGTTGGTTGAGTGGTAGCACTAGGAATTGGGACTTCTAGTGTCCATTTAATTGTTTAATGAAAGACTGCACTATTGTTTTAAGTGGAGTGCACTATGGGACGATAGAAGAATATTGCTGTTTGCAGTAGAATCAGATTTTAATTAAACTGTGTGATCATAAACCAGTCATAATTTTCTTTAAAACTGGTTTTGTGTTTAGGATAAAGAATTTCATGTAAAATATATTTTTCTGAATTGAAAGAAAAGCTAATTTAAACTATCTACGTATATAAAATAATATGTCTTTTTTACTTGCTCACAATGTAACTTGTAGTAATGAAAATAATACACATTCAACAAATTGTGGTACCGCAGAGTGGAATTGTCTTGCATCTTTTATTGCTTGCATTTAAATAATGAACATTGTACTTTCATTATTAAGATTACTTCAGCTCTACTGTATGAAATACTTAATTATGTAAACTAACTCTATTTGGATAGATAATAATATGCAAGTTCTATATTGTTCTTCATTTTATTGTAGCCGATTTCCCGTGGTTTCACTGCATCCCGTAAGAACTTCTGAGGAGTATAGGTTTCCTATTATGAATTTTTCAAGTCGATTCTCTAGTTTCCGAGCCATTAGGGACCAAACAAGCAAACAAAAAAAAAATTTATCTTTACTATAGAAGTGCGGGATTTCTTTTTTGTTGTAGTAATGATAGTTCAAGAGATTTCCAATTTCTATACAATGAGTGGAATGGTCTATTACAAGTACCTAATTAAATACTGCGTAAACAGCAAAGTTTTTCTGCAAGTCACATTACTTAGTGCATAACTTATATTTTAGTGGTCAAAACAAAACACGAAGCTCTCAGAAAGTTCGAGAACAACACGCGTCGCCATAATAATTTATATCCCCCCACCCCTCGCCTTTATGATGAGCACGACAAATGGAAAGCGAGCTGTGGGCCCGAGATAAAGAAATTATACTAAAGTGTACAGACGTGTTTTATTACCACTCCTTAGATGTCGCACGTAGGTATTAAGCCATTTGAAGGTAATTTTGCTAAGCTGATATTAGATTGACTGAGAAATTATACCGACACATATATTATGATCCGTGGTAGCTGGTTCTAAGTATATTTCCATTTTTATCTTCTTCAGATTAAAATTGACACAAAAGAAAGGAACTTGACCTAAGTTATAAAAAATCGGTAAAAAAACTTTTAAGTTAAACGGTTTTATCTTATGTGCACTGAAAACTAGAAAATAAAAAAATAGTTACTTACCTGTCAACCTACGTAGGTGGTCCCGGTCATATTAAACTAAAATAAAAACGTGGGGCCCATTAACTATTGCTGTAGTACTTTCTTCTAGAGGTATAATAGGTGTGGATTGCATCGACTTACTATAATCGTAACTGGAGATTTTGACAATCAATAATCAGCCGTAGCGGCTTCACCAGCGAACGCCGAGCTCATGATCTACCAAAGTATAAAGATATGCTTTGCCATAGGTAGGATTTCACAGGGGCCCCACGTTTTTATTTTAGTTTAATATGACCGGGACCACCTACGTAGGTTGACAGGTAAGTAACTATTTTTTTATTTTCTAGTTTTCAGTGCACATAAGATAAAACCGTTTAACTTAAAAGTTTTTTTACCGATTTTTTATTTTCTAGTTTTTAGTATTTAATGAAAATGCGTACCGAATATTCCTCATTCTATCTAATTCATTTAGTGTATCATTATTACACGGTCTCTTACCTGACAATTTATTACAATCTAATTCCTCAATACATAGCCCTTTCAGATACTTTTTTTTTTAACAACCCCAAAAATCATCACATGACCTCTCCTGCTGTGGGTCAGCAGCGGTGAGGGAGTGTCAGACTCTTGACTAGAAACCGTTTTGTTCCGTCGTAGGCCTTTTATGTACCAGGGCCGCGGTAACTCTTTCGAACAATCTCGCAGCCCAGGCAGGCCTTGGCCCTGTTGGGCCCCGCTGGAGTTACTGACAGTTTTCTACTTGTGAAGCCCTTTCATTTGATACCCGTATTGGTGGGATTGATAAAAAATTGTTATCAGCCATTTGGTAGCGGCGGCCATCTTAGATTTCAATTTTGCATAGTAAATTGTATTCTACTTGTTGAGACCTTTCATTTGATACCCATGTTGATGGGATTGATAAAACCTACGTTATCCGCCATTTTATAGCGGCCGCCATTTTGGATTTAATTTTTTATAGTATATTGTATTCTGTTTGTTGAGCCCTTTCATTTGATACCCATATTGATGGGATTGATAAAACCTACGTTATCCGCCATCTTAGATTTCAATTTTGCATAGTAAATTGTATTCTACTTGTTGAGACCTTTCATTTGATACCCATGTTGATGGGATTTATAAAACTTAAGTTGTCCGCCATTTTGTAGAGGCCGCCATCTTGGATTTTAATTTTATATAGTACATTGTATTCTACTGGTTGAGAACTTTCATTTGATACCCATATTGATGGGATTGATAAAACCTACGTTATCCGCCATTTTGTAGCGGCCGCCATCTTGGATTTCATTTTTTATAGTAAATTGTATTCTACTTGTTGAGTCCTTTCATTTGATACCCATGTTGATGGGATTTATAAAACCTAAGTTATCCGCCATTTTGTAGAGGCCGCCATCTTGGATTTTAATTTTATATAGTACATTGTATTCTACTGGTTGAGAACTTTCATTTGATACCCATATTGATGGGATTGATAAAACCTACGTTATCCGCCATTTTGTAGCGGCCGCCATCTTGGATTTCAATTTTTTATAGTATATTGTATTCTGCTTATTGAGCCCTTTCATTTGATACCCATATTGATGGGATTGATAAAATCTACGTTATCCGCCATTTTGTGCCGGCGGCCATATTGGATTTACAATGTTATTGATATTACTATATTGTATTGTCATCGGAATTAAAGGTGTATACAAAATTTCAGATTAATCGGTTGACAGGAAGAGGGTGAAATTTGAATTACTAAATTTGACCCAAGAATGAATAAATAATAAATAAAACAAACGGGGTAAGCTAAATAAAACCGTTTAATAACACGATAATTAGTCTGGCTCGCCTGTATAAACAGTACACCAATTTCTTTTATCGCAGCACTTTAAAGGCGCCTACAAAATTCTTGATTACGCAACAAAAGCCTGAAGTGAAAATACTTTTAGTACTCCGGCTAGAACTCCCATAAACTTCCTGAGACAATCAGCCTTAAAAAATCGCAAGAAATTAAACAAAAAAAGAGGCGAACGTAGGAACTAAATTAATTTGCATTGTATCGCATCCGAGACTTGGGCCAGTGTCGCTTAGTTAACTTCATTAGAGTTTCCACTCGCAGTTGGGGGCTACGAGAATGTTCTTAACTAAACTATTACGGCCATTGCCTGAGCGCATCCGGAATGCTTGCCAGCTAAAAGTTTTTTTTTACTGTTAGTAACTTAAGAGTAAATTGGTCTAATTATGTAATTATGCAGTGCTATATATTGTAGTTTACTTTTGTATAAATATGACACTTCGAGATTATAAACTGTGCTATGTAGATTTTCGAATACATGTCCATGCATTGGGCTTATACGTATACAACATGTAACGTAATTAACGCACACCCTCAAACACCCTAATTAGAATATTATGACATAATCATAATACATACACTGAATTTTTAATTTAACATGTATATGCATTGTTATTTACTAAATTAGTTATACCAATTTTTGGAGAACTTTTTGGTCATACTACTACGCACGCAAGTATCGCGCCGCGCGCCGCTCGACTCGACACAACGTAAGGGTGCGTCCACATCTGGCGAATGCGCCGCGAATGTGCAGCACGCGAGCCGGTCGCGAGCTGTCCGCGAGCTGCGCGCGTGCATTTTTGTTCGTGCGCCGCTTCTGCGCCGCCCGCGCGCAGCTCGTGCGCGACCTAAGCGCCGCACGCGAGCGGCGCGCAGGCGGCGCGCGACGTCTGCCATCTTCGATAGTACTGATACGGAACTGTAAGGGTGCGTCCACATCTGGCGAATGCGCCGCGAATGCGCAGCACGCGAGCAGATCGCGAGCTGTCCGCGAGCTGCGCGCGTGCAGTCACTGCAATAGTTCGGTGCGCCTCTTTAGCGCAACTCACGCAAGGCTCGTATAGAGCGCGCGAGCGGCGCGCGATCTGCGCGCAATCAGTTCTCGCCCTTACAGTTCCGTATATTGGCTCAGTACTATCGAAGATGGCAGACGTCGCGCGCCGCCTGCGCGCCGCTCGCGTGCGGCGCTTAGGTCGCGCGCGAGCTGCGCGCGTGCGGCGCAGAAGCGGCGCACGAACAAAAATGCACGCGCGCAGCTCGCGGACAGCTCGCGATCGGCTCGCGTGCTGCGCATTCGCGGCGCATTCGCCAGATGTGGACGCACCCTAAGGGCGAGAACTGATTGCGCGCAGATCGCGCGCCGCTCGCGCGCTCTATACGAGCCTTGCGTGAGTTGCGCTAAAGAGGCGCACCGAACTATTGCAGTGACTGCACGAGCGCAGCTCGCGGACAGCTCGCGATCGGCTCGCGTGCTGCGCATTCGCGGCGCATTCGCCAGATGTGGACGCACCCTTACGAAACTACGGAAAAAGCCGACAATACACGAAGTCTTATTACTTTGAGTTACGGTCTATTTCAATTTGTTTTGACTGTACAGAGTTAATATGACAATAATTTCCGTAGTTTTAATTATTTTTGGGATAAAAAATTACCTACATATATTAAAAATGATATAAATCGATTCAGTAAACGATTCTGAACAAACTAATTTCAGGATGTGCGTTAATTAAGTTACATGTTGTATACGCAGAGATACATATGTGATAACAATCACTAAGGTATAACTACAAACGTCTATTGTTAGTAGGTGAGTACAGGCAACAAATACACGTAAAAATAAAAGGTACATTATTTTCCTAAGTAAAAATACTAATAATTAAGTATTCTATGAGTACATTTGCGGCAAGTAACCCATTGTAATGTTAAAAGGAATTAGCTTTAAGAAAATTACATTATCATCTACTGGCCGCTGGCCAACAGACTCCGATAGGAACGCAGTAAGTGGTCCTGGATACGGATTCACAAGATCGGAAATAGTTTAAAAAATATATTTTGAGCTTATACTTAGTTGCGTGAATTACTCACTATGTAAGTAAGTAAAGTTTGTTTAAATTAGTATAAGAGAATTGGGTATTTTTTCTATTGGTACTTATTATAAATGGGTAATTGGCTATTCAAGAAAATTCCTCTATTGGAATGTATGATTTGTTCAAAACTTACATTGTATGTTAAGGTAACCATGAGAAAAGTTTCCGAAATATGTGCCGCAGTATCCATAACAGCATTCACGAGGTAATATGAGAAAGAGACGTTTAGTGGAAAACTTCTTAGATTAAAAATTCCATGCCGGCAGTTATACCACTAACGCATAGAGAATTTATAATGTACAAGATATGAACATGAAACTTTCTGGAATTAAGATGGCAGATGGAAGTTAGTAGCAGAGGAGAAAAACTTAATGGAGGGAATATCATAAAGAAATGTAATAAAATTACTCTTGGTTTTTTACCAAAGTTACATTATATAAAAAACAATCAAATTATGAACCAATATCCTCGTTTGCGGTAGAGTCCGAGATATAAGATAAATAATCATTTATGAAAAAACAGCACTTTTTGAAAGTCAAGTTTACAAAAGACAGCCCCCAAAAACCGTCGCCCTTCACCACTTTACTATGTGTTTTTGCTGGGAAAAATTAACGGTGGTGAAACTCCCCACCAAAACTACATTTCTAGTATTGCATCCGAATACGTCCATATTGTGCCCAATTCAACCTGTCAAATGCGACCGGATATTTGCGAATGACCATTCAACGTACATATCAATGTGATCGCTCACATTATTATTTCGTCGCCCATTGGCGTGTTTCCGGGGCTGTCTCACTAACTTTTTCACCCGTCATTTCGGACCCTCCTCAATCCACGGTGCCAAATTGAATGTGATCCCTAACAGGTTCACTCGATCGTTTGTCTCTGCATTGACGGGTTGTTTTAGGTTTTTTTTTTCTTCTTTTTTTATTCATGCGCCTGTCAGTAGTTACATGAAGTATTTATAGCCTGTTAGAGTTAAATTGAGTGGTTGGTACTCAAAAGAGGGTTTGGGTTTACACGATTTATGTGCAATATCGACAACGCCACAATAAAAATAATACCGAAATTCGCCATATTGATGATGGAAAGATGCATAATAAGTAATTATGATTCTGCTGGGTTTATGAAAAAACCGTTGAGATAACATTTCAAAATGCATCATCTACCAGACTCCAAACCACCACGCGCAATATACTCTGAAGAGGTTTCTTTTCACCGCAGACTTTGATTTTGTATTTTTTTTCCAGGTTCTTCAACACTTAAAGGCCCTTTACCCCGCCATAGATTCAATGGTTCCATCAGATAGGATCTAAATTACTATGGCTATGTACATTTGAGATTAAAGGGGTGTCTGGAGCCGGAAGCAATTCATGGGAACGGTGATAGGTGGGTAGTTAGGCAGGTATATCTATGGTGTTATCGTTTGAGAGACGTTCACGCTTTTTTCGAACACTATAAAGGGAGAAATTAAAGTTGCCGTGCTACCTAATTCATTTATCAGCTGTAATATTTTATTTACAAGTTCAATAATGGTCCAATGTTCAAAAATTAGAGGAGTTCTAAATTAATTAGCAACAGGTTCTAACTGCAGCAACAGGTCTCTATTAGACACGAATTTGTCTGCTATCCATTAGGTATCAATGTACCAGCTACAAAATACCAGACATCCAATATATTCACAACTGCGTACAAAAAGTTAGCATTATATTTTTAGTACGAATAATTTTATTTTAATAAACTTGAGACTACATTAAAATATTTTCTTGAAAAGTATTTAAATGCGTGTTTCGGTGCATAAATTAATAAAGTTTAAAAAGAAACTTAGTGTAGTGTGTGTTGTTTGGTGTAATTGCTTCGAGTAGTCGCAGTTACCAGTTCAAGGAGGCATGAGAAGTTGCAGGCGAACAACTTGGAGGACCGCCGGGGAGCAGACTTATTACTGTCAAACGTGCGAGACGAGGCTCCAATGAGAGAGGGGAGAAATAGTAACTTATAATAAAACTAATTTAAGTTTTCAAACTTGCAAATGTGTGTATGACATAAACATTCATTTCTATATAGGTACCTATAGGTAATTGGATTTTATTCATTTGTATTAATTTTGAAATAATTTAAATTGCAAGTCCATGCAAAACGACCAGAAGTATAATGAAATAAAAAGAGGTATTGTGAGTTCAGTTCATGTCCATTCAATCATTATTAGAATTTTAATCATAATAAGAAAATTCGTTTTTAGTTCAGTTAAATAAAAACGAATTCGTTAGGTGTAGGTTAGGTTGTAGAAGGTTTTAAGGTTACAAAAAACGATTGACGACGTCAACGTTTGAATAGATCACGGAGACCCACAATCCGCCATCAGTGTGACCACACCTCTATTACTGTCAAACATACAAGTTCGCGTTGAGACGTAGCTCGCTCAGTGACGCTGCTGAATTTAGATAGCATTATCGTCTGCCCGCATTTCAGTTATGGCTTTATGCATGTAAACTATCTAAGAAACTTCTCTTAGTCATATTTGAATGCATTTTGTGTTGTTTGTTAGCGCCTGTCAATAAGGAGCAATGGAAACTGTAATTAATAAAATCACACATCTGACTCACCAATGACTCTGTTTCTGTAGGTTTCGGCTATCATTCAACATCCTTGGTAGTCGTTACGGGTAGTCAGAAGCCAGTCTGACACCAGTCTAACCAAGGGGTATTGGGTTGCCCGGGTAACTGGGTTGAGGGGGTCAAATAGGGCAGTTGCTCCTTGTAAAACTCTGGTACTCAGCTGAATCCAGTTAGACTGGAAGCCGATTCCAACATAGTTGGGAAAAAAGGTTCAGAGGATGATCTGATAGCTGATATAAGTGTGAGTAATTTTGGTTAGGTACACATTAACTAGAAACACCTGCTCCGTGATTACCGGTACGTCAAACGTTTTCACCAAAATAATCCGTTGGAACAATTTGGTGTATTATCATCGCCGGATAATCAGAGAAATTAACATGGCATCAAAGCCAATTATTATGCTCCATTTCCACCCAAAAACCAGTTGTTATTGGAATTCAACATTTAAGTTATTTATGACATTATCAGGTACAAAACATGCGACAAGCGTAATAATTTCTTTATCAAAGATTTTTCCATTCAATTTAAGTACCTTTGAAGTATCTTTACATTACAATATAAACATGAACGCAAAATAGACACAATCTTGAAATAAATTGATACGAAAGTCACTGATCTTCTCGTAATTGTATTTTCTTTTTCGATTCCAGAAAAATGCCATTTATAAAACGTTATCACGCTTCTTTGTAGCGTCGAAAAGTTTAATTCCAAATTGTTAATGTTCATTGAACAAAATAAATTGGGCAAAGTTTCAGCTGAAGATAAAAGAGGTTCACTTGCGAAGTTACATCAAATACACACGGCCGTGTCTCCGCTCACTCGTGCCATTGTTGTGCTACAAGCTTTGAATATAATTATTAATTAAAGTATTATTAAAATTATACGTATTGTTTAACATAAAGTTATTCTTTACACAAAAGAAAAGCTTTTGGTAATTAAGTACCTAATAATTTAAAATAATACTTTAGTCTTTTGAAAATGAGCTGCTTTGAAATTCAATGTCATAAGATAATGCTATACAAAATAAGTAGTCAAATGAACATCGTTTATAATGATAGAAATGCAATTTAGTTAAAAAAGACAGACGATATGTCAGAAACATTTGTTTTCCCAAATCAAATTATAATAACAGGGAATTTCCAACTAAAGAACGTAACTCAAAGCCTCAGGCAAATGAGGTCTTTAGACATTCGCCAAACAGACAGTCAATTAATGTAGACTTTACCTATGTTTCGTTTTAGTTTTCATTGAAATAAGGGAGTAATTGAAAATGTCGTGAAAGTAATAAAGCAAATCAACAACAATTATGTAAAGCTTTTAGTTTCGTATTTTATATAACTTTTTGGATTATTTGAATGGCATTTAATTGGAAAAAAGTGGGATTTTTTCGTCAGTAAGATAGTTTTATTATGAGAAAGATTCTATCAATTAATTAACTTTAGTAGCTATCACGAAAATATTAATAATTTGTACTTGAATTCATCATCGGTATTCCACAATTGTTATGTATATGTTATAAATATTATCATCATCATCATCATCATCATCAGCCTATCGCAGTCCACTGCTGGACATAGGCCTCTCCAAGTGCACGCCACTGAGATCGATTTTTGGCTTCTCGCATCCAGCTCCTGCCAGCCGCCTTGCGCAAGTCATCACTCCACCGTGCCTGAGGACGTCCTACACTACGTTTGCCGAGGCGTGGTCTCCACTCCAGAACTCGTTTACCCCAACGGTTATCGGTTCTTCGGCTAATATGGCCAGCCCACTGCCACTTCAGCTTGCTGATTCGGTGGGCTATGTCGATGACCTTGGTTCTCTGACGGATTACCTCATTTCTGATGCGATCCCTCAGAGAAATGCCGAGCATAGCCCTTTCCATAGCCCGCTGAGCGACTTTAAACTTGTGAACCAGCCGCACCGACAGTGTCCACGTTTCGGCTCCGTAAGTCATGACAGGTAGGACGCACTGATTGAAGACTTTTGTCTTTAGGCACTGTGGGATCGACGATGTTAGGACTCGACGTAGCTTCCCAAATGCAGCCCAACCCAACTGAATTCTCCTATTCACCTCGTCCTCAAAGTTGTTTCTACCTAACTGCAATGTCTGCCCGAGGTAAACATATTTCCGAACAACTTCGAGAACGGCGCCGTGTATCGCTATCGGTTCCGGTAGAACATGTTCATTGAACATGACCTTGGTTTTGTCCAAGTTCATCCGTAGGCCGATGCGTAGAGAAGATTCAGCCAGGTCGTTCAGCATCTGTTGTAGGTCCTGCAGCGTTTCCGCCATGATGACGATATCGTCGGCAAATCGCAAGTGAGAGATGTGTTCGCCATTGATGTTGATGCCGCGTCCTTTCCAGTTCAGCGTCTTGAACATATCCTCCATTGCATTAGTGAACAGTTTCGGGGAAATAACATCCCCTTGTCTCACTCCTCGATGCAACGGTATGGGCCTTGTTTGCTGATTCTGTACTTGGACGGACATTGTAGCGGCTTCGTAGAGACATCTCATCACTTGGATGTATCGCCAATCTACTTGACAACGCTGCAGGGACTCCAGAACAGACCAGATTTCAACCGAGTCAAAGGCCTTCTCATAGTCCACAAATGCTAGACACAGGGGCTGATTATACTCTTCGGTCTTCTGTATAATCTGCCGCACTGTGTGGATGTGGTCTATGGTGCCGTATCCGCTCCGAAACCCAGCCTGCTCCGGTGGTTGGAATTCGTCGAGTCTTCGCGCAAGTCGGTTCGTGATCACTCTTGAGAACAGCTTATAGACGTGGCTTAGGAGGGAAATGGGTCGATAGTTCTTCAACTGGGTTTTGTCTCCCTTTTTGAAGAACAGGACGACAACACTCCTACTCCACGCCTCTGGAGTTCTCCCTTCAAACAGGACGGCATTAAAAAGCTTCTGGAGCTCCCCCAGTACGGGCTTTCCTCCTGCTTTTAGTAGCTCTGTTGTAATGCCATCCTCGCCAGGGGCTTTTCCATTTTTGAGCTGTCTCAGAGCGATCTCGATTTCGCCACTGCTGACTTCTGGCAGGTCTTCGGTGAAATGGCGTGTTAATGTGGCTCTAGAATCCTCATTTCCGGGATCAGGTCGGGATGCATGCGATGCGTATAACCGGCCATAGAAATTTTCCACTTCCGAAAGGACTGCCGGCACCGAAGAAACGACTTCTCCGCTTGCTGTGGTCAGCTTCGTCAAGTGGCTTCTTCCAAGAGATTGTACGAACACCTTTGACCCCCGATTCAGCTCAATTGCTCTTTCAATGGCAAGAGTATTGGAGCACCGGAGGTCGCGTCGTACGTGCTTGTTGATCTCTTGGTTTAGAGCTCGCTTAGCTGACGAAGTGACAGGCGGGTTTTCACGTCGTTTCTTCATAAGTCCTAATGTCTCTTCCGAAAGCTTTGATTTCTTGCCCTTACGCTGCATGTTACAGAATCTCGAACCTTCCTCCCTGAGGATCCGAACCACATATTCGTGGTTCTGGTTAACGTCTGTTGTGGTTTCCACGGCGGCAAATCGGTTCTCCAAATGTGACTGGAACGTTTCAGATCCTGTCATGGTTTGGAGCAGTGTTGGTCGGAGCCTGGCCTTCATCAGACGGAAACGTTCGGCCTTGAAGTTGATATTCAGAGAGCCTCGGACAAGTCGGTGATCGCTCCCGGTATTAAACCTATTGATCACGGAGACGTCTCTGAATATGTGCTTCTTGTTCGTCATGATGAAGTCAATCTCATTTTTAGTCATAGTGTCGGGGCTTTGCCACGTCCACTTCCTTTGGGGCCGCTTTTTGAAAAAGGAGTTCATCAAAAAGAGCCCCTCGCGTTCGAGGAAGTTGACGAGCATTTGCCCCCTATGATTCCTGCTTCCAAATCCATGGGATCCTACTGCCGATTCGCCGCAAATCTGTACTCCCACTTTAGCGTTAAAGTCCCCCATGACAACGGTGTAATGGGTCTTTGTAGTGAAGTGGAGGGCCCTTGATATATCATCAAACATATCCTCCACTTCATCGTCTGAATGTGTCGAGGTCGGTGCGTACACTTGCACTACCTTGAGGCTATACCTATCGGTGAGCTTTATGATAAGGTACGCTACCCTGTTCGACACACTAGACACCTCCACAACGTTATCAGCTAGGGACTTATTAACCAGAAACCCAACGCCACCTTGGGATTGTTGGTCTCCCTCTCGGAAGTACATTAGGTGACCTGATTCGAGGGTTATGGTGTCCTCCCCCTCTCTTCGAACTTCACATAACCCTAATATGTGCCACCTAATCTTCCCAAGTTCCACTTCGAGTTGCGCCAGATGCGAGTCAAGCCGTAGCGTGCGGCCGTTGTACGTCGCAAGAGTCAGTTTAGTTTGGTGGCCTCCCGTAACCCGGAGATTCTTCGCACCCCCTGTCCCACCGTAACCACGGTCGCCACCGTGACCGGGAATAGCGGGACTGCCGGGAACTAGGGGCCGTGGCTTTTTTGTGCTGCTCATGAAGGTATTTAGCCTACTGCTATCACGCTGGCCAGACGGGTTGATAGAGGGTTTTTTTCCGAGTTTTCCTTCTCTCACACTGGTGTTCGGTGCATTCTTTACTCCATTAGTCGACTTCTACGACACCCACTGGAAGAAGGGGTAGCGACATACGTATTCTTAAGCCGTCGCTACACGGCTAATAATATAAATATTATACAGAATCAAAATATCTTTTGTAGCTCATCATGTCATAGCTGTTTTTCAATAGTCGTTAAAAGCAGAATACACAAACGACCTTCAGGCTTCCCAGATAAACAATGAGAACAAACGTGTATCTTTTAAACATTCACACATTCCCAGCTTATATCACTCCGTAAATATGTCTCAGGTATATCTCTGTCACTGAAAAATTCTTTGCGTTTACGTTTTAAAACTGGCGTTTATCCGCGAGGCGGCTCCCACGGGGCAGTTCATACAATATTCATACACTCCTATATAAGGCTGATTGCAGACTTTAAACGATGGCACGGTTCGTATCAAAATGAGGCAAACGGTGTTCTGGGACTATGCAGGTAAATGACGAGTGGTGATACGAATTTAATGATGTATTTTAGTCGTTAATATGCAGGTATAAATGAATTGGAACTGTGAGTGCTACATGTTTTAGATAAAGTAAAACTATGTCATTACTTATTTCACTAATAAAGATTTGATTTACTGAAAAAAAACTTCATTTACTATCGTAATTTTCTTTCTTAACAGATATCGTTTCAATCGTTTTTTTATCGCTTCCAACCGGTACCTGTGGAGATCAAAGGGGGAGGCCTATATTCAGCAGTGGACGTCCTATGGCTGAGATGATGACGGTTCAAGTGCTAATTTTATTCTTCGGAATAAATGCACTGATTTTGCAAATGTAAAGTCATCTCAACAACTAGTCCATATACAGACCGGTGCTAGTTTGAAAATGGTCCGTGTTTGCGACAAATACCCCTGTTATGTTTCCTTTTGCATGTCAAACAGCTCTCACAACTCATGGATCGATTCTGTCAAACGGAAAGTGATACAATGTGGGATACAGCCGTATTCAATCTGCGATTGTTGCTGGTCGCTATAAAAATAGTTTGTTAGGAAGTTTCAATATATCTGGATAGGCTAGATTTTGAAAGGATTTATTTTCGAACTTTGATTCACTACATAACAGTTAAAAGTCAACGCTTTTTATTGCATTTGATTAAATGCTCTCTCACTATTTTTGAGAGCTGTGTCGTGTATAAATGACTAAATTATGCATTTAAATTCCTAAAACGATTTATGAACGATAAATTGAACGATTATTATTACTCAACTAAACCCAAACGCCACTGACAAATTTTCTAATCAAACAATTTATAAACTGAGATTGCCCCTTTAGCACACGTAATTAAGAGCTAATAACGAGTCACTCGACAAAACAATTTTAGCTTTTTAACCATCATGGAAGATCATCAATCATCTAGGGAACACGTTTGAAAAACATGAGTCAAACGATTCATCACGGGTGGTAATTATCCTAACTGGAGTTTTCAGTACAAGACGTTTTACGGTTCCGGTTAGTGGACAGTGATTGCGTTTGATGTTACGTATCTAACTTTTGTTAATGTGTAGTGTTATGTTTTGGAGTAATTGCATATCATAGGCTATTTTAGACGTGATACAATTAAAGTTTATGAGTTTATTTAGGCTTCGTTTGGCGTTTCTTTCAGTCGGATCAAGTATTTGAGGATTGAAGGTCATTTTAGAACTCATAAAAAGCGAACTTGCTGTTAAATGGTGATGAAAACAAGGCTTTGCGATACAATCAACATTAAACTACAAACTCGAACAGTTTAATCCCATTGTTCTTGACAAAGAAAATTACCGTAGCAACGCACTGCAATGCGGCTAATTTCAAAATAACTTCGCTCCGAAAATTGTAGGCTTAAACGGACTTTAGACGTTCGTCGATTTACGTGACCACCTTAATTAGTCGGATAGACCTTCTTGCACCTGCGGAGAAAAGGGATTTACGGCTTAAAGAGGTACCGAGTCTTAGAACATTCGGGAACTACCTAGCTTACATAAATAACATAGTTTATTAAATTTAACTTAAAACAAGATCTAGATATTTTAGTGGTCATAATAATGACGAAATAAGGTATGATCCCAACTTAAAGTTATATTATCTGGTAAATGAAAATGCAAACATAATTGTGAAAACAATAGGGTATTACATGCATTTTTGAAATTTATCTTAAATAAATCCTTTAGTCTTAATATATCTCTAAAAAATAAAAATTATTTTTTTTCTCACGTTATGTACGAATATAAATTAATTGTTTTATCATAATTTCAAATTTCGCGCGTATTTCGCGAAAACGCGGCACACAACGGACGCCATGATTGTTTTTTGGTCATGACGTCATTACGTTAGTAAACAAACTTCAGCTGTCAGTAATACATATTTTGATATGTATTGAAAATTTTAACTGACACTTTTGTTTACTACCGTAATGACGTCATTAGCATGGCGGCGACATTTCGTAGTGTTCAAAGACAGATAAAAAAACCTAAAAACTTTAAACTGCAATAAAAAATATATTTATGTACCTTACGAAGTGAAACTAACATTTCCCGATTGCTTTTCCTCTAAACAATCATTGTAATACACTTTTAATTTTTTTCTCATCTAGACTAAAATACCCTATTGTTTTCTTTAACTTTAAGCCGAAATACATGATTATGAATAGATAAATAAATACCTACTTTTGCTTAAAATTAATTACAACACAATACTACTCAAATGTATCTAAATGTCGAGACCAAGAAAAGGGTAAATGAGTACAAGACGTAAAATTCGCTGCTTTACTAATTCTCGACAATGCAGAAGAATTCATCAGAATGCTTCCCTTAGAGTGGTCGACTACAATACGTTTCACAAGTCGGGGATTAACCAAAATCTTTGAGAGTTATAAACTTTTTTTTATATTTATTACATTAACCCTTTAGTTGTCGACCTCCGTAATGTGCTGTTACCAGAAATGTCAACGCTTTTATGAGTAGGGCAATAACGTTAGGTAGGCCTTCAGAAAAAGGAAGATTATACCATTAAATCGATAATAAGAAATTATAAATGATACCTTCCCGGAATCCTCATTAGTTTTTCTATCTAACAAAACGTAAACGTAGTGAAATAAAACTGACCTGACATTCCTGTGACGTGATATGTTTTCATTTTAATAATATTTATTCACATAACCTTCGCACTTTATCACAATACGTCGAATCCACAAATATTACACACTAAAATTACACTATAATACGATGGCACATATGTTAACACATTCATAACATACTAAATATCACTACTAAATACACTATTTGCACGACACAACAACTTATTCTGTCAACCGATAAAAATTCTGCGAACGCGGCGTGCGCCGGCGGCCATACGCCTGGCGAGTAACGTTAACGTTTTTACGACTTTTTCTCTTTGACACACAATTATGATGTCAATACGTGATGGTTTAAGTATATATTGCTTTTATTTTTTTTATAGGTAAATATGCTAACTACTTAAATGTATTTCAAACTATTTACGGGAATTTGTAGCAAAACATGTCATAACACGACGGCCATTATGGAAAAAAAATGTTAAGTCTAAACTTTCGTTACTTTTTTCGCCTATATAATCATCACTTTTTGAAAAACAATTACTAAATACGGAATCTACACTTAATTTTCAGTAATTCTATATAGATTTTTATAAGAAAACTTAGCGTCTACTGCCTCTATTCATTGTTTATTTCGCTGTTTGATTCGCACAAATTGACACTCTTTGACGTCGGCCGTGACTGGAATGTCAGATGAATTTATTTATTTTTTAGTTCGTTCAAAATTATGTTGCTGCTATTGAAAACTATAAAAATTAAGAGTGAATGAACCATTTCTTTCGTATAAATACAGAACATATTGCTACTTGCAACACAACTACAGATATTTAGCGACCAATCCTGACCAAGCCCTTAAGTGTAACTGTCCGACTTAAGACATTTGGAGCATTTTTTTCTTATGTCGCACTGTGTAACATAAGACATTCAAGAGGTTAATAAGTTAAAATAGCTTTTAAGTAAATGGGCATTTACCTGCTAACTAAAATAACTTTTATAGTTTATAACAACGTCACATTCCTATTTTAACAGGCTAAGTTGGGTTTGGAAATCTCCAAGAGCACACATGAAACAAGCTATGGTAAGGAATAATGAGGGAGACGCAACCATGGTAATATTTGGTTATTTACGTATAACCTTTAAATGATTAAACACACCTACTTAATCCTTTATACATCAAAGGTAAGCATTGCCTTACTGAAGGGTGAAACCAATCTAAGAAATAACCCTAAACGGGTGAAATAAGGATGTTATCACATTTCACGAGGTAACTATTTAGGATTTGAGTTTATGAATACTTCTTTGATCACATCAAAGTTTTCTGAAAAGTGTGAGAAATAATACAATCACTAAGATCTTTCTATCATTGACCAAGTAACTTCAGTAGTATTTTTATATGCGTATTTTGTAGCTACATAAGTCTAGGCTAGATGACGACGATTTTTGTAAGCGTAATTCTGCTACAAAGCAGATTGTACCGGTAAATACCAATTCTAAGAGGTTCATCGACATTCGCACCCGCTATTCCTCTTGTGATTTTCATCGTGTTATGAGAAAGGCTCCCTGGGCTAATGAGAATGAATTGCACTCGGCGTCGGCGAGGCCGGCATTACTTTAGAATTAGTGCATTTTTCACTCGCCCGCCTTAACGCGATCCGTCTTAGTTTAAACTCGGATTTATTAGCGTCTTAAATTGATTTAATAATGCTTGTATAGTTTTGTGCTATTAAAGTATTAGATAGTTGTTATCAATTTCAAGAATGGAAACACAGTTTAATTGTATTTTTTATATCTCATATATATGAAATTTAAATCAATACTTTAGTTATCAAATGTAGGACCTATTGATTAAGGGTCCAAGGAAAAACTTTTGCGAACTCTCACACAAGAACCAGACACAATCCTTTCATATGTATGGGTAAATGTAATTATAATGAAACTAAAATTGCACAGTTATAACAATAAACGCAATATTTAGAATTACCATAAGCCACGTTCATTTGAGAACACGGATGAAAACATACGGCGCGTTTGGACGTCGACGCTTTTACGACTGTTGTTCTTGAAGTGCAACGTAAAATAATCAATCATTCAAGTAATATTGTATAAGGCCTCAGTACACTGAAAAGCACGCAACTAACCAAATTTTTATACTGGGATAACATTGTCTAAATAAGTATGCAATCACTGAATTCAGGTGATCAGTGCTAGAGTGGTATAAAATAGTTTTGGATGTACTGAATATAACAAATCGATGCAGCGCAATTAATAGAAAATACATTCTAGAATAAATCTATAGCTTTATTCCTAGAATCTTTTAGAATCTTTTTGTAAAGAACCACCTTTCGAGGCGTGATTAAAAGAGGAACAATGTTAGTAGAACTGTAACAAAATAGATAGGAAAACTTGAGCAAAATAGTCATTTGACCGGAAAAACGGACGTCGCTGTTGGCTGGGAATGAGCAGACGCTGATAGCGATAATGATATATAGAGAGGCATTTTACGTCCCATTAAGTAAATTGCTTGATCGTTACTTCTAGATATTTGTTATGTATTGTATACTTAGGTACTTGATCTAATGACAATTGGAACTAACAATCCCAGGGGCCTGGTGACCCGTAACACAGGTATTGCATACCTATTTCGGGCACCAGTCTCACACAAGTTTTTGTACTCTGACTATAAGATTAAGCGCTTTTTGTCAAGATGTAATTTGTGATGAGAGAATAAATATTTTTATTATTTTATTTTTATGTATAGGGGTAGTAAAAAAGGGATATTAGACTAATATAACAACATGATGAACTAATAATTAACAGAAATTTATGTCAAATCAATGACAAAGTAAGTGAAAACAAATAAGTAAGTTAAAACCAGTGAGATCATTCAAATTATACCTTTTATGTTCTTTCTCGTAATAATGTAAAGCTTGAAAACATTGGAAAGACACAGAAGCAACTTTTCAAAACTGAGCTATTTTGTCAACTTCACATCCCAATTTTTCATAATCTGGTAGAACTACCTCACACCCCGGAGCTGTAGAAAAAGTGAGCCTATAATATCGTATCAAAGGTGTACAAACATCTAAAACGTGTTCAATATTCAAAATCGCAGCGGCGACGGTCGCGCGTAGCTCTCGTATATTTCCAGAGAGGGCCCCCGTTCCTCGCACATGTTTATCCAATTTGGCGTAGTCTGCAAAGTTGTGAGCTCGCAACACGTGTGACGCTCAAATTAGAGATTCATATTAATTTAGGGCTTACAGTGACAGCGCTTTGAGCGCCCGCACGCTAAGACGCCGAACGACAAACTTACATTGAATTTGTAACACTTCGATATTGTTTTGAGGGTGCCGTCAATGTATTGTTAAAAGGTTTTGTTTATTAGAGAACAGCTGTCTTTTTGGGAAAAGCATTTATTTATATTTTATGGGAGTCTGAACTTTGTGCAACTCTTGTGAGGACCAAACAGCAAACTTCTGGGACACGTATCCAAAAAATCATAATGAAAATATTCATGCTTTCTCCAAGGTAGGTTATACAGCTAATTTGGAAAGTTTTTCCCAATAGGTACTCACCGTATCCGTAAAACTAGTTTCATTAAAATATTCGCTGAATTTTTGCAATGTGAAATAGCATGAGAGTTTTGATCTTATAAAACTTTTTATCACATCTGACGCTAAAGTAAATTTTATACTTCTATGAGAACCTGTGAAGCTTTTGGTCATTTGCATCAAAAATTTACTGTCACTGATAACCAGCTTGTATTTTCGTTCTACTCGTCTGCATAATATATTCAATTTATTTATGCTTTGTCGTCTACTTTGATATAAATTTCCTCTATAAGCCATAACTACGTATATAGTTAAACTCAATAAAGTTTCGTGGTGGATTATCTGCATTGATATGCTGCGCAGTGGCTCATTTTGAATGCAAGGCACAAAATTAGCCGAAATAAGTAATTCCCGGACTGCACAATACTGAACGTTAGCGAATTTGCAAGATTCTCGCTGAAGTTTGAGTAATTTATTTTACGTTTGAGTTGAGTTATTTATTTTATTTTGAAGCTTTAGAAAGTGTTCGACTTCATCACATTCGCATTAAAGATCAAAATATTAAGCAATTCATATTAATTACATAGAAAATGCAGTAATTTCTTAAGTAGGATTTTAATTATAAGATTTTATGTTTTTACACACCTTGAAATTTATAAAGCGTGTGTGCTTTGAACCTTAAGTCCAGCAAGTGCCATATTTCTTAACTTTAGACCAACATTTTTAGACCAAAAAATAAACAAACAAAACAAATAGCGAAAACTCATTTGAAAAATTCCAGACTGCACATTCGAAGCACTCGTTACATCTAACGCCTCCGGAAAATCACAAAAAATATATGAAATTATTTTAATAAATTCTTCATGGCTTGTACGCTCAATATTTTAAGTTGAGCTTAATTAATACGCGGCGACACTCCATTCGTTGAAATTAAGTACCAGCAAAATTTTATTAAATGTGCCATGCGTTTGGGTGGTCTGACAAAAATCACGTTACAGGACCACGAATTAAAACGTGCTGGATAAGCGAATTGCAATTATTCAATCAAGGAAATTATATTTTGGTAGGTTTTAGCTGCATTATTTTGCCAAGAATTATTCCACAGGTGTATCTTACCTTTCTTAGAAAAGATAAATTGTTTCAGGTAAGGAAGTGCTAAACATCATGCTCTGATCGGAGATCAACCTTAGATGTTATATATATGACTTATTTTGCTGAAATTAATTTAAGTCATTATGTTAAGTAGTGGTCACTGATAAAACACACGGTACTGCAACTTAATTACTACGTACATAGTTTTGAAAAAAAAACAATACACACTCCCCATCTTGTCAATAACTTCAAAAAATACAAGTTCAAAATAAAGCACACAAAATACCTACGAGTAAAATCTCCATCCACTACACAACGTATACCTATACCTCCACACAAGTACTTAAAGTCACATGCCATCATCCTTCAAAAGCTAACTGACCATTTATTTAAAATCCCTTAATCCGTGGTTCCGTAGCACATCCAGTAGAATTAAGAGAGGCGCATAGACGGTGGTGAGGGTAGGCAGTCTCGAGGGCCGTCTGCCGTAAAGTATCGTTTAATGACGTGTAACGAGCGTGGTCTCCGCACAGAAGTTGCATGTACATGGCAAAAAAAACTGAAAAGTGCAAGTTTCGTTGCAGTACGGGCTCCGTAGGGTTTTTCTGTTTCATGTTTAGTTGGTTTTGCAAGTCAGTGGGGGTTGATAAAAGTTGTTGGGTTAAGTAAGGTTGTTTAGTAGTTATGTTTCTTGTATTAATGTGTTTTTGACGTTAATTGAATCATGTATTGACATTTAGGCGTAGTGTGATTTGAGTAGTTAAGTGGTCGTATGTCAATGTGGAGCTCATCTGACTCATAGATTGTTACCTTATCTAATACTAATTTAGACGATTTTTTTTATATTTATGCTTGCTGACGGAACCCTAAAAACCCACAACTAGTACCGAAATGAAAAGGATCTAAAGCGGCGATTTGTTTGCGACATTTTTAAGAACGATTTTACGTATAACATATGGATGGACTACGTTATCCCGTGGGATTTAATCGCGGACTAAACAGCACTTTATAGTAAATATAAAGTGCTATTTAATTTTTCAAATATATTTACACAGTACAGAAGAATAGGAAAAGTGTGAGTATATACTAAATAGGTTTAAACCAAAACATGCCTAATATGCTGAGAGATGAAATGCTGAGGAATTTTCCACGCATTTTTAACAACGTTCTTCATACGTTGCTGAAAACTATAAACTGCCGATTTTCAACACGCTCTATTTATTTCATATCCAATAAAATATCTTTATACTATGTTACGGTTAGTTACATGCCAAAATACGACGGAATAAAAAATAATTGCTTTGTGAAGCGCCCGTGCGATGGGTTATTCGGATACTCGTTATTAATATCTTGTAGAACACAATTATTTTCAGTTTTTTGTAAAAAAAAGGATTGCATTTCTTTTTACAACACATGCACCACATCTTTTTACTTACCAAAGATGCCCAAATTAATGCCATAAACAGCCATACATTTGCATTATAATTTTTTAGAATTTTTCTCTGTATTAAGCTCAAACGTATGTGATCAATGGAAATGCGAATCCATTTTCCTATCCCCACATTCCGTTAGTTGAAGTGGTTGAGTAAAGTTTGCGGATTGAATCGAAAAAACGTTTCTATGTTATTTTACTTTGCTATATTCAACTATGGTGTAAGTCATATGGGAAGCGGACGTTGCACTATTTGTTCGATTTATTCGAATCTAGAAAAAGGAATTGGTTTATAAATTCAGGGCGTCAGAATATTTTCTTGAAGAGACATCTTGTTCGATTGCAGTTTTTACTTCAATTAAGTCGCATTAAATATTATCATACGTGAAAAAAAAGACACAAACATCACCCACCACAGATCTTCACCTGTCCAATGACTGAGTCGCTTAGATTTCTAAGTTTAGTGAGATATAGGTACTTTCATCACTGTCTTGGTCGATTTCTACACAGCCGCTAATCAAAATCATTAGGAATTCAACATTTTCCATCGCAATGATTTAATCAAGGTACTCCAGGCTGCACAATCTCATTATCTCGTCTCGCTCGCCACTCAGCACGAGACGACTTTTTCGTCAATTTGCATACGTAATTAATTAACTTTTTTTTTCGAGAATGTTTTTCTTTTTGTCCCCACAGCAGGTGGACGGGATAAAAGTATTCTACTGAATACGGGTAGCACAGATGTTTATTTTAATTCATACAGACTATTTTAAAATTTTTGAGTGGAATAGTGTCGTGCTTTTGTTAGGTTTATTATTTTGTACCGTCGTTCTGCAGCATTTAGACAAACAGGTAAAACTGTCTGTGTTTCGTAAAATATAGATACAATCTTGTATTAAATTTTAAACATATTCTAGAACAATTTACCTTATACCATACTCTTTAACAATATGCTGCTTAAATAAATGTTTGCTTAAGGAGCAGCTCTCATTGTGCTCTACACTATATAGACATAATACGAGGAGCCTCAGACCTCCGCTCATCCTCAAGGGGTCTGTTAAATAATTTAACAAATTGGTTCTCAAGGTAAGTTTAGGGCTGCTCGCATGACCACACACCCTTTCAGCGGCGGAAGCCTCTAAGAGGCTCGCTAGACATCGAGCTCCGTAGGGACGGAGATACAAGCGACGCTCTTGTTAAGAACATCATGTTTGATACTGAAAAATGTTAATAATTAAAATTTAGTTATTATTAATACTGTATATCAAAATTAAGAGGTATGGTAAATTGTATGGATTGGACAATAATGAAATCAATTAAATAACCTAAGTAATTAATTATCTATTAACAATCTGACATAACTATTCGTTTCTATTTTGCTTTCGTCATTGTACGACCGTTAATTATAGTACAATAAAGTAGTTTAATAAAAAAAAATAGCAAATAAATATGAAGCATGAGACTAAGTACTAAACTGCGTATTGCTACGCAATTATGTAGTAAAGAATGAGGGCCACAATAAGTTAGTATCAAAGACGTAGACATTAACCGGAGTGCCAACGTTGTAAGAAGACTACACTAGCATGCGGTTGCGGAGTAAAATTACATCAAATCAGCTGAATTATTAAAAAGTTTCAGTACAAGCTTCATAGTTCGCGAGTTTATTGGGGTTTATAGACTTAGGCTCACCACAAGCTCGTGCACGTTAAAGATAAAACATTAATGTTTCAAATATTATGAAAACTTGTGGGGTTTGTTATACCAAAAATTCCTGAAAGATGGCTCTCATTTTGGAGATACCGCCTTTATTTTCGTACTTTTTGTTTCAAAATTATGTTTGTGGTATTAAATATTCTGAAGCAAATGAATCTGCAGTCACTCAAAGACAGTGAAGAAACTTATTCCTTTGTTACGTTGTACCTACAAAAAGGAAAAATAAAACATTCTAAAAAACTCGGTTCCGTTTCCAATAACCTCAGTTAATATCTCCTTAAGCTTAGTAAAGGTTGAGTAATTCAGGAACGCACCTTACAACGGTTGCCGGTTGGTAATTAATTTTCAAGGGATTACTCTACAAATGCCGAGGATAAAGAAGGTCCAACTCTGGCCTTTGCGCCGTGTCGAATTAAACAATTTAAGCAAAATAAAAATACTTGAGACTTAACCTTTGGATAATCTTTTCATTTTTCCGGGCCAGGAAAATGGATACTTTGTTTTGAAGAAAATAATCCTTGTCCTTTTTATTGTTAGTCATAAATTCTACATCTTTAACGCCTACGCTTAGAGTTAAAACAATTATTATCGTTAGAGGCTTCACGGCCGGTTTATCACTACAATCCCTTTCAGCAAATCTAAATATAGTCCGAAGCGATTTCCCGCAACAGTTCAGCGAGCCGTGAATTAACTGGTTACTGCATGTTCTTCCAAACAGATGTTTCATGGGTCAGACAGTACTGCAAAAAAGAGCACTACGTTTAATAGAGACAAGATTAAATAAGACACGTTTCACTGACAACTGTGCGCCGAATTCATTTTTCCTCTTACGTATAGCACGGACGATAGTTCGGTTTGTTGACGCACAATTCAACAAAAAAAGACGTATGACCGCTTTGGTTAGCCACCGCGTGTTTCAGCAAAGAATTTTTCATTTGGTTTTCCGAATTGTATGCGAATACCGTAATAATTATTCTTCGGAGTTTCGTTCACTCATAGTTCCATGGAAAATAAGGTGGCTAGCCAAATTATGCATCGTCACAAAACTTCAAAGAAAACAACCAACGAAAATAAATATCAACTACCGAGTTTGCGGTAAAGCGAAGTAAAATAAAAAAATAAACACACTACATTCAATACAAACAAATCTGTCTGAGGCGTCGTACTTCCAAGTTCTAGTCTCACGAAAGCTTTTTCCACCTATCCTCTGTACAAACAAGGACGCCCACAAAAAACGTTTCTATGCAAATAGGGGCAAATAAACCGTGTGTGAGTCACTCGTAGGATGTAGGCCAACTAGATGTGCTTGCGGTTGGATTTACTGCTATGAAGTTATGCGACTGTGAACACAAGGTACGGGTTAAAAGAAAAGTGGGGCTCCATTTCTTCCCACGGGGCAATAATGTATTTATAAAATTTGAAATGATAAAGCACCCCGCTTACTTATTTCTTAGTTTGGTGATTTTCTACAGTAGTGAGTTCTACATTAATTTGCACATGCATTAAATCATCATCAGCCAATTAAGTAAGCACCCACACTATTAGCTAGTTTTGTTTACTGGAAATAAAAAGTGCATTGAACAACGGAGCATAATGACACTAAGCGAGAATAACGGTGTTAACCAACTGCTGTTACCACGAGGTAACATATGGCAGGTTTAGCGTGAAGGTACTTACAACTTCCAGCATCACCTTAAGTCCCTGTAAAGCACCTTCGCTCCCGCAAGATCGCATTTTCGGTGGCGTTTTATACGCGACGCATGCTTGATTCCCGCAATACATATTTATGATGTCGGCTGGTTTCCTAGCGGGAAAAGAAAGAATTTTATGGTCTCTTACGGAGGTGACCGTGCAACAATTACGAGGGTTCGTTTATAGGGCTCGTGTGATGTTTTTATTGAGTAAAAATTCGAATGAGGTCTTCTTTTCAAACTGATGCTTTCGGTCGTAAGAATCTTTAATGAAACTCGACCTTAATATTTAAATAGGTAATTATTTTTTATGTACGTAAACTACGTAAATACTTTTATTTTTTTTGTTCAAGTTTTTAGCTTTCGACCTAAAAAATGTTCACAATTCTTTTCATTCGAAACTTTATTAATGAAATGACGAAAGTCAGTTGAACATTGAAAGTAATACACTGAAATTGAAGAGCAGGAGAAATTCACAGTCGCAGTTTGATTCCGAACGGATATTCGGATAAGTAGAGCAAACACTTCCCGGGGTTAGAACGTCTTAAGACGAACAGTTTACAGTAGGAGTCAGTAGTTTGTTCAATCAATCGCAACTTGTACGATGGATTGTGTACCCGATAGTACCGTTTCGCGGCTTCGGCATCGAACTACTAATATTGGAATTGTTTTGTTCGAAATTGATGCTTTTTGTCTGCAGGGTGCAGTGTGGATCGTCTTATTCGTAGAATTCGATCTTGTATTATATAGTATCAAGTACAACTGTTGGTTGTAAAATCTCGAAATTGAGAGCTGACCTATCTATTCATCAGGTTGAACAAAAATAGATGCATAGTGGAAATTCGATACTGTATTATATTGGATTGGGGGGAAAACTTCCAATTATGTAATTTAAATCACAAGTAGTACAATCAATATTCATTCTGTAATTCGTAATCAGTACATTTCCACAACACACTTCGTGTTGGTACTATTAAACCTATCACATCGGTACACATAAATCTGCCATCACATAATTAACAAACGCAACACCTATAGCTTTCAAACACATTACAAGCATTATTTTCGCCGGTACAATTTCAGTAACAAAGCGTGCAGACGCTCCCAAATGCAGCAGTCGCCGGTACGTAAACATTGTTCACATCGCTAATTTACCACTCTACAAAGGAAAAACACACGTGGAATAAATACAGGTATTCCGGACATTCGGCCCTGCAAACGTGCATTCCCACGAATTCACCAGTAAACCCATGGACACAGGAACATCGAGGAACTTTGAATACGCGAATTTAAAATAGGTATGGCAGCGAAGTTATTTTTCCATTTAATTTGTTTTTTACAGTCTGCCATTTTGTCTCAACGTAGAACGCAAAATGGCGTGATTAATTATTTGCGTTTTTTATTTTTGAAACTATTTTAATTATTGCTCCTACTTTTCACATCGTATAAAAATACATAAGGACGTCTACTCATACTACAGCTAATCAGCCCTTATCAGCAATCAGCTATCAGACCTGGTCCTATTCTTACAATTGCTTTCTATTTTTCCACTAAAGGTCAACAAAAGATATGTAGTCACGCATTTTAACCGCGTCTACGTAGCCAACCGAATTTATGTTTCCGTAACGAACAGCGCTAATAGAATGTGCAGAGATTCATGGTGTTTGTTGCAGATTTACAAAAATGCAAAGCATGGTTTTAATCTTGTATGCAAAGCGTAAATTCACGTTTTAGTGGATTGCAGAGATTTTTAAGGGTTAAAAGTCGCAGCGTAGGTGTTAAAAAAACTTGTTGGTGTTGTCAATTTGTTATGCCATTATTTAAGTAACAATTCTATCAAAAGCCATCACTTAAACCAAGTTTAAATCCCTTTTAAAATACCAATGAAGTTTCCAACTCGATATTGATCTCTCAAAAGATTTGAAGTATTTCCCCAAGATACAAAATTCTTACAACAAATAATTGAGATTTCTGCAAAATCTCGATTAATTAAAATAGCTTTCTGTCTTCGGAGATTTACGCTTCGAAGTATTCAATTTTATTTATTATTTTACTTAAAACGATTCTGTTATTATCTTGTTGTTGTGTAAATTAATTTAAAAGTAGCTTGGAGATCAAATTGTTTGTTACAAATACATTTCTTAGCTTTATTGTTTATTTTAGATACAATAATATAAAACAATGTCTAAGTACTCTATTCCATGTCTGTCTATATTTACGAAATTGAGTGTGTCAGTAAAATTGCTTTGCTAGTGGTGTCCAAAATCAAGTCATACAACTAAAATAAAAAGATATAAGATCACAAAGTTGGTAAAGGACAGAATTACACCAAATCGTTCACAATGAAACAATGAACAAGCCGAAGGAAATTAAGTTTCCAGCAGTAGATGTGAAAGACAGAAAACGTTCAGTATAATTGCCGTGCGGTTAACTGAGGCCGTCCGGTATTACACGAACAATGAGAGCCGCGACTCCAGTGACAATTTTGTTGCTCGTCCGAGTATCAAATAATAACGGATTTTTGTTCTCAATTGACATGTCGAGAGAAAAGGAAAGACCTACGTAATGATTTCAGTAAGTTTGTTCTGTAGTTAAAATTATTTTGTCGTCGCGATTTTGCCCATTTTTGTTTGGATATTGGCCTCCAATAAAGTACCTGCGTGTTCTTTTTGCCGATTTTATTGGATAGCAACGTTGTATCTCGGTATTTCGGCGTAACCGCTTTTTACCGCGAACGTAAAACCAAACAATGCTCTTTTACCTTTTACATGGCATATCCCTTTAACCGCTATTACAAAGCGCGGACATCGGAAGCCAGGTTGCCAAGCTCACCGCATTTCAGCTGCTAAATGGCTGTAAGGGTATAAGGGTAAAATGCGATTATACTCTTTAAAGTACCCATAATTATAAGTAGTATTTTTCTTATTATAGAATAAAAAACTTTTTCTACATAGTGAGTCAAGAATTTGGTAAGTTTAATATTGGTTCAAATGATTATTTCCAATTTTCTTGTTAGCTCCAAACGATGGTGACCCTAATGTTGACGTTTACACTGAATACAGAGACGGAGACGAGATAAAAATGTTTTCAGTATACAACGGTCCTAATAATAGACATCGTTTTAAACAAGGACTGTTTTTCTACAGCTAAGTGATAGCACTTTATTTAGTTGTAACAGTAATTTTTTTACAGTACTTAAGGTATAACTTAGGGACAATTAATTAAATTTTTAAGAACGCTTGTAGGTGGTTGTTACATAGAGAAACCACTAAATACAAATTATTATTTACATGCATTTTGAGACATTCGCATATAGGTAATAATAATAACTTTTTCCAATATCAGCAAGTAACCATTAATTTTGTGTCATTATATTGATAAGTTGTGGCTATAATATTTTATGATTTCTACAATTAAAGAGAATTTAAGCAATCGCATTCAGGAAATATATTAGCCTTAGAAACAAGCACCCTTTAGAATTTTTCTGAAAATATTTTCCCAAAGCTGCTGGCGTTTTAAAGTCTACAGATCACAAAAAATAACAAAGAATAATGGGGTGGCCGCAGACATGCCATAAATATGTTGGTATAACGTTGTGAATAATTTAACCGGGGTTGGGCCTAAGTAAATATTGTTACTGTATGGAGATTCCGTCACAACCTGTAAGTTATCGCACGGACGCGTATTTGAGTTCCTGAACACATGTACCTACCTGGGTTATTGACTTTGATTTGGCGTGGCGTTAATTTCGTTACAATGTCCCGTTTGTATTGGTTGTCTGTTCGTACGAACTATTTAGTAAGTTTAACTAGTCAAAGTTTGAGGTGCTAGTTTTGTAATTTGAAGGACCTTTGTAAATGTCACTTGGTTAAGTTTGCGAGCTTCACTTTCGAACTGTGTTGCGTTGCTGAAACTAGAAGTTGCAAAGTTGCCATGTACATGCGGTTGCAACATTTACTTTTGGCATAACGAGTTATACATAGAAATACTATATTTACGAGTATAATTATGATTTTTATTTACCATCGTAATAAAACCGTTAAAAATCAAATTTCAAGAGCATATTGAACTGTTGAATCATGCACAGCCAGTTATCGAGCGTGAATCAAATGAAACTAGCTATTCATAATACGCAATGTTCATTAACAATGCGTATACATTCAATAATTCACACCTAAAACCAAATTTATTGTCATCGCGGTACACTAACCATATTTTCTATTATTCAAATGTAGGAAGCGGATATGATGCAGTTTATAAATTACTGAGCAACATAACATCCCGTAGCCACACTGCCTGATTCATGGTATGAATTTATTTTACGCATAATTAATTGTGTGGCAGTGTACATATACGAATTATTATAATACGTCACTAATAGCTTGATGCTGTAACGCTTTATTTGTTCGCGTGGCCTGTAGGTAATTAGTCATCATTATTGACGCTTAAAAGGTTATGTAGGTTTCTAGATAGGTGTAATACGCTGATATTTTGTTCCGTATAATGTATTGTAAAGTTTCTTTAAGTAAGTACGCAATAATATAAAAGCTGTTGCATAAAGATAATAAATATAATGATATCACGTACTTTAGCTTGCCATTAATTATTTTAAAGCCTATACGTACATACGATAGTCCTAGTTATACTGACGGTATTATATGTACCCATTGACTATTCTCAGATACGATATAGGTAATACATTTACAGATAATGAGTCAAAGACATATTTCTTAGAAATGTATTCCATTCAATCAAGTGCTAATAGATGCACGAGTTCCATGAATTTCAGTGATGTTCCTGGAATATCTTTAGACTTTGTACCTTGAAGATTACATAGAACACACTGACTATACATTATGTCTATTCAAGTAATATTCAGGTAACTTCAATACATGGACTTGCAAGCCTGGTTTCTAGAATTTCCGGAACTTAATTTGGTTTATTTGTCGATGCTGTAACTAATTATTTTGTTCTACATGGCCATGCGATTTCCAAATAGTAAGAATTAGTTTTATCTTGATAAATGACGAAGTAAAAGTAATTCTATACCTATGCATCGACGTTAAAGGGGATATGTATTATTTTGGACATATTCAAATATTCTTAAAAAGTACTTTCAGAGCGCAACAATAAAAGTTTTATGAAGGTCTAGAAATAGTTTAACAATAACATTGTTTAAACATTAGTCTGAAATTGCTGCGAAGTTTGGGCGGTATCTACGAATTGCGCTTCAGAGCCTCAATTTTGGTTCAAAAACAATAACATTTGCATTCTTATAAAGGGTTCACATCCAATAACCGTTTCCTGGAATGGTTGGCGTTTTTTGGGGTTCCGTAAGTATTCCGCCCACAAAACTACACATAGTTTTCTTCGACAGTTTATCACGTACTCATAGTTGACAGACTTCCCAAAAAGGAAAAGGTTCTCAATTCGAAATCTGTATGTTTTATGTATTGATTTGATGATGATGATGATTATTTGCCTTTAATAAGCCAAGTGAACCCATAGTTATCAGGTCAGGATCTGATGGTGGAAACCCTGAAAAATCGAGGGCTGGAGCTGGCTGGGCGACAATTGGAAAATTCATTTAAGTAAAAAAACAAAGAAACAATGTTACGACAATGTATTTTTCTTTAAGATCATATTTTTTTATTTATTTTCTAATTAGTTTGCGTCAATGTTTATTTATTTTAACTACAGAACCCCTAGCCCTGAAAGCAGAATATCACATTCAGTCAGGATTGGGAAAATGATTTTTTAATCTTTCATTATAGAGCCACGAATTGGATGTTCTAGTAAAAGCGATAAATGTTTACTTAAGTTCCAGCGAGTAGTAAATCGATGTTCCTCTTTTAAAAGTCAATATTTTTGAAACGATATCACATAAAGCTCGAGGCACAGTGACGAGGCGTCGAAGCGAGGCGATATTTTACTTTCAAATGATACAGAGCAGACAATGTATTGACCTTTAAAGCAGCGACAGCTTGCTGCGTAGTTAAACGAAACTATTTTCAATAAACACTCTATTATTAAAATATATTTTGAACTGTTCTTTATAGCTGTAACATTTTATTTATCTTTGAGAATGGAATTTAGTGACGCCAGATGTTCTAAACACAATTGTTCTAAATAAAAGATATCTTAAACTTATTGCAGAATAGAAAGAAAAAAACAATCTCCCTTTGAAGTGCCACAGAATATGCTGAATATTTTCGGTCCGTTTAAGTAAGTTTACCAACCTAAAATCAAAAACAACATAGAGTATTAAAGTAATGAAAAGTTATCACAAAAAGACTACGAAAACAAACAGCAGTAAAGTTATGAAATAACATAACAAAAAAAAAAACGGACCCAAAAAGTGATAACAGGAGACTTGGAGCAATTAAAGCCGTACAGCCGTATATTAAAAAACGGAAAAGCGTAAAACAAACGGCAGAAAAGGCAACGGAATTTGTACAATAAAAACAAACTGGCCTGTGAAAATAGGATTCTGGGGCGATCCCGTAATACAGTTTGCTTTAGACTCGCTGTTGATTTCGGATTTTACATTATCTACCTTCTGTGATGAGGGGAAATGGTGTTACAAAAGCTTGCATCAGAACAATAGCCTACTTGTTGAGTTGACGTATCATTTTTATTTACTGAACGTTCCGTTTTTCTGCTTCATTCATCAATTAAACCTTATCGTCTTACCAGTTTTAACGGCTCCAATTTTTTTGCATTGGTGCCGAGAAAATGAAACGCATTTTTATTTGATGGCCTCACGTTTTCAGTCCAATTTCTTTTTGGTAAAATGAAATCTAAAGGGCTGAAACGGTGCTCGTAAAATAAAATTGCGTATGATTGAAATTGTAAAGTTACCTATAGAAACGTAGGAAAAAAATGGGATGTTGCTTCCTAAACGTTTACAATAACCATAATATTACGAATAAAATGGTCTAAATAAGTTTCGAATTATTATCCGGGATGACGTCCGCAAACCACACGAGCGAAATATCCAACAGCCTGGAACCTTTACTTGAATCATTTTCGTAGTAATTTCTTTTTACATTCTTTTTTATCTTTTCGAGCGCGAATTTAATTGCCGTCACTACTTCTTCAGAAAGCGGTTATGGTCCATTTAGTTAAATCGTAAATGCTTTATTCGTTGCTCTCGAGTTTTGTAACAACAAAGGGTTCTTGAGATAAGACAAATAAATTGTTACCCGGGGGCTAACTCGCGGAACGAGTGTTTTTACAGATGAATTTGAGATTTTCGTAAATTGTTTACAAAAAAATGATTTTCTATTAAAGAATAGGAAGGACTTATTTTGTTTTGTATTCTTCTGTGTATTGCTTTTATCAAAAAAAGACTTACGTAAAAAGTTACAAGTTAATTTAAGTTATAACAGAAAACTATTAATTGCTCTGTTATTTCAAAATGTGTATCTCGAGACTCTGACATACTTTTATAAGATTCGCAAAGAAACCATTCTAGAAAGAATAAGTAAACGAAAACTTCTCTCTAGATACTAAATCCATCGTTTATTCTTCTTTTATTTTATAATCCAATTTCGCTCATCTCACAGTATAATGCAATCCTGAAGTCATAAAGTTTGATTTAAACTCTGCTTATGCAAACTTGGGGTTTGAAACGATAAACGACAAGTTTCTTGCCAGCAACTTTTAAGTTTTTGTATAATCGCTTGAAATGTTATTTATTATACAAACTGTTTGGTAGAAATAATACTTCAGTCTATCTTATATATTTCAGTGTATAAATATCTTTGATATTTCATTGTATAAATAACTAAACCATTTACGATAAGTCAATAGAATGAATAAAACATAATAAAACTGAAAGCTGGTCAACTGAGCTGGCAGCTGAACTGTCACTGGCAGGAAATTATTGAGGACATTTGAAAGGAGGTTTGAAACAATCTCCTAATTTTTTGAGATACTAACGATATTTTTTTTAGAAAACATTCTAAATTTAAAATTCTGCCAAAATACTCACATGAATTCAAACTTACTACATGAGTGTATGTCTACCTTTGACCAGCGGAATCTAATAAATAATATACGAGTTTAAAAAATGAAAGGAGAGAAGAATCTCGTGGCGCATAAATATTGTATGAAGTGTTCCGTGGACAACTATTGGACAGTAAACGCTGTTTTATGGGATAACATTTATTGTTTTACCGAGCTAAGCCAAGATGGTTCTTTATTCCCAACCTATTGTTTATTGAGCTTCGAGAATGGATTTATTTTTGCCTCCGCAATGTTTTTATGCGATAAATTATTTATAGCAACGTTTGTTTTGTGGTTTTGATGAAAAATGGGTGCAGTTGATAAGTGTATTGTGTTTATTGAAGTTAATGGCACAGTTTATTTAATTTTGGACTGTTTTCGGACAACCTGTATGAAAGGTTTTGTTTCTTTGCGATTTATTATATTTTAGAAAAGTTTGGTTCAATTTTAAACAACGGCAAAGTTTTTATAGATAGTGTTTTTTATCGAATTTGAAGTGATGCTCTTGTTTTGCTTTGTGATGAGGCTAAAAGGTGGATTCACATGTGCGAAAAATACATGTACGAAATTGGATCAATTCCAAATAGATGAATAGCATCAAACCGTTCTACTAGTCTCTACATATAAAAACTAAAACATAATGAAATTTTGTCGCTTACCCAGATCACAATATAATTACCTAATAAATAATGGTAGGTAAGTAACTAGGTACGGACGTAAAATAAAACATTTCATATTAAATTTTATTATAAACCCCCGAGATTATCCATGCCTACATTTGGAACTTTCTCAAGAGGATATAATACCTACTGGTAAATGATTTTACAGCCAGCCTTAAGACGTAGGACCTTCAAAAGCTGGGTTAATGCTTATTTACGATCCTGTTAAGGAGTATTTCATTGTAAGTTCTAAACATCACAGAACTTGTCAAGATTGCTCGTTAAATTTTGCAGTGCAGTTATTTAGACGTCGTGAAGTTGGTACACATTTCAATTTCTCTACTATCAATCCTTAACTATAAACTGTACATAATTTTACTAAAACTTATTTTCTACCTTTTTCCAATACCTACCACCAAACAGAATTGATGATGGAGCACTGTACCAAGCAATGCACACAACGTATACTTGTTCAAATTGTACTTCTACGGTAGAATTTCTAAAACGTCTGATATACTGTTTCGCTGTGGGTCCCAATTTGTGTCTCGTTGTCAAGTAGGACATAAAACACCGGCCGTGTGTACAATGTGCTTTGTTCTGTTTGTACTCGAGTTTCTAAGGATTTGCAGCTATTTCAAGGAATAAAATGCTTTTGAATAAAAGAAACGGAATGCATGAAATGCTTACCTAGCAGGATTGAACAAAATTTAATGTAGCTTTTGCAAATGTTTCGCGTGTAGTCCCTTTATTAGTTTTTTAGTAATACATGTTTATACATTTATTTTCGTGAAATAGTGTTCTAAAGCAATTAGGCAGTATAATGTATATTTGGCATCATAATGTTATATGAGAGTCAACTATGCTCTATAAAAGTTGATGTGCACTAGTCCGTTCATTAATTCACTGAAATAAACATGGAAATGAAGGGTTAAAATTTACCATTACTTCAAACCGCATATAATTCCCAAAAGTCAGCGTGTGCAACTGACGTGATGCTCAGTGTACATATCCATTATTTTTTCACAGCCCATCACTGACAGAGCAAAATAAAATTAAACCTTTATTTAAAAATTCAACCCTATATCCATTATCCTAAGACTCAAATTATGCAAAATACCACCACTGTTATTAATATTGTGCGGTACCTAATGGATCGCACACTTTTTGTGCTTGAATATTCTATTACGCATTTCGGAATAATTAGAAAAACATTTTTAGTGATGAATAATGGATTATCACTGCTATGGAGTAATGAAATAATTCATAAAATTGATTGAAATGAAGCTTTCTGCTTCATAATTTGGTTTACTAGATTTCTATAACCTATTTTTGGGTAGATTTCATTCAATTTGTTAATTTGTAATAATCTGCGGTTTCAAGATATTATATTAACTTAATAAATATTTCGACAACATTCTTCGAAACAATACACAAAGATGATAAGCGTCTCATTATTTTGTAATACTCGTAACATACTAACTACACAAACCTTTGCTTATCGCGTAAAATTAGGCGTCACTAAAAAAGTTAATAGATAATACAATGGATACAAAAAAACGGCCTATAAATGCCAACGCATTACGTTCAGCTGCGCAATACAGGGGGAAAGAGGTGTAAGACTGAATCTCCTAGCAAAACTAGCCCCCGGGGGCATTGGATTGATGACCTCGATGCCTCAGGTGATCCACGGATAAATTGCCACAGTGCCCAGCCAACGGTTTTTGCTTTATGACTTGCTGTTTTGGGAAATATTGTGAAAGTGTCAGGTCAGTAAGGAACTATGAAAATATAATTGGGGTTACTCTGATTGGTGACTAGCTTGGGCTTTGAGGTTTCAAAGTTTGTGTAACTGGCGTATGAATTAGGATTGAAAGATGAAAGGAATGGAGTGGGGTGAATTAAGTTGGAAAGCCTTGACCGCGTTTTAGGTCAGTGGAACCTTTTTTGTTTTTAACTTTTTAATTTTTATGTTGACTTCAGTGATTAGGAACGTTGGAAATTGAAAATGAAAATTAAAAACAGAAAGTACGACAATGAGTTCAAGCCGTGGTTTCTGAATGATATTTCCTATGAGCATTAAAACACGAGATCATATTTAAGACATAATTTACCTATTAAAAATAAATTCGAATTCACGACATTTTAGTTGACTTCTCGTGCTCAAAGTTTGTTTAAAAAGACTACCTATCACAATAAGTTATAACAGACATAATCCGTCTTACCACAAAAACTTTTAAACGTCACTTTATGCCTTGTCTAAAAAAATGTCAAATTATGACGTTGACATATGGTTCATTTTGCAGCCAAAATTTTATTAGACAAGTATAAAACAGGGTTTAAAGTTTTTGTAGTAAGGCCCAATATGCTTTGCATACTTAATACGTACCTATATTAAAATTTTGCAAACGTTATTTATACCAAAGGTAAAATTAAATGCATTTTATCAGAAGTTTGAAATTAATTTTGCTGCAAAAGCAAAGTTTAAAGTTCAACGCAAAGGTTCACTGTCTGGTATTCGCTGGTATTTCACACATAGATACCTACTATAATAAAGTTATATTGGATGAACTTTTCACTACAAAACAAACATTTAGTTGGTTTAGCCTTTTAATGTGTGTGATTGTTTATTGTTTATCTATTTTTATTATCTCTCTCGTAATACTATTAACTTTAGAACACGATACGATGCTATTTTGTTTTGAAGGTAGGTATGTATACTACATTTTTCTAAACAGTCATAACACCCAATTTTCTCACTATTTCAATATTTGAGTACACGCTTACGTAATCACCAGACCTCAGATGTAACACATCATCTTTTATAAATAATATTATTTTCTTCTTTCAAACAAGTTTTCCTGGACCTAAACAAACAGTTTCTTAGAGCGATTTTCTCGGTTTTTCGTAGAGATTTTACTATTGTTTTGCTAAGGCTCAGAACAATAAAAGTTTTTTCTCCTATATGAATGGTGTGTTGAACTATCCAACACCACCCTTAATGACTGACGGCGCTTGCAATTTGTGTGTGAAAACAGTCAGCTGATGCCACCGTGCTTTATTTTATATTTACTGGAATAGGGGAAATCAATCACCGCCTGGGAAAAGTATGGATCTGAGCGTGTAGGAAGGAATCATAGTAATAAGCCAAGCATAATTTCACATAGTGTATTATGTTCATATTTTTAGTTTCTTTCAGGGTTATGAACCTTTAAATCAATAAAAGCATTCTTATTTACTTCACTGCCTCTCTGTGCAATTTTAAAGATAGGTACTTCTCCTTAAGCCCACGTACTAAAAAGTATTTTCTTTTCCAAGCGAAACTCCTAGTATTATAATAAATTCACATTGTCCTCTTACTCAGTCAAAGTCAGCGCATCACGATAAAGAATAATAAGGGTTATGAATAAACGCAATGTATCCTAAAGGATGTTCCTTGAAGTAAATATGGAAGCTCGTTAAATTTGTTAAAATACCGTGAAATATCGCGCAACGTCGGACACTCCAGGGACTCAACGCGAGATTTATCAGTCTCTTTATATTTTTCTAATACTTTCCTAAGGGGATTTGCATCTTGAATGTACCATGGTTGAGCGGGTTTCGTTATAAAATGTAATATTAAAATATGCCTGTAAGGCCCTTTGGATGTGATGGAATTTGGCAAAGGTTCAGAAGAGGTCATGTTATGGCATTTTTGTTGTGCCCAGATAACCTAGTTATGATAAGAGAGGTCATGCTTGTTTATTATAATAGATGCCTCGGTTAATATAAGCATAAAATAATGGTTCCTCTATATACATTTAAACAGATATCTAGATAAATCTCTATCCAACTTGGAACCAAATTCTCTCTTATACAATATTGACGAATTGCTAACACACATACATAGCTAACAACTTCATTTAGTTAGTCCAACTTTGAGGGCAACATGTCAGAAAAGTACTTTCAAAAGGATGAAAGAAGGTACCAAACAAAGTACGGACGTGAACAGAATTCGCGTTAGCACGTTTTACAATTTGTTACATCGCTTAAATTGTAATAAAGCTTCAGAGTAACACATACGTCTGATAAAAAATTGTATGTAACCGTATCAGGTTGGATGAAGAAAATCCGACCTAATAACTCAGTCTGTAAGGTTCAGAATTTGTAATGCAAATAAACTGATTTAAGACACTATTTTATTCACAATTGTGCCGTGTGAGGTTTATAGAAAGAGGTGTACTGTGAATCCCGGATGGATACAGTTCGTATTCTATTTACCTTAACAGATGCCATCATTATTCCTTAAGCATTCCTTACGACTGAGCGCCGTGCTGAATGAAATTGACAAATTCAGAGGGAACCCAAATGCCTCGTTACTTTTCATGTGTACCTTTGATAATATTTTATGAATAGTGTTTGTTTTTCAATTTGTTGGGTCGAACAAACGTACTTTCAAGTATTTTTTGCTCCTTTTTACTGTAAATGCTCTCTGAATTCCAAATGGTGTCAACTAGTGCTTTGGAATGATCGATGTTTAGGGCTTTATCCTACGTCAAACAGTTTTCTCCTTTTTGAATTCGATTGAGATCCGAAAGGTCAAAATTACGATACTTATTATTTTTTATTACCTACTAGTATTCTAGACTATTAAGGACGTATTCTTTTTCTCTTCATCAATAATTTGATTTAATATCTGATATTATATTCCGTCAAAATATAACTACGCAATATTCCCGACTATGTCACGTTTGGACGATCAAAAATTCCAATTTCATAAAGTCATATTAATGGTTATTGGGTCCTTTTGTTACCGTCCGTTTAATCAATGTTTCAGTTTATTACTTTTGAATATTATATAAAGGTAACGTACAAAAAGTAAGTTGTTCGTGTATTTTGTAACGGGATCGGGCTATACTTTTCATTGTTTCGTAAGGAAATGCGTGCCTGCTTTATAAATAAATGTAAAATTGATTGTGAATTTAATCCACAGTTGATAAAAAAATAACAATTTATAACACCTAGATTCTTTATTTTATTTTTATGCATCCAATAAACAATCATAACTCAGAATAAAAAAGTTATGACGCCGGAAACTTTCTTAATTGCGATTATTTCAGTTTTATGGCTGGAAAAAAAATTGAAACGCGTTTAGTATTCGGACCCTCTGCTTGTAAAAATGCCATTAGTCCTCAGTGTAATTGCATTTACAATTAAATATATAATAAATGAGCCAGTCTGAACAATTAATTAGAGTTCTCTATAGCATTGGAGGAATAAACGCCCAACGAAACGACGCTCGGCTGCTTTTAATAGTCCCAGTCTTCGGCTGTATTTAATTACTTATGTACTGTCTATATAAATATGTAACCGTACGCCTGAATAATTTATTTGTATGTAGCAATTAAGTATTAAAGGAGTAATGGAGAGAAATGAGATGTTTCCTCGTTATTAACATGTACCTAATTGATGTGTTTTTGTTTGTTTATTAGTAACTAGCCGTTTTCCCGCGGTTTCACCCGCGTCCAGTGGGAGCTACTGCCCGCACCGGGATAAAATATAGCCTATGTTATTCGCAGATAACATAGCTTTCTAATGTTGAAAGAATATTTAAAATCGGTCCAGTAGTTTTTGAGTTTATCCATTACAACCAAACAAAGTTTTCCTCTTTATAATATTAGTACAGATAGTAAAGATTATTATTGTAGCTAGCTTTGAGTGCTATTTTGGTCGTACTTAACACTACGCTTGAGCTTGTATTTTCACTTGCAGTAGCAATAAGTAAGCATTAAAATTAGTTTGAAGCCAGAAAATACAAAAAAACTCGATTGACAGCTGTTTTGAATTCTTAATTTAGCACAATACAATTAATTGTATATTTTTTGCACAAACAATTCGAACGCAATTTGCCAATATTCCCATTAGCCAATATTGCTCAAAATATATTCTTAACTTGTATGTACGTACAATGTAACCAAACTTGTATAGACATTACAAATTCAATAGCAGTAAATTAATTTCAAAATACACTTAATGTACCTTCCGCGAATATCTACAATACAATGTTGAATCTCGTCTACTTTATGAACTAATATAGTAGCAGTTTACACAATGTACGTATGTATGTACCGATGTAAACTATTATTTATGAAACCACATCAATAGCTTAAATCATTATTCTGAATCTTAATGGTTTGGTTACTGTGTGTTCACAAAATATCGCGTCTTAGTTTTAGTTGCAAGAAGTTCTCAATATTTAGAATTTCGATTTCATCTCTAGAAGTATTTGGCTAAATGGTTATAAAATAAAATAACTAACCAAATAAAAACGTACTTTAATTCTGCAATTTGTGCTTAAATCAATTGAAAACGTAATTTGGAAACCGATTAAGTTATGCCAAAAAACGTATTTCAAACATAGAAAAAAGGTATTTGCGATCTAATTCAATATTAAAATAATATCTGAGGGACCAACTATGCGTGCTACATTTTGAACGCGACCCTACGAATATTGAGTTAAAGTTAGGGTAGGTCCCAGATTTTTGTATTCAGTTCAGATAGACCTTGTTTGATAACTCACAAGGTGAAGAATTCGTAAAAGGAATGTAATCAGACACTTTTCGTCAAAGACTATGTTTTGGATGTGAATAACATAGTACTTATGCGTTGTTGAAACATAATATGAAAGTATCAGTTTCACACCTAAAAATATGTACATACAGATGTGTGAATATGTGATTTGTACAAGGAATAATTTGCTACATAAAAATAGGCTTTGATATGTACTTTTAATTTTTATGTATTCTGGTATTCGAGACAACGCTTTAACTCGTGTTAAATGGTGCTCTATGCAAGAATCGAATTCATGGCGACATCTGACGCCATCAAGTCGTACTGACGTGAACCAAGCCAGCAGAGTCAACAAATCATAATCATTTTCTCCAACAAACTTATTTTGATATATCGTTTTTATCATTTCATTACTTGCTTCAAATAACTTGTCCGTCAAAAGCGACAAATCTGTCCCAAGCATCCAGCTGCGGATACATCAATTTGTCACAAAATGGAAGAAGAACGCGAAGCAAACTTAGGGACGCAGTTTATCAGGGTAACGACCTTTTTCGAATCTCTTTTAGGTGACGCTCGGTTCATTTATTATTTTTTTCTCCTTATCCGTTTCAACTCGATCACATGTTAGGTATTACTCAGCGTCGCTTTAAAACGTTATCGTTCTGTCTCGTGTGAAAAACGCGCATTTGTCAATTTGGAAGTTTGAAGGAATTCCTAACGAGTTGGAATTCCTAATGGAAAATTCTTTTTTGAAAACAATTGTTGAAAGCTAAGAGAGAAGTACTTTGATTCTAAAACTGATATTATAAATATTATATTGTGGTTTGTTCCGAATGAAAAAATCCGACTTATTAACAAAATTGTGTTTTCAGATCGGTGGGACTATTCTCTGCTGCGCCATTAGATGAGGATCCACACAAAGCATCATCTCATCAACAGTAAAATGATAGTTGTCTTAAAACAGCGCTTCGAAAAATCAAGTCTTCTTACTCCGGTATATTCAGTAACATAATTTATACATTGCACCGCTGTCGTGGTACATAATATATATCAGTATTTCTAGCTCGCTGCACTCAGTAAAAAATGGTCCCAAGACAAAACAAAGAAAACCAACTGCACTCCTTTAGTAAAAGCGAGCAAATTTTACAAGAAATGGAAATAATTCCAGCCGCTGCAACTAAAGATAGAAAATAATAAGCTATAACAAATATGAAACGTCCGGGAACCGTGCAATATGGTACACTAGAGACCGCCGTACAGTAAGGTATGAATTCTAGATACCTACATAATACCTTTATCTTTTCTTTAAACTGTACGATGCGCTTTGGTTCGATTTAAAAGCTTAGGAAGAATGGGTTCTGCACAAAAATGATTTTATAGGATTTACAGAGAATAAAGTTCTGTATGGACTTTATTCTGGTCTATTTGATATTGTTAATATAAGGGGATATAGGGAGGAATATTTTAATTAAATTGAGGTTGTTAGCGGTTGTAGAACGGCGCGAGATACGGCGTAGCACCAGTGTGAACTATGGTGTAGCGCAGATTGTAGCGTTACGAGGGGTTATCGTTAACAGATCATCTATACATATAATAAATCTGTAGAAAAGTAATTTTTGTACATTGAAGAAATTGACAAAAAAAATAGCCAGCATGTTAAAGGATAACTAACAGAACCCATTTCCATCATTTTTGTAATTTTTGTCTGTTTGTCTGTTTATCTGTTTGTTTGTTCGGGATTCACGTAAAATCTACGAATTAAATGCAGACAATGCTTATATACAAAAATTCTACGTAACTTAGGGTATTACTTAGTTTTTGTTTCATCGAAATCGATTCACTCTATCAAAAGATATGATTAATTTTGTGAATTCAAGATGTAAAATATTACGACACGCAATCTATTTGTCAAAACTGTACATTTGAATGTTGTACTTATATTAGTTGATCGGCCTATTATTAATCTTTACACAGAAAATCACACCTTTATAAGTAACTTCGGAAGAAAAAAAAATTAAAATTTTGTTTAGCCAAGGTTAAAGTAGCTCCATCTGTGGTAAATAAAATACATCATCAATTTGTCAAAGGAGCGAGGTGGTAAATGACAATATTACCATACATTCTTTATAGAGGATTATTATTTCAACAGATGGAGTTGTGTATTTTCCGTAATTCACCATATTTTAACACGAAGTGTAATTTTTCGATAGACATTTCAATTGTGTTTGTCAGTTTGCCGTGCCACATCAAAATCCAACTATAATTATTACCTTGATGAAAGGAAAATTAATAGTTCTCGGCCAAATTTAAAACGGTGCCATCTAAATTATTTTTTGAACATTATGTCAAAAATGATGACTTTAGTGGAACAATTACTTATCATTTAAAGTTACAGATGGAGTTCATATCAGGATTTTTTCATGAACATAGTTTAGCTTATCTTCCACTAATGTGGTGGCCTTAAAACAAATTACTTTGAGTGAGTAGTATTAAGTAGACCTTAATTATTTTTTCTGATGCAAAATATGTAAAATTAATCCTAGAAGAAATGAGGATCTATCTCTCGCAGGCGCTGCTAAGCGTGAGGTAGGTGATCTTCACACTGCCCCGCATCACGCTGCATCTTGCGTGTCGACGCACCTACGCGCGTTCCTGCGGGAGTGCAGATCTGCATCATCGTGCGGGTTTTTCACGCACTCACGCGCGTAGGTGCGTTTTGTAAATTCACGCACAGCGAGTTCCATTTTCAAATATACACGTCACGCCCATTCAAATTTAAATCACGCGCGGCATTGCGGGATTCAGTGTGCCATACCTTGCATCTCGCCCCGCACCTACGCGCGGGGGTGCGTGTTTCTCCGCATGTAGGTGCGTGATCCGCATGAACGCGCGTGGATGCATTTTCAGTGTGTTGGACTATGCGTGTTTTCCATACAAACGGAGATATTTCCATACAACGGAAAAAAACGCATCCACGCACTACGCTGCATCATGCGGGGCAGTGTGATAATCGCCATTAGGTGATCTTCACACTGCCCCGCATCACGCTGCATCTTGCGTGTCGACGCACCTACGCGCGTTCCTGCGGGAGTGCAGATCTGCATCATCGTGCGGGTTTTTTGCGCACTCACGCGCGTAGGTGCGTTTTGTAAATTCACGCACGGCGGCTCTCATCGAGTTCCATTTTCAAATATACACGTCACGCCCATTCAAAATCACGCGCGGCACTGCGGGATTCAGTGTGCCATACCTTGCGTCTCGCCCCGCACCTACGCGCGGGGGTGCGTGTTTCTCCGCGTGTAAGCGCGTGATCCGCGCGATCTTCTAGGAAGGTAATGTAGGATTCTGTAGCTTTAAAAACAAGCCCAGATACAAAGTGCAGATAAGAAATGGGAGCTTTCTCGATTTAATACCATACACACGTAAAATGCTTTATGCGTCTGAAAACGTACAAATTACGCGCCGCATACCAGAGACAAGTTTACTTTCAACTTCTGATCGCAAATACACTGTTCACGATTACGAACAGTCTCAGTAATACCCGAGCCAAGTCTAATAACCCTAAAAAACACCTTTTATATAAAACTACGTTTGATGTCATTTAATCACAAAGACAGAATTGTTCTCTGTTGCAAATCCTATCCACCTATATCTTATCCTAATCCAGAATGCATTGCAGGTGTGCATTGCACAAAAACCAATGGTATCCTATTCGAGAAGTCAAAAGACTTGACCTGCTAACGTCAGCTTCTGCGCTAAGCAAGTGTTCTTAATAGTACCATCAGAATTACATTCATCGTTGAATGAGGTGATTAAATTTTCAGAAACCACAATAACAGTAGGAGCCAAAGCGTATGATCGCTTCATAGAGCTCTGATTGGCCCCAGGTGACCAAGTCAGGTCTGATTTGTTTGTTCATCAGATCTTTGACAGTGTTTCGGTGGATACTTACTGTCGTCCTGTTTACGTGTGACACAAAATATGGTATATAAACGTCCTCCGCAATAGCGAAATTTTCCCGGTGTGCGGTAGTGACGCACAGTATACAACACTTATGTTTCTTTTGATTTGCTGGCTCCACCAAGAAATGGCAAATTGCGAGCGTACATTTTGAAAATCTTGGCAAAACTGCAGGTTTCAAGTACGAACACATGAAGTGGACTCGCACAGATACGTACATTTTGCCTATTCGTGAACTAATGCAAACATTTCGGTGGAGTCCCGGCTTAGGCCACCACATTAGGCGTGCGCGATCCTCGGGCGTGTGAGTAGCGCGGGCGCCGCGCGTGCGTCGCGAGCGCGTTGCGTGACCGTCGTGTTTTGCTGCCCTGCGGCATTTGCAGCGCGCTCGCGGCTTGCACGCGCCGCTCTCCTTGACGTTTAACTGCTAAGGCGTTTAGCGGGCGGCGGGGATAGCGGGCGAAGGGGTAAGAACGCAACTCGAGCGCCGCGTGCTCGCCGTGAGCGCGTCGCTTGCACTCTTCACACAGGCCGCAGGGCAGCAAAACGCGACGTTCACGCAGCGCGCTCGCGACGCCCGCGCTACTCACACGCCCGAGGATCACGCACGCCTAATGTGGGGTCAGCCTTATCATAGCGAGTAAGTGCACAGAAAAACCCTGTCATACAAGTGTTTCTCCCCAGTAGTGAAACTATCCTACCCTATGCGCCTGCTGATGATGATGACTCATTTTATCATCCATCCAGCTATTCCCCAACTATGTTGGTGTTGGCTTCCAGTCACCGAATCTGTTTGAGTACCAATATTTTGCTTAGAGCGACTACCTATCTACCTATCTTCAATCCAGTCAACTACACAAGACGATATCCATGGTAAGACTGACAGACTTTCTGGCTTCTGATTAGTCGCAGCAGCTGCAGAAAATGTACAAATGACAGCTTTGTCAGACTCAAAGCATATAGACATAGATTATAGCTGTTTCCTGTGAAAATTACTTACGCACCATACGTAATAATTTTCCAAATTGGCTGACTAGGTCCAGAGATATTCACAACGTCACAAACTTTACTTCTTTTGTTTAGATAAATGGTCACATCCACAACACAACCTTGATCAATGAATCTATGCGACTGCTAAGTGCTAATCCTAATTATACTGTCACGTGAAAGAATGCACCTACGGGATAAGTAGTATTTTGACTATTCTATATTGCCCACGCAGACGAAGTTGCGGGCAACAGCTAGTTTATAATAACTACGTTATGAAAATAATTACAAATTCATGTTATTTTTATCACTTAAACGTCAAGTTAGTGTTTTGATAATAGACCTTGTAAAATGTGTCTACTACACTACGTTAGCCGGCCTACAAAACGTACGTCCTTACTAGTTTGTTCATATTTTTAATTGTGAAGTAAATCTATACATATAATAAATCTGTAGAAAAGTAATTTTTGTACATTGAAGAAATTGACAAAAAAAATAGCCAGCATGTTAAAGGATAACTAACAGAACCCATTTCCATCATTTTTGTTATTTTTGTCTGTTTGTCTGTTTATCTGTTTGTTTGTTCGGGATTCACGTAAAATCTACGAATTAAATGCAGACAATGCTTATATACAAAAATTCTACGTAACTTGGGGTATTACTTAGTTTTTGTTTCATCGAAATCGATTCACTCTATCGAAAGATATGATTAATTTTGTGAATTCAAGATGTAAAATATTACGACACGCAATCTATTTGTCAAAACTGTACATTTGAATGTTGTACTTATATTAGTTGATCGGCCTATTATTATCAATCTTTACACAGAAAATCACACCTTTATAAGTAACTTCGGAAGAAAAAAAAAATGAAAATTTTGTTTAGCCAAGGTTAAAGTAGCTCCATCTGTGGTAAATAAAATACATCCAATTTGTCAAAGGAGCGAGGTGGTAAATGACAATATTACCATACATTCTTTATAGAGGATTATTATTTCAACAGATGGAGTTGTGTATTTTCCGTAATTCACCATATTTTAACACGTAGTGTAATTTTTCGATAGACATTTCAATAGTGTTTGTCAGTTTGCCGTGCCACATCAAAATCCAACTAATAATTATTACCTTGATGAAAAGAAAATTAATAGTTCTCAGCCAAATTTAAAACGGTGCCATCTAAATTATTTTTTGAACATTATGTCAAAAATGATTACTTTAGTGGAACAATTAATTATCATTTAAAGTTACAGATGGAGTTCATATCAGGATTTTTTCATAAACATAGTTTAGCTTATCTTCCACTAATGTGGTGGCCTTAAAACAAATTACTTTGAGTGAGTAGTAAGTAGTGAGGAGAGTATTAAGTAGACCTTAATTATTTTTTCTGATGCAAAATATGTAAACTTAATCCTAGAAGAAATGAGGATCTATCTCTCGCAAGCGCTGCTAAGCGTGAGGAAGGTAATGTAGGATTCTGTAGCTTTAAAAACAAGCCCAGATACAAAGTGCAGATAAGAAATGGGAGCTCTCTCTATTTAATACCATACCCACGTAAAATGCTTTATGCGTCTGAAAACGTACAAATTACGCGCCGCATACCAGAGACATGCTTACTTTCAACTTCTGATCGCAAATACACTGTTCACGATTACGAACAGTCTCAGTAAGACCCGAGCCAAGTCTAAAAACCCTAAAAAACACCTTTTATATAAAACTACGTTTGATATCATTTAATCACAAAGACAGAATTGTTCTCTGTTGCAAATCCTATCCACCTATATCCGATCCTAATCCAGAATGCATTGCAGGTGTGCATTGCACAAAAACCAATGGTATCCTATTCGAGAAGTCAAAAGATTTGACCTGCTAACGTCAGCTTCTGAGCTAAGCAAGTGTTCTAAATAGTACCATCAGAATTACATTCATCGTTGAATGAGGTGATTTAATTTTCAGAAACCACAATAACAGTAGGAGCCAAAGCGTATGATCGCTTCATAGAGCTCTGATTGGCCCCAGGTGACCAAGTCAGGTCTGATTTGTTTGTTCATCAGATCTTTGAAAGTGTTTCGGTGGATACTTACTGTCGTCCTGTTTACGTGTGACACAAAATATGGTATATAAACGTCCTCCGCAATAGCGAAATTTTCCCGGTGTGCGGTAGTGACGCACAGTATACAACGTTTCTTTTGATTTGCTGGCTCCACCAAGAAATGGCAAATTGCGAGCGTACATTTTGAAAATCTTGGCAAAACTGCAGGTTTCAAGTACGAACACATGAAGTGGACTCGCACAGATACGTACATTTTGCCTATTCGTGAACTAATGCAAACATTTCGGTGGAGTCCCGGCTTAGGCCACCACATTAGGCGTGCGCGATCCTCGGGCGTGTGAGTAGCGCGAGCGCCGCGCGTGCGTCGCGAGCGCGTTGCGTGAGCGTCGCGTTTTGCTGCCCTGCGGCATTTGCAGCGCGCTCGCGGCTTGCACGCGCCGCTCTCCTTGACGTTTAACTGCTAAGGCGTTTAGCGGGCGGCGGGGATAGCGGGCGAAGGGGTAAGAACGCAACTCGAGCGCCGCGTGCTCGCCGCGAGCCTACCCTATGCGCCTGCTGATGATGATGACTCATTTTATCATCCATCCAGCTATTCCCCAACTATGTTGGTGTTGGCTTCCAGTCACCGAATCTGTTTGAGTACCAATATTTTGCTTGGAGCGACTACCTATCTACCTATCTTCAATCCAGTCAACTACACAAGACGATATCCATGGTAAGACTGACAGACTTTCTGGCTTCTGATTAGTCGCAGCAGCTGCAAAAAATGTACAAATGACAGCTTTGTCAGACTCAAAGCATATAGACATAGATTATAGCTGTTTCCTGTGAAAATTACTTACGCACCATACGTAATAATTTTCCAAATTGGCTGACTAGATCCAGAGATATTCACAACGTCATAAACTTTACTTCTTTTGTTTAGATAAATGGTCACAACCTTGATCAATGAATCTATGCGACTGCTAAGTGCTAATCCTAATTATACTGTCACGTGAAAGAATGCACCTACGGGATAAGTAGTATTTTGACTATTCTATATTGCCCACGCAGACGAAGTTGCGGGCAACAGCTAGTATTCGATAATATATTCTGATCTTAAATAATACCTACTCTATAAATTAAAGGATGATGGGTAAAATTGGCCGGTATATCCAATAAAAACGATTCGCATATCAAATGATAGCTTATACCCTAAGCTTCATTTTTTATTATGGGCAAAACATTGTAAACCACCGGAGAACGAAGATATGACACTTGATAGCATAGGACAGCCTAAGGACTTGAACCACTTCATTTTGTATGGGAGGGATGTTTAAGTACATTATTATTGTCAATAATTGTCAGAACGAGTCGCAGAAGGTGTCTGTGCCCATATTTTCCAAGTTTATTGGAAAAAAAAAAGATTATTTAGCATTTAGTATTTACAACGTATGGTGTACGTATTCCGCCGTTCTGGTGAGTCTAACCGGCATAACCAATGAAAACCATTTGCATATCAAATGATAGCTCATATCCTAAGCTTCATTTTTTATTATGGGCAAAACATTGTGAACCACCGGAGAACGATGATATGACACTTGGTAGCGTAGGACAGCGTATGGACTTGAAACCCTTCATTTTGTATGGGAGAGATGTTTAAGTGCCATTATTATTGTCCATATTAGTCAGGGCGTATCACACAAGGTGTCTGTGCCCATATTTTCCAAGGTTATAAAAAAGATTATTTAGCAGGTATTACCTATTTACAACGTATGGTGTACGTACTCCACCGTTCTGGTGGCTCTAACCGGCATAACCAATAAAAACAATTCGCATATCAAATGATAGCTGATACCCTAAGTTTTATTTTTTACTAGCTGTTGCCCGCAACTTCGTCTGCGTGGGCAATATAGAATAGTCAAAATACTACTTATCCCGTAGGTGCATTCTTTCACGTGACAGTATAATTAGGATTAGCACTTAGCAGTCGCATAGATTCATTGATCAAGGTTGTGTTGTGGATGTGACCATTTATCTAAACAAAAGAAGTAAAGTTTGTGACGTTGTGAATATCTCTGGACCTAGTCAGCCAATTTGGAAAATTATTACGTATGGTGCGTAAGTAATTTTCACAGGAAACAGCTATAATCTATGTCTATATGCTTTAAGTCTGACAAAGCTGTCATTTGTACATTTTCTGCAGCTGCTGCGACTAATCAGAAGCCAGAAAGTCTGTCAGTCTTACCATGGATATCGTCTTGTGTAGTTGACTGGATTGAAGATAGGTAGATAGGTAGTCGCTCTAAGCAAAATATTGGTACTCAAACAGATTCGGTGACTGGAAGCCAACACCAACATAGTTGGGGAATAGCTGGATGGATGATAAAATGAGTCATCATCATCAGCAGGCGCATAGGGTAGGATAGTTTCACTACTGGGGAGAAACACTTGTATGACGGGGTTTTTCTGTGCACTTACTCGCTATGATAAGGCTGACCCCACATTAGGCGTGCGTGATCCTCGGGCGTGTGAGTAGCGCGGGCGTCGCGAGCGCGCTGCGTGAACGTCGCGTTTTGCTGCCCTGCGGCCTGTGTGAAGAGTGCAAGCGACGCGCTCACGGCGAGCACGCGGCGCTCGAGTTGCGTTCTTACCCCTTCGCCCGCTATCCCCGCCGCCCGCTAAACGCCTTAGCAGTTAAACGTCAAGGAGAGCGGCGCGTGCAAGCCGCGAGCGCGCTGCAAATGCCGCAGGGCAGCAAAACACGACGGTCACGCAACGCGCTCGCGACGCACGCGCGGCGCCCGCGCTACTCACACGCCCGAGGATCGCGCACGCCTAATGTGGTGGCCTAAGCCGGGACTCCACCGAAATGTTTGCATTAGTTCACGAATAGGCAAAATGTACGTATCTGTGCGAGTCCACTTCATGTGTTCGTACTTGAAACCTGCAGTTTTGCCAAGATTTTCAAAATGTACGCTTGCAATTTGCCATTTCTTGGTGGAGCCAGCAAATCAAAAGAAACATAAGTGTTGTATACTGTGCGTCACTACCGCACACCGGGAAAATTTCGCTATTGCGGAGGACGTTTATATACCATATTTTGTGTCACACGTAAACAGGACGACAGTAAGTATCCACCGAAACACTGTCAAAGATCTGATGAACAAACAAATCAGACCTGACTTGGTCACCTGGGGCCAATCAGAGCTCTATGAAGCGATCATACGCTTTGGCTCCTACTGTTATTGTGGTTTCTGAAAATTAAATCACCTCATTCAACGATGAATGTAATTCTGATGGTACTATTAAGAACACTTGCTTAGCGCAGAAGCTGACGTTAGCAGGTCAAGTCTTTTGACTTCTCGAATAGGATACCATTGGTTTTTGTGCAATGCACACCTGCAATGCATTCTGGATTAGGATAAGATATAGGTGGATAGGATTTGCAACAGAGAACAATTCTGTCTTTGTGATTAAATGACATCAAACGTAGTTTTATATAAAAGGTGTTTTTTAGGGTTATTAGACTTGGCTCGGGTATTACTGAGACTGTTCGTAATCGTGAACAGTGTATTTGCGATCAGAAGTTGAAAGTAAACTTGTCTCTGGTATGCGGCGCGTAATTTGTACGTTTTCAGACGCATAAAGCATTTTACGTGTGTATGGTATTAAATCGAGAAAGCTCCCATTTCTTATCTGCACTTTGTATCTGGGCTTGTTTTTAAAGCTACAGAATCCTACATTACCTTCCTAGAAGATCGCGCGGATCACGCGCTTACACGCGGAGAAACACGCACCCCCGCGCGTAGGTGCGGGGCGAGACGCAAGGTATGGCACACTGAATCCCGCAGTGCCGCGCGTGATTTTGAATGGGCGTGACGTGTATATTTGAAAATGGAACTCGATGAGAGCCGCCGTGCGTGAGGTGCTCTTCACACTGCCCCGCATCACGCTGCATCTTACGTGTCGACGCACCTACGCGCGTTCCTGCGGGAGTGCAGATCTGCATCATCGTGCGGGTTTTTCACGCACTCACGCGCGTAGGTGCGTTTTGTAAATTCACGCACAGCGAGTTCCATTTTCAAATATACACGTCACGCCCATTCAAAATCACGCGCGGCATTGCGGGATTCAGTGTGCCATACCTTGCGTCTCGCCCCGCACCTACGCGCGGGGGTGCGTGTTTCTCCGCATGTATGTGCGTGATCCGCATGAACGCGCGTGGATGCATTTTCAGTGTGTTGGACTATGCGTGTTTTCCATACAAACGGAGATATTTCCATACAACGGAAAAAAACGCATCCACGCACTACGCTGCATCATGCGGGGCAGTGTGATAATCGCCTGAATTTACAAAACGCACCTACGCGCGTGAGTGCGCAAAAAACCCGCACGATGATGCAGATCTGCACTCCCGCAGGAACGCGCGTAGGTGCGTCGACACGCAAGATGCAGCGTGATGCGGGGCAGTGTGAAGATCACCTAATGGCGATTATCACACTGCCCCGCATGATGCAGCGTAGTGCGTGGATGCGTTTTTTTCCGTTGTATGGAAATATCTCCGTTTGTATGGAAAACACGCATAGTCCAACACACTGAAAATGCATCCACGCGCGTTCATGCGGATCACGCACCTACATGCGGAGAAACACGCACCCCCGCGCGTAGGTGCGGGGCGAGATGCAAGGTATGGCACACTGAATCCCGCAATGCCGCGCGTGATTTAAATTTGAATGGGCGTGACGTGTATATTTGAAAATGGAACTCGCTGTGCGTGAATTTACAAAACGCACCTACGCGCGTGAGTGCGTGAAAAACCCGCACGATGATGCAGATCTGCACTCCCGCAGGAACGCGCGTAGGTGCGTCGACACGCAAGATGCAGCGTGATGCGGGGCAGTGTGAAGATCACCTACCTCACGCTTAGCAGCGCCTGCGAGAGATAGATCCTCATTTCTTCTAGGATTAATTTTACATATTTTGCATCAGAAAAAATAATTAAGGTCTACTTAATACTACTCACTCAAAGTAATTTGTTTTAAGGCCACCACATTAGTGGAAGATAAGCTAAACTATGTTCATGAAAAAATCCTGATATGAACTCCATCTGTAACTTTAAATGATAAGTAATTGTTCCACTAAAGTCATCATTTTTGACATAATGTTCAAAAAATAATTTAGATGGCACCGTTTTAAATTTGGCCGAGAACTATTAATTTTCCTTTCATCAAGGTAATAATTATAGTTGGATTTTGATGTGGCACGGCAAACTGACAAACACAATTGAAATGTCTATCGAAAAATTACACTTCGTGTTAAAATATGGTGAATTACGGAAAATACACAACTCCATCTGTTGAAATAATAATCCTCTATAAAGAATGTATGGTAATATTGTCATTTACCACCTCGCTCCTTTGACAAATTGATGATGTATTTTATTTACCACAGATGGAGCTACTTTAACCTTGGCTAAACAAAATTTTAATTTTTTTTTCTTCCGAAGTTACTTATAAAGGTGTGATTTTCTGTGTAAAGATTAATAATAGGCCGATCAACTAATATAAGTACAACATTCAAATGTACAGTTTTGACAAATAGATTGCGTGTCGTAATATTTTACATCTTGAATTCACAAAATTAATCATATCTTTTGATAGAGTGAATCGATTTCGATGAAACAAAAACTAAGTAATACCCTAAGTTACGTAGAATTTTTGTATATAAGCATTGTCTGCATTTAATTCGTAGATTTTACGTGAATCCCGAACAAACAAACAGATAAACAGACAAACAGACAAAAATTACAAAAATGATGGAAATGGGTTCTGTTAGTTATCCTTTAACATGCTGGCTACTTTTTTTGTCAATTTCTTCAATGTACAAAAATTACTTTTCTACAGATTTATTATATGTATAGATTATGGGCAAAACATTGTAAACCACCGGAGAACGAAGATATGACACTTGATAGCATAGGACAGCCTAAGGACTTGAACCACTTCATTTTGTATGGGAGGGATGTTTAAGTGCATTATATTATTGTCAATAATTGTCAGAACGAGTCGCAGAAGGTGTCTGTGCCCATATTTTTCAAGTTTATTGAAAAAAAAAGATTATATCAAATGATAGCTAAATGATAGCATATCCTAAGCTTCATTTTTTATTATGGGCAAAACATTGTGAACCACCGGAGAACGAAGATATGACACTTGGTAGCGTGGCACAGCGTATGGACTTGAAACACTTCATTTTGTATGGGAGAGATGTTTAAGTGCCATTATTATTGCCAATATCAGTCAGGACGTATCACAGAAGGTGCATGTGTCCATATTAAAAAAAATACAGGCAGCATTCACAACATAAGGTGTACGTATTCCGCCGTTTCAGTGAGTCTAACCGGCATAACCAATAATATCCATTTGCACATCAAATGATAGCTTATACCCTAAACTTCAATTTTTGTTATGGGTGGAACATTGTTAACCACTGGGGAAGGAATATATCAGTCCTGTAAGCCTACGACTGCCTATGGAATTAAACCACTTTGGCACGTATGGTATATAAAGAAAACCTACCTATCTTCTTATTATAAATAACGTAGCTTTTCCACCACTGAAAGATTTTTCAAATCAGTTCAGTCAAGTCCGTAGCCCATTTCATGCAAATACTTGTCGTGAGTACTTGCATGACATCATCTAATGGCCAGGATAATACATCTTGCTTTGAAATATAATCCTATGGAATTGGAGGTGTGCTGGCATCAAGCTATCATCATCAATGACTGTCGACTGTCCTGGCTAACAAGCCTGATGTGCCATATGATGAGAACTCTGTGAAAGCTGATAAACAACTTAAATAACTTTAGTCTAAGAATACTGATTAAACCCCTCATTTATCTTTGCGGACCTGACCACCCGTGCGGTTTTTTTAATATATTATTATATTCAAAGATAGAGTGATTGAAGAGGTAGGTTTGTATGTGTAATAACATCCGTTAAATAGTGAGTAAATTCTGTTTTCCCGTGCGAAGCTGGGGTGGGTCGCTACTTTTCTAATAACTCGACAACCCAAGGCCGACTATCCTGGTGCCGCAGAACGAGGAAATGCTATCTCCAATAATGGAAATAGTATACGGTGGTAGAAGTAAAAGTTTTTATGTTTTGTTTTACTATTAAAACAATTATGCGTAGTTAAGACCGATTTTTATTGATAGTCTACCCTAGGCTTATTTAAAAAAGTGATAAGTTGACGAAAATACATCATACAATGAATTTTTCTAGTATGGATTTTATTTTAAACAAAAAAAAAATCGGTGCAAAAAGTATAACTCTTTTGTGCCCGACTGTACTTATTTCCGGTAGATTCTTGACATGAACCGTTTTATTTCAGTAACTATAGGGTATAAGCAATAATATAATATACATTAGAACTTTATTGGTTATCAGGCCAGGGTTCATACAAAATTGCCCATCATCCTTTCAATTGTTTTAAAACATTTTTACATGCAAACTATGAAGCCGAGCTTAACTGAAAGGATTCTGACGAAATTATAATAATCTCTCGAAAGTCGAGATTGAAAGTATGGATCAGACGGCATTAGCATTTATATTCAGATTCGAGGTAAAAGTTACTCATCATTGCTTAGTATTCTCTTTTGAATACACGGCGAGGTACTTCGAAGGAATTCCGTATTTAAATCGTGGTATACATTTATGAATTATTTTCTACTTCGCGGCGTAAGAAGATTAAAGATATCAATGTTTAAACAAGCTCTCTGGTTCGTCACTTATTTTGTTTGTAATTCTCGATATTTCGAATTAATAAGCTGCTTTCGTTGAAATTGAAATAAATCAACAATGGCTTTTTGTTGTGATTTTGTGAATTTATAAGTCACTATTTTTGTGAAGTGAAAATAGTCACGTGTTTATATTTAACACAGCAGTGAACATCCAAAACCATTAAATGCTACACAAATCACATAAATTAAAAAAAAAAAACATGAAAGCTTTCGAAGATTTGTGACTTTTTGACCTAATTTAGTTTCTATTTAAAAGTTAGCCTAACTTAAAAATAGTTCGTGCTAAGAAAGCTTATTGCAAAGGTCACTAACGTTGACATAGAGTTATTACAAAAATAGCCATAGATTGAAAAATTTGCCGCCCACAGCAGTATAATATCATCTACTTTATTTTTCATTGCGACTCGTCTTCGGAAGGGTCCGTCTCTTCCAATTTAGGCTACAATTAAACGTAAGCATTAATTACATTGGCCCCTACCCCCACCGTTTCTGCCTTATTTCCCTTTTGCTTATTCAGCGGGAGCTATCACGTTTTTATAATGATTACTGGAAGTGGTAGGTATCTGTTTGAGGGGTTGGACACCACTGCGATCGTAGCTTCTTCAATCTATCTAAAAGTGAAAATATTTGATAGTAAATTGATAAAACTGCATTCTTGCAACGAGCACATTATTATAAGATACATTATTTGAAGGAAAATATTAAATGTAACTAATAATTTATCATGAACGTTTTGAGGAGGCTTTGGGATATTTTCTAGGAGGGAGGCTAAACTCAATCAAATGGGATTGAAGCGCACTTGATATCTCACAGCAGTAACCAGATGCGATAGTCACATCCAGTTACAGTTTATCAAAGACAATGTTACGATTTTATTGTAGGCAATTTACGGTGCGATATACGCGTCCCTTTAACGCCTACCCTCGTATAATTTGGATTGTGGGACTAATAAGAAAGAAACAATGCTAATGAAATAATACCTATTAATGAAGTGTCTACGTATTATTTTAATTAAAATTTCAATGTATTGCGGTCAGGCAAGTTATTGTAATGGAGTTAAATGTTATGTAAGGTTTTGTTCGTACCCTATTGTACAAATGAAGAGGTTTAAAAGTATTATTCAGACTTAAAATAGCGTACGGAATGAGCTTTAAATAAAATAAAAATAAAATCTCGAATTTTGTTCAACAAATACGGTGAAACTACTTTTTTATACTAAAAGCTCGAGTGGCGTTTGAAACAAAAACAAACGATCGAAATTAAAGCATGACGTACTTTATGGTACACTGGAGACCAAATAATTAGCAAGGACTCTAAGCAGTACAAAATAATCCGAAATTCTCCTAATTAAATTCGCGTGATGATTAATTAGCTGAAATTATTTTTCGTAGCATCGCTAATAAAACACGAGGATACTATCAAGACGACAATAATTCATATTTGTATTATTCTTGTAAATAATCAAGTGACCTTTGGGTAGTCACAAATTATGCGCAGTTGGTAATAAATCAAGTCCCACGGGTGCTAGTAGCTCAGCCTAATTGTATTATTATTTATGGGCCTTATAGCAATACTGTCGTGTTTGCACAGTTTTGTGCAAACACTGCTGGACGCTTGTTTATTAGATGGGCGCTGGATTAAAATTAAATGGGGATGAACAATTCTTGCTTATTTCTAGAAAGAAATGTGTTTTTACAATTGAGGTTAAACAAGAGAATTGTAATAAACTTTTAAGCAAAAGGTACTCGGACACAATTTAAATTAAATTAACATTTGTCAAAATATTGAATTGGATTCTACATAACGTACTATACATGCAACACCCAATATTTGAAGGGAAATCGTAACAGAAATAATTTAAACCATAATTTCGGCTTTCACACAGTAGCATCAACACAATGATTTTCAGTTAGCTAACAATAGACGCTAAATTCACGTGAAAATGTATCTGCGTGTTACTAGCAAGTGGCCTAAACAACTTGATTGAAATTGAGTTGAAATGTTACAAAGCAGTCAACAGGCCTAACCTAGTTCCCTGCAAACATCACGCAGCACAATTCCATGTTATATAACGTTCATTCGTAGAATTGTGGCCGATACAAGCGCATTTCAGTAAAGATTTTGCTGAAATCAACTATGTATTTCGAAATGATTTAGTTGCGATTTTGCACTAACTTGTTATGAATGACGGATAAATTGAATCTTTTGGTACATACCTATACTATAGGCAGATATTTTATTTTTACTTAAAAAATTGAATTCAGAATTCATAACAGTGGCTAGTTGCCCGGATACTAAACAAGAGTATGAGAGACTAAAATAGACAAGAGGTATGTAACTATGTTCATCTCAAAAACTCGCCTTTAATTTGGAAAGATTTCACCGAAATATAAGCGGTTTGGCATTAGTGTGATTTAAACTAGCTACTAAAATTACTGTTAAGATTATCACATGCAATTTAATAGTCAAATGAAGTAAATATTTAAACGTAACGTTAATTAGTTACACGGGGGACGCGCAGGGTTTCACCAACCATGATATTGATATTTAATTTAATAACTGATACTTGGGGGAAGACTCAAGGTGGTAGGGAAAGTGCTATTAGTTGAAACTACGATCAATTACGATGGTGAAATTTGTTCTGTACATTACATGCATGTATATACCCGGTATAGGTTTGTATATGTCCTGTATACTCAATCATATGTGAAAGTAAAATAAACATGTGACTGAAATATTAAAATCTATACGTACCTCTTACTATCACTAGCAAATAAAACAATTGTCTAATTTTTATATTGGTATTTGTATTACTTAAAAATTACCTATTTTATTAATTAATTAATAACAAAACAGCCTTTCAAAATTGAGATTTCAGTTTACGGAAGAAATTCGTCTTGCTCCTTTTGGAGCTGTCGTGGTTTGGGATCACGATCAAATTTCCAATTAGGTTAGTCTTTGGTTCGCTTTGTCTTCATGTCATCTGGAGAGAAAACTGCTATCTCAATTTAATTATGATAAAAAATATGAAAAAGATTTTTAAATTATTTTAAACCAGCTCTCATTTACAGTTGCATTTTTCTCACAAAATTTTATAAATAAAGGCGTTAAAAAACTGCGGAACCCGTACACGGAAATGCATAAACGAGCAAAATAAGCGCAGAGCTTAGTATGCACACAGTTATGCTCAGTTGCCCGTATTCGCTTGCGGTTAAGATAAGGGGAGGTTGCGATGCCCGTTTCCTCTTCTGAACGTGTCTTTGCACTATCTGGAAATTTTGAAGTTGCAACTGCACGAAGCGAATAATAATCCAGCCAACATCATTATTTTGTCGTTTGCTTTTTTCGTTAGATACAACTGTTTTCAGTACTCATCTAACTTGTACAACTAGGTAAGCAACACTTAAAACTCAAGTTAAAGAAAATTACAATAACAACAAAAGAGCACGTTAATCAATGTAACTTTCAGACAATTAATTTTAAACTTAAATAAATTAGACAAGTTAGACTTAAAACAGGTCCAAAGAATACACAGGCAAGAGAATCCTGGCACGTCTAACTTAGTTTCAAAAAACCGATATCTAACTCAGGCTCTATTCTGCCCGCACCCACGGCATTCAACCACAAACTTTATAAAACCTTTTAGTTAAAGTTTCACGAAATTTCCTCTTCAGGCGTTACCCGATACACGTTAGCTTATCTATTATAATATAAAATAGAAATTATACGAAACTAGTTCTCCTGCAAGCCAGGGTACGTCAGATAAGCCCAGTACAGTATAAGTTTAAGTCTTACTAACATTATACGGCAATTGGGAACGAAATTTACGAAGAAAATCAAATACTTGGGATTGTAAAGGTAGGTTGGCAAGGTGAGTAAAGGTTTTGGAGTGACTCTCAAGATACACAAAGTCTGGGATTTTCTTTCATCGATTACAAATTGATGCTGATTTCGAGTGAATGTTCTTGAACTTTGAAGAAATCTTTTGTTTGATTGATTTTTTAGGACGAAGCAGCACTTGTTCGTGACTTTGAAGTTTTTTTCAGTGTTTTTCCTTGAGTCCAAATTCGTGACCAGTACTTAAAGCATGTTTAATAACAGACAAACAAAATACTAAATAAATAATCCATTACATATTTGCAGCTTGTAAACAGGGTCAAATACTACTTCCAAAAAAAAAAACAAACCTTATCTATTAAGCAAATAAATTCAGAAATTCAAATAACCTTCCAAAGAAAACAGGCAGAGAAGTTTTACAAATAAGATACCCAATTTAGAGGGACCCACTTAAAACTGGGTAAGTCTCGATAAAAAGGTCTGATTTTATTTAAAAAACAATTTATTTTTATTTAAAGTCGATAGTAGGATACAACCTACTCTTGCTGTCCGTAGAAAGGCACTTCGAACGTAATCTTGTGGATTGGTAAAATTCAATTTACCCGTTGCACTAGCAAAACAATAAGCCATACACCAAGTTTCGATACGAACGCTCGTATCGATATTCGATAAAAGAGTTGTATCATTTGTGCTGGACTGTTGATTGAAAAACTTTCTTTAAATGTGAAATGGTCAGTGCTATTTTGAGATTAATAATGAAATGCGAATTAAAAATACTTATGAAAACAGATTGGATATACGATGTTTTATTTGTGGTAAAAATCCATATTCCTGTTTATATTCTTACAACAATAACTAAATTAAAGCTAAGTCAAATATTTACTGCTTGTTTATCGTCATATTTATTTTTTTTGGACTGACTATGCAGAGCTTGAGCTGCTCTCACAGATTCAAGTAAAACGGTGCATATTTGTTTTCGTAACGCCCAAATATTTTTGGAATAGGTCCTTATTAATTGCAAGAAAAAGCCAACCGCATTATGATAACAAGTAACACAAAACCTAGATCTAACATTTCAACAAATCACCAACATACTGGCATCACTCAATCACAACCATATAATCGTGGCAAGTAAGTCCGCCGGTTATCCGTATCCGCATTATCCGGACTGGCGGGAATAGTGCGGATATTGCCCCTCAAATTATCCGTTGACCGCTTGTAATCCGTTCGACGCCACACGCCACGCATCAATGATTATTGGGAACGATGAGCTATTATTACTAATATAGTAGAAATGCGTTAGCATTGTGTCCAGTTTAATTGAGTTCGTAATTACGTTCACTGTGACTTAACAGTGAAGAGCATGTATCCACTGCAGTCAGTTAAATTAGCTCTGAAGTTTTGTTAGGTCAACTTCCCTGCAGCAGTATTTTGTTAATATTTCAGGGTTTCTGACCACTTACGACTCATGTAGGATTTTATTTTATTCATAAAGGAACTCCAACAAAGGATACACATTACATGCATCATTATAAAAAGTTATTTTGTCAACCGTCTGTTTGTCAAGACGTTGAAATTAAACAAGATTGAACTGAGTGGATACGGCTAGAGCTTACACTGCTACCACACAAAAGTCCTATATTAGTTTTTACCATCCCCAGAATGAAAATCAGCATTTGCTTACGGAGTGTCTTTTAACTCTTTTTCAAGCACACTTCATGAAACTCAGCATACGTATATGACAGGTAATATAATCAAACAATAATATAAACTGCAGCACGTTATATCCCCCGCGTCGTATCATTAGGCATCATCTAATCACTGGCTCATGGCGCGTGACTTCGTCTGATAAATGGATTATGTTATATAAACGCGCTTACCTTTGTCATTGCGTTGGTCGCTTCTCAGCCTTATCTGGGATATGGCTTGGCTATTTTGCTATTTCTTGCTGTAGGTTAGGGTGGTAAAATATTTAAGTATTTTTAAGGGTAGGTTTTGTAGGTAAAGCTCCTCTTTAGTACGTGTTTGGCTTTGTGGGCTAGTATTTTGTTAACAGAATTTATTTGGTATTCTTAAAAATATCTCATATTAAAATTGTACATATTTTTTAAGTAAATAAAAAAAACATTTATTTCAAATGCCTGTATCTTTTTAATATTATGAAGCATACCTATTCAAATGAATACTAAAGCTAAGAAGATTATTTTCCGAGCATTTACTCAATAGCATATAAAATTGTGTATAGTATAGGTACTTATTATATGTTTTCACACAGTAAAGATAACATACTATCAGTTAAAGTTTATGGTTGCATAAAATGGGGGTGCTATGCTTATTTTGCTCTTTGTCGCAGTAAAATCTTGTTGGATTAAAATTATGTGACTTTTACGAGTTCCTTATTTCACCTTTGCGCATGATGCTGTGAAAATTTTATTCTAGCTTATATTATTATCATCAAAACTTCATGATAAAAAATAACAATTCCTTCAAATATTTTAACGAAGAATTTTTATGTTTTAAGTACCAGTTACCCTGACTATAGTACCTATCGTATGTTATCAAGATCAATTTGGTATATATCGTGTGGAATTTTGATTATTTGCATGTCAAAGGTACCTACCGATCTAACGTACATAACTTATGCCTATCTACTACATAGCCTACCAAAGATACCGTCGCATAACAGCTACAAATTGCGTAGAGCATAAAGTGAGATCAGCAGGTACAAACTTAGATGGTTCTAGAAGTTACTCTGCGCAGTAATACGAGCCTGACGTCGGGTTTCCGACACATGACCTACATTGGCCGAATCTCAATACCGTCACATGAATATTGTAGCTCAATAGATACTATTCAAGCCGATATATGAGGGAATTTGCATGTTTTTCATACGTTTATATACATATAGCCATAGTGCTACATAATGTACCCATATTCTTGAATATTTATTGATAGGAAAACATATAAAATACATTGAAGTGATTTTTTGTATGCAAATTATTCTTTAAAAGTTTAAGCGATTTGAGAGTAAAAGTATAAAATAACAACCACTCTGAAGTGACGACGTGGTTCAGTCTTGCCTTAAAGCAAGTTACTTGTAAAGTTGCTAGTGAAACATTCCTTGCAAAAACTGGTTGGAACACTGTTTCTTTAAAGGTTCACATTATTCAGTGGGCTTATTTGCCACACGTCCTCACCTACGGGCTAATTGCCAGGGCACGTTAACCAGATTTAAGTTACAATCTGGTTACCTAGCATTTAACGAATTCAGACGGAGTTAGTTAGTCTCGTACGTGAACAAGAGCTTTGCGAAATCCATTGTTGCGAATTAAATGAACAGTTTTAAGTATCCTTAGTGAAGGTTTGGAAGTGGCTCTCTCAATTTCAACTTTTGAAGATGAAGTTAGTCTGTGCTAGTGCGGGGTAGTTGTAGTTTCTAAGCATATTAAAGACGAGATGGATTGTTGACTTGATATGGTAGAAGGAGCTGTGCAACTTGTCTGTTTTACCAAGTTGATTTTACTGTTTTATGTTAGAATAGCAGTGAAATAAATAATTGAATAAATTGTTGTAAAAATACTGCATATACAAAAAAACTATCTTTTGTGCTAATGAAATCGCGTTCTTGATTACTCGTATTTTTAGCAATTCAACCAGCGTTTGCCAAAAATCTACGAACGTCCGATCTCGACAAATCCTTTTCACCAAGACAAATATAGGAAAAATCCAAAAAAGCATTTAGCTCGAACGTAAACTGACGGTCGGCTGGACCTGTGCCAAGTAGCAGTTTGTGTTCGATTCTTGACTTTCGACGTTCATAAAACGTCGAACGAATGCACCATCGCACTCTCCTCGACGGTGCGAATAAAAACACCCACTAAACTGCCATAAAGACAATCTTTGTCAGAAACAAAGTGGTGATATTCTTTTTGAACGACGTGGTCGGCAATGTCATGGAAGTTTTCATAAAAATGCAAATTCTACCGCAACGTATTGCCGCCAGTCTGCGTCTGCACTCAGTACTCCTTCATTAAATGTAAATTCTTTATCACGCTCTTTTGACTCGTTCACTGTTAGTTATTAAGGCATACAACAGTGCCATCAAGCCGACATCCGACGTGATTTGTCACTAGAATTTGAACTTTATTTTCTTCCCACTAGGTTTCAATTTTCTCTTGGTTGCTGGCCGGATTATTACGCACGCAAAAATGTACTTACTATTCATTTTATTTGTCACATCCGCAGCATTTTAATTATTACAATACTTGTGTTGTGCCTTCATTTCAAAGTTTTAAATAAAAATATTGCGCCGAGTTTATGTAACTTTAAAATGTAATATATTTTTGTCCGTTTGTTTAACTGCTATTGCTATGTAAAACATAGATGCATTACTTATGAAGATCTTTGCTAGAATCAAACTAGAAGATAAACAATTGAGATAAGGTACAAGGCGGTATTATAATACCTACGATATTATTGAAGACTCCCATCACAAGTGGAAGGTTCATAAATCGATCAGCTTCACGTAACTTAAATCGTATCAATAAATCAAAGCACATATACAAAACCCCACATCGGAGGTAATAAAACTTCACATTTCAAGCGCATCTGCATCAAAATTCCATTCGGCACTCACTGTCATATTTTATCCCTTTTTATCACAACCTCTTGCATAAGTACGACTAGTATTCTTTTTCAATGACAAAGATTCGCTTTCTGAATAGCAAAAGCTGTGAATCTCACTTTTTCAAGAGGCAAGGGTCGTTTCGTTTATCGATCTCGTATCGCGAACGCGGTAGGAATCCCAATCGAGTTTTCGATGAAATTTCTGAGACGAAGATCTTTTTCCTTGTGTATATGTTTTCGTTGCAGCACTTAGAATGTAAACATTTTGATCAGACGAGTTTATCTGTTGTTTTACTATTTATGGAAGGGTTTATTGTTTTGCTATTGAATAGTGATGTAACATGTGGATAATGTTCTATCGTACATAAGTAATGTTTCTCAGATCAATGATGCGCGAAATAGTTTCGCAAGGGCTTTTTTGATGTGTTATTTATCCTCATTTTTATCGAATAAAGCCAGAATTTTATTTTCCGCTCTTGAAATTATCGACGCTGGACATATTCAGTGAAGTTGAATTATTTTTGTTAGATCTTATGTTTTAATTTATTTCCAATCTTAAATTAATATTTTAGAAACGCCATATTGCTGAAGTTATAAATTGGTATTGAAGGTTTTCTCTATGAAAATAAATAATTATCTACACATACTGTAATGAGATGGCAATACATGTGAAACAAATTAGAATAATTCTGTACCGACTTATCCATAACCAAGTAATTGTCAGTATTGTTGCAAAGTGTACAATGGTAAACAACGTACAAGAAAAACACTGGGTAATATTATTCGAGGTGTCTCAGACATTGCTAAATGGCTTCAAGCCTCTAACGAACTTATTCAAAGGACAAAAGAAAATGACAAACCTAAAGAAGAGAGACGCGGGGATAGCAATTGTTCTATGAGCAAAAAATCAACGTTGTCTTGCTAACAATGTTGTTATAAGAGATTGTTAGATGTGTATTTATCTGCGTGAAATTATTGCTAGCGAACAACTACGGTAATTATGTTATGGTTTGTTGTAGTTTTTTTCGTATAAAAATATGGTTTATATATAAAATGAGAATAGGTATAGATTTCGAATTAGACCACATAAATTATCACATAAAACTCTTCTTGTTCAAACCTTTGACTAGGCTCCAGAAGTCGGTAACACAATAAACAGTATTAGCTTCGCGACATCGATTTTAAGAATTACAAAAAATATTTTTCAGGAAGTCATTATTTTTAAGTATTTTTTAATATGTGCAGCATCAAAAAATATCTTTTCCCATTCTAAAATCTTCTACTCTTGAGTACTAAATTATTCAGTGACGTTCATACGGAATAGTTTCATACGTTGTACCACAACATTTTCAAAGCGTTCGCGTACGTACGCTACGAAATAAAACTGCATTGAAATGTTTAAACTGAAACTTGAAACTGGAGTTAGTGTGTACTTTCGTTTAGTACTCTTGACTTTAAGAAATATAGAACAAGTTGCTTTTACAAGATTGTTGTAAGGCTGCCGGGTTAAGGGGAAATTGGATTTAGAAAGGCAGAAATTGTCTCTTGATTGTGTTTGTCAATTTGGCTTTAATGTTTTACTAAAACACTTTAGTAATTCTTCATAATGAATTATGCTAAACTGTTGAAGAGTTTACGACATTTTTCTTTGTGAACTTAAATTAAAATAAAGAGAAATTCCTAAATCTGGAATTGAACTGATTACTGTAGGAACACAAATACTGTTGTTTAATATTTGTCTGATCGAGTTGATGGTTTTGTAATACTTAGGTACTCATCTTATAGAGGTATATCATGAAAATGCTAGAGCAAATTTTAAAATTATAACTATATCAAAAATGAGATAAAGGAGAAGTAATCTTAGCTTACCAAACTCCAAACTTTGGCCTACATAGTTTGAGGAAAAAGTCATAACTAATGGTAGGCGTCATGAATCTACTATTAATACGAAGCCGCAAGCCGTGCTGCTCCAATTTGTTCCAATTCCGAAGTTTAAACAAACTTTGTGCGAAACTTTGCATGATTCCCGTGATTAAATCGATTTCGGATTGCCGGTGAAATTCCGAAACTGCCGATTCGTCGTTAGAAGTAAACGGCTCACCGAAGTTTCGGCACGTAAAATTTTAAATCCGAACATTATTCGGTTTGGTGCCAACTTTATTTTGGTTTTAATTCTAGAAGTTTTTGTAGTTATTTTTTTTTAGTTTCATGACGCTGTTTAAATAGTTGAGGTACCGTTTTAAGTTGAACATCTTTTTTGCGTGTACGAATTGCGCATTGCCGGCATTCTTTGTTTGATGAACAACACAGCCAAATAAATTTCATATTCCTAGTCATTTCAGTTTATTATTGTAGTAAAGTGCAAACAAAATAGTCCAGTTCTTAGGCTACAAACATATCTAACAAAGTAAGTCATCACAAACCTAGAAGTTTAACCTAATGTATTTAGCATCACACCTCCCATTGACCGTCGGTCTCAATTCCTACAAGAGAATTAGATCTGGACCGAACTCAGAGTCGAACAGTTCGCTAATAAAACGCGAGTCGGTAAAGTTAGCCGAGAGAATTTGTGATAACGTACTATTCAGTCAAGTTTGTCTGCAAACTCGAAGAAACTGTGAATCTAATATTTTGTTCAATCACGATATTTTTCAACTCCCCAAATTCTATTAGAGGTTTTCTCCGTATTTTTACTACAGTTGTATTACATCTAATGTAAGATCAAGCCTGTAGGTATCCTAATATTGTTGTCTGATTGTATCTTCGCAATATATATTTCTAGTTTATATATGAAAAAATTGGAGTTTTATGGACGTCAATTCGTTTACATCACAATGTTTTATTTGGTTATAAAATTGACGTGTAGGCTATATTTTCTTAGGCACAGTAAAGAGGCTAAGCGTCGGGGTAGGAAGGTCAAATGCTGAATAAGAGGTGCGCATCAACTTTTATTTTGTTATTTATTGAAATATTCTCGGAGTAGGTTTTTTTCATTAAACCTTACATGAAAAGAATTTCAAACAATTCTAATTTTGGAACAACAAACTGACTGCATCCCATTTAAACTGGATGGTCCGCTAACTAAATTGTTTGTCACAACATTAATTCACAATTTGTGCCGTTATCCAACTAATCGTATTCGTAATGCAGTCAAACGGACTCCGGCACATGTGTCGGTCGACAATTCAGTTATCTACGAGATATCCCGAGAGTCGCACGTGAGACTTTTGCACCAAGCGCAAACGAACTTATTGTGAGAGTATTACCCGTACCATTGAGTTGATTTTTTAATTTCGTTTGGTAAAGTTTTGAGATCCATTTCAAAGTTTCTTTGCCATTTTTATTTTGTCACCTATTCCATGACCGAAATCCTTTTTGTTAGCTTAATAATTGGAAAATTTATGTCTGAATTCAAATTGTTCACATTTATCTTTGCGTTCATTGTCTAGCTAGTTAACTAATTACATCATAGTAATAATACTTTCTTTTATCATACAAATGCGAATAGTAAGTTATCGACTTCACAGACTTCAGCCTCCTTTGCCACTGAAGACCCACACAGCATTATCACCTCTGAAATGATTTGCCCGTAAGAGCAGTAACCAAGGCTCCATGTCACGTTTGCCGGTTTACAATTCACTTATCTCGGAGTGAGATCCCAAGAGCAGTACGTGAGACTAGGGCACTAAATACGAACGAACTTATTGTGGATCAAATTGCCCAGATGATTTTTTATTCAGTCCTATATTTTGTTTGAAAAAGTCTTGGTTTATTTTGGAGTTTTGCTTGGAGATATGATTTTACAATAAGCACCTGATTATGATATGTTCTTTGTAAGTAATTGAAAAAATAGTTTGCGTAGTTACTTTTCAACTAAAACGTGGAGTTATTTCACATAAATTGTATTATTTTGCTAGAAACCCACCTCAATTAACCTTGCTTACCTTTGTGTACTACATGAAAACCAGTATTTTTATTTAATTTAATAACATATTTTATTAGACACAGCGTCTAGTTAGTTTCATAGCGAGGTAAACAAAGTAGCACAATCTCGAAATTAGCTAGACACGGAGCACTTAAAAAAATATTATTCAAAGAAATTACATTCCCCAAGGAATATTACGTTGGCTCGTTTCTTTTTATACCGAGGTAAGTTGGCTGCAACATTAGTTTGCAGAGTTAGCTGGTTTCCTTCGTCCAAAAGTGGGGTAATATTTTCCAAAGATAAATTTTAAATGCTCCAGGTTTTGCACACTTAGTTTGTTAGAATATAGCGCCATTACTCAATTTATTGCATTCCTGTGTTGTTATATTTAATGATCTTTTGTTATTTTGTTGCTTTGCTTACAATGTTCCAGATAAGGTTTATTTGAAATCTGCGAAATAGGTATTCTGGACTTTAGTGTTCTGTTCGCAGTAAAGATGCAATTAAACGCACTTGACTGCCGGAGTCGAGTGTTTTCCATTTGCAACATTCTGTAAGATTAGTATGTACTTAGACTGAATGTTACAGCAGAAGACTGAAGATTAATTTAGTAATTATTTGAAACGAATTTTTATTATGGATTCGAATAAAAACTCCATTTAAAATCAATTCGATAATCATAAATAAATTCACAGCGAAGGCAATTTGCATTCGAATTCATTAGCTTGAAAAAATCGGATCGACGCGAAACACATTTGCACGTGGCCAGTTACGGTCTGATAGAAAAATCCAAATATTGCGTGGACCCGTATCCTAAAATTTAAATATGGCGTACATCAGATGTAATGGCCATAATCGCGTGAATCGTACCAATGGACTCGACAAACGAAAGGACGCATCACAGGCTACATTGTCAGCGGAGAGCTTTGCGAGTTTTATACTTTATCCCGGTAATGATTACCAGGATTTTCAAGTTATCCGGCAACGTTAAGTAATATTCGAAAGTAATGGAATAATTATCTTCTTTGGACGAATTACAAACTGACAGCAATTGTTTTTGTTATTTAAGCAGCGAAAATATTTTTTTTCTGTGTTTCGTTTTCAGCTTTATGTTAAGGGTATAATAATTCTTATTGGTCCTTATATATAAAAGGCTTAAAAATAAGTCACAATAATATTTGGGGGTTAATGTGTTTATCGCTCTCACAGCAACCCCGGCTACTGTTATACATCGTTGGATTTTGCTCTGGTATTTATTTTAACATCAGCTTAAATCCTGACGTACGATTACGACTCCGAGCTACACTGAACGTAAATATTTGTTAAAAACACGAATAAACATTGTAAATAGATTACTGGATTAGGTCAGTGTATCCACTGAATTGCGATATACTATAGTATGCATTATGCGTTTCATACCACTAAGCTTTTAGTCCATTTGGATTTGTGCGGACTATTGTAATGGCAAAGCTAGTTAGGAATCAATCGTAATTGGGTAATTGTGATACAGTACTTCATCATACTCCTGCCCTTAACCCAATTTTATTTGTCTTTATTTTATACTTTTCTACCTGCCGTCATCTCACAAGTAACATTCTTTCTAGCAATATAGACTGGTACAGTAATAATTATGGGTTTAATTGGGCGTTAGGTAGTATATAATTTAAAAAAGGCATTTACTGATTTCTGACACTTACGGGAATATTAGACATTTAAATAAAACTACTTTTACTACGGTCTGTCTGCCCATAACCATGGACGCTGTAAAAGATCCGAATCGTCGGGATTAAACAATAATAATATAACCGCGATAAAATCCGTAAAAGTGGTTTCATTTAAAGGCATTTACTGTTTATAATACGATATTTTTACCCTACATTCATAAATAAATTAATTCCTTTATGAAAATAATCAAACCTTTTCATAATTACAGTTACTTCAGGCCTGTATAGAAGATAACAGTGCAGCTGGGAGTCTCAAAACATTCTCTTTGATGTGAAACTTTCCTTTTGTTTTCAGTCAGTGACAGATTTCCTCTCCATTAGACAAATTGTTTTAAAAAGTTTTCAATTCGTAAAGTTAGCTCGAATAATGAAGAACATTAATCAGAATGTTAGGGATGATCGTGTAAAGCTTAAGAGGTTTTATTATATTAGAATTAAAGGGTGTACGAGATAAGAGGTTTGTGTGTCATAAATATTATATGTTATTTTCTGTATGAGATCTTTACAGGGTTAAAATAATAAGTGTAGAAATGAACATAGTGTTATCGGATTCTACTATGTGATTCATTTATTAACGTTAAGCAAATCATAGGTTTTAATAAAGCAGGTCATCTTTATTTACATACAAAATAAATATTGAGTACTTATTGTGAAATTTTAAATTATGCTACAAAATACAATTCCGCAGTTCTCGCAGGCAGTTTATTTTCATTCATTCCTTTGTATTGAATTTACACGTAAATGAAAAAGCTATCAAATAGCACTCAGCATTTCATAATGTAAAACTATCAGAATCGTTTATTTTTTTTCCTGTAATTTTTTATTGAAAAATTGGAAATGAAATTTATTACTGTAAACCAATATTCCTGAATCAGCTCACATTCTCAGCAGTTGACGAGTTTTTTAATGTTCAGCAAATGAATATTTACCTACGTCGTTAATTTATTAAATTTCTCTGGTTTACTGTTGGTTTATTAAAGTGGTAATTAATGGTCTGTGTGAAATTAATCGCGGCTGGCCGGAATGCATTGACGAATTTATACTGGATAAGTTAATCGCAAAATGTCACCAAAATATGGCTCTGTTTATTTCGTAGGGATTTAACCATTGTTAATTCTGATTTGCAATTGAATTTAGATTATTGAATGAGATATTTGAAAAGTGCTATCAATAGTTCAGTGGTCCATTTCAGCTATGTTTTCGTTTATCCTACGACAACAAAACAAGCAATCGAGATATTTATCCGTAACAATGTAACAAAACATCACTAAACCCCAAACATACAAATGCCGATGTATCCGACAGGCCGGAGTAAAAAAGCAACACATTTTTCTTAGCATTCCGTCACTCAATTGTCCCACACAATATGTATCCTTTTCAAACATCCCCCATTATGCCGGCTAATAAGACTGGGGCTTACCAGACCTCAATTTATAATAAATCGAACTGAACGTTATCGTTTGGTTGCACACAATGAAATGCCGACGTATCTTCGTCCACAGTCACCGGAGATCCAAACACCCTAAGGCCATAACCTTGAATGATGACCAACGATTTGTTAAGACCCCGTCCTCGGTCGTTACGACCTCTTTTCAGTTTTTATTCCCCTTATGATGTTTCATTTTATGATTGCCTGCAGTATTAGGAGCGTACGTGACGGTATGAAATATGTTTTTAGTTATTTTTTTTTGTGGTATACCTTTTTGCACTGTAATGCCCGCTGTATACTTTTGTAATGGTTGGGTTTCCTTTTTCAGTAAAAAAAGTAAAAGAGTTGAATTTTTGTAAATTCCACAAATCTTTTCAAGTCTCATTCATACGTCAATTTTTCTAATTAATGTTATTTGTAAAAGCCAAATGTATGTTCTATTAATCATTAGACCTTAAAGTTAATGTTATCGTTCCAGCAATCTTCTCACACTAAGATAAATTTCTAAAACGATTATAATAAATTATATTGCTTGATTAACATAAATTAACCCTTTATTTGAAACTCCATACCTCACACTGTTCCATGAAATTCTAGCTAAAACATTGTGAGCTCAAAATGCTGGCGTCGCCTTGTTATAAATCCGTTTTGCTCGTAAAGAAAATTGTGTAATATATCATCGTGTTAACACCACGTGAGAGAACCCGTTTATCAACTCAAGCCTCCTAATAATATCTCTTATGAATGTTATTCCACGTTTTTTTAAACATTCTAATACGACGCACGTTGCCTGAAATGAAAAAAATAACAAGAAACAAAAAAGTAAATACTCATGATAAGATATGAGGACAAGATTTCTGTTTTTATTGAGACTGCCTACATTATTCGAAGTTGAGTTAAAGCCTAAATATATAATTTATTCTTAGAGTAGGTTTTTACATTCAGACCTTTCCCAGCCTCGACGACTGCGTTATTAAAAAACTACGTGCAACGCTAACAAAAATACAATGCAGTGTAATTAAAAGGTATCTTAGACAAACTATCTTGAGGATTTTCAGGAAATAATCTTTTAAAAAATTTGAAAGAAAAGAAAATTCAATCACACTCTCACCCAACTACTTATTGCGAAACAACTCATGTCACAAGTTTCAGCCAGATTGTGTTCCGGGGGAAACCAAAACAAGTCATAAAGATGAAGACATACTAAGAAACAAGACAAACCATAACAAAATTGTAATGCACCATGCAAGCGTCTTTTCAATTATACATGACCATATGAGTACGGTTTTCAAAATTCAATTACAAGGTCTCCGTGTCCCCTACGTATGTTTGTTTTATGAAAACATTTTACAATATTACTAGACATCGCGATGGGGAACTTGGGGAACTCGGATAGTAAACGTCTTGTTCTTAGGGGGTAAGAAAATGAAATTTACATTCGCATAACAAACAGGGGAACAATAAAATACACTTCTTTGAATTTAAATTTCGAGTGTTTTTATTTGGTAATTTAAAAGAAATGTGTAGTGTTGTTCTTTGGTTCAGATTGCAAAATTGTTGAAGATTTACTCGAAGGGAGCTTCAAGGTGCAATGTATGTTCCCTTTGTTTATACTGTAATCGTTTGCGTGAAAGTTGTGCTTCAGAAATTAATATATTATTATTTGGGGTTTCTTACCTTCTACCGATATTGATCAATCATGTAAATAGTTTTAGGAGAGTAACGAATTTGTTGAAACATTTGACAAGAATAAAATAATAAAATAGCTTTGATGTATAAACAAAAAGGACCATTTTATTGAATAAACAAGTTGATACTCGAATAAACTATGTAATTTAATTTTCTTCTAAACAGCAATTCGATGTGATCTCAATCGTTATCTTCGAAGAAATATACGAGGTGCTTTACAAAGCAAAGTTTGAACTAGGTTATCGTACTTCTTCTTCAAGCACCCTTTCGCTACGAACGGTTGGCCATCGATTCCGCGAATCGTCGCCAGTCAAACGAAAAAACACTTCAGTCACTTTTTTATAATGAAACTAGTTGCGCAAATAAATCCAAGTATCTACCTGACGCTCCCGTAAGGACTAGCAGTTGTTTTTGCACCCTCTCCTCTACGAAGTTTTCAAATAAGGACGTAATTTCTCAGTGTTTCGAAGTTATATTACAACCTTTGATGACTAATATTTTCTTATTACAATCATAATATTTTCCTCCCCTTCGGTTACCCTCAGGAGATTGAGGGGTGGCATTCAAATACCACGATACTGAGCTATTAAAAACGTACATTCAGACTAAGTAATTTGTTTTCCTAAACAATTTCCTATGTCTACACCCGACTCCCAAGCGAACTGGATCCGCCAAAACAAAATATCTAAATAGAGATGTATCGACTAACAAGTATAGACTCGATACGTTCCCTCTTCAATTTGCGACTGCAAAATTGGATTTGATCCTCAACACTATTCGGATAGTCGTTTATCTCAATTCCGTAGGCACAGACAAAGCGGCAGCATCTACTGGTGAGAACCCAAAATATGTGCGCGTATCATAAATAAAGCATCGATCTTACTCGAGGCTATAGCTCTCAATGTAGGGATCTGATAATATTTCGCCTAGGTCTTATGATGTATTAGCGTGTATTGAGTGCTATTGTAAGTTCTTGTTATTAGGAGATTGAACTCTCTCACAAAGGTAAGTAGTAACTTAAAAATATGTACATACTGTGTTTCTACAAAAGCCGGTAATGGTACAGTAAAACGCAAGCCCTTTGACCTTCAACGTTGGCAAGCCTTCAACTAGGCTTCATGATATTCATTTTAAAATAACATTTATATTTACCATTTCATTAGTAGTTTGGTCCAACACCTGTCCGTATTTCAAGGTACTGACATGGCTCGTTATAGCTTTGACTCAAGATAATCAAGGACGTTTCTATTCTGTGACTGGACTAAGGCAATTTCATCCATTCCCTTTACTTCTTGATAAGGTAAATCTATTCTATTCAGTAACCAGTTCATATTCAGTATTAGGCCATTGAGAATGAAAGTCATCGCTGTCTTGAAAATCTTACATAATAATATAAATTGATATAACTGTTTTCTTGATGTTACATAAAATTCGGTGGGCGAGTTCCATTTTATGCGGTCGATTCTATTTATTTGTTGTGATATTTGCCTAGTGGTTTATTTATATCCACCTAGTTCTTCAAATAATAAGTCAGTTCCTTCGAAGCTAAGGGCTGCATCCTACTATGGACTAAAATAATCATTGAATCTTTTTGTAGTATGTGACTGATGCTGAAGTCTCATCTCATAAATATTTGTGCTATACTTTCAGTTCATGTTAGGTTATATTTTCAGTTATATGCAAATTTTCCCCGATAGCATCTAAACATCCTTGTATCAAGAGTAAAGGAACCCGCATACGTGGTCTATATTGACGACGAAAAAAATACGATAAAAATATTGTAAAGGTTTTGCAAGCTTGCGTGAGGGAGGATACGTGTCCGTAACTTATTATTTTTATCAAAACACTTCCTTATGAAGATGTGTGTTGTGGCGGGAACGTAAAAATGCGAAGCTATGTCATTTTGTGGGTTGACAAGAGTTGCATGAATTTGAATTCATGAACAGGGGCATTGTAATACTTTGAACATTGACGATTGTTCACAAGCAATGCCTAAATATTATTATTGGGACTCTTATAAAGTTAAACTATATCTACCTATGGTATTTGATAATTCGCTTAAAGGAAAATGTCCTCGGTGAGGTAGTATATTTAATGACTTATCACCTATGAATTCTGCTTAGATAAATGCTTTTAATGATTCCATTGGCGTTCGTACAAAAAAGTTGACTACAACAGTTATTACTTGATACTATGCTTATACTATAATTTATTAAAAGTAATTTCATCAATATTAAACAATATTTTTAAACTCAGTAAAATCAGCAGCAATCAAGCAACAAAGCAAAATTTTATTCATAAAAAAGAAATGTCCGGTATTTAACGTTTCATAATTGATTGAAGAGTAAATCGTTCACAAATAATTTGTTTCAGCTAATAGAGACGATTTAATTGAATAAGCTGCACATAAAATAATTGCATCATCGGTTAATCAATCGGTACACGAATAAATCTGGGTTCCATTTATTTCGTCCGATATTTTTGCACAGTGAAACGTGAATATTTTAAAAACCGATTTTCGGATTAAAGTCGGCGTTAAATAAAATTCTGTTAAGTCCATAGACAGGCTTTGGATGCTAGATTAAAATAAACTAATGCGGGTTTGTATGTTTGTAATTAGGTTAATTGTTTTGCTGAATGATTAGGTACTGGCGGATTGTAGGCTCATTGACGCTTTTTCATTTAGGTTGACTTAGATTATTTATGAGGCAATCCTACTAATATTATAAATGCGAAAGTTTGTATGTATGGATGTATGGATGTTTGTTACTCTTTCACGCAAAAACTATTGAATGGATTTTAATGAAACTTTACAATAATATAGCTTATACATCAGAATAACACATAGGCTACAATTTGTAAACATATTGTTCGAAATACTAAACCTGCGCAGACGAAGTCGCGGGCACCAGTTAGTATGTTATAATTATATTATTTTGTTTAATGTAAAAAATGGTCAGAAATAGTATTTATATCATTTGTGACAAATGTTTATATTCTATACCAACAGTTTGTATTACTTTTATTCAATTACACATCCATTACTTACAGTGTTGACTACACTTCATCAGCCCTGTAGGTAAATCTCAAACAGTCGGTTCTACAAGTTCATATAATATCAATAGCGAAGCAATCAAGATATCAATTAAACATTACCCGTGGGACCCTACACCGCATAAAAGCCCGGAGCAATGACATGTTTATATTTAATTTCTCAACCGAAATGGAGTCAACATGGCTGTATTTCTGAAATTAATTGTAGCCTCCGTTTGTCAGCTTGGCAATAGTATAGTATGCCACGGAGTTAGAGAAATATAGTGTGTTATTTTAGGTTGTCGTTTTATTTTTTAATCTACCTAACAATTCTAGGTCTAGTTTTAATTATACACGCACGTGGATTGGTTTCTGGCATCTATAAATATTCTTTTGGTTTGTACCAAGGTTTTTATTTATCTTTAAGTAAAAGTAATGTAAGTAACAATGTGGTAAAATGATACATCGAAAAAATAGTTATTCTTTATACATTGGATCATGATATCTCCTGACTCATCATCATCATCATCATCATCTCAGCCACAGGACGTCCACTGCTGAACATAGGCCTCCCCCTTTGATCTCCACAGATACCTGTTGGAAGCGACCTGCATCCAGCGTCTTCCGGCGACCTTTATAAGGTCGTCTGTCCACCATTATCTCCTGACTATTATTATTTTATTGCGCAATGTACGCAAAATGTAACTTTTTCACTCCCAAGAATGTTAATGTTTTGGCCTGATTAAATGAAAATCACAAAGCACATCTAGTTACTCAACCTCCACGGGTTTCCCAATGCGGTCGACATGGAAATGCCGCGGGCGGTAAATCCACGCCGCACCACGTGGCGTCCGTGCCGCAAAAGTGCTTTTTGATAGACAGCCGTACAGTCCCAAACGTTTAATGCCCCGTGTCGGATACAGTGGAGAATTTTTAATTTAACAACCATACTAGATTAATTACTGGCAATTTTTTGCGAATGTAAATCTGAATGGTCTGCGAATTGATTCGAATATTTGTTTAGGGGCGCTTTAACTTTATGATGTGGTTTGTTTGGTTGTGTAATTACAATTTTGTGGAGCAACTGAATGTTGTGCCTACTGGATGTGAAAATGTTAGCTTTTAGACCCAGATTTTCGGGTATATTTTCTTTATGTACTAGTGGTGACGTTTATACCTACTAATCATACTCTTGAATTTCAATTTAAAGAAAAAGAAGAGTTACTACGATAGATTCATCTTGTTAAAAGCTCCGCATTTTGTGAGTGATGCAAATACTGTTTTATGAATGCTAATTAATCCGAACGAAGTAAAGTAAAGTAAAGTAAGTATTTGACATTGTCGGAATACGTAATTTTCCGGTTCGATAAGAGGAAAATAAGCTGAAGAGTAATTCTGAGTTCAAACAGGGTAATAGTAAAGCTCAGCTTCTGAATATAAAGGAATATCTTTACCCGAAAATTTGTGGTATTCGAGTCGATAACGGTATGTTTATATTCTCACGAGTGGAGATCATGATACCGAAGTTTATTTTATTAGCTGCGTCTTCGGAAAACGGGAATAAGCCGATGTACGAACGAATGAAGTGAACGGAAAAGTTATCACTGTTATCTGAGTTAACATAAACTGCAATTACCCAGTCACCAAACGTTCTTGGGAAGGAAACGAACGTTTTCTCGGGCCTATGAACGGGGAAAACGACTGTAGAGAAAAAGCTAAATAGATATTTTATCACTTTTATGGCCTCTTACTTTGAGCTCTGTTTGAATTACAACTCGCTGTGACTTTTTGCGTACAAACGTTTGTACTCCGACGTAATTTCGCGTTTCGTTCTAATGGGCCGTATCAAATTCAGTGAACACGTCGGGGCAATAATCTGATTCGATATAGATTACACGAGAAGATGTTAAATTGTATGTGCTTGTTTATAAACAAGTAAATCCAATAGTGATGGAGTAGCTTTTTCAACTGACTTTTATTTAACGACTAGAAATAACCTATCTTTTTTTCTAGGACATTTCAGATTAATTTGCATTTCTGAACAAAAATTTTGCTTTCTCCAAGAAAATGGTGACTCACTGTTGACCTTTAACAAAGCCCTCGGTCTACGAGTAAAATTAGAAAGCTAAGTTCACTTTATACGGGCAGATTAAGCCTAGAGGCACTACAAGTTTTTATTTGTACAAAATAAACAATTAAGCTATTAAAATGTTGGTCACTTTTGTTATCATGTAGATTATTTTTCAATTACCGCTCCCAAAAATATTTCGAATAATACCATGCTGGTAGTACCCACTCGTATTGTAGACCACAATTCAGCGGTACGCAATATTGAAGCGATTTTGTATTGTGTTGTCACTCAACTTTATAAACATTTCACATGCAATTACGATACGCGAACTCGTCATATGCCACTTAAATAATGAAAATAAATCATGAAATTCGGTTTCAGATTTTATTCAATCATCTGGTTATTTATCAAACCACAGTGTAGTTAAACTTTACCCCAATATTATCTTTTTCTATATAACAATTTTCCATAATCAACAATTACACATTTATCATATAAATATCTACGCTATTTTAGTAATAAATTAACTGTAAATAAATTAAAAGGAGATATTAAGAAGGCTGAAAAACTAGAAACACTTAGTAGGCTCATTCTGATACAATCATAATCATACATTTAATAGAAACTTGTTATTCAAATTACCTAAAAATAACACGAACAAAGTTAATAGAATTTACTGAACAGCTTTTATCGCCATCAAGGCTTCCACTGACATACCAAAAGGCATACAATAGCCACAATTTACTACGTTTACCAAATATTTTACCCCAAACATGACCTCACAAGATTTGTAACAAATTCCTTCCGGCTGCGTTTAACCCGGTCACAAGTGAAAATAATAACATTTTCATACGTAACATGACGTAATAAAATGTGGTCGTAAGTCGCATGTGGAGTGACCATTTGTAATATTTGAACCGAATGGCGTAATTGGTAATAGAGGGCAGCAACTGGATTAATTAATATTACCTCAGAGTCACGCACAAATTATTATGCTAGAGTATTTTTTCTGTGTATTAACCAGTTACATAGCGTCGGTAGATTTTCCGTTTAACATTGCCCTTACATTGAACGATTATGAAAAGTTAGATTTGTTCTAAAATTACATTATGTGGATGCCCGTTCCCCGATCAATAAAGTCTTCACAAGATGTCAATATTCGGTGCTCATGACTTTCATTCACGCATATCATCTGTCATCAGACCCCTGCTCTTCCAATTCTGAGAATAGCATATAAAATGAATAATTTATAAAAAAGGACGAAACCTTACCCTTATCATGCGATCGACCTTAACTCAGAGAGATGGTTGAGCGGTGTAACGACACATCAACCTAACATTGGGAATAATTCTCTTCGTGAACGATGCCACATCGTTCGGTTAACGATTTCCGTACGTTTTTTTTTATTGGGGATGTGCGGATACCCTGATTAGCTATTAAGCTGAATACGGGTTATAGTCAGCGGAATTATAGCTTAGTTTGCTTTTAAGACTCTTTCGATATTGATGGAAAAAATAAAAGAAGATATCAAACTAGATTTTCTATTTCTATTGCTGGAATAAATCAACGTAAATACAATAAATACCTTTCTAACGTGTCTGGCTATTAAGAAAATCATACAACATTCGTCAGCCTAAACTAATGTTCGCGTTATAAATATTATCAGGAGTCGTCGCAAAAATAGAGCTTTAGTTTTCCTTTTATAATACATCAGCAGAAAAAAGTCACCAAGTAAACTTAGACATTCACATGAAAATGAAAAGGTTCATTCTTTTCTGCCCACTGCTCTTATGGCTGTTTGATACACAATAGCTGGCGACAAAGTATGACCAGTATATCTTATTATACAAAGTTTCCTCCGTCCATAGACTCTGTTACTGTAATTGCCATTTGCGGCGTCATGAATAAAACATCTGCTTACTTAGATTCGCCGTATTCGATTGTGGTTAACATATTTCTTGTTTAATGGAGACGAAGAGTTGTAAATAAATTGTCGGTAAAGTATTCCGGGCAACACTCGGTTTAAGAGTACAAGATTAAAGAGGCTACACACGTTATCAGCTCCGTAGCGTTATTTAGATTCTATTGAGATTTATTAGATTATTTATTTGAGTTTCGGTACAGAGGTTGTAATTCGATTTTATGTGTAATCCTTCAAGCATATTACGTAAAAAAAATGCTTATATTAGTATCATTCATGTGCTGTTATAGCGTATGTACTACTCGAGACAAGAAACAATGTCAGTCCGATATTCCTCTGACGATTCACTCCTTAAACTCAATTTGAGTTACGAAACAAAACAACAAAATTAATTACATGTTTATTTTATACATAAATTTAAGTAATAAGAAACACACAAAAATTCAATGATACCAATATTTACAATTTATGTCTCAATTAAATATAATTTTCCTTAGAACACGACTGTACTAGGTAAATTAAATTAATACGCGCTATCGATCTCCAATTAGTTTTTGACAAACGAGAACGTCAATTATATCACAAGACAGTGCCAAATTAAAGTAATAAATCATTCAGGAGAAATAATCACAACTGAAAATTCAGAGGTAAAAATAGAGGAAATTCAATGACAAATTTCGCTTCCATAATTTGAATTCGTAGCGACAGCTGTCGTTGCCGACACGGCGCGGATGAGCGAATCCTGTGTTAAAAATATAATATCAACGTATGCTGTTGTAGGTACGTGAATATGATCTTTAGAAATGTTTGTTTTTAGTTGTGATTTATGATGTAGGTATTTTTTTGTGGAAACTCATTTTTTAGGTAATAAAAGAGCTCTTCAGCTTTCATAACAGAATAATTCATGTTAATAAAACGAATAACTTATTGAGCTTTATTTAATAATATTTCCAAGAATCGTGTAATTTTATAATAGTCATTTATAAACACGAAATATCTTTATACTGTAAAAAAGTTAATATTCCTAGGTACCTAATACATATCAAAGTGTTCATAACGCTATACTATCGGGACATCATAATAATACTGTGTATTACAACATAAATGTATTTTTAGTCTTATATTTTTATTGTCCTGAAACTTTCAGAATATAAATCAGTGTGAAGACTAAAACAGAGCTATTATATACTTTTTACAGTTCAGCTCTCGGACAGACGTGCGACGTTACTATAATAATAATGATTTATTTGTCAAACAGAACAATTATATCTACAGAAAATTATTTTATGAAGCTCTTCTGTTATGTTCCCTAGAAATCAAACATGGATTGTACCTATGTATGTAAATGTATGTGTAAGTGAAAATATTTTTTATTGAAAACAAAGCAATTGATAAATCCGTTCAATGACCATAAAGTGAAGAACTTTATCACAATTTAGAAAGAAGGGATATACAGTAAAAGTATATTATTCTTCTTATAAAAATAAGATGAAGAAGCCTAAATAAATGAAACATAAAGCTGGCTTTAAATGCGTCATTAGGCTTGGATGACGGCCAGTCCAGTACTTATTGTGCCATTTTCTTTTCACTTATATTTTAGTCCAATGACTCTGTTTGGCCGTCCGTGTAATCTATTCATAATGTTCATGGCGATTGCAAAAAAGTTTCGAGAGCTAAAATTAATTATTATGGGTGACGCAAATCTTAGTGAAGAAGTTGTTCAGAGTGTAGCATAATAAACTTGCTGACACGAATTAAGTGCTATCTTTGGAGGCTTGAAATATTTTTAATTAATGATCATGCTGCGTCGTATCTTGATTAATAAGTTAGTTCCTAACATTCAAATATACGACAGGTTCTTATTTTATGATTCCACATCAATTTAATATTATTGATACAGTTTACGCGAAATAGCTAACGCTACGGAGATCTAAATATTACAATACTATAGAAATATGTTTATAGATACTTACACGCCCACTAATTGGAACTAGTTTTATTAGGTAAAACGATCATATAACCTGCTTAGGTATATGCATTTATTAGGCAAACTTATTTTTGAAAATAGGTACCAATACATGTAAAAACTAGCAGTTTATTGTAAACTTATTTTTGCGCATAGTAACAAATATACAAACTATGCAGTATGCAGTATGCAGTCCATTATTTAAAATTGAGTTCAGTCAGACACAAAAGGAAGCTTTAAAATAATGAATCAATCTTATGCACGTTATCAATCTTGGCGGGTTAGAACTTACGTGGGGATTTTGAATTAGTTTTTAAAAGTCAACCTTATGGAAACTTATCTAACTCAAAGTTTGAGTCAGAGAGAGTTTTTAAATGAAGATCGATGAGCTTAAGTTGTCTCACTAGATATTTTTTTAAGAAGTTTAAATATCACTAAATGGGTACAAATTACACAACGCCATTATTGGATTCTAATTATTGTTTTCTATGTTGCCTAAAGACTTCGAGAGAAATCACTTTGCTAGAAAGAAGCCTTCAATGGCGCCTAACTGGTATAAAACCCAAGTAGCACAAAACTGTTGCTTAAGAGCTTTAGAGCCAATCCGATTATTACCAAAGGTGCCAAGATCAAGCGCCAGAGCGTGCTCTACATACCTTATGCAGCAGCTTTGCAGCCAAAGGGGCACAACTTTTTGCAGTCTATAGTTCCATTAGAACTTCATAGTAGAGGCATAAAAGCGATACAGGAGCGGCAACTAATGATTAACACCATACTAAAGCTCTTATGGCGATGATTGAATGAATGACAAATTTAGCCGAATGAAGAAAACTTCACTGATCGTTCACCTTGTCTCTCATTTATAAAATATATTTGTTGTTCCTGAGTCAGACATTACTGATTACAAATAAATATTAGGTAAGTGAAGGTAAGTGTTTTTGAGCTATATTTTGTATTATATGGTAAGTAGCTACAAACGCAGATCAGTTTATCGTGAATATAGTTGATATTGTGATACTGCAGATATCAAACCACACTATTAATGGCTACTTGTTTAGAGATCCGTAGAAGTCGTTGGAAACTCTATAATACGATGATATATTATTGTTAATTGTTTAACACTTAAGTACCATATGTTACCTTGTTTCCAGAGTACCGTTCAAAATAATTCAAACTTTTAATGCACAACAAAATAAACAAGAACTTTGCATCTGTCCATCTAAATGAAAAAAACGGAGTGTTTTACTATACTTGAGAGTAAATAAATGGAGCTACTGATTTTTTTTATATTCTTGAATAAATACATATTTTTTGTTACAAGTTTTTTATTACTTCAAAACAAACATTATTTTTCCTCTGTAACTGATTCGTTATCAGTAATTGAGAAAACAAAATCTACGGGACCCTTGCTTGTGTTTATGAATAAAATAACAGAATGTATCCAAATGAGCAGGCAATGTCTATTAACCTCCTGCTTCTATTGTGGAACCTTAATGTGGCTATAAGTAGAACTGAGGATCAAATTCCTACTTAAGTCTGCACAAAAGAACAAATCACTTCTGCAATGGAACCTTTAGTGGCAGAAAAGTGATAAATATATCTTTTATACAGTTCCGTTAAAAAGTCTACAATTAGAGTCTTTATGCAGTTCTAACGCGTACATCAGCGGCAATAGAAACTCTTTAGCAGCTTTAACCTTTAACATAATTGTTTGAACTCTCTTTTAAAGATGTAGGCTGCAAATGGGTTGTAGAATGATCTCTTGTAAAACCTAGAGTGCCATTTGGTTCAGTTTCTGCTGCCTTAAGTGATATTTACAGCTATGTGCAGCTACGGAAGCAATAGTAGAACTTAGAGTTACTTTCGGAACCCCTAAAGCACTACTGTACAGCTAACAGTTGCAAATTAGGCTGCTATTTCCACTAGTGTGCTAGTTGGGTTAATATGTACCAACATGATACATTCAGTACTAGAAACCTATGTCCATTGATAAATACTTGATTAAACACCGCCACTACAACCTGCGGGCCTAGCATGGCGATTCTATCTCTATTCTACCAAGAAACGACAAAGCTCTTTCTTTCCCACTCGACATGTCTTCTACCCGAGCATGGCGCGAGCTGTAGACTCGCGTTTCTATCAAGAGAAAGACTTTCCATAGCAACGGATAAGTAGCTAGTGATGGGTCGTTCTGCGATGAATTTACGTTTAGTTAGCCAAAAAAATGTGTCAATGCACTATTTTTCACGCATGAACCTATACATAAACTCACGTAACTCAAAGCAACAACAAAACGTATTCATCGAACTTATTTCTTATCTGTGGAACTAAAATGGTTGATGTTTGTTTGTTAATTTGTTTACAAAAAACGATTCTTGTTGTTGATTTTACATATTAATTTAAGTTGTTGATTTTTAATATTGGTGACTACTGCGGCAAGGAAAAAGTAAGTAGATTTTGTGATTAAATAAATAAAGTACTGATTATTCCAATAGTTGTGTGTAATTAATCTAAACGAACAATAATTAATTATCCATACATACGATGAAAAGAACAAAGGAAAATAACATAATAATCTCAATAAATGGTGATCGGTGGCATTGTCTGATGAACACTTTGCCATGCACAGTTCAATGTGTTCCTCACTGTTATCTTGCTTCCCTATATTATTGCCCGAAGTGTTTTTACTTTCGCCGTTACAAAAACTGTTTATTTACAGCGTACGAAGTCCCATCCAATAAACAGAGAAGATAATATCGCGATCCATTGAGAAAAGAAGGCCACGATAAAGAAGAATGGGTCAGTATTCAAAAGCTGCTGAAAAAATATGGAAAAAGAACGAGTTCTTGGCATACAATGCTGACACGAGAAATATTCTATTAGTAAGTGTCTTTAAATAATATTCATTTACTAGTAATAGTTCCCCAGACTTGTTGGCTTCATTCTAGCAAAACTCTCATGCTTTGTTTTCAAAATATAATTATGGCAATAATAATTATAGTACCTATTTGTTGCTTGTGTGATATAATATAAGCAACAACTCTTAAGATAAAAAATAAAATGAGACAATCATTTACACAGAGGTAAAGGTTTATTTACATAAAATTAAGGCTACAGATAAAGTCATTTATTCAAAATAGGCTGAAAATCAGCAGCAGAAGCGGTGGAACAAACTCCCCAGCAACTCAATTCTGTCTGTATGGTTTGAAGAACTGTTGATATACAAAGATATTCATAATAGTTGCTCTTCTGTGAGTTGCAGCTTGTAGTAAGCTACCACTAAGGTCATTAGTGTGTCTCTCTCTCTCTGCCTTTCCTCGGGAAGAGTTGTAGCTTGTAGCATAGGCACCCTGCAAAAAGAAATAACTGTGTTTGGTAAAGAGTTTTTACAGTATTATAAAAGAATAACATACTGATACTGATACATTATCAGCATTATTATTGGTGTCATGAGCCAAGACCCTAATGCATAACTAGAATCCCCTGAAAATGAATGATAATTTAATTTTGTGTTCTTGTTTCAGATTACAAAAAAAGGATGCTAAATGACAGCTGGGCCTTCAGTTTACAAATTATAAATTATTGAAATTATATTATTTAATAAAGAATGTGAATATTAAAATCATAATGGTTGTTTATTTAAAATGTAATTTTTTTCTTAGCAGATAAAACTGTCCAATTCTAGAGTCATATAGCCTGCGCAGTTCGTTCTTAATGAGAGAACTATTGAAAATTGATTGTTTATGAACTCTGTCACGATAATTGGCATTTATGTTCAGTATTTTGCACTCAGTATCTACAATCTGAAATAGAGGTCATATCTAATATTAGGTATACTAACCTTGTATTCATTGCAAAAACAAATTGTTTAAAAAATTTGCTAACAGTGGTTAGTAATGTTGTTAATGACCTAAGCAGGACCCGAGCAAAGAACCTGCAACAATTAGACTTTGTTAAATATTTTTCTTCTGTTTAATCATTTTCTTGCAATGAAGGGCAATACCTACATAATAGACAAAATAATCTTAGAAACAATAATAAATGAAGTGAATAGATTTTTCTATATTTAAACCTTATCTATAAGGACGAAAACTTTGTCATATTTTTGGTTGATAACAATTGGAAAGCACAACAAAATAAAATAGACTGTAGGTACTTACATTGACAAGAACAGGCAGACCCTGAGATATAGGAGACAGATTCCTGGCACAAATACTGCACCATCTCTGCACATTTACGTTTTCGATGTCGAGAGGCTTAACACTCGTATAGCTCGTTCTTTGAGCTTTACACTGATTCTTCTCAGCATAAATACTGACCACATGACGACGGTAGGACCCCGAAATACTTTGTAAATGCTATTTGAGAACTTAAAATTATAATAATATTCTTGTCTACTCTTGTCTAGGTCCGATGAGATGTAGAGTATTTGACATTTCATATAGAAAGTTATATCTACTCCCAAATGTCAAAAGTAGATAAAATATAGTCGTCATGCTCGACGCGATAGACACATGTCGATGAAGAAAAGAAACATTTCTCTTCTCGATGTCAAACATCGCCATGCTCGGATCGATAGAAATCTTTCTTCAATCTGTCATTTTGTCGATTCTCCGGTAGACAAAAGCTGTTTCTATGGCGGTCATGCTAGGCCCGCTGGTAGTATAATCAGATTAATACTATTTCAGGGGTGCGTAGTCCCACCGGGAGGTCTCGACGGTGGCAATTGACAAATGGACGAAATACCCACTTGACAAACAACCACATACCACGTGTTGTTAATAAAATTAACGACTGTGATTAATTGTTCCACTAACGCCACTGTAGTGGGATTTAATCAAGTGTAATTAAGGTGTTTTTTTTTTTTGTATATAGGCCAAGGTATTTTTTAATGTTGGTCTAATTTACGTAACTGAAGAGGAGCGGTTTGTTGAATATAATATTATCTTACAGTAAATTTATTTCATAACATTTTTATTTTTCACACGTAGTTACTGTAATATGGCGCTTTAGATATAAAAGGCTTTCATTTATATAATCACTAAAAGCAAACTTCATTTACAACTCAGAAAAATAACACATCATTTTTATTATGTGTCTGTACGAAAAAATAAACATTTTCTTAACAAAATACAACAAAAGGAAAAAAAACAAATATTCATACGTTTTGTCGTAATTCTAGTAAGTTGAGGTCCTATGAAATAATCAAACGATGATAGCTACGTCAAGTCTGATCGTTCGGTCATCAATAATGTATGAGTTTCAAGCGACAAAGTATGAAGACAAACATACTGCGACGCTTGTACGTTGGTTCATTTGCACGTGCCAATAGAATTGCACGGTGTTCACATGTTGGAGTTACGGAGAGACCACGGCTTAGCAGATTAGCGGGCCCGTCTCGTGTCTCCATTGGTAAACATTTGTTTTTCCGACGATTTGTTCGATTGGATAAGTTTGATCACCATGTATAGGATTAAGTAGTGGTACTGGATAATGTTTACTTCTGTGTAAAAAGAAATCTTGAAGGTTTTAACTTTTTATTATATTTCGTGTCAGAGTATTGTGAAACGGATTTATAGCTATCATTTGGTACATTAATAGGTACTTCTTATTTAAATACCACACACTAAAGGTATAAGAAAAAACCTTCGGGAATGCTAAGTCCCAATTTGTAAACAACTTCGATTCCTAAAGATTGTGTAACTTTATTTGGCCATCATTCTAACAGAAAACCGCCCTCGCTATCTCTCATTCACAAATCACAGCCCCAAAACTTGGTAGTAGAGCAGTCGCGACAAAACGTGCCTTGCATGTTTAATGTCGGCAAGCGGATTGAATGAAAGTATTGTTCAGGAGATAAAATGAAAAAAAAAAACGAACTACTAGGTGAATGGTACACAGTGCCTTTCAAACCCAAGAACAGTTGTCTCCTCAGTCAAATTGAATAAGTTTTCCCGCAGTGCTTTGTTATTGGTCATTCCAACGGGTATTTTTGTACTAAAGTGCCCGTACACGACGGCTTCCCGCTATAAGGGGTGCACTTCTGAATAAGAACATCGATTGTCAAGTTATTCTATACAACGAAATAGGTCACTTCGTGAGTCATTGTTGTTTATCAAAATAAATTTACTCCTGTTATTCTTTCAGCAGTAATTTTCGAGCGCAATATTTGTTGCTCATTCGCCCGATATATCTAATTCCCCAGTCGGTAGTTACGATATCAGCAAAGAATATGGTAGCTAACAGTTTGCAGGAAATAATAAAACATAAGCAGCTGTTTGAGAAATCCGTGTGTATTGTGTGAGTTCGGTGGGGATGATATTTAGAAATTCATGAAAGAGAAACGCGTTCTTTACCGTACAGGGGGTACGCGTTTCTCTTGAAAGATTTTTGGATCCAAAAAAATACATGTTGTTTACATTACTAAATAGTATTTAGTTTGCTTAGCGTCCATACACAAACACCTACCTACAAAATAAGGAAGAGGATTAACCACAGACAAACATTATTTTCACAGTGATTTGTTGACTCAATCTAGATTTACCTATTTATGTGATTCTTGAATTCTCCTAATGAATCATTGTTTCTATTACGATGCCCACTCTGTAAGGAGTAGAACACAAGAAAGGTATGCTGTTTACTTCAAGTGTCCGCCTTACAGCGAAAGTGAACAAGAAATCTAGTAAAACAACTGGTTACACTAGGTTTAAGAGATTTCTATCATGATTTCCAACTCATTATAAAACGTTTATATCTGACTGTTTGAGTGGAAGATTTGTTAGATTGTACTTTAATGGGATTTACCAACGCTTAGTTGTACGTCAACTGGTTAATGATCACAATAAATAAAATTGATAGAATTAATAAATTTGAGATATGACTGTTTCATTGATTAAAGTGATTTTAGGCGTTTCTGCGAAGTATGAGATAGCTTATTATCTCATGTAAAATAAATAACGTCTGTTTTTTCAGTCCCCTAGTGTACTTTTTCCTTTAAAATTGAAGTAATGCCTACGTAACCAAAGGTGTTGGCATTATGACATTAGGTACAGACGCGATTAAAAAAAGCTAGCAAAATGTCAATTTTTAAAAAAGGATTTCAAGATCATCAGGACTAATTTATTAGTAGTTTATGATGAAATTACGTATTACTAAGTAATGTAAACTTTTCTAAAGTTTCGTGTAAATTCAGTAGTTTTACTACCAATCCTAGTCAATAAAATCAAAGCCATCCACATCGATGTATAAGCAGCAGCTAATGATTCCTAAAACGTTTAAAGTCAGCCACTAATGGGCCCAGTTTCACCTGTGACCCGGAAAGTTGGGGCGTTAATTGCAAACACTTCGCCCGCGGGTAATGAAGGCGAAAGTGCATATCACTGTACATTGTACGCGCTTTGTAGGGTTGCGTTGCGACTAATTGATACTTTGAACAAAATTATAATTGTTTTTGCATAATGTTAACGTGTATTTTACTATGTAGGTACTCGCTTTTAAAGTGGAATTAGTTGACCATTGAAGATGGTTTTGTTTTCTAAGGTGTAATGTAAACCTAAAGTACCTAAAATTAAGTGTTTATTAAAAAAAACATTAATAACAAATACCTACATATTTACATAAAAAAAGTTTAATCATTTTTATTGCGGCGTTTTTAATAAGCATAGGTACATTTTTCTGTACCATAAAAAAGATCAAAGACATAACTCAATCGCTGTTATTATTGTGACATAAGACCTTACCTTTTCACCTGTCCGGGAAAAGTGTTCCAAAAATATATCACTTCACCCCCGTAATATTTCTCAGTTCAGGTGGCAGCCCTAACGTAACCGGATGGTTAGGGAGGTAACTTCGCTCGTTATTTATTATTGAGCCGTTGTCCTGTAACGACTTTAATATGTTACGGCTCATTTCAACACTTTAATATTTTGTCCAAGTTATAAGTTGCCATAGTTTTTTGCTCTGACCTTCGTTTTATATGGAGCAATATTATAGTTGAATTATAGACCGGGCAAAGAGGTCGTAGTTCATTATATCGGGTCATAAAATTCTATCGCAGATTTGGGGTATTCTATATGATGATCAGTCTCTAAAGGAATAGTTTCAGTAATCTTAAGTGGTACAGATAATCCTGTTTATTAACATTAACCATGCTTTCAAGTTTTGACCCAATTTTTAAATAACAAATGTTACTGTAACCGTTCCAAGACAACCCTAGGCTGTAAAAATTTTCGTTTTTCCTAATATATATAAATACCGCAGGCTTCCCCCGAAGGGGAAGAGGTTGCGCCCCGCCGTCCGCGCAACCCTGTAGAGCTCGTCACCTTACTGGACGCTCTTCCACCTTAGAGGACCATGCATTAACTTTACTTTTAGTCCCGCCTGATAAAAACTAGGGACAGGGGTAGACGGGACGTCAGCAAATCAAATCAAACTTAACATGCAGGGTACAAATTGAATTACAGATACTAGTAGAGAGTGAGAGGAGTAGCAATCCTACCTAACATAAAATATACATAACGCTTGCGTACAACAATGTATGTTTCAATCTACACTTTAAAACTACAATCCCCGATTAGTGACATGGGCTACCACAGGGCAGTTGGCATGACGTACGTGTGCCGCCAGGACTAACACAGAAGATTCTAGCGGTCACGTTCCCTATGTTCTAAATGTCTTACCCAATCCTAAGGCAGGGTACTACGAAGTACAACTGCCATTGGGCAAGACAGTCTCCAGCCATGCTGGGCGCGTGCTCATATTAAGCCCCATCGCGAGCCTATTCACCCTTTACTGGTATATACAAATCTAACGCAAGCGCAGTGTCTCGTCGGTCGTTGGCAACTTTCCTTAGAAGCGCTATTGGTATACACCGAAGTGGTATTTCGTCACTTCCTCTTCCTTTAATCTGCCCCGTTCTTGACAGGCATCGGCAAATCCCCAAACCTAGCCTGTCCAGTATGCGTGTCTTGCCATCTACCACCTTAATATCCAATATGGGCCCTAAGGTATGGAGGCAGCTGACGCGACACGATCTCTAGCATCCCTCGGGACGGGTCTATCGTTCAGTTTTAGGTTGGTTGGTGAAGCCTACCCCCGCTCCCTGGAAGAGTGCGTACAACAAATGCAAGACAAGGCCAGCTGCCGGTTTGTCAGTCCATGAGAAGTAGCTTTAACTAGCGTTTGGTTCATTTGAATCCCGGTACAAGATAAAGTATAGTTATCAATAGCACATGGCATACGGCTAGTGCCGTATAGTAAATATGTATATTGCGATCTGTCAATGCGGTTCTGCCTTCTAAATGTGTATTCGATATGATAGTAGTCATGCTCTAGTCCACGGCAATGTTGTGGGTGTGTAGGTGTATTATTAATGCAAGTGTAGTAGAAGGCCTTCTCCGCCTCCCTATAACCAAACGCATGTCAGAGGTACCTCAATGTAGTCAAGAGAGAATATGCCAGACAGATACATATATTTAGAAGCGCAATACATAAATCAAAGCTCAGTATTCTTACGCTTACGCCAGTGCACAGTATCATTACGCTTATTGCCAAGTCTCGTTTTACGCTTTGCTATAATCAAGTTCAAATATCAAAGTAATTAGAAATAACAGCCTTGGGATGCCGGTCACGGTCTTTGGTATACCTGGAGCCAATGTAATAATAGGGATCACTCACCAGATATCTGCTTATAGTAAATTGTATTCGTCTTACTCACCGGACCATCACCAAACACGATACTCACACATTCTACCTGCATCACTTACTTGATAGAAACTATTATATCGCGGCTATATCTTAACAAATCTAACCGAAACTATCAATATCCCGGTGATCTTCAATATAGACTCCCTAATAGACTCGACTATAGTATTTGGTTACTAGTACTCTTCGTGACCCAGCTCCGACTGTCCCCATTTCAGTTCCCTCAAAACCCTTGTGGCCTGCTATCCCTTCCTACATCCTCGCAAGTCCCACCTTCGGCGCTGACTCCACCCTGTTCTTAAGGTCCTGTTTCACGTATTCGTTTATTTGTTACGAGATAGATTTATTAGTCTTTTTGTACACATTCTCAATTGTTCTAAGTATCGTTGTCGGGGTCCATTTGGGATTTGGCACATGTGCACTTCTATTCAATACTGAGTCCTTTGTCTCAAGGTCCTAATTGCCCTAACGGTTGGCATCGGCTTGTAAGTTCTGCTTAGCACATGTTTGATTGCTTTGCTGTGAGAAACTTTCAGACCCTTAAAATATTTTGTTAAGTTTTTATTGCACTCCATGTCAGCCGGCAAATATCCCTACCCATAAAATAGAAAGTTAATGTGTTCTTAAGAGGCCCGTCATCGTGGCGCCTTGTAAAATAAATTAATATTATTTGATAATATTTAGGGCTAGGTGACGACAGTCACATTACTATCCAGACTCGTAAATTTTATACCGACCTGACATCATTCACCTTCTAGTGCTCTTTTAAGCATTTGCGTTCCATTAGCCTAGTAAGTCGTAGTAAGTTTGTAAATTCTAAGCTTTTTAAAAAAATAATGACTGTACGTGTTTTGTATCTATATTACCCTCAACCTTAATTAAAAATATCAATATAAGAAATTAATTGAATAAGTTAACTTGAAAGTTAAAGGCCTCATTACCATTTGCAGTAACAACACCCGTAGTTACGTAACTTCCCCGTAATTTGGAGTTTACGTTGAAGTACCAGATTTAGTTAATGTCTGTTCCCTGAGCAATATACGTGCTAAGTGCATTCAGAAGTTACATTAAGTTTGTGTTGGAGGAATGTCATAATTATATAATAACAAGCTTCTGCCTACCCGCGGCCAAATGGAGACAAAAACTATACTATGTCCTTCTCTCAGGTCTAAGCTACCTCCCCCCTAATTTTCACACGTTCACACGTGATATCATGACCTAGGGATATTGGCATACATTTTTATATGTATCTAGAGATTCATAGTAAAATAATTAGAATATTATTTACTTTTCTATGATAATTGATGCGACCAAAAAAATTGACATAACTTTTTTACTTCCACAGTCTTATGTAGCCAAAACGTGTTTTGTGTATTTCAATTCGGCCGTTTTAACTAAGACTATGCTCCTAATACTTTAAAACATATTAGACAGAATATTTTTAAATTACAGAATTTATAAAGAATTTGAGCTTTTAAAAAAAACCTTTCCGATGATTGTCCGAACCTTAATCAGTGTCAAAAAGTCTTTACACGAAAACAAACTTTGCAAGTGGACTCTAAGGACCGAGTCATATGTCTTTCAAAGTTTTCAAGCGTGTTGGCTGTTGCAGTTCGCTTGTGAACACATTGGAATTCAATACGTAACTGTCCGTCAAAATTGAAAAATCGACAACAATGTTTCAATTTTAGACTTTTATTCGTCACAAGGGTGCTGTTTTGAAAATTATATTTTGAAGTAGAAATCAGTATTTTATGGGTATTTTCTGCAGGCTTCCGAAAAAGGAGGAGGATCTCAATTCGGATGTTTGTTTTTTAACTGGATGATTTTCTGCTACGACGGGACCACACATTTGAAAATAATCTTATTTCATGACTTTTTCGAATTAGATTATTTTACTTAGTTTAGAGTATTTTACTTAATTCACGAGATTTAAATTACGTTTCGTGTTAAAGGATACAGTGAATTGCGTACACCTGACATTACGGTCGACTGGCGCAATATTCCGTCAATGGTCTTACCAGTGTATCTGCCGAAAACTACAAAACGGAAACTGGAAGCAATGTTCGTATTTATCCAATTCCACCGATAGTGTGTCATCAGGCTGGTCGGCGTCAAAACACGATGATATATAAACGAGCAACGTGGCTTCCTGCCAGACCTGACTGCTGGGAGACACACGGCCGTATCGACCTGTTTGTAATTAGATTAAGTGAATCCTATGACACCTCTTAGAGTGTATGCCGCCCTGGTACATGATTGAAATTGTTGTTTCTATTAACAATGTTGTTGGGTATCATAATTATAGTATAGAAATGAAAAAAAAACCTGATAATTATGAACGTACTTTTGTCTCATGGTCTGCTTTTTTTACTTCTATGGTAAGTCCTTTGATACACCTCTTCTAATGAATAAACGAATGAGCAATGAATAGATTTAAAAAAAATGTTTCTTATATAATTCTTATAAATCCTGTTCTCCGTGTAAGAGGAGGCCTGTGCCCAGCAGTGGGACGATAAAAAGGCTGTAACGTAACGTTTCTTTCCAGATTTACCTTTCGTTCTAAATACTTTGAGACAAAAAACAGAAATTCCTATCCGCACAACTTAGGTAAGAGGTATAAACAAAAAATTGCAAATATGACGTGGGTAAACGTGTTTATTGTTTTCAAGTATTCCAGTACGTCACGTTTTTATCCCAATGTCTGTGTGTCCGTTTATGGATTCAGGCATAAATCCGTTTGCGAAACGCCAGTCCGACCCGGACCCGTAGTACGCGAATCGATGCGTAGTTTTGGCGCGCCCAACCCTTGTAACTCATAACGAAATGGCGTATTGCTATCCTTTGTTGAGCATATCGAGGGCTATAGTCAGATCTAATTTAGATTATGATGTAAATGATATCTGATGGTTTGATATGTTTCGATTATTGCTTTGTTCCTTTAGCGAGGTATTATAATTGAATAACATTCTGTTTTCTGTTTCCATAAAACATAAAAAAGTACATATTGTATGATTGTTCTGCTGTAATGATTATATCTTGCTCCACTATTTTGAAAATTAATTAATAATAGATAAATTTTAAATTGGGATTCTAAAATAGACATTTTGCCTAATAACAAAACCGCATTTGCACAGGTAAGTATAATATGCTCCTAAATAAAGGTTTTTACGTATTCGAAATAATTAAAACGTTGCATTCTAATACTCTTTGAACACGATGACAATTCAAAGCATTAACCCATTTTAAACAAACACTCAACGCAATTCTTTTTGATAATGCGGCTCTCAATGGCCAAAGAACGCGACAACGCGCCTCGGTCCAATATTGTTTTAACCTCTCAAAAAACACCGTTAAAGGCAGTTAACACAGTATAATAGACCGGATCGGACAGTGCGAACCGGACACGGCCGTTGTTACTGTTTATGTTTGACGTTCCTGTTGTATAGGGTTGCCTGATTAATACAAATATCATAGGAGTATGAAAACCTTGTTGTGAGATTTAGGGGTAATAATGTGCAACTCACATTCCTCACAGTCTTGTGTATCAAGTCAATTAAGGTAAGGCCTATATACCTGAGCTTTTATCTGGAGTCCAATTCGTGGAAATCCAACTAACGGCTTCTCAAACGCCAATTCGACACAATAATTGAGCTATAGCAGTTTTTTGCAGGTACCTAAATATTTTTTTATTCTCCGATCCGATGATGCTGATAAGTTAGGGTTAGAACATAAGTAGTTGGTAAGAACCCCCATCAGTTTTTGTTTCTCACTTTATGTTAAACCTAGGTAATGTTTCAAAACTTTCATTTCCTAATGCGACTATTTAGTTTCAGTAGCTATTCAGAAATACTGGTACATTTCCACTTGACAGCCCTAGCGGTCCGGCCCTTCGTCCGGTTACCATTACCATACGGCGGGCGCTTTTATTCAAATCGCCGTGTGTTCCGGTCAACGCCTAAAATAATGTGAAATTGTACGTGAAATTTAACTTAAGCCGTGAACGATTTAGTTTTAGATTAAATTAGTAGTTCTAGGTGGGCCCCGCTGCCGCTAATTTTGAGCTGGATTTTAAACATAATTTGAAACATATTCGTTTATCATGAGGGTTCAGTCGTAGAAATATATGATGTATTCTATTAAAAAAAATGTGTTGAATCTTAGGTATTTGTTGTATATTTGCAAGAGTTATGGTGTTTTACTTTTTTCTGAATTACTTTTTTTCCAACATAAAATAAAATTAGGTACACTAAAAAAGTATCTATCGTCTCAGCTCTATACGCTTGAGAAGTACCATCGAGAGTAAATCAACTTGATGTCAATCAGGCATGTCTATCTGATAGGATCGGACGAGAAGGGGATAAACAAGCGTCTAGTCTGGAGATACGAGTGAAGTATTATACAGTAGATGAATCTATCTATTTATCAAGCAAAGAAATGTTGCGAAAAATGGGTAGCACGAGTCCTGTTTATTCAAAAGCAAAATATTTACATAAAACTTAAGTATTTCTACATAATTTATAAATCAAACTACATCTTAGTCAAAAGATGGAATATAGGTAGTGTTAAGTAGATTGTTCATACATAAATAGACATTAAGCCCCAACTACTCATCAAATAATAGGTACGTCAAACTTCTTAAAACCTCTCACAAAAGCTCTTCAATAAGTCTTCCAAGAATTCTTATCATGAAGCCTAATTTCATCGTTCAAAGATACGAAGATGCGAAGCCGGTCTTTTAATCCAAACTCACTTTCACAGTCTAGCGAAACTTACATGCTTGTATTTGAAGCGAATCATCTAAGATGGGCTAATAAAACAGCAATATAAGGGTAATCGTTTGTGAGCCATCGATAAACGAATCGATTTAAGTTCCCCAGAGTGACTCGCAACTCGTGGTAAGTTTAAATTGCTACACAGGAATTTTGCTTTGAAGGACTTCGTTTGACGCGAAGCATTTATAAGTGTATATTCCTGAAAGAGTTATTTTTTGTTCATTTTTTGAAGTTTGAGTTTTGTTTTCATTTTGAGGGAGAATGAACGAATTTATCTTTCAGGATTTTTATAAGGTGATGTAAAATTAATTTTTGATGCTGAAGCTTAGCTCAACATCTGTCTTATCAGCATAACCGTTGTCAAGCTTTTAGGTCTAGCCTACCCTTATTATAAAAATAACAACCATTCATCAGGTTTTTCTCTAAAAAGTTTTGTCTAATACAGCAAACATTTTTTCTGACCATTTTTATATGATACCTGAGTGATTTTCTTGAGGAAAGCATTAACAACAACTTTCAGTCATTGTTTGAATATGGTGAAATACACCAGTGTGTAGTTAATTTAACTATTATCATACTCATATTACAAGTAGATATAGCATAAGAGATGAGTGGGTTCAATAACAAATTAATATTAATTTGAGAAGGTCTAGATTTGCTATCTGAAACCGATCGAATTACCGATGTCAACGACCACAGGCCCTTTATCTTAATTAAATGTCCCACTTGATAAATTCTCTGTCTAAGTGTATTTTCAAGTACCTAGACTTTATTAGAGAGAGCTTATTATAATTCGGTGTAGGCATATGAAATATATTATATATAGGTATCTATGTAGATATTTCATAAATAATGAATGCAAATATTTTATGCCCCAAAGCGCTATTTAAAACTAACATAGTAATGTATAACAAACGTTAACTTAGCATAGTAAAAAATGTTTTCAGATAAATGGTTTAAGAGTTGAAAAGCAGCCAATTTAGTAAAATATATAGGATATTTGTAGTATAGAATGTTGAATTACACAATGAATAAAACAGTGGGTAAGTTTCTGAAAAAGAAAACCTGATATTTATTTAAGTTGTGACAAAGAGTTAAAGCATGTTTTATTCAAAATCGATAAGTACGCTTAATGTTACTGTAAATCGGAGTTAGGCATTATTTTTTATTATCATATTATAAAATATTGCATATATTTTTTTACTGAAAGTAATACAGGCTTAAATACACTGAAAGAAGTATACTTACATACCTCGACCCCATTGAATTCTGTAAAACGCGATACAAAAAGTGCTTTAAGCTTTTTAAAAATACTGAATCCTTTTGCACTGGTTTCGTACTATTACGAGCAAGATGAGCGACATTCATATTTTGTTCATGCATGACTGGCTTTACTTTGCCCTGCAGTATTGGAAATCATAATATTCTGCACATACAATACCTACGTGACGTGAGAAGTAAAAATCTTTGTGCACAGTCTCTGATGTTCAGACATCTTACACAGCTTAAACATGATAGTCAGTTTACTTTAAGCGAAAGCTAAATGTTGTACCATTCTATAAGTATGTAAATAAAATACATTTAGAAACACACGTAGTATACAATAGTATACATGCAAGGTATTTTCTGAAAAATTAAAGGTTTTTGAGACGCACGTCGCATAGTAGACTAAAGAATTGATGTCAGGTGAAAATGAATTGAAAATTTGGATTTTTTTTAATTCTTATCTAGCTCAAAAAAATATCCAATAAAAGCACAACAACCATTAACCACAAAAATCAATTTTATCCAAACAAGTACATTCATTTCGACCAGTTTCATATCCAGAAGCGGGCGCCTATCAAATATTTCATAGCAACGTACCGAGAGACAGCGGCGAAGACATCTGGCGGGACAGGCGGGCAGAATTCAATTATATAGAACGATAACATCGCGACAGAGTTCGCATTAAAACAAACAGCGTTTCGCAATAACGCGTCCCGGTTTATGCTCTCTGCATTTACATGGATAGGTGCACGTGTGGCTAAATATGTAAACCTTTGGCTTATAGGTAATACGGGGCGCTCAAACTAGTACTTGTACAAAATCCAATTTTAACAACTTTCAACTAGCTTTAATTAAAAAGTAGCCCCGGGCCCCGGCTCAAGGTCCTGTCTAAGTAATAGCCTCAGAGCTCGATCATTCACAGGTTAAGCCAAACTATGTCAAAACTTCTTCAAGTTTCAGAAGGCATATGTCATTTGTATATCTTTCGCAATTGTTACGTCTAATCAGAAATCAGAAAGTATATCAAACGAGCTTACCAAAGCGTATCGTGTTTACCGGAAACCTATCTGGGTTCCCGTTAGAAGTAAGAAAACATGGGCAAATTTAGTTTCATGAACTTAGACTAGAAGCAGACCCCGACAGTCTAAGTAGATGATGAAGATACATACGTCGTTTAATTAAGCAATTCACAGCTTTAATTTTTCAAGAAGCAGCACTGTTAAAACTATGAATACCACAAAATAAAGTGCATTACACAGCTAAACAAATGAAAATAAACTTAATATAGAACACGCTGAAAGCAGCCGTGGGGTGTGTGCAGACTATTGTGAGGTCTCCAGTAGTTCCCACATTGTGCGAGCTAAGATTGGATTTCTTCAGCAAACCTACGTGAAATGTGATCTGCCGCGCTATCTCAGATAAATAGGGGTAGCACTCGTGTAAAATAAATATTTACATGAGTTAGTGCTTGGTATTGATACCTATAGTTGTGCAAGTCTAGAGATCTGAATGATTTAAGAAGGAGTTAATGATTGGCTATTGACTGCGGGAAGTCATTGTTAATACCTACTCAAGTAAAACTAACTTCTACTCTTAGTTTCCCCCGTGCAAGAAAGCAACCCTATGCAAGTGCAATAAATAAATACGAAATACCTAAATATTTTCATAAAAATTATGAGTACCTACCTACTCGAAACGCCGACATAACTATACAAATCTTAGCTACAGAAGAAATAAAATTTTCAAAATTCCATATTTATTCATATTATTAGACACCATTTTGATATATTGCCCTCTGAGGTATATGAGTAAGGATTATTTATTCAATAAACACGGGAACTTGATTCATGTCTGCAAATCCAATATTCTTCGTTCGTATGTCAGCGAGCGCCTATAATATTCGTTTACATGCCGATCTTTTTTGACGTATATTTTTCTTCCAATTTATCAGGGGGTGCAGCAAAGATTCTACGTTTAATGCCAAATGACAATACCAGAGAGGCAAGCAAAAAGTTATTAGTACTTAACTTATTTCTAGCATTTCGTAAACTCAGCTTTATTTGAAGGTACATTAACACCAATTTAAAATAACACACGAATAAACTTACCGAGCACCTAAACTATTAATTTTAAACATTCCTCGAAAGGTCGTTCAATTCTATTAATTAATTAGTCTTTGGCAAGCTGTCAACACCCGTAAATGAGAGTGTTAGCATCTCTCACTAATTAACATTTATCGTTCACAAATTCTGCTGTGAAACTCACTAATAAAAGTTAATATCTCCCCCATTTGGCCTTACTATCGACACCTAAGAAGATTTATTTACTTTTCTATTATAATGGGAATAGATAAGGTACTGTTGGTAAAGTAAAATTTCTGGTTTGGGCTTCATTGCTGGGTTAACAGTAAATGGGGGAATGTTATGCTGTATTGAAAGAGTAACGAATGGTGATTTGTGATGTATGGTCGAAATGGAGGCAATTAATTCGTGCGTCGCTACGATTTGTAAGTTATGAGCGTGCACATCACGCCCCCTCGTCGCACGGACGGCGTGCATTTCGGTTCACAAAGAGTATGCAGAACAGAAAGGACAAAGCTTCGTAACTTAATGTTTAGGTAGGAAAACACCAAAATAGTTTTTCTCATATTGTAAATACAATATTCCTGATAAAGATATTTTTTAGTATCGATAAGTTTGTATTATGATGCTAATTGAAGCATTGACGACATATAACATTATTCTTATATGGCCAAGTTTCCGTGTCGGTGAGTGTACCTACATGTATCAACTAAAAACATATATTACCACATTTTGTGCCAGTGGTGTGCAAAAGACTTGAAATCTATTTGATCAAAATAATACTCTTTACCAATAACAAATTATACAAGGAATCTATTTTTAGCTACACCACCACAGAAATGGATAAAATGTAATTTTACAAGACATAATATACCTACTACCCAAACCGTATTGAGATATACCAAATATTCATACTCTTTGCCGTAACGATTGATTTATTCGGTCCCATTTACTTGCGCGTGCGCACGAAACAAATATATCATCGTCGACGCTTTGATGCGCCGCTTGATATATTCACTTTTGTATTTGTTTAATAATTTCTCAGTGTGGTGATTATTATTTTTATTTCAAACGAAATTGGTTATAATTTACTGCTGTAAAATATTTCACTTTGAGCCATTTTTCATGCAGATTATTAGTAGTAATATTTCATCAAACAAAGACTTTGAGTACTTATTTTGGCAGACTAGCCTTTTACTACTTACATAAATATAATTTTACATATAAAGTTTTTTTTGCATCTTAAAAATGAAGGCTGTAAAGGTTATGGCACATTATAGCAGCACCGCAACAGCACGGCTCCACACCATCATTTAAGTTGTCATTCAATTTAGAGCATTAAATCGTATATATTGTAATATATTTCGTAATGTCAATATGAAAAAGCCAACGGCGAGCAGTCAGCATGCTTGCCGCTTCCACACAACTCGACTCGCCGCCCGCGTGCTGCAAGCGAGCGGACCTCATGCGTACAGCGCGCCGACGACGGCGTGCTAATTGCGCGCCGACTCCGAACCGGCAGCGAAACAACCTCATTACGTCGTGTTCAATCATAACATCAATCATAATCGTCTTAAAATAATATTGAGTTTGCGGTGACAGCAAGCTTAAACCTCGCGGCCGGCGCGCCGCCGGCACGCCGACGGCGAGCGGACGGCGCGCCGACGGCGAGCGGACAGCGCGTGGTTGGCGCGCTGGCAGCTAGCCGCAGTCTTAATTCGAGGCGACGCCGTGCTGCAGCCGTGCTGTTGCGGTGATGCTATAATGTAATAAAACAAGCTTTAGTTTTATTTTAATAACCTAACTCAAATTATAATACCATCTACACGCGAGAAGTCCCCTCTTCAAACACCCCAAATCCTACACCCAACAGTAACACTCTTAATAAGCCTCCTTAAAACCAGAACATAAACTTAAAAGTTAAGTGATAACCCTTTATTATTGCTTCCAAAACTGTTTCCAATAATGCAACCGAAACTGTAACATACATAACAGTGCTCCCGGTAGTAATTCAAGCGGGTGTTACTCTGCGTCAACGCGTCCTCTGTAATCCCCCTTTAAGCGTTCAACGTTATAATTTTAACCTGTATTATTTTATATGTTGGACCATTATCGTGGATTAAGTTGAATATAGCGTATTATTTATGTGTTCCGCATGTTGGTTACACGTGTTTATCTGTTCTGTGGTTTATCGTGGAATTAAGGTGAAAATGATCCCATTAAATTCGATTGGATGAGTAATTGTAACCGTCCTAAAGTTAGGGCTCTAGTATTATTGCGTGTAAATTCTATTTATATCTGTCCAAATATTAGATAACTCTTGTTACTATTATTTGATCATGCATGAGCACAGTTTGCTTTCGGACACATATTCAGACACGGTGGAGTGATGACTTGCGCAAGACGGCCGGCAGGAGCTGGATGCGAGAAGCCGAAATCGATCTCAGTGGCGTGCACTTGGAGAGGCCTATGTCCAGCAGTGTACTGCGATAGGCTGATGATGATGAGATGATGAGAGCACAGATTCTGAGCTACCCTAACTAAGCTTTAAATATGACCTGATTTCAATATTTTATTTCAAAATCTGATTGACTGCTAGGGTAAAGAATTCTAGAATTTGAATTTAAAACGAGGTGTGAACCACGTTGAGACGTAGATCTCCGAATTTATTGACTTTAACTCTAGAAATATATTCAACAAACTGACTTAGACTCTGCAATCTCAGATTCACGATTCAAGATAACCTCTGGGATATGTTAAAAGATTTCAAAACTGAATTTGAGAATGTCATTCTATCCTATCGTAAGACTTCCTCCTTTTTCACGTATCTGATACTGGAAAGAACTGATCCAATTATATTTCTATCTGAACACGTCACACAGAAAACAAAACTATATTTTTACATAAGTAAGAAAGTAGGTACTACCTGAGATCGCTGTTTTCCTTACACTGTATGGAGGCCATACCTACATCTGTTAACGTAATTATTGTCCTGATTACATAACATGGTTATTTATTCGCAAACATCGTGTAACCTTGATTATCAAGCTGTATCTATAATCTGAATGGAATTAGCAAGATGACCATAAATAAAAAAAACAAAATATTTCATCAAGTTAAACATAGGTAATATGCTATCGTAAGCATTAGGTAAAACATATATTTACGAAAAGTAAGTAAATATACCATATGTATTAAAAATAAACTGTATGTGTAATTAAAAATATTTGAATATTGAGTATAAAAAATATAAAGTTAAATTCAACAAATGCATGTCCGGAATAAGATATCTAACTGAGCATTTGTCATTTATTTCCATTGTATGCCTTAAACAAAAAGAAAACTACCTTGACACGAATTAATACTGCAATCAAAATTATATTAGTACAAACTGGAATTAGACCAAGGAATTAAACGCACATTGACAAACGACGCCCATTGAATACATAATGCAATTCATCGCATAATTTGTCACAGCACATTAATAAAATTATATTACAAAATCATTTTAGAACATTCACTTGGTGATAATAAATCTAATTATGATCCTGTCACATTTGATCTTGAAAAGGATGAAAATAATTTTGCTGATACAATATTAATAACGGCGAGTGAAGGAGGAATTCTGTCTTTTGATGAGACAAAATGTAGTATTAATGAGTCGTCGGTGGATGGTTGTAGGTTACTGTAAAATTATAGAGAGTACACTTGAAATGTTAATAGCGACACCTACGCTAGTCATGCATATTTAGACGTTTATATACGTTGATGTAGGAAAGCTTATTTGCAAAAGAGTCAAATGAAAATAAGAAAAATAAATACACATTCAAGACGGTGGTGCATTAGAATAGTGACATATTTTCTTAGCATTATGTTGAAACCTGACAAAAATATTTATTTTTCTGTTTACTTAATAGCATTGCACAATTTGATAGTATTTTGCATTTATTTATTTTTGTATGACGCGTTATTAATTTCAGCATTTCAATTTATAATTTTACATACAAAGTTCTAGGTCCACGAACATTTCTGGTAACAACAAGATTCTGTAAGTAACCTCTATGCCGTCATTAACCTGCGCCACACGCCGTCCACTCGGGCCCAACACGCGTGTGACGTTTAATTTTGTACCCCAATGATTGATAGCCCAGGTCGTTCATTTTCATACTTTTGTTACATTCGCAAATCTAACTGGTGAGACGGTGTTTTGTATGTATTGTTGTCAATTGATTTATGTGCTGACGTTTAGTTGTGATGGGCAATAGATAAATTGAACTATTTTTTTAATAGTAAAGTTGTAATTTTATAGTCAGAAGTGATTATGATTTAATAGCTTCCGCGTTTTCACCAGTATTTATTTTATTACTGGTGAAAACGCGGATTATGAGTATGTGAATACCAGTATTTATATTTTTTTGTAGCTGCAAGACATCAAAACATACGCACACACATTTTGGTTTTAATGTACCAATTTTAATGCAACTCTAAAGGTTAATTTATATACGCCTATCAGCGCTACAGTTTTCTATATATGTGCAGGAGTTGTAAGTAGCGTTAAAGCGTAACAACGTAGTAAACTTTAATATCAATGAATTGAGCGAAAAAAGAATATACAAAGGTAATTGAACTATCATTTATTTCCACAAAGTGTACATCCGAACGGTGTAATGAAGCAACCGTCTTTTGTTATTTTATTAACAGTGATTTTACACCTAGAGGTCGCACAGAGTTTCTACAAATGTAATTGAGAACAAACTCGCTCGGTATGTCAAGGTAATTGATTAAGCTTCATTCGTAGTTGTTACGGAGTTTATTTACAGTGTAACTAAGGTTTCGAGTTTAAGTTTCAGAGTAGCCAAGGAATTAAGGCAGGTACCCTTAGTGTTTGTTTACGTGTGTGTGAAAGGAATTTAGATATACCTAATTAATGTATGGATTTAAATTTTTGTAAATACCTACTGGTAGATAGGTAAGACTCTCAGTCAATAAAGAAGCAATCCTATTGTAAATAAACAATGTCTTAAGGACCTCACATCACACATGTTTAACTAAACATACCTCTAATTTAACCAATATATTACGCTGTGTACGAAACAAAGAGATATCTCAGAGCTTTATAAAGTCTTTAGCTTAAAATATATGAACGTATAGCAAATACAATCGCAACTTGAGTAGACAGGATGGACAAGTTCATACGGCTTCGCTATAAATAATAATACATACCACTGTGGAAACCTTACAAATTCAAACAACTTTGTTCGTTTGGCAAACCTACAAAATGACTAATAAACTGAGAATGTTTATACTCTACTGTTTTTTTTGATAAAAACGAATTTGTATTCATCAATTTTATTATTTGTTTTTTTTTATACTTTATTTATTTGTATACTTTATTTGTGATAGGATTTGGATTTTCAATTACTAGATTTTATTGATATCAAGTTCAAGTATATACAGTACAGATACCGGCACGGATCTTGAGCGCTCGGCGGAAGAGTGGTGATAGCTTTGCGCATCAATTCAATTTCGTACAGTTATGGCAAAAAAATCCCTTTTATTATTTATTTTTTTCTAAGTTCCCTACGTAATTTCATACTAGCTCAAAGGTTGAAAGAAAGATTTAATAATAATAATAAATTTGATTTATTTACTTGAGAAATGAAAATTGGGATGGAATAAGATAATCAAAAGGAAGTAAAGGATTGGGTTTCACATAAGTTTTCCTGAATTGTCTTGTGTTTGTCAAATAATGTTCCTCAATTGCCTTGTTGTGTCTCCTTCTATAAAAACTGGAATTCATAGAATCATATAACTAAAATGCGGTTCATTTGTCGTACTTCATAAAAGAATGTATTTCTAAGTTACTTAAAGCTTTATCTCAGGTAAGATTCTTGGAACACATACCAATAACCATTTCTAACTAAATCTTTGAAGGCAACATTATAGAGACATTATACGTATTACATTGTTCATACCACGGAGGAAGGAAATATGAATGGAGATACCATATGGAAGGTAGGTAGGCTTTTTGTAGGTCACGGTAACGTAAGGTAGGTGTGATCAGTACCGAGGCATTCAGTTTCCTTGTGAAATCAAAACCAATCTGGCAAAGATTGATAATTTTGCTTTGGTAAAAAAAGGACAGGTTCAATAGAAGGCGTGAAAGGGTGGAGCTAGTTCCTTGTTCACCGAACACTCGCATCTTGGCGCGCTACTTTCTTAGGTGCGTTATGACATCTCCGCAAGTTATTTTGTTCTCCATGTTCCATTCGGATTGATGCGGGCTTGTCACTCATACAACTATTATATAGGCAATAAGCGATTGTATTGAATGTATAACCTGATGGTGACATGACGGGAGACCATACGGGCTTGCCCGTCTTATGTCTCATTATACTTTGTTATGTTTGTCACGAGTCCAAAAAAAAGGAATTAAATGGGATTATTGTTCTCTGTTAAATGTAGTTATTGCTAGTTATTTGGAAATGAGAAATGACATGCGTTCTATGAGTACATTTTGTTTATTTCCATTAATAAAGATGTAGGTATCTCGCAAAGTTTTTTCTACAATTTGCTATCATATTCTAAGGTTTGAATTTATATATAAAATCATTTTGAATGTATTTTCCACTGCGTTAACCTTTTTAAAGTAAATGAGTGGCAAGCATTGTTGCATAAATAATAGATAAGGCATTACATTTCAATTCATTCAGTATCAGTAATAACGATCGCAAGATTACCGAGAATATTATAAGCAGTTGTTCAAAACTCGTTGCAACAAAAAGTCAATATATCAACTTTGATTTCAATAATAGACAGAACTAACGACGTGGTCAAAACCAGAAGTACCTATATCAAGTTGTCATCATATTACCATACAAAAACCTAGCACAGATTTACCGGTACCTACTGCCTAAGGTTTTAAGTACAAACGAGCTTCTTGTTACTGGCCAGTTAGAATTTCTTGAGGCTAGTACTACAAGTAACCAGATAACATGGTGTAAGGTACGGAGGCCAATCAGACTTGCCAGGGAAACGTCCCACTGCTGATGGATGGCATAGCAGCTTGCCTGAATAATGTGCTATCAGACTGTTACATACGTAGTTCAGTTGGGTTTGTTATTAACGTGTTAGGTAACTGTAGGGCAGGCAACAGTCGGTAACTACTTATATCTGTTGAAGGAGTTCTTATATCTATATAATCGTACTGGCTGTTACAGTATTTATTTTTTTTATATTTCAAATATTTTTATATATGTCACTTGACTTGTCAAAATTTCACTCAATAAAAATTTTTCCCTTTACATAATATCTTATTTTTGCAATTACAACTATTTTACAACAAATGGTTATGGGCCCAGCCCTACCAATGTTGTAATTGTAACGCATATGTGTTAAAATGTCGCACGGTGATACAAATGTAGTTCCCTCGGGATCCGGGGCATCCATTCTTTCTGTAAAAAGTTTATGCGAGAAAAGTGGCTATCCGGAATGGAAATTTAAGATGCGCATGTACTTAATGCACGAAGACCTTTGGTCTACCATAGAGGGATACGGTGCCGATGACAACACGTCGATCAGCGTGAAGAAGGCTAAAGAGATAAAAGCTTTCACAAAGATGTGTTTAACTTTACATGGCGGTGCTATCACACATGTCCGTTCTTGTAATACCGCAAAAGAGGTATGGGACACTTTAGCGAATGCGTATGAAGATAATGGCATGGGAAGGAGACTTGCGCTAGAGCGAAAGCTTTATAGATACGAGTTGAAGCAGTTTGTTTCTATTGAGGAGTATATAAATGCCGTTACTGGCACTGTCCAAGACTTGGCAGATATAGGTCGTAAAATTGACGATTTATCTATTGGTGCGATATTACTCGGTGGATTGCCAGAAGAATATGATCCCCTTGCGATGGCCCTAGAAAACTCTTACGTGGACATAACGTCACAACTCGTGAAGCAGAAGTTGCTTAATGAAAGCGCAAAACGTGAGTCGAGGGAGTTAGTTTTTGCTTCTAAATTGTCGAGAGCGAAGAAGATTGTGTGCTACCGATGTAAGGAGCCTGGACATAAAAGTCCGAATTGTCCGCAAAAGAAAAAAGGACAAAAGTCAAAGCAAGGATATGTCAAGGAATCGACATTAATGTCTTTTGGTGCTGGAGGAAGTATAAGTTCGTCGGATTGGTACGTGGACAGTGGCGCCTCCACACATATGTCATGCAAAAAGGAATGGCTTTCTAACTTCAATTCTAATGTTGAGAGTAAAGTAATAACTTTGGCCAATAATAAGAAGGTTTCTTCGACAGGCATTGGTGATGTACAGTTGTTAAAGAAAAATAACTTAGAATTAAGTAGTATTAAAAACGTTCTTTTTGTTCCAGAATTAAGCACAAATTTAATTTCTGTAAGTAAGGCAGTTGACAAAGACATTACTGTAGTTTTTGATAAAAGAGGATGTAACATGTACAACAATAACAACGTAAAGGTAGTTGGCAAGCCAGTAGGGCACGCAACACGCAATGTTGGTGGGTTGTACAGACTCGACCATATACCTATTTGCCCGGTAAGCGCAATGGTTGGCGATGTACATACTTCTTCGAGTTTGTGGCATCGCAGGCTAGGACATTTATGCCGCGCTGCGTTGGAACACCTGCGTCATGGTCAAGCAAAAGGTATTGAATATTCTTCTTTAGATAAAAACCCTTGTGTAGCTTGTATAGAAGGAAAACAGTGTAGAAAACCCTTCAAAACTATTGAGTATAAGAAAGGTACTAGAATGTTGGAGCTTATACATTCTGACGTTTGTGGTCCTTTTGATGTTTTTTCTTTAGAATCGAACAGATATTTACTCATTTTTGTAGACGATTTTTCTAGAATGATTTTTTCTTATTTTATACGCTCTAAAGCGGATGTTAAGAAAAAGTTTTTAGAGTTTGAAGCTCTTGTTGAGAGAGAAACTTCTCTTAAAATAAGAAACTTACGTACTGACAATGGCGGTGAGTACGTCAATGCTGAGTTCGAAGCTTATCTTGCTTCAAAAGGAATTAGGCATCAGACCACTGTTCCATACTGTCCTGAGTCTAATGGGGTTGCTGAGAGGACAAATAGATCCTTAGTTGAAAAAGCTAGGTGTATGCTGCAAGATAGTGGCCTACCCAAGACTTTTTGGCAAGAGGCGGTACGTACAGCTACTTATCTTAAAAATAGATGTCCACACAGAGCTTTAGAAAATCGTACTCCGTATGAGCTATGGTATAACAGGAAGCCAGATCTTGCTCATTTACGTGTTTTTGGTTGTCGTGCATACGTAAATGTACCCGCTTGCGATCGCCATAAGCTAGACCCGAAAGCAAAGCAGTATATATTCGTTGGGTATTGTGATGACAACAAATCGTATAGATTTCGAGATCCTATTAATGTTAGGAAATCCATTAAAGGACGGGATGTAGTATTTTTGGAGAATTGTTTTTCAGATACGGTTCCGAAAAAGAATGAGTCACCTGGTCGTGACATTATTCTCTCTTCTGATACCAATATTTTACAGGTCCAAGGCAGCTCAGCAATAGAGTCAGCCTTGAATGATGATTCTGTGGCAAGTACAAGTAGTGCTCCTGCTGTACCTACACCACCAGCTCTACCTATTTCTCCTCTTCCTGAAACTTCTATAGTTCCTGCTGAGGAAGAAGTAGTGCCTGTGGAAACTGGTATGAGGTACAATTTGAGGGATAGAAAACCTGTAAATTATCGCTGTACTGTCTGTTGTTCGACGATGCTAAGTGGTGAGTTAACAGACGAACCTTATTCTTATTCTGATGCTCTTTCAAGACCTGATAAAGCTAAATGGATAGCTGCTATGGAAGACGAATACAACTCCTTGATGACCAACGGTACTTGGACCTTAATAGAGAACAAGGGTCAGAAAGTTATACCGTGTAAATGGGTCTTCAAGTTAAAACGTGATTCCGAAGGTAACGTTTGTAGATACAAGGCACGTTTGGTAGCTAAAGGTTTTCATCAGAGTTATGGTATTGACTATGAGGAAACTTTTTCACCGGTTGTTCGTTATTCGTCGCTGAGAGTTTTAATTGCGTTAGCAGTTGAACAGAATTTGAAAATGCATCATTTAGACATAGACACTGCTTTTTTGTACGGTAAACTTGAAGAGAATGTGTTCATGGTACAACCTGAAGGTTTTATTGTTGAAGGCGAAGAGACAAAAGTGTGTCATTTGAACAAATCGCTTTATGGTCTCAAACAGGCAGCTAGAACCTGGAATAAACGTCTTGATAAGGTACTTCTGGACTTAGGCTATAACAGATTACAGTCTGAGCCCTGTATTTATTTGAAAAGAGGTCCTGAAAATATTTCTATTCTAGCAGTATACGTAGATGACTTAATATTTATCTATGATAATGAGATTGAGCTATCTTACTTAAAGAACGGTTTGACAAAATATTTTGGTGTTAAGGATTTAGGTGAACTCAGCTATTGCCTTGGTTTGCATATCGCTAGGGAAAACGGAACTAACGATGTGAAGGTAGACCAAAAACCGTATATTTTAGAGACTTTGATTCGTTTTAATATGTCGGAGTGCAAGACTGTAACCACTCCTATGGATGTAAGCATTGACCTGCGTTCTCAAACTGAATCGGCTGGCAATGTTCCCTACCAAAACTTAATTGGTTGTCTTATGTTTTTAGCTATCAATACTAGGCCTGATATTTTGTTTGCTGTTAGTTTTCTTAGTCAATTTAATCAGAATCCTATGCAGGCACACTGGACTGCGGCTAAGCGTGTCTTGCAGTATCTGAAAGGTACGTTGGATTATGGACTAACTTTTAAAAGAACTGGTGAACCCTTATGCGGTTTTGTCGACGCTGACTGGGCCAACGGCAGTGACAGAAGGTCGTACACAGGTTACGTTTTTAAATTAGCTAATGCACCAGTGTCGTGGGAATGCAAAAAACAGCCTACAGTAGCATTGTCATCGACTGAAGCCGAGTACATGGCATTAACTAGTGCTGCTAAGGAAGCTGTGTTTTTACAACGCCTTATTGGAGAAATAACTGGTGAGTCTTATGTAGTTACACTTTGTAACGATAACCAAAGTGCTCAGAAGTTGGCGCAGAACCCGGTCCACCATAATCGGACCAAACATATTGATGTCCGATATCATTTTATTCGAGAATTGGTCGAAAATAATAAAATAAAACTATCATATTTGCCAACTGACAGGATGTTAGCGGATATTTTAACCAAAGGGTTGAGTCGTTGCAAACATCAGCGTTGCGTGACAGATATAGGCTTAATGATATCTTAAGTTGTTTTTATTTTATTTAAGTAAGAATTGATTGTTTTGTTTTTAAGTTTTGACTAGGTACTCTCGTGTTGTTTTTATAATTTACTTTGTGAAAAGTACAGTCAGGTAAATTTAAGTATGATTATTGTAAGTACAGTCGAGGACATTTATAAGTTTACTTGTTTGTACAGTCATGCACGATTAAAGGGAGGATGTTGAAGGAGTTCTTATATCTATATAATCGTACTGGCTGTTACAGTATTTATTTTTTTTATATTTCAAATATTTTTATATATGTCACTTGACTTGTCAAAATTTCACTCAATAAAAATTTTTCCCTTTACATAATATCTTATTTTTGCAATTACAACTATTTTACAACAATATCTACCTACTGTTTCTCGTACTCACCTTTCCTAAATTAAGATAATAAACCGATAATAATTAAGATGAGAACCGCCCTCCTCGATATGAACTATCGAAACTAAAAGAAGTTTCCAAATGGGTTAGGTAGTTCCGTAGATCCTTAATAACTTCCCTGTCCCATGAGTATGTGATACACACCGATTACTTATCTATTGTGTCTCCATCGTGGACAGTGAAGTGGTTAAAGTTGATACGTAGATAATAAATATTCTTAGGAGTGTATCTATTTAGCAGAAAACTACCTATAGTTCGGCCATTCAGAGAATGCGTTCCTGACACGTCGCGATTGAACTGACGACGTAATAACATTCATTGATTATTGATATAATAATGTTGTTTTAATGCTCCTCAATTGTTAAAACGGTAAACAACCAGCAAAAATATTTTTATCGTAACTGCAACGCCATTGCAAAGTTACGTCGTCAGTTCAATCGCGACGTGTCAGGAACGCATTCTCTGAATGGCCGAACTATAATAAAACTGGTTTTATTAGAAGCATAAGTTATTTTTTATTTTCTTTATGAAACTGGTAGCTTTAAGGTTACTCCTTCATTACTTCGTAAATTCTAATACCTTCAGTAGATTCAATGTGCTCTATCAAACTCGTACTAATCATTCACACTTGTCACAGAATAAATTGGTCTTAACCAAGGCGCGTGATTAGCATCATTCATCCAGAGCTAAATGTGGCCTAAAATAGACTTGGACTATAAACCAGAGAATAGAGAGAATTATATTGCGACAATCGAGACTGATTAGCGCACGCAAATGCTCGATTTGTTTTATTCTCGACTAGAAAATTAGTTCACAAGAAACGGCCAAATAGATTATGTTTCATTAGCCAATCGATTTGCCAAGCGATGGTTTGTGGCATTTTATAAAGTTCTGAAGAAGTATTTCACTCTAACCACATTGCAGATATATTCTCTCAGCAAATCAACATTATGAAAAATCAATGCTTGATGACTTTGTTGAAAAGAACCGTCTCCAGAATTGCTATTATTGCCTACACATAGAAGTAAAGGTTGGCCATCAGATGAATCTTAAGTATTTCTGTAACTGAATTTAAAAGCAGAAATGTGACCCAATTCCTGTTATTCAACTAAAAAGGTGTTACACGCTTAACCTCATTGGTTCTTTACCTCATTCAAACAATTCCCAAAGTTATTGCAGCACAGTAAATAAACAGTTGTAAACAGAAACGTTAACCTTAATTCAGAGCTAATGACTGGTTCATTAAACGTTACCCATGTACATACAGTTTAGTCGCCTACTGGACACAGACGTGGGAAAGTAAATAGTGAACTGTGACGTCATGCAATTAGACGAGGTGTGTTATGTAATCTAACTTCGGTGATTGTTTTTGATAAAGAAATTATAACAATTGACGGATACCTTAGAACATTGATTTCATCTGCCTTTTCTTTTCCCAACTATATTAGGGTCGATTTTTATTCCGGATGCAGCTGAAAACCATTGCTATAAATTGAGCTTATTATTTAAACACTTTTTAATAGGTTGGTTTTATTTGACACCATTAATTAATTGGTAACTTGGTCAAAAATGTTCAATTAGACTGACCATAATATTCTTGTTGTTATCTTTGACCAAATGCCGATCACATTCTGAAATTTTAATTGATCAGTAACAATTTACGTAGTTAATTTTTGAACACGTCAATCATAGTTTGAACCTCTGTAAAACTAATTTGAAATCTATCTGCCATTCCCGAATCACCAGGGTCCGGAATTAACCCGAAACGCCGTATTAATAGCCGACAAACGATCGAAAACTGATCACGTTGTCGGGTAAATAACACTCGATTATTACCTCGCTAAGCTAGTAATAGAAAGCGTTTAAGTTGTTCTATTTTCCGATAAGTTATTTACGGTGTTAGGCATCGTTCAGACCAAACGTATTGTCGGCCGCTGACTGTGAGCGCGCGTTACGCAGTTTATTGCTTTTCCATATATATTGAAATTGTCGTTCACACCGAACCGACTATACGCTATTACGTCGCCTGTTGTCGCTGACTCTCAGTGGCCGATTATTTTACTACGCGACTATGCACGGCGGACGCGGATTGGCTACGCGGACGCAGTTGCCGAATAGCGCCGCTCCGCCGCGCCCGCACCGCCGCGCGCATCGGCCGCAATACACTCGAGAAACAAACTTCAATGAGGACAGACGTGACACGTGACACCTCGCGATGTTCGACACCGAAAAGTTTATTGCAGAAGTACATTCTAGAGAATGTATTTGGAATGCGAATTCAGAAGAATTTAGTGATAGAAACTTACGAAGATGCGCTTGGGAAGACATAGCATCTGTTATGTATGAAGATTGGGGGGTTCAAATACTGAGCTCTTTTATGTGTAGAATAGTCAGCCGCTCAGCGTACGCATCTAGTGTGAACCTACACGAGCCTATTCTTTTGTTCACACATGTAGCGCATCGTACGCTATAGCTTATTGTCCGCTTGGTGAGTACGCGTACTGCAGATTGAGTCGACGTTCATACTGGGGCAGACAGTGAGTATACTCACAGTCAGCGGCGGACAATACGTTTGGTGTGAACAATCCCTTATGATTTAAGTGTCCTAGTAAAACAATAACGATATAAATATATATATTATATAAACGTCAGGCGATTGACTAGGTAGTTTTGTAAACTTTAAAGTGGAAAGTGATAAATGTAGGTACGCCTAAATAAAATAAGGTGAAAACTAAAAAATAATTACCATGTGTAAAAAACTGCATCAACATTATTACAAAATATTTACTTTGTCAATCAGCGCCGGTATCACGTAAATTGTCTTTTCAAAAGAGGTGAGGTTCAGAGCATAGTTCAAAGGTACAATGACGGGTTTAATATGCCACAAAAAAATTCGATGACATACAACTCGACACGCAAACTGGGAAGAGAGCATTTTCCACGAATCGTTTTACCAATTCCAGCACGGACCACTAAAAAACGGACGAAAATATTCAGAACGTTAAATGAAAATCTGTAGCAGTAAATTTGTCGTCATTTAAACAGATTAAAAGAAAATGAAGCGTGATATTGAATGGCAAATTCAGTTGAACCTTCCCGGCTTCGTTTTATTTATAGCGACTTTGACGATCTGACTTAGTGGAGTTTTCAGGACTGTATTGTGCGTTTACACAGTGGGCGTTATTGGCTCTTATAAACTCGCGAAGAACGAACTTTTTATAATAGTATAAAAAGCGTTGTGACATAACTTATAATGCCAATTAGGTAGATGTTTAGTCAAAATCATAAATAGAGTAATGGTTATAATATTTTTTCAAAAAATTAAATATTATATTTATCTTATCGGTTTACTAACAATAGTTACTGAAGCAAAATCAAAAGTAAAACAATTTAAGTCTAGATCATGAACAGCCTGTCCAATAAACTCTTCATAAAGAGTTTGCATAAACTAAACATTTTCTCCTTCATATTAAACTGGGAATATTATCTCGCTTAATACTTTACAGCACTTGTCATAAGCAACTTCTCTCTCCCCTCGTAAACATTTCAGTTGTTGACTTTTTGTGTTCTCCGGAATAACGATTATTAGCTCCAGAAGTTAGCGTTGTATGAAATTAATTATTATTTAGATAGAAACTGTTGGATTTTACAAATCATGTTTATTGATGTGCAGTTGTAATATTTCAATTTGAAATCTAAATGTCAGTTAAGCAAAATAACACTGAAGAGTTAATTTAATAAGAATATCAGTGAGCATATTTTGAATATAATATTCTAGTGCTGCATAATTTATTTTTAGGTACCCACATCGAATATGTTCGGAAAAAATATACTCGTACCTACTTATTGCATCTTCAACGAAAGCTGACGATTCGGCACTCAACGCACAACAAGGCCAATAACTCACAAACAAATGACTACACTGAACCATAAAACCGATTCAATAATTGCATAATACCGTGAAACATCCATTATAGTGGGCAGATGCGTCTCACCGTCACACTATTAGCACGATCCCAGTCAAAATGACGTATTGGGAACGTGATGACAACAATAGGAGCAAGCGAACATGGAACTATTGTTAGGTATCCATTGGACGGTAATAAGTATTAGAACATAATGCTTTACAGTATATCTGAATCACGTTCCGCAAATAATATTGGAATCAAAATGTTAGATGTGAAATTTTAGACTTTAGGATAGCAAATTTTTAGTTTTTTTTTGGCCAGATACAATCGCTGAGGTTTGCAGATGGTTACAGGCCAGGTAATGAAATTAATAACTGAAGTACATAATTTATGAGTTTTTTTACTCATCTAGGTTTTTACAAAATTTGATTTATATAATTAAGAAGATTACTCAAATTAATTTAAATGGATGCAAATAAAAAAAATGCACTAAGTCGTATAAAATGCATTAATCAAATAGTCTGAAGCATAACAATATTCATCCTATCTACCTATGTATATTTAACCTATCAATTGCAGAGCTATTTTAAAACTTATGCCCCTCAATACAACGTCAATTTATGATTTTTGGTTGCTCAGATGAAAAAATGAAAAAAAAAAATGAAAAATGTTTTTATTATATTCAGATACGTAACGTTTATAATTTTATGTTAGGATTATGCTTCGGGGTCGTAAAATCGTTTTACGATTCTATAAATGTGTACAAGTATCGAGTCTTTTTCTGTCTATCGGTTTGATAGAACAATGAGATAGAATGTATCTATAGCAAGCATTGTATGACCACTCTTTATATACATACATATACTGTTTTAAATCTATTCATAGACTCGTAAATTACGTCTGTCTCCCAATAAAGATTTTTCAATCAAAATAGCTTCGTTAACAATAAAAATATTTACGTTAATTCCCAGCCTAATGAGAAAATTTATTATACGCGAGATAATTTGTAATACTCGTAATCGAACAATGTAACTTAACTCTTAATAACCAAGCTCAACAAACGATCAATTTTACCTAAAACAGTTATATTGTGATCATAAATATTTATTCATCGATAAGATACACAAAGAATCGTAGCACATAATCTCAGATCTTGTTTTCCTAAGCTGATGGAATTCCAATCACAGTCCTAGATACTAGAGCAAGATTTAAACTTATCATTTCCCTTTAAATAATGGGTCAATTATCGCTTGCAACTTATCAGACTGCACTTATCAAATACTTAAAGTTGTAGGGTAAATTATTCCAGTAATCGATTATCGACCTTATCTTAATGACGTTCGAGTTTAATTTCACTTGTGCAGGTTACAACAAGGTAAAGAATGGCCTGACCAGAGTACATTATCTACTTAGTTTAGTTTCGATCGACACAAAACTTTATAACTCGGGCCATGAGATTTATTGTAATGAAATCGTAAGGATAGCATTTTCCTGTTCGTGAGTTATAGATTGCTGTGCGAATCGTAAATAGTACGGTTTGCTTTAATAAATTCTTTGGGTCCCTTGATCGTAAAACGAACCTGATTTTGCGGAGGTTTAATATGTTTCCAAAGTTGTGTTTAATGATAATTTTGAAGTTTTAAGTGCGGCAGTAAAATGATGTGCCGACATTGAAGGATTGTTCGCAATTACAATTCGGCAATTTGACCTGCCTTGCCCGTGTTATGACATGGCTAATCGTAAAATCTTATTATTAAGGTCTGGTGGCTTCGTTGTAATTGATAATAACAAAGTTTAAATTACATTATATCTAACGAGCGAGACCTGTCTGGAAACTTGTAAATTCACTGAGTACACAAGAATTACACTTTAATTAAAGGATGACATTAATCAAATAGAAAAATAAAGACCGTTAAGCACTAGAGCTTAGGTTATTATATATTTATATATTAACCTAAGCATATTATTATTATATACAAATATTTACATTTTATTTACACAAGATGTAAGCAACATTGAAAAATAACAGACCAATGCAAATATGTGTTCATTGAATGTCATACATTTAGCTAAACTTAAACAATCGAAAGGAATTACACAGTTAGCAGTAACTCCGAACACAAACATAATTAAGTTATCAACAATATTGCAACTATAAATTCAGTAGAAGCTACTTTACGAACATCTAATTCATGTGTAACTTTATTCAAACTGTCAGATTGAATCCGAAACTACAGTGCACAAATCACTTCTATATTAGATTCCGTAAAATTTATCGCCTCAACGACTGGTATAGGAGACGAATCGTGTTTCTCAGAGCTCACTGAAACGCTGTATCGTTCACTTTTCAATCTCGCTACCAAATTTCAAATGTAGCTATTTCTGTCGATTTAAATTTGAATCCAGACTTGACAATGCAATTTGGACTATTAGAGAGTTCCAAGTTGATGGTTTGATGTAGTTAAATTTGTACGCTACAATTACACAATCTGGTGGACTGCTTTGTAGTTTTGGAATAAATCTCGTGGCTAACAGTGAATAATTGAATATACACTAACTGGGGGCTTTAATCGCAGATTTCTACGTTTAGAATTACTGTATTGCAAAATGAAGTGATGTAATATATAAGTAGTGTCCCGACAAATATACATAAGTAGTCGTAATTATAATTAACAAATGCGTAATTCCAAAAAAAAGTCTCACATAATCAATCAAAAACAGTTTGAATGCTCATGTCCTAAAAGCTTACATTAAAAATAATGAATTATTTTTTTATTTATTATAAAAAAATACGCGTAGGTATTCTTTACCCAGATAAGATTTCATGCATTTTCACAGCCTTAATTTTGGCAAAAACGTCAGCATTAATTTAAACTGACAAAGATTTACGGCATAAAACCAAGTATAAAACAAGTTTTCAGAAACCTAATTAATCATGAACATAAAAATTAAGTGTCATTCGATACTCAGATTTGGGGCAACAAATTATGTTCACACACAAATTGGTTATGATACTTTTAATTAACACCTCGATAATTACTCCAATGAGTGTAGTCGTGTCTAATTAATTACCTACCGCTTCACAGAAAGTCATCAAGTGTTGTATCTTGAGGCGTCTTCAAATTGTTCCAAGACATTCGATACTTAAACCAAGTTCCCTCAAATCAAAGTATAAAACGACCTGTCATATTTTCTAAAGACACACGATATATTACTGGAACACCCGCCTTTTCGTCACGTTCCACGCTCATTCTTCACGCCTGGTGACATTTGGAACGTCTCACAAAAACAAAAGCTTCACTTCGGTGGCGCTATGCACCAAAAAGTCGGGTATGCTTGGCCACAGTCTCGAAATATTTCTCTAGATAACTGTCGGTTTGTACTTTACACTGATGAAAATTTTGTAGACTGTGGCTCAACTCTCCTTGTGTAACATTATCTCAAAATTATTCATGTCAGTGGGTAATCTTCAAGTCTGTTGACAAATTACGTTTAGAAGTTTGTCTAGAGTTGGTGAGAAATCGTTAGGAGTACATAGTATGGTTCAAATATGCAGGAAGAAAAGATATAATATATGGTTCCTCATAATTTGCACTGACTGCATGAAAGTGGAAGTTATTATTATAGACATATTTTTACATAATTATACATATTTTTGGAAGAATACCACAAGTAACCACATCACTATTTAAGAATTTGCAATAGACTGACAACACTCGTAATATCAGTTTAGTCTACGAGATTAAAAAACAGACTATAGGTGTTGTTAAGATTTACAGCCTTACTTATAAACGTCAATTAAATATAAGTATTACTTAAGGGCTGTTTAAGAAAATTCTTACTTATAAACGTTGCTTAAGCATGTCTTAACTAACATTTAATCACTACTTAAGACTTTAAGTAGTGATTAGTTAAAATGTTGCTTAGAAGGTGATTAGAGATTTTATAAGTAAGGGGGTTAATGTTTAGATTAGCCCCCTTACTTATTACTTATTATTTAATTAACGTTTATAAGTAAGGCTGTTAATTTTTAGATTTGGTCTGTTGTAATTTAAGCATAAGGTGTTCATCTATAAGTAATTGTTACACTGCAATACTACAGTTAAGCATGGGTTTTATAATTAAAATTGTGTATACAATTGTTGGGGAACCTACATATTATAATAAAAAAATATATGTATATATATATATATATACCTACAGGACCTAAAATCTTTCTATCATCTGGCAGTCTGACGGGGAAAAACATAAAAAAAGAACGAAGTAAATGTTTAATAAGACTGTCCATATTTTAGCATGTGTGTGTATTACAAAGGTTTCTGAGAACTAATTCCAGAGAGAAAGTTTATTTCTAAAACAAAGGTATATTGCGGTAAAAAATAAAAGCTGTGGCCTGAATGTGATGTATTAATGATGGTCGCAATGGTATTATTTTGATAGTGTAGTATGATTAGACTTTGAAGAAAATAACCTGATTTCAAGGTAGTTTTCGACTTTTGACTTTGAAAGTGTTTCCCAAATCAGAACTCCCTTAGTAACCAGTAGTCATAAAACTTTTACGCCTGTCAGTGTCCGACGTACGCCAATCTCACAAAACACATTTTTATCTCTTGATAATCTCTGTTGATAATGACTATCTAAGAATGATCTGATATTTTGGAATAATGATTGTGCTTTAATATTCCACATTGACACATTTCTTTATTGTTCCGAGCAAGCGGCTATAAAAACTCTTTTACGACATCACACTATAGACCTTGGCAGGATTTATGCTTTGAAAATTTATTGACGGCCCAATTGAATTTATTGTCAAAACTAAAAGTTTTATTGCAAAAATTTACATGCGTGTATTTGCGAGACGAGAGTTTTTAACGAGCTCTTTTTATTTATTACTAGGTTAAATTTGGAGCTTTATCCGGTTGTTGGCGAAATTGTATCTTCTATTGACTCATTTGTGCTTCGAAGAACTTGAACATTAGCCGAATATTTTATACCACTTGACGTAACAACGATTACTGAAAAAATTAATAGATTGGATAAAATATGCTCTATTTTGATGATCGTTAATCTATTCTGTATCTAGAAGCTGTTGATTTGCATTCGTGCCATATTCAAGGACATAATCATGCTACTGATTCTCGACCCAAATCAACAAAAAAATTGGTACGTAATTTTTTTTATTTTTTTTTTCGGAATTCCGTCAATGTCATCTAGCCGTATTTAAACTTCGCGCGTGTGTTACTGGCCTTAAAACCGTGCTGCGCCCTCACACAAACGCAAACACAAAGCATACGCAACGATTATTCATTAATTTCATTCATCAAATTGGATTACTTCTGAAATACTACGACATTACAATGACAAAAACCGGCCAAGTGCGAGTCGGACTCGTGCACGAAGGGTTCCGTAAATTACAGTTAAATCAACCTATCTCAAAAACTATAAGAGATACTTTGATCAAACCAAAAATCGTTGAAAGAGTTAATTAGCATGCATCACCTCTATTTTTTTTAGAATTTTATACCCCGTAGTTATAAAAATAGAGGGGGGGGGACATACTTTTTACGACTTTGAGAGCTGATATCTCAAAAACCGTTCACTTTAAGAAAAATGTTTTTTAGAAAACTTTATATCATTTTAAAAGACCTTTCCATTGATACCCCACACGGGTATGTACATCGAAAAAAAAAATTTCATCCCTCAGTTACATGTATGGGGGCCCCACCCCCAATTCTTTTTTTTACTATTTAGTGTCATATTTTTGTAGCGGTTCATACAACACATATTCCCATCAAATTTCATCACTGTAGTACTTATAGTTTCCGAGTAAATCGGCTGTGACAGACGGACAGACGGACAGACGGACAGACGGACATGACGAAACTATAAGGGTTCCGTTTTTGCCATTTTGGCTACGGAACCCTAAAAAAAGCAGTGCATATTAGCTATTTCCCGTCTACTGTAATTCCAATCGATTATTAACGTATTGTATGTCCTCCTCCTGAAGTATGGCACAAATGCAAATCAACACCTTGTATATTAAACTGCAGCTGAAAGGTTAATGTAGTTTTTCTACATTCAAACACTCACGAAACACCTAATCTGGGTTTTCAGGTAATTTCTCTGGAGGTGGTTTCGGCGACATTATTAGGTAGGTACTCTTTGCATTCATTCTGTTTCAGTATTCAAGTACATAGAAGGTAAATGGAAGGCTGCTAGCAACATGTCATAATTGATTATTTTACTACTATTACCATACAGTTTTGTTAGACAACATCTTTATAAATATCTACTGTCCAGAGATCAACAAAATCATTTTTAAGTTACTTATGGTATTTTTAAGATGATTCGTAGAAGAAATTGAATCAAAGAACTTTTTGATTGAATATGAAACTCTTAAATGTGATTTACATTATTTTTTATTATTCCCAAGATTTGATTTTAATAGCATTAGTCAACCAAAAATCTTCTAGGTTGTCGTAAAGTTTATGTGCGTAACATAAAATTAAATTTATAGAAGAAGTGATTTACGTTCAATTTTGAAAGTTAAAAGTTAAGTGATTAGCTCATGTTTTGGACAATGTCATTTTAATGTCTTAATCAAGTTTAACGACTGGATTATCAATTGATCCCGCTGTAAAGTTTTTTAATTTGTTTCAAATTGATTAATATAATGGACTTGATGTTAAATGATTGCTTTTTATAAAACTTAAATATTAAGGGGCTAAAGAAATAATCATAATAAGTGACTTTATTTTATACTTTCATTATAATTACTACACGAAGAAACTATGACTCTTTGTTGTAGAAAATTAATTACATCCTACTGTGTAAAGGACGTAAATTAAACAAAACGTGCAGCCAAGTATTTTCTTGTAAATCTGGAAGCACCACAAACATTTCTTATGCAACACTCTCACGTCCACGCAAAACATTTACCCAAAAACCAAATGATTCCTTGTTACGTGATTCCAAAGGCCGGTTACAAACGATGCATGAATTAGCCTACTGAATTCCAACAAAAGAACGTATTAACACGGCCCGTAACAAAGCGTACGAGTTCAGCCGTGTTTGTAAACCCGACGTTGGGCTGCTGAATCTAGCCTCATTGAATTAAGTGGTCAAAGTGGGGCCGCGGACGCCGCGGTCGCACGTGTGTAGAATGCCTTATGACTAGGGTTACCAAATTCAGCAATGATCTGGAATGTTCCAGTTCGAAGAATTTTAAAGTTGAAATGGTGAGAATTTGATATTGGTACCTATTTTAAATCCTTTTCCAAATTTAATTTTGAGTGTATAGCCACTTTAGGTTTGCTTTGATACTTTGTATCTGTATGTTTTTCATCTGAATTATTTATTTTCTTGGATGAGTTTTTAATGTCAGTTATAGATATTTCAAATTATTATTTATCTCATTCTGCAATTGGCCCTCGCAGCAAATTTTTATTACTTTTACAAGAGTACCAAGGAGGTAAATACCATTATCATAACCATTACTTCTTGTCATAACAGGACCCTATTTTCGCGGAGTCCTTTATTGCTAATAAATGTCATGAATAAAAACGGCATATTAGAGAAATTTACATAGTGATGGTCACCCTAGTTATAACGTGTAGCAGTAAAAAAGTTTGTCTCGATAGCTGTTGTCTATGGTCGCTAGCTTGGGCGTTTAAGAATATGCGATTAGCAGTACTGGGATCTGTTAGCGGGTTAAGAGGTGTATAAAATATGTTTAAAACTTTAAAAGGTAATTAAATTGATTAGAAGAAACACCATTTTTTTAAATTAAAGAATATTCTTTTATTAAAAACAAATCGTGAGTTTTCAACACTCATAATAGCGATGCCTATCCGAAGCATTGCATACATAGTTGTTCGAAACAATAAACAGCATCCCAAAAATAACAAAACGTTACACAACAGAAGTATTTTAATCTACACAGAACAGTTCTCAACAGGTACACAATTACTCAACGAAAAGCAGCTTAACGTTTTACAAACAGAGCGACAGTTCGCTAGATAGTTCATTTATTCTAGTGGGTATCATCTGTTGAATGAAGCATTATTAAAACGTGTTCCCAGTGAGAACGCAAACAATCCCAGTATTAGTTGTTTTGAAAGGTACTATTTGTTCGCGATTGTACATTTCCTGAAGAGTAATTAAATTGAATTTTACGGAAGCGTCTGATGGACTTTCCGTTTGTAGCATCTAAGCGTACTACGCAGGCCTGAATAGGACTGTATTTAATAAAAATGCTTCAGCAAGATTGTAAAAGTATTTGTAATCTGTCAGACCATTTTTGACGGAGAAAAATTAATAAAATATAAAATAAAACACGCACACAAAAAGGTAGGAAGGTATAAAGGTTTTAGTCCGCCACATGTTCCCCCCGGCCAGACCGTGACTACGGTCGATAAAAATCGGGGAACTTTACACGACGCCCGCTTCTCGTTATTTTCGCCCCAGATGTCGTATTGGTGTTAGTAGTGTCAGCTCTTGTGATTTCATGCTGCGCCTCATCACGTGCTATGAAAGCTGGTTTGAGGCGGTCGACTGACACTTTGCTTGGCTTTCCCCGTATCTCGATCGTGAAATATTTTTCATGCCTCTGTAGAACCTTGTAGGGCCCCGCGTACGGTGGTTCCAGTGAACGTCGTACATGATCTCGACGGAGGAAGACGTGGGAGCAGGAATGAAGATCTCGCGGCACGTAGACGGGCGACGTGCTATGCCATGCTGCAGGTTTCGGAGTGAGGCTGGCCATGTGACGTCGTAAACGATTTGCGTACTCGGTGACGTCAGCTGTGGTGAAATCTGCTTGCATAGATATGAACTGACCGGGAAGCTGTAGTGCTTCCCCGTAGACGAGCTCGGCTGGCGTAGCTTGGATGTCTTCTTTCCACGAGTTACGCATGCCGAGTAGTACCAGTGGAAGAGCTTCCGTCCACTGCGAAGAGGTGTGGCACATGATGGCGGCTTTCAGTTGCCGATGCAGCCGTTCCACCATGCCATTCGCTGCTGGATGGTAGGCAGTGGTGCGAAGATGCTCTGCCCCCAGCAAGGCAGAGAGAGCTTTGAACAGGTGACTCTCGAATTGGCGGCCACGGTCAGTGGTCACCCGTGCCGGACAGCCGAAGCGGGCCACCCAATTGGCCACCAGCGCTGCTGCGCAGGCCTCCGCCGTGATGTCCTTCAAGGGGTAAGCCTCGGGCCATCGAGTGAATCTATCGATGACGGTAAGACAATACCTGTAATCAGACGAAGGGGTTAACGGTCCTACGATGTCGAGGTGGATGTGAGCGAAGCGAGAGGATGGGGTTAGGTAAGAGGAAGGTGGGGATTTGGTATGGCGAGTGACTTTAGAAGTCTGACATGGCAAACACTGCCTCGCCCACTCTCTACAGTCTTTGCGGATCCCTGGCCACACATAGCTTTGCGTCACCAGTCGCACTGTAGCTGAACATCCAGGGTGATGCAAATTGTGCAACGATTCAAAGGCTTGCTTCCGGAGTTGTGGTGTCAAATACGGTCGGGGCGTAGCCGAGCTAGTGTCACATAGAACTTGTGCGTTGCCAGTTGGTGTAGCAACCTTTTCCAGCTTCAGTGAGGACCCATTTCGAATGAGGTCTTGCAGTTCTGGATCTGTTTCGTGGAATTTTGCAAGGTCTTCAAAGTTTATTGTCGGTGACACTTCCTCGATTCGTGACAATGCATCAGCAACCACATTTTCCTTGCCCGGGATATACCTTATATCGGTAGTAAATTGCCCTATAAAGTCTAGGTATCTGAATTGCCTTGGTGAATGGCTATCTCTGTTCGACTTGAAAGCAAACATCAGTGGTTTGTGATCGGTGAAGATCGCGAAGTCTCTTGCCTCGACCATATGTCGAAAGTACTTCACTGCTTCATATACCGCTAACAACTCGCGGTCGTACGGGCTGTATTTTCTTTGAGCACCATTTAGTTTGTGCGAATAAAAGGCTAGAGGTTCCCAGTTAGCTTCTCTTCGCTGTTGCAGGACAGCGCCGATAGCAGTATCAGACGCGTCAGTAACGATGGCCAACTCAGCTGAAGGATCCGGATGAGCCAGTAGGGTTGCGTTGGATAATGAAGTCTTGATGTCTTCGAATGCTTTGAGGAGTTCTGGAGTCATATTGACTGGGTGTGCTCCTTTGATTTTCGGACCGGCTAGTATTGCGTTCAATGGGGCTTGTAATTTGGCCGCGTTTGGGACGAATCGACGGTAAAAATTAATGACACCTAAAAATCTACGAAGGTCCTTGACCGTCTTGGGAACTGGATACTCTTGGATAGCCTGTATCTTGGTACTTAGGGGTTTTGTTCCTGCAGCTGACACATGGTATCCTAGAAACGTTACCTCTGACTGTCCGAGGTGACACTTTGAAGTGTTTACCACTACCCCGTATTCTCTTAAACGGGCGAATAACTGCCGTAAATGCCGCTCGTGCTGTTCATGGGTCTGCGAGAATACTAGGATATCGTCGATATACCCATAACAAAACTCTAAACCGAGCAGCACTTCATCGATGAACCTTTGGAATGTCTGAGCGGCGTTCCTTAAACCAAAGGTCATAAATGGAAACTCGTAAAGACCGAAAGGCGTAGTGATGGCGGTCTTCGGAATGTCGTCTGGATTTGTTCTTATCTGATTATAGGCTTTGACAAGATCTATGGTGGAGAATACTGTGCACCCTGATAGCTGGTAGGAGAAATCGTGGATGTGGCGTATAGGATACCTGTCTGGTATCGTCCTAGCATTTAGTGCCCTGTAGTCGCCACATGGTCTCCATCCGTCGTCTTTTTTCTTCACCAGGTGAAGAGGAGCGGACCAGGCGCTCTCCGACCGTCTGGCCACACCACTTGCTAGCATCTCTTCGAATTCCTTCTTGGCGATTAATGTTCGAGCTGGATCGAGACGTCGAGGTTTGCTTACTACCGGTGGGCCTGGAGTGGTTCTTATGTGGTGCACCGTGTTGTGCTAACCCAGTACATGTGTTCCTGGTGGTCGGGTGATTTCTGGATACTCACGAAGTATTTTATGGTAATCTGTATCACCGACTACTGCCTTCACGGATGCAATGTCGTCCGATGACTTGCAATGGGCTCCTGGAACCGATAGTGTCGTAGTGTTATCTATCAATCTCTGATTTCGGCAGTCGACAAGTAAATTATAAAAACTTAGGAAGTCGACCCCTATAATCGGTCGAGAAACGTCAGCTACCGTGAACTTCCATGTGAAGTCCCTTCTGAGCCCCAAGTTGAGTCGTAGCTGTGTTGGCCCGTGTGTGTGTATCATCGTATTATTAGCTGCAACCAAATCGAATTTTGACAGTTTCACCGGCGTTTTTACTACCGACCGAGGGAAAACACACAAGTCTGAGCCAGTATCCACCAGGAATTGCATTTTCGTATTTCGGTCGGTTACAAACAAACGGCCTGTTGAAGAGGGGCAGTCGTTGGCCGCTACTAGCGACCGCCCTTTGCGTTTTCCGACGTAAATGTGCATGGTTGTCTACACTTGTTTGCCTTGTCTCCAAAGGTGTAGTGGTAGTAGCAATGCGGGTGGTTCGGTGGTGGCTGTGGAGTCCTAGAGTTATTAGAGCGACCGCGATAATACCTTCTTTGGTTGTGCCGAGACTGTGAGCGAGAGCGAGAGCGCCCTCTCCACTTGCTGTTCATTTGCGATGACAGCCGGGCAACTTGTTTTGTAAGTTCGCTTACTTCTTTGACCAAGTCCGGCGCGGTGCTGGTAGATGCAGAGGTGGCAGCGACTTGCGGGGTGCATGGTACAATGTCGTACACCCGGTCAGCAATCTCTGCTAGCTTTTCTACCGGCAGGTCGGCAATCTGTGAAGCAATCACTGTCTGTATATTTTGCGGCAAGCGGTTAGTCCACAGACTTTTCACAAAATCCGAAGCTCCAGCGGGTCCAGCTAAATTTTGTAGATGCCGTAGAAACTGAGAAGGCCGGCGGTCACCTAGCTCCTCATGGATTAATAATTGCTGGATCCGCTTCTCCTGTGACGCAGAAAGACGATTAATTAATTCAGTTTTTAATTTTTCATACTTATTTGTCTCTGGCGGCTTTGTGATAATGTCTTTAACCTGCATTGCGTACTTCGTTTCTAGTTGAGTAACCACGGTATAGAATTTTGTCGTATCGCTACTTATTCTTCCTAGGACAAACTGGCCCTCTATTTGGGCGAACCATACAGCTGGTTCTTCCGGACAAAAGGGCGGACAACGCATTGGAAGTCCGACTTTCGATACTTCGCACTTACTGTCAGCGTCGGAAAAAATTTCTGGCTCCGACATTTTTGTAAAATCGCTCACCGCTTGTGTTTGAATAGATCACGTCGGGGTCACCAATGTAGCATCTAAGCGTACTACGCAGGCCTGAATAGGACTGTATTTAATAAAAATGCTTCAGCAAGATTGTAAAAGTATTTTTAATCTGTCAGACCATTTTTGACGGAGAAAAATTAATAAAATATAAAATAAAACACGCACACAAAAAGGTAGGAAGGTATAAAGGTTTTAGTCCGCCACACGTTAATCATATTTATTGCTGCTTAAGTTATCTTTCAGCAAAGCCAGACAGAAAACTTTAAACCTGTTCTAACAGGGTACTGAAGTTTCTATTTTCTGAATAACAAAATACTTAGGTTGATGTTCCGAGATGGCTTTAATTCAGCAGACAACTTGTCCTTTATTGAATATTTAAGCAACTATCTCCTCAGCTGCAAGTTGCCGGAGACCCCTAAAGTGCAAGTTCGTGACACAATCAATATTTCCTCGAAGTTTATACATGGCAATTATTGCTAGCCAGTAACAATACCTGTTATGTATAATGCGAGAACGCATAGTACCCCATCATGGTATTTCCAGAATAGTGTGGAAACCATACAACGAGAAAGCGTTGAAACTTGTACGTATATCCCACTTTCTACACATTAGCTTAAAAGATGATTCTATTATTAATAGCAGAAGCATTTTAACAGCATTTAACTCAGTATTACTTATTCATTGTGTTGTTTTAAAACCCTGTGTGGGTTTATTATGAACTACGTTTGTTTTTATCTCTAAATCCTTTGATGAATATTATGAATTTAATTTACGTTGTTTCTGTCCTCAACATTTTAGTTTCTCCTCGACATTTAATTGTTGCAAAGGTGGATTAGTACGCCCAACTATTTGCTAATTGTAGACTAAGGTTCCCTAATAATAGCCTGACATTAACATTAATAATTGAGAAGTGGGTGTTTCGCTGGAAATGGATTAAGTCATAGCCGTAATACTATGTTTAGTCAACTTCTATTTGTACGATGACTGTTTCAAGAGGGCATTTTGTGATATTGATAATTTATGATAGAGCAATGATGAGAGACGCCACTTAAACTTGCAATCTCCTTACTATGGATCTCATTCTTATTTCGCAAGCCAATTACAGCCTATTATTTGGCAGCAGATTAACAAAACAAAAGCAGATCAACTTCAGCGTCCAAATGCCGAAAGTTTGCTCTTTAAATAAACACTAACTATATTCAAAATTGTACCAGTTTCCAGAACTCCAGCCATATGTGAGAAACACACGAATCACAGAATTAAACACACAACTGTAACTAGTGCTTTAAGTTGATGTCTAAACCAAGCTCAGGTGTAGCGTAACAAGTCTCAGGCAGGAACGAGCTCAATTTCTAGATAACATTAGCTTTGTATACTCACACTTAAAGTTTTGAATTAGATACAGAAGTGGACTGAGTTCTAGTGGCTCTTGTTTCTAGTACTTTCCGCGTACGATTGTGACAGTCACAGACAGTAAAGGATATTGTTGGGTATTGTTATCAATACAGTTGCTTTTTCCAAGAAGTACTTACTTATAACGATAGCTTCCATAACTTAGATGTGTATTTTTTGGTTCCTGGTCCGTATCCGGAAAAGTAATGGCTAGTTCTCTCATATTAGCTAAAGCTTTTTCAATCATATTCAAAACAATGATAAGCCCTCCAAAAACCACTCCAGCTATATTCTAATTAACAATCTAAAATGTCCGAATAGCCTAATCGGAATTTAGTGAGATTACCTCAGGAACTCGAAATTCGAGAATGCATGCATAAACCTATTAACGCGCGCTGCTAATGAAGACATTTGGATTTACCATACCTATGCAATCCGACAACCAAATTAGGAATTGGGAACTATCTTTTGAATCCCTAGTGAAAATCACATTTGAGTTGGTGTTATGAAAGGATTTTTGAACTAAAAATGTTGTTGCTTGTTATATTGCAGTGTGGAAATCATATGAACGTCATTTGTTTTTATTTAAAGTAAGTATATATGGGAAAAAAGTCCTCCATTTTAAAGATATTTTGTCTAAATTTTTTTCATACTGAAATCAAGCTCAAATAGCTCTGTTTACGTTTGTACCTGATTCATCGTAAGTGCAATCTCCAATTTCTAAAAGTAAGGCTTTAGAGAGTACGGGTTTTCTGTTTCTCGATTTCTGCTTTGCAAGCGAGTATTCTGTTCCTTAGTCCGCAAAACATCTTCAACTGAAATGCGGTTTTGGTTTCTGAGCAAGACAGTTGTCTTATTCAGAGATGAGCTTACGAGTTAACTAGCAGACGTAGATTATTTGATAAAAAATTATGTAAATGACATAAGTATTCGTACTTATATAAATGTGAATGAAAGGATGAATTTTATTTTAGGACTAAGTTTTCTTTGTTTAAGATTTTCTGTTATTAATCTTAACTTTCTAAATTATGTTACTGAATTTAAGTACAGGAGTATTTTAACTCATGTGATGTTTTTTTTATTTCTAAGAATTCTGTCTGGGTAATTTTAGTAGTGAGTAATTTTTTGACAGTCAAAAAAAAAAGAAATGAGATTTTCCACTCCTTACAAATCCACCCACCACGAAATTAAAAAAATCCTATCCCATCCCATCGATAAATAATATCTATCAACATCAAAACATTATGCAACATCGGAAACATTTAATTGTCACTAAAGAACAATTTACAGGTGTTGTTCTAATGCCGATACCGTGGGACTCAACAAGCCCAGTGTGGTAATCAATAAAACCAATTTTAGAAGGGAGTATTTCTTGACAGTCCGAAAAAAGAGATGAGATTTTCCACTCCTTACAAATCCACCCACCACAAAATTCCAGAAATCCTATCCCATCCCATCGGTAAATAAAATCTATGAACATCAAAACACTATGCAACATCGGAAACATTTAATTGTCACTACAGAACAATTTACAGGTGTTGTTCTAATGCCGATACCGCGGGACTCAACAAGCCCGGTGTGGTAATCAATGAAATAAAAATTGGTAGGGAGTATTTTTTGCATTCCGAAAAAGTGATGAGATTTTCCACACCTTACAAATCCACCCACCACTGCATACCAAAAACCGAACCTATCTCCCACCAATAATAAAATCTATCAACATCAAAACACTATGCAACATCGAAAACATTTAATTGTCACTACAGAACAATTTACAGGTGTTGTTCTAATGCCGATACCGTGGGACTCAACAAGCCCGGTGTGGTAATCAATCAAGCGCTGTCCCAACTTGGAATACAATTATGAACTTGGTCCGTGTCACTGCAGTAGTGTTCGGCCGATGTGATTAATTAGTGTTGTGTATAAAATTATGCCTGTGTTTGTATTTGTATTTCGTTGTTTGGTTTGTTACGGTGGGTTGATACGATTTGGTCATAGATTTCGGTAATGGCTGGTTAGTGGCTACAGTTTTGATAGGATTTTAAAATGTTAAAAACATTCTACATTTTTTTTTATGAACCTTCAATGTGATTGTAAAAAGATAATGTATGTAAATAATAATGATCACTTATTTTTGCCAATGACTGACAAGTCAGTAGGTTCCCGCTATTATTTTGACAGCTGAATTTGCCATTGTTGAGGAAAACAAATGAATACACGAGTAAATATTTATGCCACAGATTGAAATGCAGCGATTTGAGGTGGGTCTATAAATCTCGTTTTGCCCAATACAAAATCCAGTCGGATTAACTGTGGGATTTAAACAACATCCAGTGCAACTATGCTAACAAAAACTAAAATGGCTTTTTATTCAGAAAACGTAGTATTTTATAAAACAACAAAACCTTGTTAACGTAACAGTCCAGTCTTTTAATGTAATTTCAGCTCAATTTTCCACGAAAATAACGTAATATCTAGAGTTCAATATCATTGCGCCAGATAGCTTTCTAAAGATCTGTACACACGTACGTTATACTTACTACAATCCTTACAGTAATACCTTCTTTCGTTTTTATTGAGAAAGGAAGCTTTTACCTAATATTTGGGCGATAGAAATCCGTGTAGACCTATCTTAGCTGGGAGAACGGCACCTCAATAACGAGGATTGGGAGCGAACGCTGGTTTGCAACACTAACTTGATATTGGCTAGTTCAATATACACGCTGTGGGATTATACATTGTGGAGGAACACTTTCGTACGTGGAGTTAGCGAGTTTGTCCTTACTGGATGTGGTAAGGGCATTTTTAAAAATATTTAGTTTTATACGTACCTCATACGGGTAGCTATTATACCTAGAGGTATACAAGTTTTTTGGCATCCATGAAGATTTTGTTGTTGGTGACAATAGGCATAATGAAAAGGCTGAAAGCATGATTACCATTTCCAAAGTAAGGCAAGAAGTTTAGTAAGTTTCGCATTTGGTAGCTAGTGGCTTTGACCTTTGAAATTATATGTTCCCGTGCTCTCTGCCTAAAAACCACTTGAAAACTAAATAGCTTTTATGATGATGATTCCGTAATTTAAAATTAAATCGCAAGTTTAGTTTAACTTAAGTCACGAATCAAACTTACAATAAAAGTAGACCTTCTACTAACAGGTAACCTTCCACAGAACCAAAGTAAAGCAATGGAAACAGCTCTTATAAAATAACATCAATTTCTGTGTGTAAAACTTATAAAAAACATCTGCATTACCAATGACCGCAAACTATTAGATAGGTAGCATAAAAAGCAAAATCCATTAATTCTACAAACTGTTGATAATTCAAACTATAAAACCGAACCACAAAGAACTGGTCACAATTGTTTGTCACGGCATTGCTGCGGTTGATTATAACTATTAATTGCATTGTATATTATTATGATTTGTGACCTAATTCCGTTCGCTGACTTGTTCCACATTAATGTCATGCCTTAGGCTTCCAAGTGCCATTGTGTGCATTATTTTAAGCTTTAATATACGCTCATTTATCAGGATCATTTGAGTTGAGACACTATTAATATTGTGCTGTTATTATTTAGCGTAAATAATCTATGATCCTGTTTTATGTCCGTTATGAACCCACAAGGAGATAATTTAGTATTTCACAGACCATATCAGGACCAGATCTAGATCTGTTATTAATAAGCCTTGAAGTACAGTTAGGGTATCTACAAAATATAATCATTATAAATCACTACAAAGATAATCCACCTGTTTTCGAAACTCTACAAGCAATATCCACGATAAGTGTACTAACTCTGCTTGTCTCTCGTACATATTGGGTTCAAACATAAGAAATGTAAACAAAATTTAATTGGTAACCCCTGCAGACTTTGTCTAGCCGTCTACACGTCTACAAGACTTGTATTGTGGCACAACTCGGGGCTGTAAACCGAGACGTACAGAAAATAAAATTGAAACAATAAAAATAAAATCACTCGTAAATTCACGTTTATTTCTTAATTTTGTTTTATTAAATTTATTTATTTACCTTACAAGATTACTTTTAAAATTCTCAGTATATATGATTAGATATTTTTCATAGTAGTAGACAGTGTTTGTTGAATGTTTGATTCCATATAAATGTGAGCTTCACCAACAAAGACATAGACAATTGAACATCTTTCTATTTCCATAAGGTAAAGAAAGTAAAAACTATACATGTAATCGAGAAAGGAAATAAAACCACAAATATTTAGATTAAATCCGAGCAATCAAATCAGCATTCACTTATACCATAAGTGAACACATACTCTGCAAATAAGAACCACCTTTTCCTTTCCATGTCATTTCCAATTACTCAAAATTCTTTGTACATGTATGGTTGTATGACGCGAGCATTGCTGAGTCGACAGTATCGCGCCCGCCAGAAACAATATTTTAGCGGTTTAAAAGTATAAAGAGAAACGTGAGCCGTGTGTACGTTGTACACAGAACTACGAGCTTGAGCAGACTCGGCAGTATTGTTGGGTTTTCATTGGGTAATGGTTACTGGCACGGTATTTTATAGACGCCATTTTATGTCCTGGGTCACTAGGACTTATGTTAGAGGAAAGTAACGAACAAAATACTTCTTGGAATTGGATTGAATTTTTAAGAGACATAGCGTCTCTAAAAGAAAATAAACATTTACGAGTATGTTTCATTAATGTTCAGAAATGAATCTTAATTTCTAAGATCTTTATGATAGTAAGATAGTTTCACTTAAACTGTATCATATAGTGCACGTCGAATACTTGACTTACAGGAGAGGGATTAATGTAGTAAGTGCATAGATAACAGTGCTTAAATCAATTTGGCTCAAAGGAAGGCGACTTCGATGTAGGCTTAGGAAGGAATAGTAAGGGATCAACATCTTAAAATATTTTTTGAAGTTACTCAATGATTGACACTTTATCGAATAAAACTCATTCTAATCGTTCTTAAATACAACATCGCTTGAGTGCACCCAGTGACAGGTTCGTCCCTCCTTCATAGGTACGGTACGAGAGTAATTGTTTAACAAGAGACGTAATTAGCCAGCTTTTGTCTTCATACACGATAAAGGGTCAAGTAAAACATTTCCCACAGTTGCTCCAACAACTTATGCGGGTGCTTCAATTAAATTGCACTTTAAACGTGGAACTTCTATAAGTTCATAGAACTTAGTTCAAAGGATATATCTAAGTTTAAGTACCTGTGTATATTATGTTACAGAGCTTAATAAAAGTATAATACTCAATCCCGCCTCTGTAAAATAGTTGCTAAGGTGAATTCCTTCGATTTAAATATGTAAACACGAATAGTTTATGACTTTCGTTATGCTAAAACAAATAAGTTTATTCTCTTGGCCTTATTTAAATACTGCAAATCTGGATTTTGGTCATAATAACATTGTTGTGTCTTAAATTGTTTAAAGAGTGTTTAAATGTTGCATTGAAAGGTCAAAAGTTTTAAATGTGTCGATAACGGTACAAGAGAGCGATGCTCATAAAAGGGGTATTAAACAGAGTATTTTGTTAGCAATACCTAAAAGTTATATCCATAAAGAATTTATAATAGCTTCTTTATTTCTACCTCTAAAAGTAAAACAAATAACATTTCATATCTTTGATTAAATTCTTAATGTGTTCAATTTCTTCTTTGTACAACCACCACAATAAAAATACCTAATTTAAACTTTGCTGTAAAATCATAAGGTCCAAAATCGACTAAGAGTTATTAACTAATTACTTAACCGTACATTCATTCATTAAACATAAAAAGCTTCGAGCGATTTCTAATGAAGCATCACTAAGGAATGTTAACAGCTACTAATATGGTAAACAACCAATTTACAAAGACCTACCGAGCTCTTTGTCATTCTGAGAAAGTTATCCCTCAGTGGAGAAACACCAGAAAGTTTCGTAGTTCTTACTAAACTGGTTATGTTTGATGGGAGAACAGTATTTCACTGGAGATGAAAACAATTGGTAAATATTAAAAGACCGACTGAATTTTTTACGCCCTCAATTCAAATTTATTTTAAGGCCTCCATGAATACGTGCATTGGCGTTCTTTAATAACATGTAGCGATTCTGAATGGACCGTTTATGAATTTTTCATGTATGTTGATTCGGTATTGTCTTTTGCCGATAAAAATGCAATTGTATTTTTAATTAATAGGTATTATTTAAGTGGCAATTAAGTTAAATGGTTTTCAATTGATTTGATTCGTTCCTTGTTCGTCTGTAGAGTTTATTATTCGTTCTTTTTGTGCATAATTTTAACTGACGCTTGCATATTAAATAACACTTTGATTCAATGCTACTTTTCATTGACCTATTGATAGTCCCGTTGACCAAAGGATTGTGGGTTTAGAGCTGCATAATTGACTCTGTTTAAGCCAATACTTTTGATAGGTTTATAATGCTATAAATTACATTACATAAGTACCCCAGACTCAAATCAAATATTTAAAATGTGATTATCAGATGAAAATATCAGGTTAAATAATTTGATTAAAATAATGCACATGTCATAATATTTAAGCTTTAAAAGGATCAGCACCCTCAGGAACGTACCCCACGGTACTAACAAGTACATTGGTACCGATACTGATCACGCATATTATTACAGATATCATCATACTATGCATGACACCCTTTTGGAAATCATCATATGCAGGAGGGAGAGTCAGACTTACTGGCAAAAACTCAGCTCTTTATCTCTTAGTGCCCTTTGTGAACCACGGCAGTAACACTTTTGAAAAATCCCGCAGATGTATGACAGCCTTAATAGTTATTTTGTTTAATTTAAGCTTTGTCTTGAGTACAAATTATCGGAGAGAGTAGGTATCAATCGTTTTAATGTATTTCTCCTTAATGCAATGCTTTACCTTTCCATATTTCAGTAATAAATTCATAAGGAAACTTCCAAGATTTCTATCGAAAAGGGAACAATAAGTAAGATCGATAATATGTCGATAAATTTACCGTTCAGCAGCCTAAATCAATTAGTTACTTACCTGTCATCGGGCCCATTTTATCTGAGCTGCTGGCTCAATAATAATAACGTCCAATTGCACTATCCAACATCGGGTACGATAGTTAATCGATTGTGTTATGTTGGGCTCTTAAATAACCGTGTTCTCATGAGCTATGTATCGCTGTAAGTTAGTCCAGCTGGCTTGTTTACTTATTGATAAAAATATTTATGCATCAGTGTGGTAAAACAAAGGCAGTTGATAATTTACACTTGATTTCATCGCCGTCAGTTGACATTTATCATACATAAAGTACTTAGTCACAAAATTAGGTGTCTGTAAACGCTATATTTATGCTGCTGCTGTTTACATGATGTACGTATGTCACTAGACAATTATAATATCCTCTTAAGGAAAAATCAAACTAAGATTAACATCAAACCAAAATTTTCCCTGACCTACAAACCGCTTATTTCATAGCCCGACCAGGGAACAAACGTCGTATTCACGCAGAGGGACGTTATCACGTGCCGTGTCCCAACGGGCCAGAGGGCCGGCTGCGAGGGTAGACAGGTTCAACTAATGATGCTAGCTTGCACACACTTTTTGTGTTGCCCTATGATGGCGAACTTGTAGGTTATGTACAACAGAAGTCTTTATTAGTAGTAGTTAGAAAGGCACAAAGTTTGTGTCCTGTTGTGTAGTAGCTACTTTTGAATTTATCTGATTTCAAGGAATCTTAAAACAAGTTTGATAAATAAGTTTGTTTCATTAATTTTATTGCGAAACTGTAACAAAATTCAAAGATGATTTTTGAGACAGAAGCAGATTATATAAAGAAAATTATTTTTAATCAACTTTAAAAATATCAGTGTCTCAGTCACTCAAAACCAGATTTGATATCAAAGAGAAAATTCAATTATTCCAAATTCTGAATAACTAATGAACTTGTTAATTAAAAGCGAGCAATAAAGTTGAATATAAAGAGAATGCAATTAAGATGTTACAGCTATCAAGAAAATAAAATAGTAAAAGCATTGAGTTTGACGTTAAATTTTAAGGTTACTGGACAGTTAAGAGGCCCTAGGCGCGACCTACTGTTCATTATGGTCTATAAAACAAAGTAAAATTATAAAATTTTGCGAAAATTGCAAGGTTTGCACAAGAGCCTCGGGGTCGAACTACCGGGCCCTGATATACGGACTGAAACACAGACTAATTTATAATTTAAAATCTTTGTTAAATTCACAAAAATAATAATCTAGTAAGTAATCAATAATAACACGTTACCAACGTGCTGTTTTTACAAACAACATAGTCATAGGAATTGTTAATTATACACCGTGACTTTTTAGTCGTCTTACAACGGCAGCCCACTTCATGTATTGTGGTATTTTATGTCGGATAGATTGAGTGGACCACCTTTGTAAGACGACTAAAAAGTCACGGTGTATATATAGTCTATACACAATCTCCAAAAATGAATAGAGCCTCTATTGAAGTGAACATCCAGCCCTGAAAATCCCTTGAAATAATTTTATATTAGTATCCTTTAACTTTCACTTTGTGTGCATCATCATATCCCTAACATCTAACGGATTTCCTGCTTCCCATTCTCGACATCAGTAAGTATCAAATCGTAACTGTGCTTCCATTGAACAGATTCGATCTAAGTCAATGTTTGTCCGAAGATAATATGTAGTTGAAAATCTCACGGCTTGTTGTGGAACGCCGCCTTCGACGCTTAAATAACACGCTGTCAACCATAAAATATGAGTGCCCCATCAAACCACTTGAATTATTCAAAGGGTATACTTCCGTCATCTTCCTATTATACTTATCTTCAAACAGTAGTCTGAGGACAGTATTGATTTTGAATGTCAGTCTCTATAAAAATACCGCTAAGAATATGAAAACAAGATTTCCATTCGTAATCAGGTTAGGCAAACTATTGGAGATTTCTTTTGAATTTTAAATCTAATATCGTCTGTTTACATTAGGGATATTAAAGAATTTTATGATAGTAAAAATGTTCTATAAAATTTTTGCTTTTATCCATAATCTATCAATAAAATCCATCTTAATTCATCTCAATTCTAAATTCATAAACCTATCCTAATAATGTCTACTACGTGCGAATTAATAATTCAATAAAAAAGATGCATCTGAGAGAATATTTCATCGAACACAAAAGAGAATATCGTCCTAGAATAATAACGAAGAATCCCTCTAACTAAGCAATCGGATACACAACAAATTTCCTTAAATCAACGCTTGTGATTGATCACTATATCGGATATGTATCAACCAATACCTATTAAGGAAGTATTCGAGCTAGATCGCAGTCCTATTGAACGAGGGGCCAGACATCATTAGGTTAATTGAATTGACGATACTATCGTAGAATGGATAAAGCTTATCACAAGTATCGCTGTCACGACGAGATCAATCGTCTGCCTCGTTACTGACTCTAACGATAGCAATCAGAATAAGGGCGTTTTTTGCTGCTTTTTTAAAGAGTTTTCTTTTTCTTTAGAGGTGTTATTAAGGCGACATAAACGTCAAAGATGTTTGAAACGAGTTAGCTTTTCATGAGGATGATAGATGGACATGGTAGATTGAGTACTGGCAGCCAGTTAAACTTCTCTTTGTTAAGTATTGTTAAGGACCATAATTGTAGTTTAGTTAGGTGAACCAGTATTACCGCACCCGGTTTAACCGGGCTAATGTAGCCTAAAAATATTTACTATGAACTGACTTTTTTAGCGTGATTTTCTTTTCTTCCTTTGTATCTATTTTGAGTTGAATATTTCTGAGCTTAGAGTAAAATCGACATACATTGTGTTTGAACCGTTAAATCCTCAAAGAAAAGCATTTTCAGCGAGAGTAACATAACAGTTAAAAGATGATGTTATGTGTAATCTTGTGATCGTTTTATCTTATGACGCAATATCGTTTCATATTCAAAGTTCTGAGAGTTTAGAAACTCGGTGGATATAACGATAGTGTGTAAAAGATATTATAGAATAATATACTAGAAGGAAAAATGTTATTAGGTACTTTTATTATCTTCTATAAGTCTTCTCGTGAGTTTTAGAGACCCTCCTTCTTTTTGGGAAGTCGGTTGAAAATAAGGATAACTTTGACAATAATGATATATAAATATAATTTCTAACCCTAAATAAATAATAATATAATTGTTTGACTATACCATTGATATATTTTTTTAATTCTCGTGTAAAATTCACATAAAAATTTTAGTCATCCCCCGTTGGCTACAGTTTCCCATATTGAATATCGAAAGATACCCTGAAAGCATACCTTCGTCAAGTGGGGACCACTTTTGACACAGATTCTTTTCAATTTGATCCGGGACCCTGATCAGACCTATATTAAGTCTCTAGTGGCTGATTTGCATGAAATTTATTAAAAAACTAGCTGTTGCCCGCAACTTCGTCTGCGTGGGCAATATAGAATTGTCAAAATACTACTTATCCCGTAGGTGCATTCTTTCACGTGACAGTATAATTAGGATTAGCACTTAGCAGTCGCATAGATTCATTGATCAAGGTTGTGTTGTAGATGTGACCATTTATCTAAACAAAAGAAGTAAAGTTTGTGACGTTGTTCAGCCAATTTCTAAAATTATTACGTATGGTGCGTAAGTAATTTTCACAGGAAACAGCTAAAATCTATGTCTACATGCTTTGAGTCTGACAAAGCTGTCATTTGTACATTTTCTGCAGCTGCTGCGACTAATCAGAAGCCAGAAAGTCTGTCAGTCTTACCATAATATGGATATCGTCTTGTGTAGTTGACTGGATTGTAGATAGGTAGTCGCTCCAAGCAAAATATTGGTACTCAAACAGATTCGGTGACTGGAAGCCAACACCAACATAGTTGGGGAATAGCTGGATGGATGATAAAATGAGTCATCATCATCAGCAGGCGCATAGGGTGGGATAGTTTCATTTACTCATGGTAAGGCTGACCCCACATTAGGCGTGCGCGATCCTCGGGCGTGTGAGTAGCGCGGGCGTCGCGAGCGCGCTGCGTGAACGTCGCGTTTTGCTGCCCTGCGGCATGTGTGAAGAGTGCAAGCGACGCGCTCGCGGCGAGCACGCGGCGCTCGAGTTGCGTTCTTACCCCTTCGCCTGCTATCCCTTATCCGCCTTATCCGCCCGCTAAACGCCTTAGCAGTTAAACGTCAAGGAGAGCGGCGCGTGCGCGCTGCGAGCGCGCTGCAAATGCCGCAGGGCAGCAAAACGCGACGCTCACGCAACGCGCTCGCGACGCACGCGCGGCGCCCGCGCTACTCACACGCCCGAAGATCGCGCACGCCTAATGTGGGGGAGGCCTAAGCCGGGACTCCACCGAAATGTTTGCATTAGTTCACGAATAGGCAAAATGTACGTATCTGTGAGAGTCCACTTCATGTGTTCGTACTTGAAACCTGTAGTTTTGCCAAGATTTTCAGAATGTACGCTCGCAATTTGTCATTTCTTGGTGGAGCCAGCAAATCAAAAGAAACATAAGTGTTGTATACTGTGCGTCACTACCGCACACCGGGAAAATTTCGCTCTTGCGGAGGACGTTTATATACCATATTTTGTGTCACACGTAAACAGGACGACAGTAAGTATCCACCGAAACACTTTCAAAGATCTGATGAACGAACAAATCAGAACTGACTTGGTCACCTGGGGCCAATCAGTGCTCTATGAAGCGATAATACGCTTTGGCTCCTACTGTTATTGTGGTTTCTGAAAATTTATTCACCTCATTCAACGATGTAATTCTGATGGTACTATTAAGAACACTTGCTTAGCGCAGAAGCTGACGTTGGCAGGTCAACTCTTTTGACTTCTCGAATAGGATACCATTGGTTTTTGTGCAATGCACACCTGCAATGCATTCTGGATTAGGATAGGATATAGGTGGATAGGATTTGCAACAGAGAACAATTCTGGCTATGTGATTGAATGACATCAAACGTAGTTTTATATAAAAGGTGTTTTTTAGGGTTTTTAGACTTGGCTCGGGTCTTACTGAGACTGTTCGTAATCGTGAACAGTGTATTTGCGATCAGAAGTTGAAAGTAAGCATGTCTCTGGTATGCGGCGCGTAATTTGTACGTTTTCAGACGCATAAAGCATTTTACGTGTGTATGGTATTAAATAGAGAGAGCTCCCATTTCTTATCTACACTTTGTATCTGGGCTTGTTTTTAAAGCTACAGAATCCTACATTACCTTCCTCACGCTTAGCAGCGCTTGCGAGAGATAGATCCTCATTTCTTCTAGGATTAAGTTTACATATTTTACATCAGAAAAAATAATTAAGGTCTACTTAATACTACTCACTCAAAGTAATTTGTTTTAAGGCCACCACATTAGTGGAAGATAAGCTAAACTATGTTTATGAAAAAATCCTGATATGAACTCCATCTGTAACTTTAAATGATAATTAATTGTTCCACTAAAGTCATCATTTTTGACATAATGTTCAAAAAATAATTTAGATGGCACCGTTTTAAATTTGGCTGAGAACTATTAATTTTCTTTTCATCAAGGTAATAATTATAGTTGGATTTTGATGTGGCACGGCAAACTGACAAACACTATTGAAATGTCTATCGAAAAATTACTCTACGTGTTAAAATATGGTGAATTACGGAAAATACACAACTCCATCTGTTGAAATAATAATCCTCTATAAAGAATGTATGGTAATATTGTCATTTACCACCTCGCAAATCGCACTCTCTCCTTTGACAAATTTGATGTATTTTATTTACCACAGATGGAGCTACTTTAACCTTGGCTAAACAAAATTTTCATGTTTTTTTTTTTCTTCCGAAGTTACTTATAAAAGTGTGATTTTCTGTGTAAAGATTAATAATAGGCCGATCAACTAATATAAGTACAACATTCAAATGTACAGTTTTGACAAATAGATTGCGTGTCGTAATATTTTACATCTTGAATTCACAAAATTAATCATATCTTTTGATAGAGTGAATCGATTTCGATGAAACAAAAACTAAGTAATACCCCAAGTTACGTAGAATTTTTTATATAAGCATTGTCTGCATTTAATTCGTAGATTTTACGTGAATCCCGAACAAACAAACAGATAAACAGACAAACAGACAAACAGACAAACAGACAAAAATGACAAAAATGATTGAAATGGGTTGTGTTAGTTATCCTTTAAAATGCTGGCTATTTTTTTTGTCAATTTCTTCAATGTACAAAAATTACTTTTCTACAGATTTATTATATGTATAGATAAAGTTATTAGATCCCCCCATCTCGATATGAGGAATAAATTATTTTATTCTGTGTACATAGATTAATTATTGAGTGGTATCGTACAATTTAATTACTTTGTAGATTTTTTTAATGTTATAATCTGATAAATTGAGCCCAGTTGTTTATATGGTTGTTAAGGTGTATGCTTTCCAATTAAACCTGTCATAAAAGTAAAATAATAATTATTTCAACTTAAATAATGAAAATACAGTATGAAATTACAGAATTCTCCAGCCTGAACAATGTTCGAATTTCTTACAAAGACTTTACCGGTTTATCTTTGAGAATTTGATAATCTCGACACAGTTACTTCTAAAGTATATCTTTATCGCTTTAGATAAGTTTGAAGCGAGTACAAATTTTGTTCAACATGGAGGAAGCTGGGAGAGTCGCTCGAGGACAAAACATAACAGAGAAATGTTCGAAGTTATAGTATGAAATCTTCTGAATAATGGTAACAACGACTGGAGTTTTCAAGGTGACTCTGCGCGCCTTACGCCGTAATCTTACAAGTATCAGACCACATATGAGTTTAAATGTTGCAAACCATAAAACACTCGTCTCATCACAAGGCTTACACCGTAAATTTAAAAGCCTTTATACGTGGGTTTGTGGGGCACCCCTCCATTACCATAAAATTACGTGATATCACTTTCTTTTGATGTGTCGTAAAAAATAAAAACGTGAGCTGCACAGTGAACATTTCAGGATTACCCCTTGCGGCGTTGTTAATTAAAGGACGATGGGCGTTTTGGTACCCTGTCCAACAGTGTTGATTCTAGTACCATTGCGTAGGTCTTGGCAAGCCAAAAAATGTTTACTATGACGACTAGTCCCAATTCCTTGTCCATTTCGCGTGACATCGACTAATAGAATGTATAATGTTCATAAATCATCAACGTAGATGTAGTTCTTAAATCCAACTGTATTGAATAAAAACTGGTAAAGTAACAAAAAAACAAGAATTTGGCCTTCTTAGAATGTTTGCCTGCCCACTGCTTTAAAAAAAGTCTGTGTGCAAACCTTTGCAGTTCACGCAGAATATAGCTTATGTATTTGATGAAAGTCTTTCAGTATTTACAATCAATTAATGTTTAATGATTATCGTGTTTTAATAACAGGTTTTTTTTTTTATTTCATATAATGTGTAGGTACATGGAAGCCAGTATGTTTAAAGATAGTATGTAACTAAAATGATTAGTTGTGTTTTCAGAAATGTTTTGAACTTTTGTCAAATCAGATGACGATTGTGTTTCCGTAGTATGACTCCATAGACTATTACAACCTTTAGATTATAATAGAGTGTATCTCAAACAATTTAAGATGTCTATTAACTGAGTTTAAAATTATTATACTGACGACATATGCCTCTTAATGAATTTGCATATATGGATGACATACTTGTTTCTATGTCGATTTAATTTTTATCGTTACTTGGATCGGACAGCTAATTGAGGCAAGCCCCATAGTTTTTATTATTCTTCACGTAAATACCTTTCTAATGATATATCATACGTTACTGTTGGAGCGGGTACCAAATCCCATACAAAGTGCCCATTGTCCTTTAATTATATTTCCTTGTTGATTTGGGTGATTGTTGATTTATATCGCTGCTTTTCCTCCTGTCTGGTAGATATCATGATTGTGCTCAATATGCATAATATAGAACACCACCAAATCAAGGGAATGATACTGAGGCACGGAGGAAGGAAATATAGCATGGAGAATACTTATTTTTTAATCAAAAATATGCAATGTTGAAAATAGAAGAGTTTTAGTATTTATGCATATCTGAGGGCACGGCAGTGCCCCAGCCAAGACTCGAGCAAAGCGGGCACGGCCGTACCATCTTTTCTCGAAGCGTTTCGCGGCTATTTCAGCCCCCTGTATCTTCCATGTGAACAAAGCTAGGAGTTTAGGTTTTCGATGACCAAGAGTAAGTATTAGAACAAGCTTAGTCTCAAAATTACAAGACATTTGAATAAATAGTTTACGAGTTATGAGCGATCAAAGTTACACGATTTTGTCACTGACTCACTCACTGACCGATCATCAAAAGTCTAAGGTACTTCTAGCAAACTTAGAACCTTCAAATTTGGCACCAAGATAGGTTATTAGCTACATATAAAGGGAAAATTATAAAAACCTTAAAACTTAATAAAAAAATAGGAAACAAATTTATATTTGCGGTTTTTCAAGAACATTGTGTATGAATTTTGACTGCATTGATAACTTTGTTATTTATTTATGTACAAAATTTTACTATTTGTTTTATTGTTACGTAGTGGTATATTGTTATTATGTATTAAATATACAACATATTAATAAAAAAGCTAGGTTTAAATGAAATGAATAATGAAAAAATCTTTCATATTAATGCAGTGCGATAAACACTGCATGCTCGCTCGATAGATGGCGTTGTCCTGGTCTAAATCGCGCTATGGTTTCGTTATATAGCTTAGTATAAGTAGTACTTAAAAAAAAATCAAATAATTTCATGTGATAGCGTCATCTACCTCTGAATTAAATCTCTTTTATTCTAAAAGATATTCGATAAAAAAATTCGACAATTTCAAAATTTTTTAGGTTAAAAAAAATATTGTTTACGTGCTACTTTAGGTGTACATATTTAGTTTGTTATATATTTAGTAAGTTGCATGTAAGTTAATTTAATTTGTTATATACTTAGAGAAGAAAGAGACCTACAAAAAATAAATTAGATCCCACCAAAAACATTAAATGTAAAAAAAAGCCAATCCTCTACGCAATTCCTCCACCGTAAAAAGTTTTGAGATCGCATAGAAGCCAAGTCCTGTTCTACTTTATTTGTAATAATAAATCAATAGTTTGTGACTATATATATCAATAGTTTGGTTCACATTACAATAATACTGTCTTGGCCATGAGCACAAGTTAAAAGTCGCTCCTTGTAATAATGTGTAAATACCATTGAATTGATAAATTCTATATGGACATGATTTTACGATTGGACTGATTATGGACTGATTGGAATTTGAGATCACCATGGACTAAACATGCGCCATAGTACATGTGCAGTTCATTGATGTTGGATGATACTGACTGTCGGTCATTTAGTAACAATTGAATAAACTAAAAGTATTTAATTCTGTGATATTAAACTTCATATTTGACTTTCACCTCTCCAAGATATGCTGTATTATATTTGTAGTTTATTGTGCTCATGGCCAAGTCAATATTATTGTAAAGTGAACGAAACTATTGATATATATAGTCACAAACTATTGATTTATTATTACAAATAAAGTAGAACAGGACTTGGCTTCTATGCGATCTCATAACTTTTTACGGTGGAGGAATTGCGTAGAGGATTGGCTTTTTTTTACATTTAATGTTTTTGGTGGGATAGAACTTTAGTCACAATCCATCATCTTTGCATTCACATCTAAAACTGACCACTTAAATCATTTTCGATAACGCAATTATTATCGTGATATGGTAATTTGTCAGCTGGACCTCGAATGTAAATAGGACACAATAGGTGCGCACGCGCCGACCATAGGGTCCTTTAAGTGGGCGTGTGCACCAAATGTGGTTGATATCGTCACCCGCATGTGTAATTGGGTGTGATGTATCGATGCACGTGGGTAAGTTTTAATAATAGTTCCGTTTATTTTATATTTTTCGTAGAATATGGTCAGAAATTAGTAACTGTATGGATCTTTGAAATTATAGGAATATTTGAAGTCGGTTAATAAATATGTTTTCAATTGTGATTAGACTGGGATTTGAAGCAAAATAAAACTTAAAATAAATTAATTCAAACTATTTTTTGTTGCAAACTCGAAGTTACGTCATAAATCAATGATTGAACTTTTGACATCGATAACGCTCCAAGTGAGTTTAATATACGCATTAGTTTTGTGTCCTTTTATGAGAAATATATAAAAAAGTATAGAAAGCTACCTCACTTTCGTTGCTTTTGATAAACAAGTACATTTTGGGACACGTGTCAACACTTTAAGCGAATAGTGACCAGACATTTTATGGACCCTTAGATCCAAATCGTTATATCGTTGTAAGGTACTTTATGGCTTGTAATAAACGTTTATGCGTGTATTGGTTACCAACTTTTCAAAGGTCATATCTGTGTGACCTTATTGTAGTAAAATATTTCTTTATAACATGTACAAAATATTTGACTAGACAGATCATCCACAACTAATATTATAAATGCGAAAGTAACTCTGTCTGTCTGTCTGTCTGTCTGTCTGTCTGTCTGTCTTTTCTTCACGCCTAAACTACTGAACCGATTTGTGTGAAATTTGGTACAGACATAGTTTGAAACTTGAGAAAGGACATAGGATAGTTTTTATTACAAAAAAAAAAAATCTTCCGGACATATAGCGCCATCTATTGGTCAAATCAGAAATCTGCTGGTAGTCACTATTCCACGCGAACGAAGTTGCGGGCAAAAGCTAGTACACTATAAGTACTACAACAATGTTAACTGCCAGTATATCGCTGTAGTAAAATAAATATTTCTTTATAATATGTACAAAATATTTGACTAGACAGATCATACACTATACCTAAGTACTACAACAATGTTCACTGCCAGTATATCGCTGATTACAAAACAATAGAAGATCAATTGTGTCTCGCGTATATGTATGTGCGCTCCGGCATACAACATTAATGAACAAACCAAATCATCGAAACCAATACAAAAATTGATATTCAGCCACTTTCGTCATAAATCATAACTTACAAAAAAATTGTTCATCCGATTCGTTTTAACAATGAAATTTTCGCCTAAACGAAACATGAAAATGTCGCCAGTTACAAATAAAGGTTAACTTAAAATGGTAATTGGAATGCTGACTCGATATCCACGAGTAAATATTGTATGCAAATATGTAAATAAAATTTTAAACTTGCAGTTTAAAAGGACAGTTTTTATTCGGCATTTTCCGACGGCTGTGACACGCAGGATGCGACCTATGTCTACTTCATATGTTTTCTCTATGGATTGAATAGAATTTAGTATTTTAGAGCGGAAAAATTTAATTGTGACAGGCCTAAAATAATATTTTTTTCAGGTCACTTTACATAAAAATACGAGAAGTTTATTTAAAAATGTTTGCTGATTTAAAAAACTGGGATTATAGTCAATACTTACAGTCATAAGGTCAATTAAAAAGCAAATATTTATTCACTACGCAATTGATATTTTTTTCTCATATTTGTCATAACTGCCTCTATTGTTGAAAGCTCAAGATTTGCTCATAAGTATTACAAATAGTTACACATTATTACAATCACACCAGACCCCACGCAGACGCCAAAGAGCTTATCATACAAAAATATCATTTAATATCTTTTATTACTCCTCACCACCATTCATCCCTCTAGAAAAACAATAAAATCCATACAAACACTAGCAGTCTGTTTCCCTATAAAACCCAATATATTCTTGAAAACGGGATTTATGTCAATGAAGTTGAAAATCGTCCCCTCGGCAGCGCATATCAACACGTCAATATATCAGATCGGGCCCGCCATTTGTCAGCCATTGCTATTTATAGGGTAGATACGTTGCCCAATCGATATACTGCGATGTATACGGAATTATGTTCAGTGCATTTGTACTAAATAGCTTGGACTGGCATTGTGTATTTTGGGGATTGATTGACGGTTCTAAAATCATCTGGGTTTTTTTTACTACGAGGCAAACTAAAATTGACATGTATTTTTTTTGGTGAGAGCCTAATGACAGTAAGTTGAGGTGTACGTACATAATTTGGAAAAGTCCTATAATAAAATAAAAAGTGACTCAGTAGCCGACAGAAACAAAAAAAAAGTAACACATTTTCCGATAACATCAACAGATGACACCAAACGCCCCACAATAAATCTTCTATCACCCATAACAATTACGAAATCGCCCATAAATCTGAAACAAGATGTATATCTGACTTCGAACTTCTTGTTATCAGCAAACTAATACACTTCAGAGAACACATAACACCAATAGTTGCTAATAGCCATTAACACGTGCCCAGTGCATTAATCTTTCATCTAAAGTAATCCACTACACTAAGATAGGGTATCGGCAATACAGTCGAGGCGTGCCGGACTGGATGGCGATTCTACTGTTGGAATTGGGACGGTTTCATAATGGACGATGTGTCATTCGATTGTGGGCACGCGATCTTACTTTATTGGTGGAGTTTAGTGAAATGATTAACGTTTCTGGAAGTTTATTCCTACGTCGAATGCCGACCGCTCACTATAAAAACTAGAAATAACTAGAAAAAGGATTCTAAGTAAATATAATGAATGCACTGAATAACCACTAAATCAATATTGCCATCAATTTTCGTCAACATAATACTGCGATAGAAGTTAACAGTGAAGACAATTTTATATAAGTACTAGCTTCCGCTCACAGCTTCGCCCACGTGGTGTGTTGATAAAAAATTGCCTGTGTGTTAATCCAGGGTATTTCAAACAAACCAAATTTCAAGCAAATCGGTCTAGGCGTTTTTGCGTGAAGGAATAACAAACATACATCCATACATTCGCACAAACTTTCACATTTATAATATTAGTAGGATAGCACGGATGTAATACGGCGAACTAAGTTAACACTGATGAAAAATGATACACCAACTATTATTACCCAATACGCGATCACAAATATAAGATTAGCATATTCCTCTTTCCCGTATAAGTAATAAGATACAATACATTGATATCGTTTATGGACCAGATGGGTGTCTCTGATAAATACGTAGACCCGACTCTAATTGATCACAACTCATAGAACAGTCGTTAGTCTATTCAGATTTGGGTCGAATAAATTATATCTGTGATAATAACTTGGAATATGTTTTGTAAGATGCTGACAAATATTTACCATGTTATGGGTACAAGTTTAAATGTAGAAGGTGTTAAAATATATTTATATTTTACTTTAGTTCACATGCTCGAAGTGCGTTTAAAGAAAAAAACAATATGTTTTCATTGTCCTGGCAAAATACTTGAAATTATGAAAAAACCCATGCTCCAACATTTTTTTGTAAAACAAAGTGGTTATTATAATTTTAAATGGAATATTGGAATCGGTTTTACTCTGTTCCCGTTTTCAGGATGTTTGAAATATTGTAAATGTTTTCAGAGTAACTTTGTTCGTAGCACTGTTTTTAAGGTTAATTTTATATTTTTATTCAATATAAAAGGTAAATAATATTATGAGACACATTGAGAATTATTATTCTGGAAATTCGAGAAGTAACTTCAGTTAACTTCAATCTGGAATGATAGTTTTATTTTGAGAAGTTCTGAATATTCAGGTAATATACCTATTTCAGAGTAACCTCGTGTTTGTTCTTTAGAAATCTTCCTATACATAAATGCAACTGGAGCCAAAAACAAGAAGAGTACACGCATAGAACCTACAACATGGCCCCAAAAGCGGCAAAAGGCGGAAAACATTCGTCGAAAACCAACAAGTCGCAATTACAACCCTAAAGATTAATCAGGAAACGCCCAAGTAAGCGTTTAACCAGTCCAAATTGCTGCAAAAGGTACACCAACATTGTGATCAATTAAGTTGATAGCCGATTGAGTACCCTACTTTGGTATACCTATGGTATAATGGTACCTACGCGTTGTGGGTGCGACCGCAAGAACCCCGAATTCCTGGCATGGTACTTGGAACGGAACTTTAATTGTCTCGGTAGCTGGATGTAGTTTAACTACAGTTTTCGTTTAAGTAAATAGGTGGCCTTATTGTTGCGTATATTGTAGAAAACATTAATTCTATGTGTGGGCTTAGTGTTTTCAGTATACATTAGAAAGTGAACCTCACATTAATAGCTGGTGTGAGAATCTTCCTTTTCAAGATTGCAATCTATATCTTGCCAAGCACATTGTTTTCTAATGTTAAATTCATATTTTCTACACAGAAGAGGGAACGTACAAACAGTAGGTTACACTTACGATAGTCATTTTGCAAATCACTAGACCTTAAAACAAGATAAGAACCCTAATTTCTAATTTAAGTTTTTGACAAATTCGCACTACGCTATTTTAAGGAAGCGCCCCTCACCAATATCTAACTGCATCGTAAAAAAAATACATTAATCTATTTACGGAATTGCAACTAACATTCTCCTATTCATAGAAAAATTCCTGATCCGTTCCTCTGTTGTATCAAAGTGCCAAGTCATATATGGCTCCCGCCATTAAGGGGCGCAAGTAGCCGCAGCGCCAATTACTCTCAGGAACACCAACATACTAGGGGTGGGCGAAATAAACCATAACATTCATAAAAGGGATAGTGTCGTAGTACATACAATCGGTGCCAATAAAACAACAAGACCCCACGCAATAAGCAAAGGAGAAATAGCGCGGAAACGTTAGGGGAAACAGTATTAATACTTATGGTTAATTGTGCCGGGGTTACGCGGGTGTAAGATGATACTGCCAAGAGTTATGACAATAGTAGAAACCCTTGACCCTGGGCAAGTTATTAAAAGATGACTTGAAACCAAACACGTTTTCGGAGACATTTAGCAAGAGTTGAAGACTTACACCCGATTGATTATTTACAGTCAGCATAAGATAACTATTTGTTTCAAGTAGTAGTTTCAAACCGCGATAGGTACATTTCAAGTCAGAGCAATAGTTTTGATAACTCATACACAATTAAAACAAAAACTTAATTTGTAACATAAATACACAGTTCTTGTGAATAGTCGCTTTATTTTAATCAATTAATGATATCACTGAAGAAAAAATACACATTTAAACGAGAAAAGAAAATTTACGACCAGACACAAAAATAAACCGGCACAAAATTAATAAAAGAGACACACAGAAATACTCAAGCGCAGTTTTAGCGCTCATCCACTGAAGGGTGACTGTGCTTCCCTTTAAGACGTGTCCGGACTAGAGAATGAGTCTCCGAGGTGAGATGCGCGCAGTTCATTACAAATACTGTGAACGAACCAAAGAATTTGATGTTTATCAATTGTGGTATCGTTTTCAAGTACCCCCATAGAAGCGTTATGAAGAGAATAATAGTATACATGTGTGCAATCCCTTTTGTTGACAGTATTAAGTTTTATTGTAATGTTTACTTTGAGGTGGTAAGTATCTTGTGTTATTATTGCTGTCTTTTGCAACCAACGTAGACATGGACTGCAACTTATCTTGGGCTAAACACTTTGCAGAAGTAAGCAGGAGGGTATATTGCTCGTTTCAATCACTCAAGCGTCTCCAGAAGTTCCTGCCTTTTCCAACAAAGATTACTCTCGCTCAGTCGCTCCTCCTTCCTTTGTTAGACTATGCTGATGTCTGTTTCCTTGATGCGACTGAGGAGCTACTTGATAAACTCGAACGTCTGCAGAATTTATGCATCCGCTTCATTTTCGGCCTCCGAAAGTACGATCATGTGTCGGAATTTCGGAACCAGTTGAAGTGGCTGCCTATTCGGCGGCGTAGAGATGCTCACGTTCTTTCTTTTCTTTACTCTGTTCTTCACAATCCTCTCGCTCCAAGTTACCTTCGTGAACGCTTTGAGTTCCTCGTTCCCAGAGGCAAACCTTGTCGCTCTTCCTCATCTCTTCTGCTTCGTATCCCATCCCACACTTCAAGTCGCTATGATGGATCATTCACTGTTCGTGCTGTTAGGCTGTGGAATACCCTTCTGCATTCTATACGCGAGAGCTCATCATTGGATATGTTTAAGAGACGAGTTAAGGAACATTATTTATCAACATGACCTTTGTATATTTGTGTATATATTTGTATATATTATATTGTATATATTTCATGTAATTATAAAAGGTATATATTTAATTTATTATAAGGAATTATTCATATAGATTCTTTTTATTAGTATAAAGTTGCACATTTGCCCTACCCCATCAAATCACTCTTTCACTCTAAGGTTGGCTGGAAGAGAACCCAACACTGGGTTAAGCTCGCCATTGTACATTATCTCTCTGTATTCAGTGTGTCTCTCTGTATTTACGTGTGCAATAAAGAATAATAATAATAATAGTAGGTACTATATTGTTTCCTTTATAGTAAATATCATCTTGGGAAAAGGTTCGAAAGACGATGATGTCGGACATTACAAGAGCCACAAATTAAAATACATATTTTTACAACTATAAATTGATATTACACATCGGTATCTAATACCTGACTGTGATTCAAATTCAACGAAAATTGGTGGGACTGTTATTTTTGCATATACCTAATTACTTTCTAGGCAATGCAATGCAATTGGACTTGATTCATGGCGTGAACACAAGTCGCAATGAATGTTTCCCGCTACATTAAAAAGAAAAACTTCGAGTTGTATACCATTCACTATTTCTAGTCTATTTAGTTGTTCTGGCACGTTTCATCTAATGAGTACACACTAAAACATGACATCACGTATTTAAATCATTAGTTTTAACAACACACTACCAATAAACGATTAATTATTCCATTCGAAGTTTTCCCACAAGTTTCGGCTCCAAGAAGTATTTGCTGGGCTCTAAGTTCTTACAATACGTTCCAATTTCTTAGAAGAGAATGCACTATGGAGAAGTGAGGGGAGTCTTGACAATGTGTTAAATTAGTTGTCTACGTGATGTTCATCTATACAGCTTACATTAGATACAGTACGTGAGCAGAACTGGTAATCAGTAATGGAAATAAATAGTTTATCATACCATTATTCATATAAATATGTTTGGATTAGAGGCCTACTTTGTTTTGATATTTCCTTGTTTTGGATGTTTTTTTACCTTCATATAACATTGAACTCCATTCAGCAAGCAAAAGGTCCTTACACTAATATTCTGAAATCACAATGTTGATAATTAATTATTTTCAAATAAATATATTCTATGGTTTTTGAATAAAGGGTGAGTAATATGTCAACAATAGAGGCATAAATATGTGTCTTAATCTTATTAATACTATATTTTTGTAATAAAAATGCATAGTGCTAGAGCTAACCGAATTGTAGACAAAAAACTGTGTAAACAATTTACGATAGAATCCTTCGCACTAAAACCCTACTCAGCCTGTAATAGAAAAGGATTCTATGTAGACAAAAAAGCCAATTAAACATTTCAACGAAACTAAGACAGCTCCAATTCCAGTTTCATCTATTTTCTCATCAACTTTTTTATCTCTACTTTGATCACAAAACGCAATTCCATCCCATTTATATAGTGAAATTGAAAAAAGAATCTTTCTTCCCCCAAAAATGTCGGACCTAGTTACGTGTACACATAATGCGCATAAAATAGACCACTCTGTCTCGTGAACAATATCCATTAGGGAAATTTTATCTTTGAGCGCAATAAATTATGTGAACCCCTCTTATAAAAAACAGAAACGAAACGCCACCGGAAAGTTGTATTTAAACAAACTACATTACTTTATAATGACCAATTCAGTCGACAATAACTCGAGTTATGTATGATAATTTGATCAGGTGGTAGTCAAGGGGTCCCCTCCTAACGCCCTCACAGTTATTAGGCGTACTAATGGCGGCTTAAGCAAAACAACTCCCGATATTGCACCATAAAAAGGTCTATTGAAATGGGTACGCACCCCTTCGATTATTTTAAATTTTCCATTGTTGGGTACATCTGAATGCACGAAAGAACAATGTGGAGTCACATTCCCGTATAAATGAAAATTTTAAATGAATGCTGTGATTATTTCCTTGATTTTTTTTAATCATTCACATCATATGGTCGATTTTCGCTTACCTGAGAATTTCTATCAGGGAAATGATATTAATTTATGTGCAATTCATTTCTACAGTATTAAAATTCAAAAGAGATGATATTTTAAAATACATTTAAGCTTCTGAATAAATCGACTTAAGCATTAAAAAGACTCATATATAAGACAATAAATAGATACCTACCATTTGGCATTTGTGAAAGAAAGAAAAAGCGAACAGGTATTTAGGCCTTGTTAAATTCAGGTAAGAATAAGTAGTTTGACAGGAGGCACGTAGTTTTTCGAAAGTAATTTCGAATTTTCTTGGAATTTGGTGCGGTAAGTTGAAGTTTTGACACATTTCGATCATTTATCAATGTATGCTAAGTATTTCCTATAATTATTGCTTATATAATAGGTTTACTTTAAGCATAAACGGAACGGAACGGAACGGAACGAAACGGTTTTCTGTCATAAATGACAGAAAACCGTTCCAAGTTTTCCTGATTCATATTTGAGAAGTTCACAAGAATTATTAAATTTTCTGCAGTTTATTTGATAAAATTACATATGTACATATTGGCATATGTACATATACGTACATAAGGCTCAGTCTTAAGCCCCTTCTTGTTCTGCTTGGTTTTGGACTCGCTCACCGAGGCAGCACAAAGCTCAGCAGCGTGGACATTTATATACGCTGTCGATGTGGCCATCTGTACTGAGAGCCGTGTTGAGTTAGAGGAAGCACTTCTGTCATGGAAGCATCAGTTGCAGGCCGGTGGCCTTGTGCTGAGCGTTGCAAAGACCCAATTCATGTCCCTAAATGAACCAGATCCTCGCGACAATGACCCAATTTCCATCGATGGGCAGTTGGTCACCATGTGCGATCAATATAAATATCTGGGTAGTATGATGCACAGTTCGAGAAACCTGGAATGCAACGTTCAACACCGAATAGCGGCTGCATGGCTGAAATGGCGAGAAGTAACTGGTGTGATATGTGACAGAAGAATTCCGGTCAAGCTCAAGGGTTTGATCTACAAAACCATCATACGTCCAGTCCTTACGTATGGCAGTGAAACATGGGCTGTAACCAAAAGGCACATACATATCATCCAGGTTGCCGAAATGAAGATGCTGAGGTGGATGTGCGGCGTCACTAGGCTCGATCGTATTCGTAATGAATACGTGCGAGGAAATTTAGGGGTGCGTGATGTCGCAGATAAGTTGCAGGAAAATCGGCTACGGTGGTATGGCCACGTAAAGAGAAGACCACCTGATTACGTGGGAAATTTGGCTCTGCAACTTTCCATCCCCGGTCGAAGATCGAGAGGGCGCCCCAAGACCAGATGGCGGGACGTAGTGTCGAAAGACTTGAAAGAGTGCCAGGTGTCCGAGAGCGACGTCACGGATAGAGCGAAGTGGAGAAGAAAAATAAGGAAAGCTGACCCCACCACCATGTGGGATGCATAGCAGGAAAGAGAGAGAGACATATGTACATATTGTAAGTTAAAATAACTTAGTATGCAAATAAGCAACTGTAGCAAAAGAAACAAAATCTAACTTCACATTTAAATTCAGCTTAACATTTATTTCTTAGAAGCAACAAAAGAAAGAATCTAAGGAATTCCTAACGATACTCAAACCCGTCACGCTTTCAATTCGTTTTTTCCTCAAAAGAAAAATGCAACAGTTCCATTTACGTCTGAAGAACGATAACGAAGAATAAATATGCAACATTTATCAGTAGTGTAAATATGCTAAGTGTCGCGTATAGAAGTATCGCCCCGTCCCTACTTCCTGGCTTGAAGGCGTCTGTAATAATGGATTACGAGTCTAGACGCGAGACAAAGCCGTTTCGAACCCTTGAAGGTAACGGTGACTATGGTGGTGAGAGGAGCGATTTTATCAGCGGGGAGCGGGTAAATGTGAAGGGTAAATAAATATAGTCACTAAAATAGTCTGGATGATGATGGTATTAATTCTCTAATAATAGTTAAAGCTCTCTATGTAATTCGTCTTAGGAAAATTAATCGCAATTCAATCCAATCAAATGATTTTAATTACATCTCCAGAAGCAATTACATACTTCTTCAATATTTAAGTATTGCGAATGCTGCTGTAATTTACTACAATAGGGTAGTGTCCAGGGTCGAAATAATGAAATAATATTTAGTCCGCTTTTTAGATAATCAAAAAATATTGGATACGTATTTTTTCTTAATATAATACACTTCAAAAATTAGGAGTGGGGGCCTTTTACGTCACAGTGTCCTGAAAATTGTAGCAACTTGTGACGTCACACTCAACTTTAACACGCTATATCTTAACAAGTTCTGATCCAATTTAAAAAAGAAAAAATACGTATCGCTTAATTTTGGACAATCTACAAGACGGACTAATTATTATTTTTTAGGAAACTAGCCTATTATTTTTACTTGAATTTTTGAATTATAGGAACTAAACAACAGGAACCATTAATACCTAATTGGAAAGAAGAATTAACAGCCACCGTCATAAGCTTAGCACTTATATCATAAAACTAGAAATTAACCCTAAACAAAAGCCGGCCAAGACTTTAAAATACCTGTTTTCCGTGTCGAATATCAACGTGAAATGCTCGTTAAGTTTTATATGCGTCGTGTGTGAACAATTGTTATTTTGGGCACATTTCAGTAGTGGTATTTTATTCGCTGTTTTATAACCACTACAATCCGAGCCTTTGTTACGCTATGCGTGCAGCAAGCGACCGGCCTAAGATTGATGGTAGGTTCACATGACATGGTTCGCCCTGAGCAGAGCTACCCTTTTGATGACTTCACTAACCGTTATTTATGGAGAGGATTTACTCTGATCCCGGTTTTAAATCCACGCTCTCAAAAATTTTAAATCCGTTTTTAAACAGCTTTCTGATGTAATTGAGTTCGGTTTTGTGGATTGTTGTTAGATCATTAAAAGAGGAACGCTGTGCCTGTAACCCATATTGCATCATTCTTCAATAGTTTAGAATGTTGAGATATCCAAACACACTATTGTGGGACACTTAGAAGAGAAAATACTTTGCAAACTTCGGCGACTGTTATCGACAGCTGAAAGGGAAGCTACGTAAGTATTCATACAGTAGTCAGAACAAAGATATGTAAATTCTAAGCAAACATTGGGTCGCACATAAACTTTCGAGTAAAGAAGTTTAGGTACTCTAACATTTCGAATTCGTACCCACAAACCGCGTACTTCTGCAGAAGCATAAACAACTCACTTTACTTTTATTTCGCAATCAACACAACAAAGTTGTACGTTCCAAATATTTCTTTATATTTGTACAAAATATAACTTATTAAATGCGCTAGAGAAACAAGAACAAGTTAGAACACCTAGCACATGCAGTTGGAAAATTTTAAATTACAAAGAAAATAAGCTTCCGACTTGCATACAAGTTAGAAGTTTCTTGCGAACTTACGTAAGATTCGTAGAGTTAAAATATAACCGCTTTGTTTATTATAGGTAACTTTGTTCCTTAGAGATTTGAACATGAAAAAAATTACAGCGCAGGATATTATCCCGCGAAAGTTATCCAAGAAATTGCTTTTGTAAACCGTAGCGATGCTTCATAATTATGAATAGAAATATGAAAGTTTCAACCTTACTTACAAGATATTACCAAACACGGTCAAGCTCTTTTACTATATTTAAGCACCAACAGATATGTCAAGCGAGTATGTGAGTATGCTTATCCTCATCATAAATTGGGTAATAATGAATGCTTGTACAAGTGAGATTCACGAAATTCACGTTGGCATGCCAACACGCGGGCCGATGTCTACATAATTACTTACCTTCGTCCCATCCTCGTCAAAGGGTCAATCAAAGTAGATAACAAAGGAGTTATGAACGTAATTAGTGTACAAAACAGGTGTTGTACCTCTTATCGACACAAATACATAGGTAAAGGACCTACTGAACAATGTATTTTTAAATACGTAGAAAATATAGACACTATTGTTTTTTATGAGTGTCTGGGATCGACAGTGAGAACTCATTCAAAAGTCTAGTCTAAAAAAAATCAATTCGTGGTTCCATGTTTAAATTCATTGCGTTTAAACGGTCGGCGGCGCTGTGACGGCCAGTGACAGGCGCACGACCAACGCGATAAGTCCACGATGACATAGCACGCGCCCTTTCACTGTGGGGCCCGAAATAGAATAATTATTCAGTATTGATTATGGTAGACATTAATTTCGTAACTCGAGTACGGAATATTAATGCAGATTTCGCGAGCCACAAAAAGAAATATGCACTGGTTTTGATTGGAATATTAATTTCTGAATATGTTTTTTATTGGAAATCGTTCGACGTTGAGTTTATCAAAATCAAAGACCACAGAATTAATGAATTTGTAATGTGTTGCAATGAATTACGATCTTATGTTATTGTTCCAAATGCGAATCGACTAATACGGGACAGCTAATAAAACAATTCTGAATCGACATCAATAAAAATATGTGCACCGCCCCGACTTTTGTATTCCGTAGCCCGTTGATTCCAACCAGCCATGTTTCAAAATTATTGATATCACATCAGGACCACCCTTCCAAATTACAGTGCCAGTACTGTCTAGACCGCAGGGCGGATTGGACGTGTGTACGTGAATAGCATGCTTTCACAGCTCGTTTGGCCAACAGAATTGGCGTGTTATAGGAACGGAGGCGATTTCAGATTGCACACGTACCAAGACAAAGTGTAGCTATTGTTATTGACAGCCCACTGCCGGGATTTCTTGGCGTTGTTAAAAATTTTTCACTGTGTCCATTGTTGAAGCAATTGTGAGGGAAGGTTTCACAGCTATGGTCCCATTCTGTTATAGTGAAAATTTCATGGTAAGGTATTTGGTTAACATTAGGGCAGTTGTTTTTTTTTAATCAAATACTAATTTGTGCACTTAGCCTAACACTACACTAACTTCGAAAATATATAGGAACTATTAAGCCTCTTTCAATACACTTGTTCTTTAAGTGATACGGCTGTACCGTTTTCTTTTGTGTGTACCCTTTAAGTTGAACCTCGAAACAAATCCATTCATGTATTCCCATAGGACTCGTATCAACGAAATATATTCTTTGTATTTTCCAAGTGTACGGGTACAAGTCAGATTTGTGTCAGCAAACCACAATTTTAAGCACCCCTTCTTTATTTTGGTTAAAAGTTCTACACTTACAGGTATAAAAACCACTCAGTTTAGAACAGCAAAAGATTAACGCAACAACTTAGAGATAAAAAGTAAAAACGCAAGCCGATTGTGGTGAGAATCAGCTTAGTCTCCCTCCGTTTTTTCCAGATATAACTATGTATAGGAATATATAAGACTTTTAGGGGCTGGTCTCGCTGCTTACGAATGACTGGAAATCAGGGAGCAAAAAATTATGAGACGTTTTTGTATTTTGTATGTCCAAAAATTTCAAATTCTTTGTATTGAATTTTGTGTCACATTGACTCCGCTCTCTTCTTATCACAATGTAGGTCTATATAAAAAGCATGATAGCAACGGCAGCAGATACAAATATTTTTACATAATCTATAACTAGACTTATACTACGATAATATACCTATTAATGGCGTCCACGGCCGATTTCGGCCACGGCGGCTGTTCTCACTTAAGGAGATCAGCCAGCTGCGCAGGACATATTATAGTGCACGAGCATTTGCGCAGACACAGGTGCACTCCCTATTCCTTCACTCTCATAACCCAATGGGATGGCAATCCGACACAACCGGAAAGAGATCAGGAGCAGGACCGACATTTACGTGCTCTCCGATGCACGGGTGAATCAATCACCAACTTCCAGACTACGGGCTGCTTTGTGAAAGTTTAAGAAAACCCACAAAGCGATTTCGGCCCGACCCGGGAATCGAACCCGAGACCTCGAGCACAGCAGCCGCGCTTGCGACCACTAGACCAACGAGGCAGTCAATAATATACCTATTAAAAGTAGGTTAAAAGCATAAAAAACTGATCAAGGATTTTATCACCCCTATGTATTAAAACCCGTAAGAAGGATGAACCTCACACCATTGCCTGACATAAACCATGATAGTGCGGTGTATCCTAGTGGTGGGCACCGGTCCGTGCAATGTTGAGACGCCCTCGAAATGTGAGCATGAACATTAATACGGCCATTCATCATGAGACTTCATAATTGAATGTCCCAACATTTTTGGCAATGGAATTTGTTTGGAATTTAGTTTTTGGCGCGGTTGACAAGTAATAGATTTTATGTTTAATTTAGAGTATTTTATTATTTTGTACTTTGAGATTTTAATGCCCGGATTTGGCTTGCCCGGGTTACTGGGTTGAGGGGGTCAGATAGGGCAGTCGCTCCTTGTAAAGCACTGGCACTCAGCTACGTCCGGTTAGATTAGATGCCGACCCCGACATAGCTGGGAAAAAGGCTCGAAGGAGGATGATGACTTTGAGATTTTAATGGTCTTTCATTTGCGTGTATTCTATAGCAATAAATACAATAATCATTTTCGGAACCCCTCTGAAAGATCACTCAGTTAAATGCTGAAACTAATCCACGTAGTAATTAATTCATCACACTACTGCGCAGTGATCATTCGTCCAGTGTAGAGTTACCTCCGCTGAGTCAACCTAAAATTTTATATTTTAACCTATCGAAAGAGGCTTACTTCAGTATTAAACACATCAGCCCATCAGGATTTAGTGTACTTATCACTGGATCCCTTCGCCAAATGTTGATAGTTTCTGTCAAAAATAAACCTAACCACCACGTATTGGCAATTTTGCACGAATCAGTTCTCGCGGAAAATAAATCTTGTAGTAAACCCACTTACTTGTGTAGGATTTTGGCTTATTTGAAGATCTAATGCTTAAAGTTATATATTTTTTTATTTGAAATACTTGTTTACGGTTGGAAAAAAAGGTTTTGAACTGAAGAGAATAGTTGAAGTATTTGTAAAAATTTACATCTTTGAGGTTTTCCTAAAATCATGATCACAGTAGAGTAGAGACACACGATACACACTATATAATATCCTATCAAGTTTAGCATCGCTACTAATTTTCAGAAGCACAAAAACCCATTTCACAAATTACAGAAAGCTGTTTTAAAAACCTACTGAAACGCTTCCCTTTTTTCTGAAAATCAAGTGGATGTCACATCGCACTTTGAACTGAACTGAGAAAAACAAACGTTTCAAATTGTTTTCACAAGCGTATCATGATACTCGTATTTATTTTCCATTTGAGCTAGAGTAAATACAGTTATTTTTATTTCAGATCAAAAATACACCTGACTTCGTGTGTGGCTTTCGACGAACAGGAAAAAGGTATAAAACCATGGGTTAAAAGTACTTTGACGTAGTATATAAATTAACTGATTATATTTCGTATAAAAAATAATATCTTAGCATCCTCTATTACTATCTTTAGAGCCTCAAATCTTTATTTCGATAATTAGTTTCCCATATTTGCTACGACTTTAAGAAAGTTTTCTTAAACTGGCAATCAGTCTTTTTATGACACATGAAACTTCATTGTCATGCCGGTTTTGGAAAATAAGTAATTAAGAAAACACCTGCAGTAATCGATCTTTTTGGTAAAATTGTTAAATGAAAAGTTGGTACCTGCAATTATTTTTGCAAGCAAGTATTATATTGGGAAGATTGCCAAGTTTGACCTAGTTATATGAACGCGGTAGTGGTAATCTGAGTTATTCGCAACTTTACTAAGTTCAATCAAAACACAACCGTCTTAATGCGTTTTCAATTGAAAACAAAGTTATATTTGACTCGTTCACCCATTCCCTAAGGCGCTAACTTGTCATCAGTGTTCGTCGCCAGATGTTGCATGCCGATTCCCCTTAACAATACTAATTGAGTTTTGATCCCCTAAATGGAACTCAAAATATTCCGTAAATTATAGTCTTAAGAAATGGATTTTATGTGGTAATATTAGGTGGACAAATGAAGTGAAATGTTATTTACTATGTCATATATTGTAAGGATAATTGACGACACCCCGTGCTACTTCTTAAATTCATCTTAACAACACTTCTAAGTTATTAAAAACTTGAAAATAGCCTTTAAAGCTAGAACTGCTTGCACTCTAAAATAAAAGTAGATTCTCAAAACAGAAAAGACTAATATCTATGCAAGCTGATAAATTATGGCCATAATTTCTTCTTCGAGAAAGACACTTTTTATATTTAATCACATCGATCGATTAGGCGAAGATAAATATGTTCAGCTTTTCAGCTTAATAATTTACGATGAAACTAAAGTGTCCCTATTTTATTTCAACATTTACGAGAGTATCTCATGCTCCGTTTCTACACAATTAAATTTAATTAATACGAATAGTTCGCGAGTCGCACGCGCTAATGGCTCGGATACGTCTGTTTTCACAAAGGAATATAAAAATACACCCGGTGTTCATGTCTAACGCAATCCACTTGCTTCCCAGCTGCTAAAGCGCTGTCCAGCATTGCAATACGATACTCAATGTTCGTGTTCATTTAAATACTTTAACTAAATGCAGCGGCTGCAAGGTATACAGTCTTATAGTATATAACCGGGATTTGAAATCAAAGTTTATAACTACAAAGTTTTATAACAAAAGTCTGTTAAGAGGTTTTCACACTGCTTGTAAGTTAGCTAACTTTCTTTAATAGCTTATTATAAGAGTTTATACTTTGTATGATCCTCCGGTTATTATGACCTATATGCTGCAATCTGTGCATTTAGTTAATGATAAAAAACATACAATATGATAACAAATTAAAAATCAACAAGAACAAACAAAAATTTTGAAGTTGGTGACACAATGGGCGGTCTTATCGCTAAAAGCGATCTCTTACAGACAACCTTTGGGTGGATTGTGACAAAAAGGAAATAACCATATCGCAGGTAATAATATCCCAGGTAGGTAGGATAAGATAGCAATACTACCTTTAGAAGGAAATTATCCTGAAGTAGGTCAGAAAACATCAACAAATACTGCTCTCATCTCGTCAAAAATCAAATTTTACAAATATTTTTACCCAGGTTCAGATAAACAAGATGCCTCATTGTCAGGTGTGTGTGAGTGTGCGTTTTAATTATGTATAGCGGTGACATATTTTGATGAAGGTAGTCCTTTGAGGCTTTGAGGGTACAGCTAGTACACCACCGCACCTAAATATTGTAATACACATGTTTGTGTTTACCTCGTATGTTTGGGTGGCAAGTCGGAAACCGCAGACAAATCTCCTGTGAAATATTTTTTAAACACAGTAGGTACCTACGTTTTAAGTCCTTTAAGGCCCTAGATCAACTTAGTATGATTTCTACGGAAGCTTGAAATATTCTTTAGATTTCATTCCACCGCCCAGTCGAAACATCTCTCAACCGCACCGTCTCCCATGTGGAGTGAATAGTAAAGTTTAGTTAATATTTCCAAGCAATAATGAACGCCGACTACGCTGCACAGTTCGGAAATTTTCCCCTAAGAACAAAGAAACTTACAATTTATAGAACATCTGGCCTTCCGTTCAGCAACAGTGTTCAGATTTTTTTTTGAACAAAGTCGTACGTTTTGCCTCGTATTCATATTTTAGTTCCTTTTTTTCTAGTTATATTTTTAAGGCTGGCAGCATTGCGATAATCACGGAAGTTAAGTCCGCTATCTGCCGTTGTAGTGCAGTTTTGCTAGTAGGTCATATATTATGATACGAACTCATTTTTGCTGTGCTTACAGAATCCGTTGGAGTTTTTCAGTCATGCTCTTTTATGAGATATTTACTGTTCTATTTTATTAAAGGTGTTTATAGGTGTCTATATATAAATGGCTATTTTAATGGCCTTCTATAGACTATCACTCAATACGATCACTTAGACACGTCGATGCTACAAGTGTTATTAGTCTGCGGCACATCCATGTCAATCACAATTTTAGTATGTAAGAAAATGCATGTCATTCTCGCATTTAAACAACATAACCTCAAATTAAACTTCATACCTTAATAACGTTATAATACAAAATCATATCCAGCTTCGAATGCAGTCGGAAGATATTAGTCGTGCAGTGTAAACCGTTGGAAAATTGAACCTCGTGCGATATGCTTTATTCATGACATCGTCATGTAACCGTTGCGTTCTGCAATTGTATTTCGGTACATTTTGCTATACACATTGGAATTTTGATGTGGAATTTACTTGACAGTTCGATATTGAAACACGAAGCTGAATAGTGACGATAATGAGATACCGTTTGCTGTGGTGTTTAGTGAAATGAGATGGGTTTTGATAACCGTACAAGTGTTTAAACTTGCCTTTTGATTGATCAGCAATCCTTCATTTACATTACAGTTTACAGGAACTCTCTTGTATACTTAGACGAAAATATGAAACTTTTTTTTAACTACGTACATAAACAGGGTAATTAAAATTGCATCACCCCATTTCCAAGCTAAAACTCTAACGGTGTATTTCAAATCATAAAGAACATTACAAAACAGAGTGCACACAAGAGAGAAAAACATAAAAATGTTACCTCAAAAATTGTCAACACCCCAAGGTTGGCCTCCATATATCACAAGGATTTATTTTCACCTTTGCTCCTTTCTCGATTTCTACGTAACGCCTTAATTCAATATTAAATTTTGCTCCTTTCCCGTTTTCATACACGAACAGATGTCTTTACGCGTTTCGTTATTCATATTTCTGTGCACATTACATTATGGATGTAAAAAGGGGTGTTGAGCGTAGTGTATCTTTAGAATATTGAGCGTACGCAATGAAGTTGTTCTGAATTAATAATTTCATGTTCTAAATGGGCATGTGTGTGTCTTCAATGATGTTTCGTTGTTGCCGCAAAAATGCCTGTCTGCGGTGCAGCAGTAAAAAATGTTGTCATCTCAAACCAACTCTTTTTTTGTAGAATCAAACCTACCATGGTTCCAAATAGAAGTCTTAGCTCGTAAAATAAATTAGATCTTATAAAAATGGGAACTCCACTGATTATAAAGAAAATAAAAACTTGCCATAAACTGCGCATTGAATTAAAAACTGCTGCAGCTTAGAGTAAGATAAGGTTCATCCAGGCGTTAATAAATGGAACGCTCGTAAAACTATCGTGGTGGTAGTAACATGTGCATAGCACTGACACCTGGTCTGTTTTGACGCAACACGTAGCTACGACTCAGTAACAGGGAAATATATAAGCACCTACTTTATTTAATCCTTTAAAATATTTATAAGTCCTCCACAATATAGATTAAAAGGATTGGTAAGTAATTCTATTCCATCCCACCCATTAGGTAATGGAACTATATTGTTTCAGTGCTTCAAAGCTAAACCAATCTGTCGCTAGATTTGCACTCAAGATTGAAATGCAAATCACAGATTCACGTCTTCACGCGGCGCCAAAACTTATTGATTTGCCCCAATTTATGCTAAGACCATTAAATAATACACCCCGGCAATATACACCTGGAATAGACGCTCCATACGAAGTATTCGTTTCGTTTATTTTATTTACATTTCGTGGCATATCCATTAAAATTTCATATCTTTACCCGTTTCCTTCACCAAACTCGAGAGTTGATTACGCGTCGCTATCTTTTTGTAGCATCTCTGTACCGGTTATACGAATGAGAACCCTTTATGTACTAGCACGAAGGTACATATTGTATTACTTCCGAGCAAATTAGCGAGTTTTTGGAAGATTACGGTTTGGTCACAATGGTAGCCACCCAAGAGCGGGAATTAGGTCGAATAATACTAATATGTTGTACCAAGAATATTAAGGTTTTGAGTATGATTTATTAAAAATTATGGCTATTAATATTTTGAAACAATTTGACGAGTGGTGAACATTTTAAACAACGTTAACATCAATGTCTTGAGATTTTACCGAATCGTAGTCTAATAAATCCTGGCCTTATGATATTATTATTATATTTTCAAATGATATATACTCTACCGATATAATAATTAGTTATTGCAATGGCACAATGCGAATCGAAATCACGACTTAATTGCCGTACCCCCAAATCTGTCCTTAATACAAACCAGTTTAATTCAAACCGCTAGAATGTAAGCAACATGACATAAATCTATGCGACATATCACTTATATAATAACAGAAACAATTACATCGTTAAACAATCTACCGCTTCAGTAACTCACGGATCTAAATTTAAATCGCGGCCAATTTATATTGACACTTAAGTTTGTAGCTAGTGGTTGAGTTTGGGGGTCATCTAATACTGGCAAGTGTGTGCTAAGGCGTGCCTTATTGTATCTCTCATTATATCGTTCCGGTTGTGTGACACTATCGCGCACCGGGCCTGTCAGTAAACAATCAATGCTAGGAAAAATCAATGATAAGGAACTGTTTGAAATGCCCTGATTGACGGACCGATAACGTAATGTTCAGGGATTGTTTGTGCTGCCTATCTATGAAATGCGTTTAGGTGGAATCGACTTTCGTTTGATTTGAATTGATTTTGTTTGCCTTAGACGAAGGTTTTGTGTCTGTTTACACAGTTTGGAATAACTTTAAGTTATTTACTTCCACAGCGTTTACTTTAACTATTATTTACAAATATTCACTCAAATTTAACTTAACATTTTCAATTGTCAAGAAAACATTAACATTATACCAGATAATTACCAAACTCGTAACTACATTTACATCTATCAATCGTTTCACTCCATTAACTTTATTGCATTGGTATAATCGAACCATTTGGTACAAGGAAATCCATTTCTCCCCAACATTTTGAGACTTTAAAACATACTAAGCGTAAAATTCAATATTGAAAAAGGTACTGCATTTTAATCAAAATGGCATTAGTATAATCTTATAGGAATGTGCGTAACGATTGAGTGGACACATAGATAGAACGAATGGCGAACCGAACATGTCAGGAATGCAATGGCATATAACGGGGGTGTGTGTACAACAAATCATACCTGTCACCCGATGGTTAGTTTCCTGAGCAATAGTAATTTTTGTTCTAACGCTCACCCAGTTATACATTATTGTGTAGTATTGTAATTTACTATTAAACCTAAAAGATGATTCCAATTCGATACCAGAAATATGCATAAAAATCATCTAATTTTAAAGCAAAAACAACATTGATGCGAGACAAGCTCATCAAACGTGGTGTTCGTGTGTATCAAACATTACTAAAGGGTGCCACGTGGCTATCCGTGCCCATACTGTTATAGTGTGTAGGGACGTGAAATCCAGGGATTTTAACTTGGGAAATTAATGTATTATATTATATTTGTTTGTTTGTATGTACCGATTTTGTAAAATTCTAGGTAAGAATTTCTGTACACTCTGAACCGAGTTTGTCCATAAGGGAAAATGTTATAGGTAAGTTATGGATCAATGTTACTAAATTGTGTACTTTTGCTCGTAGATTAACTTCCATTTACTTAGTAATTATTGAAAAAAATAATTAAATTAACATCAATGTGATGCCCTCAGAGATTGCGATTGATATTGAGTTCAAATTTTTATTTAAACGATTTCTAACATCCCGCTACACAACGATAAGCTCAACACGACACCACACGAAAAAAAAAAATTAAAAAAATATTCATTAAAAAATCTTTGGGCGTACATATCGGCATTTCAAAGGGGGGTTTAATCAGAGTTACAAATTCAATTTAGCCCGTCGGAGGCCGATTGGGGACGATATCGGAATAATTTGCATAGTTATCATAAACATGGGTCAGTCCTGCATAAACTGTGCTCGATGACAGCTACCGCCTCTCGAATGCAAATAATGTACACGAATTAGGGGTGATGGATATGACAATCGATTGTTATGTGCCGATACGAGTGAAGCGTTTGTCGTGTAATTAGTTTTGATTATTATATTATATGTAATTTGATATTATTGGTTTAATTGGTCTGGTCGAACTATTTATTTATTACTGTCAATGTAACTTGGAGCAAGAACAGTGATAAAAGATGATGACAAAACTTTTTATTAGATGATATGATACAAAGCAGGTATACGTGAATGAAATTTAATTCACTAATGTTCAAAATAAATGATGATAATTTAACAATGTGAAAAGAAAAACTATTTCTGTTAAATTTTTCATATAATATTGTCAAGTTGCTTTAGTCTGGTCTCTTTAACACCAGTAGTTACCAGACCTTTTAAAGATTAATAAAACGTAATAATACAGAAGTGACACATCCATCGCCTCTATATTCTAAACATAAAGGGGTGCTTTACCAGTACTTCAGGTAAACATGACCAATTTACGTAGACCCGCGATGAAGCTTTCAATCACCCCTTTATCCTTTGTAATCCAAAGAGGAGAGAGGGGTGCCACGGACCTTGTATTCTGGTTGCGGCTTACACCAAAGGCAGGCAATACAGAGTAATCGGGGGGTGTGTCAGTCTTTGTATTTCATAATCAAATGCATCACTAATATTGAATGTGGATAAACCAGGCTAAACTAAGGTGACTTGGTGTCATTCAATTTGGTTCGTTATGGGAATTCACACATTTGTCCTATTTGAGTTCTAATCGAATTTGAATTCTATTACGACTTCGTTAGTGGGTATTTGTTGTAAACATTTTAATAAAATTTAAAAAAAATACACCAGCAAATAAAATTGTATTCATCTTTTGATTATTTGTTTGTAACTTTGTACCAAAATATAAACCAATTTGTAAATGAGAACACCATGTAGCATTTTAATTGTCACTTTATCCTCATTTGTCTTTGCGATTCTACATGATCTTCGCATGCTTTTACTGTATGTATCAATACATACAAATTGTAATACTATATTATTTTTAAAAAGAGTAACCATGGAGTTTCTTGCCCGTTCTTCTCCATAGGAAGCTACTTTTGGAATGGGCAACTAGAATCAAACTTAGTTATAATTTTGACGTTCATAAGTGCTTGTAAAGGCCTAAATGAAATAAATGATTTGACTTTGACTTTGACTTAATTTAAAGTAGCTTTAATGTTAAATATGGACAGATTTTTATTTTTTTACTACAGATAGATTTTTATACCTAGTTACTTAATCTCATTTTGCAATATACATTGATAGCAGAATCCACACGCGTTTCATATTCAGAGTCGGTCCTGCGCCTGATCTCTTTCCGGTCGTGTCGGATTCCCGTCCCATCGGGCTATGAGAGTGAAGGAATAGGGAGTGCACCTGTGTCTGCGCAAATGCTTGTGCACTATAATATGTCCTGCGCAGTTGGCTAATCTCCTTACATGAGAACAGCCGCCGTAGCCGATAATCGGCTAGGAGGACATCATCATCATCATCACCATATTAAAGTCTGTGCACAATGCGATTATGAGGTATATAAAATTCTATTGAACCTTTTTTTTCAGATATTATGCTTGCAAACACTTGAATCAGTCTGTGATGTCAGTGATAGTCACTACTGTACTGTCAATCAAAAACTCCATGCCTACTAATATTAGGACAACTAGGACTATCAAGTACAAACTCATGTGCAGTGTTAACTCTCCCATGTTATTGCTATTTAGTCCGAAACCCGGACTAGGTTTTGAAAAGGCTGCACGAAAGATAAACTATGTGTAATTTAACTGTATATGGACTATGGAGATGTAATCCGTTGGAGTTTGTGGTAGGTCAGGCTTTAGACAACACATGAATAAAGCTGAAAGGTGAGAATAAAGTAATCAAAATAGTGCCCTAGTTTTTTTTATCAAAAATAAACATTCGTCTAGCCTGTAACTAATTTGTGTCTTTTTTTTTAAATACATCTCCAAAACAAATCAGATATGAAGACATAGTAGGTACACTACACTTTACCTTAACATTAAAAAACAAAGATAATGATGTCACTAGGCAATCGACAAGTGATAGATTCACTAACAGAATCTGCAATGACAATTAAGCTTTCATACACCAACAGAGGTAAGCGAAAAAGAAACTTAAAATTCCACAATCCATCCTCGAACTGCTCAAACGAAGCAAAGCAAATTACCACCAAATCCGAAAACGAGGATAAACCTGATTCTTATCGTCGATTAGATCGCTTGCCTACCTATACATAGACACATTGTCGTGTAAATTGGAGATTTACGCACGCAATAAATCAGTCAAGGGATCGTGTGTAAGCCCGCCAATACGTTACGTTCACCGACCGCTGTCCCCCACTGCACTACCTTTGTAAAAATAACTATATCAAACGTGATGTGACGGGATGTGGGAATAAAAATGTTCGAAAGGTGATTTTGCGGGTTGTGAGTTATGGGCTTTTGTTTTAGATTGTTTGGGTTGAGTTGGGTTAGGATCTGTTACGTAACTATCATTATACTTTATGTTTACCAATGGAAGGTTAGGTGGCACACTCCCTCACCGCTGCTAATCCACAGCGGAAGGTGTCATTTGATGATTTTTAACTTTGTTAAAAACAAAAAGATTAGGTGGTAAAGTAATTATGTTGTATAACAACCAGTTGTGATAATATCTTTCTAAGAAACTGGCTACAAAATAATCGAATATTATTTATCCAATTAATGCTAGACGGCGTTTCTTTCTTAGAAAGTGATAGGAGTGAGTCAGCGCAGAATTGTAGTCGTGAGTCACTTTCTTGGCACTAATAAAATCTTGCTGTGATAACCTACGGTCAATTAGGCAACCCTCGCACTTTGTTATTCTACGAAAAGACTGTTTTATTCCAGTCAGGTTCTATATCCAGTTATATTTTACAAACTTTAACAAATACCTTTTCATATAAAGTAAGGACCATTTTTTGTTTATTCTAGTAGTAACTAAACGATTTATACGAAAAGTTTTCAAAATATTTTGTTTCTCTCAAAGAGCTGAGATAGAAATATTGAGAAAGTTCATCGTCCTGTCATATGTTATGGTCCACAAAATAAACGTACAGGAAAGAGCACTCTCGAACTCATTACGGTTTGAAAGCATATCGCTACATATTATTAAGTTTCCCCCAACTTTGTGGGGTGAAGAAAATATGCTCCGAAGTTTTGTAGTGTGCATTTGTTTTATTTTTTTCTTCATAATCCAACTTACTCATCCAATTTATGTACGACGAGGGAAATATAGTATTTGTAACATGTATACTTTATTTCAATGTTTGGTCCCTATTCTTTTACGAAGAAACAAGGAGATGTCATTATTATTTTTTTATTTACATTAGAAAAAGCTTTCTGATTATAATGGGCAGTGACCGACACCTTCAACTCAACAGGCAAGTAGATACAAAACTTAACAAGTAGTCCTCATTAAAGAACTTTTGAATATCGAAACCCGAATTGTATTATAACAAATTTTAATAATGCATCAAACGCATTAAATGGTAATTACTTCGTAATAAGTGCCAGAAAAAATATTTATTATTCCACACTCGTGTTCATCGCTCGTGTAGTGCGTGACACGGAACGATATTTTAAATTCCATGATACACAGACGATTAAAACCGGATGATTATTCCACTAAAAATTGTTATTACGTTTCGAGGTTTAATTAAACTTTTCTGCAGAACATTGCAGTTGTGTGCGTAAGACTTTTTTGCTGTGTTAAATAAAAAACCGACAGTTTCAAATGAAATCTGGACCATTTCAACGAAACCTCCTTTGACGGGCGTTGTCCGTTTGCAATGAAATATTTAATTTAAATTGTTTCATTTAAACATATAATTCTCTCTGTTTTAATGTTAACGAGTTTTAATTGTTCATAGGAAGTCTGTCAATAATCATTTTGAATTGAATCAGGCGTATTTACCTTTATAAAACTTGTTTTATTATAATGTTTATTCCTAGACGCATAACATATATCAACCAGAAACCCGGACCCACCGACGACTTTCTTACGCAAGTACCCAAAATATTAAGCCATATAGCAATAATCTTTCGAACACAATACCCGTGTGTCATTTATATTATACGTATATTGAAACTTCATAGTAAACAAGAGTCGCGTGACCATTCTTCTGGCCTTTTTGTCACGAGACACTTTCGAAAGTGGAAGCTGTCTCTTCAAAATATCACTTTATGGTAAAATAATGACTTGGAACGTGAAGCAGTGAAATTTTACCTTATTCGACTTGTATTCCTTTGCCGTGCATTGATTTGTTGCCTTATTTGTTGAATAAATTTATAATGCGAGTAAAGATGTTAAGTGTGTATTCAATATCAAAAGAATATGTTTGTAACTGTTACTGTTACAGCCTTTTTATCGTCCCACTGCTGGACACAGGCCTCCTCTCACAAGGAGAAGGATTAAGCATTGTAATGTTTGTAAATGGAAGCTTTATTACTGCTATTCATTCAAATTGATGTTTATTCAAGAGATGTATATTGTAGGTACATCATCCTACATTCAAGCTAGAATTCTAGAAAAGAAATAATCTAATCTGTATCTAATGAGTTCAATTTAAACTAACGCTGAAAATAATTCAGGTATATTAATTTACTCCAAAATGCTCCAAGAAACTTTAACAATTATAGAACTAAAGTTTAAACGCTTACCTATGCAACAACCCTCATTATATTATTACGGGTCGGTCTGAGCAGAAGTTAGAAGTTCCCTAAACGAGGCTCTTCGTTTACTTCATATAAATATCAGTACTGTTATCTTCAATTATAATATGAGATTATACTTGGTTACCTCGTAGGATAAGATAGAAGTATACCAATATGAAGGACACATTAGCCAAGTTAGTTATCCGAAAGAATCTACACAAATTAACTCAACTCGTGGAAACTATGTCAAAGCTCTATACTTCCCATGTAAGAACTATTGGATCATTATATTTATAGAAAATCATGACAATATAATATTAAGTTAAAAAAATCGTAGTAACCTGTATGAGCTACCTACCTAACCTTATAATATTTCAATATTATTTTGTTTTAACAATCGTACTCGTAAAGAAATAAATAGGCCAAAGTAATAAGAAAAAACAAAAGGAAATAATCCGTTATTATAAAAACCAAAATAAACCTAACAACCTCATTATTTTTGTACTCGATTAGACATTTGATGGGTATCGATACAAGAATCGTTTACAATCAATTTAAACGTAGGAATAAATCGTAACCCAATTTAAACGCTGTTAATTAGACGTGGATAAAACGATGCTTATATTTGTAACTACAAACATTTATTTAAAGACTTGTTTTGTTGAATTATTTTGAGCCTTATTACAAAAGATTTATGGTAATTTTTTGATTACTTTCTTTAGTGGAATCTCGATATGCGTTTACACATTTGCATAAAAATTATGTTCATCAAGGAGGCTTGACCAATTCAAGAATGGGGTCGCCCGAAGAAATTTCGCCCACACATGTTTTATTTTTTGTTTGTATGTAATCGGATATTTGTACAAGTCGTCCTGTCCGTTAAGAATTTATGTCATTCGCTTTCAAATTACATCTGAGAGCGGGCTTGTTTCTTAAAGATCGTGAGCTTAACAAAAATACCTTTTGTATTGTGACAGGGATCGTATCGTAAACTGTTTTTTGTGGTCGAATGGACACATTCCAAATACGGTTATATAAATTAAAATAATAAAGTTGTTTGTGTACAGTATTATGTTAAAGGATCTTTCAGTTTTACTTGGGATTTACGTCAAGTAATTTTAAAATGTAGCGTAGTTGTGTATTCATGCAGGATTTATTTTCTTTAATATTATCTATACTAATTATAAAGAGGAAAACTTTGTTTGTTTGTTTGTTTGTTTGGTTGTAATGTATAGGCTCAAAAACTACTGGACAGTTTTTAAAAATTCTTTCACCATTCGAAAGCTGCATTATCCACGAGTAACATAGGCTATATTTTATCCCGGTACGGGCAGTAGTTACCACGGGACGCGGGTGAAACCGCGGGAAAACGGCTAGTGTGATATAAAAGTCGAAATAATTAACCTACTTAACTGCATGTAATGCTATTTTGTATTTCAGTGTTCCCTGATTGTATTAATACCACTTTCATAATCACATTTTTTTTTTTACTTGTTGTTATCCTAAAATGGTTTCAAATATATAATGCAATTTTGCCTTAACAAATAAAAATATGTCGGAGGCATCATCAGGATGGCACTATCGTCCGACATCAGTTAGGGTAATCAAGCAAAGAGATAACTCAAAGAAACTCAAAACTCAAACAAACTAAAAACTCAAACGTTTATTCAAATTAGTCAGAACAAAAGACAACCCCCAAAACGCCCGCCCTTCGCCACTTCCTATGTGTTTTGGCTGGGGAGAAGAAGTGGCGGAACAAACTCCCCAGCAACACATGTCTGTCTGTTAGGTTAGAAGAACCATTACAATAACCTTTACAATATGGATCTACAACGGTACTACAACGCTAGGCACACTACACGTAACGAAAGGCAGTAACGCGACAACTCCACGAAGACTCGACGAAGCCTCGACCAAGACTCGATCAAGACTGAGCTCCGCGGACACCACGCTGACCGCCACGACTCTGCCAAGCGCGCCAAAATGTTGTTTCACCGGAAACGCCACCAGAGGGCGCGCTTGCTTGACGTTTAGTATCCGTACTAATGACAGTCTCCGACACGGCCATCTTGACAACTCACACGTCCTCGTGTGAGGTAGGTATCTGGAACAAGAATTCACGGAAAGTAAGACGTCCTTTGTTCGGCCTTCCTGACCAAACGTTGGGAAATGAAATCGTAAAATGAAAACAACAAAATTTATTCTCATTCACATTTACATTGTCATAACACAAGAATCTCAGCATTTAAATTACAAAATCAACATTCGAACCAACTTAAAAATCGTTTGATCAAATTTAGTATGCAGTACTCTGTTCGTAACTCCACCTCGTCTAACAACTCATTGCCTCAATCCGGCAAAACCAGCGGGACCTCCATCCGGTACCCGAATTCAACACACACAACATATCACATTGCCTCTGTCCGGCAAGTATGGGACCTGCTCAATAATTCAAAGTTACAACATTTTCTAATTGGTTATCGTGAAGTTTGTCTGGTCAATTTAAACATTTTCAATGAAATAGAATGCTTTCACCTTGTGTGATGACATGCGATGTCCTGGTCTGTCGTAACTCATACGGCCTCCACGACAAATCCGGGGGAGGATGACGCTCCAAACAGCAACTGCAGCGCACCTCGCCCATCGCTCGACTAGTAGACCTCGTCCTGTTCTCCAGGCTCGGTTCACCTTAGATGTTATCTGTTAAGTCAGAAATGGAAAGTGCTTAGGCAACCGATCAAATATTGACAACATATGGGTCAGCAACAAACCTTCACGATGGTAAGACCCAAACACATGTTTGTTGTTGGGTTTTAAGAATAGCAATCACCATTTAAATGAATAAACTAGTTACATTAAATGCTAAGCACGAAATCAAAGAAAGATCGAATTGCTAGTCAGACTCAAATCGTAAATTACTAAATCATTACAGCTACGGTTGTCATTCACATCAACGCCTTCTACTCGATAGGCTTCACATAACCGTCTGTCCCTTAGCCGAGCTCTCAGCCCATCCTGGCCTCCTAGGGACCACAACCACAGTGACATGACACCAACTGTACCACAGATGTATACGGGTCTCTTCCTGGTCACCTTGATGCCGTCACACAGGCCAACGAGTCTCTTCCAGGTCACCTCGATACTCATCATAGGTACAGCTTAACACAATGAAATTACTGAGAAGGTGAATGTAACACCTTACCAAAAATCTCTAGTCTGATGCACAATTCAATCAAATGACGCAAAACAGAAATATTCTAATTTGAGTTAATTTTAATTGACAAACAGAAACCAAGTCATCCCTGTGACCAAACGTAAGATACACATTTCAGTCATCCCTGTGACAAGTGTTCAACGGCAGTCATCTCTGTGACTTCCAACTTAACAGTCAATCAACCCTGTGATTGAAGCGCAACACACAAGCATACACACATTTACGTGCTCTCCGATGCACGAGTGAATCAATCACCAACATCCAGACTAAGGGCTGCTTTGTGAAAGTTTCTAAAACTCAAAGCGATTTCGTCCCGACCCGGGAATCGAACCCAAGACCTCGTGTATAGCAGTCACGCTTGCGACCACTAGGCCAACGAGTCAGTTAAACAGTACAATGTACAATGACAAGCCACAATAAAATTGGATTGATCTCACCATGTTTATCATTCAGGCGTCTCTTAACATCTCTGTGCATAGTGCCTTGTGTATGTTCATGCTGAAATCCGGCGCGCAGTAGAATCCAGGCGTCGCGCTCGCGGACGCCACAGCGACGAACTAGCAGACTAGACTCCTTTCACTCGAAGCAGGAGAGGCTCACGGGATTATCACATGCAAAAGAAATCGGAAATCGGTTAATTTTATCACAACATTTTCATAACAACGATGACAATATTGCTGTCATGGCATAAATCTAATTTCACTGATTGACGATTTTCCCAACAATGCAATTCATGAAGGTCACGTGAACAGTATGTCAGAACATTATCACATTCGAACCCAGGCGGTTCATAACCGACAATAATCAGCGAGACAAACTACCTCTCAAGTTTATAAATGTCATATGACAAATAAACACAAAAATAAACCAAAAATTTATCGGTCTCACCGGGTTTCCACTCAACGTGCGTGACGATGCGCACATCGCTATAGCGCGCAGTACAGCGAGGCTTTTGCGGACGTGAAGCCACGTAGATGCACGAGCACCAACACTCGGACCTCACGATGACACGTTGGGCTCCTGGCAGGCAACTTTGATGCTCCGCAGAATTTTTGTCGCCAGATTGCACAATAACCACCGTCATTATTGAAACATGAAAAAAAGACAGATTCAGTTAATTTTCTAGCATACCCTCAATAACTAGCTTGACATGTAACAATGGAAAACGATACCATTACCATAACCGTGGTTACCATACTTCTACCTTCGCTGAAATTCTTAATAAATCTTCTACTACAACCTCCATTTGAAATTATCAACGTTCCATTTTTTTTAACCAAATGATTCAAATTCCACTTACATCGTTAAATACACACTAGCAAAATTCACATAGCAAACCTTACTAACAAAAGTCAAAAACTAAGCTCAATTCAACAATTTCCGTCAAGACATCCTCTATCCGGAGTCTGATAGTCACCATTTCAAGACAACCTCTATCCGGCGTCCGACATCTACGACTCAAGACATCCTCTGTCCGGAGTCTGATAGTCACCATTTCAAGACAACCTCTATCCGGCGTCTGACATCTACGACTCAAGACATCCTCTATCCGGAGTCTGATAGTCACCATTTCAAGACAACCTCTATCCGGCGTCTGACATCTGCGACTCAAGACATCCTCTACCCGGAGTCTGATAGTCACCATTTCAAGACAACCTCTATCCGGCGTCTGACATCTACGACTCAAGACATCCTCTACCCGGAGTCTGATAGTCGACTTGCCGTTCAAGACAACCTCTATCCGGCGTCTGACAGGCACACCCAAATAACCATTCCACCGAATAACCACCCAGGATTCTTCCTAGTGCTTACCTAGATCGATTCAATGTGATAGCAGTATCGTATCAGGCGTTGCAATTTTTACCACTACAATCTTTGAACACGTTCACATTTTGAACACGTGACCCTGTGGGCATTCGGATTACATCCCACTTCTGATGTCGGAGGCGTCATCAGGATGGCACTATCGTCCGACATCAGTTAGGGTAATCAAGCAAAGAGATAACTCAAAGAAACTCAAAACTCAAACAAACTAAAAACTCAAACGTTTATTCAAATTAGTCAGAACAAAAGACAACCCCCAAAACGCCCGCCCTTCGCCACTTCCTATGTGTTTTGGCTGGGGAGAAGAAGTGGCGGAACAAACTCCCCAGCAACACATGTCTGTCTGTTAGGTTAGAAGAACCATTACAATAACCTTTACAATATGGATCTACAACGGTACTACAACGCTAGGCACACTACACGTAACGAAAGGCAGTAACGCGACAACTCCACGAAGACTCGACGAAGCCTCGACCAAGACTCGATCAAGACTGAGCTCCGCGGACACCACGCTGACCGCCACGACTCTGCCAAGCGCGCCAAAATGTTGTTTCACCGGAAACGCCACCAGAGGGCGCGCTTGCTTGACGTTTAGTATCCGTACTAATGACAGTCTCCGACAAATATATAAAGATGCTTTTCTTTTATATTAACAAAACGAAGTATGGCTTATAATATCCTTAACGATGTAATGGGCTCTTTGAAAACAAGGGTACTACAAGTTCAACGTCCTCCACTTGACATTAAAAGAAATCAATAAGAATAACGTATTCTATGAAGGCAAATCACATATCAGATATTCTACAAATTAGTTCAATAATAGATTGATATGTTTCCAGTTGTATATCTAATTTTCTTTCCAACATAATAATTGTGCTTATTAAACATTATTTGGAATGCATAACAATACTATTTTAAACAGCATTTAAGCAAACAATAAAGTCTATTTAATTATTTCTGTCAATTGGCTAAATTCACCAATAGCTGGGCATTACCACAAATGACTATTACGAACCAACAATGAACGGTTTCACAATAAAAAAAGGATTAGCATAGATGAATTGCAATCACGTTGGAATGGTTAATCGTTCATGCTAAATGAAATTTCAATTCCTATTTTTCAGTCCATTTTCAAAGGCATTAAGTGGATCGAGTTAATGCAATACTTTCGTTATTTTACGGTTCAATTAAAACCCGATTATAATTTAATTTATAAAAAATAATTGACGTTCGAAAAAATCCGGGTTTACTAATGTTATCTGCTGTATTGCTTACAGCTTTCTAATTCAATATTATTTCTTTGCAATCCGCAGAAAGTTGACTAAGATTCTATTTTACAAACTGTAGATTGTATCTTCAGGGAGATTAGTTAGATATTAGGTAGGTATCGAGACTCCTTATAAATATTTATAGAGTTCATTAGACTTATTCAGGATTCAGATAGTGGAAACATTGCGTAAACAAAGCGCAATTAAAACAATTATCAAATCACATAACAGTATTTACAATAAGACAATGATTCTATTGACAGACCCTTATTCAAAGACATTTGAGTTAACACAATTTAATTACTGAGAAACGAAAAGTAAACTTTACAACGACGCAAATAACAGTAGGTTTTTCTTAAGAGATCTTGATCCAATTAGAACTTGAGACAAAACACAAAGAGGCGGCTACGGTCAAAGATAAATTAATGTTGAATAATAAAATGGAATGAGTTTTTATACTAATATTATAAAGAGGGAAACTTTGTTTGTTTGGTTGTAATGGATAAACTCAAAAACTACTGGACCGATTTTAAATATTCTTTCACCATTAGAAAGCTATATTATCTGCGAATAACATAGGCTATATTTTATCCCGGTGCGTGCAGAAGCTCCCACGGGACGCGAGTGAAACCGCGGGAAAACGGCTAGTATTTTTCTGACGCGACATTAAATATCTCATAAGGCCTTATTTATATTGCTAAAATATAAGGTTTAAGTAAGTACCATTAACTGCATTGCATCAGTATAAAAGTCATGCTACATCATTGAAAATTGATATATCTATTACCTACAACAACCTATAACAAATACAAGTTCTTAGAACTCTCTTGGCACATATCCGTCATAAAATTGAGTGCCTTATTTTATACCTAATCACGCGTCTGCGACTCTAATCATTGCATTTAGTAGACAATCGTGTCGTAAAGTACGAAGACATCAATTATTCAACGACTATTCATTTTGAAATGCTCCTTTTGAGTTTGCGTCGCTAGCATCCATTGAATCATAAGATATTCTGCAATTAGTTTCATGTAATTAGAAATTGAATAGGGAGCATTTGATACGGAATTATAGGCATGCATATAATTATATAGCGGTCGCCCACGACTTTGTCCGCGTACATTTTTTTTTGTATCGTAAGCGGGCTAAATACAAATTTTAAGACCCTCACTTCTAAAACAGGACTTCCATGCGAACTCTCAACCCCCGCTTAACACCACAAGGAATAGATTTTGGTAAAATCCCTCCTTATGCATGTCTTCCCTCTATAAAGAACCTGCCTCCCTTCAAGTTTGTAGGAGTTTATATTTTCTGAGATTTCGTAATTAATCAGTGCGTAGTATTTCGCTTTTACCCGTTTTACCCGGTTTTACCCGCATCCCGAAGAAACAACTTCCCGTACCCGGGTTTTTCAAATCGGACCAGTAATTCCTGAGATTAGCGCCTTCAAACAAACACACAAACTCTTCAATTTTATAATATTAGTACAGATTCGGGGCCCGATTTGGTCGGATAAGTAGTAATAATCATTAGTTAAATCTGATAATAGATTAAGTAAGTCTATTTTCTTTATTTTCATTCCTTATCTACAAATCTGTAGCTGCGTTTAGTAAGCGTAACAAATCTATTTCAATAAGTTTCACTTTCACTTAAAAGACTGATCGTTTTTCTAAAGACAAAAGAGAGTCAAAAATCTAATATAAATAACCAAATATATAAAATTGAAGATTGATGAGCAAAATAAATAATTTAAAGCTTATAACAGCGAAATTTTTAATAAGCCCCGATCCGGTGACACCAATCGGCATGTTAACAAATTGTAAATCGAATGTTCGCTAAACTTGTTTCTGGGCTTGTCCGTTGAATACTCCGTTGACAGTTGTTCGATAATTGAACTGGGAACAATTAGCCATCGAGTGGTTAATATCCGTGGCGCTGTCACTACACGATTGGGTCCCTTGGCAATGGACTCTCAACAATGTCGAGTGTAAATCGATTCCCCGTTCGAGATGTAAGTGACAAGAGATTTTGGACTGTCACTGGACTTTCAGATGAGTGAAGTGGGTTTTTTTAAATGAGGAACATGTGGTAGCTTTACATAATGTCGACGGGGTCAAACCAGATTTTTTTATTAGGTACTTTAATTTCATATACCATACAGGACTTGCAATCAATACTGTAGGTTGGTAAGAACCTTAAAATGCGCTCTGAAAGGATGCTTTAACACTAAAAAAAATACTTACTTTAAAAAGTTTAGACACGCGTACCTTTACAACAACCATAATACCTACGGAGTACATATCTTACATTTTCTACTTAGTTCATTTATTAAAGTTAAAATAACATTAAGACCGAGCCGACTATTTTACTATCCAGGTCGAAATATAAAAGTTCCCGCTGAGATTCTTAAAACATTATTTCTGCACCAATAAAGACTTGTTCAACGTTAACAAAAAAGTAATAAGGACTTATCTAAAAGTTTTAACTTGAGCAATTTTTCATAACTTCAAGCCACTGGTCTACAGTGACCTACTAGAAACTCTCACGTAACAGGCATTTGTAAAAAACCCTTTTTTTTGGAATCCGCTCTTTTTTGTTAAAGCTCTTTATTTTATTGGCTTGCTGACGTTCTATTTTTTCAGCCATTCAATGGCGTTCCCTTTTTCCCGTATTTTTTTGGGTAGTGTACTTTTGTGCGCCTATAAGAAAGATTTTTTGTTTGATTTGAGAGTTAATTTCATTAATTTAATTCAATTTTATCGACTTCGATGTAGTAGTGTTGTTCAAGTTTATAGTGATTTTGTTAACTTTTTGTGTCTTTAGTCCAATGAATAGTTTCTTAACAATGGGGAGCGTAAGACATTGAATACCTCACTGAAAATCTGTCCAAATTGTAAACCGACCTACATAGACGTGAAAAGTTTTAGTTGAAACCATTGTTAAACCTTATTACCAAACGCAACGTTGAAACCTAAAAAGTTAAAACCAGTTAAACATACGCTGGCATGTACGAAGCGTTACGTGAACAATGAATGCTCCTCTTTTTCTGCTCGCCCGGTGAATGCCGTCGAGTTGCGAAAAAAATACAAACAATAAAAGACCAGTGGAGGATACGAGAGACGAGTTTTCGCCGCCCTTGCCATAAAATTAAATGGGTAGAGGGCTTTTTGCGGAACAGTTCGCGAACGCGACTTTGGTCGTGAGTTCGGAAAAACGCGTTGGGTTAAAACTCCTCCGAGGGTTGGCTCGCTTTCGTAGGTTTGACCGAGTAAGGACTTAAGTGACGACGTCGCTTGCTGTGGTTTGGCTCGGTTCTTTCTTACGTAAGTATGTGTAAATAAAATACGTGATGTTTTGCGTTTTTCTTTCATTGGCACAAGTAGATGCTCGGGTAAGGTTGTAAATCATACTAGAATAAGTTTCGAGAGCAATAACAAAACTTTGTATTTTACATGTTTATCTAACTAGACGGTAAATATAAAAATGTTGAACGATGGTCATGCAAAGAAGCTAAATGCTAACCGGAAAATTGAGGTTACATAATACCAACCACCAACCGATTCCTTCTCATTTTAAACGCATTTTGCTTTCGAAAACAGGGAAACCGGCCGGCCAAAATTATCGGTTGTTCCGTGACTTATCGAAGTAAACATCGATTAGCGAGATAGCAGGCTGGCTAAGTAAATTACACGTTGAGGGACCACCTGCAAGGATGTCGGCAATAAACGCGTGTAATCATATGTCTGGACTTGATTCCCTCGGCAAACATTCAGTGCGTGCGCTTCGGCTCTCCCCAATATTCAGATTTGTGAGCGATTTTGCCCTTTATGTGTATTTGCTAAATAAAATCAAAACGGTCAGCCTTTAGCTACCAGATGTTCTTATTAGAAATGTCTATATCATGGGTTCTTAGGACCGTTATAGGCAGTACATAATTCGTTTCGTTTCTAAACAATGGGGAATTAAGTATACAACATATGTACATACCTAAAATAATCATGCAGGAAATTGAACTTTAGTTCCTTAAAGCATTTAAAACGGGCTTTATTAGATACTTAAACATGACTAATAAAGTAAATTCCAAAGATTGCAAAAAGCCAATAAATCACAGTGACTATTAAATTCACAAACTTATTTTCTTTAGGTATGTTATTAAAGGTGTTTTATAGGTAGCTTTAATATTTAAATATTTGTTATTTAAGTTTAAGCGTTAGTTTGCACAGTAATTATGGCACTTTGGACGCATTAACATTCCGTTTAGACCACCTGCGAGTGTGGTCTGGGATCTGCAATCTCTGAGACCTTGTCGATGACTTAGCTGTTACATACTGTTTATTTGATGCACGAACTAATGAATTTCGAAATATTGTTAAACTGTAATGCAAATACCAAAAATATGGTAAACTTTTACAACTGTTGAAAACGCTATTCATGAAATGCTAGCATATTTTTAAGATCTTAGCAAAATTAGGTGGATTTATAAGTAAACATTCCATCGTAAAAAAAACATATTGTAACAACAAAAAAAATGTTTTAGGTATAAATTCATGATTTAAAAATATAGTTGAAACTTTGAATTCCTTCCTTAAATTATTGTATCAACGACTGCGATCCTCTCAGTTACAAATCGAATTTTGATTAAAAAACCCCACTCTTTTTTACCAACACCGAAATTCTTTCCAATTTCCTCGATCCCGAATTTTCGCTGCATTGTAACGTCAACTTGGTGCAACGCCGTCGGGTCACGTTTAGTCCCCATCGCTCCGCATAGAGACAAACATTTGTTCCTAGTCTGGATGTCGGTGAATTTGATTTGTGTATGTAATGATGCTGTTTGGCGTTCTGTTAGCTTGGAAAAATAGTGAACAGTCAGCTTTATCGGTACATTCTGTTTTTTCTCTCGTTTAAGGGTGGCGTTGATAGATGAGAATTGGTAATAGCTGTTCTAAAGAGGTTACTGTAGTATTAGAATTCAGAGTAAATAGAGCAGAGAAACACATATCATTAGTAAAATACCTACCTACCTACCTTAAACAAATCATTGATGATACGTGAAAAGGCAATTACCTACGGCTTTACACAGAAAATATACTGAATGAGTACCTCATTTCACGTTGTTAAAACTAACCAGCCGTGTGTATCGCTAGTTCAAGACGGACAGGTTTGTTCATGTTGCTTTTTACCAACTAATGCAATCCTAAGTTAAACTCAGACAAGCTTTTACAAGAAGAGAGTCGTGTTGCATTTCTTCAAGAATCCTGTGATTTTCAAATGGTGTGTTGTTAACCCATTAATATTATAAGTAATAGTTGGCAGTAACTGTGGGAAGTAATTTTATTTTATGTATTGAGTTATTACCTTATTTCAGAAATATGATGTTTTGCCGTGTTTTCCGTTCCCATGCTGTCTACTTTGAGCTATGATACTGCAAAATATGATTTCCTTTGCGATTAGTGAGTTTTGAATTTCAAAGGTGTGATATCTGGTTCATTTTTACTGGGTACTAGGAAAATTTTGAAATTAAAAAATGCAGTGCTTTGTGTATTTATTCCACTAGCTAGTGTACTTAGATTGAACACAGTAATGAAAATTTGAACGTAAACAATCTTTAAAGTACTTTAGTAGGTAGTTTTATGTGATTATAATTAATACTTTTTGCATAAAGTAAACATCTTAAAATACTACTTCAAATGCCTAACACCACCAACTAACGAGGACAAACTAGAGGTCTTAGAATTAATTTAACTGGAAAGCTAATATTCTGATCTGTTACTAGGTACCTATTAGTCGGAGTAGATGTCGTAAAATACTGTTAATGTACCCACAACGTCGATAGTACAACACTTCGGAGTTGGGAGTTAGACTGTGTTCGCAGTGGGGTGTTCCGAAACCAGATTGTGAATGCTGATCGCGGCTCGCAAGACACTCGATTAAAATGATTGTTATAATTGGATAACTTTAAGCGTTATATTGTTATGTAAACATTACCGTGTTACCATTGTGCCGTAGTATTGTCAAATGAAACTCCTGTATATAAGTATGCCTGTAGATAATGTTGTTTTATAAAGAGGGCTTCTAACTTGTGGAAATACCTATGAGGGTGCATGATATCCCTCAGGAAATCACAGAGAACAAGCTAGCAATATGGAATATGAGCGATCATTCATTAATCATCAATTTATCGACTCTTAATGAAGAAAAATACAAGTTATGTTAGTGAAATTCTTCAGAGGCTATTATGTCACATAAATCTTTCCTAGACAAATGATTAGTTCAGATCTTCAAGTGATCGTTCAAACATTCCAATTAATATTTCTAACTATAAAAAAGAAAATCACTCAGCATGTTGTAAGTATAAACTAAACGTCTTTTTAATATAAAATTGATGTTGGATATTATCTCAACTTGATTATTATATACCCTTGTAAAAAGCCTACTAAGTCATTAATACCATGAAGAACGTATTGCCAGGCCTTCGTTGGAGTAGCTTTTCCAATGCTTCGTACCATGCAGGTACCTAAGTGATTTCTAGAAATTCTATGAATGTCGTCAGTTGAGGTACGATGCGCTGTCAATATGTTGTAGCTATGTTTGTCCGGTTTTCTATATTTACGATGCTTTACCGGAATTGCTTACTTTCAAGTTAATCAGTGTTTTAAGTAAAAGGAATTTTATAATGAAAATTGTACTTACATTTATTTCTTGATGTGAACAGAAAGACGCATCGTTAAAAGATTTAATGAATTTATAGGTATTTCAATGATGATAGAAAATTATTTGTGTAAGAAAATGAACAAATAAGATAAATGTTAAGCTTATACTTACAGTTATTACTTACGTAAATTGAGAACATACGGCAGAATGATGGAGTCCTGTAGATAAGTCCATGGAGTATTTCATATAACTAATTGAGCGTACGCACAAAGACAAAGCGCAATAATAATATGCATTGTTGGAAAACAAACACATTTCCTCTATAGCAGTCCTTGGGATTGTAAACTAACGTTAGCACTGTGTTAAGAGGCAATCTTCGATCAGTAGAATGGGTCCTTAACATAAACTTAAAGATATGCACTACACAAGTGCACATTACTTTACTAAATTGACTACGTAGTGCAAATATGGATAAGACCAATGGGCATTTATTTTTACCTAAGTATGTATGTACCTAGGTACCTACACAGTAAAACAAATAAGTAATCAGTTTTAACAAAACTGTTTCCATTATATTTTGTTGTCTATTGTTTTCTGAATTTATTTGCTTTTCTCTAGGATATGCGTAGTTTATTTGTAGTGAATTTTCTATTGCGCACTCTACATAACCATGCAAGATATAATGAATAGTATAAATCAAGTCTCTTATTAATTTTCGTATTTATTTATTCCTCTAATGTTGCTTTAAAGGTTCATTGCAATGTACATTTCGTGGTAAGTCGAAATACTGTCGAAACAATACTACCATCCCCCTAATATTTATAGCAGCTACAAATTGCCTATTCGCAATTCCCGTCCGGCTATTCAAACGAACCCGTGCCGGTGGTCTGCCGGTGTGAAAATAAAAAGTTAATTACAGTGCACATACCTCAGTCAGGTAAACATGTCTGAACACCCATGTTGTGCCGCAGAATGCAACGATACTGTAAACTGATATGCAGTTGCCAGTTAGCTAATACGCCCTGTGTAGGTGTTGATGGTGAAATTACTTTTGTATATCATTTTAGCGTTTGGTTTTCATATTAAGATGTATGTACTACATGTATCTATTTTGGTACTAAGTAAGGAATTTTTTCATTTTATGGGAAAGTGATAGGCAAGTAGATGTATTTTACGAAGAAAAAAAAAGGTTGATCAATGTCCTGATCCTGAGAAGTTACTACAAGCTTAGAACTGTTAGCATTTGCCTATATGTATTACCACAAATGCCATTGTGAAGTATTTTTATTATTTTTACTCTTCGATCAGTGTTTCTACATTTTCCGTTTCCACGCCATTCTATTATATATAATTTATGAAAATACATCATCATATCGGTGTACATGTAAATTTATTGATTGGCAGTTATTGGTCCATTAACAAATTCATTGTATGTTAATTTCTAGATTAATCAGTGTTCATGGAATAGGTGAGAACGGTTTGTTATTTATGAACCAATGTATTATACTGGTGGTACAGTATTTGTCTAATTAAATGGTTATGGATAGATGATGATTTAGCTAAATTGGCTTATAACAAACGTTTGGTTGAACTGCAACAATAGATTTTGCAGTGCTTCAATGCGAATTATATTTGTAAGTGAATAACAATACAAACAGAAATAAAACCACGCTACTGTGTATATTAATATTTTTTTCTTTGATGATTATTGGTATTGGTATCGATTTACTGAAATGAATAAATGCTTTTGTTAAATAACTGTCAATACTTCATTTCCATTGCCGAAAAGTCTTCACATTATACTTATTATCGTCATCAAAAAAATCTAATAAAAATGTATGAACGTGTACCAATTTAGGTTTACATTTTTTGCACAACGAATTTCGATGAATTTTTAACGAGACCAATTCGAGGGCATCCTCTTTCAACTAAAATTGAACGACGCAAATATATCGTTCCATTTTTTTGAGTACTCGATGAAGGTAACTCAATAATTCAAATCACAGGGATCAAACGTTTAAAAGAACTTTTTTTGTGATAGTATTCAATGAAACAATGTTTATTTTATGGGGAATTTTGAAACTTGGTATTGCAAATATGGAATGAATTAAAATAGACGGATAGAATTGAAATTATGTATAAATTGACAGTCATTTTTTCTATAGGTATTTGTTGGGTACAATTTGTAGGATACTAAATCTCTATTTAACTTGTCTACCATGTATACTATGTGCTTTTAAGTAAAGACATAATTATTAATATTATTTTCTTAACCCACAAATACGCTAAGCTATATTATGCAAATATATAACAGTCCAATTCATCTGAACTTATAGTAAAGTAAGACAATAGAAGTCGATCAATTTATTATCCACTTATATTGAGTATTTATCGACACTGCAAAACAAATAAATGAAACATCGAGCACTATCCATTTACGACAAAGTGAACGCCTTTAATTTTAAATTTTAGTATTCGTGTTCCGAGTTCCCGTCATACAGTTTGCATTCGGACATTTATGGACACCGTAAATTTTGCGCTAGTCGTAACTTGGTTCCTGTGCCTTCGGAATTATGAATGTATGTGTTGTGTCTTGTACAGTTGGTTAAGTTAATGTTTGTACGATCTTGTCTTGGGTTTAGATTGCTCTTTGAAGAAATCTTTTCAAGCTAGATAAACAATCACACACTGGTACATGAAATGTTAATTAATCACGTTCTCAAATGGAACACTCGACTCTTCTACGGAACAATAGATTGACATTATATAAGAACTTTCTTCTTGCAAAGAAAAATAGCCTCCTGTTGCATAAAAGTCATTTCTTACAACAATAGAATACATGTAAAACCATTTTCATTTTAATTACAAGCCAAATCTAATACACTTAACTTATGGTTTGAATATTCTACTCTAAAGTACAACGCACACACACATCCTACTCACCTTCACAAACAAAGCTTGGAATTCTCATAACAATTCTAATACATCGACAGTACCACATGACGCTATCCCTTGGGTTACGTCACAAGATTTATTCGCGTGCAAACTAAAAAATGGCCAAAGGAACATGATATAAGGTTCTCAGTCAGCCGTCATAAGTCATGCCTTGTATAATTATAGGCGCATTGAGATAGCACACCGCCTGCGAACCGCTGCGATTTGTCTACGTTTGTACTTGCAAAAATGACTACATGTAACTGTCTGTGGAGTATGTGCGGAGCTTAATGATAAAAAAATATGTATAGCTTGGTTCTGATTAAGAGGACGAATTGGAATTTTTGGCGCCAAGGATGTCAATTTTTCTCAGTAAATACAAAACGGATCAAAATACAACTTGGTTACCTGAAAGTTCATGATATAAGCCTTATTTTGTTAGTTGTAGAAACATGATTAGGTAACTTTTATAACAGAGAAAAATATATCAAACATACCTCTTTTTAAACAGAGATTCACATATTATGGGCAAACGGGACCGATTTAAGCCTCTTAACTTTTTTAGTAGTTGAGTATATACATACTCTTTAAAATGGTAGTAGGAATTTTTATTAAATTATCATTTCTAAATATTAAAATTACAAAACCATTTTGTCGCTTACGACTTTTAGTTATAAGCTAGCGCGCGTATTGTTATCCTCGCCCCGCTCAGACGCTCCGACCCCTTTTGGCGCCTTAGATGCGCGTGCCGGTTATGGAATTATTGTTGACCACTTCCTCGCCTTAAATTGTGAGGTTGTGCTTCAATATATTCAATCTACATTCGTCAGTTCATAGACAAAGTCAATTTAGGCGCATCTTGTAAATAATATTAGATTTTATATTAAATTTTTTGTTCTGCTCCACTCCATTTATAACGATTTAAAGTTATCTTGATTTAATATGTTCTAAGCCTGAGATACTTAGATATTGTTAGACAATTAGATGGCACGATGATACAGCTACCGCAGAAAACAAGTGAACACGTTCCTTAATATTGATGTACTGTCGATATTTATTCACAGCCCCGTGAATCTGCTTGTTATTTCTAAATAATATACACCACTATCATAACCGACAGCATTTTAATCTTTAACCCTTATGTAATAGTGGTTATAATCGAGTGAATCAAAAAACTAGAAGCAAAATCAATTGAACCGACTGCACAAATCGATAAAACAGAAAATGGTGATTTGCAATCAATTGAAGTACTACTTTGACTCAGATTAAGTAGTCTTCATTAATTCTGCGATAAGGTATGAATGTTTGTCGTAATAAACAAGTTTTGTTTGTATATGACATTTATAAGTTGATACGATAACGATCTATGAACGAGTAGTTTCAGATTGCTTTGGGCTTGTGGATTGAGGGTAATTTATTGAGCAAATGTTACGAGACAACTTGTTTGGTTGACTACTGTACACCTGGCTGAATATGAATTTGCATACTGAGAGGAATTGCAGCTTAACGTTGGAATTCTCGTAACTTTGCACCATGAAAAAAAATTGTATCTAATACCTGGTAATTGTTAACGCATGTGTGTTTGGTGATTGAGTATGTATAACGTCTAGCTTATTGTAAGTTTCTGAAAACTAGTAACTAGCATAAATGATGTCGTTTATGTAATCGTTTGAAGGCTTCAACTTAAAGTTATTAAGAAACTTGTAGTTGTGAACCTATTACGAACTCTATTATGTGTTGAAGTTAAATAATAGTTTAGGATAATTGTGATATACTTCTAATAGTTTTATACCTAATCACCTGCTTGAATTATGAGAAGTCCTAGTAACTATATCATACATGGAGAAAATAAGAAGTGTCAATAAAAAGCCAATTAATTTTTGGATTTATTTATTTAGAATCCATGTTTGTAAACAGATTTGTTAACTTACACATAAGGTCTGTTTAAAAAAAATATAAATATTGCTACAAAAAGTACGCACAGTTAATGATGTATGGCTAACGGAAATAAAAAAGTGAATTATATAGCTTAATTATTATAATCACAAGTCTTAAAAACAACACTATAACCACAAAACCTATGGATAAGTTCAAATCTACCTGAGCATCATTAACATAATTTTGATTATAAATAAATTATCTTTTTAACATTGAATTTTTAATAAAGAATTAATTTTATTGAATATACAATTGTCAAAAGAAATATATTCTATCTACAATATACAAGTAACAAACATTTAACTATGTACATTCAATAGTTCGGACTAGTTCACGATTGTATTCGAAAAGTGTGTAAGAATTTCTTTTTTACAAAATTTACAAGAGGAACACCACGAACAGTCGGGAGTGTCCAATTTTGACACGAATGGCTGAGCTTGTACAAAAAATGGGCAAAAGTCTTCAAATTGGTTTGAACACAAATATTCAGGCTTACCTATTGCTTTCTGTATAATATGTTTATTTACTATAATGATAAACTAAATTGTAATTCGATAGTGAAAGGATAAAATTAAGTAATGTGAAAAGTTTTTGGAATTGAGCACCATTTTTAGAGAGCATCATTGCATTGGTGATATTTGATGTTTTTTTACGGAAGGCATAATGTTGCTCATAAAAATAGGGAATATTTCAAACTTGGTTACCGTGATATCGAATTACAAAAATGATCTTTCAGAAACTCACATCGATATGTATAACAGCATACACATTGAATACAGGTTCACATTACCAAATTTAAAACGAGCAAAAATGAGGTAAGTGCTTTAAGGAAAACAATAATATTTCCAAAAGGGAAAGCAACAAACCTGATGTTATGCAACTTGCGAAACCTAATATTGTTTTGTTCCCGTCTATAGTTTGACAGTAGTTACAATTTTACGAGAGCCCAGTCACAAGTGTGAAGATCGTAAAGTATGTCAAATTGCTTTACCATGACACGGAAGATCGAGGGGTGAAATTCAAAATTTCACTGTTTCACTACAATATCTGTACACACGGGATACCGCATAAAGCTCTCTTAAAAAATTACAAAAAACTTTTTTTTTATCAACATATATAATAATTAACCTATCTATTAATGTATTTACAATTATTGCTATTGAATGTTGCGCTTCCAACGCCCAAGTACTTACACAAACTGGCATATTGCCTTCTCTAATACCTAAATACAGTCATAAATGCCTTTAAATACTCTGTTCAAAATAAATCCTAAACGTATTTAGATTATCCTCGTACTGGGAAATGCGGATATTCCCGGACATTTTATGTACTATGTACGGAAGGACAACATTGATGACAAAATAATTTAGAGAAAATGTGCCGTGAATCATGTTATTATCTATAAAATTATTGCAATTAATGAAAATTTAAAGAAAACCACAAGTTCGTATTTTGAACAGAGTAACAAATCAAAAGCAAACTAAAGTTTATAATAAATTGCTGCCATCCATGATATGCTTTTCAATTTATAACGGAATGATAAATAGCGATTTCAATATCCGCATATGAAACCGTAACAAGCAACCTATATAAATATCTACAATTCATAATAATATTCCGTACTGAAATCTATTTTATGATTGAATCTATTAACATCGATTAATTTTCTTTGTCCACAATTACTTGAATATATCAAAGAAGAAGAGTTACATATCTTTACATTATTGCATTTTAACTGTTAATCGTTTCATAAAATTACAGCACGCATAAGTGCTTTGAAACTTAAGTCAGTCTTTAAGTAACAAGTTCTTACACAAAGAGTTTTGTGGGCTCGACATCGTAAATCATGATATTTAAAGAGAGCCATCTATTGCTTATGCAGAAGTCAAATAGAGGTTAACCCACACTTATCTTAATTCGCACCGCCCAAAATAAAATTATACAATCATTCCTATAAAGAAAATAAGTTTCAGTCTTATTTTGAGTCGATTGATTTAAGTACTAAAATGTGGTTGAAAACATGTGAATTAAGAATGATTTTTTGAATGGAATATATGTAGACCAGAAAGTAAAAAAATGTGTTCATTGAAGTTTATATGCGCGGTATTACAGAGTTCAGTTTACTCTTATTCGGGGTCGGGCGGCGCTGACGGTTCAGTGTCGGCGGGGGGAGCGGGCGGCTGCGCGGCTTGCGCACGCGCCCGCGCCAGCGCCTAGGCAAGCGCGGGCGCGGCAGGCCTCGCTCAGGGACGGTGGGGATGAGCTGAACTTAATGACGAACTACTCACCCCCGAGTCGCTACTTTTCTCCGATGCACATGGTTCCCCGCCGGCTACAAACTTAACTACATTTAGTCGGTGGTCAGATTCACAAGTGTCGTCTCTAGCGCCACCGGGAAGACCGCCACTTCGTGTTGTCGTTCGTTCCGTGACTGTACCTGGATAACGCTCAATTCTATCACATTCGGCGTCATCTGGTTGACGTCGACGAATGGAGCGTTTAGCTTGCGGCGCTGGTTCTGGAGGCCTGTGTGTTGGCTCGTCGGCCCTGTGAACTAGTGGCGAGGTCCGGACTCGAACACCTCCAACCCCAACGCCTGCTTCATAACACCCCGAGTCTCGAGGAAATTGTCGTCTACCGAAGGGAGAGTCACCACCCTCAGAGCTTGAACCACCTCCATCGGCTTCTGCTTCACCTTCAACGCCTGTGAAAGATGATAATTTTCTTAGAAGCTTTATAAAATAGATACTTACATACTTTATTTGAAATAGATGGTCAATACTATTGTTCCAACTCACATTCAAGCTGGTGCAGAAGTTGAACAGCTGCGAGAATACGTGTGCGATGTTCTGGAGTCATTATTCCCAAGTAGTCCAAATCTGATGGTTCAATCTCCTTGAACAGTTCTATGTCTTCATATCCATTCCTTGCAAAGGCCACAGCATATTCCAACAAGTCTATCCTTCTCAATAATTCTTCTACCGTACGTGGCCGCGTTTCCCAAAGCCTTTCGCGACTTTTGCACCATTTGGACGATCTTGAACGTACCGTGTCTCTTTCAGATAAAACTTCGACATGAGCAAACTTGAAGTTTCCAACTTTATTGTTCAATACGCCTCGCCATATGCCGGATGCATTCATGTTTATCACTTCTATGATGTCTCCTTTCTGTTGACAAATAACACGTTATTAGAAATTCCTTCCTAGATACGAGCAGTGAGTACGCTTTGGTATTAAGTCGTCTTACCTTGTATCTCAGGGCATCTTTCTCATAAATATTGGGTACGTAATCGACGAGGGCCCGAGCTCGACACAGCATTTGCGGCACGAGTAAACTCCGCCCGGCTGGACTTAATTCTATGTTTTCTTCTGCCGAGAGAGATGAGTGATTACTACCGGCGCGAACCAATGCTTGTGTGCCTGTACATAAATATTCTACGCTCAGATAAAATAAATTTCAGTGTCTACGACCAACACATTGAAAGTTGAATACCTGTGTACATCTTTGTTTGACTGTGAATGGGTAGTAGTTTTAGTATTTCATTGCGATGCAATTAGTAGGATTAGTTACGGTGCAAATAAAATTGAGAATACGTAAAATATAAGAAGGTATCTGTAAGTAACACATGGGGTGTTATGGTACAAAGAAAGGAAAGACCAACTTATTTACAAAACCATTTATATTAACACAAACAAATAACTCAATAAATCCACTCACTACTGCCTGATCCGCTGGGAAGACTTTCGAAAGAACTATTAGAACATGGAAATGCTTGGTCACCACTCGTCCGCCTGTCGCTGCCTTCGGGGCCCCGTTCTTGCCTTAGCCTTGATATTTTTCTCTGGACGTCTTGTCTGAGCCCTCTTACTTTTCCTGCTAAGTTCGAGACACCTTCACATTCTTCAGCTGACTGGAATAAGAGATGTAATTGTTAATTGGGCAAAGGAAATCAAAATCAAAAGCAACATTGGTATTGGCAAATTTATTAATTTACGTTAACAATTTTTCTCTCAGTGAAATTACAATGGATGCAAGGAAATAATTTGAATTACCTTGTGCACTGTGGCTATGTGCTGTGAATCTGTTTCACTTTCCTGGTCTTCATAATCTGACGAAGCTGGTGATAAAGGATCGGCTCCTATCCGGTAACCGGACATTTGCCTATAACCCCTCCTGGAATCTCGTTCTGATCGGTTGGATTCTAAAGAAATGCCTGATAACCTTGATCCTATAGATTGTATATCAGATGCGGCGTAATCCCCACTCTCCCGATCTCTTGCCGTTCGCAAGGGGATCACGGTGGTCGGGTAGGGGCCACTCTGCGGAATAATTAATCCCCTCCGAGGGGTTCTCGCTAAACTTATATCGCCAGCGCTTCTTAGCGATATTACGCCTTCTCCTCTGGATTCATTTCTGAGATTTAAAGTAAAACAAACACGACCATTCTGAAATGATGCGGCAGGTGCTCCCCCGCCCATCAAGAAGTCTTCAGGGTCACTTTCGTAAGGCGGTTCGTCGTACCAATGCCCTCTTCCTGATAGGCCTCTCGCTTCGTCGTCATACATATACGTATCGTCTGTAAATGATCCCTCTATTAGATCGATGTAGCTTAGTTACGTAGTTCCCAGTAATGCAAATAAAAAATACGTGCTAACAAAATTGCCAAAAAAGTTTACCGTAAATATGCCTTCCATATACTGGCGATTCACTGACAACACTGCAGTTAAAGCTGTGTACGAACATCGTAAAGCCGTGCGTGGTTGCAAAATATTTTATTTTTCCAAAATAACATGCACTCAGCATTTCTCGCAAAGAAAACATTGATCGATGGATGATTATAAGTAATAAAGATGGCTTCGATTTAATTAATTGATTTATCAAAGTCGCTGAACACGATTTCTGTTCCAAGCTGCTGTTTGCAATAAAATCGAAAAATAATAAACAATAATCACATAACTGAACAATCAGGTAAGTTCTTTAATTCCAAGAAACAATAAAATGATGAATGATTGATGCACATCGAAAGCATACCGCATGATCATGATGTAAAACGTGAAATGAAATTCTTCAAAACAAGCATTCCGCACAATTGATCAAATAAGTATCAAAAAATCGTGCAAGCATCATGCGTAATCACGGTAGCTCAACAATAAATAGCCGAATCTGATTATTTTAATATTTTGTTGAAAATAAAAAAGTTGCCAATCAGGTATATTGAAACAAACAGAAAGTATGTCATGTATGTTTTCAAAATATTTAAAAAACAATCAGATTAAAATGTAAAACTCAAGTCAGAAGCACATTTTAATTGTTAGCAACCTTATCCAAACATTAATAAAACATGTTTTGGACAAGGTTGTCTCCGGAATTTCTTGAACATACCTCCGAAAGGTCCCCGCACGCCGTCTCTTCCCATGTTCATAAGACCATGTCTTATATCTCTAAGGATCTGCAACAACAATAAACGCTTGCAAAAAATTCAACACATCAGGCTTGAATATTTCGCGGAACTTTTCCCCCTAAAGTAGATAACATTATTTTAATTTTGCAAGGAAACTGAGCTAGCTATTTTGTAGGGGAGTGGAGAAACAAGATAGGAAAATTTTAATTTTAAAAATTATGAGCAATTTTCAGGAGTCCGTTACATTGTGCCTAAACATTTTTGAATTTTGCGTTTTTCCCCCACCGAGTTCATTTCAGTTTCTTTATATAAAATAGGCATGACTTAAAGTGGAAGCGTAAAATCTTTATGGTGTTTGTAAGAAAATGAGATGCTCTTATTTCCTTGGCAATCACTCACATCCGTTGATGTTCAAAAGATTATTTAGTGTGAAATGTAAAAAAGCAAAACGTTATGACTGAATGAAAAAAATACTTAAAGCTACTCTAAGACATGCCTACAGTAAGGGATTTACTTAGACGTCTTATGCGCTTATTTTTAAACATAAATTGTACAGCAAACGGGTCGAGAAATCTTTTAAAATGTTTCCTTACGAAATATTTTCCTGGATGCGTGTACACGATAATAAATATTCAAAGGGGGCAATAAAAAGACCACTTTCTCGTAAGTAGAAAAGTATTGAACATTAACTTAATTTATGCACACTTAGTTACCAAGATGGCGCAGTTTATACACGAAAGGGATTTACGTGTCGCACTGTTCTAGAAAATGAGATTTTAGCAAATTTTTACTGAAACATGGTGCAATATGTAATGTGGTTATGGTTTCTTTGTTTATGGAACTTCGGTTTATGATGCATATTATTAATATTACTTGTTACAAAAATTTGGCACTCATTTCATGTTTCGATAAACATTTTAAAATATTATGTAGCGCCCATTTCAGTATCACCGAAATTGCGGCAAACAGTTTATTGAAACAGTAAAATTTCAATGTTCAATATTCCGAAGTTGGAGCCATAGTTTTACGAGCGAAATGTGCTGAGCAAGGGGCTTCGGAAGTTTCGTAGGGAAGCGATACAACTGCCTCTAATAGGCTTAGTCCGAGATTAGGGCACGATTAGCTTGCCTCGGTAGGTGCGTCGAATGGTTGAGCCAGTCAGGAGATTACATGTTGGTGCGAGACTGCCATCAGATTATTTTCGGATGTAGGCTTTGTGAACGGAGGGAACTTTTCGATTGCATTAATGCATTGTGTTCGAGCGTAGTTGTGAATAAAAATTGTGATGGAGCATTTTCGGGAAATGCAGTTTAGTTTTTTTGACAAGTTACGGTATTGTTTTGGAATATTTTAATTGCACACAAAAAATAGTTTTAGTTTTTAAACTGTACAGTCCATTGCATTTTGTTTTTATGTGAATATGCGGAGGCTTGTTTTATTTTTATTTCAAACTTTATTCTGCGTACAGGTAGGTAACTGCGTTAACAGCGTATATGCGAATGGAAAAGAATAAACTATCAAAAATTACCTCTTCCTGTTCTCTCGCTAGTTTGTCTTTTTTCTTCATTGCTTCTTGGACTTTTAACTGCAACAATAAATACATGATATGATATTTTATTGTTTATTTTATTTTCTTTGCTGATATTATGAAAAATAAACAAAATTATGAGAAAGGGGGGAAATAAATAAATATGACCGATAAAAAACTTGGAATAAAACACGCATTAAAATAGTAAAGTGCTGCTAAACGGTTGGTTTTGTAAATGATAAGGGTTTTCTATTGAAACTAAAAAAACGCAAAATGTTCATCGTGCACAACATGCATATTCGGTGTAATTAGGTGATTAACCATGCATTACATGTTCATATCGTGCAAATAAATCAAAACTACCCAGCTGTGCAAAAGTAATAAAGTATTTATATCCTGAATAGAAAATAAATAATAAAATGATAATAACGTGAGGATAAAATGTCGTTTTATGCAATGATAATGATCTGTAGAGCCACCTCCAATTCTTTGAGCATGCCGATTAAAAGAAGCCAAAAGTGTTCGATGAGATTTTGAATTTTGAAACCTGTTAATACTCTGTTTGGCAAATAAATTGAATAAATTATCATGAAGACAGATTTATTGTATTTATTTATGAAAAATAAGATTTGATCTATTACATACATACAAGTCTTACAAATAATACAAGAATAATAAAAAATAATGAAAATTGAAATACAAAATTAAATAAGCAGTAATATCACAAAAAACAATTTTAATATAATTGAAACATTTAAAAGCCATTGCTATGTTTGTGTGTCTAAACCAATATGTAAATATCTATACACATTGAAAAACAGGCTAAATAGTTTGCCATCCAGAGCATAACAGTTAGCAGCATTTCCTGCAGCACCTTCGAGAGGCAGAGCGTCTTATTGCAAAGTTAACCAAAAACGTTAACGATGTAATATCTTTCATATAATCCCTTTTTAAAATGCCATGTTGTAAATGCTTTCATTTTTTCAGCGTGAATAAAATTACGCTCCAAAAAGGACTAAAGAGACTCAAGCGTTTTTTGCTTGAAAACATAATGTTAAAGTGGTTTTTAAATATTTTTAACGAAGCAATTTAGGGGTTTTTTCATGGCAATTTAAAAGCTCTGCCGCCCATAGATGTAGAGGGAAATGTGCTGAATGCTCACCCTATGTATAGTTTCTTCGAAGGTGTTTGGTTGGGCGGCACTCATTTGAAAGAAGCGGAGGCGGTCATAGTCTCTTGGATCAACCATAGACCTAAGAGCTGTGTCGGGCCCAGGCCCTAGGCCAAGGCCACTTTGTAGCACGCTGTCCGGTGTGTCCACCTGTTGGAAAGTATCGCTTGTAATTTTGAGGCCAAAACGTCTAGTGTTCACCAAGTATGCAGCTTTCGGAAGGCTTCTGTTTGGTTGTGCGGCTATCACAAGATAATTTTTGGTTGCGTACATAAATACATGAGTAATAAATGCCATGAAATACACATTATACTTGTAATTACATAGAAATTATGTTTTACAGATACACAATGCGTGCTGTCACTCGTCTCTTAGGATACTAAATCTAAGTTCTACTCTAAGTTATGAAATTCAAATTAAGTACCTTTTCAGAGTAAAATTTACATCATTTATCATGTGATCGGCTAGTCATTTTTCTCATAAAGATTTCTCGCAAATACACTAGCAAGCTACTTCGTAAAGTCTAACTTTTTCCCGAATCACCGTAGCCTCGCAGCGGCGATATGATAAATTATCGCCTCAAGTTGGTTGAAGTTTCACAACCAACATAATTTTAGTGCAAATAAAGTTTTGTAAGCGAAAAGTTTATGTATAAAATTAGTACAGACTTAAACTTAATTGGATTTAATATTATATATCTTTAGTAGCGTATTTATATGATTAATGATGCCGCCTTTGATGAGACAGCGCACTAAAAAAATTATGAGATATTTTAACTTCTTATACTAGTTGGACCTGTCTTCTTAACTAGTCTGAAAACCTGAATTACTTTATATCTTGTAGGCTTATATCCAGTTCTGGACATAGATCATTCCCAAGGAGAGCCACTAAGGCTTATTTGAGTCTCAACCAGACTGTCTCAGACTGTCTCAGAGCTCTTACAAATATAACAGCGCGGTATAACTACGCCTAAAACAACAAACGACTACAGACGAACTACGAAACTAACAACCAATATTTACCAAAACTTCAATTTCATTCATAATTCACTATTGTCTGTGCCAACAACGACAAAACAAACAAAGTAAACAAACAATCAAAATCACACCGCGCTAATTAGCATACGCTCATAACGTCACTACTACTTGGCCAACAATGGCTTTTCATTTATCATTTTCACTTAAGCAAGGAAAAAGCTAAGGATATCTGCATCACAATGAAAGCATGTACGTACGAATCAATTAATCATACGACCAACAATGCTCGCCCATTAACTCGCACTTGATAAGGGAATAATGCGAATAGCCTACAATAGGAGCTTCTATAATGCGACAGAGCGGATGCCCCAAACTCGAACCTTGCACGATTTATTGGCCCCTTATCAAAGTCACACACGTTTTCTTTATGCAGAAATATCGGTTTAAAATTGTGTTTGAAGCGAGCCATTGACGGTTTAATGGTTTTAATTTCAGTTATGTTTAAGTGATCAAATATTACATAAAATTTATTCGGAAGCGCATAAAACCACCTGAATTACAACTATTGGAATACAAATTACAGCTGCTTATTTGACTCATGAAACTATTGACATAAATGATATAAGTTGCTTCACACTAAATCAAAATTATATTTACGACGCCAAACACAACACTTGCAATTTAGATTCACTAAATCATTTGTCATTTAATATATCATTGAGGGAAACAAATCAATTTCACAATTAACATTTAAGTTGACGCTAACATGGTTTTCGCTTAGAGATAGATCTATCAACGAACTGCGTTGAATAAATAAGCTATTTGCATGGTAATAAAATATGAATTTGATTGGCAGCTCTGAACAGTAATTCAGGAATGCAATTGACACGATAATTGGCGACAAGTATTGAGAGATATCGGATTATTAATCCGTATTATCCATTGTCTATGTTTGATGGCATAAAGTGATTGGCACTTGTAAATTCAACAAAAAATTGAGCTTGAGTTTGCATAAGCGTATGTGGATTTAATTTAACAAAGCTGAGGACGTCGATGTGATTTTCATAGAAAGATAAGCCTTCGTTATTTTGATAGCAATAGAAAAAAATAAAGTTGACTAGTAAACAGTGAATTCCTTTATCTAACATTGATACTTTGACTAATAAAAGTTCAATAATAAATTCATGTTCAAACAATAAAAATGTTCATTCAATAAAACCGCAAACAAGGCAACATTTAATAATGCAAAAATATTCAAAACGAAGTTGCATACAAGTTTCGTTGCTAAACGTGCTAGGAAAGTAATCTGTGTCAAAAACAATGGTTCTGAATACATAACAGCAGTAAAGTTGATAAATGTGTTGTGGTTAGGGCTGTCCCGAGGACTGACTAATCTGGTTTATAGTTCGGTCAGTCGGTGGAAATAAGACGACGGGAATAGACAGTATGTGGTAAACTTTTACCTTGTTGGTGTATTTTTTGCAAATATATAGCACAAATATTGTTAAATTGAGAGCTGAAAATAGTGAAAAATGAAATTCCTAAGTAATTTGTTTCTTGGCCATTTAAAGCATTATTTTGTACGTTTCTGTCACAATCTTATGGATAACCTCGCGGCAAATATAAAACATTTAATTTTACCATTCGACAAAATGATGCATTTCGTTTGTTTGAAAGCCCTAGTCGCAACGAATAACTTCCCTTACTTATGAAACTTTAATATCGGCTACGTTTTAATCTATTCTACATGAAAATCTTTTTACGATTCATTTGCATACTCCGCGTTTTGTAGTTGAAATTACATTTTATTTAGTGCTATACAATTTGCAACTAAGTTTGGGGATTTATTAAATTCTTTAGGGATCTCGAATAGTTGCTCGTAAATGGTGCAGTAAAATTTGATTTCATTTTTCAATAACAGTTGGAACTGCAACTTACTTTTCAGATAATAGTTATGGCGAAGAATTGAGCATTATAAACATAGATTTAAGAGATAAAAAACAGAATCAAAAACAAAAAAGCACGCTATCCATTTTAGATCGTACTTCCGAGCAGAGCAAAAATTCCAACGCTATCGATGTAGTAATCTGGACATACTGCGCTGTACTTGAGTACCCATCATCAGCAAATCTTGTTTTATCTCCTTCTTTATTACTGGTGAAGGTGAAATGGCCGTCTAAATACGCAATATACTCCACCACTAAATTGTCCAACAATGCAACGTGCAATACTCGTTTATCGATACAAGATGCTCGTATTTACGGTCTTGGAAATGCTAAAAGCGCCCGTGGAGCAACTATAACGTTTTATTACCCTCTATAGAGCACAAACCATACACATAAACATGGACCAATAATACCTCCCGCAAGAAGTATTGAAGGCATCGTGCCAATGCCGTGTGAGCCGAATACCATCATTACTTTGTTCTTACTTAAATTTTAGTGGCTTAAGTTTAAAATTACAGTTGGTGAAGACTTACTGTTTAATGTAGGTAATATTTTCTGGCAAGTCTTTTATCGACAATGGTATGTTAAAGTTTTGGAGTACTTATAGTTTCTTAAGTATGGCTTCTACTTCTTTCACCGATTTTATTTATTGCTCAAAAATACATTAAGATTTTACATTTTAATACCAATATTGTTCTTGGAAATTTTATCACTGTAAGTACGTCTATTGTTCTTCTTTTTGCTACCCAACAAATCTTTGTTCCATACCTAATGCCATAATAATGAAAGAGACTCCTAAAAATAAAATATATATTTTCACGTTTACGTACGTCTTCTAAATAAGTTGTAAAAGGAGCAAGTAGGTCAAAGATTAAGAAAGTTGTGTTCCATCAGAATTTTTATTTCCTTCTAAACTGCTAATTCCGCAAAATAACAGCAAAGGCTAAAGAAGTTTATTCGCGGATTTGCTGGCGTAATATCAGGCGACGGGGCATGGGACTAAGCAGAATTTAATTTGCCCCAGTGAAAATTGGCTGGACTTACTTTAAAAAGAAAATGGCGCTTGACACTGCACAGCTGATTTATGTAAGTGAGATGTGCTAATTTTGGTCCATAAACTATCCGTTCTTTAGGTATCGTTATAATATTACGTATGTAAAAAAACTTAAAATCACACGATGCTATTTTGGGATGTTGTTTTATGTATCTCCTGGAGAGTTTCGACCTTTCCTTTAATCAATGAATTTAATTCCTATCGATCATCCGTAATCTCAACGAGCATTTATTTCATATCCAGCTTTAAAGTGATGGATCTTCACGAGCATTACAAACAATACTCATCCACTTTTGATCCCCTAATCACAGCTGGACACGGCTTGGTCAATAAACCGAAAAAGGCGACTTTTGACAAGACTAATCCTAAGTGCAACTTGGCCGATAAGGATTATACCGGAGCTCTAATGGCCTTTATCCGCTGGCTCAACAAACGTTCATAACTCACCGCCTTGGCTTGGCTCAACCGACTTAACTTTGGCAGGCGTCATTTCTCAAAAGGCATGCGGTGACGTACAACCCCCCTTCTTCACCCCGCCTTGTCTGGAGATTAATAAATATATAGGTGGACGTGGAAAAATGTAGCACTTAATTTGGGTGAGATGAGTTGCGTATTCGAAGCGTGTATTTCTTATGTGAGGGTTATTGGTGTATAGAGAAATTCATATCTTCACGTCTTTTAATTGAATGTTTTATCTAGTAATGATACAATTATTAGAAATACACCAACAGGAACACACTTAGATAAACTTAAAAGTCTTTAACAATATCTAATGTCGTAAGATATTCATATCACATCTGTCTTCAGTACATTGCGACCTGTGGTTGCATACAAAATTAACTCGAGACGCAGCGTGAAACACTTCACGACTTAGCTATCTAACTTAAAACAAGACTCAAAAAACCCAGACTTAAGCGCAAACATTCCAAAAAAATTAAGCTTTGCAAGTACGCATTGTAGGTACGTTGGTACACACGACGCGTCATACTAATTGCTCGGAGTGCATGTCAAAGGCGTACCGGCGACGCGCCGGATCCACATAATGGTGCATGGGGGGATAGCAAAAAGGAATGTATGAAAAAACGCGAGAGACAGACGCCGTAAGCGTGTACTCAAACTAAGATTCGGTTACAAACAATTGTTGTTACTAACGAAAAATCGCGACGACAATAGCGCCAGACTTGTGCGGCCAACTTTATTGGGACTCAATTGTTTCCGATCTAATTGTGTTTGACCTAAAATCTGGAGTGGTTGTAGAGCAGTTCAAGTTGCAGTCGATGCCATGTGACACAAATGTTATATGAAATTGGTAGATTGGTGTGATTTAATTTCCAATCAATAAAATCTTGGCAATGTAAATATTTCCCCAGGGTATCTTGCGTTTCATTTACGTAACAGAACGTAGTGTTCATTTGAAAACTGAGAATCGTTTGGCAGGCCGTACTATCAACACCCTTGTTTCTATTAGACATTATTATCATAATTACTACTGTCTTATAAATTTTAGGAAATATTTAATGTAACACTTATCAATGCAGAAGTTTTTCTAATTAAAATGTTTACAACAAGTAGTTGTTAAGTGTGAGGTGTAAAGTTATAGGCCGTTCGTTTCACAGCATAATTGACCACCCACGCAACTGCTGTAAACTTTATAATTATATTCCTATTATTACCTCGCTAAGGAGCATTAGCATAAAAAATGAATTATTAGCATAATTTTTTATTACATCATTTTCTAGTGCGTGGAGCAACCAAAATTAATGACAGCATTTTATATTTCTATCAAGAACATTTTCGAAGAAGTAACTATTTCTGTATTTTCTGTTATCTAAGTATACACAATACATCATTGTTTCAAGAATACACATGCCTGTTAGAAATGTCTACAATATTTAATCATTCACAACATGCCTAAGTCAACAAATTCGTAATAGTAGTCTGGAAACTTTCATGAACCTAAGAGCTGTTAGTTCATTGGTAAAGGTCACACACAAAACTATTCATTGATAGTATTTTACTAAACTTTTTTCATGCCAGTATGTTATTCGCTAAAAGTGAACTAAACATTTAGAACTATTTGCATTACCTCTTAGTTGAAATCTTCACACATCTAAAAACACAACAACAAAAAAAGTCCAATAGCAATCGTGATCCGATATTTTCTGCATAATAATATTAAGTTACAGTTGCTTAATAACTTTTATTTTCAGTATCATTCAAAAATATATTTCTTTACACGTTATTTTACTGAAACATATTTAGTTTATCGCCAGCAATAAAATAGTAGCTATAACATAAATAGCATTAAATTCCGGGTCACTAATAAAACTTTTATCTTTCTATACACTTACCCTTTGGGGTGGTAGTACTTGTCTCGGGCTATGCGTGTGTTTAGGCGAACATGAACCATGCTTCTCTTTCCTATGGGATTTCAGTCCTCGAAGCAGCCTCGAAAATGTTGTCACCTTCTTCTTAGCTGTACCCAGGCAGTTGTCTACAAAAATAATGCCTGCTTAAAATTAAATTGTTACTAACTATAAAATGGCGACATAGTATCAATTTTAGTTAGCTACATAACTGCTAATCAAACCTAAAAAAAAAGAAGTTTAATTTCATTGACTCATAGTATATTTACTAATAAATTAATTGAGAACTTTTATAAGATTTATCTAAAAAAGTGTCATTTTATAAAACTCGTATTATTAATTTTACGAAGAAAATTGCTTTAGCGAATTAGGGCTAAAAAAGCAAGTCACGAGTCGACACGTCTAGGCAACATTAGAAGTTCATAAATCAAGTACTCAAGTGCTAAAGGTATTTTAGTTTTTTATTCAGTCTTCTAGGCCTTTCAAAGAACATTTAAAGAACCGTTTAATTTGCTTATTAACGTTGAATGACTTGAAAAGTTTGAAATAGAATTATTTTTCTACTTTTAAACTATTTTTTATTGTAAAAATGTTTTGACTGAGTAAATACGCACAGTTCTCTCATTCATTTATCATGAATATATTTTCTAATAATGTGACTGATATAAACGTCTTCATTAAGAGGTACTAGACAAGACTCACCACTAGGTGGAAACTCGTAGAAATAGGCTGACCGTGGACTGAGGCAACTGAAACAAGAAACATTATAAATTAGATACTTAAGTGGAATAAGTCCCATGATGAAATGTGTATCAAAACAATAACAACAAAACAAAATCCAACAGTTAACGATAAACAGAAATATCCGGATATTGCAATGCAGAAAAATATCGGACTAAGCATTCGGCATTCGGAAAATGGGAAATTAATCGACTACGGCATTAACAATACTCCGCTAATGATGATTGTCCGTAAAATGAGTGGCGGTTAATGAAATCGTAAATTTTGTAAAGAGTTCGTTTTGATGTGTACGCACCCTTAATCAGCCCCGATAATTGGACGTTTAAACCGACGTTAATTTTACGGATATAAAATTAATATGTCCCGGTATTTTCAATGTTATTTAAATTTTGTGTTATTGGATCTGAAAATATGACTGTCAGTTGATAATTGAAAATTGATTGGTTTTCGGGTAACAGCCGTCCCTTTCAGGGTTTTGTTATTGTGTTGATTGCCTGTGTCTGTATTACGGTGTTATAAAATACAATGAAGGAATCAGAATATTAATTTCCTGAATCTAGATAATATCAGACCTAAATATAGAGCACAAAATGTAAAAACAAATGCAAAAAATCTACGATAATACGTAGATATACGTCAAGATGCGTATTTACGAACAATGGTCTCATATCGCACGCTTCGTTCGAAAACCAAATATGTATGATATGTATGTAAAGTTGGGGTTGAGCAATAAATCAGTATGAGCATCATATCGCCACCATGCAACGCCGCGGTTGCAATGAATATTGATTTTCTCAACAATTTAGTTCTCATGGGTTTTAAATTTATATTAATTCCAAATTTGATAGCATGTTTGACTCTGCGGTATGTATTTGTAAATCAGTAATTAAATATTATAATTTTGCATTCTTCATTCGATCGTTTAGGAAAAATATACGAGTTATTCGTAAAGTTATTTATTGCGATGCGCGTGTTAACTTGTGTAAATTAAACAACATTGAAAGTTACGATTTCGCAAAATACATTACATAACCAATCCACACAACAAAGTCTCTAAACAATAAATATTTCATTCTAAAAGCGATAAGCGTTTAATGGTCGCCCAATACCTCGATTTCCAAAGCAATCTTCATTTTAAAACCATAAAGTTCAATTTAAAGACGCAGCATATAACTCTTACTCGGTCTTGACAAAGCCAATAATTGTCAGGCGTCTCATAAAAGCTATACCAAACCGGACTTATGTCGAAACGTAATCGAAACCAGCCAACAAAGCAGATAGCGAATCAGAAATAACGACGCACCGCGCATTCTATAGCACTTAGATAAATTTCGTCTAGTTAAGCCGCGTATCACGGCGTTTCTCGCGTTTCCCGTATCGCGCCGGCCGTAATCGCGTACCTTGTTAGTAGGATTCCCGTCTGTGCGTAGCGTTAATTGAGTAACGAGTACGTATATCGCCCCAAATGCCAGTACCTACTAACTGTACCGTATATCTTGGTATTTTATTGATATACATAGGTAGTTAAACACAGCTTTTGATTGCTTGCTTGTACTATTTGTTCAGAAAGGTAAATATTATAAGTATGCTGCACAAAGGCACGTGAGCTAAACATGAGAGGACGGGTTACATTGCGGGTGCCTATATTATTGAAGTGCCTGAGAATTTCTTTGATGAAAGCTTGTTGCATCTGTCAACGCTAAAATACATGCTTAGTATTATAAAGTGAGAGAATATTGAATAAATATTTGAGCCTTAGTTCTGAAAGTAAAGCATAAAGTTTCTTAAGCGTGTGCAGTATTAATACCTAAAAATAATTCAAGTATTAATTCTTTAAAAAGATAGAAAAAGTTTGACTTGATGTTAAGCCCTTGAGTATTCAAACATATAGATTATGCAAAACTAAATACAGTGATAACATTATAATATTCAAATATGACATCTCATACCTCTTTACGTATGTTAATATGCTAGTGTTAAGATCGTTACTCTGTACATTTATTCCCATCAATTGACACAAAATTATGAATGCTATGTATTGAATTTACATATATTGTAAAGGTTCGTTAGTTCGTCTGTTTTACTTGGCTCGTGTGGGCGTGTGTTTATTGTATTTTCTCATAGAAATTGTAAGTCGTCAAAGTATATGGGTTGATAAAGTGGTGTATTTTATTGAAGGGCACAAAGGTGAAGTTTGATTTATGACTCGTAAAGATAAAGATATTTCAGATAGTTGGAATAGAGATTGTATTAATTTCATACACGTGTGTACGTAATATGCATTGCTTGCAACATCTCGCATTTGTTTTTGATGCAAGAAAAAATGATTTTTGTTCGTGTATCTCGTTAATCAATTTTAAAAGATTAAATCATATTTAAAAAATACATTCATATTTAATACTAGCTGTTGCCCGCAACTTCGTCTGCGTGGGCAATATAGAATCGTCAAAATACTACTTATCCCGTAGCTGCATTCTTTCACGTGACAGTATAATTAGGATTAGCACTTAGCAGTCGCATAGATTCATTGATCAAGGTTGTGTTGTGGATGTGACCATTTATCTAAACAAAAGAAGTAAAGTTTGTGTCGTTGTTCAGCCAATTTGGAAAATTATTACGTATGGTGCGTAAGTAATTTTCACAGGAAACAGCTATAATCTATGTCTACATGCTTTGAGTCTGACAAAGCTGTCATTTGCACATTTTCTGCAGCTGCTGCGACTAATCAGAAGCCAGAAAGTCTGTCAGTCTTACCATAATATGGATATCGTCTTGTGTAGTTGACTGGATTGTAGATAGGTAGTCGCTCCAAGCAAAATATTGGTACTCAAACAGATTCGGTGACTGGAAGCCAACACCAACATAGTTGGGGAATAGCTGGATGGATGATAAAATGAGTCATCATCATCAGCAGGCGCATAGGGTAGGATAGTTTCACTTACTCATGGTAAGGCTGACCCCACATTAGGCGTGCGCGATCCTCGGGCGTGTGAGTAGCGCGGGCGTCGCGAGCGCGCTGCGTGAACGTCGCGTTTTGCTGCCCTGCGGCATGTGTGAAGAGTGCAAGCGACGCGCTCGCGGCGAGCACGCCGCGCTCGAGTTGCGTTCTTACCCCTTCGCCTGCTATCCCCGCCGCCCGCTAAACGCCTTAGCAGTTAAACGTCAAGGAGAGCGGCGCGTGCGCGCCGCGAGCGCGCTGCAAATGCCGCAGGGCAGCAAAACGCGACGCTCACGCAACGCGCTCGCGACGCACGCGCGGCGCCCGCGCTACTCACACGCCCGAAGATCGCGCACGCCTAATGTGGGGGAGGCCTAAGCCGGGACTCCAGCGAAATGTTTGCATTAGTTCACGAATAGGCAAAATGTACGTATCTGTTAGAGTCCACTTCATGTGTTCGTTCTTGAAACCTGTAGTTTTGCCAAGATTTTCAGAATGTACGCTCGCAATTTGTCATTTCTTGGTGGAGCCAGCAAATCAAAAGAAACATAAGTGTTGTATACTGTGCGTCACTACCGCACACCGGGAAAATTTCGCTCTTGCGGAGGACGTTTATATACCTACCATATTTTGTGTCACACGTAAACAGGACGACAGTAAGTATCCACCGAAACACTTTCAAAGATCTGATGAACGAACAAATCAGACCTGACTTGGTCACCTGGGGCCAATCAGAGCTCTATGAAGCGATAATACGCTTTGGCTCCTACTGTTATTGTGGTTTCTGAAAATTTATTCACCTCATTCAACGATGAATGTAATTCTGATGGTTCTATTAACAACACTTGCTTAGCGTAGAAGCTGACGTTGGCAGGTCAACTCTTTTGACTTCTCGAATAGGATACCATTGGTTTTTGTGCAATGCACACCTGCAATGCATTCTGGATTAGGATAGGATATAAGTGGATAGAATTTGCAACAGAGAACAATTCTGTCTTTGTGATTAAATGACATCAAACGTAGTTTTATATAAAAGGTGTTTTTTTAGACTTGGCTCGGGTCTTACTGAGACTGTTCGTAATCATGAACAGTGTATTTGCGATCAGAAGTTGAAAGTAAGCATGTCTCTGGTATGCGGCGCGTAATTTGTACGTTTTCAGACGCATAAAGCATTTTACGTGGGTATGGTATTAAATAGAGAGAGCTCCCATTTCTTATCTGCACTTTGTATCTGGGCTTGTTTTTAAAGCTACAGAATCCTACATTACCTTCCTCACGCTTAGCAGCGCTTGCGAGAGATAGATCCTCATTTCTTCTAGGATTAAGTTTACATATTTTGCATCAGAAAAAATAATTAAGGTCTACTTAATACTACTCACTCAAAGTAATTTGTTTTAAGGCCACCACATTAGTGGAAGATAAGCTAAACTATGTTTATGAAAAAACAGGATTTTTTCATATACATAGTTATATGAACTCATGGTATATGAACTCCATCTGTAACTTTAAATGATAATTAATTGTTCCACTAAAGTAATCATTTTTGACATAATGTTCAAAAAATAATTTAGATGGCACCGTTTTAAATTTGGCTGAGAACTATTAATTTTCTTTTCATCAAGGTAATAATTATTAGTTGGATTTTGATGTGGCACGGCAAACTGACAAACACTATTGAAATGTCTATCGAAAAATTACACTACGTGTTAAAATATGGTGAATTACGGAAAATACACAACTCCATCTGTTGAAATAATAATCCTCTATAAAGAATGTATGGTAATATTGTCATTTACCACCTCGCTCCTTTGACAAATTGGATGTATTTTATTTACCACAGATGGAGCTACTTTAACCTTGGCTAAACAAAATTTTCATTTTTTTTTTTCTTCCGAAGTTACTTATAAAGGTGTGATTTTCTGTGTAAAGATTGATAATAATAGGCCGATCAACTAATATAAGTACAACATTCAAATGTACAGTTTTGACAAATAGATTGCGTGTCGTAATATTTTACATCTTGAATTCACAAAATTAATCATATCTTTCGATAGAGTGAATCGATTTCGATGAAACAAAAACTAAGTAATACCCCAAGTTACGTAGAATTTTTGTATATAAGCATTGTCTGCATTTAATTCGTAGATTTTACGTGAATCCCGAACAAACAAAGAGATAAACAGACAAACAGACAAACAGACAAACAGACAAAAATAACAAAAATGATGGAAATGGGTTCTGTTAGTTATCTTTTAACATGCTGGCTATTTTTTTTGTCAATTTCTTCAATGTACAAAAATTACTTTTCTACAGATTTATTATATGTATAGATGTATAGATTCAACCAACGTACAAATCTTTATTCGTAAAACGTCAGATAGAATTCAACGGCAATGATAAAATAAAAACTTTCAAAATATTAAATACCTGTAAAGTTTTCTTTTTTATTAGTTGCCATTTTATACATATGTACTTTGAATTTAAACATTTACATCAAACAATAATACTGGATTACGTAATTCAGCGTACATTTTCAACGAGCATTTTATTACCAGTTGGGAATTGGCAACCATAACTTGATTCACACAAGAACAGAGGGGGTATCCTTATTTTAATACTTTAAGAAGTCGCAAGCTTTGATGCTTGGTCGGATGCGAGTTCAAGGTTCTTAAAAAGGATGTCGTTATTTAGGAATTCGTTCATTTATATTTCAGCAAATGGCCGAAAATTTGCAGTTACCCCTAAAACTTTTTGTACATTAATCGGGGCAGTAAGATTTTTTTTTACGAAGGGGGCTGGTTTTGATTTATGATTCATGTTCCCCTTTTTGGTGTTGACCGTAAATATAAAGGAATCTTATTGTTGAAGAAAACGCAAACACTAATTAACCAAAAAAATAACCTACCATGACTTTGACCTACATTTTTTTGGGCCAATGAGTTTCAACGTAATGATATAATCAGCAATTATTGTTCAAATAATCTGTGGAATATTTTGAACTCGACCTACATTTACCGGTAGAGAGGCTTTAACTTCCCAAGAGTAAATTGGTAATCAGAATCAATTTCCCTAGAAATCAGTTATCAAGCCGAGCTCGTAAACGTTTCGTTTAAAACTAGATCGTTTCATTGCTGTTTCCAAATAGATAAACGATGTCTATGAGTACCTAATTAAGCTGTAGTGTTAATAACACAAATATTATTTCCGAGATATTTATTATTGGAGTATTCTCTTTTATGTCAATCAATAACATAATATAAATTTAATCAATAACATCTCACTTCATAATTTGATAAGTAATAAAATTAAAATAACTATCAATAATATCGTAATGCGCTTAACTCTCTACTAGACTCTCTAGACTCTAGGTTAATTTTACTTCAGAATACAAGTATTTTTGAAACCAGAAACATTAAAATAAAAAATAACTATTTAACGTTATGCAAAAGCCATTCCATTTTGATTACGGAACAACAGCTTATTCTAAATATTCTTTGACATTTTTGATTTATTATTATCTTCTTTTAGAATTATGACTTTCTGTGCAAAAGTTTTACGTAAAACTTTTGTGCCTTATAATCACTTCGTAAGTAGCCACTAATTTTCATAAACCTAACTAGCAAGCTTCATCTAAGACAGGAGCAATTGAAGATATGGAAAATGCTGATAAATATTAATGATTTCTAAGAATTCAAATATTATTTTATACGTCTATTAAACGTAATTTTAAACGACAAACTAATTGCATTAATGTGAGTCATATAGCTATATGCAGTATTAAAAACTTTTTATATTCATTTTTATGCACATTACCTATCAAATAAATATTTAAATTAAATTAAAACACATTTTAAACCAACTGCTTATAAAATCCCCAAGGGCCCGATTCTCCTAAGTTAATAATGTCAAAATCGAATAGAAATCTAATCGCAATATGATCGGAATAGCAGTTTTAACCTTAGCGGGCATTCTGCTACTAATAAAAGACCAATCGTATTCGATTGACATTTGATTGGTGTGCGATTTGTCTGCTATTTTGGTGATTTTGGTCTATACGGTAGTTAGCTGTACAATCATTTTACAATCGTAAATCATTTGCAGACAAAATGATTCATTATTGAATGACAGAAAAGGATAAAAACGTTTATTTTAAAGAAAAAATAGCGGAATGCCACGTACGCTTCAATCGTAATCGAGTCGGGATTGGATATCAGTCGAATCGAGTCGAATGTGAATCGTATGTCGCTTAAGTAAAATTAGGAGAATCGGGCCCCAGGTCTCCGACTGCCGATTAACGTACGCCCACTGTAGCTTTATTACCATAAATAATCTCTATTTGCAATCGAATAACACTTTTACGAGTAATTCATTAGGCAAACTAGTGGTGCAAAGATCTAATTAGCATTGTACGACATGCTAGATCGGATGAGTGGGCAGTGACGCGGTTTTCCTAGTACAAATTTATGAGAACACCTCCGCTCGGTCGGGAATGCAAGATTTTAATATTCCAGCTGCACTTAGAAAGGAGTTCGTGTTCTTTAGATTTAATTAGGGATATGGATAGAGTGGTAAATTCTAGAAAGTAGACTACATAGATAAGTACTCTGTAGATATTATGTTGTATACACATACATACACATAGGTACACAGACTTCATTTATATAACGTCAAATAACCTAGTCTGAAAACGAATAGTTTTTTATATAACTATTTTATGTTATTTTTATTTACCTATTAAAAATGTATTTATAATTTATTAGCTGTACTACTGTGCTGCGCTGGTTAGTTAATCTACGCCATATCAATTTTGCATAGATAAGAACGCAGAATACGTATCGTTAAGCGTCAATGTTCCCCAGCATGAGTAGCGAACTGACACAGCGAACAAGCCATTTGTTCAGCCACTGAGTCAACCGTGATGTCAATTTTTACGCTAGACTGGTGCCCCGTGATTCAAGTATAATGTAGTCATTAGACATATGCATGCACCGACGACGATAACCACACACCTGTTAATATAATCCTTTAATAATTGACAACCAACAATTTACTACGTGGGTGGCCTATTCCCCGAAGCTTGTTCCCTCCATTCCGCACCCAATTAAACAGTTATAAATAACATCGCAATCGGATCTGATTTCGGAATTCTATTAAGGATACATGTATTAAAATATACAAGTAATGAACAATGCTCATCCCACGCTGTACAAAAAATAAAAACCCATTCAAAGATTTATTTTTACATTCATCTCTTTAATTCTGGTACATTTTTGGAGTTCAGAAAATCTACACGACTTATTGTATATTTTTAGTTAAACCGTTCAATGTAATAAGTAAACCCAGGCATAATATGTAAGTTTACCCGTTCGTAGCATAATGATAGTATGCATCACAGGCTTATATCATGATGAAACATTTCATATTCGTCGTGTCATACTCGAACCATTTTTAATCTGTCATCGGAGTTTTATTTTTCTCAAAAGTATTACAAGCAATGTGTGCCACACATTATTTATGTGTCTGTTCAACCCTCCGACTAATATAAGAATGACTGTAGTCAAGATGAAATAATAGATCCATAGAAAAAAAAACAACAATGAAAGTTAAAGCTTGCTGACGTCAGTTATTACTGTTTCATTACAACTTCACAACCCTATGAAATAAAAACTCGTTAAGAAATATAATAAAGACTAGCCGTTTTCCCGCGGTTTCACTCGCATCTCGTAGTAACTACTGCCCGTACCGGGATAAAAATAGCCTATGTTACTCGCGGATAATGTAGCTTTCGAATGGTGAAAGAATTTTTTAAAACGGTCCAGTAGTTTTTGAGTTTATCCATTACAACCAAACAAACAAAGTTTCCCTCTTTATAATATTAGTATAGATATAGATAAAATTTATTGAGAGGAAAAATAATATTTCCAATAATAAATTGGCCACGACAGTTACCTTATTAGTTCTAGTTTAGTAGCCTTCATTTAAATACGGTCTTAACACAAATTTCGCCGTACGAGCGCCCGGCCCGGACATATCCATCAGTAGTTAATTTGAATTTATTTTACAGCAAGCACCGGTGTAATGAGGACTTACTTCAGCGGGACTTAGTGTTGGAACGATTGACGAATATTTATGTCTTTGCTGGGTTTTTGTTTGTTAAGTTTTGAATAAAGTTTGCGAACTAATTTTGGTTTATATTGTTGCTTCGTAGGTATGCTACGTTTCAAATGATATCTTACAACAAAACCAAAAAAAAAAGTTATTAAAAAGGACCTACTTTTTGCTGTTGTAGTACATTTCAATCACAAATATTGGTGCTGATAAAGAAAAATCTTGTTAAGTATGCCCGTCAATTCTATTCTTCTCAATATTCTAAAGAAGAATGCAGTTCGCTTCATAGTAACCATGCATCACTTCGGCTATTCTCAACCCGGAGGCCGCTTCTGTCGCCAATCGAATGTCTGATTTCAATTTAGATTAGAATTTAAACATGCAGCGCAAAAGCTTATCTAACGGGTACACCTGTTAAAGTCCAAATAATTTACGACTACGTCTCATGCTATTCTCGTTATCGTTAACATTTCGTGTAAGCCGACCGCGAATTTCCTTCGTCGAATAAGGATAAAGCTGTTTAGGCTAGCGTCAGCATTCGCGGGTTTGATTGCAACTTATTCTTGTAATGATCACTGTTCGAATGTTCGCAATACGATCGTTTTATTTTATTTTTATTATTGGTAGTTGAAGTTAATTGGATTTTTAACAAGCTCGCTCTTTTGTTTTAGATGTTTTTATTTTCTGTACATTCTGGATATTGTTCATATTATTATTTTCTATGGAATATAGTTTTGCGCTATACATAAAATAGTTGGTGTAGAGTGCTTCAAAATATACACGCATCAATAATGTAAAATCCAGGAACGAAGTAACGAAGTTTATTTTTTATATGTATATTTTACCTGTGGAAGTAAAAACCTGTGGTGCTGGCAGTTTTTACCCATTTTGCATACGCTATTGCATAAAGCTTGATATAGTGATGCGTACTGGCAACTTTATGCGGGGCATCAAACCTAAATGATTATTTTGCCGAGCTATCTTTCCGATAAAGTTTTCATAAAACTGTTTTAATTACCAACGAAACGAATTTCAAACCAAATATTAAAAAAAAAAACGTGTATCTTTTTGTAAACGTAACCGTCATACCACAAAAACTTTTAAACGTCTGTTGAACACTTGTCTAAAAAAATCAGAATATGTCGTTGAAATAAGGTCCATTTTGCAGTGTTCAACAAATGTTTATGTTTTTGTAGTACCTAAGGCTGTTACTGTCAGTAGGAAGTCGGAAATCCCTCACCTTTGATAGTTATGTTGTGTGTTATGCATAAGTGGTTGTGTGGGTTGCGCCAACAGCAATTGCTTCTGTTGCTGTTGCCGTTGCAGCATTTGTTTACCGAACACGCCGTACCCGAACCCGTAGATTTCGTCCTCCTCTTTCTCTGTGAGACAGCTTGAGGGCTGTTGAAAAGAAACCAAGTGTTAAAAATAGAATCTCGAAACATAATAATGCAGGGTGGTATTTAATTTCTAACCCAACAGATAGAATCATTAGTGAAATGATAACGCTATTCATGAATTAGGTATCATTCAACAGTGTTCTAAAAACCCATAGATCAAGCCTTTACCTACTTATATAAAAAAGACGACTTTAAACAAGGTTGACTTATAACATGAGACAAAAAGAAAATTCTTTTTGACAAAAGTCATAAGAGGTGTCTGCTCAAAAATCCGTATTAATGTAATTCTTGGTATAAATGCGAGAAAAAGCCTTCTGAAGGTAAGTAATCCGCTTTGCGTATTTAGAAGTGTATTCACAAAAAATGAAATCATATTCACAAAAACGGTTCAAATATCACTGGCAATGTTGAAAGCCTAATATTCCTGGCTAATTTTACACAAAGCGACGATTTGACCCGCTTAGCCTGATTACATGACATGATCCTATTATTTATTCAGGCCGTTTTATCTGTGGGCCTCCAGAGGGCTCATCATTATGGCCTTGGACTTTTGTCTGATGGCCGACTGCGGATTTAAGTTCAAGTTCATCACGTGCTCTCAGTTTGTACGTGCGAGTACGATTATTTATTTAAACGAACATTTTCGAATTATCTTCATGAAAGTTGTAAAATATACAATGAGCTAGCAGAAAATATTTGTGGTAAGCTTAAGTTAATTACGCAATTATATACGTGAGAGCTTCTTAATTAAAACTTGGACTAATTCGGTTTGTGTTACAAATTGCTGCTATCCTAACTAAAAAATGTGAAGACATAAAATGTGAACAGGGAAAAAGGAAAACGTAGAACGGTTGTAACTATGTCAAATAAAATTGGTACAGATAACAAATCTTATGTGGAGCCAAAACACTATACTGATAGGGTGCCAAATGCATGCTACAGTTGAAAATGTTTTCAACGGCAAACTTTTATTTACGGCTAAATAAGTTCAAATTCACACTCATGCAACACCAAGCTACAGACAGAAGCCAGCAATTTGTTCCAAACAATTATATCTACAACTGAATACTTCGTGAAATTGATGACCATTCCCAAAAACAAATGAGAACCTCACTCAACTCACCGAATACTTTCCAGGCACATAAATGGGCTGCGAATGCGACGTGGTCAAGTTATTCAAAGCTAGGGAACCAGGACTTGCCGAAGGTGGAGTTTGAGGTGTTCCAGGGCCTCCGAGCACCCTCATTCTGGGAGACATCTCGTCCCATTCGTGTCTTCGCAACTCTTCAAGGTGGTCTAGAACGTCGCCATAGTGTGTTGAGAAGAGGTCCGCGTATCGAGAGGCTAGACCTTCTAAGTAGCCCCGGTCTCCATCCTGTCAACCAAGAATAAAACTGTAAGTTAGTATACTAAAAAAATAAAAAGTAGGTACTTAAGTGTCTAACGATGATCGATCAAAATTCCAAACGATGTGCAGATTACGAAACTTGGTTTGGGCTTTGTTCTCCAAAATAATGTATGCTACTGCGTTTTTAACCAAAGTTGCAAAACATTTACGATGCAAGATTGGTACCCGATAATTTTATCTGATGGTATAAAAACAACACTTCTTTTAATATTCCTGACACTTGGGTTTATGTAAGGCAATAAAGAGCTAAGACAATAAAACGGTACATTAATTGAATAAATTAAGTGTTAACGGTACAAACCACTCAATGTATCAATCAAGTACTAACTAAAGTGTGAAGTATTTTTACTCGATTCTTAATAATCGTTCTGAATCTTCAACGGGATGTACTGAGGTAAAATACGGGACAACCACCAATACCGATGCTAAGTCAAGATAAACACGGCGTTCAATTACACCGTAATTACAACTGACACGGCAAAATTAACAAAATTGAGAAAAAAACTCGTAATTATCCTACCTAGACCTATTTGCTTTAAGTGACTTTTCCGAGCAATTTCCGTCGAGTCACAAAAAAGGGGAAAATCGACGTTAAAGTAAGGTAATTAAGAAGCAGAAAGAATTAAAGGCCTTAAATTTTTAGGTGTTTGTTGATGCGTAATTGGTATAGCGTGAGAGCGAAATGGGCTGAACGGGTGCACTGCGTTCTGCGTTTTTCCTACAATTTGTAACAACGGCTAGGCTACAGATTAACCCATAATTTGTGGGTTTGTTTTGACAACCGTATGACGTGTGTATAGATTGTGTATCTTTCGGGAATACAATTTTACATATTAGAATTTGTTTGTTTCCGACACAGTGTAATTCACTAAGAACAATGACTTAAAAAATCTTAATTTAAATGAGATGGAGACTTTACAATATAAGATTCAAATATTCAATTGATTCATACCTTCCATAATTACTGCACAGAAATAACAATTGAAACAATAAAATACTTTAGAAGTTAATACCAATACAAACGTCTACTGCGACTGGTGGGGCGGAAGAAAAATAAACAAATCGAAATAATCTCGCCGCAAAACTCTTTCATTAAGACGGGGAAGCTAAAGACGACGACTAAGGGCGGATAATTTCTGAAATACCTTCGAAGATAGGAAATAAATTATCCGGTAATCTATTTTTGTAACATTGTTTCGATTGCAATAAGTTACTTTATGTTTACTTTTGTAGGATAAATAAATAATTTATTATTTCTGTGGACAGTAAAACTATTAAATATATTAACGTAGACTGATAAATGTGGATGAAGTAAAAGTCATATTTACGAACATTATCATGTCACCAAGCGTTATAATGCAATGTTTATGTACCGTTTTCTTATATAAACATCGGTTCCAATGTTCATGTTTGCAAGTCATAAGAATTTGCCAAGACAGATTTAATGTTTTTAAATCTGTTAACACTTGCCATTGGCAACCACTTCGGTGGTCTAGCTTTCATACGGTCAACACGTTGAAAGTTTCAATGTCTTGCATGTGTATTCACATTAATATAGTGGAAACCGTTTCCCGTGCTTGGATGTCTAGATATCCTGTATGTTCTTATTTCCTTTATCATTCAATGAAACCGCACAATAAATCAAGGGCAATCCATCAAATGAGTAAAAAATTGTAGCTGTATCATTGAAGACCGCACTTAGAATTCCACTAGCGGTCGCATTGAGTCAAAGATGGCCGAAGGTTTATTTCCATTTTTAAATGAGAGCGGCTGAGAGCTTTGTCGGCTCCGAGTTTGTGCTCTGCGTTTTAAGTGGATTAAATCGCTCCACGCTCATAAAACCGACAAGTGCTCGAGCTAAGAATTAAAGTAACCGTTCGACTTTTGCATGAGAAAGTGCTCGCGGGACCTTGCCTCCTAGTCACTCCGCACAATTTGATGCGGCCGATTTTTATTTATTTTCCCGTGGAAGCCTGGAAGCTGTTGAAATGAACTCTTTGCGGACTGCGACTGCTTTGTGAATACTCAACTAAAGAAATTCATTAACACTATCCGAATGGAGTGGTGCTGATTATCGATGCTCCCCACGCCCGCTCTGCTTCCGAGGAAATGGAATAGTCAATAGCAAAGCTTTTGCTGACTGAAACACTTAAAAATATAGCGGAGTGGGCGAACTAAGTCAAAGAACCGCCATTAAAGACAATAATAAATAGCTCATGATGCTTTAGTATAAGGCATAGTAACTGCTCTTGAATTTAAATCGTATATTTAGACCACGACCAGTCGTTTAGAGCATAGAAACGGGTTCATTGAATGGTTTGCCAACGGCAGCTGGAATGTTTACGAAAAACAACCAAACGAAAAGTTAGGTAATAGATACAGAACATGGCATTCGGGGAATTCTTTTATCGTTTTGTTTGAGATTATTCGTGGAATAGCATTAGTTGTCTATACGACCACAAGTATCTCCGAGCTGTTGTTACTAAATGGCTTGCATGTTAATGTTAATTACCGTGTGTTCATTTCTAAAATATATTGTTTGAGTTGTTCTTTTCCGTGTTTTTATTAAATTAATGTTGTGTACCTTTGTTAACGTACTGAATAATAAATTAGTATGAAGTGTTTGTAACAGTAATTAGATTTGATTTATTTGTGGCAGTGTGGTTATACAAAGGAGTCACTATGTTAAAGTTAATTACTATAATAACATACGCATTAGAAATATTAAATGACACTTGTGTAACAACTGAGAATCTTGTCGCAATTTGTCATAATTTACAAGTAGATACAAAGTTCGAAACATAGATATTATAATAATTGGGGTATTATTTTACTCAACAAAATAACGAAATGCCACCTTAAAATATCAGATTACCCAACTCGGCTGAAATTAAACTTGAACACAACAAGTTACAAGGAAGACAAAATTATCAAGTTGAAAAGATCCGAAAGCGTTAAAATAATCAATTCAGGTCGTGGGTTACTGAAGGAACGTCTGCGCCATCGAACTCAACTTTAAAATGAGTATAAATTGCAAAACTTGGGAATTATTTGCGTCGTCTCTTCGTAGAAATTTACTCAGTTTTTCCAGAGTTTCATTATAACAAGTTTAATTGAAGAGAGCGTCCGGTACATAAATTTAAACTTTTGGCATGCATTTTAATCTGCTTACCAGTAGTTAGTTGGAGGTAATGGCCACTAAATGAGTTTCTAGTTTGCTTTAAATTGTCGGCTCGTTAATAAAATAGGTGTAGGTAGGAGCGTTTGTGGTCGAGCTTGGTTAGCCTTTTAGCATGTTGTGTTGCAGTGTTCGTACGCGGACATTCTTGTACGTAGGACAGTTTACACGTGTCCGCCCCACCGCATGCAACGCTGCACCGGAATATTATGTAAATAAAATATTCCAAAAGTTTTAGTTTTGCTTAGTTAGAGTCTGAATATTCCGCTTTATTAAAAAATAAGCGAGTAGAATGTGGTTTAAGGTAATGTTGCTTTATAAAAACTTCTGCTTTTCGTAAGTACAATACAGGTATAATATACTTGTATGTACATTATACATTATGGGTTCATAATTAGTAAATACAATTTGTACAACAACATTGTTATTAAGATAAATACTAAGGGCAGTAATCACTCAACATCGCATGAATCCAATTTTAGCGCATAATAATGCCACAAAAAAATCTATAAACGATGCACTCGCAGCAGATAAAAGTACAAAATGAATATAATAGGCAGTAAAATACTGGTTTAATCGGTAATTTATGCTCATCAAAGAACAGATGCGGACAAGCTAGGAGTCACCATTAAGGCTCTGTCATAAAACTGGTCCCGGACGCTGTTAGGTAAGTATACGTCTTCATTGCATGTATGAAAGGAATTTATTAATTACATTTGGTTTTTATTTAGTACGGCCAACAATTATCCTGTTCTACTTTTAAATTGCCTTATTACAGGGGGCAAGAGAATCTTGTTTTTCTGAAATTGTAACTGTGACAAATCTAGTGAACAATAGAGGCTATGTTTTACCATCCAACTCAGTTGATAAGGCCAAAAAAATGGTTTAATAAAATTGTAAATTATATTTCCAGAATTAAACAATTAACAAAATATTTTTATTCGGTACATAAGGTAACAAGTAGGTAATTATAAATACCGAACAACAACAGTCATAGATCCATCGTGGCAGCTACATACTATCCAACATCCCTAGTTGGCCGCGGCGGTCTGTGACAGTCCAAGCCTTTGTGAGGCAGACGCCTGTCGGCTCATGTTGTGCCATTACATCCATTGTATGCTGGGTTCAACGGACCTCAAGGTATTCGATGCAGTATTAATTATCCGCCCAAGAAGAAGAGAGTTATGTTTTTCTCGCGTTAGCTTTGTGAAATGCCTTTTTGTTGGTCGTTTAGTTTGACGTATTTGAAGCAACTGTTTGGTTGAAAAGTTATGTTTGCATTTTGGTTATCTACGTTTAATTTTAACTCTAGCAACTCAGCGCATATCTACATATCCAGTTTACAAAAAATATCGTTCAGATTTCCAGTAAAAATAATTCGAATATTCCTGTGTCCTGAATCAAAGAATGGGGGATTGTTTTAAAAACAATTGCTAATAAACAATCGGTGTGTTTACAGTGCAAATACGCGAAGAAGCAACCACCCCATAATCCTTGAGTCGTTTGATACACCAGCCGTGGGAGAAAAGGGGTGGCCTTTTCGTACTAGTATTACCAGCGTAACAGGATTAATTTATCCTAGAGACACGATACGAAGCGAGGTTCTCACATAAGATGTACCAGGTACGTAGATACATTTGTTTTAGTGATCGTGAAAACTTTATGCGACGGACTATCGATTTGTATTGCGCCTTTACGTTCAGTCCGAACGAAGGCGAAGCTTTAATACATTTATCTATTTGAGACAAAGAGTATTACTGTGTTTCGTAGAACAATTTGTTTGAGTCTTAGTATGTCGCTTTGTCGTTCCAATTGCGTTGGAAATATTCTGCTTTAAAAACGTTGATGTGAGCTTGTTTAAAATAGCTGAGAAATTGAATTAAATGTTGTTGGTTTTTTGCGCTCTTTGCAAGAATGGCTGAAGTTTTATTCATCCATTAGATATACGTAAACACTATGTGTGTGTATGTATGTGTGATATTCGCACATTCACATTTAGTCTGGTTGTCAAAAGAGTCACAGGAGTTTACGAAAAGTGCCATGAATTGCTTTATCCATCATGGTATTTTGCAAAAATGAACTATGATCTTTCATGAAATAATCTAAATTATGATGTGAGAAAATAATAACAATGTAAAACTCACCACATAAACATCTCATTTGTATAGGATTACATCCATAAGTTGAGAAAATCTATGATTTACAACATAATAAATTCAGAAGCAATAAAAATGTTAGCTAATTAACCTCAAATCAACACTCGGTGAGGTTAGAAGTAATAAATAAAGATTAATTTATTTTTGATATGTGATGACTTAATTTATGTGGTCTCTTTATTAATGTCGTATAAGTTACATAGAAATCGGCTCTTCTTTTGTAAATGTCGCAAACGACGTATGTAATTCACAGAGCGTACTAAATACGTAGTAAAGGGACTTCAAAACTACAGATGATCTAGTTTACAAAATCAAACTTTTTGCCTGTTGCCGTGGATTTAATGGCTGGTAACATTCACTTATGTTTAGTTTTTATTAATTACACCCGCAAAAATTTTTTTGTAGCTCGACTTTACTTGTTATTGACTTTCTCTTTTCTGAACCTTTTTCAGTCGCTGAAGTACGTATTTTATTGTAATTATACAAATATGTGAAGTTTTTACAACACGAGTAGTTCAAGGAGGCGGTGTTTGAACAATCCAAACCATGTTTGTTACTTACGTGGAGAATATGTGTTTGAGAAGAGTAGAAATGTCACCAGAGACGCTTAAAAATACTTATTTTTTATATTTTGGAATGTTGTTAGATAAAAATGACAAATCTTGGGCTCCTGATTGTGTTTGTAAATCGTGCGTTGAATATTTAAGATTATGGAAAAGTGGTAAAAGAAGTACTTTTCAACTTAAAACACCAACTATTTGGAAAGAATCGAAAAATCATCTCGACGACTCTTACTTTTGTAGCGTGAACATAAACAGCTTAAACACCAAAAATCGAGCTAAATGGCAAAACCGAAGTAGAACATGTGTTTAGCGACCAGTGCAGCATTCACCTGAACTTTCAGAGAATAAAAATTATATTGAATTTTGAAAAATTATAATGAAAATTATGTTGAACTTGTCGAAGACCTGCTTTTACAAATAAGAGGTATGGGATGCAATTTGAGCATAAACTCACTTCCTCTTCAGTCATCTGGACAGATTTTCCAGAAAATTTAGGAGATATGAGCGAAGAGCAGGGGAGAACGTATGCATCAAGATTAACGTGTCATGGAAGAACGTTATCAGGGTTTCTGGGATGTAAATATGATGTCTGACTATTGCTGGTCTCTGATACGCCATTTCCCAAAGTCTACACATAAGAGAAGAGCTTTAAAGCCAAGTTTTTTGGAACTTAACAATTAATATAATTTTTAAACAAATATTCTTTAAGGTAAATCCACGTTTTTTCTCTTTAAACCGCACTTAGCTGAATCTCAAAAACTAGAGCTGATAAAAAAAAACTACTAATAGTTTTAAATATGGTTAAATATGAGTAGTCAACAACAGCTTAAAAAATCCCGGCAACAAATGTACTGTAAACTAGTGTTATGATTTGATCAACACCATCCAATGCAGTACTTAAAACTAATACCAAATAATGTTTACACTCAATCCCGAGCTATAATAACCAATTTATCAACAAAAGCATCAGCAAAAGAACTCGAGCGAAGCCATTTATTTTCCAACAAAGATTTTCTAAGCTGCTTTATTCAGTAGCAAGTATTGGAATAGCAAATACTATTAAGAGATCACGAATCTAAAATAGCATTACACGCGGACCAAGATGAGAACAAAATACAAAATGCGAGACAATGGACTATGTGGCGCTCCTTAACTTGCATTAGGAATGAGAATTTCTCGAATAGATTGAGCGAAAATAAGGTGAAAACAATCAAATTTTACTTTTAGTTCTCGTGGCTGAAATAAATTCTTGGAATTATTTTATTCCTTGAGTATAAATATCTTTCGCAAATTGTTTTCCAACAGTTCTAAATTACTTCTTCATCGGCGATATGTAGGGCGAAAACAAAGTAGGTAAGTATACCTTCTGTGATAGCTACAATCATAAGAAAAGTCTAAAATAGCCAACACGAGCAGACAGTTCTCATGAAATTATCCTTTATCAAGCGCGTACAGAAGCTGATTTTATTTATAAAGATGTAATTTATTCCAGTTCTACCTTTATTCAAAGAAAATGTCAGCACCTAACACGTAATTTATTCTAAACATAATACGACATCTTCTTAGAAACACGCGGTAACTTTTTTGCTCGGAGAAAGAAACTCAGTTGATAGCTGTCATGTGAGTTTTCAATTACTTGCAAATACACGTACGTGTGGGCGAGAGCTCTCGTCTCAAAACTCTTGGGATTCAAACTTCACGTTACGTGGTGGAAAGAGTTGGCGAATGATGACTTATACGAAACTGGTCAGAATCGATTTTTATGGTCGTGTCTTCTTTGCTTTTAGTAGAATAGCTAGTTGAATATGACATGTTTGACTTTGGTTAATTCTTCTTAATTATAAGTCAATTTTACCTATACTTTCCTAAACTGTTGTAGAGTTGTTGTAACATAAAGTACAAATGGATTGAAAAATGTATTATTCTTAAAACTATACTATACGCTATCAATACCACAACCAATCTCATTACATTACCAACCAATGAATGCCACAATTAACAAACAACGACCACAGAAACATCGAAGATGGCGAATCTAAAATAACGCGTCCCGTCTGCCGCTAAACAAAACAAATAGCACCACAATAAGACGAGGTTCCGCGTGCCACGGAGCCGATGCGACGCTGACACGATTTATATACAGATTCACCTGCCCCCCCTCACTTGGAGAACAGATAGGATGAACCCATTCATTCCTCATTCATGCTCTTCTTGTAGGAGCTTCTAGATGTTAATGAAGTGAATCAGATCGATAGACTACATTGATAATAATGTGCGCTAGTTGTTAAAACTATTAGTAAAATAATAGCGAATGAATTAATAAGTTATTTGAATTAATATTCAAATTGTCACGCAGCAAACTTTATTGTTCCATTCTACAACAAAATGTTAACGTTAGAACCAAAATTAATGTTTGCAAAACGTTCGATTCACGATCGCAGTTGAACAATTTAGAGAAGCATTTAATTGTAATGCAGCAAATATTGGGTAGCTGTTAAACAGCCATTAAGCAAGTAATTGCTATTGCAATGAGTGCATGCATCGATAGGAAGGACTAAAATGAAACTGCAAAGTAGAAATTCCCCAATCTCTAAATAGCGCGCAGAGTGTATGCGCAAAACACGATACGCTATAACCCGAAGATTACCCAAACAATAACCCATGAAATAAGACTAGCATACACTCGTAAAATTTAATGCCAACTAGTATTGGAAAGTCGACTTAAGAGTTGTATTTCAAAATATTTATCGTGGCAAATGGCGCAGCGAAGCACTTTAGCCAAGACGGAAATGTGAAATCTATAACAAATGTACCGAACGGATATTGAGTTTTGATGTCATAGATGATGCGTGTCTGGAGTATTCTCGATATAATAAAATACTACGCCAGTCCCATCTCGTATTATATTACGTTGAGCTTAAGACATTCAGCGAGATATTGATATTGTAAAAAGAAAAAAACCACGTCGCGACTCCTGTAATAAACTTCAAGTTTAGAAGTCGATACATTCCACTTTTTATTGATATTGATCGAACGAGACAATAAAGTTAAGAAAATATAATGGAGACGAGTGTCTGTATCGTAAGATATTACTTTAATAAATGATAATATTTGTTTAATAAATATTCAGCGAAAATGACAAACCATTGTATTGTAACTAGCTCGCCGACTTTGACAAAGATTTCGTCCAAAAAACTCAGTAACATAATTAAAACATTTGAAGCAGCCAGATTTATCTAAGTAAAACAACTTGATGAATTTGAAGTAAGAAAGCATTAATTCGAAGTGACAGCAAAAGAAATTACGGACAAACCGGAGGTTATTTATTTAATTGGACAAGTGAAGATTGACAATGACGTATTGTTTCCTCAACTGTTGAACTTGCATAGAACATTGATAAGCATGGCCCACGCTTGTGATAATATCGGATAATAACACGCTTGTGAAATAGCAAGGGATTACGTGGTCTGAGTCATGGGGCTTACGGTGTGATGTACGACTGGTTAAATCTGATAGCGATGGATAAAATAATAAAAAAATCTGAATGGTTACTTAGTCAGTTAAAAAAATAATTTGTGTGCATCCCATATTGTCATAATTGGTTGGTAATGTTATGTAAAAAATTCTTCAATTCCAAAATAGGCGTGAAAAATCTTTGATTTTCAGAACACCGCAAATATTTTGATATTTTGTAGCTCTCAATAACAGTAGTGTTCCAATGTTACGAGTTGCACTACTACAATGCTGAATCATAAAATATATGTTCAAAGGCAACGGCTTCAATAGACATTATGAAATATTTTACAAAAGATAGGCTATTGTAGAATCGCGGGCGTATTCCGTTGCCCATAAACCACATAATGCATAAACAAAAGCATTTGAATAACACGTGGGTAGCAAGTGACAGCCGAATGGAAGCATGCTACACATTCAGCAGAAACTCAATCGTTTGATCGTAAATATTCCCCATTCGTATATTTTACCGCAAACATCGAAACACTGTCAATGGAAAACACATATTGAAATTGATAGTATTGATATCGGAAGTCGAAACTCGTTTCTCGCAGTCACATTTTATGAGAATGATAAAAGCGTCATCTCAGCTTTGTTTGCATCACTATTTTTTTCAATTTGAATTTCATCGCAATACGTAATAAATACGTTTCTTGGCTTGTTGACAAATCTAAGAAAACAAATCACCATACTGCAGCTGAACAAATAAAACTGAACATTAAAATCGGCAGACCATATTTCATTAAAGGTTCAAAATAAAGGATGAGCGTTCTAAATTTAAAACGTCCAATCTGTCAACGGTCGAGCGCGCGTGTTGTGCGACGACGAATGGTTGCAAACGATACCTACATCTGTTGTCTATTTTCAGATCGTCACAACTAAGACGACTGTCTGCGCCGGAACTCAAGACACAACTCCTTCACACAAAAGACCTTAATGATGAAAGGAAATCACGCAATTGACACTTTTCAAACTTTAATTCGATAACCCGTCAATTCTGAAAAAGTTCGACGGTTCGACGTGATCCCCAAATGTTTTGATTAAAAATATCTAAGCGATCTCTCGGAACGAGCAGCTTCCCGGTTTCCACGCTTATCGCAAAGCTTTGTGCTCAACGCATTAAGCTAATTTGAATGGTGGAGGGCCGCTCAAAAAGCCGTTGTTTGAATTCTTCTCTTTAGTCGGGCGGTTGCCGGCCTGATTGTGGGAGCCGACGCTGCATGGATTGCATTCTGTTCGTCGCACAAGAAGACAGGCGCATTGACGGCGGCTTTATGATTTAACCAACTGTACGCGCGCTGGGAGCCATGTATTTGCGTTGTAAATTTAATGCGCTCATTACATACGTACCTATGTTTATATATTATGTTAAACACTGCAGTGCAATTGCGGAACGTTCATGGTACATTTATGGCTTGATTATAAAACATTCTGTCGGCATCTTTAAAATAACCAACGTTCGTGTACGTTAAAAATAAGCTTTTCAAGACGATGAAATCAGATAAGCTAGTAATCTTGGGTTGTCATCACAACAACTAATAAGCGGAGGTTTTCCAATAAAACCCCTTATTCAGTGTTGGCTAAGGTTCATTATATACTTAAAAGTAAGTGTGTTGACGAATGCCCAAGATGTAGCGCCGTGGGTGAAACTATTGACAAACGACTTGCTCTGACACACCGGTGATAAATAACTGATTATGTTACACTGCATTTTGCCTTCATAATTAATTGACAACAGCTATCTACGAGGCATTAGCGTTTCAAATGACTTTGATTATATTAATCGGACTGCTTACAACCACATTTCATAATTTACTCTTCCATTACAAAATAACTGACAATTATCGCCCAGAATGGAAGCAATTTAAACTCTCCACGGTTGAAACATGCACCCCGTTGAGTTGAATATATATTTTTATTGCTTTATTATTTTATTGGCATTGCAAGTGCAAACTGCCTCTCGTTTTTACGATTTACTTTTCGACTGGCTTATGGGCCATAAATCTGTGCGCTTTAAACGAGCATACGCCTCGAGCTAGAGAAGCTACCGCATTAATATTGGCCAAGATCATTTGTTATTTCTTACAGACATTCGTACACTCAGACATTAATAAGAAGCTAGAATTAAACAAGCTTTGAATGAAGTCGTTTCGAATTAAATAACGATTTAACATTGTCTACAAAATATTTGTCTTTGATGTTTAAAGAAGCAAGTTAGTTATAATGTGTATTCCCACCCTAAAACTATTTGTTGACGAAAAAACATAAACAGTCTAAAATAACGAGCGAAATGATCGCTCACCCGAAATAGTGGTGGTTATTCCGGTACCGTCGTCTGGTAGTTAATTGCTGCATTTTTTACGCGGCCGACTGCCACGGATTCCGTAATTTGTCTTCTCAGAAATGAGTCGCGTCGTCGAATGCAAGCGACATGTAGATACGACTCGCTTTTTTGTGGTTTGAGATACCCTCGAATTTCGGTCGGCGTAAATTACGTTTTAGTAGAATACCCGGGGGAAACGTTAGACGGGTTCTTTCGTAATTACTGTTTTAACTGTTGGGACAGAAAATGTCAAACGTAACTTATTTTTGTGGATAAAATTACCGCTGATAGGCCTTGGTTTTTATTCCGTGGCGGTTCAAAGCTGAACGCGCGTAAAATTTCCAAACATGGGGCGGTGATTAAAAATGTAGGTGACAAGTATAAATTGGTTAAAATTGGAGGGCCACAGCATTGCGGTTGCAACGTAGGGCGCCGTAATGCAATCGATAAATTGACGTCCACAGCGCGGTTGTGTTTAACGATCGCTCAAAAGATTTACGCTTACCGCTTGCACCATTTACTCGCACCGCTTTACATGTTTACGATTACGCTCACGCATATTACGAAACCCTGTCCGTGACCCCGCGATGCCGCCTCAAAATACGATAGGACAAAACCGCAACCCGGTGACTTATAGTTCTAGAGAGCTTAATATTCCATCTCCACGCCAAAGTAATTGAGGCTCATACCTCTAATCTAAAAGTTAAAATTAAGTATTCACTGAAACAAAGATATAGATCACTGTTAGGTCTCTATTCGAGAATTAATATTGTGTCATTTTCCTTGTATTTAATTTAGCAGTAATGAATCACGTGTTAGTACAAATCTAAATTCTGTCACCAGAATAACTCAAGTGTTTTGCAATTAATATATTTATGACTTTTGTCTTTGATGTATATATGGTTTGTTTAGATGGCGTACTTGAAAATGTTGAGTTATTGCCTCTATTTGTAGTGTACGGTTATCTAGAAACGCATTAAGGCAAAATAAAAAGCCATTACGATAACAGAGATGAGTGTCTTAGTGTATGGGAAGGTAGCGGATATTTGTTTTGTATGAATATTTCTTTACCACTTCGATGTACGATATTGGAAGAAGTATTGTGTATTTATCACGTTGCATCATAACATTTTATACGCCCAGAAAAGAATATATTGCGCAGGGAAATCTAATTTCTGATGTCTGAAAAAAATACATATTTGAAAAGTATTTAAAAATACGCAAAATTGCCTATATTACCATGTCATTGACGACATACACAGCCGTTTGTATCTAAAGTAGAATTCAGCTTTCATAGCCTAAAAATAACCAATTAACGACCAAAATAACAAATAAATGTAGCCACAGAAAGTCCGACACATATTAAACCTATTACAATAACACAGTACAGTCTGCAAATTACAGTTTGTATTGTACGACCAATAATTACAGACCGCTATCAACGGTAATAATCTAGACAGGGACAGGTTAAAATTGTTTTACGTACCACTTTCTATGATGGATGCCTTTGGAAGTCGTGTTGATAGATGTTATGTGGCAGAAAATTAAGTGAAGGAGTCATTAAATGTCGATTCACAAGTTATTGGACTGATTAGATGAAGTGAAAAAAAACATAATAAGGAAATTGTAGTCATAATTTCCTACTGTGCATGTTTTCAGCTAGCTAGTGATTGACTGACTCTAAATAGTTTTTATTCAAATCTAAATTAGAAACGACGGAAGCATTACTTTAAAATTTAATAAAAGAATTGTTAAAGAAATTACTGATTTCCTTTTCTAAATAATAAATGATTCAATATCGATTGAAATCAATAAACGACCTGTATCGATTCATATCTCTTCCAACAACAATAACGTACCTTCAATAAACGTATAAACGTATGTGTTTAAATTTAAATAATTTAGCTATAACACGTTGTATAATATGATAATAATCTCATTCTTATCACACCTACATTTCCTAAAACCCAATGTTTTTTCGATGATGGAGACGATTGTCATGCAAACTCAGAACTCAATAACGATTTCATTCGAACCGATGATCATTGAAATCAAATATATTAGGTACATTAGACGGTTTTTTGAGCTGTTAATTTTATATCAAAATCTAGAGATGCTTATGAAGCTTTGAGTTTATATTATATCGTGTCCAAAATTCGCTTAGATCGACATGCAAGTCTAAGGCCTCTAACAAAGTTCTAGTCAAGAAAACCGCTTCCAAAGGAAGTGAAACCACGAGGCGGCTAGACACATAAAATATTGAAATATATCCATTGGCCGTGCGAGAGGGATGGCATCACCTGCCTGCAATATTTAGGACCTTAGCAAGTCTTGGCAGACATCTTAGTTTATTCTGTACTTTATTTAAGCTGAGGTTACAGTGAAATAGTTTTGCGACTGCAACGAGGCACGTCGGGTGTGGAGTGGAGGTAACTGGTATATCTACTGAATTATGGGTCTGGAAAAATGTGGTCGCATAGAGAATACAAAAATGAATTTTATTTTTGTACCTGTAAGGTATAATTTACAGTTTATCCAGTTTAGATAATAATATTTTTTTATTCGTAGTCCTGTTTTTTTTGTATGTAGCGGTTTTTCAATCTATGTAAGTCCTCCTCCTCTCAAGAATGCGTAAAGCGTTATGATCCATAATGTTAAGCCGAGTAAACAACATTGTGCAGATTTTATCCTAACTGAATGTTACTTTACTTTCGTGCTCCATTTCCCATATAGGATAAATTGGATCTCGTATCACAGTCAACATACCTACTATGGTAGTCATAAATTCCTATAATAATTTCAATTGATAAACCTAAACTTTTCCTTTTATGAATTAAATTACGTATTGTTAGTTTAGAAAACCATTTCTATTCCTTACATTGTAGCGAAGCTGTATCAAAGAGGTGAGGCAGTAAGACCATAATGCTGTACGATTTATATAAACACCGGTATACTCCTGAACGCCGATCGATTCAACGAATCATTGGCTACTTATAAATGTTGCTCTATCTTCTACGTGGGACGTAATGGCACTTCGGATCCTGACACTATTAACATTTCCTTCATAACTTCATTGCCATTTACGATACATTGACAGTTCATTCCCCCTTTTCCATATACTTGTACTGATTACACAATTGTTGGCACGCTCCAATGTTGCTACTCTTCAGGAGCTAGAGTTAACCAAACTCGGCGAAATCTCTGCCAAATATCTTTAAGTTGTTTTGTAAGAGTAACTGCGTAATAATAGTCATTCAACCTACAATATTATATTATGAAAACAATAGTAAGATTTGTGTAAGAAGTTTACTTGCCAAAGTTAGGCAATTCAAATAAAATTGATGAAGGGATTTGGACTTAGTTTTTCGATTGTTTTATGTGTACTTTGTTAGCTGATGTTCAATAAAAATTGGAAGCTGTGTCTTATTTATATAAATTATTGCTTCAAGGGTATATAGATTGGTTTTTGCTGCTTTGGTCAGCTTTAACTATCCTTAATTAAAATCACTTTGTTAGTGGTATAAAGTGTGGTAGGCCGACTTAAATAACCTTTTCATTTACACTTAAATTAACTTTACTTCAAGTCCTATCTGAAATATAATTCAGTCGATTATTCTCCCACATCAATCAACCGTCAGCCGTCAGTCCAAAATAATCGTCAGTCCAATACATTTCTGTACATTCAATGGCCAACCCAATTCTAAACTACATTAGCTAATTTTCCCATGCTAATGGCGGCGGGACTACAATAAAAATAGAATACAGGCATTGTGTAACAGATTGTCCCAAGGGATTGTACGGACTACGGACTCGGCCGAGGGAAATGGTTACTTAATAGTGCTGCGAGTTACGCTCCAGTGATCTGTCACTTACAGGACAGTACAGCAGGAATACTGCGATCAATATCCATTAAGAATCCTCGTTACGTATTTCTGCATAAAATTATATAGCCTGCGGTGCAGTGGTACCTACCTACCTCTAGTACCTTATAATTTATGTGCTGTATCCAAATCCATACCTACAAACTTTGTATTTCACCCTTCCAACACTGATTCCAATAAAGAAATATTTATTCTATCCGAAATGTTTTGCTACCGTACCATCTTGAACAAGATATTGGCAAACAAACGAAACTACCTAGACCTGTACAAGATACTATTTGAGGATCAATGTTTCTGTTCAAATATTATTTTCCGTGAAAATAGTGAAGTCTTATTGCACTAAGCCGGCACGGGAATTGCTGCCAAATTGCTTCGCGTTGCCTTACACGCGTCATTTACCCGCTTGTACCAGCCTGAAAGAGACTAAGCGAAAAGATTAAGCGTTTAGAAGCGTTACGATGAACATTGCTCGTAAGATGTCGTGAATGTCACTTGAGAATAGGAACATTTATTTTCGAGTAGACTGTTCGGAACGGGACTAGATGTTTGATATATGTGTTTAATGCTAACATATCTACGTGAGATTCTTGATGCTAAACCATTTAAACCATACTATAGTTAACAAACAGATTGCAATGTTATGCTGCAGTGTACGTGGGGTCGAGTGATGACGAATTTATTAACAAAGTCAGAGGACTACTTGGGATAGTAATTCTGTACCCGATTTCCTGTAGTTGTGTCCAATAATCGAATAGCCTTTTAGAACTTGAGAATACAGGAATGCAGATGCCTCTTCGAAATTGACGGCCGTATTTAGCAGAAATTCTGTATGTTAGACATTATGTTTACAGTGTAGGTTTGTATCCAAACGTAAGAGTTACTAAGTTATTGCCTATGTTATTATCCCGTGTATGGTATCATAACTTTGGCATTCATAGTATAATGATTGCGTTTAACAACAATGCGGGGTGACAAAGCATTCACAGCTCCACAATATGACGTAATTACCGTCACACAACCGCTTACGCTTTTGACTAATTAGTAAAGACGTTCAAGGACCGTACTAGCAACAATGGGCCGGATATGCGCCTCGACGCCGCTTCCTACCGTTTCCAAGAATTCATCGGACCTCTCACCTCTCCCTCATTACTCAAACGTCTAAAAGAGAAGGATTACTTGTCAGGTAGATGGCTAATTAAATTTTATGCCTTTAAACGATTCGATGTAAAGTGAATCGATTCAATACGGATATCGGCTGTAAAATTTCCTAATGTCCGACGTTTAATTAAAGGGCATGTTTCCATCCGTGGACATACATATACCATACCTATCTACTATGACCAGTAGTTACCTATTCATAGCCCTGTACGCGAGCACCTTATTTTTTATAATAGCTTCGCTTTTTTGCGCAAATTGCATAGTGTGGCAAATTAATACGTCTTTGTCGGCACTGTGTGTTTTTCATGCATAATTTTTGTTCACTTTTATTTTGTTTGACGTTTTCCTTTCTTCTACTTTTTGTCGGTTTATAAAAGAATAATGGATGTGTGTTTACTAAAGCAGCTAAGTATTTTTGTGAGACATCCACTTCGTGAACAGGCGATACAATATTTAGGTTACCCAGTTTCTATTGTGAGCAGAAAATATTTTTATAAGCACGTTCCACGCAAATAGAGAAAAACTTTTTCTCTTTAATAATACGTGATTATCCTGCTGTGGTTAATATTTATTCGTTCAATTCTCTTGTTATTTCACCCGCTGTCCAAATCGTGGTCCCCCACATCGCGCCAGACAGCTTCATTAGCTCTCGTGTGACGCAAATTGCGTGAACAAAAGATACAAAGGAAGTTGTTGTGATACTAACGATTGCTGAATTGACAGCCGCCAGGAGGGTCCATGAGTGCCTGCGAAGCTTGCAAAAATATGCTGGTAATTCTCTGTCATTATAATAACATTGTTTTAAAATATGATCTCAATTATTTTGAGAAAGAAACATTTGCAATTTAAAACAGTCAAAAATGAATGATTATTATATTCTCTTAATAACTCTAGTATTTATTTTTTATGCAAGTACACATGTGTTATCTATCAATCTCATCAAAATTCTTGAAAAGTTTTTTTAATCTTAGTTAATTTATAATTGAAGTATCACTAAAATTGTTGAGGAAATAACATGATTATCGTATTCCGACGTGTAAAATTCACATCAATTTCCCGCGATAGGAAAATTCTTTTCATTCAGACTAAGCTATAGACTGTCCCCCGCATCACGCCCCACAAGTCAACTATAGAAGCGATGTGAGCTCAATCAAACCCACGGCAACAACCACTAAGGCCTTCATTAAACTTAAAGATTGTGAACAACCGACGCAGGCGTGGGCTAAGGCACGCTTTGCATGTGAAATGCATTTTAGTCGAGCCACGCGTGCCACTGGCGTTATACGAACGCACGATGCATCTGTACCTACGTATCATGTGCGTAAATGGCTATGGGAGTCTTGTTAGAGAGGTTCACTCCGTAATTGTATCGTGCACGTGCTGCAAGACTTCACAGGGTTTCTAAATCCTACTACGGCATTATCTGGTGCTCGTATTTTGGGTGTTCGCTTTGAAGTTTTAGTCAGCTGAAATTCACGTCACGAAAATTTATGCTAGCTCGCCGATCGGGCTAATAGAGATTGGTGACTTTATTACTTAGGGTCAACAATACCCCTGGGTAAAATATTGAGTAATTTTTTTTTCCAGCTGTTTTTATTTAGTTTTATAACTTTATCAGGGCCTCCATTAAGCATAGTAATTACTTTATGCTTAATGAAGGATCTGATTAATAGTTTTATTTCAAATCCACGGCACGCTAGAGGGCTATGGTATTATTTTGAACTATAATTATCATTATAACGTGACATCTCCTGTTACGGTTCTTGTGCGTGTTTGTCGTACTATTAGGTAATCAAGCTAGCAGGTGGGTTTTACGCTACTTTGCTTCAAAAAATAATTTGACAATTAACTGTCACGCGTATGAACGTTTGAAGTAAAGGTTGTTTAGAAGCACATTCTATTTAAAAAAGTATTAGGTATGTATAACGTGTAGAACTTAATAATAGTTTACCTACTTAAATATTTTAACATCGTGGGCCAAATTACCAACAAATAATTTAGTAAAAAAAATATCGAATGATAAAACTAAACATAGATCAAGACCGCCGTAAATCAAAACAAACAATACGAGACACAACATAATATTTTATTCATAACACAGAAATACACGGACTCAACTACATTGACTAATGAGTTATTACACGTAATACTACTATTAAATAAGGTACAGTTGCTTAATAATGCACAAAAGACATCATCAATTACAGTCGCGTTCTAGCGTACCAAGTGTCTCTTTGATCTTACTACAAAAGGGATAGTTATGTGTGTTCGTCTACGCATCCTATGGTCCAAGATTAGGGGACGAGGCGATTAGAAACGTGTCGTGAGGGGTCCACTGTCAAAATACTGCGTAATCATTCATTTCACGCATGTGATGTTAATTTACTATGTTCACGTGAAAACTGGACATGTCTTGATAGATAATGCTACTTATATTGACTATAAAACTATTTTAATTTCGTAATCAATTACGAAGAGACAGTTACTGTCAGGATTTGCGTTACACACGCTGTACCACAGCATATTTTGGTTTAAAGCCAGTCGACGACAGCGGCCATAAAGCCAGTTAACAGCCAAATTATCACTCCATGTATTTTCCAAAGAAATACTGTGAACATTCGCGCTTTAAGTTTATAGCTTGTGGTATATTAATAACAAGCCAGCATGCCTACCAGGATCAATAGAGCATCAAAGTAAATGACAATGAATGGGCAGCTGGGAACCTCGTGATGCTACGAGGTATATGTTTCATCAAATTTATGTTGCTCATGTGCTCCTAAATGCGCACTTTAGGAAATTATGTGTTTGCATTTCTGTTGGACAGTTCACGATGGATGGGAGTAATAACAGTAATTGATATGGTTTTTGTCATCACCGCCGTTTTTTGGCCATGTATTTTTTTTTCATAATTTACTATCATTACGGTTACGTACAAAAAAGACAGTATAATAATTCAAAACAATCATCATCTAGCCCGATACAAAAAGAGCTTTAGAAAAAGTTAAGTTAAAGTCATTTTCACAATTTCAATATCAGAACCCCCGAACTAAGTACCAATCATTATTTATGACAAAATTAACTTGTTAACATATACGCTAAAATTGATTGAAAATAGGGTTCAATCAGAGCATACTGTACGCAGGAAACGGCCCGTATGTGCGTCGATGTTCGCATATAACGACGGTAATATTGGCAAAATTAACACGCCCCAGCGTGAAATCACATAGTGCTGGAACATCGATACGCAATTTACTGTCGGAAATGCTACGTAATGGCGTACTTAGTGGTACGTGTCGTACTACGAATACGTAAACTTGTTATTTCACATCTGCGTGGTAGTGCTTCGGATTAACTTTTGAAATTATAATGTAGATTGGTCGTGATATTGTTATGGGACTTTATGATTTCCGACTATGATAGTTTTAGTGGGTAAAGACAAGATGTATTTATTGGATAAGATTGTTATTGAAGATTTATGAAGTGTATGTTTGTATTAAATTAACACACACGCGCTGATGCAACGGATTGTTTTAATGAAATCAGAATCATCATTAGGCTCTAAATCTACATATGATTTAATCTTTAAAGAAGTGTTCATAAAATAAACTAGGTTTTAAATAAATAGCAAAATGATGATAATAATTTAGAATTAATAAATAAATAAATAAATAAGAATTGAAATAACTAATACCTAGAAGTATAAACACTGACCTTTGAAACTTTAGTTTAACTTTGGAACTATTTAAATCTTCCCAAGTTTACTCAAGAACTTCGAAGTCCACGTTAAATTAAAAAGCAATTTTCATATTTCGTTGGGTACACAATTAAAGTAAAAATAAAAGGCCATTTTGAAACTCCACAGTCACCTTTACAAAAGGTGTTTCAGAATTAAAATCTCATTACGTAAAAGCATCAAAATGACGTCCAATTTGGGTGAATTTCGGATGAAACAATGGCAGCTGTCACCCTTCGTGTTGGTCATCAAATGTTTTTTTTTTTCACCCACTGGCTGTCAAAGTTTACTAATGTCACTTTTCAATCAATAAGTCCGCACAGTTATACCAAACCCATTCAGAAAATGCTTCGATTTTATTCGGTTCGAGAAAAGAGAATAAGAAACATCAAGCTTACATTACCAAAGTAATAATTAACATATCCATTCCAATACATGATTAGTTTGTTTATTTATTCAACACCAAAATCTCAACAGTAATGGTAGAATCTTTACTCAGCAGTATCTTAATGACTGTACCGACCAAATTACCATTAATACCCGTCCGGTAGCAACATAATGATGTCCAACTTGGAAACCCTATCATATCCACGAGCACTTCGTCACGAAATATATAAAGTATGAGGAAAAAAGAGTACGTATTATTCTGGAATGAATTTCTAACAGGCTTAGCTTGAAAATAGAAAAGGCATTACCTACATTACGAGTATTACTTTGCGTGTTGAGAGGCTTAAAAACGCTGCTCAACATTTTTACGTCCAAGTGAGTAGGCGAGGTTACTTTCGCGAAAGAAGGCTACGGTTATGACTGAAATTCCTATGCCTTATTCATAAGTTTTTAGCGTATCAAAAACCTTTTTACGACATCGCTATCTTAGTTTTTATTTATATCATAGTGTGCGACGTTTCACTGACATTATCGTGAGTAAGCTACAGAAAATGTATTCAGGAAAATTTTTAATGGTGTATAGAGGCAAGAACACATAGAATAAGGACTGAAATAATTATGACTGACACTTAAGAACCATAAATATTCCCACAGAGCCCTAAAAGAAGACATAGTGAGTCGACCATCATAACAGCATTATATCAAACAAAAAAGCGCGCTAAGTGAGGGATCACACTCAAGGACAACTGCCCTCACCTTAATATGGAAGTACGTATCCATTTAAAGCTGGAGTCACAATCCTTAGGACGAGCTTCCCACACTACTAAACAATCATAATAATTGCTCCTACAGTTTTTTGTCCGGCCACTAATCGCGGCACATAAAATATTTTGACGTGACGATAAGGACTAAAGGGGCCGAACTTGGCTTATCTTATCGGTCCTGAGTGTTGGGTCACTAATGACCGGCTGCCCTACCGCCCTTTACTTATATACTTCCGAAGGCAATGACAACTTCATTATTGAAGGTGAAAACTGGTTATTTACATGTAGAAGTAGTTCCACTAGTAACTTTAATGTCAAAGCATCATTTATTTATGAAAGTAATTATTATAATTACTGCCTCAAAAGCCTAGTTACCCACTCATTCAAACTAAAGGCAAAGGCATAGGTGCCTACATTATTTCGCTCCAATATTTTATATTTAGTTTGTTTTACATTTATAAAATAACTCTCATGTATCATGAATATTTACTGAATGAAACATATATGAAAAAAATACACACAAAAATAAACCAACCGCAACCAGAACCACGGTCCAATAAGGAACAATAAATTAATAGTAATACAGCGAACAAAATAAAGTTGTAGATAATCTTCAAGGGAGAAGGTATTTTCCGACGAGATTCAGGATTCGTGCAGCGTAAGTCGGTCGGCTGACATGTGATTTATTCCTTTTATCTTAGAGAAGTCGGCTTTTCATCTGAGATAAGACCGTACCTACGTAAATCAAAGCCGTGTGTGATTGTTCGAGCGATGAAAATTGTAATGCAGCTTAGTATTTCGCCGACGGAATGCTCAGTAGACTATTCTAATTTGGTTTCCGACTTATTTGTGGTGGCAGTGTGGCGGTTGCGTTTGTCTTTAGAATGGCAATACTGGCTATTATATTTGCGTCGCTGCTGCATACAGTCTGCCATTAATTCAATGTGAATTGTGACAATGATACGACAGCTGGAGAGTTTCGATTTAATTAATTAAGCGGGAAGACTTATTGCAGTCATTATTTTAAAATTCAATGATGTCAACAGTACTTTGGGTATAAAATCTTGGTTGAACTCATAAAAATAAACTTGATTTAGGAATAAATTCATCTGAGACACGCTTGGTAAATAATGATTTAAGTAGGTACTTATCGTTAGCTCCAAACATATATATCCTGAACAATACCTATAGAGGACCTCTTAGTATAATCACAAGGAAAAAACATCATACTTGACCTTATCTAAAAGCTGCACTTTACCGATAGTTTCATAAAAATTACTAAACTTTCAACAAAAGCCACTTTAGTGGTTGGTACGTTGAGTAGAGGCAAACTCCCACGGGAATGGCAGTGACTAATATTCCAGTGGAATAGTGTTTTTTTGTAGAATATTGAAAAGACTGAGAATAACTTGATAATGCAGTTTGTAGAATTGAGCGACAAAAGTTAAGAGCATTAAAAAAAACCTTGTGATAAATACGGATAAAACAGTTTCTGGAGAAAAATATGTAAGGACTAATTAATTGAAACACTTTTTCGTGACTATAGATTTACCACAAAAGTTTGGATAATAAGACGTAAAGCTTCTAATAACTGTATCGAAATATAAACAAAAGACAAGCACGCTCATACCCCCATAAAACGCCAATTAGTACACAGTTTCCGTGTTCTAATAAATCTCATAATCTCAACACGTTATCACAAAAGAGCCGAAAGACTTTACTGAGCCATTTAATTTATTATATCAATTAAGAAATTCTTCACACGCCCTATTACAATTATACGAATGGGTTATCCTTTCAACGCTCATTTTTTAATTCTTAGCATTGTAAAAATCGCATTAGATTATAAAATGGTCTTGCAAGGGCAATCTTTTAAACACATTACCTTTTTATTTGTGTGAGCGTGCTGGATGTTTCAACATATACGTTATTCTATGTTAAAGTTATATAAGTAATTCCTGACATGTAATATGTAAGCCATTGATTGCTTCACGTGACTGACACCCACGATTTGAGGCATCCCGCGAGGCAAACATTTTTATAGACAGTAAAAACGGCTTTTATAACCTCTAAAACTAAGGAAATTATGACTTTAAATAGTTTTTATACAAACAAAATTACCTTAAAACCACTTTATACAGATTATTACATTGTATTTTATTAATAGAAATATAAGATGTTCTATAATTTAAAGCGTAATAAACTGGGATTAGTGTCAAATATCGAGTTGATCACCAATCACTTCGCAGATAAAGTGTCCTTTTCTCCCATCCATTACCTTCGTTAGCCATTTAATAATATTAACGGAACGGGGTTGTAAATAACTCAATATTAATTGTGTAATATGATAAAATTATAAATTATGACAGATTTCTACTGAACACCGGCCGCTGTGGAGGCACAATAATGGCTTTTATTCATAGCTCCTTTCGTCTGTGCAGTTACAGAACACAATTTGAAGAAATCAGAATTTATTATCAAACTCGGCGAAATAAGAAAAACAGAATACAAAATGGTTCTGAGGTAAAATTAAGACTATCATAAATAACTGCTAATCATCATACATATTCAAAATGTTTTTCAACGTTAATTAGAATACCAATACAGTAAATTATTTCGGTGTCTAAGAACATTTCTGGACATATATTTCACTATAATTCCTGAACAAAGTGATCAAAATTGACATTCCAATTTTGTTGTCAACACACTACTAGACAATTATTATTGTGTCAATTAGAAGCCCAAATGCTTTCCCATCAACAAGTTTACCATATGAAACTATAAACAGACATAGATAAAGTCATGATAAAAGCTCCATTTAGGAGATATAAACACACATACACACAAACTGTATTAAATACATCAAAAATTTTAGAGTCCAGTCTCACAAGTTTCGTTTTAACAGCAATCATGTGCGGTATCGTCTCATCACAATTACCTATGTCATTTGAGTTTGTTTATTAGAAAGTTAAGACGAACTAATTCAACGTCACATTAAGTAGATGGAGCGTTGACGTCTATATACGATACACTTTTTACGAGTTCCCAGTATGGAATTTATTACGTTTGTCACTTGGGAACAGTAAAATCAAGTGTGTTTTACTCAAACACAGATTGAAACTGAACACGTTTACGATAACTTTGAAGATAATTTATTGGATAGGCGATGACAGTATAATTTCAACTAACAATCATATAAAAATCAAACAAAAACGAATAGGTAGGTATTTACAAATATTTTGAAATGTTTTGATCTAACGATAAAATTTATAAATTCCAATATAATAAGGCGATCAAAAAAATTATCGATGAAACGTGAACAATAAAATCCGTTTCTTGTAAATGGATACACCAAAGGATGAATAAGAATTCATCAATACAAATACACTTAGCTAGGAGAGGTTCCGTAAGTGATATCATGTTGACTCGCAATAGAGAGGGCCTACAGCTTGTTTGCTCCTGCCACAATCTCAGTTTGGTAATAAGATGCGACACATGTATTATCCCGATTAAATCCCCTTGGAAGGGGCTTAGATGTAGTGGTGTCTGTAGGTGACATGTCTTCAAACGTTAGTGGTGCATCCCTAATATTGATAGAATATTGTCCCATCCTACGCCGAAAATAATAATGTGTTCTGGTTTTTTATCGCGAACAAAATAAATGAATGATTTATGTACATTTCTCATTTCCATATTTAATATGGGAAAATGTAATGAAACCTCTTCCATAATAATCATATCCGCAATATTTCCCAACTCCAATAATAATTACCAACAAAAACCCTTCAACACGAACATCAGTTCCGATTCCTATCGATATCGGCATCCGGATCGACGAATCGACAGTTGGCACGTCGCCCGGCCGTACCGCACTATTCGATGATTGATCGGTCGGCTTCCCGCCTGAGCTTGTCAAGGCGAAGAATAACATTGTTACGGCCCTTGTAAACGTCTCACTGCCGCGAAATCCTCTTAAAGCAGTGACTGACTACGAAAATAGAACCGGAATTGTATTATTAATATTTTACAGGAGCAAACTCGTACGTGGGCGGCAATGCAAAGAGAATACAGAAAGGATTGGATTTGAAATTTAAAAATGTATACGTTTTTTCATTGTTGCGTATTTTAGTCCGCGTTTGGATTAGCAATTGTAATTGATGTGGTGCCCGTACACGTCATACCGTGAGGCTATTCCACATGTGTCGTTTTAATTTTCAAATCAAAATAACCGATTGAAAAAGCTGCCTATAATTGAATTGGCTTTGTTTGCTAAATCTTTTAAACTAAAAGTGCGTCACCGTTGTTTGTGGTTATCATAATATTTGTCACGCTAACATCAAAAGTAATCAAATATAATCTATGTTGACAGCAAACATCGCTCCCCAAAATGAGCTTCATCCGTTTTATACAGTCTAATAAAACGTGGTCGCAAACAAAATAATGGATGTAATAAAGTAAGTTCGACAAACTGCTTAGCATAATGGCCTATGATCCTTTAATGGACAATGCGAATGGACGGAAGCTAAGATGTGAGAACAAAAAGAAACTGTAAATGTGGACCACCGACCTAGCGGTGGACTTCAAAGGACATTCCCGAGCGTGTATAATCAAAGGCCGAGGATTTACAAGCGCTGGAAACGTTTAACGGGATTTAATTACCTACAATATTAGTTATGACATATTTTTATCAACGAAATATGGAATCACATTATTTATTGACAGGTTAAAATTTTCAAAGACATAATTGGAATTTAGGATAAACTTTTTATGCTTGCGATGCCAGAGAAGTTATTTTAAGATTTTAGTACAACCTTTATTTTAATTCAAATAACTTAGATATCCTGCAAAAATGTTCATTGATATATATCCAAGTCATAATCCTCGCACACAAAAGCTTCAATTTACATGGTAATGCATTTCCCGCTTTACTTCCATCAAGCGCACTTCGTTACTGTTCCCAGTTAAATGCACGCAGCAATTATTTCTCTAACACATCTAGGGAACTCGCATCTTTGTATACTTACACACATTTTAGAAGGGACCATCAAAGGGCACAGGACTTACTCTTCAACCGTATTCATTGAAACTCCCCAAGGAAAGCTTACCTGAAACAAACATATGAATGGTTAATATTTTTGTTAGGATATTCTAAATATGAAGAAGGAAAATCAGTTTCAGCCTAAATATCTATACATATAATAAAATGATAGGAAAGTCAAAACTGTACATTGAATATTTTTTTAAAAGAATACTTGGGGGGTGATCTATTATCGATTCTGAACCCAAATATATAGTTTTTAGAATTTTTGTCTGTTTGTCTGTATGTCTGTTTGTCTGTATGTTTGGTCTCACTGAACTCGAAAAGTACTGCATAGATTTAAATTAAATTTTGCATGAATATTACCTGGGAGTCGGTTCAACATATAGGATATATATTATCACGCTATCACCTACGGGGGATGAGCAATGAACGATAATTTCTGTTAACGTTTCTGCAACAGCGGGTGCAATAATGACACATATTTGAATGTTGAACTTTGTAAGTTTATCGGCCTATTATCAATCTTTACATAGAAAATAACGCTTTTATAAGGAACTTTAGCAAAAAACTGAATTTAAAGAAATGATATCCTAAAATTATAGATGAAGAAAATCATGCAGAAACAGATGTGCCATAAAACTGGTAGTAGGTAAAATATCAATGAAAACAGACTTCACTTTGTCATGGTATGTTCTTACTTTCAAGAAAAAATTATATGACAACGTGTGTATTTCGCTACTATAAAAACACTACAAGAAATATCAGCGCATCATCAGGGACATTTTTATAATTCTTTCACCATTAGAAAGCTACATTATCTGCGAGTAACATAGGGTATATTTTATCCCGGTGCGGGCAGTAGTTCCCATGGGAAGCGGTACCCACGTCCCGAAGAAATTATGAACTTCCCCACATTCTTAAAAAGTCTACATATGTTGTTCTGACATAATATTATCCATTCATTTCATCCAATAACAAACATGCATCACACTGAAAGTGCATTGCGAGTCTAAGATTTTATTATTATAAAAAAAAACATTGTAATTAATATTCAAACATCCTTAAAAATAAGTTCCTGGTTTGAATATTTTACATTATTTTGAATTCACTTACATATAAATAGAAGGTCCTTATTAATATACTTTTTGAGTAATGAAGAATGTAGGCAAAATACGACCGAAAACATTGTGTCACTTCTAAAATTAACATCAATGGGAATAACTACCTGTCACAATACGTCAACAAGATGTCAACAGAAGACAAGAGTTCGTTCGTTCTGAAAACGTACAAATTACGCGTCGCAGGCTAGAGACATACTTGCTTTCAACTTCTGATCACAAATCATCGAGCTAAGAATTATATCACAAATACACCGTTTACAATAATAATTACGAACAGTCACAGTCAGACCCATGGACTGAGTCTAAAAAAACACCTGATATAGCTACGTTTATATCATTTATATTATTCAGTTAAAAAGACAGAATTACTATCAAACGTGTTTTCGCTAAATGTTCTATTAGTTTTTGCAAATATACATTCCCAACTCTGATCTCATGGAGGTGGCGCCCGGGTGTCACCACTGTGCGGACTGTGCGACCTATCGCACCCGGCCCTGGTTTAAGCCATGGTCTGAGGCGAGAAGAAATGGGATGACAAAGAATGAGGCGGCGGAGCGACTGAAAATTCCCAACTCTCATCCCAGCCACTGCGGTAAGACACCACGAAAGCCGGATGTCGAGAGACGACTCCCGGCCACCGTAGGCGTGAGCGATTAGTTTTGAGTGGGTCATCGACCTTCCTGCTTCTAGGAGACCCGTTATTTTACGCGCCCCTCAAGGAGATTCAGCAAACCCCTGTGAGGCCCACTAGGGCCAAACCCTGACACTCCCTCACGCTGCTCAAACTGATGGCTGAGAATTACGTAACTTTCCAGGATGCCATGCAACGTGTTGCAAATGCCCAGGCCTTTGGGAGCTTGGTAAGCCTTTTCTCCACCTTAACTTGAGTTTTGTGGTACAAGAACAAATTAGAATAGTAATGAATTAGGTCACCTTCATCACGTATTTGCCAACTCTTAATGTTCATCATGCACACCCGCTTCTCTAACTTTATTGAAGGATCACTAAAATTGCTTCAGTTAGTTTAACTACGCTACTATAGCCCGTTGTCAAACCTTTTAATATCAATTCTGTAGAAGTGTGAATATCGAATGTGTAATATATCGAATTTCCGTTTGTGCATTGCACAAAAACCAACGTTATGATTTTCAAAAGAGTTGGCCGGCTAAGAATGAGGGTTTTCGATATTTTTTCTGCCGCCAGGCGGCGCTTCGTATGCGTAAGGTCCAAACAGCTGTCAAATAGTATGGAATTGTAGGTGCCGAACTTATTGTTTATTGAAATTCTGTTATATTGGAAGTGTTATTGATTTTATTATGGACTACGGTCAGAATAAGGTTTCCGAACTAAAAATTGAGCTAAGAGAGAGGGTGCAAAAGTCACTGGTACTAAGGAAAAGCTTGTTGAAAAATTTGTTAACACAATATGATTTAGTTTTTTTTATTTACTCAACCGCAATAGTAAAACAATAATGCAGTGCTTTAATTATAAAATAAAAAAACCACTAAAATCGTTCACTATTCATAGTAAAGATAAGCACTTTGACAGTTACCTGGACCTGACGACTCGGTGCTGCCACCTCGTGGACGCCATTTTCGAAAACCCTCATTATATTCATCGTTGGTTAATTGAATACATTTTCAGAAACCACAATAACAGTAGATTTTCTCGAGGCGATCAAGTCAGTTCTGGTCTGTTCGCTCATCAGATCTTTGAAAGCGGTTCGATGATAATATACTGTTGTCCTGTTTATCTACGTGTGACACATAATATGGTATTTAAACGTCCTCCGCAAGAGAGCGAACGTTTGTGCTATTTATAAAGACGAAATTTTACCGTTGTGCAGTAGTGACGCACAGTATACACAGCACTTATGTTTCTTCTGATCTGCTGGCTCCACCAAGAAATGACAAATTGCGAGCGTACATTTTGAAAATCTTGGAAGAACTGCAGGCTTCAAGTGCCAACACACGAATTGGACTTACTCTCTCGGACGTATACTTTACCTGATCGTGAACTAATGCAAACATTTCGGTGGAATTCCAACATAACATAGTGAGTGAGTGCACAGAAAATCCCCGACAAGTAGTGAAACTATGCGCTTGCCTGATGACGCAGTCATCATCCACCCAGCTATTGTGTGGGTGTTGGCTTCCAGTCAAACCGAATCTTTTTGAGTACCAATGTTTACTTGGAGTGCCTATCTGATCTCTTCAACCCAGTGAACTAGACACCGCGTTATCCATGGTAAGTAAAACTGTTTGACAGACTTTCTGGCTCCTGATTTGTCGCAGCTGCTGCAGAAAATGTAAAAATGACAACTTTGTCAGACCTTTGTTTTATGTGAGAATTACGTAATAATTTTCCAAATCGGTTGACTAGATCCAAAGATTTCCTCAACGTCACAAACTTTACTTCTTTTGTTTAGATAATAGTCACACATCGTCGACACCACCTTGATTGATCAACCCGTGCTGCTGCTAAGTGGTAATCCTAATTATATTGTTATGTAAAAGAATACACCTACGCTACGGCATAAGTAGTATTTTGACAATTCCAAATTGCCCACGCAGACGAAGTCGCGGGCAACAGCTAGTGATCTTATAAAAATATGACTCCTTTTCTTGGGAATTTTTTATTTGACTTATCATAGAAAAAACTTTGGGATAAGTAAACTTAAAGGTAAACAGGTTTCCATGCAATTTCTTAGATAAGTCTAATTTCGAAATGGTGATTGTTGTCATGGGACAATATTAGTAAATAATTACATTTTAAATGACCTTCATTTCAAAAAGGACCCGTTCATGTAACAATTCTCGTTTCACCTATAATGTAACTAATACTCTCGACCCTAGTCCACAAATCTACGATAAAGCTTACACCAAAGCAAAGCTATACATATCGCATTCTACAAAATAAAGACACGCACACAACGTGATCCATTGCGTGATAGGTAACAGGTTGTTCCCTTCGTACCCGTACTTAAGAGGCCGTGCATACCGAAGTAGAAAGGTTCTGCTAAAGATATGCCGCGTGCCTGAGAGTCGCACCTCAACACGTTATCTTAGAACTAACGCCTTTAGTGCCGTGGCACGCAGTCGGTACAGTCGAGCAATCGAGATCTCGAAAAGCATAGGCCACGGAGTATCTAATCTGTTGACAGCCGTGGAAATTCTCTCGATTATAATACCGACTAGCTACCAAATTTGTATAATAAGAAACATCAATAATGACACTACCAAGTATATGTACTCTATAATTAAAAAAAAAAGCATTTAATTCAGGATAACATTTGAGCCTGGATCCCTAGTTTATATTTTGGTAACGATCAGGAAGCTAATTAAAGGATATGAGGGCAAGAAATATGCGTCAATCCTTCAGTAGACTTATCTTCTCTGTAAAATATAGCATACATTACATACCTACATAGTTGCACTTACAGCAAAATGAAACGCAACATATCTAAGCAACTCATTAGTTTTGTACTACATAAAAGACTACTTAAAGGTATGAATACACTTAAGTAGTACGAAAGGTAGGGAAAATTCTTATACGTAGTTTTTTAATTAAAATTGCTGAAGACGACATCATGCTCCCCAGTTATTTCATTCAATTGTGGATATTGCCATTATTTTTAACGACATACTCGTGCATTCGAAAAATATCACGTTATGAGTTTAATTTATTGTACATAAGGTTCACCTAAGCTGACATTTCTTTTATAAAATAGAAATTATAACAAGTCATCTTTTACACAAATATAATCATAGGCAAGCTTACATTTAAGTAGTAACCAAACGATAGCCGTTCACATTACATGACTCTAAATTAATGTCCGTAAAAATGCCACAAAATTCTGGTCACTATTAAACATTATGGAAAATGAATTATATTTAAAAAAGCTTAACACATTGCTTGCTAATGTTTTAAATAAATCTGACTAAGCTTTTCAATTTCATTCAATTAAACGCGAATGCCGGTCATGTTTGCTCAGCAAACAATGTTGGTAATATACACAAAGCAACGAATATGTAAAGGTTTTAAAACGTATAATGAAACGATGTACATATCTATAATTTTTCATTACTTTACTAGTATATAGTAGGTATACCATCAATTTCTTACTCGAACCCCCACTAAATTTTATATATGACACAGTCGTAGAAATCATCATGTGTTATTTTGTAATAGCTCTTATCTTAAAGTTAATGCAAGGTATTGAATTGTCAACGTATCAAGTTGACTACCTACGGTCGAGCATTCCAAAGTAGTGACCGCTACTCGCGATTAGACTTCAAACGGCGCCGCTTGCGACTAAAAGTCGGAATTATTGAAATTCTAGTACTGTGAACTATGAGCATTTAAAACTATATAAATGTTATTTTCTCAGTGTGTTTCAGGAAGCTTTTGCTTTATCTCGATAAGAAAAAATGTCGAAGCAGCAAGAATTAGGAACTTGTTAATATACTGAAGAAAATTTATAATAAAAAAAATATAATATTTTGTATCAATCATCTTCATAAGGGACGTGTTTTAACAGTTTGGTAAAAAGTTATTAAAAAGTAAATTCCCTCATTAAGAAACCGATTTCCGTGTCAATTAAAAAGAAAGCTGTATTTCTCTTTTAAGTTAATTTTAAGATGAAAGTAGCTTCTTAATCTTCGTTATAATACAAAGTTTTTTTAATTTTTTGATCTTCTGTAATCAGACCTTATGTAGGTGTAGATATAGAGTTCACCAATGTTTAAATGTTAACCAAAGTTTTAAGCCAACGAGTATTGGCCTATTTGTAAACGAAAAGAGGTAAGCTAAGTCTAATCAAAAAGCCTGGTCTCCTAGCGTGGCTTTCATAGCTACGGACCAATTCAAACGGAGCATTACCTAAATAACGAAAAAATAAAATTTTTATTGCACCTTATTCCGGATAATTCCAGCCCGAGCAAGGTAGTTAAGGCTTGATGTTACGCATGCAAATTGCCGATTCAGTGAATGGGGCACGCATTTTTTTGCAACCTTAATTTTGTTATTGGAGGCATACCAGGTACCGTTACCTTTGTCAAAAACGGTTCATCGATTTATGGGATGTAACTTTAGATGGTAAGCTGAAGGTTGCACATGTAATCGTATATAAAAGGAACTAAAATAAAAAAAAAGAAGAGACATCGACATAAACTGTTGGCATACTTAGTGAAATGTAATTTTCACTTGGAGGAAATAAATTAGTTAATGATAGTGCAACCTCAATTTACCGTTAAACCTCATATCGACAGTTTTGCACCGAGCGATATGAAAATGGCAGCTCGACGTTGCGACTGCGGTTGCATTCATAATCCGATTGTCGATACTGCAAACGCGAAGTCGAACAATCCAATGCAAAACAAAGAAATAATAAAGGTGCGTTTTATACACCACGATAGTCTTGCCCTTTATTGCTGGCTGGAGAGGCGACAAGGCCAATAAAACATTTTCTCTGCGGAACGCTATTATGGAACCCGATATTCGTGTGGGTACCGAACGTACACGAAGTCGGTTCGGATTATTCGATTTTTGAAATTAAATCTTCATAGACGTGGGTTCGGGAATTGAATGTTTCGTAAAAGATTTAAAACGTGCTTTGTAATCTCCGGAGGTATACCGTTTGAATCGAATAGGTATTTCTAACAGAGATGAGAAATTCCTAAAACTGCGTTCTCCAGCTTTAATATTTTAGGAGCATTTGGCGTAATCCAGTTTTCTCCATCTTCATAATATCAAATTCTTTCATACATATTAAAAGGCCTATACATTTTTTATTGTTTTTCCTTATATCATCCCACAATAATCCTAAAGTAGCTTTAAATTAAATGTTAATCTTACAGTAAATGAATTCTTTTAAAATAGCTATCAGGCGGCGTAAGTTAGTGCCGACTCAATCCGCGTATCGTGTGTGCAATAAAAGCAAAACGAGGGTAGAACGCGGTTTAATTGGCGGCAGTGCGAGGTAACACGATCATGAATTCTGAGAAACGACGACTTTGCCTCTCATTGTGAATACTTTAGATCCGCAACTGTGTAAGCGTATTACAGAGGAAATTGATCAGGTGCTAAATAAATAATGCTCCATTTTATTCTTAATAGAACACCCTAGTTTACAAAGTATAAGAAACAACGGTCGATTTAGAAACTATTAGTGTACTTTTCAAACTTATTGATTTTCCATTCTTGCGTAGAGCACATCCAGGTACTCATTTTCACATACGGAGATGCTTTATAATATTTTGATGAGCAACAAGTTCAATCCGCAAATAGCAAACGTGTCCATCTGAGAATCATACGAGAAGTGACAACAGCATGCCGACAAGGAGAAAATGTGGCGAACAAAAGGCGAATGGGACGCGGTTTAATCCTGACCGGCCGTCATTTTGATGGCTAGGGTGAGAGAAAATTGAATTTATTATCGTTTGTATTTGAGTGACGTGTTATTTTCACACGGAGAAGCGTGCGGCGGAATCGAATCAGTCAGTCGACGGATACGATAGCGCCGATAGTAGATTACGGATGCGCTGGAAATGGCGTTTTCTATTCCATGTGCCGCGAGGTTTTTACACGGCGGTAAAAGGATGATGTTTTCATGCGTACGTTTGCAGATTGATGGAAATGGAAGTAAAAGTCTTTTAGCTACGGGTTTATTATGTTGTTTTTTTTCTGTCTTTACAAGTAATGGTTTATATGTATGGTTACGAATCAAATTCAAACCGAAAAATTACAAAGCTTTGTTTTTTAGAGCTCATAAACATACGGTGTTTGGAAGTATATAATGTATGTATATGATGCAGTTCTGTCGGCTCTCACAATGAATGTATGCAGCCGCGATTTTGTGATCAGGGGTTATATTTCTATAGGACAAAAACAATAGTTGTACTCCATTATTTGGTTCTCGAACTGAACAAAGAATAAGGCGGAGTTATACTGAGGGGGTGTTGACTGCATTTCCCGCTAATTGGTTGAAATACCTTCAATATTGGTGCTATAAAACTTATGGGGCTATAAGGCTAGGCTATTTCATTAGAACATTCCGAAGAAAGTAATTTGTTTATAACTAGCGATGACCGCGGTTCGTGTTATGTAAAATGGTAATTATTGCTGTTAAGTAATTTGACTTTTATTCCACTAAAGTTGTTCTTTATAGATTGTTTTTATTTGTTAAGAAAGTTTCTTACTTTTAAAACTCTTCCTTTTATAAAATATCTAAACTTTGATGCTAAAACTAAAACATAACCAAATCCCACACTTGACTTCAGAATACTACAATATCCCTCCAAACACTGGCACGATGTGACCAGACCACTCAAACTATCGTATTTTACTCAACTTAAGCTTAAACCCTTCAATGAAAATCTATTCGTCACCCGGACCAAGGCTAGCCGCTAATTTATTACCCGACAACGCACTTTCCGGACATTTCAAGGCCATTTAATGGCTTCAAACTAGGTATTTGAATGTTAAACCTGGCTTACTGCCTTTTAAGTTTTATTCTGATTGGTTGATTTATGAGACAGATGTATGATAAAGCCTTGTGATTGGTCGCTTCATAATTTTATATTCCAATCACATGTTTATTCTGTTAAGCAAAACTTACGCCTCTTTCCTGTCATTCATTGTTAAACTATAATTTTGCAAACTAAGCGTTGGTATTTTAACATACATAAATAATTTTTGTACCTAAAAGAAAACGTGATATATTTTTGATTTAGCTCATGCTAAATGAAAAATTTCATTTTCTGGACTTTATTAAATTTACATAGCAAACTACTACTTTACTCAAATACAACGTGAAATTAAGAAACCTTCAGTAGAAACAAATCTAAAGAATGGTGCAATTTCAAAGAAAGCAAGCATTTCCAAGCGAGCGATCACAAAAATGAAACGGGTTTTATCCAGTATGATTTACATAAAACTTGTTTAAATGTTAATCTTTGTGCTTGGGTGGATTATGACGTGCCCTCTGACATACACTGATGTATATATGTACATACATGTAGGTACGTAGGTACATGTGCGCACTTTAATCATTCATACCCTTTGTAGGGTTGCGTTTCGGAATAGTTGGGAGAGCAAAAGCTATTTTGAAGTTTATAATGACGGCGTCCACTTTCTTTAATGGTGATAGTTTGGGTATAAGTATACCATAAGTTCATGGTAGCCTTTCCGTTTTACAAATAAAAGCCTGCAAGTAGATATGAAAACCATACATGATAAACATGGTAATAAGTAATTGAATACTTATTTTGAAACATGTAATTTTATTATAATAACATTTATATTACTTAAGCTAAATAAAAACTATTTAAGTTGCACTTTTTGCGAGTAATTTGAGCTACCCAATAATTTAGCCAAATCATTAATTTGCATACCACCGCATGCAATTCACACGGCTTAATAACCCTTCACCGTGTTCGTACAAAATCGATTCCCATGCATCTAAATTAACCAAAATACCAAGACTGCAGTTTTTGTTCGCCATCAGTTTGAAGACATCTACAATTTATACGTCATGCGGATGCTACTTATAATGGAATATTACAAAATACAAAATTACTGTGATCTTGGCCAAATTATGGTAGGGAACAACGCGTTTCGTTGTAATTGGGCACAGTCACTTTTGTTTCGGTGCAAGGGAGAGGTAACCGCGAGCGGATGTCGACAAATTAGAATTGGTAATGTTTGGGACTTGTTATTACGGTGTTCCGCTATATTGGTGTCTTAGAGGATGTTTTCTTTTTCTGTCAAACCAATATGCGTCACTGTGGAAGCTCAAGTGCGAGGGTAAATAATTTTGATAAATCTGCACCGCTCCTGGCGGGATTTTGAACGTGTGTTGCGTGTCGATTTGAACGCAAAGTTTTGAAACATCTGAACGTTATAAAATGCATAATTCAAAATTTAATTTATATGGAGACTAGTTTTTTATAACCTGTTTGATAAATTACTTTATGTTTTTAAGAGTGTCGAATATTTACAAACTCGCTAGTCGCCTTTACCTTTTACGTCTTCCAAGGTTTCTGGACGTAATGATGATGATCGTTGCCAAATAAATAATGGACGAGCGTCAACGTTGCACAGATGATTTGCTCTGATGGATGAATATTTGACGACGGCTTCATTACTCCGTATTAAATGACAGGAAAAAGTCATTTAATTTCATGTCCGAGTAATATCATTGTTAGCTTTTATGGGCACTTGTTTGTACTGCGCATTGTGGATGTCGCCTTTTAATATGCGCGCGAGTTTTTATCTATACTAATATTATAAAGAGGAAAACTTTGTTTGTTTGGTTGTAATGAATAGGCTCAAAAACTACTGGACAGTTTTTAAAAATATTTTCACCATTCGAAAGCTACATTATCCACGAGTAACATAGGCTATATTTTATCCCGGTACGGGCAGTAGTTACCACGGGACGCGGGTGAAACCACGGGAAAACGGCTAGTGCTAGATATATTTAATTAACTCAGCTTTTTAAATCGAAGCAAAAAGTCATAAACTATCTAATAATGTCGAGATCCGTCCAAGCGTTAATTAAATTAATCATTCATTTAGATTCGAAACGGTGCCTCATCCTTCATTTGGCACTATTAATCTTTATAATGCAAAGGCAAACAAAAAATCGCTTCGTAACAGCGTAGCTTTAATTCAAGCTTGACCTGATGACCTGAAGTAGCCGACAGCATTGATAGGACCACTGGCACACCGCGAACGATTGAAATCATTTAATAGTTTACAAAGATCCTCAAATAGCTTGCTAGAAGTGTCCATTATTTAATTTATTAAACTTGTCAAATAAAATAAAATGGAGTGATAAATCTTCTTTGCCAATTCAGATTTTTATCTTCGTCTTTTTTATGATAATCTGCATTAAAACAAACACTAATAATATTTAGTATTATTTTTTCCTTGACATTTGGCTACCAACTCAATTAAATTTATCAAAATAAATCAATCATTGTGCTGGATTATTTTATAAGATTAATTTGAACGTTTGGATGTACAAATACGCAGTGAGGTATAAAACTGATTAATTGTGTAGACAAAAAAGAAACCTGCTTGAAGTGCCAAACCGATGTTTTTTTGTAGCTGTCTCGACTTGGATATATTGGTAGCCGTCTCACGCAATGAAAAGATAAAGAGTGTACATTTTTTATAAATTTATTTTATCCCTTGTTAATCGACTACTCCAACTAAGTTTATAGTTCACATTAGGTATATCTATCCATGTTTCTTTATAGCAACTGTTTGTAAAAAAAAAGTGTGAGTAAGTTGACAGAGACCTAGACGCACTGAAATTGAGTGACTTATACATATGTATATTCAGATTCTGTAGTAGAAAGTTAAGTGAAAAAAAGTTTTTACACAAGTTCTTAACTTAAATTTAATTCAGAAAATGGCAAGAAATCCTTACAAAATACACGTAAATAAAGCACAACACATGCACATCGAAGTTTACTTGCAATAAACACAAACCGAATAAGCCTTATTTGCCTTTCAGTTTTCGAAGGCACTTCTTGCCGCTTTACATCCAAATATTATTTACTTGCGACCGCAAACAATAAATCGAATTGGATGCAAGCATCTCGACCGTTGTAAATCAATCAAGTGATCATGAAATATGATCGTCTGTAATATTATCAATATCGGACTGTGTATCGATTTTTGTTGATTAATTTCGGATGCCTTGTATTGGGAACTGTTTGTTGTCGAGGGAAATTTATTCTTGGAATTTATTTACTTTGGGGAAAAACTGCTCTTTGACACAATGATGGTTTGGTTTGCATTACGAGATAAGTCAAATCTATTGAAATACACACCCTTGTTCTCTTTTTGACTCCAAAATTAATTAATGGATGTGACACAAAATATAAAAGTAATATAAAAATCAAGTTTTGATAAAAAATATTTAAATTACAGCAAATTGTCCTTTTCAACTGACTAAAAATACAGCAATCAAAACCAAACCAAAGACTCTGGTTTTACTTAATTCCTTAAATTAACAAACAAATGTTCTGACTCAGATTTACTCTTTCCATTTTAATTTTCTATCCGCAGCTGAAAAAACAATGGCTTAACACAATACACCAGTCGTGCGACTTTTTTCGCAACGAAGTACTGTCGGTAATTTGTCAGTGGGAAAAGTTATTTATCCACTCTAAGGGTTCGTCTATACGGTTCAAGTAGCTTGCGCATATTGTGGCACATGCGCAGGTTACCTGCATTTTAAGAACGTGCGGATCTAGCGACTCGAGCATGTACCAAAGCAAAATACCCACCCGTGTGCTCTTGTCACTTGCGCATGTTAACTTGCTCCAGCTACTTGCACCGTGTAGACGCACCCTAATGAACACCTCTACTGGCTTATCTCGGTGCACTATAGTTCTGAGTTCTGACGTAGTGGTGAGCCAAGTTCTGATTTATTTACTTTGCCAAGTTAGAGGTCTCGTTCGGACTGTTACTGTTGTTATGAAACTAGTTGGCTAATGATTTTTAGGGTTGCGATAGTTCTGTTATTCGTTTGTTTTTGTGATGTGAGAGATTTATTATTATTTACTTGAATGTGTAAGTAGAGCTTATACTGTTATTGGTACTTCAAGTATCTCTATTTATCTTTGGTGGATTCATTAAACAGTGCGTGAATATTTTGATTATTATCGACCTAAATGATAGTGTTCTTTGTATATTTCTCTTACGCGAAAACCCACAAACTTAATAATGTACGATAAATACTTTCAAACTCAAGTAGGTACTTAAACTTCCAAACTGTTTCCATTCATGACCCCTTAATTAAACATCATTAACTATAATAAACACTTCTATTTATAGCACAGTTCATAATTACCTTCGCCGTCTGTTCTTCACACACAATGAAATAACTAAGTGAAACAGAGTGGGAACTTGTTTTCCTTTTACTTAAACCTCACGCTTAACTAACCACGGCCTACGGACACTGGACGTAAAAACTCACAAACCTGCCAAAACTTCACACACCGTAATTAACTGACGCAAAGTTTTTCCAACAAAGGGGTTCTCGCCCGCAAAAACTATATCCCGTTACCATGACGACGCATAAATAAAAATGGCTGACTACAAGCATTATTAACAAGAAATTGTCGGTCATATAGTAATTGAACTGTAATAACTGGTTATATAATATCGGCTTTATTATTTTACAATTGCATTATTTTAATTGGGTCGCGGACTTGGCGGGTAAAAAATTGCTCGTGTGTAGATCCTGAATGAGTTTATGATAATAAAATTATGTTGCCGTTTATATCGGGTGTGTCGTTCATAATCACATTAAATGAAATGCTTTAATATACTGGTTAATATATGTCGATTTTTTTTTTTTTTTTTTTTAATATTTAAATTGGGGAGAAAGGGTAACACTTATGGTATGTCTGCGCCTTTCTCCTGACTGGTTTTGGGTTGGGGAGGTATTGTGGAGGGGTTTTAGATGTTGTGGGTAGTTTGAGGAGGGATATGTTTTATCAATTATATAATATATACATACATAATAAATAAAATATAAAACTAAATTTAAGGGATATGGTATAGAAATGATGGGATGATGTAATGTTGGGAAATGGTGGGATGATGGTATGGTAATCGGCGGTTACAAATGGGCTAGTTGTTGTTAAACCGCTTGAGCTGCCTGACAATCTGAAAAATGAGATTGTGCATGGTGTCCATAGCTTCTGGCGTCAGCTGGGTTATGTCATAGGGGCTCGAACCATCCGCCACAATCAAGTGGTCATTCCGAGTGGAAGAAAAGCGAAGACATTCCTGAGTCAGGTGTTTCCAGGTCTGAATGCTAATCCCGTCACATGGACACAGATTATCGGGGGTGATGTGGAAGCGGTGAAGATAAGATTTGTGGTAGCCGTGGTTGGATAAATATTGCGTGATCGCGAAGTTTGGTTTGACTGACGCTAAATATATTTGGAGCTGCTCATAGCTGGGGATAAGAGTTTTGATGTGAGTTGCTGTGTCATAGAGATCAGAGGCTGCCTGGCGGCAGAGGAGATTATTCTTATATTTAACGTAACTGATTGGGATCGATGCATAGTCACAGGAGCGGTGAAGATTGGCAGCAGATTTAGCGGCGGAATCAGCCAGTTCGTTGCCTGGAATCCCGATATGGGATTTAATCCAAGCGAACGATATACTGAGGCCAGCAGACTCAGCATCTAAGAGGAGATTGTGGACTTGCGTAGCAAAATGGTTCGAGCTATAGGGGTTTGCCAGTTCTGTAAGGGCGGACTTGCAGTCTGAAAGGACTGTGGCAGGAGAGGATCTTCGGTCTAAAAGCAGCTTGCAGGCATGCAGTATTGCAAGCATTTCGGCCTGGAACACCGAACAGCACTCGTGGAGTTTCAGTTTTTTAATATATCTGACGCTATTGTTTTGTATAATAACGACAGCAGCTCCTACCCTGTCGTTGTGCTTGCTGCCGTCGGTGTATACTTGGGTAGTGTCGGGACCACACACTGCAGCAATTTCTTCCACTGATTTTAACTCTTTGAATTTAATGCCATTCCTGAGAGAGGGGTGAAGGAAGTAAGTTGGGTGGGTGGGGGTTTCCAGTGGGATGTCGGAGGGTAGAAAAGAAGAGAAGCCGTTGAGTTTGGTGCGTTCGCAATCAGCTATTGCAAGAATTTTCGAGGGAAGAGGAGTAAGGTTGGCAAGCGAGATTGCTGTGGGGGTGTTCACAGTGCGGAATCCCTGAATAATTTTGAGGGCAAAGAGCCGTTGTAATGAGAGGAGTCTTTTCCGAATGTACGAGTATCGCAGTGCGCCGGACCATATGCTCGCGGCGTAGTAAATGATTGGCTGTATTACCTGCTCGTAAATGATACGTATATTATCTGCGTGGACGCCCCAAGTGGGTCTGACAAAAATGGTGAGTTTGTTTAATAATTTTTTAGATTTTTCTATGGTATAGGTTGCATGCTGCGTAAATCGCATCTTACGGTCTATGACAACTCCCAGGTATTTGAAAGAGTTGACAAAACTGATTTTTTGGTCGTCTATTTTAATGATGCATTTGGCTGATTTGTTTGTGAACCCCATTGCTTGAGTTTTGGAGGGCCCGAAGGAGAGCTTGACGGATTTCCCCCATGCTGTGATCTTTGAGAGCATAGTATTTGTTAAGTTTTCGAGTGCGGTGGTGTCTTTCGCGTGGGTAACAAGCAGTACGTCATCGGCATAAGCTTGAAGGTGGCAGCCAGATGGCAGTTCCATTGAAAGAAGGTCATCCAGGATCGTGTTCCACAAGGTAGGTCCGCAGACCGATCCCTGTATGCAACCCCTGGTCATACTCTTTTCTACTTGGCAGTCTGCGAATCTGAGGCATACTTTGCGGTTGGAGACGTAGTTGAGCAGTAACTTATAAATGTTTGCAGGACAGTTGGTGGTGCGAAGTCGGTGAAAGATGGCAGGCCACCACGCATGGTCGAAAGCGGCTTTGATGTCCAGACACCGCCACGATGCATTCCCCTTTAGATTTCGCCTCCCTAACGACACTAAGAGCGGTGTCAATGGCTTGGAAAGTGGAGGTGGCTTGTTTAAAGCCGAACTGCATATTTGATGAGGCTGAGGAGATATTTAAGTGGTGAGTTAGTCGATTGATTAGCAGCTTCTCAAGCAGTTTTCCAAATACGTTGATGAGACCGATAGGTCTGAATGAGGAGCTGCTCGAGAAGTCTGTTTTACCGGGTTTAGGGATGATTTTGACCAGCGCCACTTTCCAGGCGCCGGGGAAGTAATTAAGCGCTAGGCATCTATTGAGAAGTTCAGTAATGGTATCAGGAAAGTGAATGGCAAATTGAAAGCAAATGTCTGCGGTTAAGTGATCCAGGCCAGGGGCTCTTTTATGATTCATTTGTTTGAGACAGTTTACAATTTCTGTATGTGTGAAGGGGGGTTCGTTATGAGTGTCAATTGGAAGTTCCATAAGGGATCTAATGTGCTGCTGAGAGGGAGTGTCACTGGTGTCGTCGTCCTCCGGGTAGAATTTATCAAGGAGGGCATGCGCGGTGTCTCTTGAATCAGTAGTGAAGGTGCCGTCCTCAAGTCTTAAGGTGGCGGGTGGTTGCCGTAAAGGAATTGTTTTTATTATCCTGTTAGTCACAGAATACACGTCCTCCTTTGTCTGACGATTACAAAACTCCCGAAAGTGTTCAGTAGAGGTCGAACGAATGGCCTCGGCATACTCCTTTCGGAGTCTGCTGTTCTCATCCAGCAGGTCATCTATGCGTCTGTTACGGCGTCTTCGGTTGAGCAACAGGTGGTGTATTCGCAGTACCTTGGACTTAAGCGTGTCTAGCTTCTCATTCCACCAGGGTGCCTTTCTGAGATAGCCTGAAGTCCGCGGGAGCGTGCTATTGCATGCTTGCTGAATAGATTTAGTTAGTTGGTCGACTAGTGTGTCTATGCCTGATATAGAAAGGTTAGATATGTTAGTTGATGTGTTTAGATTTTTGTGATTTCGTCGATGAATTTTTCTTTGACTATATCCCATTTGACCCCGCTGGTGTTGTATTTAAAGGTAGACATGTTAACGTTGCGAGTTAGAGGGGTTCTGCCGAAGGAAACCTTAAATTCAATGGCGCTGTGATCTGAAGAGGGGCACATGTTGCTATTAACGGTCCAGTCTGAGACGGCACAATTGTCAGGGTCACTGGCAAGAGTAACGTCAATGATGGACGTCCGTAGTTGGTTATGGGTAGTGGTGACGAAGGTAGGTGTTGTACCGTATTACAGATGAAGAGATCATGCTGCAAAATGAGGTCGGCGACCTTGTTGCCCCTTCTGTTGTTAGTCGCAGAGCCCCACAGGCTATGCCAGCCGTTGAAATCGCCACACACCAGGTGAATGGAGCCAGCCGTTCTCTCGAGAAAAAGCGCGAGTCGATCAAGAACATTGCTATTGTCCTCTCTAGGTTCGATGTATATGGATACCAGGTAGATATTTCTCTGTCCAGTGCTATTCACCTTTATTATAGCTAGGTTGGGGTGAGAGAATTCAGAGCATCCAATGCAGCTGACAATATTTTCTTTCACAAGTATAGATGCTTTTGTGACAGATTGATCAGTGAACTGAAAGATAATGTAGCCGGGGAATGTACCCATGTTCTTTTTGGTGCCGGTATAGGGTTCGTTAACGAAAATAAAGTCGGTGTCAGCATTGGAGGTATGTATTTTAAGTTCGTGTGTTGCATTTCTGCCCCTCCCTAGGTTTATCTGTACGCAGCTAAATGTTCTAGTTCTGCGATCCATAATCGATCCTATCTTGGAGCTTCTTTTTCATGTGAATAATCCTAGAGCAGATATTGGATGTGGCGCTGTGCTTGGTGTCCAACTCCCACTTGAACTGCTTGTTATGGTGAATGCAGTTGTAGCAATCAAGAGCTGAGTTCTCCCTTTTTACAGGGCAGTCCTTATATTGGTGAGTAATTGAAGAACAGTGGGAGCACACGGGATTTTCTGAGGTGCAGTTCTTTCTTGTGTGCCCGAATTGCATGCAAGTGTAGCACTGTAATAGAGGCACGTGTTCTTCAACGTGAACGCGCTGGTGGTCTACGTTAATTTTTCCTCTTCTTATTATTTCTCTCCACAGAGGTGGGGCAGTTAGAAACACGGCGTTATACAGTTGACTGTTCCTGTTTGCACGCTTGAACTTAAATATGATATCGCCGGATGCGATGGAGGTGTCAAAAGTATTTTGGGTTGTTATGATGTTGGAGAGTTGCTCGCAAGGGATGCTGTTAGACACGCCTTTCAGTATTATCATGGGTCTTAGTTTTCTACACGGCTCAGCCGTCAAGCTGCACTTGGCCTGTTTGACCTTGTCAAGGGTTATGTCCCTTTGTTCTACGCTATCGAATTCAACCCTGACTTTGCTGTTAGAAACAAACTTGACGTCAGCTGGTGAGAATTTTGTGTCTTTGAAGGATACACTGGTTCTGAATTCTTTCAATGTTTCTATCGCAGTGGATTCTTCACTTGCCGGTGACAGAATTAAGGCCGGCTTAGAGACAGGGATGGGGGAGGCAAGAGGGGCAGTTATAGATGTGCGACCGGCAGCGATGGCTGCGTAGCTAGCGGGACTTTAGGTTGGGGGGTATTGAAAGTGTTTTTAAGAGAGTTTATTTCAGTTTTGATGCTCCCGGTAAGATCAGATATTATACTACTTTTGAGTTCTGATAAGTGTGAGAGTTCTGAGTACTTTGGGTGTCGTAGCGAAGTGGCTCGCTGTTGATAGAGGCAGTGTGGTTGCCGATATTAATGATGTCGTTAAATATATCTACAATTTTGTTCTTGTTGTCCCTACTCAGACTCTTGCCGAAGTAAGGAGGAGTCGCGCGGCTTCGATTTTTGTGTTGACAAATTTACGATAATCAAATGGGGGGGTTGGGGTGTTGGGGGCGTCGTCAGCAGATAAGTAGTCGCAGTTTAGTCCTTCCTCGTCTGACAAAGTCAGAGAGTTGAGACGGGAACGTGTCGGTATAGACATTGGTTCATCCGGTATTAGGCAAGAATGAAAGTCAGAAATTATAATAAAGATGAAAAAAAAAAAAAACAAGTGGAGAGACAAAAAAAAATAAAAAAATAAAAGTCTATACGGTCGGGGGAGGGGGGCGCACTGAATACCTACTATGTCACTTTGTGGACATACAAATTCCAGCAAAATAGGCTTTATTATGGTTACACAGGTAGGGGTGGAGAGGGGGGGGGGGGAGTCTAAAAATCCGTCAATCGCGATAGACTATCGGGCAGCTCAGTCGGTTTATGCCGATTTAGTGAATTAGATATGTAATAGAGAGTGAATATGAATTAGATACCTAAATACTCAAATCAAAATAATAACAATGAATAAAATTCACAAATTCTGGTGCATATGCAGGCCAGCTAGGGTATACAGTATATAACTAAGTGGTGTGGCAACTGGAATTCGCACTGAGAATCAGCCGGACGGCTTAGGTGTACGAGATAAATTATGCCTACTGTTTACGTGCTAAAACAAACTTATTTTACAGTAATTCTAAGAGTATGGTTTCACAAAACATATTGTAACTTACTGGCTAATGATCACAAAAAAATAAAAAAGGTATCAAAATAAACTAGAAAAGATGGTCTGTCCGATGGTATCAACGTAATACCACCTTCCTCGATGGCAACTGCTTCGAAAGTGTCCTTGAGAATTGACATGTTGTTAAAGTACCTGAATATGGCGTGGTTTTCGGTGAGTGACAGTAGGTACAGTTCTTATCAATGTGGCGTCCTTTTTTTGGTCTTCTAGGCTTCCGAAGACCGTCTTCAGTACCAGCCGCACGCGTCAGGTTACGCAGATAAGGTCGATGTTCTGTAGAGGTTTTTGCAGGATATCTCCGGAGTTTCTGGCTCAATGGAAGGCAAACTTCGTAGGCAGTTGAAGGGTATCGAGACGCTTCGAATCACACCAGAAAAGTGGTAGGTTGTCGATCGCGTTTCCGAACGCCAGCCGATTTCTTGATTTTTTGACCTGGTTTCCTTCGAATCCAAGGTCAGGGAGCTGCGACCGGATGATAAGCACTATATCACTGCATGCACTGAATGAAGACAAAACTTTTGGTACAACTTTCACGTTTCTAGCGCTTAAATAGCCGATTTAAGGATTTTTTAACCGAGCGCGATTCCGAAAACGATCCGCTCTCGGCGCCGTTTGTTTACCTATAATATATGTCGATTAACACAAAGAAAAAAGAAAAATACGTAAAAATAAAAAAATGAATTTTTCAAACAAAGTAAATAGAATAAAAATGTGCGAAAATTAGAACACCATGTAACAGTCAGTCATTACAAACAAATGAAATTCTCCCTTGAAAACTGACAGCTGTCAACTGATCAAAACGTTCGATACTCTTAACTTTATCTCTGCTTTACACATGATGTTGTAAATTATAAAAACGAAAAATGACTCCTGTGGTCAAACCAGTGAATGGATTAGATTATTTTTTTTTACAATTCGCCATAGAATACCATAAAGTATATGCGATAGGATTTAATGTGATTGTGAACGACACACCCTGTATAGTTCTTATTATGTTTTGTATAGACGATTTCGGGAAATCTATAGTTATTAATTATATAAATTCGTCGAGTTTATTTCTCACTTTACTAAGTGGGCGCTTTATCAATGGCAAGGTAAGAAGTGGAGAACGTACTTGGATTATTGATAACGACGGCCAAGCACGAAAGCTTTGACTATTCGATTTATTTTTCCAATAAGGTGCGCTGAACGATGTCGCCGCAGAACGAAACATCGCCCCTACAACTCAGACAATACGATGAGATAGTCTGGGCGCATTACTAAGATTATTTTGCGGCTAAGACAATCCTTATTACAAAGGCTCAAAGTTCAAAATAAAAGGGTTGCATTGATTTAATGATGGCAAAGTATACGTGCTTCGCAAATCAAGTGTGGTGAAGAGGATGGGAGAACCACGTCTATGAAAAATCGTGACGAGGGTGACACAATAAGCGAAGCAAGGTGAGGGGGAAGCAAGGTGCTTTAATCGGAAATACGTACCCTTCGAAACTGAGGCTAAGGGCGCAAGCCGTCGACACGAATCAGGTATGCGTAGAGGCATCCATGGAGAAATTTAAAAAAATATTCGGTTCACCCTAATGCTTGGTACGAAAGAGTCATAGTATGGCTAATATTTGGAAACCTATCTCTTAACGGTCCCACAGTTAATGCTTTATAATTTTGGATATTCAGTGACTATTGCAAGTGATGAAAGAAAAAAATGTTATAGCGAAGTAGCTTTTTTTTTATAAATGTGAAACTTAATTTGTCAAAAATTACAAATACTTACTTAACTTAACACGCTTAAAATGACTAATCCACAATTAACTACTGACTCAATTACTTTCTTATCTATATCACGCAGGCTATGACGACTTTTCCTTAAATGGGAACTTCATCGCATTCTCTCATGTACTCATTGTTAATGGCAAAATCAAATTTACGTTTACTATTACGGGGCTAATAGCTTGGAGTGGAAAGTTTGCTGGAATGGATAGTGAAGCGAAAAGCAATGGACCAATTACAGGCTTCGACGGTAGGCAATTGTGGAACCAATAAAGGCACTCCTTGTGCTGTATCTTTATTCATCGATAGGACAAAGTAAGCTTTGCAACGCTGGATTTTCGTACACTGCATAGTTTCTTTTGTGATATCGTTGATGAATGTGTCCCAGAGCCCATTTTCGCCTAAGGTAAATAGATATTTCTTTGATTATATTGAGCTTTCTAGAATATTCCTAATTTTGGTTTCCGTCAAAGTCTATGTTTAACAATCAGACGAGTTTCTAATACAAAATATACGAATACATAAATATATAAATCTATTTTAGAAATGTAAGACCATTAACAAACACCTTGTACGGTAGACCGCACATCAGTGGTAACTGTCATGCACCTTAACTCAATAGAAATAAGTACGATTTTCCTATAAAACTGTTACCACTGACCTGAAGTTGACTGTACTAAATCGTTTTATAAAAGTATTGTGGTAACCGATTTTCCCTTCAGCTAGCAAACCAACCCTTACACCGCTCAAGAGTAAATAATTGAGTGACACGCCACATTTTTCTCTATTCCAAGAAAGTCAAGGCAAGAAAAATGGTTGGCAGACCTCTTACTCTTACAGTCAAGTAAAAATAGTTGTTCTGAATACTAGAATGGATTCGATTTGTCTTATAATTCAATGTCACGCGATGCTGAATAAGGGTTCAAATTTTTCATGGAAACGAGCAAGGTGAAGGCTAGACTGAAGTTCTACAGAATTTACGTTTAGGAATATAGCTTTTGAGTAATAAGACTATTTTAGTGTTTGCAGTTCAAGGATAAAGTAAGCATTAATTATGTTGGTATTCGAACTTTAGGGGCACAATAGAAATTTTTGCAAGTCATGTAAATATATTTTTGATGCAATATACTTAGAAAATAATTTTCGTCTGTTTTCTTTTTTTTAACTTAACGCAATGCGTTAACTCGAAATATTTAAATTTCGTGACTCGAATACCGTTAGTAAAAAAGCTTTAAAATTTTGGGGCTCCCTTAAAAAAATATCGTTTCAAGTTTCTTTACTCAAAGTATACCTACTAAGGTAATTTTAAACTTTATGTCTATCTGCATAAGGTTCTTAATGGTGCATCAATAACTTAAGTATGCAAGTTGTGGCGTTGCCCCCAAAGTGAAGACTAATGAATTAGCACGTCAATAATATCAAAGCAAATGCCAGATGTCAATTTCGAGTGACAACCGTTTCAAGGGTTGTTTTAATGTTGTACAATCTTGAACTTTAACCCGTTAACATAAGAATTAAATTCATTTGTATCAACCAATTTAATCCCCTTTAAACTAGGTGTAGAGATTTTATTTGATTGATTACATTTATAATGTGACAATTGCGTGTTGAAAAATGTCGCTTCAATCACACGACCTAGCAAGTAAAATAAATACTAAACTGGTTGAGTAAATTATTTACCACTACAAATTTTATATTACATTAATTTAATGATTTTCAATCGTCAAGCACTCGAAAATGGAAACACACTCATTAATGTTTTTATTTATTTTTTTCTTCCAATAAATAACTACTGAAGGTTTCATTTAGAAGTAGTAGTAGTGGTAGTTCATGAATTACAACTATAATTAATAAAATAAAAATATTTTTTGTAAACACAAAAATAATCCGGCCAAATTAAAAATAACCCACGAACTCAATTTCTCTGTGGAGGTGACGTGGCATGTGTCGTTGGCCACATGTTGCTTGTCCAGCTCATTAGCATGTCAAAGCTTAGACTAAGTCTCAATTACAGCCTAGGCAGTGTAGTTAACGTAGTAACTCTATTATACCTACAGTGTGGTCACTGTGTTAGTTTTGGTGTAAATGGCGTGCATGGTTAGTGCTCATTTTCAACGTACTTTTTTGCTTTAAGTGCTAGGCAACTTTTTTTTGTTTTAACAGCTAACTACACTTCTGCTATGTATAAAGATATAACAAATCAAGTTTACGCAGGTTGTGATAGTAAATAGTGTGGCATGTCGTGAATGTCAATAATGAATTCGGAACTGTACAAATCGATTTCTCATATCATAATAACTTCTGTTGTCGCCATCGGAACAGTTAAACATACAATCTTTATTACGTAGTAATAACAAACAAGTCCTTGGTATTACTATCATGATACTACTTGCTTTAATTTCTCGTAAACAAAGCTGCTACAAAACTAGTTAATATATCAAACATAATATCATGATCCCTTTATAACTTTTCGTCCCTTCTGTGCTTATTATAATCATGCAGAAACTGCTTAGCACTGGTAAAGTTGGTCTCATAAATCAGTATACACGTACTAACATGCATGCAGTCGGATTCAGAGGTACCTCGGCGTTGGCACGAAGCCACGCACCCTGTAGGTCGATTCACACATCACCGACCGAACCCTGCCACTGACGGGAATAAGTTACTATTCACATTTTCCGCGAGGTTAAACGCCTAGAGGCAGGTACGTAAAACGTTTCTCATGTACGACACCCAAATTACTGCTACTTCAACTTGTCTGTAGGATTTGTATGCTAATATCGAAATGGCGTGTGGTTATCAGCACAAAGTTGGCCATAAAGAAAATGCTTGGTTTTCTTTTCTATGTAATGTATTACCCATAGTAACAAGACAAACACACTGTAGGTTTGCCTTTTCGTTAGAAAATGAGTTTTTATTCCTTTACACTAAATAATGCGAATCGCCCTCAACTCGTGTGAAGTTAAAGTATGCCACAAATGCAGCCAGGCCGAAGTAATGGTAGTCAAGATTGTAATGGTAAATTATGTTTTGAAAATAAACGAGCTTGTTTATTTTATTTCACTTTAATACGGACCATATTGCGGATTAAAGTCAGAGAAGTCAAATACCAACTAATTGATTTGCTACCAATCATTGATTAAAATGCTGATAAAAATGACACGGCATATTTTAAACACGATCTTCCAGTTTATTTAAAGATACACATCACAATAAGGAATACAAAACGTTTGGAGTAAAGGCTTACAGACGATACGGCTGGTATTGCCGGGTGTTGCCACGTATCAATTCAATTTATTCCGACTGCGAGTTTTGCATGCAAAAACGGTGTAACAAAAACTTACACGACAGTTGAAGCGAAGCCCTACCCGGCTACGGTGAAGTCGACTTGGCGAAAGTAATTAATCGCAAGCTCGCGAGCTGTCGCCGCGTCACAACGCATCAATTGCTGGAAGCCCACTCTGCTGGAAAATTGGAGCCACGATGCCGACTCGAGTGAGAAACACAATCGTCCTACCCTATCGGGTCCGAATCAAAAATAGATCAAAGCGACTCTTCGCCACTACAGAATAGGACGTCCTCATATTAATGTTTATTGATTCAGCGGTGCTACACCTCGGCCTATGATTCAGAGGCAATAGAATTAACTCCAGTAATTTATATGACCATTGTTGGTCGTAAGTAATAAGAATTAAATAGGAATATATCTCTGTCGTTTTGTTATTCATATTACATTACCGTATCTTCCTTTTCCAGACGTTTTAAGCGTTGATTATTCAGCGCTATCGCGCCGTACCATCTGGTGCGACGATGCGCGCAAATAACAGTTGTGTAGTTCTAAGAATAAGGCGTTTTTTCGGATGCAACACTGGGTGGAAGAAGGTTATAGTGAGGAGACATTATTTTGTCACAATGGTGGGTGCCGCCCACGCTACGGGCAGCAGCAGCGCAGTCTTCGGTGATGCACTGCTTTAGGGAACGAATAAATTACCCGGACCGTTCACAAGACTTACACCGCATACAGTTTCACAGTATCTTTAGAATACCCCGTAGAATAATATTCTTACGAGCGGACAAATGTCTCGCAGCTACTGTGAATATAAAATGTTTCTTGAATTAACTTAAAAGACGTATATTCAACGTGGACGCATCTGAAGTAACTTTAGATCAACGAGAGCTGTTAGAGGTGTGGAAAAAACGTGTTAATAACACCTTCCGCTTGAAACAATAGTAGGAATTCGGATTAGACACGTACGAGCTAGGAGCAGTGCGCACCGTGAGAAGCTTTGTAACCACAATGCTCATGGCGTCTACACAAACCGCAAAGTAGGTAACCTAATACACGAAGCTCAGCGACACTGGCTTTCATGGCCGCAAATCTCGTATTACACGACTGACTTGTTTTATAATGTTCAATTTTGAAATTACACGATTATCGACCGAATTCCGTCCCAGTAAGTCATGTTATGAAGTTTTACGCGTGCAAAGCTGTTGTGGGCAAGCGGCCGATTCATAGATTGCTTTTTTGTCGGAACTCGGGCGAATAAAAAAAAGTAGCAACAATCCGCTCCAGCCCGCAACGTAGGTGGCTATCGTGTGTCGTGCACGTTTTTTGCGTGAAACATTCACAAGAATCGGTATTGGCAAATTGAAAAATGATTCTTTTATGCCCGCTTTATGGGGAGTCAAAAATTCTAGTACGGTTTATAACTTTGATCTAGTTTCTGAAGCTTTGTGTTGATGATGAAAATGGACTTTTCCCAAATAGTCGTAGGCGGAATTCTATTGCAAAACTACGATTTGGTCCGTATATGTCTAGCTTTTGTACTCATGTTATTGTTTTCATGCTCTGATTTTAATATTGAGTCCTATTACGTTATTGTTAATAACGTCAAGTTAAAATAATGTTCCTTCTCAACAATACGATTGTCGCGAGCACAACACTTAAAGCTTAGCTTTGAAATTACAAACATCTTATTTCACCATCAGTCGAACATAAGTAGCGGGCCGCAGCAATTTCGTTCTCGCGGTTAAATCTCAAGAGACGAACAAAACGATTCTTCGTGTCTATTCAACAGAGTACAGAATACTTCATATTGTTATTTTATTGAGTAGTCAATATATGTTTTGCAAACACGCGCCGTGGGAATTAAATATTAGCATTTATTTTCAAGGTGAAGATGGCATAATTATGTATTTATTTTGTTATTAAAACAGCTGGCCTAGTTTGTTCATCAAATGTAAATAAAAACTTTAACTCTTGCTTTAGGAATGTTAAGGTAAAAATATTTGTCGAAATCATACTTGTAGGTAATTTATATTATCACCGGACACGGTTGTTTCGGGAGGTACCTGCACCGCATCGGTCGTGAGGAGGCGCCCGGGTGTCACCATTGTGCGGACAGCCCCGAGGACACGGTGGACCACACAGTCCAGGTGTGCCCCGCATGGGAAGGGCACCGCCGGGTCCTCGTCGAGGCTTTGGGCGGCGGCGACCTCTCGCGTCCGGCCCTGGTTCAGGCCATGGTCCGGGGCGAGAGGGAATGGGATGCCGTCGCCTCCTTCTGCGAAGCGGTCATGCTCGAGAAGGAGGAGGCGGAACGCCAGAGAGTTCGCACCTCTCATCCCGGCCGTCGCGCTGGACCAGGTAGACACCATGGGCGCCGGGTGTCGCGAGATGACTCCCGGCCACCGTAGGCGTGGGTCTGTGGGCGGTGAGTTCGGGTGGCTCATCGTCCCTCTGTCTGCTTAGACGACAGACCCGTGTCGACGGCGCGCGTTGTTCCACGCGCTCCTCAAAGAGATGTCAGCAACCCCAGCGGGGCCCAGCAGGGCCAAGGCCTGTCGGGGCTGCGGGTTGTTCGAAAGAGATACCGCGGCCCTGGTACATAAAAGGCCTATGACGGAACACGACGGTTTTTAGTCAGTAAGAGTCTGACACTCCCTCACCGCTGCTAACCCACAGCGGGAGGGGTCATTTGATGATTTTTGACGTCGGAAAAAAAAAAAGGTAATTTATATTAAAAAACTCATTAAGAATCATTCAAACACTATAATCCATTACGAGCACAAGTTGCAAACACTAAAATGACAAATTAATGTTTTCTGAATTCTAATTACGCAAAAATGAGCGGCGTTGTTAACATTTTTAGCAATAATTTATTCTGAATATGCATAAACAATTACGCATATAATAAAATGGAGCTTTATATCATAGACATTTACATAATTAAAGTCTGTGTAGAAGTGGCTTTGGATGTTCGTTATATTAACGGCTCCATGTTTTTCGCATGAATATTCGATTGCCCATTCAGCGGCTGAGTTGATTTATTGTATAAAGCCATTCTTGTTTTTCTATTGCATGTAAACCTAATAATAGCTAACGATTATAAGCATATTTTTATTTCAACAAAATCGAAAGATAGACGTGAAGATATTAGGTTTAATAGATGATAAGATAGAAACGACTACAGGAATAGAATATACTGTTAAAGTCTTATGCCAAAAATGAGTAATTCCCATTTACTTTGTAACTCAATCCCATCTTGAAAAACCAAAAAAAATGCTACTAAGTAATTTTAACATTGTAAGTAAAACACACACACAGTAAAACACTAAAAAAGTCATGGTGGCCCAGTGGGTAAAGAACCAACCTTTCGAGTATGAGGGTGTGGGTTCGATTCCAGGGTCAGGCAAGTACCAATGCAACTTTTCTAAGTTTGTATGTACTTTCTAAGTATACTTAGACACCAATGGCTGATAAAAAGGTGAAGGAAAACATCTTGAGAAAACCTGGACTATAAAGTCTGAAATCACCAACCCGCATTGAGCAAGCGTGGTGATTAATGCTCAATCCTTCTCCATATGAGAGGAGGCCTGTGCCCAGCAGTGGGACGATAAAAAAAGGCTGTAACAAGTAAAACACTGTCACAAATGCGAATGAAATAGGATCGGTAAAATTTGCAACATCACGAAGAGCACAAACCTGTTCAACACTAATTTCTAATAAACAAACCCTTCCGCAATAACAAACCCAAGAATTAGACGAAATTATTTAACCCGTGAATTTGCGACGACTGTAAACTTCAAATCAAGGAGCCAATTCACGAGAAGCCGCGCCCGCTTTAATATGCACTTCACAATAGTAAGGGGTTCGAGTTTTGAAGAGGTAAGTCCTTTATCTTCCCACAGGCCCAGCTCCCTCGCAAAAGGACGGATACGATAAGAAGTATTAATCTTTAAAGGAGTTCAAGATAGCCAGTGGCGAAGTTTTTTCGGCTATCCTCGATATTAAGGAATGAAGGTATTTGCAGCTACGTTTCAAAATCTTCCTCGGATTTTGTCGGCTGAAGCATCTATTTTCAAGTACACCACACAGGTTGCCTCTTTTTTTACACTCTGTAAACTGAGCGTTGAGATAGCAAACATATGATAAGCAATGACAGATTGCAAGCGCTTTATCTGCGACGGTTCTTAGGAGCAATTTGTTTTCTGTCTCAGCCTTCCCTTAACGTAAAATTTACTATTGTTCTGTATCTCAACAATGAACTATTATTATTCTTGTTGGGTGCCAGTCACAAATTTCCTATAAATTAAATTTTACCACACAACCTAAAACTTTGCATTCTTGTACTGAAGTTTGTACATTAAGAACGATCAAAACTATTCTTAAACGCAATTCTCAAAATAACATTTACGCACAAGGGTTATATCCCGTAGATGTTATACCAAGTTTGAATAAAATACGTTACCCAAGGGTACTGTGTTGAAAATAAATTTCCGTGAGCTGGACAAAACAATGTGAAGATCAAAGGATGTTTTGGCAACTTTATAAGGGGTGATCTCGGTATGCGGTAAGAAGATGCTAATGTAATCGTTCTTTTAAATTATGTGGGGTTCCGTTACCGAGTTGAATGGTTAGAGAGGTAATATTATTAGTATTTATCAGCTCGTAAAATTGGGGAACGTTTATTTCCTGACACGTTTTCTGAATGGCAATGTGGAATGAAGATCTATCTGTCTCTGTAGTGGTTGTACAAGCTAGCCTGTTAGTGTTGTTGTTCGGCAAATATCGAGGTTTGTGTTCATGTTTGTCTTGTTTATGTTCTGCTGGTTACTCAACAAATATGTTTTTGTGTGACTTTGCAGTGAATGTTTGTCTATTTAGTGTAGGTAGTTATTGTCACAGTTAGTCACTTAATTACGAAGGAATGTAATCATAAACCTAATAGGTATTAGATAAGTACTATTCTAGGCGATTGTCTGGGAGGAGTTCACGTAATGAAATAGTTGTCTGTGTTACTATCACTGAGACTTTTTCAATATCATTTTCACTTGCAAAGGTTTTATAAATTCATCGATAGTAAAAACTAGTCGAAAGTTTACTCTCAATTTTATGTATTTCCCTTTGAAAATCAAGTTCATTTTTCACACGAATGTTGTAGTTCATCTTAGTTGTTTTAAAAACAAGTCAGCGTATAATTTAAGAATATAAAACCTCATACGGCACTCTTGGGACTCGATGCTGTTTGAAATACTGCTTCCAGTTTTGCATGCTGCGTTTACTCGTAATATTCACGCGATGGTTCATAAATATGATTATTTCCTTATAAAGTGCTCGTATTGCAATTACAAATTGCTCGAGCTTAGTCCACTTATTAGTCCACTAAACAAATCGTAAATCAAAGGCTGGTAGTATTTAGTCCAACATCAGACACCCTGTCATGTTCTATTGAACAATGTTGACGTATTTCAACTATTACTTGACGGAAACCAAGTAGGTTTCGTTTAGTAACTTTGCAAACCAGATGCCTGACTGCATTGCAATTATTGTTAGTAATGTTATTTTCGTGAAATGCTACTTAGTTACTCAGAATTATTAATTGGCAAACGTATTTCGTTGGAACGTTGGCAATTAGAATAATTGTAGGTACACGTTAGTTATTAGAACAAAAACGTAATGCATTGTTCTGTTGCTGGGAATGCTGTTTGTTGATTTACTTACAAGGTAATAAATACAAATACCTGTCTTTACAAACTGAGTGTTTATAAGAAATATTGTTACAGTAGGTATATTTATTACAGTAATTAGGAATTTCAGTAGTTTATCTTTTTCAGATAGGGTTGCTTATAAACCGTGGTCTTTTGTCTTTCAATTAAACATAGGTATAATATTTACAGAAAATACCACTGAAAAAAGAATTATGCTTGACCTACAATCTTGTTTGCACTCTACACGCAATCTGCGGCATAGATTGAACAAACAATAATTTATTTATGGATTGCGGTTAGGATAAAAGGAAAAGCTTACTATGTACAGAATAATAGGATTATCCAAGTAAGCACTACTTACAAAGAGGTTGTAAAACTCCACTGGATAAAAATATTTTTTCTATAATAAAATATCCATTTGTACAAAAAGGAAAATGGAATATTTTCCACCTAAATTTACTACGATCATGTTTTCTAGAGGAATTTAATGCTGAGGTAGGTTATCAGGACTTAGTAGTGAAATTACATGAAACAAATATTTGGCCGTATTCCAAATGTTAGCAGGCAAATAAATTTCTTACAAAGGAGCTAATCCTCTAAAAGTATTCTACTATGAAAGTGCTACAATATGTTCACTTCTGTCCCTTCCAACTTCATTTTCTTTATCAGCACAAAATCGTATCTCTCGATTACTAGCTACTACGAGAGCCTTCGCAGCTGATACGAACCTTTCAACCGGACCCCAATATATCTCTTGAGATATAATACTTGTATTATCCTCAATTCAAAACTGTTAGCAATCTGTCAATACCCCAATAGATTAAACGTATTAATTCCAAACATATTCCTATTATTCAACATTCACAGCGTCAAACCATTTTCGTAAACAAAAATATAAAGAACTCAATTACAATAAGCCATATTGGTCGCGTTCAAGCGCAATATTGAAATGTTCCAATTTGCATAGTGATTATAAACATGAGATTGGGGATTTACACCATACGTGGGACAGGGACAGATTATAATAAAATACGAGAAACAAAAAAGGATGGCAATAATGGCTAACTGGTGATTGACATTGTGAATGCTACCAATATAAAAAGATTTACAATATACAATTATTTTTGCTGGTAATTTGTTTAGGTTTGTGGGTCCAAACAATTGTGATGGATTTATTTTATAATTATTTATAATTGAATTATTACCTGCAATAAATAGTGATATAAGTTAAGTGAGAGTTTTAACTGGCCCATTTTTTTAATCAGTCGTAACATAGTAACATCCCTAAGCATTTTCAACTTTGCTTTATCTATTTAATGCAAATAATGATTATTAAATTAAATTTGAATTATTTTGATAGTGTGAAAATAATTTTCATTATCATGAATACATTTCACACGGTCACACCAGAATATTATTCATGGCTATGGTGTCAAAAAAGAATACTCCTATAATTTACAATGACTTGCAGCGGTCGCTATATCTGTAGGTACATGTTATAATTATCGTTGAATTTCATCAGCATGATATAACTGAGTGCTAAGGTAACATAGTTGAAAAACAACCAAAACAAAAAAGGAATACAAGTCTAACAAAATATTGACATTCATTGGTATACAAGAACACACACGGAAACCTTGCAAGCACCCTAAAAACTTGTAAATACTGCAGACGTGACGGGCAACGCTCAAAGGCCGGCTCGAACATTCCGGCAGACGATCGATCCGGATTAGGCCTGGCCGACCAACGAGCGGACTAAATAAACAATGTGACGAGGCTGCTTCACCCTTTTAACGAATCCCTCTGCACTCGCGTAAAGCTAGTAAGTATTATTCGTTACTTAACGTACGTGATTGACTGGATCTGATTTGATGATCGGAAATTCGTCAATTTGGTGTTTGATTATTTTATTTTGAAGTCATCATTTTTATGTAACTATATTAACTTACAAATTCTTCATTCATCGTTTGGATTGTCCAATGTCTTGTTGCTTACCTGTAACAAAAAATATCAATTTACATAACTACAAAAAAACTTAAAAACTCTGAAATAAGATTAAAATAAAAGCCGACTAGTTCGCAAGTACGCGACAAGATCTCCGTACCGTAGAACTATTCAAATGTGTGAGATATCCTAATGGCGGTATTAAGTTCATCTTTCCAACCGATCGGGAATAAGGTCGACTGTGCATTATCGTACCGAGAAGGAACTTGGAAGTGAACACGAGTATAATGCAAGATGTGGCATCGGACTCTATATTGAAATTAAGTTTGTCATAGATGTTCTACTTTCTGGGTTTTAAATTCCATCTAGTAAAATATTTTTCACAGCAAACAAGACCGTTTCAAAAGCAGCCTCATCAACTCGTTTTAGTGCTTCAAAGTTTAGAAAATATTCCTTCTCCGGCTACGTAGAGTGATGTCCCAGTGACGGTACTTTAAGTCCGTAAAATATTATGTCCGAAATTTCGGCTACAAAATGTAGGATGCAATTAACTCGTGTCATAGAAAAGGGTGGCATAACCACTATCAACCGGGCCGGGGTTAATTTACCTTTAAATTATGGAGGCACCTACTATACGTTGACTGTAAATAAACAGCCAACCTGGCCATTGAATAACAAACTGCCTCAGGATGTAATTCAGTGATACAAGTACCGAAGGCAACAGATTTAATTTACGACTTAATTTTGTTTGTATCTATTATTTCTTGTAAACCAGTCGTAAGTTATTGTTCTGATCTTTAGTTTGTTCTATATTGATAAAAATAGACTTTGACAAACCAGATAAAAGTCCATATTAATAACCAAGTCCAGTCAAAATTGAAGCAGAACTGTATAAAAAAATCTAGTCACACATAAAATCTAGGTATCACACAAAAGAAGTCATTTCCATTCAACATATATTATACAGTAAAGGTCCGCTTTTTATACAACTTCTTGTAATGGTCGAAGCATTTTGCAATTCAAAGGCCCTGGGTGACTTCGAATAGGCTTTGGTACAGTTTGTCGGAATACGGATGAGTGGTCGCCTTGTTTAATGCATAGTTTTTGTTCGAATTTCGATGGCGCCTCAAAGGAATATTTAGCAGTCAAATATGGGACACGAAAAGTGAATAATTTAGAAGCACATTAGATATGACGACGGTTGATACACATAATATAGAAAAGGACGATTTTTTATGTTTGTGTTTTTACACAAAAGGGTTTCCTCGTTTTCATTGTTTTGATGATCTCAACGTTCGTATTATTTCTTTTGGCAGAAAGAATACACAATGGGCTTTGGAGCAATTTATTGGTCATACGCTTCGTGTAATATAAATAGAAAATATTGCGGTTACAAAACTAATAATGCTCAGAACTATATTAAACCAAAGTAAATGGCGAATCTAAAAACTTTACAAATTGGATCTTTCAAAGGAGTCAAAAAGAAGTTTTAATATTGTTTGTAGGAGCAACTCTAAATACCTGCAGCCATAAAGCCTGACATAATGATGTTACAATACCGCCAACATTTTAGCACGGGTTCAAAACACAACAAATGGTCCAAAACTTTGCTGACGCCCATCGCCAAAGTTCGACCATTACAAGAAAATATGCGTTCATCTATTAGAAAATATACCCGAGCCGCGATACCTTCAGTGGCATGTTTATATTCGTATCGCGTGAGTATGATACTCCCATGCCTTAACACAACAATAAAACTACAAACAAAAGCAAACCCTAATGTAATGTAAACAGATGTCAATTTCCAGCATTGATCACTTGACAGTGCCGCAGAGTTCCGGTAACCGTTATACCTGTCATAGATTTGAAATACTGGTATTGCTGTTCCGTACTTTTTTGTGTATGTATAAATGGGTAATCAAGTGAGCATTTAGTTAAGGCACGTAATCGATACATTTCACATGGGCGTGAAACATAACTGTACATGCATCATTAGAGTGGTGAATTATTAAACGGCTCGTTAAATTGCCTACAGATATTTCCTTGCACGAGGTAAGTTGGAATTGAAATATTTTCATGATTATAAGTAACAAATCCCTGTAGGTATATTGATATAGCAAAAAATGATCTATCACCATGATATGAATCAATAAAAAACAAATCAATTTTTTAAATGAAAACTTTATGGAACTATCAATCAAACGTAACCGAGGTTTTGTCGGATGTTAGAATACACAAGCCGATTTAACTATCGCGGAATTATAGGTTGCGGTCAGCTGAAAAAAATAGAAAAAATGTTGGAAACGTGGAAAGCTAGGCTCGCTCGTTCATTTTTTATTGTGTTGCTTGCGTTTGGTATTTATTCAAATGAACATGCCAAAAGTTTTGCGATATTTATAAATGCTAGGCAATTCCACCTAACACTAGAATTTATTGAACAATTTACAAGTATTTTCTGTTTCAAATGTAAAAAACAATGCCACGTGAAGCGGGTGTGATTTGGTCTACAATATGGCCGAAAATATTCTTTTGCACTATAATAACAATCAAAAGAATATAATCGGAAGAAAAACCCAAAGATAATTGAAAACGTTATAGAATAGTTCATTGATTACTTTTTTGCCGATATAACAGACAATGATTTAATCGATCAATTTCAGACATGACTTTGCAAATACATTGTCACAAGTGGCCAGCATAACTGATTGAATGATTTATGTAACTAAATTGCCTGTTTGTGTAGGCTAATCTCTAGAATAGTTTATTCTATCAATCAGCATATTTGTGAGGGAACGCATCACAATGAGGCTTATTATGGAAATTAGTAAAATACACAAATCAGATGCCACAAATTATCATTATTATTGTTTTAAGTAAATAATTACTATGAAAAGGACCACACTGCAAAATGCGAGATTCAATAATCAGCAGAAACCTTACAGATAGAACATTTTCAAAAATCAGATAGAAATCAAGAGAAGCCTTTATATGCATTTATAAAGACCCATGACTTGATGATAACTTCAATATTACATTGCATCGAACAAACAGAAGTATCAATTGAACAAATCAACATTTCCGCGTCTAAATATAATAACACTGTCTCAAAGTACCGGGAAATTCATTTATAGAATCGATACATGCAACATATGCTACGTAAATACATATTTACACCGCGGATTCTCATTACACCTGTGTACTAAGTGATATGGGGTCATTGCACTCGAAGTTCAAAGCATGCCGTCAAAGTGTGCAGGTCTCGTCTTTGATTCTAATAGTTTAAATGTGTGAGTGTTTGATTGATAGTCTGTGTAGATGAGTCTATGAATGGATGTGTATTTGGATAACTTTCAAGTATTGTAATTAGGAAGATTTATTGCTTAGCTGCGGTATTAAATTGTGTACTAGAACAGTGTACTCGTCTGCTTAATCTAAATTGTGAACGTCGTGATTACCAGGTCAATATAGTTTTATATTTAGTATCGATAATTTTTAACAAAAATATACATAACAATTAACTCATGTAAATAATTGAACATTACATAAAGTTGGCTTCATTTACGCCAGTGGATTACGGATGCCTAAGCCAATGCGTTATTCTATCTAAAAGCGATACAGTTTACTGTTTGAAAACCATTATGTTTCCAAAACCAGTGTTTCAATTAACGCCTCAAACGAAGTACCAAATCAATTATCAAAATCAAATTAATCCGAATCTGGGTCGTGTATACCAATAATTTGAATCAGGCATACATCTAAATATTCAATATTTTGTCCAAATAACGATGTTACATACTATACTATGCTCGAAACGGGAGGTTATAAGCCAACTTCAAATTATGTTGCTATGACAAACAGGCAAGGAAGCTAAATGTACACACTATTTCGCAAATAAGATGGATAAATAAACGAATGTACGTAATGATGAATTCATAGTCATTGCAATATCTATGTAGATTTATATTATTTATTCACTAGGTACTATAATGACGAAAACATTAAGTTAGACGACAAATAACTAGGATATAAATAGAATATTGGTCCAAATACTTAATAAAAATAAACAGTTAAATAAAAAAAAAACACATTCACCAGCTACTTTATCTTTAATTAAAAGCCGCGGTGTCCATAAAGTCTTGTTATCTTATCATATCAACATCATAGAGCGCCGCCGATACTTTAATTGCATTTTGTGTGGAGTAAACCCACGGAATTATTGGTTTCCTTATCTTCGCGGAAGCAGTTAGTCACCTAGAAGGAAATACAGTTCCGTGAACTTGCTACTTAGGTAAGGTTTAACTGGTCGTGACTATCTTTGATATGAATGACATTATTAGTCACTTCTCTAATAGGTGTGTGGATACCTTATCTGAGTTTCCTTTAAATAGATGATAAAAGATATCAGTTCTTTAAAAAGGTGGAAAGCAAACAAATAAAGTGCGTTTACGGGAAAGTGAAGAAGAGGAAGAATGACTTAAGCTTGTCAATCCAGGGGACCATTACTGTATATAATTTTCAATTTTTGTTTATGATATTTCGTAAGTCTAATTTGATGATTAATGATTTCATGAATGGTATTTTGTTAAACAAAATGCGATAAGATAACGGTGAAGTCAATGCCATATTTTGTAGGTTATTGACTACCGGGTGAATAGTCGTGATTCTTTCATAAAAATGAGCTAATCAACTGTCTGCGACTGTATAATCTTACTATCACGATTGCGTTCCAAAGTTCATTGAACTTATTATAGTCTAATTGAAAACGTTATTCTTTTGTTTTATGATATATTTTTGTCTGCGAAAAGTCTAGCAAATAAACATGATTTCTTTGTATTGATTCAACTTTCCATAAGCCAGATTTCTGTTTATTCATTCAAACAATCTGAAAAGAGATTGTGTATTTTATTTTCCTCGTCTGGGTCAGGATATATAAGCTTTAAAACTGAAATCAGATTGACTGGCCTTTGTAGGTTGTGAGGTCTGTTTCCGACATCGGGCTGTCAGAGATCCTATTAGTGAAATTGTACATACGAATACGATGTTTCGCTCGCTGATTACTTTCGAAACGCAAATTGAAAGTGCTTGAACAGAATCCTTGAACCCGCGATAGAAATTGTATTTGGTTTTAAGATTTTAATGTTTGAATGGAAGGAGACAACAATAAATCATTTGAAACGATACAAATTAAAACAACAATCGAATAAAATTATATCAGGGCATTTATTTTCCTAAAATTCGTATCCCATCAGCAAAAGTAACAAAACTTGAAATGGCTATTATCTTAGTCGGGCAGCGTTGCTCGTTACAAGTTCATCAAAGAACCCGTCGGTTGCTCGCAAACCTTGAGATAAGAAAACACATTCCTCATCGAGTATTCGAATTATCTCGACTGTGTTGACACAGTTGTGTTTCGGATGAGTGCCAGAAGCGACGGGAGCGAGCGGTAAGCTGGAGCGAGCGGTGAAGTTTATTGTTTCTGCTTCTTAAAACAGATTTAGCGTTCTTTTTATTTAATTTGAATTTTTAATCCTATGTCTGCATAAACAAAGATATACAATTGCATTATAAAATACGAAAATTAATTAATAACTTTATTATGCAAGATTAAAAAAGCCGCTTAAATCGCTATAAGTCGCTAACTTGAAATGAACAATCAAATAGAACCAATAAGCCAGCATATCTGAGCTTGTAGTATTTATATAGCGCTGATTTGGACCGACAATGCTGTGTAAACTGAGGGACGATAACCTACGACCGCATCGCCACCTATTTGTTAACTAATTATTGACGGACATGCATTGTTTGCAGCATCTAGTTTTTGTGTTGTTTGATTTTGATTTTACTTAATGATTTGGATTTTTTTGTTTGGTATAATTTTTTTTTATTTTGTGTTTTTTTTTTAAAGCGTGTGGTATAATTGTCTGTTGTTTTAAATTCTGCTGCTGTTTAACCGCTTCTTTATCGCTAATTATAAAACAATAGAAAATCAATTTTGTCTCGCGTATATCTGTGCTTAGACATACAATTAGTAAATATCGTATATATATAAGTTTGTATGCAATGGATCCATAAAAATAATAATTAACTCAAGCGTACAATAAATCACATTTCTAAGATTTAATTTGATTCGTTTGGCACTAAGAGGTTTAATAAAAATACGCATAATAAAGTGTAGTGCCATTATTAATCGCATTAGGTAACAAATGCTTAATCTCGTATATAAATCTGAATAATGAGTCCCCGAGGCATGCAACACCTGAAAACATTTCATACGTAACGCGGCTCAACTTCTATAAACTGTTTATATTAAGAAGCACGCGATCGCAGCTTTTCAGTTTTCACGGCTACACATTTTCTCGAAATCAAAATTATTTATTTCAGACTAAAATAAATAAAATAAAACATGATAAATTCTGTGTTTTGAATGCTCGGATGCTTATTATTTTTCATTCAAGAAAAAAGTGAAGAAACAGTCTCATGTCGCAACTTTTTAATTTATAAATCCCTATATTACATTTATTTACCTAATACGTAAAAAATATATATATTTGTGTTGCATATCCGTTGAAAGCAATACTTATAAATACTGCTTATCATCTCAGGCAAGTCGTAAAAATTCTTCAAGGGGAAGGGTTACTGGTTTCAAAGATAAACGATGGGCAGGCAATGTGTGTAGTGCAATTTGATCAACAGCTCCAACTAACTGAACAAACAAAGTTATTTTCGTATTCCAAACGTTGTTTTAACGTCAATTTTAGATCCAATTAAGAGTTTCCCTAGTTATACATTGTAGAGAAAATAGTGTTTTGTTAATTTCTAGATTCTTAAATGCTTAAAGATAGTAGATTTCGTTACAGCCAAGTTCAGTTTTTTAATTTAAGTATTTTTAGGGTTCCGTACCTCGAAAGGAAAAAACGGAACCCTTATAGGATCACTTTGTTGTCCGTCTGTCTGTCTGTCTGTCTGTCTGTCAAGACCCTTTATCTTAAGAACGCGTGAACGTATCAAGCTGAAATTCACATGAAATACTCGGGTTTATTGTCCCTTTAAGCTGTGAAAATATCAAACTTCTAAGCCAAGCCAATCAAAAGATACAACCGATTATGTCGATATTTTCAACAAATTTTCGACACTCGCAAAGGAATCAAAACCTACAGGGTACTTCCCGTAAACTCAGAATCTTGAAATTTGGCATGAAGCATTGTCATATAATGCAAATATAGGAAAAATTGCGAAAATCTCATTTTTTTAGTTATATAATATAATTGAAATATTTTAATAAAATGAAACTTTCTACCTTATTTCTCACGAACGAATAAATGTACCAAATTGAAATTTATACCAAATACCTAGGTCTATTGTCCCTTTAAGCAATGAAAAAATCAAACTTCTAAGTTAACGCGATCAAAAGATACAGCAGTTTTACCGACACCTTAGACGAATTTCCGTCACACGCTAGGGAATCAAAACCTACAAGGTACTTCCCGTGAACTCAGAATCTTGAAATTCGGCACGAAGCAACGTTATATAGTACAGATAAAGGAAAAATTACGAAAATGATAAATTTGAAGTTACATAAAATATTAAAATAATATTATTTTTGCTTACATGACATAAAATATTTTTTTAATAATTATAAACTTACTACTTACCCTTTTTCACATGAACGCGTAGAGATATTAAAGTTTTGATAAAAAGTGAAATTCTTCTTAAATATAATGGCCTCTAAACTGTGAAAAATTTTAAATCATTCAAAGGTCATTGGGCACCTTAGTATGGAAACCATACCCACGGCGGATACGAACGAAATATAGCACAGTATAATGATAAAAGCTCTGATTTACTATGGCATTAGTCGCATCAATGTGAAATCTAGAGAAAATCAGGTGTAAACATCAAATATTTTCCTCATTTCAATGGGGAATTTAAACGACCACGTTTGACGGTTTTGAGAAATCATTTCTTTGTAGTGAAAGAGTATACTCGCCGTTTATTTCCATTGTCATCAGGTCAGGATCTGATGATGGAAATCTTGAGAAATCGAGGGCAACTATCAGAAATTGTAGGCATGCATAGGATTTAAACTTGATTCTCAGATGTATGTCTGGTGATACTATCAAACAGTGAAGGTTTAGAGCTTACCTGATGATGGAGACGTGAGAAAGTCGAGAGAACTCCTTAACGGTATGTTTTTAGTTACGTCGTGTTTATATTATTCGTATTGACGAGAACTTTTCACAAAAGTTAAAAATAAAAACTTTTTACAAAAAAAAACAACTTCTAAAACAACAAGAAAACTGTTTATATGCATCGGTCTAGATCTCGGTGGTTAAATAAATATAGATGCATCCTCTAGACACCGACTTCTAGACCGATGCACCTAACATCTTTTTAATTTCTTTCTTGCTTTTGTTTTCTTGTTGCTTTTTTATATGTTTGAAGTTGGATTTGTTTGTAAAATGCTACAAAATAAAGCCGACTTTATAAAACAAAGAAAGGGACAGAATACTTTTGTCAAGGCTCTAGAAACGTAAAGCCAGCAGCCCCGAATCCTACTCTCTAGAGGTCGTTGTTACAATTCGACAGCTACAAGTCGTCAGGCGGTTTCGAAAAAAACCTGAAACTGGGGCTCGTTAGGTGATTAATCCCTCAAAAATAAAAGATCCCATTCCTGCAATGGCTGCTTTAACCCAAGTTAGTAGTGAATTCTCGTCACCTAAAATAAAATAAGCTCCAACACAAGGTTACGTTATAAATTGTAAAGGAGTTCCCATAACTGTATCTGATCTTTGCTATCGATCCCACAATGGCAGTCAAACCTATCTATGTGGAAAGTCTTCGCCAATACGAATAAAATAAACCCAAACACGTGGTAGTTGCAACATACCGTTCAGGAGTTCCCTCGACTCTCTGTAGTCTCCATAATCAAATCAGCTCCAAACCTTCACTGTTTACCAGTACCCTCAAAAATACACTCACATGTCTGGTTATGACTCGATGCGTGCCTACAATATTCAAGAGTTGCCCTCGATTTCTCAGGGTTTCCAGATCCTCATCAGATCCTGGTCATCCGAATTGGCATCTTCCTTCTTTATGAAAATTCTTTAACAATAAAAACTAGCATTGCTACCTGTACAATCCTCTGAAACTGCTTGTCTTTTATATTTTTCAAACGATCCTGGACATTCGTCTCCATGGAATTTTAATAAAATATTATATTCAAAGAAAAATCATACCATTCTCCACGATTTAAAACTACTTTGATTCATGCCCGCCACTTTTTACAAAGCGGGTCAGATATGCCCAATGACCTTTAAGACATAATTAGTTATTTTCAATCAAATTTCTGAATGATGACTATAAAATGTTGTATATAAATAACTTTAATAAAATAACTTTTACAAGGTACTGGCCTACTATTTTAGTTATATTACAAAATAAAAAATATTAACTATTTTGACTCTCACGAAATTACCATAACTAAGATTGTTCTAAACTTAACGGTTGGCGCGAAACTCACTTTTTATCTATACAGGATTTGTACGGAACCCTCGCTGCGCGAGTCCGACTCGCACTTGGCCGGTTTTATTTTTGGCATTGAAGAATTGGTCTCAAAATTCGCTCGCAAGTGAAATTAGTAGTATTTTTTTTATATATCAGACGAATGCAGCACTTATGAGTACAAGTGATCTACGAAAATGAGTCGGATCCACCAGCTTTATGTGCTCCAAAGCACACACGTTCATTAACGACCAGCCACCCGAACTCATCACGGTTAAATACATCTTAAACTTAAACTATTGACCCGAGAAAATGTAGGTAAGTAGCTTATGTATCTTGACTAAGAGATATCTGCGTTTTATGAACAAAAAAATCTAAGGTAAGTCAGGGCACAAACAATACGAGTACTATTACGATGCTTGTTTTGTCTAATTCTGATTAATGGTTATGGCAAATGGTAAATACCTAATTGAGAGCTATGAATGACACTCTATTTGTTAAATTCGTGTCGGCTCAAAGGTCAATTCACACCACACCAACCAACTTACGACTTACTGCTGCGGTTTGGATTAAAACATTTTTTCTTGTCTCTTTTATTACTTTTTTATAGTGTCGGTATAGATAACCGCAATTGTAATTAAGAGTGTGATCTGAGGTTTATCACTTCGCTTGGTTTTCAACGCAATAGAGTTTCATGTTACATAGGATGGCACCAAACCGGATTACATTTTATACGTGTGAATTTATGTGAAGAAGTCGGCAGCTTAATCGTTCTCTCAAAGTAAAAGATATCGTTTTACTTATTTAACTTATTATGCCGTCACTGTTTCTTTAGTTACATTGCTTTTGCTTTCTACTTCGGTTACACATATAAGTTTTTGGAGCAATATCATACAAATATCTACATAGCTCCTGCGTCTAAAATGAAATACCTTCCAGCCGGCTTTCCTTACATATTACGGACCCGAATCTCAACGAATTCGTTTTTGTTTTCCCATGAAAACAATTCGTCAAGAACGGCCCCACTTTCAGCATTCAAAAGGAAAAATGGAAGCCCAAACAGGCGAGCAACGAGTTAGGCCGTAACAAAATTCCAACAAAGGGATGATTAACGATTTTTCCACCCCCAAAACTCATTCAAGCCGCGTCGATATTGAATCCGTTAGACGGCGTAAAAATGAAAGTTTTCCTCTTTTCTTTTCCAAACATGTGTGTTATACGGGCAGTGAAACTGGCATACAGAGACAGTGGTAATTTGACAAAAAAGAACGGAGAATTGTAAGTAGCTAAGGTCCCAAATAAAATAGGCATACGGTTTTCATGTCTTTTACGAACGTCAACACGGAATAAACATTTGTGTTGTAGAAATACGGTTTCGAATAACCATTTCAATTTTAACTGACTTGAACTATTCTTTATTTGAATGGTTTCAAATTATAAAAATAGAACAGAAGAGAAACGAAAAATAAAAAAAAAACACAATTCGTGCAAACTTTCTTACTGTTAACTAATAGAACACATAAGTGTTATACTCTGAAGCCCCGTGTGTCCCTCACACGATTCGTACCCGAAGCGTGATGTAACTACTATAGCAGTTTTTCCCTTAGTTAGTTTTGAAGTTGTTCAAAATAAATGACTGCCATTTGAGCGAAGTGACAAGTAACTCAAAGTTTCTGTCGTTAGAAATTTTGTGGAAATATACTTATAACGAAGCGAGGTATAGGATTTTTAATCGCCCTTTGTAGACAGTTTTTTCCTGACATTTTGTCGTATTTTTCGCTCAAACATAATAAGTATAATGATCTATCTTATAAATAACATCTTTCAATAAATGTCCTATAATTGAATAGCAACACGTTTGGCTATAACATAATTTCAAAGCTTTCAAACATAGATAGATAAAGATACAGACAGGAGAATAACCAATAACATCTGTAATCCTTTGTCAACATCATATTTCAAAAAAAAATAACATCCATCAGCTTTCGTATCCAACATTAGATACACATTTACCCATTTTCCGTCTGTTAAAGAAATCTTTTTAGGTCTCAAGATACATTACTGTGCCCGAATTTCCTTCATTCGGTTCGTACGAGTAGGTGATTGATTAATCTACACACGAAGCTCGCTTATAAAAACAAAGGCGTCCTTCTTTTCTTTATATCCTTTGATTACATTGAGAGTTTGATCCGGCAGAAATTCAATAGACCGTGAGTTAAGTGGCTCATCTGTCCTCCTTGGTCACATGAGTTATCGGGTTGCAAATTAAAAGGAATACAAAAAGGAAAAATTGCTCACCATATTAAGTTTCGCGTAGGAATAATACAGCAGGTGTTCTTAATTCACCTGGCCAGCATGTGTTTTGAACACGTTAAGTTAATTAAGTGTATTTATAAATTGCTGAAATTTAAATTAGCAGAGTAAGCGCGCGCTCGGCTGCTAAATAACACTGATGTGGCCAGATTAAAAAAAGTACAAACTTGATTAAAGTTTTAATAAGACCTCGCAAATACCAGCTCACTAACACGTAAGTGTTAGATATACGTTCTAACCCTTTTAATTAAACAGCTTTACACGGCTTTACACCGCCGAGAAAAGCTGTTTAAAGATAATAAATATCAAAAAGAAAACTCAGGAATTTATTTGTGTCCGTATAATATTCCTGGAATTAATTATAATTATTCGAGATGAATGAGTTACGTAATAGAAAAGGGGAGATTAGTATTTAAGGCGATTATGCCAGACTGAGATTCATAATCTGATCAACGGATAAGTAAGACGGTGCTTAATATTTGTAAACCGTTTTGTACCAGGTATTTTTTTATTTTAAACAAAATAAATCCCGTAAGGTAAATTGGGCTTCACAAATGTTTATTTAGTTTTGAATATACCAACAACTTCGTTGTGTCTGGTATATTTCCCTAGTCGTAACTTCTAATTACTTGATATGTTTTCTAGCGTAAAGGGGCCTATCTGAGAGGGTTCCGATTAATTACTGACTAAAGAATGCAAAGGGTACAAAGTCTCTCTTTCTCCGTCTCTCTTCACACAAAATTGCTTAATTACACTACTAGCCTCACCCATCTCCGTGTTTCCCGACCATAGAGCCGCTTGGTGTTGAAACTTTAAAATTATATTATTCACTTAAAAAAGCGTGACAACCTCCTATACCCAACAAAACGTAATAACGGAACAAAATTACTTCATGTAAGCCAACTTTCCACACTGTAACTCATAAATAAGGGCAAAGCGCGGCTTCATAGCTATAAAACTGCTAATCGACACGCGCGTGCGTTGGTCCAGTTAATGATATAATTAAAAATCCCCATGCCAAGGTAGCGGTAAGTTCTCCGGGTTTAGTGGTGTGGCTTAGGCTTCGTAAACCGAACAAGTTGCCCCCATTTGCTAATCTCCTAAGCCAAATAACGACGCGGCCCAAGTGATAAACTTTCATAGTAAAAGTAAGCCGCGGGCGGCGCTCGTATTTCAGCCGTCACCTTTGTCTATACCCGCTTGTGGAAGATTTAATGCGGGTAATGTTATAAGTTACAGGCAAGGCATGATATTCATTTATGTTCTAAGCGGTAAGTTACGCTGTTCCAGAACTTTTGTTATGAGCGCCCTATTGTTAGCGTCAGGACCGCCGTCACAATTCTCCGATCCTCTCGAAATACATATAGAGAGTTGCTACCTAATTGCTACCAGCTACCATTAGTTGCTACCAATTGCTACCCTCGTGGTTTTGAAGATATTCAGCATCCAAAGGTGACAGCCATTCTGATATCAGGATGGCTGTCACTTTTCCCAGTGTGAAGAAACGGCGCATAAGTATTGAGTTTTTTTTTTCACCCAGAGTTGCTACCTAATTGCTACCCTCCAGAATTAAATTTTGGGCCACAACGATTCCCTGGATAAAAAGATATTTAAAAAATGAGTTTTTACGCCCTGCCAAATTAAATTAGCAAGCAGTCAGTTAATACAAATGAGTACTTTTGACGTAGGCGCTATCTATTATAATCCGACAGCTGATATAAATGCGGCCGAAAAGTGAACTAAAGCAAGCCGCCATCTTTGAACATCATTTTTGATTAGGTGTATTTATAAATGTTACCTGTTGACTGAAATTTCCCGAAATGCATGAAAAAAGTATTTATTATAATTACCTCAGCCTTCGATTGTTAACACGAAATAATTCAAAATTTATTAAATCATGTCAGGGTATGATATACACTCTTTTGCAAAAAAAGCGGGCACCTATGCGAAATCTTAGTTTTAAGGACTTTATGTGTGTTTCAAAGGGTTGTAATGATTGTAGTATGTTTCTAGCATCAAAAAGGTTAGCCAAGCATGCGTGAGCGTGTATTCTAAATTTGAATATTTTAAAATTGCTAAAAAATTTGTAAACCTTGTTTTGGACTAATCGCTTGCAGAATGTTCGTCGGTGTTTTGAATTTTTTTTAGTCCTTAAAACTAAGATTTCGTATGGGCGCTTTTTTTGCAAAAGAGTCTATTTTAAGTCAGTGACTGAAATAAAAATATTTTTTAATAAAATCAATATTGTTTTACTGTGACCAAATCAGTTCATGTTTTACGTAGAGTTGGGTATGATTTTTACACGACTGGCCTTACTGGATGTTTTCGTGTTAACAATCGAAGGCTGAGGTAATTATAATAAATACTTTTTTCATGCATTTCGGGAAATTTCATTTAACAGGTAACATTTATAAATACACCTAATCAAAAATGATGTTCAAAGATGGCGGCTTGCTTTAGTTCACTTTTCGGCCGCATTTATATCAGCTGTCGGATTATAATAGATAGCGCCTACGTCAAAAGTACTCATTTGTATTAACTGACAGCTTGCTAATTTAATTTGGCAGGACGTAAAAACTCATTTTTTAAATATCTTTTTATCCAGGAAATCTTTGTGGCCCAAAATTTAATTCTGGAGGGTAGCAATTAGGTAGCAACTCTGGGTCAAAAAAAAACTCAATACTTTTGCGCCGTTTCTTCACACTGGGAAAAGTGACAGCCATCCTGATATCAGAATGGCTGTCACCTTTGGATGCTGAATATCTTCAAAACCACGAGGGTAGCAATTGGTAGCAACTAATGGTAGCTGGTAGCAATTAGGTAGCAACTCTCTATATGTATTTCGAGAGGATCGGAGAATTGTGACGGCGCTCCTGACGCTAACGCCCTATTGGGTGTGTGGTAAATGTTATGATCTTATTTATTTAGTTTAGAATTACATTTATAGCCATTGAAAAAAAATATGCATATGTCCTGTATTTTGGACTTTCATTGATTTTGGCGGTGACATAAATTGTGTTAATTTAACTTTGTGATATAAGAATAATTTTGAAATGTCACTGTCGTCCACATCACTGTCTTTCAGTTACTTACGTACCTACTCTATTGTATGTATAGCACGGCAGCTTCCCAAAAACCGCTGTCGCACATACCTCACGCCAGGCACCCAACACGAGCTTGCCAGTACTCGCAGGTACGGCCACGAATAGCGCCGAGTAATGAGTTTTGTTGTTCCATAGTTACCGCTAGATTAAGGGACACTGGTAACGATATACGACCTTGCAAAGTAGCACCACTGATGGTAAATGATGGCATTCGTGGATGTTAAGCATACATACATAAGAGATTAAGCCGGAGGTCCTTAACGGGTTAAGAACGGTGGTTACGGCGGAACCGATAATGATACTAGTTTTTGCGCAGATGTAGTGTGTAAAATGGTGTTATAGTCGCACCACGGTGACAGGATGAGATCTTAACGCCTATGGCTTGCTTGAACAAGTAGGTTCTTTAGTTCTTCTTCAGTTTCTTTATGTTAATAATAAAAATGTCGTTTCGTTACGGTTATCTCGTTTCGATTTCAAATTAAATCAGGTACCTAACGATATTAAATTTCCCTACAATATCACCGGTTACAATTTGACTTCAAAACACTTGAGGGCCACCAATAATTTCTAGATGGATGGCATGAAACGAACAACCGTTGTCCCGACCGTTGTAGTTTTCCGATAAAATCATGTCCGCAAACAATTATGTGAACACCGGCCTGATTGGATCCCGAAGCGATCATACGGAGCGAGGAATGTTAATCGAGCCCTTGCTCGGGTCAACACTGGAAACACAACACGTTTAGGCAATGTTATACACGACCAGAGTTCCTTAATGCATAAAACATAAAGACTACAACAAATTGAATTAACATGAATGTATCTCTCAGAAAAAGACATGGCTGTAATTTTACTAAGGGACGTTCGTTGTGGCGTGTGAAGGAATTGCTGATTAATTCTGATTCCGTCTGTCATTAACGGTATAGATCGTTAAATCCTTATGTTTCAAGGGTGCTTATTCACCACGCGAATCATGTAAATTGGTACCCAGTATAGCTTATTCTGAATGATGTCATAAATTCAAAGTTTCGCATTAAAAAAATCGTTTCAGTAAATAATGGCTTTTGTTATTTTATGTGTTTTTGATATTGCTGATAGTAATTTTAGGTATACAATAGTCCCCGAAATCCCTTCGTCGAAATAATGCATTGATTTGAATACAACATTGTACTCTTTCAGGGCTGTAGTCGTAAAATTAATCGTAAATGTTTAATTGCGTCTGCCTACCGAATTTATACTGCACGCGACATAATATTTAATCAAGTAACAGCCGATTGTGGGCATGCAAAACAACGTTAAGCCGCATTTCTTAGTTATTCTTATATACGTACCTACAGCTTATACTTTGTATATAAAATCTTAACGGGTGTAATCGTTAAATTGAAAGTGTGCATATTTTTTCTTTCCGTATTCGGTCGGGGATATTTTTGGATTTAATTGCGGTAGCAATATTTCTTATGTGATTTTTATGGGGTTTAAGTCAAGTTTATGGGTATACGCATGTTGCCGCTTTGTATAAGGGAGATCAAGATTACAAAGCAAGGTATGGTCATTTTATGAGGAAACAACAATAATATTGCAAGTGGTTCAATATTTTTGAAAAAATAATGACCCTTTTACTATGTGACCGACTTAATCCTTTCTGTGCATTACCACATTTTTCAATATGATATAAGATATCAAAACGAAAGATATAAATATTATACCTTAAAAATTACCACGCATATGCCACGCCGTAACTTAAACAAAAACACCACGCGAAAGATTCCCAGCATTACCAGCATAATAAAGATCATCACAGTTTCGGCTTCCACGTTCAACGTAAAGCAAAATTGCTCCGAAAAAAAAATAAAACAAAATCAGCTTCCCTGTTTAATTTAGCGGGGTTGGCGACAAAAAACATTTGCTCTTGTTGCCTTTTTGTTGACCGAACGTAACAACAGGAATGCATTGTTCCCGTTACACTGTCCGGGTTGAGCTAGTTGTAAAAAAAGATATATTCCACCCCGACTCAGTTTATTGGTGGATGCGTCACTTTGGGGAAAGAGTGAAAGAATTTGGGCCAGTGATTCATCTTCGGTTTTCAATATTTGAGCGACTTTCCATGTCTCAGTATTTTGTTGACTTAACCCATTTTCACTTGAAATTTATCAGAATCTTGAATATTGCGTTCGACAGATATTGCCGATATTGGCATTTCAAAAGTATTATATTTATCTATCTAGGAAGAATATCCGTCTCCCTAACTTAGCTATCAAGTTATACGTGTATAATTTAACTAAATTATGTAAACACGGACATAATAAAACTTTCCCCAACAGCGTTATTAAACAATTTACAAGTAATCTCCGAATTTAACAATAAAAAGTTGGGAATAACAACATTTCCTATTCCATTTTGGCCTTAATCAATTTCAAGCAAACTAAGTGAAAGTTTCAATTCGGATGCCATTAGGAACCCTTTTCCTTAAGATTGGTTGTTGAAAGCTTATAAAATGGTTGTTTTATTTCAACTAAATTTTCTTTGTATATCATTTTCCTTAAGCTTAATCGAAATATATGGTTACCTATGTGGCAAAAGTAACTAATTCTCTCATTCATACTCCAATTTTAAAAGTCATATCATTTAATTAAAATGATTGTGGATTCAACAGGCAAACGTAGGTTTTTCATATTATTTTTTAAGTGCTGTTTAGAAGTGCTCAGTTGTTTAGAACCTTATGCTAATTGAAAGCATGGAGAGTTGGTAGCACGCAACCCTAGCTTCCGCGGTACCTATCAGAAAGGAAAGCATTGTGCGTGTAATACAGCCTAGTGTTATGTAGTCTAACTAGTTGAAATAAAGATTGTAGGTACCTACTGTTCCGAATTAGTGTTTACTTCAAGACTTCACAAGCTAAGAGCATTTTTAGCCATTTATTGGAATGAACCAAATATAATGTTGTGTCGATTGCTTAGTGTTTGTATTGATTTTGAGAGGGATTCTAAACTGGAATAATGCATAAAAATAGGCAATCACTATTTCTACTAACTGTATGATATATAAAGCAGTATATGGAAAGCTCCCTCCCATATGACAGTTGAACAGTGTTCCTATATATATGAATTTAAAACATATGCGTACAAAACGGGTTCATGCTGTTCTCATTAGACGGTCGCTAAATAGTGAAAATTAGCAAGATAGCGGCAACTACATGTTACACAAGTTTCTACTCATGAATACTATTTATATTTTCTGGTTCAATAATGAATAGTAGGTAAATGGGAAGCATCCGTGTCGCAAGGCACTCACTGTTAAAAGGTTTTACGAGAACATTATCATTATACGGAATATAATGTAGAAAAGCATATACATACATAGAATGGTATCCTGACGGGCTCTCTTGTTGGTCTAGTGATGTCCAAGCCCCACTGTGGCGTTCGGCGGTCTCATCGATACCAGGGTCCTGCTGAACTCGTTAGCAGGTCATAGTTTGGAAGGTAGCTAGGGAATAGCAATACAACCATGACAGTAAGTGAATAGAGTGTCTGCGCAAATGTTTGAATATGTCCTGCGTAACTGTCTGATCTCCTATTAAAGAGAATGGTCGCCGTGGCCTATATAATCAACCTGGGCACGATTATTATTAGTCTATAATCAAAGAAATAAGTTTGTGTATTTTCATTATGTTGCGATTCTGTTAGTACCATCCTTTCATGAGAGGTCCTTAAATCAATACCTGTGACACTAAGTATCACTTACGACACCCTCACAACTTAGCTACGATGACGTATAAGAACTGAGAACCAGAGTTTCACCATTTCAAGTACCTCAGTGCGTAGAAGTGTGTAGTTGTAGCCGATGAGTGCCCATACTGCCTATGTTCACCTAACTCATTATTAGAGGATATAAGGGCTTTTGACGATCGTCTAGACCTTTGGTCGACTGATTTTTGAGAGCCTAGTAGGTATTACCGCGGGATTATCGCTCAAGGATCGTAAAAAACGAAGCAAGAGTCCCGCCTGAGAGCACGTACGGATCAGCTATGGCCTATAAGGTTTTTTTATTAGAATAAAATAAAATATTTTATTACTTTTGCGACCTCCTTTAAACGTTTATTTCCATGAATCGATATAGGAATTTAGTACATAGAAATATAAAAATGTATCTTAGTTTCGATTCAAGAATTAACGCTTCTTTCACACAATCTTTGGTAAATCTTTGTCTTCCTTAAAACACCACAGGCCAAGTCATAAATATCGAAAGAGTCCACAATACAACTTTATGTCTATATTTTTAATGTTCTCTATGACCTTCACCTCCATCATTAATAAAAAACCTTATCTCCCGTTAATAAAATACACCTAACAAAAGAAATGTCCAGCAAAAAGGGACGTTTCACAGTTGTGTAATAAATTAAATGAATCACGAACACCTATGGTAGGTCCCGCTGTGCCGGTCGTCTTAGGCGCCTTACTTGATGGACATAAAAATGAAAAAACAACTTGCGTATACGCACATGCATGGTCAACCCACGTCGAGCTATTAAATGAGACGGTTTATCGCCCCATTCACGGCACAAACATGAAATCTGATCACCTTAACCTTTTGAAGTAAATCTAATAGTTCATGGTGTACTATTAGGTATATTAAGTTACGTGAGCAAAATTAGATTTGAAGCTCACATATTGCCTGGATGGAGGTTCTGTGTAATTAGATATAGCGCCAGATTGGAGGGAACGTCGTAAACTTTTCGATGTCAGGAATTTTATTCGTGTTTCATATTTTTAGTGGGGACATATTTTTGTCATAATGACCTATTTAGTTTTACAAGCTTTTTATTAGATAAGGTTACAAATTGCTAAAGCATTTTTTTTTTGTGAAATAAACAAATTCTATTAGATTATTTAAAAGATACTCGATGTATAATAACAATAGAAAAAGCGATAATTTCAGACTAAAATTAAAAATGAAACAGGGAAGCTGCAATGTTTTGGGTAACCTATCATTATTAACCAATTTCGTTCGGAAACCAAATTTGTGTCCAGTGGTCTGAACCGATCACGAGTTAATACGAAAATAATAGCATTCGACATTCGCTCATTATAGACGGAAAAGTAATTGGTATCCTTATTTTATATTTAACGAAATTGGGGCAGGTAGGTCCGCTGTAACTTACAGTAAACATTCAAGTTTCGAGACCCACGATCTGATATTTCCGACCAATTGTAATTTAATTAAGCGTAATTAAAGACACGAGATTCGGACATAAATTCTCGTTTCTTCCTCCAGCCCACTATGAATTAAAAAAAAACTGAAGTTACTCGAAATAAAATTATGAGACATGGACAGGGAAACGTCATTCAGAAAGGTTTTGCTTTCAAAGGTTATTGTTATATTCGTACAGAACTGTATAGGTCATAGAGTTTGTAGAGCAATGTTTGCCAAAGAGGGAACCAAAGCCGGTGGTATTAGGCATAGACTGTGGACACGTTACGGAGTGGAGAATTCGTGTTTCTACCTATATTTGTTTCAAATATCAAGTTAAGAATAGTGTTTGGTTTTGATGTTTTTTGACGATTTAATACTGATAAATTGGCGTAAAATTATGATAGCAATTTTTATTATTTTATTTCAGGAAACTATATTATGACAATATTATATTTTTTGTACCATAAAATCTTAATGATTCAGGTAATTTAAATTTAGATATTGTTGTTGGCGTCAAAGAAAAATTCTAACAAACGTGGTCAATATTATTTGAAATGATAACGTTCTTAGTACCTAAAGCTAAAAATACATAGTGAAAATCTTGTAGGCACACATTTACTAATTGGCTTTAGAGTGTAGTAGATACCAAACAGTCGTGTAATCCTTTTCAATGCGTAGGTGTTTCGTATATTATGGCTGTTTAGTGAGGCATTGAACCATCAAATCTCATTTGGAAGAGTGCTAATTCTAAATAATCTATAACAGGACTTTTACTGAATGTTTTGTATTTCGTTGAATAATATAAGACATATTGCATGGGGTACGCAACAACGACTCGACTTAAAAAATATTTCAGTATTGTATTGTCCGATTATCAAGGTAGGCTACAGGCTACTTTATATTTGGATTGTTATGACCTGACGCGGGTGAACTCATTTGCTGAAACTAGTGTTGTAAACGTTCATTTCACACGTTATGATATAAAGCCTAGTACTTCTCTGAATACCTACGTTTATGACGTCACTAAAGACTTACTAATGACAAATGCTTGGAGGTGTAATAAAAGTGAACTTCTAAGAAAGCAAGCCTATATTAGTTTACTGTTTAACACGAAGTTAACAATAACACCGCGCTGATAATATTGTTTCTTTCTCAGTAAAACTATCAGCAGTTAGATAACTATCAGCAATTTTGAAATACATTGTTCGTTTATCGTTGAGCAATTTTACATTTTTAGTGATAGTAAAACTATTTTTATGATTATTGGACGGAAATGGTAACAGGTTTTTTTTTGGTGTTTACGAGCGCTGCTGTTCTGTTTGTATGACGTAGTAGAACTTATCTAGAAACAGCTGTGATGTTTTTATTAAATATTCAAAAATTTACCTTTTGCAAAGAACTTTAAAAGTTTTGTAATTTGACGGATGTTTATCACTACTAAATTAGTGTCTTGTGGTGTGAAATCAATGTGTGTCTATGACTTTTATAAAGTATTAAATTAACCTGTTGGCCCGAGTAATTGCGGGATATATATACTTTCTTTCAAGAAAGATTCATGCGGCTTTCACATAATGAAACCTTTGTATGGTTTTAAAAAGACCATGGCACACAATGGCGAAAAAAGCATTTCACCTCAACATATTGTTGACGCATATTTTTTCATCAGCGGTGTTCCTGTTTTCTAATAATTTTGATTTTCAAGAAAGAAGGATTTGCTTTTTGATGTTTGTTACGTAGAAAAGGATAAACACATATTGAAGTAAAGTTATACGAAACATTCTAGCATTATACGTAGCACTATTACTTAGCTGATTTAGTAGGTACCTTGGTTCCAGTTAAAACATTCTAGCTTTCAGCATTACCTGGTTGTTTTACTAGGTACCTGAATTCCATCATTAGGTATTAAGAATCCTCGGCCTGTGTACTGGACTGGCGTGTGGAGCTGGTGGAGACGCTGTCCGACCACCGATACGTGCGGTTTGATGTTTCCACCCCGGGCTCCCAAGGGACCCAGGAAGGTCGGTCGCACTTCCCACGGTGGGCGCTCTCCCGCCTAGACCGGGAGGCCGCCTCGGAGGCAGCTTTCGTCCAGGACTGGCTGTCGCCTCCTGTAGAAGTCCGGGATGTGGACGCCACAGCGGCCCAGTTAAGGGTCTCCCTGACCGAGGTGTGCAACTCTAGCATGCCTCGGTCTCATCGTCCACCTCCTAGGCGCGCCGTCTATTGGTGGTCAGAGGAGTTGGGGGTTCTTCGGGCCGCCTGTGTGGCGGCCAGGCGGGCCTACGCAAGAAGCCGGCGGCGGCGCCTTCGCGACCTCGACAACGAGGACCGCCTCTATGCAGCCTACATAGAGGCCAAGTCGACATTGACAGCGCGAATGGCCACAGCCCAGGATCACGCGAGGGCGGAGATGCTTGAGGGTCTGGACATGGATCCCTTTGGGAGGCCCTACAAGGCGGCACGCAACAAACTACGCCCGTACGGTCCCCCAGTTGCCGAGACTCTCGAGCCGTCGTTACTGGATGGGGTTGTTCAGTCCCTGTTTCCTCGCAGAGACCACTTCACTCCACCAGTGATGAGCGCCCCACATGGTGCGGCTCTATCGGCCGAGGAAGTCCCGCCGGTTACTGAGAACGAGGTGGAGAAGGCAGCTTTCTGCCTCAGGGGGAAAAAGACGGCCCCAGGTCCGGACGGCGTCCCCGCAAAGGTGGTGGCCATCGCCATCTCCCAGATGGGAGAAAGGTTTCGGGACCTCTTCAGTGCGTGTCTGACGTGTGAGAGGTTCCCAAAGCCATGGAAGGAGGGCCAATTGTGCCTTCTTCGAAAGGAAGGGCGGCCGGTGGACTCCCCATCGGCATACCGACCTATCGTTTTACTGGATGAGGTCGGTAAAATGTTCGAGAGGATCCTCGCTGCCCGTATCACCAGGCATCTGGGCACAATCGGCCCGGATCTAGCGGACGCTCAGTTTGGTTTTCGAGCTGAGCGTTCGACAGTTGATGCCCTGTCGCGACTCAAGGGCCAGGTGAGGGAGGCGATGGATGCGGGAGATGGTCTGCTGGCTGTGTCATTTGACATAGCCAACGCCTTCAACTCAATTCCTCACTCCACCATACTGGAGGCCCTCCGCTTCCATGGGGTGCCCCCGTATCTGCGGGGACTTTTGGCGGACTACCTGAGGGACCGTACAGTCCTCCTTGTGGACAAGTCGGGTCAGCTCCGACGTTACGTCGTCGAGTCCGGTGTCCCGCAGGGTTCAGTTTTAGGGCCACTCCTGTGGAACATCGGATTCGACTGGCTTTTGAGGGGCAACCTCCCCCGTGGCACGTCTGTCATCTGCTATGCAGACGACACCCTTCTGACGGCCAGGGGGAGAAATTTTGGAGAGGCAGCCAGCTTGGCCTCGGCGGGCGGTTCTCAAGTGGTGAACAGAATCTCCCGCCTAGGGCTGACGGTGGCGCTGCACAAGACCGAGGCCGTGTTCTTCCATGGGACCCGGCAGCAAGAACCGCCCGACGCCCATATCCATGTGGAGGGTGTCCGCATTGGGGTGCAGCCCCAGATGAAATATCTGGGCATAGTGCTCGACAGTAAGTGGTGCTTCAGAGCACACTTCAGCGGCTTGTCGACGCGCCTGATGAGGACTGCGGGCGCCCTCTCATGGCTCCTCCCTAACATCGGTAGTCCCGGCGACCAATGCCGACGTTTATACGCCGGCATACTCAAAAGTATGGCACTGTACGGGGCCCCAATCTGGGCAGACTCACTGTGCAGTAGGGTGAACGCCGCTGCCATCCGCAGGCCACAAAGGGCCATTGCACAGCGGGTGTCGAGGGCGTACCGCACGGTGAGCTTTGCGGCGGCGTGCGTTCTGGCGGGTACTCCTCCCTGGGAGCTCGAGGCTTGGGTACTCGCCAGAGTGTACGACTGGACGGCGGGACAGAAGGCGCTAAACCGGCGCCCAGACCCGACAGAAAAAGAAGAGGTGCGTGAGGAGGCAAGGGAGGCAATAACTCTGCACTGGGCCGAAGATCTTGCCTCGGCAACGTACGGTCGCTGGACGCTGGATGCCATCGGGCCTGTCCTGAACGGCTGGCTCGATCGGCGGCATGGGTGCCTTTCGATGCGTCTGGTGCAGGTGCTGTCCGGGCATGGCTGCTTCGGATCGTACCTGCACCGGATTGGGAGGGAGGAGACCCCACAGTGTCACCACTGCGAAGCTACGGTGGATACGGCAGAGCACACACTTCAGGTGTGCCCATCGTGGGCTGAACCCCGCCGCGCTCTGATGGCGGTGGTCGGGAATGACCTCTCGCTCTCCAGCGTGATTGCTGCCATGCTGGGAAGTGAGGAGACATGGGAAGCGGTAGCCTCCTTCTGTGAAGACGTCATGTCTCAGAAGGAAGCGGCGGAGCGCATGCGGGAGAACGACCCTCTCGCGGTGCCGCTCCGTAGACGAAGAAGGGGCAGAAGACGGCGAATACAACGTCTGTCCCCATCCGCCCCGGGGGGTGATCAGCGGGCGACAGGCGCGGGGGCGCCACCGCCTGCACCACAAGGATCAACCCCTGCGCTCCGGCCATTATAAGGACCCTTCCCCACTAGGGGGAGGTATGAGGGGCCTGCCGTAAGGCGGGCAATCGCCGGTGGGGGACTGGATGCCATGGATTCCCAGACCCCCTCCACTCAGGCGAGGTCGGAGTGCCGCTGGGCCTTTTTAGTGGGTATACCGGGAACGTCTTTACCGGGGAGTCCCACATACCCCTCTCCCGTCCCCCGATGGGAAGGGGATGCGTAATAGCATTTTTAGCCCAGCGACAACAAAAAAAAAAAAAAAAAAAAAAAAAAATGGTATTAAGAATCCTATTAGTGTTTTAAGCGGATTGATCTAAATTGAGTACTGTGTACGAACAGAGGCCAACGTGGCTATCTGTTTATTTAATCTGAAGGCAAATGATTGACTGACTGGCAGATAGACGACTAACAGCCTATCAACAGTTTACCATTGTACTGTTATGAATTTAGTATTGAATATTGTTTTAGAGGTAATTGCCCGTACCCGTTACTAAGGTACATTAAATTGTAATACATAAAACTACGCCGGATTAGGTTATACATTTTTCCTTGAATTCCAATATGTTATATCTATGCATTTGCAAGATACAGCTCGTTTTAATTGAATGATACATATAAGAGATAGAGGCTAGTAAAATGTAGATATATCTAGAGGTATCTCTGTGCATTAGTTATATGAAAAATGATGAATTGTAGAGATAGGGTACCAATACAAAGTATTGAGAACTTTTCAGAATCAACAATACCGACCGATATCTATGAATATTCTTGTTTGTGACAAGCCAATGTTTGATCGATGCCCGCTCAAACCGTTAAAATTTAAAGCTAACACCAAAGTGTGAAACGGTGTGCAAATGAAAAATTCCGCAACGTTTATTTCGCTATTGTAACCAATTTGTGACGCTTCCCGAAGCACGTTATTCCGAATTTTTCCTTTTTTTGTGGGATACAATTCCTTTTTAGTTGCGATTTATACAGCAGTTCATCAAAGCATATGATTTGGCGAAAATAGGAGCGGGTTGTTTTGTGATCTTTTCTTTTGAAACTAAACATCGTATGAATGAATGGACTACATGTATCGTAAAAGGCAATCATATCTCTTATATTCAGCTTCATATAGTGAATAGAAATAATAATCAAACATAACCAATTAACTGAACTTGTTTTTAAATTATACAAACTAACAAACTCAATACGAGAAAGCCACCTAAGAAGCCAAAACAAAGAGTAACAGTTTATTTGAAGCTCACCTTCTCGGAAGGCCCTTGTATGTTTGATTAAGAACTCTTATAAATAAATCTTCCACTAGACAGGTTGTAGCCGGAAATATATCGTGGATTGGTTTACTGTTTTAGAGCCTTTCTTTGAAATTTTTATACTAAAGTATACGTAGAACTTTAATGTGAAGTAAAGTTATGTATGATGGTATTACACCTATGTACTTTCTAGAACTATTTTAGTCCTAAGAATAAACGGCTTCATGGGAACATGAAGCCGTATTTTCAATAGGTACTCTACTGACTGGCATTGTCACTGTGTGTTAAATTATTCCTGTGACTGAATTAAGTGTCAAATTATATTGACTAGGTAATATTCGGAATTTTGGAAATATTGGATTATAATCCGAAATACATAATAAATTAAAACAGGAGGATTAAAAGAATCTTCTTTTATACTTACCTACTTATAAGATTTTTATGTGATAAGCACTAGAAAAAGTTATATAAACAATGGTACCAAGTATTTGATGTCAAGTTGTCAGAGTAACAGCTACTGCCTACGCTATCGTTTAATAATAATAAATCTTTGATATGATTATATCGTTATTAACGATAGAAAAATGTTTACTGAAAGCTTTACTTGTTTTTCATGAAAACCAATCCATACATTATTTTATGATTCACCAAGCATACAACTCCTACACCATATTCACACGTTGCTTTGAGATCAGTACAAAACTCGTAAATACATTATATGTGCGATGTATGTACTGCGATAACGAGAACATGAAAGGCGCGAGCCTAGATTTACCATCTACTAAATAAACTGTAGCAACAGCACGCAGACAGTCAATACCGCACATAAACTTAATCAAGATAGAAACAACTCCTTAGTTATCAAACTGAGCGTAATGAACAGCTAACAAAGCCAGACTTGACAAAATATAAATCTAATTCCGACAACTATAGATTGTGTAAACTTCGTTGGCCTTACAATTACCGATGCTAATCTCCCTGGTGAGCTGAAGAGCAAATCTCCAAGTTTGCCGACTTTGGGCTTGCAGTCTGTGGGCATAGCAAACATCTGAAGCGTCAAGCAAACTCGCTCAGATCGCCTTATACCTGCCGAACTTCAATTGTTGATATTTCTCAACTCAGGAATTTGTATTCGGTCGCTTACATTGATAAAGTGTTAAAAGTTACGAGGTGAAATTTCGTTTATCTCCAATATTAAAGCGATACTGTTTTTTTTTTTTGTTTTGATAAAAAGTTTTACGTCTACGTTGATTATATCATAAAGTTACAGACAAAGGTAAAAATGTCTAACTTAAGAATTTTCATAAGTTACACTTTTTCGAGCAAAATTTTTACGTTTATACGCCAGTAAAAATTGAAATTTCTAATCACAAAAACCTTATTTATTAACCATGTTTACAAAGCAATTTCACTGCATATTATTAAAATTACCAAGGCATACATAAGCCCAACACGACGGAGGAATATCAAGGAGCCGGGACACCGCGTGACTCCGCACACATTCATTGTAACAAAGCGGCGACACAGGTAGAAAAACCCGCTCGAGCTAATTTTAAACCTCGTCTCAAAAGCAAACATCTCTTTGTATAGAAGCACAATTTTAATTAAAACAAATATTACTTAACAAAAAACAACGTGCGAACAAATGACCGAACACGATAAATAACGGAAATCGTATGTGGTAACCGAAAGACATCTAATTTTTTGGAGAAACAACGGCTTACAAATCTTGTATGATCAACAAAAGCTATACAAATAAAACTTTGAAGAATGGAAACGAATGCTTTCATTTACTGCCTTGTGTACACATTATGGACTAGCCCACGCACTGTAAATGGGCAGATAGAAATGTGACTAACGTTGCGTCCGATTCAATTCGTTTATAAACATCTATTTGACCTTTTTGGTCTTCTTTCCATTAACATACATAAACTAATTCTTATGAGAACCATCGAAGCATTCATTAATTTACTTTTTTCTACTGACTATCTGTTTACTGAACCATTTTAGCGTATTGAATAGATAGTAGCTTTTCCTTTCGTGTTAAAGCGAACTCTAATCGTGAGACATTATTTTTTACGACCATTAAAATACGTGTGGTATTTTAAACCGTTTTGTATCAGTGAGACAGTGACTCAGAAGTGGACAAACATAAAAGGAACCGATTTAAATGCTGCTGATAACAGAAATAAAGCTGTCGATTTAGACATTTCAACTGTTGATTATTCTTTAAATATGGAATTCATGCTTGTGTAGTAAAAAAACGCTAATGGCTTTTACATAGTTTTTTATAATACGAATATCCATCCATGTTGAACTATTATATACTATTTTATCGACAAATTAATGCGAACATAACTTTAAAATATGAGCACTTTTGCGGTAAACTTGCTAATAAAATATTTAATGGTAATTATCGCAATACGTTTGAATTGCAGACTAATAAAACACCGGCATGTATCATTTAAGAATGGAATCGAATCCATTAAGAGGCGTTAATGTCGATATAATCCGTAACATCTGCACCTCGCCACCCCTCGATTAAAATTAGCAACGTAAAGGAGGATGTGGATCATAATGGGCTCACAAAGATACTACGAAAGATCGGTATTTGTAATAGATACGGTTAGGAGAGGATTAACTCTGACACTGGATCGTTAACGACTGGTTAAATGGATTGCTTGTTTATTGGCTTCTAAGGATGCCTTTTATTTGTTAGATAGGTATGTTGAGTTCAAGGTATTTTTAATTTTAAAATATTTACAGTTCAATTATTTAAAAATTAGATAAGAAAAATAATATAGATCATGTTTTACATGTATATCGTCGAAGTTAACTTTTACTCACACAAGGTTTTAAGTAAGCCTATCAATTACAGAACACAATTCAACGCAAGCTGTTACACGGAGCAACCCCAACTTTGACAATAACGGTGATCTCACAGCGGATGTAGCAGGCACAATGCACGACAACAGCACACAAATATTAGCCATTAATCGGAACTACGATATGGATACCCAGCAAATTTCGTCAGAAGCTTTTGTGCACAGTTCCGGCGGTAATCGCTTTACAAAGCGCCTCTAGACAAAAAATCACAAGCAATTCTATTGTTACCGGGTAAAATTGTGAGGAATGCTCCCAGGTAGATATGGGGGTGGATCGATCACAATGCGCCATGGTGATAATTAATCCAAAGCATGTTACTGTGGCAGGACATTTCGTTAATAGCGACATTGATACAAATTACGATATTAATGACATTAGCGTCATAGCTTTTGGAATTGTTGGCGAAAATGGGGAGTAAATTGTAGTCTATTATTTGTGGTTGGTTTTATTTATATTTTTTCAGTAAATAAATTGTCATGTCTTATAGGATTTAAAATATTAAAATTGTCATCGTCATTAAATCCTTTAAAGTAAATATTGAATGTAGTGTTGCTACTTCAAACTTATACATAGCTGCGGGTTCGAGTTTGTAATGCCAGTGGCATTCTTAGATTATTTTTTGCTGGCGATCCAATGCGCGCCTGTTCGACGTCGGTTCTTGGCGCACTTGAGACCGAACAGGTTTCAACATGGAGGCCAAAAACCGGTAAAAAATCATCACAGGTAATTACAGTAGGCTCGTCGCTTTATAATTTGATATAGAAAATATTGAAATACTAAATGACGGCGTAAAAAAAAAACAATACAATAATCCTAATACTGTTCTAAACCATTTGCAATTATTATTACAGAAAAGGAATGCATTTTGGTTCGAAATATTTTACTACTATAGGTACTTGGTGGTGTCCATTGTGGCGTGCCATTTCCAACCACTTGTTAGCGAAATTATTAGAAACAATGCATTGTAAGCCAAGTTGGAAACAAAGAAATTCTGTAAGCAGTAAAAAGTAAGGAATACGTGGAAAGCTTTATGGATTTTGTGTTGGGTTTGTACCTACTAGGGAAGTAATATTGAAAATTGATTGTTATGCTGGACTAAACTGCGAGCCAGGTTTGTACTTGTTAAACATGACTTATGTTCCTTTGATCATAAATGAAATTGTGTTCTATTCGAAAATATTGTCTACACAAGCCGAATAAAATGAAAATAAGACTAAAGTAATCAGTGTTATCAAATCGGAGCATGTTTACGTTGATACGGAAAAATCAATGAACGATAAGGATACCGTGCATGTCAAGTTGCTAACAAATGCTGGATATAATTTACACAACGTAGAGGTGTGCCCTCCGAGAAACTTTCCACCCTCTTAATCACTACCCACTGGAATAATTAATAACCCTTCAATTAAAATATCAACTAAGCGCTTCCGCCCATGTGATAAAGATAACATTAACTTGTGAAAATAAACTTCTATACAATAACATGTTATTAGCTTCTCATAATGACCCATTAAACGTTACTTTATTTTAATCGTTTTCTTTTTATGATGCCTGCTTGTTTGTCGTTGTTTTATTGCTCATAGGCTGTGAACTTCTTAGTTTATTAGTATCTGTTTGTCTTTTGTGTTATTTTAATATTCTAGTAGAGTCAATGAAAAAACTGGTCTTTTGTTTAATTTAGAAGATTCTAGACTCACTAAATTAGAGTCAGAAGAATTATTACCAGGTTGCCAGGGAGGGCTACATTCTTCAAAAACGATCGAACGTTATCGACTCACGAAATGCACAACTTAAAACTTAAAGTTGCATCAGATATTTAGATGGGAATGAGATCTTTGTTTCTTGTCAGAACAAGCCGTATTACTAATTAACGCCTTAGGGAGCTAAAACAGGTTTCGCGATTTATCGTAAAACCCAATTTAGAGCCGGCAGGCACGCGATTACAATCTTCTCACGACAGGAAGGCGCGCAAACTCCTCATCTCGAGGGAAATCACGCACGCAACAAACTTTATGGCAACACGTCCCGAGGAGCGATTCGCTCGGGGCGGTCGAAGACGGGCCGCACCACACACAGACTAATTCAAAAGAAATAACAAGACGCAGGCAGTGTCTCTACGCGGTCGACTCGTAGTAAACATTATACTAGCTCTGTATTCACGTCTCACTCCAGACACATTTAACATTTATACATTCAGAGATATCCTCTCACTTTCACAAGTCACGGGTCATAACCGCGAGAAGCACTGACCACGATTTAGGGCTAATGAACACTGACCGTGGTTGAATATGGCTGCAGGCTCAGACGTATCCCGTCCTGAGCGAGACGTTCGCGAAGCAAACGTTTCAGTTGCATCCGAGGTATCTTCACTAACTCTGCTTTCCCTTCCTCATACTCGTCAACATATTTCGCCGGTTCCACTGCTGCTGTCGCCTGCTCTTTCCTTGCTTCTTCCTCACATCTACAAGAGTCCCGAGCGGCGGCTGCCTCCTCCAAAGTAAAATAAACAGCCGCCGCTCCTTCCTCTCTCAAAGATCTGACTGAATGAAGCAATCGCTGACGATGAGCAGGGTTCAGGACGCCAATAGCATCCAAGTCTGGTTCTCCTACTTGTTTGCATATTTCTAAGTCATCATATCCGTTATCAATAAAACTTTCCGCGTATTGGCCCAAGTGGAGCGATCGCAACCACTCGACGACGATGTTGCCGCTCGCAGACGAGGCCATGTCGCGTCAAAATACTGTGAGCATTACAAGGCGTGCTCGCGGCGCGGTGGTCGGCGAGAAACTGGCGACCACGCTCCCCTTTGCCCCCCTCTCCCCTCTATAAGCCGCGGTCGCCGCCCCTAGTACTTGGTGCTTTTGCTTTTTGACATTTTGTAGCTTAATCGTTTCGTTTCATAGAGAGGTGCGCGTCGCACCACGTGATATTCGGAATTATTTTTTGAAATACCAGTTAGACGTTATCTGCTGTTATCACAAGCATTGGTATTAAATGAACTCTTAGCATATTTAATGATATCTAATATTATTTGTTTACGTAACTAAACGTCTTGGATTAGTTAGAAAAAATAGGGTCACAAAGTCAATATAATATGGAACAGCGGGTGGTCGCCTGTGTCGAATGATATATGTGTAGGTAGTTTTATTTATTAATCTCTGAGGCGCTTCTATTTTGTGAATTGAACTACATTTAATTTGATTCTGCCCTCATTTTGTATTCAAATGAAACTATTAGTAACATTTTATGTTATTGCGTCTACCTGTTAAGTATTATAGTTTTTTAAGAGTAGTACAATTTACTAACTAGGTAGATATAATATAAATAAAAAAACAAATGACAAACCAATCCAACAAGCATATCATTTTACTAGTTCGACCAGACATAATAAATCAAAACCACACACAACTAACCCCATACATAAATCTCGTAAGAACTCCCCCTACCTATCTGTTTACTGTTTACTTAATAAAGCTAATTAACCACAAACGGGGAAATAGCACAAAGTTTACTTTTGCCAAAGCTGTTATTCATTAAACTACTTGACCTGTTTTATCTCATTTCGGAAGCTGCAACTAAATGAGCGAACTTGCTTTATATAAGTTTGCATAAAGCCGGCGATGCGGGCTGAAGATAGGTCCTTATTTTGTTTATTGTCCAGACTGTAAATATTTCGTTAATGTACTATTTCAGTTAAGCATTCAGAAGTTAGTGTGACAGAGTTTTTGAGAAACTAAATAAGAATAACATTTTGACTTTTATTAAAAAGTTGAAAATTTTAAAATGGCAGTTCAACTACATTAGAGCTAATAGAAATACCAATTAACTATATGTAAAATGAAATGAATATTACTACTAAATAAAACGAGAGCTAAATAATATTCCATATTTATCCAAGTATATGATAATTTACATTTTAACACCGTTCGAGTCTAGACGCTCATTAAAAAGGTTTGAATATTTAGTCAATATCTGTATATATATTTGAGCTCACAGCATTTTGATGAAATATTGCATTAATAAATACAGGAAGTAGATTAGCTGTCTGATATCCCCAGCAATTAGGAATTATAGAATATTTACGCTCTCATATAATACGAGTGTTGCTATAAAATATGCTTTTATCATTCCTATTATTTATTCATGTGATTCTCTTTTACGTAAATCCTGAAAACACAACATGCTATAAAAATTTTAATTTTTTTTTTCTTAGCCCTTATTGTTTTTTAATAAATTAAAAACCCATATTTATACTTACCTATTAACTTTACTTAGCTCTACTTACTTTCTATCTACTCAGAGAAAGAACAATAATTTCCAAAAAAAAATCTTAAAGCAAGGTAAGTACTAAATATATAAGTATATTCCCAATTAGGGACCTAAAGGTTTCTTCGAAGTAAATACAAGAAATAGTTTTTTTTCTTTTGTGAAAAAATTAAGACGTAAAATACCACCTTTTTATGAAATGTCTGAGTAAAGCTCTGAAGTCCACACAGACCCAGAAACAGAAGTTGATTTTCAATAAATAATTTAATGAAGGTTTAAACTAAGTCGGAACTATTAAAAACTATCTTCAGCTTCACTTGGCTCTCATAAGTATTTAGAGGTTCATTTATAGTTTGCGGAAAACAGTAATACTTGTCCCAGTTCTATTGTTTGAAGTAACTCAACAGTGCGGTTACATAGAATGTCAAGATTAACCACGACTGACGCGATAAGACCATAGTAATTTTGTGCCAACTTTGTGACGAATGTTACGGTGAAATGTGGCTAAGTCTGCTCTTAGACTTTTATGAGGTGGTAAATATTAGTTTCATCAAATATAAATAAACAATCACTCTCTATGTACAAAACTTGTGTCTTCTCATACACTACTTGAAAACTGGTCAAGCTCGCATTCTAATTATGTACCTACGTGAGAAAATAGGTTTGGCTTCGAAAACTGTCAATCAAAATAAAAAACTGGCACATAGGTTAAGAAAAAAGATAACTATTAAAATCATGAAAACGAGAAGATTTTTTATTCAGATAAAATGAAAATTAATAACTTAGTTGGCTTATCGTGATATTCGCTAACTCAGCAGATAAACTAGATTATTCCAACCTAGTTTTCCGCGCGCGCACGCCTGCAGATACTGAAATAATAGAAGAGATTTGAACGATAGATTAGAGTTTTAGACATCAAGGTAAAGTAAAAAATATCGAATAGTGTTTGGGACTTTAAATATAATTTAATGGTTTAGAGGAAACTTAAATAAAAATAATATAGCAGTCAAATATATAATATAGCACACAAAATATCAATTAATTAAGTGAGTACTTAAAATATTTTGTACATAGAGGATATCACAAACTAGTATTATTTTTCAATTTTTTATCAGATACCAGAACCATCAGATATAGTATGGATGAGCTAAAGTTACTACTAACGCAATCTAGGGGAGAGCGTGAAAAATAGTAAGTACAAAGCTTCTAGCCGAACTTAACATTTTCGCAGGCGCAACACTACTCAGTAGTACTTAACTAATAAATCATAACTTGAAGTTACTTTAATGATTATTTTTTTATTAATTTTCGTTATATGATAACTAAACAGACACCTGCAATTTGATAGATTTCTGATGCGGTAACTTGAATGCGTATTTCAGAATAACCGAACTTTATATTATCTAGGTATACAATAGGATCATGTAAATAAAAGAAAAACATTATCCTCCACTATATTTTCTATGAAACTGACTCAAATTAATTAATAGAATGGCTCTTCCAGTAACAATTGAACTGTTATGATTTAGCAGGAATGAAGTGGTCCATGAAATTATGTCAGAATCTGCACTTCGATATTGCATTGTAGGTCCGTTTGTAAAATGGCGTTTATAATTTGTTAAATACAACTTCTGGCTGTATTATAAAAACCACGTATCTATTTTATTTTACTGTAATAGTAATTGTAATGTCAAAAGTTTACATTATAATTATGGCAGGTATAATTATAATGTAAACTTTGTAATTAATTATAACGCGTATGAAGATTAAATAATATCAATAAATCTGTTATATCAACATATTTACTAGTTAATTCAACATCATGGCTTATTAATACTGCATGTTAATATGATTACCTATCAATATCAAAATTACACCGCAGACTAATGAGCAATTGTTGTTAATTGTAATAACGAATAAATATAGAATTTTATTGGTAGTCATTATATGTACAAAGTAGTGAACAGGAAGAACTTTAATGAAAAATGTTTTTTGATTCATGAATATTATTTATTTCACCCTAAAAACAAACAACGCTATTATTTATAGCGAAAACAATAAAACGTAACACAAACAACACTTAAGCTAAACGCAGATGTCCCAACTAGTTGTCTAACGACGCTACAAATCTCACCGAACTATTTCCTTACTATACATTATTTCGTTTTACGTCCAATTTCCATAGTCGGTGAGCGTGAACAATTTAATGGACCAAAAGATTGCTCCAGCCCGGCCTACGAAAAGGTTTTTTTAAAAGTATAACTAGTTTCTTTTGGAGCATCGCTTATCTTACTTTAATAGAATATTTTCTGTGAATGAATGGTGCTATTACTGCTGTAAGTATAGTCATTATTTGATTGTTTACTATTATATTTCAAGCTCTGTTTATTTACTGTGATTACGGTGGCGCTTTTATAATATGAAGAGATGAAGAAGTAATTATAATAATCTGTGTATATAATATGGTTATTTTAAACCATGTTTTACCTCTATAAGAATATTACGTATGAAAAACACATGAAGACAGCTGTGTTTTCAGAAAGACACGTGTCGCTGGAAAACCCCCACTGTATTAAATATAGCTTTTTAGTATACCTCACCCTATTTCTAGATAGATCATAAAAATAATGACTTACTTTAGACCTATACAATAGGGCACAAAGGTAAAAATATCTCGAATCCCAAAATCGTGCCTAAAATAATAAAAACCTACGCAAGAAACTCCATCCCTTTCTCGGAACCTCGACCAATATAACAACTAAATAATTCAAAGCCGCGTTGATTTCACGAAAAACCCTATTACGCACTAATACATCCTTCCCAAAATCACTGGTGCCCTTAGGATGTAGATAAATGTCCGTCTTCCTCCGGCCTGACACTTTTGCTGGACTGCGGAGCGAATAATGACCTCGTATGGACCTTCCCTTTACTATTTGTGTGTCCATTTAGGTCAATTGGCCTTCGACGGCTTTGTGCATATTTCTCGTCTCTAGCATACGCTTGAAAGCTTTTTTGCTTTGAGTCAGGAGTATTACGTCATTATATTGAGGTTTCTAGTACGTGAATGGCCTATTTAAAGTACTGGTAATGAGAAGTTTTGTGAATGCAATATTCAGAGTTTAATGCCCGTTGCTTAACTAGCTTGGTGTCGACAAACATTGGCGTTTAATAAAGAACGTTTACTACATATTTGAATCCATAATGCAGTTTTGACTTTGGGTTCATTTTAACAGTCATAAAACTGGCTGCTTGAATCATTTTCAAAAGGAAATAAGGAAGGATTGTTTAGATGATATTTATTCACATAAATCTTTACACGAACTAGTTAAATAGCAGATAATAAACTGATTAATGTTATTGATCAAACATTAACGTAGCAATGTTAACCAATCAGACCGAAGTCAAGCCAACATACGGCTGTTTGTTATTGGACATAAACTTAAAATAAATTATTATACCCGTTTTTGTTATATTTTGATAACATCTAATTTCTCTAATGATCTGGGTAATCATGATAATTTAAAGCCTCTAAGAAATTACTCTTCGCGTGCGCACTTTAGGACTGTCTTTCTACAATGCTAAGGATATTAAACTGAAATAAACAGTATATCTTCATGACTCCTAAACAAAACTGAAAATACCAAAACAAAAGAAGGCAAAAAAATTGCCTCCTACGGTTAAAATCTTCAAGTAAAAGAGGTGGGATCAAAATAATATCCAGGCTACGTGAAAGCATAAGTAGCCGTTACCTTAAAGCCGGCACATTTAATTTAATGGGCCAGGCAGCCAAGTCCGAGGGTTTAGTTTTACACCGGATATTATGAGAAATCTTGAAACTAAGGGTGTGTAGATAGATGGATAGCAGACCTTCTTACTACCTGCCTGTTGTTATCGTATAGCTATTTTCTTATATTATACTAGCTTCTGCCAGCGGCTTCGTCCGTGCGGTGTATTGATAAAAAGTATCCTAAGCCTATGTGTTAATCTAGGGTATCACCTATCTACATACCAAATTTCAACCAAATCGGTCCAGCCATACATACATAACAAACATACATTCATACATTCTCACAAACCTTCTCATTTATAATATTAGGTAAGTAGGTAGTAGGATTAGGTACTAAAAGCCCATTAGTGAGCGATTTGTATTTGGCTGCCATAATGGGGATTTTTTTGAAGCAAGTGTGTGCAGCATTGTGAGGGTAACAACCAAATTGTTAAGTTCAATCAATCAGTAGTCCGTTCAGAATTGTTAGTACACAGTGAAGCTACAGTAATACATAGGTAGACACTACATACAATTATCTGATCATTGATGTACTAATTGCTTGGCACGGTCTATAATTATATGATTAGGACTCGTATTAAGTGCTACTGCTATATCTGGTATACTTTAATGGATTGATTAAAATTAAATTACTTAAGGGGTTCTCTAAATTACAATAGGTAATATATTAAAATTGCTCTTCTTTGAACAAAAAAAAAGCATATCTTGCAAACCTTATAACTATGTATAGTCCATGTATACCTATATTTAACAGACACAAGTAGAGGTATATGTCATACATTCAAGTTACAATAGTTACTAACTTATGAGTGCAATCAAAGGTACCATTGATCCCTTTGCAGGATATAGCAGTCAAGTTCTTACCGCCATTTGGAGTTTCTTTGCAAAGTTTTCCTTCCAAAATTACTGTTACAGTACAAAATTAGAATGCTTCGCGTCAGTTAACTTTGGCCAAGTCAAATTATTGCTACTTTGTGAATCTAAAATAATTCTTTTATTGTTTGAAACTGGTGCAATAAAAGGCTTTTTATACCACAAATTCTTGATAAAGACTTGATAAAGTAATTAAAAAAACGAGTAAGTGCCTATGTTTATAAAAAAACAATCTCATACTACGTACACGTCAACAGTCAATTAAAAGTTTTAGTAAATCTTTTGTAAAACGGAATAATACATAATATTTTTTTATTATTTAAATAAATTCAGTACATTTTCAAAATTACCAGCGCACCAGTCACGAATTAATCACCGAATACTTAAAAAAAAGAACATCTATTGTTAACCCTTCCTAGGAATGAACCCTCAAACCTTTCATTAACAGACGAACACTAATGAAGCGATCGCAGTATTTTGGTCATTCATTACTATGCAAGCTATTTTTGCATGCGGATAAATGACAGCGCGTTGTGTCATAGACACGGTAGGCGGATCGCTCCCTGTGATGACCCGACGTCCGACCCCTAGGGCAGCTTGTGTCAACTAGTGATGTGCACTGATGTTACAAGTATCGATACCTTGCCTTTTTTCTCTTTTATTTATTCAGACATCGTTATTGTAAAAAGTACCTTATTATTTACTTAATATGAGTTCAGTTTTCAATATAATCTCAATAAGGTTGCAGTTTACCAATAATGTACAGTTATGTTTCAATACGGTATAAATTCAAGCTACAAAGAATGTCGGTTTGAAAAAACTTTTTTACATAATTTGTTTAACTTTCAGAATATATATCGTCCGAGCCTTTTTCCCAAACTATGTTGGGGTCGGCTTCCAGTCTAACCGGATTCAGCTGAGTACCAGTGCTTTACAAGAAGCGACTGCCTATCTGACCTCCTCAACCCAGTTACCCGGGCAACCCGATACCCCTTGGTTAGACTGGTGTCAGACTTACTGGCTTCTGACTACCCGTAACGACTGCCAAGGATGTTTTATGACAGCCGGGACCTACAGTTTAACGTGCCATCCGAAACACAGTCATTGGTGTCTAAGAGATACTTAGAAAGTACATACAAACTTAGAAAAGTTGCATTGGTACTTGCCTGACCTGGAATCGAACCCGCGCCCTCATACTCGAGAGGTTGGTTCTTTGCCCACTAAGCCACCACGACTTAACTTTCAGAATAATTGGTATTAAAGTTTGATTAAATAAGTAGAATTTCAAACATTGTAATATAGGAACTGTAAAATATCCCGTCTTAGAACCACCCGTAGAAATTATCTTTTCTTGACAGACGAAAGTCGACAAAAGTTTCGTCTATCGACGCTTGCCACCTCTAGAGTACGGCAATGCGGACAATTCGGGACGTGGACAAATGTGCCCGGCGACTCGCCGTGACACGTTCATTGAGCTTTCATTTGGGCAATTTTCGACTAAATCCCGACCAATCGGACACAAGACCCGCCTGACCCAACTGTTCCAGTTGCCAAAATAAATACAAGCCTTTAGAATACTTGAAACTAAAGTTTTAATTACAAACATTTTACTTTTTATCTGTACTTGAAAAAAGAAAAAAACTTGGCAGTGACATTGTGATATGGTGACTGCCTCACGCTTATTGCATAAATTGCTTTTCCATTTTTATCCGAAGAGAAAAGATTTTCTTTCTCAGACTTGATATAAAAATAATATGTGTAGTTTGAAAAGACAATATATTTAACACCTTGAAACTGCTTAAAATATAACACTCTATATATTTTTAGCTCACAAATTGCACGCTATTTCTCCTACACACGAGACTTTATCAAACATTGGAGGACTCCAACATGATTATAACTTTACGTGCTTCGAATTCGATTCCCAGTTGAAAAGGAATTGTGGCACATCAAAGAAACTCGAACAACGCTTTGATTTTTATATAAAAAAGTGTTCTTGTTATCGCTACAGAATAAATTCCCCCTTTGTCAGTATCATTATGCCACTTTCTTAAGAGATAGGCGGGGAAACGTTAGATAAATTTTATATCATTAAGTTATCAGAGAATTTAGAGCTTCATTTTCTCTGCGTAGATTCTCATCTCTACTTTTTGGATTACATTATATATGGAAAGATTTTCTGAAGATTGGACTGTCACTATCTCATAAATAGATCTTAAAGTATGTCGTATATTCTTCAAAATTATGTTATTGGGTCGTTAACATGTAAATATATAATATGTATATAAGTTTCTAAGTATAAATTCTATGTTATATAATACTATAGTTTGATTAAAATACGATAAATAAAGATAACATCATTCAATATTTAGTACGAACGTTTCACTTCACTACTTGGAATGAAATAATAAAAGAGACGATCAATGGACGCGGTATTCCATTGAATTAACTTCAACCTCAAGTCAATGCGCAAAGTTTGTAAACATTGCTTTCAACCGCTACTAGTTCTGAAGATCACTAACAAAAGACTGTTTATAGAAGCCATTTGCGCTGAAGCTAAAGGTAGATATTATTGCTGTTATAGTTCGGCCATTCAGAGAATGCGTTCCTGACACGTCGCGATTGAACTGACGACGTAACTTTGCAATGGCGTTGCAGTTACGATAAAAATATTTTTGCTGGTTGTTTACCGTTTTAACAATTGAGGAGCATTAAAACAACATTATTATATCAATAATCAATGAATGTTATTACGTCGTCAGTTCAATCGCGACGTGTCAGGAACGCATTCTCTGAATGGCCGAACTATAATGTAATAGTTTTCCTATCTAAAAACTGATTACCTATAACATTTACTCAATTATCTTTTGGATTTGATTTAAAATTTCGAAACATTTGTAGCAAAGTGTTTGAAAATTAAATTAAATTCAGGGATTATCCGACAAAAGAAATCTGAAAAAAAACGTAAATTTTACATTTATGAACAACAATGCTTTAGGACTTTTTTTATTCAACCAACTCAAACCCAAAATCTCAGCTCAAGCAGGACATTGCTCAAAAACTCAGACAAGTTTTTGCAAATCGTGAACAGACTTGACGATTATCATTTGCTTTAAGTAGGTCACTAACACGAGCTATTTTGTTTTGATTGATGGTAATATTTTCGTCCAATACTTTTTGTCGTGCAATAAAAAAGTAAACATACGGTTTGCACCACAGTCTACACCTTATAAGCACGCAATGCGCGTTGGCAACTTTTTTATAATGGCGGAATGCCTTAGATTATATCAATGCGCGGATTAGGAACCTTCGACCGGGTAGAACTCATTTGAATTAGAAAAATAGGTGTAATTTCAACTTTTGGATTTTACATTCTTACAATATCTAAGTAATTTTGATGTTAAAAAATATTCCGTTACCGACTATTAAAAAAACAAAAAATAATGTATTTGCTTTCGCATGATTTAAAAAAAAAAACTTACTTGTGGAAGTTTAATTTTCTTGCGTTGACTGTCGTCGTTTTGCTTCAAGTTATTAGTTCTTTATTCTTTGCACACAAATACAATTTTACATTTTCAGCTACATCTGCAGTCCACTAACAGTGGTGACTCTGCTAACATTCTAGTGTTTTACCTATTCTGAGTTATCAAACGCATTCAGCTTCTTGCTCCATTGACCTCGTTTCTGTTCTTCCAATTTTAAAGCAGCCCAGGGAAAATCAACCCTGTTGCTTAGTGGTTAAGGTTGGGTTTGGCTGCTACGCTAACTTTGCAACACAAAAGCCTTTATTGCGTAGTGTCACGTAAGGATCCCAGGTGTGGAATGCTTTTACATGGAAAGCAGAGGATTACTTGACGCTAACTTTAATACCTAAAAAAAAGGAAACATTACTAAACGGCCGTAACCGTTTTGCACCTTTGCGCAAAAGATACATGGAACTTTCGTACTTAAGTCTATTTCAATAAGAGTGTTTAAGAATTTATGTAGGGGTTTTTTTACTACAACGTTGCCTCTATTTTTATAAAGCCAGTCAGTGAAACGGCACTGTTACATGCGATTACCACGTTTCTGGGGTTAATTACTTAATTAAATTACTTCCTTAGTTACCCTTTACTGGCCGCTGGGTAAGTACCGAGCATGCAGAATTTGGTAGAAAAAGACACCTGCTTTTTATGCTTTTACTAATTGCTTGAATTTCCTTTGGTTTGAGAACATTATCATAGGTTTGTATGGTCGACTGGTTAGTTTACTTAAGCATGTTGACTCATTGATCTAGCTTACGATGAACTTAGACTGATATATCTTTATTTAACTAATTAAGCTAAATTTTATACCTAAATCAGCAGTCTGGAGACTTTAGCTGTTGTATCCGATGAAATTATGCGATAGATAGATAATATAATATTTATTCAGCACAAACAATAACAGACACAAAGAAATTGACCAAAAATAAAAAAGTAAGTGCTCACAAACTTTCACATTTATAATATTAGTAGGAATAAGTAGGGTCAATAGGACTAGTAGGACTAGTAGGAAGTAGAATAGTAAGATAGGATTTTCGCACCATTTGCAAAACGAGATTTCATTGTTTTAATTTGTCTTTGTCACACGTCCAATATCGCATTTCAGTGAGCACTGGACCGAGCCAGTGAGTGAGTGTATATCATAGTAATATAAGCCCTGGTTAGCGTGTTTGTCGACTAATTTAATGCACGGTCATGCATCGGTGGTCTAGTCGCAAAGCTTCGTTAGTTCGCAGCCTGCCTCAACGTACTTATGTACCTTTTGTTCTTTGCTCATTGTTGAATTATTTTTACAACTTTGCTAATTTTTTACGGTTTCCATATATGGTTGTTGGGTAATCGTGTATTTTTTTTGTTTTTGAAATTTCGAGCTATTGCGCGCTATGTAATTTACACCGATGGTCATCTATCCGTATACCAACACTGGTAAATGTAACTTAGCACGTATCAGTTGTTCCATACAACAAGCTCATCTCCAGTTCTTTTCAATGTTTTTTTTAAATCTTTTTAGTAGTCTTAAGTGTTTTTAGTAAAGTTAAAAGGTGACCTACTGTAATATAATTTCAGGACTGACTGATCATTAAGAAACTTATTTACTAACGATAAAATTAAACAATGAAGCACGAAAACAAAGGGAACATTAATTAATTTTTTCGTACAACAACTTAGTTCAACGACATAATAGAGACTTTTATAATATGAAGCCTCCTTTTTCTTTTGCTGACACTTTTTAATAAGATTCTAATAAATTATGCAAAAGCGGTGCTCCGTGATGCTGCTTCAAGAAAATATTAATATATTTCCGATTTTTACGAAGAAAGGTTGCATTCTAGTACATAAAGAAGTTTGTGTTCGTTTGCATAATCGATTTCTAGAAATAAGTTATGATCAGTGATGACACAAGTAGGAATCTTAGTGTACGCGCTGTAGATGCAAACCAGCCGTTTAACCTATTTTATGTGTGTTCTGCTTTGCTGAAACCTTTCTACGAAGAAATATCAAAATGACAATAGTATTTGTTTTACATTTTATTTAATTTTTATTCAATCGAATTATTAGCACAGGTCTCATCTGTTTAGGTATATGTTTACTATTTAAGATCAAAACATCTTGTGCCAATTTAGATAAATAATAATATGCTGAATCCTTCCTAGTGAGCTAAAATCTGTTAAAAATCGACATTAATAATATCTTACCGGCTAAAGTTATAAAGGCCAAAAGAACGAACGAAGTTACGAAAATCCGTTTTTTCACAAATATGTACATATTTGTGAAAAAACGGATTTTCGTAACTGTCCTGTGTTTTCGTCCTGTTGTTGGGAGGTCAATAAAGGTCAAATAAAAATTTTCTGTAGTGAAGTTATCATCAAAAATGCCCATCGCATTTTTTGTATCCCTTTTTTTAAAGAGCGAATAGAGCAGTGGGAATGTGGATAAAGCCTAAAAGTTTTGTAGAACTTTATTACCCATAAAAAAATAAATTCAAGACATTAGCCAGTTGTATTAATTGTGTTCACTAAACCCGAATTTTGGTATATCCAAACATAATGTGCTGCAACATCGGTGAATACTACATACTCTTTTAGGTCACACATATTCAAAGTAGACAGTTTCCCACATTTAGATAGGACTCCGCGAATGAACCAGGTGATACCGTGGTCAGGCTGAGAAGTGCGCATTACCAAACCTCCTCCACTGTCACCGCTACTTACATTGGTTACTGAAAAGACAAGAAAATGTGATTTTTTGGGTACCTGTATGTATCGTTATTCTCAATTTTGGTGTTTCAATATAACTAAATTAAGAAAAATAACCATTATTGACGGATCACAGGTAACCATGGCGTCAGCCACAGGCTACTCTGGTCAATTAAATCATCCGTTGTATTTACTCTAAGTCACAGAAGGCAATATCGTTGATAGAAGCAAAAATAAACCTTTATCATAACTTACAGTGTGCCTGTCCAGACACTTTGAGACATTTTGCATAAATAGACATCTAGCAATTGTTGGTGTACTTACTTGTATTAGGTCCATTTCCAGCGCAAAAAGTGTAATTGTTCAAAAACTCTGAGAGGCGTGCACATGTTGTATCTCTCTGCACCATAATTTTAATCGCCCTTAGGTCACTGTTGGGTACGTTACGTTCATTCTTGCCAAATCCAACGATCTGGTATAATAAAAAAAAAACTGAATAAGCATTTACACAGGTTATTGCTTAAAACCTAAAACCCCGTACACAAAACTAATAAGAATGACACAGTAAGCGTGTATTGCACCGTCGTTATAGTTAAGAAGACGAATTGGAATTTTTGGCGCCAAGGATCTCAATTTTTCTCAGTAAATACAAAACGGATCAAAATACAACTTGGTTACCTGAAAGTTCATGATATAAACCTTATTTTGTTAGACGTAGAAACATGATTAGGTAACTTTTATAACAGAGAAAAATATATCAAACATACCTCTTTTTAAAAAGAGATTCACATATTATGGGCAATCGGGACCGATTTAAGCCTCTTAACTTTTTTAGTAGTTGAGTATATACATACTCTTTAAAATTGTAGAAGTAATTTTTATCAAATCATCATTTCTAAATAATAAAATTACAAAACGATTTTGTCGCTTACGACTTTTAGTTATAAGCTAGCGCGCGCATTGTTATCCTCGCCCCGCTCAGACGCTCCGACCCCTTTTGGCGCCTTAGATGCGCGTGCCGGTTATGGAATTATTGTTGACCAATTCGTCGCCTTAAATACTATAACGATAACAAGCCAAGACTTTCCCAACCATTGGTCAAATATGCTATTTCGTTTGGTCAACCCATCCTTAGTAACATTTGCTTACCGTAGCTTCTTTCCCAAATAATTCTGTCTTATTAGTGCTAGAAGCCCAAATACACACAGGTCGTACATAGTCCGTGAATTGTATGTTGTTCACCTTTAGGATAGCAAGATCCGCTGTAGACTGCATAGGCCTATATTTTTTATGAATTATTATATTCTGAACCTGGAAATCAGATGAAAAATAAATTGATAATTGTGTAGCAAAAATCTACCTACATATTATACACTGAACTCGTGTATTTTAGTAGTTGTCATGTATTCGTATAGCTCCTATTAATTCTAGTACTTAGAAAAATACTGAAGCAGTTAGCTATTTTAAGTCGAATACGCACAAAATTCACACCATCTTCCATGAAAACCTATTGCAATGCAATTGTTATTGTATGATTTAATACATTCTATGTAGTTACGCGGTTCCTGAATTACTGCTGGTAGTTTTACCGCATAGTCAGTAATTATGCGGGAAAGTGATAGAAACGTTTATGAAGTAAATATAATTAAGTTATAATTACTTACAGTTAGATTCTGCATAGTATAATACTCATTGCCTGTTTTGTTAACTTTACTGATGCCAGCCACAACGAGGTAATCCTTAGGTGGAATACCAGGGGCAATACAGTGAGCAGCTGAAAAATCATCAAAATATGTATATTGCTAAAAAAAATCTTACTAGATATAACATAACAACATTATATGCATTAAAAATGATAGTCTCTGTTAAAAAAATATATCTTTCATATTTTTACTAACTGCCTTTTCACACTGGCAGCTTTTCTGCGTGTGAACCGAATAAACGAAAAGGTACCGCGCGGTTTTCCGACTCGGAAAATCTGCCAGTCTGAAAAGGCTCTACCAATATTTCATACCTGTTAAAACAGCATTTGTAGACACAATACTACCGCCACATTGATAGAAAGTAGTGCCATTTAGTTTGACAAAAACTGCCACATGCCAGGGCCAGTCACCGGCTTTTGCTTCAGTCCTCAAGGAAACTATCTCTGCATGTTTGATAGACCTTCTACCACATGAATATGCTTTTCCATTGTTGTTAAATTTTTGGGTGGCGTTCAAGGATTGTAAAGATTGATTCCTCTGAAATTTTGGAAAGATGATTTGTGTTGCACTTTCAAAAATGATGACCTATTTACCTATGTAGTAATTTTACTCAATAAGTATGATAAAATGTCAGTGAATCATTTTTATAGGGGAATTACTTTGCTGTTTACGAATTTATCACTCATTACGCAGTCAACATGCGGAAAGGTAATTAAAATATTTAGGTATAGGTAACTAATAAATTCTTTGATTTTAAATATAATTTTAGCAGTTACTATGGAACCATAATGCTAGGTTTTACAGTATTTTCAAAATATATTAACTACTGACAGTGGAATTGACTCCAAACCCAAAATCTTGAACTTTTCTAACGGATCGCATAATTCACTGTTTATTTCAAGAACATTCTTAATGGATTTATTAGGTACTAGCTTCTGCCCGCGACTTCGTACGCGGATCCTGTCCCTTATGCCAGCGACTACGGGGTCAGCAAAATCAAAGATCTGAATAGTCGCAATAGACGTGAACATAGGGATAAAAGTAGTGATTCTAATTAGTCCGCATTTAAGTTGTGTGTGGCAAAAATATTACGTAAATAAACATTAAATAGATGACAAAGTCGTGGTGACTTAGTGGAATTCGTGGTGGTTTAGTGGGTAGAGAACCAATCTCTTAAGTATGAGCGTGCGTCTTTGATTCCAGGTCTGGTAAGTGCCTGCCAATGCAACTTTTCTAAGTTCGTATGTACTTTCTACGTATATTTTGGATACCAATGACCGTTATTTGGAGGGGATGTTAAACTGTAGGTTCCGGCTGTCATTGAACATTCTTGGCAGTCGTTATGGGTAGTCAGAAGCCAGTAAGTCTTACCAAGGGGTGTTGGTTTGAGCGGGTAACCGGGTTGTGGAGGTCAGATAGGCAGTCGCTCCTTGTAAAATACTGGTACTCAGTTGCATCGTGACTGGAAGTCGACCCTAACATAATTGGGACAAAGGCTCTTGAGATAATAACGACGATAATAATGAGATATAGGCACCGCAGGACATCTGAGGCTGATGACGGGGAGTAGCGACCCCGCGGGGCTATATATACTGAGTTCTCCAGGGAGTGTATACTGTCCCCCATCTCCGGCCGGTTGGAGTGAACCATGACGGGGGTAGATCTCACGCCTCTGGCTTGGCTTGGCCGTCCAGAGTGGAGCCGTCGCTAGAGCAAGATTAGTAGCCTTGCTCGGAGGGTAGGTGCCTCATGGTAAGCACAGGGAGCGCGTAATCTACGTTTAAAGTCCGCCGAGGTATTCTCACCCTTCAGCCGCTCATATCCCTGTTGCCCTCTTGTTGCTATTCAGTGACTGGTTCCCGGGGGCCCAGTAAGTGAGGTGGCGAGTCTCCACCTGCCGTTTTTACATGTACCTAATACATTGTCATCCACTAACATCCCATCACAATAGCCCAAGTAGTTTTTCTCCATAGTTAGCACAGAACCGGAGATTGTCTTTTTTTTAACGACGTCCACCGAGGATTGTCCTTGGATTCATTTCTATAGTGTATAAAGGGATAATCGTCGGTTTTGTGTCACCATTTCATTAAAGTTGTCTCAAAAGGACAATTATGTAAAATTTGTACTAAGCAGTGACTTAACACGAAATTCAAGCGTTGTTGTATCTTCGTTATTATTTGTTTGTGTGAGAGAAAAAAGAAAAATGCGTCAATAGAGAGTGCTTATCAGATTGAACAACTTTTGCTAAAACGTCATACCTCTATATGCTATAGTCTAGCTGGGCCCCTGGAGTTCCACATCAGATGTTTTAGATCTTCAATTTGTATAAGTCAATAGAAAGTGCTTATCAAATTGAACAACTTTTGCTAAAACGTCATACCTGTATATGGTACAGAGAAGCTGGGCTCTTGGGGTTCCACATCAGGTGTTCCAGATCTTAAAATTTATTATCTCAGCTGAAAATGCTCATCAAATGAAACAATTTTTGTCACGGCACCATATTTGTATCTCTTATAGTTTTATTGGTCTGTTGGAGTTCTGCATCAGGTCTTCAAGTTTCGAAGATAAATTATAGCCTATATGTTGACCAGGCTTAATACTGATACAACAAAGAAAAAATCATTGAAATCCGTTCAGTAGTTCGGAAGATTAGCGTGTACAAACAAACAGACATACAGACATACAGACATACAGACATACAGACATACAGACAATTTTTTTTTTGGATTTGTGCTCCATTACTGTTTCTAAACCCCACCCAATTATTATTTTTTTAATATATTCAATGTACAGACACAGTTTTTTTACAGATTTATTATATGTATAGATACTCTTTATTTATTGAAATTATAATGCTAATTTAAATGTGTCCTTGTAATCCTAATATATACGTACCTTCAAACTGCTACAAAGAATTTCATTGTTTAATGTCAAGTTGTGAACTTGTGGTACATTGCTTGCATTTTGAGAACTGGTGAACACGTTAAATGCATACAACTTCGGTATTGGAGGTTTAGAGTGTAACTCTAAGGCCTTTTTATGGGACTTCAATGATATACTGAGATTGTTAAAAATCTGAAAATCATACCAATGTTATTATGAGATTACATATTGCAGTATAGGAATATGGATCAACAAAAACAAAGTATATAAAAAGCTTATACTCACCGGAGTAATAATAACTTCTTTTTCAAAATAGACCTTTAAAAATGCCTCTTTTAAATTAGGGTACAGCCCAAAGTTCAAGTTTCCCATCCACTTACTTGCATTGATTCTTTCAAAATGTATAAAAGCTAAATCACAGGGATGGTAACTCGTTAAAACAGTTTCATTTTTAGACAATGATACACAATTAACCCCCCAAACACTTGCTAAGGTACAAACTAAAATTAAAAATGTCTTGCCCATTTTATTTCTAAACCAAAATTAGTGTTCACGTTCAAGAGTGTAAACACATACTGAAGTAATATTGAAATGCAAATTAAATACTCGTAGTGAATATTTATTTCGTAATTTGTAAACAGTCTGCTGTATAATGATGCCTACTGAATCGAGGTAAACAATAATGAAAATCCAGTGTCCTGCCTTGTAGGAAACTAAGACATCTGTGGTTTATTGAAGATCAGACATGCAGAAATTCATATTCGTGCCTGTATTGTGGTTGTAGGTTAATTATTTTTCAATTTGATCACAATGATTTTAGGTTATTGTTTGCCTGTTAAATTATTATTATTTGCATTATCGTCCAATGTTCACATACGAATTATCATATCGTTACTTAAATTCTTTAAATTGAAACTTTTAATAACGTTTACTTTTTCAAGATTCTAAACATTTTTTTTATGGTTTTTCCTAAATAAATTGGATGACAGTTTCTGTTAATGAAAATACCCTCATATACGAAGTTACAAAAACAATATTACCTAATTAAAATACAAATAGGTACAGACATACTATTTTTTATTCAAATACCTCATAAAATATTTATTAAAATAATGGACATCTGTTTTGCCTACTAACCGTAGTGATACAGACAATAACCTACTTTTTACAAATGTGTATTGTATTGGGATTATTCATTATTACATAGTGTTCTACTTTACATTTATTTATAAAGCTTGTGAACCAATACTTTTCAAACAATAATTGTTGTTTCAATAATGTACATATCAGACTATTTATTTATTAATTTCTCATACACAAACAAACTTTCTAGCTTTTTTTAGAAGCCATAATAGGTATACGGATTCTTATTTTTGTTTCACGAAGATACGAAGTAACTAATTCATCAAAATTAAAACTATGATGCCTTTATTCGTTCCAGGAGTTTTTTCTGTTTATTCAGAATAATAATTATCAAATTAGGCTTTTGAAACTTAAAATGAATCATTCTGTATACCTGACCGTTTAACTTATGTTTAATTATTAAGTTCGCTATATAAATACGTAGTATATTCAAGAAACAAATTGTTCTAGCAAATAATAAGCCTTTTCCCTTGGTTTCACATGCATCCTAGGAGGATGGTTTGCTATTATCTGTCCTTTCATAGAAAATGGTTTAGCCTTTTTACCGTAAAACTGTGATAACCTTAAGAGTTCTTCTCTCTTATCTTTGCCTTAGTTTCATTCATCAAATACTATTGTTACAAATGAAAAATTATCATAATAATAGCATACAGTTGGGAATGTCGGTTCATTTATTTTAATAAGGATTGAAAAGTACAAAAGCTACTGAGAAGTATCTTATTATCTCACGTATGAAATAAAATGCCAAATAATTAAATTCAATACTTCATTCACATATTTTTTTCTTATTGGACATAATCTTAAATAACTATAAAGTATATACCTAGCAGTCTATATCATTACACAAATATAGGTATCTTGTGACTAATTTACAACTAAACTATTTTTAACTCTAATAATACCAAAGTCTTATGTTAGGAAGTGAGTTCACTTCCTAACTAAGCAAACTAATTACATGTTAGACTAAGTCCCTTAAACATATGAATCTATACAACAAACGAAACATTTATGCAGTCACAAGACTCGGGTTCAGTAACCCTGCATTTTGATTGATCCAGCCATAATGTGCTGCCACATCAGTGAATACCACATACTCTTGCGGATCGCAAGTCAGTGGTTGTACTTGTGATGAAGTAGTAGCTGAAGTTCCACATTTAGAAAGGACTCCGCGAATGAACCAGGTATTGGTGTAATCAGGCTGAGAAACGCGCACTAACAGACCCCCCCCGCTGTCACCGTTACGAACATTGGTCACTGAAAGAAAAGAAAATAATAATAATGGGATAGTTTCTGGATTTAAAGTATGTACTTTCTAATTGATTGAAGAAAATTGACCCTGATAAATGCATATATTATCCACTCGTATACTTACATATAAACAGTAGGTACGATCGATTAGGTAAATTTTTATGACATTTGAAATCAATTTACTACCAAACTACTCTTTAACTAGCACGTAGCCACACCGTTTGTCACGAGCTACTGGTCAATTTAATCTTCCTTAGTACTATAAGACAAAGCTCATCCATTAGAAGTGGTTCCGCTATGTTCCAGTTGTATTTCTAAGGGTTTACTAAGACTTAGCATCGGTAGGCATGCTTTCTAACTACAGAGAACAGAGACTATTTAGAACTTTATTATATTGGATGGTAACATTAGCTTTTTGTAAAAAAAAAGTTGTATGTACTTACTACTGTCAGGTCCATTTCCAGCGCAGAAAGTAGATTTGTTCAATAACCTTGACAGATATTTACATGTCGTATCTTTTTGAACTATCATGTTAATCGCTCTCAGGTCCTTGTGGAGTACACCGTGTTCATTCTCACCAAATCCTACAATCTGAATAAAAAAAAATCATTTATTAAAAACTTGGTTACAAAACAGCACTTTACGAACGTCAAATAAAACTACAAAAGACAGGCAAAAATACCCACCCTTCACCACTTCCTATGTGTTTTTGCTGTGAAGAAGTGGCGCAACAAATACCTTCCCCAGCAATGAAAGCAATAAAAACACATTGAAAACCTTACAGGCGTATTAATTTTCAAAACTACATATAGCGTTCCCATTTTGTGCTTGTGGAAAAATGAAAAAAATTGTTTCTTACCATAGTTTCCATCCCAAACAGTTCACTCTTGTCGTGACTAGGACCCCAAATGCAAACAGGTTGTACATGGACACTGAATTCTATTTTCTCTACTTTGATGATAGCCAAATCTGCTGTAGAAAACTCTCTCTTATATTTTGGATGTTTTATAATTTGCTGTACCTGAAAATCAATAAATATTTGTACAAGCAAGATCCATGCGTACGAGTTTGATCGGGATCATAAACCTAGGTATATAAAAATGTATGGTATAATAATCAAACGCATTGCAACGACCTATCTGATCGGTGTAAGGACGACTTTCATTGGTGGACCTATTAAAAGGATTGTTACTTACTCGTAAAGACTTCATATCAAAATCATTTTCAGTAGTATTAGCAACACTACTGGTGCCAACAACTACGAAGTAATCCTTAGTTGGAATATTGTCAATAATACAGTGCCCAGCTAAAAAAAAATATTGCAATATTAGTTTTTTTACCGAAAAAAACACAAAGTAAATCGAGTCAAATATGCATGTATGTGAAATACCAGTTATCTCAATAATTAATTTCATTTGACGTGATAAATTAAATCCATATTTTGTATACCTGTTAAGACAGCAGTTGTAGACACAATACTACCGCCACATTGATAGTGAAATGTAGAGTCCTGTTCATAAAATATAGCGACATGCCAAGGCCAGTCACCAGCTTGGGCTTCAGTCCTCAAGGAAAGGTGTTCTGCATGGTGAATTGATCTTTTACCACAGGAATGAGCGTAATGCTTGCCGTTGAATATTTTTTTAACGTTCAGCGATTCTATTGATTGTTTTCTCTGAAATTGTTAAACTTATTGTTTAAATGAATGGAGACTGTTGTTGCCATTACATATTTAGATTAAATCAGATAGGAACCGTGCATTTCTGTTCGAAGTTATATTGTTGTTCCAAATAGTCTCTTTAATATAATCATAAACTTGAGATTCCTAAACTAAACGTACCTTTATACTACTGCAGAGTATTACATTATTCAATGTTAAATTATGGACTTTTGGGACATCTTTTTCATCAGCTTTTTGAAAACCAGTAAACACATTAAATGTATATGTTTTTGGTAACGGACGCTTCGATCGCAACACAAAGCTCTGCTTGCCATATTCCAGTGAAACACTGGGAAAATTCAATATCTGAAAACAAAACCAATAGTATTAAATAGGTATGTGATTCTGTTAAGATTAAATTAGTGATAAGAAATTACATGTGCAGGTGAAATATAGTCAAAACTTTTTAATGAGTTGTTACACTTACCGGACTTATAGTAACTTCTTTTTCAAAATAAATCTCCATCAATACCTCTTTTAAACCCGGGAATAGTGAAAAGTGCAATAATCCCTGCCAGTTACTTTCATTTATTCTTACAAAATTTATAAAAGCCAAATCACAGGGAAGATAGCTTACTAAAACGGATTCATTTTTAGTCACTGATATAGAATTAGCTCCCCAAACACTCGCTAAGATACAAAATAAAAATAAGATTCTGCTCATTTTTTTTGAACTCAAAATACTGTTGACCGCAAAAAAAATACATATAGAAGGAACGCTGATAGTTATTAATTCGTTTATCAAATACTGAAGAGAGACTGCTGTAAATGTTACTGAGCTCAGCTGAATGGTTCCAAATAGTAATTTCCCGGCTTATAAGAGCGCCTACTTATGAGTCATAGAAACACAAACGTGCAAATATCTGTAGGTATTCTAATAGGTACAGGCACACACACTAGTTGCATTTTCGTCACAAATTAGGTCATAGAGGTATACATACCTACTTTATTTAATTAGTCACAAAGTATGCAGGTATCGTATGTCAGGTATCGTATGTCAGGTATCACCGTTTAAGGACATTAACGTAAAATCTTTACTATTTAACTTAAAACCGCACAATTAAGAATTATTTTTTTATTGACTAATTAATTATCGATACCTAAGGTGGTGGTAAGGTAATATTATAAGGTCGTGGTGGCCTAGTGGGTAAAGGACCAGCCTCTCAAGTATGAGGGCGCGGGTTCGATCCCAGGTCAGGCAAGTACCAATGCAACTTTTCTAAGTTTGTATGTACTTTCTAAGTATATCTTAGACACTATTGCCTGTGTTTCGGATGGCACGTTAAACTGTGGGTCCCGGCTGTCATTGAACATCCTTGGCAGTCGTTACGGGTTGTCAGAAGCCAGTAAGTCTGACACCAGTCTAACCAAGGGGTATCGGGTTGCCCGGGTAACCGGGTTGAGGAGGTCAGATAGGCAGTCGCTTCTTGTAAAGCACTGGTACTCAGCTGAATCCGGTTAAACTGGAAGCCAACCCCAACATAGTTGGGAATAAGGCTCGGAGGATAATGATGAATTATCTATACCTACATACGTACAAACCATCACGTTTGTGATAATAGTAGGTTACTAACATTGTCAATATTTATAACAACGACTTCATCAGTGAACCATTTTTTTTTAATCTAAAATATAAACTGATTTATAGTGGTTTCTGACACTTACGCGAATATTAGACGTTTAAATAAAACTACTTTTACGCATTTTATCACGGTTATAACGGCCAGTCTGCACATAACCATGGATGTTGTAAAGGATCCGAAACGTCGGCATTAAATAATATTAATATAACCGTGTTAAAATCCGTAAAATTAATTTTATTTAAATAAACTGATTTAAATAATATGAATATCACAATTTTCCAAATATTTTCATCTGGAATATGAAATAATATATCTTAGTGTTTATTACAAATAAAGAACGAAACTTCAGAACAAGTGAATGATTTAAATGAAATTATTATAGAAAACAATCAATAAACAGCTGTTTTGCCTAACCCACTGACACGGTCAATAACCCACTTGACACAAAGATATTACAAATATGTAATCTATTGTATTCCGATTACTCATTATTACATAAATACTTGGTAGGTACATATACGCATCTATTAGTCACAATAATATGACCCTATAAGATTTAAGTATGTACCAGAAGTAGTTTTTTTTTTCTAATTATTAAAACATAATTATTTTAAGAGGGGAATTTTGCAAAGCTATCTTAAGGTAAATTATTCTGACGTTTGTACATACATCACTCTTACGTACAGGTAGGTATATTATGTTATACAAGCTAAAAGTCACGTAAGCAAATTACGTGAAGTCTGTAGGTACATCAAAATCACGTACCTACGTTCCTTCATACTGAACTAAAATTTTCATATGTAGGCATTCTAACAATCTCAATATCAATTTTAGTTCAACATCAATTTTAGTTCAATAATTATATTGATCTTTTTTCTACATTAAAAGCAAATATCTTCATTCAAACTGCATGATACTGATTTTAAACATAAAATAACAAAGGACTACCATCTGAAACTTATGGAGGGTTCGTCAAAGCATACCAACCGTTCCAAAATAGGGGCTAAATTAACACAATACTTTTAAGGGTAACAAATATGCATGAAATTCGCTTTCATAAAGCTTTTGACAAACCTATGATATGTGTGCAATTGCCTCTTATTTTTGCATTTCTTAACTATTAGGTATGTATATCGAAGTTTTAAGCTAAATATTCTATTCGCTTCCGATACGAATTCCTAAAATACCAAAAATCTAACTAATGACTACTAGACTAATGTCAACACAAACGACGTACATTTCGGTAGCTGGTCTTTTCAATTAAAAAAACAAACTGACATAGATGCCAACAAAATCGGAAGTACAAACTGTATTGAAAGAAAGGCATTTCGTTTTTATTTCTTTGAAAAGATAATGTTTTCCACAATATAAGCCTGTTGCGCTCCGCATAATTTCTTTAGCGCTATTCAGTATCAAAGCGAATACACGGCCCGTGAAATTGTGCAGCAAAAAACTATTGTTTGCATACCATTGTTTTCTTTTCATGCAAATGGTACACAATGTTATGGTCGTCCCGATTTTGAAAGGAATACCAGGATGCCTAAAGAGTAGGATATTTCTAGGATTACCAAAAATGTGGGTCAATCTTTAGGTATGAATATCAAATATACATTGCTATTGGTTAAGACAATACAGTTGAGAAGCAACTTCGTACGGTGTGAACAAGATTTTGAAAAATTATGGTAACTTATCACAGCCCTGTTTACCACAAAGTGATCGTTGATTTGCTTTTTCAAGGTTAAAGAACTTTGGTCAACAAAAAAACAAGTCATAACACTTATCACTCGTCTGGAGCCGAAAGCTATTTATTTATTCATTGAATCGTTAACGAAAGGCGTTCAAGTGGAAACGTATGTCATCGCTTGCATTGTGTGGCACTCAATTATTGATTCAATTTGACTAATTGCTGCGAATTATAGCACGCATTTTATTTATAGCCAATGTCTGAGTAGTGCAGACGGACGATTGAATAACAATGCCTCATGTGTAGTGTTTATTTAGTTTCTATGTTTTAATCCATAAAATATATACGACGCATACAAAAGTGACTTTAAATGTCCAGTCATAGACCTAAATAGCACGGCAAAAATAACCTAAAATAAATACAGAGTGTTCTTTATTTCTAAACACGGAGTCTCGACCATATTTCAGGAGTTATTCTGCCACAAAAGGCTTACTAAAGCATCTATCAAACGAAAAAGCCTTTACAAATCTAGATCCATCGTTTTAATTCCTCTTCGTATCTGCTTTTACATTCTCACGAATATTTATTGCTGGGGATGCAAAACTCAGAGTTTAGTGCTTCACTCGCCGAAGACAAACGATCCCAGTCCTCCGTATTTTCTTACATGACAAAGACGAAACTTTTCCAAGTCGACGTTTCAGAAATATTTCTGTTGTGTAAACTTTAATCTTAAGACGTCGCGACGTCTCGCAGGATGCTCTTTTAATTTCAACTGTGATTACTTTACATGATTGAGATTTTTTTGCTTTTATACGTAGGTATATTAATTTACTCACTTTAAAATTAGGTAGGTACAGTTCAAAATAAATGGTTATTATTTTCTAAAAATGACTTTATTATTGCACTTGTGAAAAAAACACCAATTAGCAATTTCGCTGTAATCCACAAAATACCACAAATTTTCTTATCAATAAATTCTACATGAATTTTAGCTCGAGATATTGAGTCATAACATTAAAGGTAAATAAGGCCATTTACCTTCCTTAATAACGCTTTAAGACCAATATTTGTAAATTGGACTCATAGAAAACAAACGCGAGCCAATTAAAACGCTGTCGTTCTAATGAAATAATAATCCAGTAATCGTAAGACGAGTACCCTTTCTGAAGATATAAGTCTCAATAAGTACAAGTCAATGATACAGTTACCGTACTTTTATTGCTCACTAGAAGAGCCATTAACGTTACTCTGATTATACAGCCTACAGAGTTTCAGAAAATCGTAATGAGTTCGAAGTTAAATGTGTTCTATATAGCTTTAGGGCTTGGCGTAGGACTTCTAATAGCTGATACATAAATTCTTATTTTATACTCCTGTCTTTTCATTACTTTTGAACTGAGCATAATTATATTATTCCAAATAAACTGTTTCCAAACAACTCTTCTGTTCGTAATAAATTGGCAGCCTTAGGCGATTATCACACTGCCCCGCATGATGCAGCGTAGTGCGTGGATGCGTTTTTTTTTCGTTGTATGGAAATATCTCTGTTTGTATGGAAATCACGCATAGTCCAACACACTGAAAATGCATCCACGCGCGTTCATGCTGATCACGCACATACATGCGGAGAAACACGCACCCCCGCGCGTAGGTGCGGGGCGAGATGCAAGGTATGACACACTGAATCCCGCAATGCCGCGCGTGATTTTGAATGGGCGTGACGTGTATATTTGAAAATGGAACTCGCTGTGCGTGAATTTACAAAACGCACCTACGCGCGTGAGTGCGTGAAAAACCCGCACGATGATGCAGATCTGCACTCCCGCAGGAACGCGCGTAGGTGCGTCGACACGCAAGATGCAGCGTGATGCGGGGCAGTGTGAAGAGCACCTTAATCATTTATCAACCAAACCAGAGATAAGAAATTATGAGTACATGGTCACATCTAGATGTGACCAGTTCTTTGTTCGTTGATTAACTCGAGACGTCGAGAAAGTCCTTAACAAAATGCTTTATGTGTACTGCTACGGCCCAACGAGTGAGAAACAGGCGATATAATGTTTAATAGATCTTAATTGGCAGTTGACACACGTACGATAATAATGGCGGTTTTTAATTAATTCGTGTGGGATTCGTGATCAATTACCAGTTTCGAGGGGAAGACTGTGTTTTGTTTCCTATCTGGAGAATGTGTCAACACTTTGAAGGTATGTTTGGTACAATTGTATGTACATGTTTACAGCAATGAATGAGTATGATTGGTTAGGTACGTGAATTTTAGCATGTGTCACTATTTCGTCTTGTATAACTAACTTTTTTCTCAACTTGTTACCTGTTATTCTACATCCTTTAAAGTTTATCAGAATTGACACCTATTGATAGATATTAGGATTATTTGGAATGCCTCGTTAACCATTCAGTATTTTAACTCGAAATCGCTAACAATATAACTGCACTATTTATTAGTAAATCCGATTTATCCGTAATTAGGTTTGATCAGTTATACATATATCAATTTATTTGAACGCTGAATAACAATTATTACTGTTATGAACTATTTGTTTTGAACGTATTTGCTTTTAGACTTCGATAAATACCGACCACAAATTCCCAAATGAAAATGTGCGTAGGTACATTATTAGTACCAAATTGCGTATTTTATTCGAAGTATCTTGAACACAATGTAGGCTTTGTTGTTCTATGTCGCTTTATACAGTGGACATCAATTTGTTTCGAACCAAGACATTTTGACGTTACCTACCTTTGACGTTAGGTGCGTATAGTCGAAATCCAGAAAGCTTAATAAAAAAATACTAAATGCTATTAAGATTCCTTGCTACTGGGTTGTGGTAACATATGATGAAACTTGCCTAAATATATTGATACCAAAATACGAAGTTGATACTAAATTGGTAAATTAAAGTTGTACTCATGTTATAGGTACAGAAGTTTTATGTCGTAGTTCTATTGCAATACAACGAAGCATAAGCTAAAATAATATTATAAGTGTGTCAGAATATTTTTGAAATCTTCTCGATAGTCATCTATAATACAAAGTAGTTGACATTTAGGGACATACATAGATGTACCTATGTCTACTTAATAATAATATAACCCACTTAAAAGTTATTTCATTTCACTTCTGATTGAAACTGACAACCTTAATTGGTGGCCGGTAGTAAAATATGAACACCCGCAAAGATATACAGAGTAAATTTACAGACAAAGGGTGGCTTCACCTAGCCATTTGTTATTTATTGTCAATTTGTGTCCCTGACTGCGAACGTTCGTTAGTGGCCGGACGGTAATAAACTTATTAAAAATGCCGGCACTCACACCGTTGTGTAATATCGAAATTGGGGTACATAGTTTACTAGTAAAAGAAGCAAATTACTCATCAAATGGAAACGTCATAGTGTGTTCTTATTCTTCTTCATTTGTTTCTCTGTATTGCAGATGTTTATGATGGCACAACTAGAAAGCCGCCCTACTGCAACCTAGGTAAGTTGTATCTTCAAAGAGTTACCGTATTTAATTTTTTAAATGTGATTCTATAAAGATATCGTATTACTTGAAGGGTTCAATAGACTGCGTTCTACGCTGTTTTAGGTAAATTCAAATAGCGGTAGTCATACTGGCTTTTGTTTTAAATTTTCTTGACTGAAATCATGTTAGTGACCTCTTTTGACATTTCAAACTGCCAATTTTACCGAGATTACCAAATCCGAAGCAAATCTAAAATTAAGCTAAACCACTGATATCGGCCAACAATATGTAAAGGTCGATTTATGTGCGATAAGGGACAAACTGGATCACTTTTGGAACAGTTTCAACTTTACTCGTCCAGTTTATTGGGCCGTCATACCAAGAACTAATAACTAGTAGACTCGATGGTACATAATATGAAAGCCTCTTCAGAAACTTTTTGGTCCGAGATTAGCACCAATTTGTGAATTGACAAATCTTCTTCCTAATTAGTTCTGTTATTGCGCTCTTGAACTTGTCGGTTTTAATCTGTTTGATTTTGTAAAGCTTATTATTAAGAAAATTACTAAAAAAAGTCGCATGTACCTATGTGTGTCGTAGACTCGTGACATATTATTATATATAAACAACTCATTACTATTGAGTAAATATTTTATAACAAACAAATAATTATTTGATTAAGCTACACATCTGTGTAAATGTTCCTCAATTTTGTGTACACCTACGTTACTGTGTGTTTATGAATTATTTGTTTTTCCCCAACTTGCTCGGAAATTATAACGTCTACGCCCAATAAATGGGGCTATCTGACTGCTAGGCAATTTATTCATAACTACAGTTGTAACAATAAAAAGATTTCCGTGGGTTTATTTTCACAATATTTTTGGTTGGTCGCTGTTTCTTCTCAGAATTGTAAATAAATTGCGTTATAAGTAGAGTAATGTGTAAACTTTATGTAGGGTAGTGAAAATTGGATGGTAGCCCATTTTTATACGAAAACACAAATTCATATTATAATTTTGATAAAACTAGGCTCTGCTCACTGTTGTTGTGTTTGTTTTACACTTTCAAACAACCACTTAATTGACTCCAGCCGAACTTAGTATATGAAAATCCTGAACTGACAGCATAGGTTACCTATTTAAAATATTCTCACAATCATGGAGGAGTTTTTACTGAATCTAAAATCTATAACTGCCTGTAGAGAACCTTTAATCATTGTAAAAATTAATCAAATGGAGACGGCGTCATATTCGATTATTTGACAATATTTTTCATGTCGGTACAACTCTATACGTCTCGACAAACATCCTCGTTGTTTAAACGAAGAGTTCCTATTTACAATTGTTTCCTTGAGCGTTTTCAAGAGATTAAACTTAAGTTGGGTAATATTTTTCAGACGCTTGAACTGAAAACTTTTCCTTTGTCGAAGAGGGGTATATTCGTGTATGCTTACTTAAACTATGTAGATATTGTTCAGTTTTCGTGTATCTTTTTATTTTATATGGATAGTAAGTATTTATGACTGTAACTGTTATGAAAGTTAATAAAAACTCACAAGTAATTTGCTTACATTTATTGTATGTCTGTTTGTGTATCTCAATTACGAATACTACTTCGTAAACATTCGCTATTCTCTCATCCACTTTTACACGAGTAAATCTACCGTCTCTCCGCAAAGCCACCAAAAATACAGATAAACAATATATTTTTTTCTATAAATCCAGGCAGCGGCGGTCAAATCAGGCACATTAATCAGGAGTTGCCCGGCGTATCGGGGCATCTTGGGCAATACCAAGTAGCCCAGTGATTTATTGCCTTGGCAGAAACCGTCTGCCACCTGTCTGCTCGATACTTGGCAACGAAACTTTATGCTTGCCGTGCTATGGTATTTGGAGTTTATTGGTATTTATTTTATGGTTTAGGTAATTTTATAGGAAGCCTATATTAGGTAGGTATAGGGGTATAAAATAAAAGTATTTAATTTCTACGTACATTATTTTATCATAATTTAAATCGAACGTGTGCAAATTACTTAATTAGTAATACTACGGAACATCCATTGCTTTTTTGGTATGGTAGGTAGTTATTCACCCTTGTTATGGCATAGAGATATTTAACGTGCAATAAACCAACTTTTCCTGCTCGACTCATCAATATTGAAGCATGAGATAAAACAAAATGGCATAGGAAAGGCATCAAGAAATTCGGAGAATTTACTACGTGTGAGGTAATGAACGGATTTTCTTTGAGAAAACTGCCAGCAGTAAAACTTTGATATTAGTTTTTGTTATTTCACACTTGAACGATTGCTGTAGGAAGAGGGAGAGACGTAAAATATTTGAAGGGGAACTTTAAAATAGCAGAAGAAGCTTTACTTGATAGATGGAAATTGCCTGAATTCTAGCATTGACTCGATTTTGTACAAGCCCTAACAGCCTTACTACAAAAACTTAAACATCTGTTGAACACTTATCTAAAGAATAGTGTGGCTGCAAAATGGACGTTATTTCAAAGTCATAATCTGTATTTTTTAGACCAGTATTCAACAGACGTTTAATTTTTTTTTGTGGTATGACGGTTAATGTTGCGATGAAGTTTAAAAGATTTCTTATTCATTAAAAAAGTTATTACAAAAAACTTAATGCTAACCAAAGAAATGAGAAAGACAAGGATCGTATTTACTCTTACTTAATACACAATATAGGAACAGCATTTCATTATTTGCTAACAACAGGATCCAAGTTAACTCTAGACAGTGCTATTAATTAAATCTGTTTGCCGTTTGATTGACTCTATTTGCTTCAGACTTAATTAACATCCTCCTACTTTAGGTACCTACGTCATATGTCGGTGCTTAGTTCTAAGGCATTTGTCTTGAGTTGAAGATGTTCCCGGTTATACTTCTTTCATTGTCGTCCTTAAATAACCTGGGCAATAGCAATTTTGACGTTTACAGTCAAAAAAATTGTTACTAAAAGAGCAGGAAATTGAGAAATAAATGTTCAAACCATTCAGATATGCGAGTTTAAGTTACTTTAAGTTATTAGTACCTACTTATTTCCTGCTAGTTAGGTATCCTCTTTTTGACGATCTTTCCATTGCAGTAAAATTGCTGTTCAATTTCATTCTGAAAATTAATCAAAGTGGATATTGCTTTTCTTCCATTAATAATATAATTATAAATTGTATAATGAAAATCCTTTGCAAAATAAGATTAACTACTGTATATAATGTTCAACGAAATAAAACTCATGAACATAGTAGGTATTATATGACGTTAGCCACCGTAAAATTATGCACGTCAAATAGGTAAATGTGATTAATTAAAGTGTAGGTAAACCTTACCTAACTGTAGGTAAGCAATTAATACGATGAACTAAAAGTGAATAACCTCGACTTATAAGGTTTGTGATTTCAAGTGACTCATGTGATTCGACAAGTAACATTACAGATTTCTTAGAAAATGAAAGCTAATTCTAGCTATTTAACTTCATTTGAAACTCATTTGCAAAAGGAAACTAATAAACTAAATGAATAACGCTATTCACAGCGACTCAAACGTAGCTGGTATTTAAATACAATGAAACTATACATTTTGAACACACATTTTGAAATAAAATAAAAAATACAGAATCAATAGGAACCGGGAAGTAGAATATTTTTTTATTCTTATAGTTTATTCCTCTTAATGTCCTTCTTAATGGACTAGTATTAGTTCGATAACTACAGCAATACAGACAAAATAAAACTGACCACGTGTTCTGTCTCCATCGTCACTCCAGACATACGTCATTCCATAGCATGTCATTTCATCCTTACTAAATTTCTCATGATGAAGTAATCATAAAATTGTTACAAGCTCCGAGCAACATTGATCAGAGTTTAAGATAATCAAGGTTATCGGTCAAAAATATTTACCAACAACTTAATATTTTAGATTGTCAAAGTTCTTATTAACGTAAAATATTGGCAAAATGCAAGGTTGGTTTGGATTTAGACGTACTTGATTTATAAACGTAAAGTTTACACAGAAATGAGAGGACACTCTTAGCACACTTTAATGACTCAACATTTTAGATTTATTTTATTAATTCAGTGGATTTATTACTTAACATGTTTACTAGAAGTTATGAAAATATTATGAGGTGTTAAGGTAACAAACCTTTACTTGTATGGTAATATTTTCAAACGTTCTGGTCAAAGACCTGTATTAGATCAGTAATTATGCACCCCATACAATACATAAGTCAACTACTGATTCATACCATAAAAGAAGTACATAGAATAGTGTCTGGCACGCTATAATTAATGACTCCTAGCCTTTACTAATTGAGTGGATTCAGTGAAAAGACGCGACGGCGACGATTTAAAAATACATTTTCTTAGCAAGTTTGTTCCGAGTCGCCGCTCGGAGATATCGGTCTAGTAGTTGCTACATTGTTATTTCTTTATGATTGTTCTCAACTTAGTAATGGAGTTTTTATTTCGTGGTTTTAACGATGATGAGACTAAACTGCTAAAGTATTTTGTGACGAAGTGACCAATGATACTTTATTTTTTATTTTAGAAATGGCTCTAGGATAAATATAGATACATATTTAAGACCTACTAGGGGTCTATGAACAGTGAATACAATTACGTAATACCTATGTAAAAGTTCTATCAATAAATCGCAATTCCTCAAATTTCACTTTTGAAAAACTCTGTGTCTTCTTTCCTTAGTCCTTATTTTGGGAAATCCGCGATTATTTAAATGATTTAATGCAAAAGCTTCTGACGATTTTTCGATTATGATGACTTTGGGTTCTTTAAATTTTTCTCGATTTTGTAATCCACCATATTTTTTAGCTGAATTGGACTTTTCCTTAGATTAAATAAATATATTTTCGCTCTATATTGTGTCGTAAACAGTGGAGTATCGTTATCTTGCAAGCCTGGATATTGGTATCTAGTAATATTGGGACCAATAAAAGCTATTTACAGTTGGAATAGGTAATATTCTTATCGGAGAAATAGAGAAATACTCGGAAATACTTAGCAACGCACCATTTATCTCATCGTTTTATAAAAGTTTTGAAACATTATTTACATTAAAAAATCTTCGGCTTCATAGACTTTATTTTGTTTTTTTTTTGTTAATTGTTGTTAGTTCAAATAAAAGCTTTATAATGGTATTCTCCTTAAAACTGGAGCACATTAGAATTTCAAAGACAGAGGAATTCAATTCCACGAAATAATAGCAACATATTTTGACGTTATTATTAAAGCCCCAACCTAGTTTATTACGACGCAGGTTTAGCGGTTATTTCATTATTCATCCCAGAAAACTATTACGGCTTCTACAAGAAAATCCTTCACGTGTGCGTCTATTCATAAGCCGAGCTCCACAATGATCGTATAACAATAAGGTGTCCTCAGTTTTCATAACACCACAATGGAGACTGGAAGCATATAAAGTCGCCTTGTTGCCACTAATTAATCTGCTTATTCAGGCCCCGTTGAGGGAAAAATTAACTTCCCTTGAAAAGGGACAATTGTGTTCTTTAGTGTATTTTTTTTATAATTAAATAGCGTGTCAAAAGGAATGCGGGGTCTGTTGGCAAAATACTTTCGTGGCTCTCGTAATAATTAACAATTCCTTTATTTTCTGTTCACGTTTTTTTTTTCACTTGCCAGGCTGCTTTTATTAATGCTGCTCCGTGTAATTTCTGATCTCTATTTAAACTTTGTTTAATTTCTAAATTATTAATAAGCCAACTAACATTATCTCCATATTATTCTGACCTACTAAAGTAAAACAATTTATAAGAAACGATAACATCAGGTGAGTAAGAAAAATATTTTAAAAACTCTTTTGAAAATATTTTCATTCTTGCACAAGGTAAAACGCAATTTGCATGCATAGATAGCGTCCGTTGCAGTTATGAAATATATCCCTGCATCTACGAGTTGGCTGGCCAACACGAACAAGCACCGTCCATTGCTGGATTAGTAAATACTATGATAGATCTTTGCTGTTCGAGTGGAGTAATGGATACAAACCTCTAGGCGATGACCCGATACGGCTACAGGGAGTGTATCAAGTTGCTACTTATAATTCATTTCGTAGCGACATGGATGAAATGAAACTGTGTCCCTAGTGGCTATATTTTGCGAGATTTCTCCTTTTGACTGGAAGAATTTTATAAATAGCTATATCGGATTGATTGATTTTAGTGTCATTTTAAAGGTAAAGGTTGAGGTTTCGAGTTTAAAAATACATGCTCGTTTTTTTGTTTCCAAATTTTTTTTCCAAGATCTCCTATGGTGGTACATCTGTAAATACGCTCTTTGACTGTTTTTAATTTAAACTTTTAGTCTTCAACCTAAAGCTGTAAGTTACATAAACACTTAGCCTAAAGTTTACAAACAGTTATGACTATTAGCAAAGACGTGTCGTGTGCCCGTCGTTCGTACACTACTTTGCCTGTGTTACTAAGATAATGCCTCGCATACAACTTAGTGTAAACGAAAGCTACCAAGTTATGCGCGTACGGCCTGAACACTGCTGGAAGTTTAATTTTTGAACGTACGAGAATATTGTTTTAATAAGAAGGATGTTTGTAATGGGAACGTGTGAGTTTAAATTAGATTTTTTCTGTACTATTGTTGGAGATATCAGGTTCTATGGCTTAATCAAACAGACTTGAATTGCATTTGACAAAATAGACCAGAGGGCAATCGACTGTAGCCAGTACTGGGTTCTAGGGTCTTCTGCAATGGTTCATTATGTTCGTCCATCTATGTTCAATTAGGTATGTAACTTCTACTACATCTACAAAATCACTATTTACAGTCCTCAACCAATATTGAACTTCTACTAAAAACTTTCCAAAGAAAAATATAAATTTTGAAAAACAAGTTGTTCGTCTGATTGGCAATTACACAACGCAAATCAATAGTACTGTAAACAACTCTATTAGCCAATGAAGTGTTAACGTCGGGTATAAACAGACTGAGATGTTTTCTTAACTAGTACTTCATTTATTTCAAGTTTGATTAGACCTAGAGCTGTTTGTTTCCTATTGCAGTATTTACAATATGTTTTTTTTGACTGATAAAATGCCTGAGAGATTAATCTTTGCATATTATATATTCTAATAATATTAATACGAAAGCACATTAATCTCAGGTAGACGCAGTAGAATATTATCATCCTCGAAGCACATAATAAAACCTAAAAACCATCTCAGATGCTCCGCAATCGGGAAAATTGAAACGAATATTAAAAATATGCAGAATCGAACACACGAAATAAATTGTCGATAATCATGCTGTACGCAATATGCAATCGGATGCAGTCACACGAAAAATATTGGAATCCATCCAATAAGTTGATGTAATGAAAGCGACTTTACTGCCATGTTTCGGGGGGAAGGTATCTAAGACGTTTGCAATTTCCGAACAAAATCTTTGTACGTTTTACGAGCAAGACAATAGATGTTTACTGGCGAACGGTGTTGGCAGACGGCCGAAGCGGCGATGCGAACAACTCATTTTACGCTCCGTGTCGCCTACTCGATCAGCATCCCTATTCCCGATCAATCGACGTGAAACACCGAGGTGTGCAGCTCTGCACTATAAGTAAAATGTATTGTAACACTTACAGTTCCAACGGATTTTCCTTAAAACAGAATACGGATAGAAATGTTTCGTACAAAACATTGATTCTTTAGGACGGACTTTAAATGTTATTCTGTTGTGATAAATGACGATCGTTAGTTGCATTTCTTTGTTCCTTTGTTGCTAGCGTGTTGTTTCTTGTTTTTCTTTGGAATGTGACATTCATTTGTGACGAAATGACAGATATTTTGTAGATTTTGTTGTGCTGGCAATAGATTTCACATTTTTGAAAGCTCTTTTTCTATTTTATTTTATGACAGCAAACAAAGGCAGCTTAATTATAAATACAGTGTATGTGTTTATAAAAATAATAACACCTAAAACACAAGCGAAAAAAAAACCGTCAAAAACAAAAGATTTCTTAAGAAACTGCTGTAAAGAAGGCCAAAAGACATTGAAGGCGTTGCAGACGACGGCAAAATCAGATACGATTCATTAGTGTAACGAGCTTTTAATATTTAAGAGCTGGCTTTGATTGGAATGGCTTGAAAGTGTCAGACGTTGCTTGAGGGCCGTGGCTTTGAATCCACGACACGTACTTACCTTTTCAACGTATGAAAAGTACCACTTGAGTTTTTGACACTCTCTTAAACTTTGATGTGGGATTTTAGTGTTTTTGTATGTACTGCCTGCATTGAAACTGAGAAATTAAGGTGTTTACCTGTACATAATTGTGTTTCGTATGGTCACACTATATCGAACGATACCTACTCGTAATATTTTGTGATTGATGTTACACTGAATATACTTTTGTCAATTACAGTTAATGTATAAAACAAATAGTTATCCAATGAATTAAATGATAATCCCCAAATTAACTTATTAACTTATAAATGATAATCCCCAAATTAACTTATTAACTCATACATTACTTACGGGTATGAATATGTTTGCTCCTCAATTACGATTATTTTTCAGCAATATAGGTTATCCACCAGAAAAACTGATAGGCTCTAATTTTTTATTCAGGTACGGAAAGCAGCTCGGACGGACGGCTCGGAAGTAACGGATGAAACCGCGGGCAGTAACTAGTGGCCAATAATTTCATTGGCAATACCGATACATCAGGATAAATACGGAATATACCCTTTATATTTAATGCCTTCACCTATAATATTTTTTTTATAATAAAAATATTAATAAATAAACCGATACAGTGAAAAAACAGCTTATTATTATGTAAAATTGCACCCCTGAGTTGTTGAAAGGGTTAATACTCCTGGGAGGTGTCGAATCATTCAAACGAACTCACTAACACTCTCCCCTGGGTTTGCTGCACCCCGATATTTTGTGGTACAAACGATAGACTCTAGCGTAACTCAATGGAATTGGAAGGGATATACCTGGTTTGCACCTACGGTATGTATTTATAGTACACGTAAGCATTGATCATAATTACTATGTATGTAATGATGAAAAACGTATAAAAATCTATGCGGTGGTTATAAATAAAATGTGTGAATTATAATTTTAATCGAAGTGTTTAAATATTTAATTCAAAGTACTTTTGAATTTGATAAGGAGGCACAGCTAGCGTGATGAATGTTTAATTTTACTGAGTTCGTGCTTAACGTGGTGATTTTTAGGTATGTTAATTTACAATTTCTAATTATAATTCAGAAAAAATATAAATCACAAATAGGTACCTATAAACCACCATAGCAATGTTAGTATCGCTGATTGGTTATAAATTGTTACCAAGAATTTAATCCAGCACCGTTTCTCGTGAATATTACAAAACTGCAATTTCCGTATCAACGAAGCGTTAATAAATAATACATCAGTCCGTTTTATACGTGCGGATAGTATTAGTGCGTACACGTAAATTGCTATGCGCTTAGATGAATAATATATTATACCATCGGTTAATGAGCAGCAGTATATACGTAATACATAAACACGAACAAAAATAAAGACAAATATATGTAGGTATGTATCGAACCAGATAAAATCGCAAGAAACCATTTCTTGCACGTTAACGTTTAAAGGAAAAGCTTCCTCTGAATTATCAATAAAACAGATCCGAAATACATAATTCAAGTTCCATTCCAGTTTAGCAGTCGAAGACTCGCTTTTCCATTCAAAACCTTGCACGGTACAGTATCAGTAAAAGCATAATTTCCTGTACTGAAATATTTATACCGAGACCGTACGTAGCAACAGCTACGGTGCTACGGCGCTACGCTCGTAGCGTATTCTACGACATTGCTTCTACGACTATGCGACCTAAGAGAACTATTTTGTTGTGGGTAAGTATTGAAAATCCTGTAGCTAACATTTTATTTAACAGCACAATATTTAGTTTTATGAAAATGTAGGACCGTCTTTAAGATAAAAATGGGAAGTATCCTGTTCTATCTGAATAAACTTTGAAAGTAGGAAAATAATAAGAGTGCGTATCAGGATGTGTTTTGTATTGGTATCCTGATGTAATTAAATAATGTTATTAGGCAGGTATAAACATTTGTCAGTCTAAAGCAAAATATTTTATATTCTAACACTTCAACAGTATCATGTTCATACAAGGAGTTAATCGTTTATCGTATCGCGCAATTACGTAAGTTGATCATGGTAAAAGTTTACGCTTTCCGTACTTACACTGTATTCTTGTTAGCAGTAAATTCTAAACGCTTATTCGATTTACAACCCCGCCCGTACTCGGCACTACAGCAAAATCTATACTCCCAGTAATAAACTGAACATTTACATAAATACCTAATGAATCGTTTCGAAGCGGCTTACTATTGACGACAACATAAAACATGGCCTGTCAATTTTATATATTTTACCTTGTTTTTTTTATAACAAAACGGTGCCATAACATTTTTATAGTACGAAACAACCTATAAAACTGGTTTTAGTGCACTGACATTCGTGTAAATCTTAGCTTTAGTGTCTTATTATATAATAGAATTATTAATATACTAGGTTTACAACCCTTAATACAATGGGTTAGGATTCAAAATTGAACATCGTAGACTTTATGGGCTCAAAATGGATTTTTTATTCTCATGTGAACTGTTACCTAATTTTCAATTTTATAAGAAATAAGTCAATGAGTAAAAGATACGAATTTTCACTTTTAAAATTAAATGACTTGGTCAAAGTTTTTTCTTACTCACTTTACTGAAAAAATACCCAGTAGTAAGAAAGCTAGTGAAGAAAAAATACAAACTCCTTTAGGTTCTCGCCTCACGTCGATACCCAAACTGTTGTAATGGATTCCATTTGGCAAGTTGCTAAGTAGCCTGACTTAGCGTTGGATTGCGCCTTCAACGCTTTTTTCCGAGACGTTCTGGCTTAATGTGTCTACCACTAGATATCTGTGTGCTACTTACTAATCTTGTGAAGTTTCCTGGAGTCCCATTTCCACGCCAATTTCTCGATCTGCAAATAAACCTCAATGTTTACGGTACCTACTAAGTTTGTGTCTCATCATCGTAGGTATTAAGTTAATTGGAAACTTTGTATATAAGTCTGACTAATAAATATTCTTTACAAGAATATTTTTTTCATCATACTCGAGAAAAGCGGTGAACACTTAGCTAATGAGACACGCTATACTATGTCAAACCTATCATTTGCATCAGGTTCCAATAGCAAGAACAAGTATGGAAACGTCAATTGTACTTATATTAGCACAGCGAGCAATTTTTGAAATAGAGTCCAATGACGCATACTGACTATTAAAGCGAAAATATGATAACTAAAAATATGAAACCAACAATGTCTTCGTTAATCTGTACGAGCACATGCCACTAAAAAACAAAATGGCAGATTACGTCTGCGCCATGACACATTACGGACCCAATCACTCTGGCCTGAAACCGCCCGCAGACGCCTTTCAGGTTTAAAAACTAAAAAGAAACAGCATTATCAAAAATCACTCCTACACTTAACAGTCGTCTGGAACCAAAAGCTATTTATTTATTCATTGGATCGTGAACGATGCGCGTTCGAGTGGAATCGTGCTATTTCATCGGATGCATTGTGATGCGCTCAATTAGCAACTGCTAAATGTTGAGGACTCTGACTTCACTAATTGCTAGGAATCATTGAACGTGTAAAATATGAACGCTGCTGTGTTTTTTGGTTCGATTTTATGATTCCAGTGACTTGAAGGTACAATCGCTCAAAAAAATTAAGCTTAGTTTTTTTGTGGAACTAAATTTTCATGATTGCAATTTGATAGGAAATGAATAATGCACGAGGTGCTTCATGCACATATAGCCAAAATTATTGCCACACAAATGCCAATTTGCTGCCAAAAAATACATATACTTTACAAAGAAAATAAGGAAATCAGTTTCCCTTTGAAGCCATCGCTCCTTCATTGCACACCCTACATTGCGTTAATTTTGAGCCCTCCGCCCTTTTGAACTGCTCAAGTCAATCGAAAAGTCAATCCGTTGGTTAAACATCACAAATGAAAAGTCTCCGATAGGGAATGTTTTAAGTAATGGAAGAAATTAAAAGTGTTTTCAAGATTTTCAATGAAAGAACAAAGGGAGGAATTTGTATTTTATTCAGGGTTACAATTTATGCCAACTGGTGTTTACTTACAATCTTATAAATTAATTGATTGGACGCTTCAGTTTTTTTTCTGTTACAATTTCTTATTGTTTTGCAGCTAAGACTCAATTGACTTATGCATATTAATGTCTACCGAGAGAAAGAAAAAAGGGTTTCCTCCGATTCGGGCTCGCGCATCGAGGGTTTCGTACAATGTGTAAAAAAAATTCACAACGAAAGTTAAAACTGTACTAAAACAATCTTGACTTTTCCATTAGAAAACATCTATACATCGTCATCGTATAAAAACACCAATACGTTAATTAAAAAATAAACAAGAAACCCCAAAACAATTAATAAATAAAAACAAAATTCTCAAGCCACCATAACTTAAACATAGAAAACTCCCAACCCACATTCCATCACGTCACCATCAATCTCGAATAAAAATATTTCTGTGTACTTTATTCTGTCTGCACTTGTACCCCTGCGTATAAATACAGCAAGCCCTCATTGCGTTAATGCTTCGCCCTTTGACATTGTCTAGTCAATCGGAAACTTATCCTTTTGTAATACGCAGATAACTCCATGTGCCGAATATTATTTTTTCGCTTGGTTTGTCAAGAAAATTGAGATTTTCGAAATGATACATTATTAATTGGATTCTTCGTATGTGGTTAGAATGGGGACGGAAATTATTATTTTAGGCAAAGAAAGTTGACTGGGGTTAGGGTGCGTTGGTGGAATCAATTATTGTAAAGCAACATTGAGCTGTATCAGACCAATAAATAAGACAGATTTAGACTGAATTTTCTGCTTCTGTAGTCTTAGGCCAGTTAGCTATCAAAATTGTTAAAAATAGTTGTGATGCGAATTCAACGTTGTACACTAACGCTTATTCTGCTATAAGATATTAAACGAATTCAAAATACATTCTTTTTTACAACAGCATTTCTGAGACCTTATGTTTCTAAAAAAATATATACCTATATTTTTTGCAATTCAGCCAGTCTTCTGGGCACGTTTCCGGAGGACAGTGATGCGGAGGAATACTTCGACGCCTAATCGCTGCTCTTTTATATTATGTTTATACAGGGTTACTGGTAAGTAGACCGCATCCTTTCAGGAGGTGATAGTATAGGTCAATACGGACAAATTTGACCCTGGGATACACTGGGCAAAAGTTAACCCGTTTCAAGATAATCGAATTTTAAGATCTTTTCTTTACAAGTCGTCTAGGTACACGTATACATTTTTATTACTAGTTAAAAGTCTCGTTTTTGCGGATTTTTGTGTGTTTTGTGGCTTTTTGGATAGCCATATAAATGTAGATGTTTTTTAAGTATTCTGCACAAAAAAATGAAAAGTAATATTTTTGAGAAAATATCTACTAAAAAAGTAATTTCTGTTCGCTATAATTTCCTCTGAGATTTGTACAGTTTTATGGTTTGTTATTATGAAATGATTCATCTTCTATCCAAAAACAAACAAAAATCCACAAAAATGAGACTTTTAACTAATAATGAAAAGTTATACGTGTACCTAGACGACTGATCTTGAAATTCGATTATCTTGAAACGGGTTAACTTTTGCCCAGTGTATCCCAGGGTCAAATTTGTCCGTATTGACCTATACTATCACCTCCTGAAAGGATGCGGTCTACTTACCAGTAACCCTGTATATATTTTGTATATAGTATTTTATTTTTAGTTTTGTATGAAGATAAGTAGTTTAAGTTTGTATATATGTATAGTGTGTACATTGTATAAAATAAATAAAAACGGTATATTTTATTAGTTCAATGCGACTTTATTCTCGTTGATAAACTACTGACCTTTACCTCCTACCACAATCACTTAATCAGTTCGAACGGCACCCACGGGATGAGATGCCGTGGCCTATATACCTATATACCAAGGAGCCACACAGCTTAATTATATTGTAATTAATTTGCATACTAAATACCTGCACAATCTATTGGCATTAAGCTGATCATTTCAATATCTGCAATTTAGATTATACTATAATATAGGTACGTGCAGTATAGTGCACTTTGTTAAATATTATATTCGTTATATGATTGTTACAGAACTGATTGAATAACTGAGGTGATTGTTGGTACAATGGCATGATTGGAATTTATTAAATGGTTCTTGTGTCAACATTCGCCTATCTAACCTTTTTGCCAACAACTCTGGCAGAGTATGACTAACACTAAGACTATGAGTAACACTTACTATACAAGGACATTAAATCGAGCGAAGGGACTAAAACGGAAAATTATTAAGCCAAATAAATTGTATATTCAAAGGAATAAAAGTTCTGTGACATCAAAGCGCCCTATAAATAGCTCCAATAGCAAAACTCAACTAACGAAACGTCTACCAACTAACATATCTCAAAGTCAAAATATACAAAGTTTAGTACAGATTACAACGCAGCCAATTTCCGTAGTACATTGCTATACTTAAACGTGTCCTATATGTATACGTATTGTGACAGTAAAATGTTATGACGAGATATGAGACGAACTTACACTTACTCCTACGTTTTACCCTTCATAAAAGCCTACCAAAGGAATTTAAACCTTATGACGCTAATCTTAAAGGAGGTTAGAAACTTTTACCATGTACCGATAATTTGGTTATACAAGCAAATGTTACAGGAAAAGGGGCTAAACTTTTTACAACTTCAATATTCAACGAAAGCCGATAAGATACCATAAAACGAGTATTGAGAATATGTACTCTTGAAAAATGTTTGCAGATAGTCAGAATTTCAATAAACTACGAATTTGGTATCCAAGAAATAAGTAGACCTACCTTAATATAAGCGAACATTATGTATTATCTTGCTTTGGTAATTTTTATGCAAAGCAAGCAAACATTTTATATCTATCTTCATTAAATCTATCTTATAAGGAAATTGATTTTCTTTGTAAGTGGAGGTGAAACAGTTTAGGGAGAACTTTGTAACCTAAACTCAGATTTTGATGTTCTAGAAATGTCAAGTCAAGATTTCATAATTATCTGTCCAGTGTCCATTCTATAAATAAACGGACATAGAGTTGTATTTTTTTGCCAAACATGATAAATAAATTTATATTCAGGCAAAAAAAAACAATACTCTAAATCCTGTATTGATTTAATATGGTTGTTTAAATTCAAAAGCATGTACCTATATTTTATTTACATAAAATGCTGCGCAGTAAATAATTTCAATACATTTTTATTTTATGTAGACTTTGGCATAAATATTCCAAATTCAAAACGCGAACTGTGTCACTCACTTTATTACGCACCTTACCCTACTTTAAATCTCCTACACCAACGTACATAAAACGAGGTTCGAACGAACAAAGCTTTACCTGCAACTACATAAACAAAGTGACACTAACTAGTTATAAAATATAAGTGAAAATACCTTCCGTCGACCTGTAGTCACGTTCAATTTGCACTATCCTCTACACTTAAACCTACTTAATTCGTACTAAAGAGGCTTCTGAAATTCCCTTGTTCATTTATACGACGATTGTTAGCCATGCGCACTTTTGGACAAGGATTTAATATGAGGAAAATACTGAATATGACATTTTGTTGGTGGAAATGGATTTGGTCAATGTTGTCATTGTATTTTTTTTGGTCAGCATTTTTTCGTCCCACTGCTGGGCACAGACCTCCTCTCACACAGAGAAGCATTGAGCGTTAATCATTGTTTTACATATTTTACGCAATTGGCTGAGCGTTAAAACCAGTCCCATTTTTCATCTTTTAGGTATTCTGCTATTGGTATATGGCATAAACTTAACACTGAACTATTGCTCAACTATAAATATCAAAATTGACTTCGTTATTACCTTGCAGCCTCAGTGTTTCTTACTTTATTTTTCTCAGGTAGCCACATCCAGTAATCTTCACATGAACATTGTATGTTACCGCATACTTGTACTCATTGTGCGGTGAGGGGACTCACGTAATGGCTCAGGAGGCCAGCCTGCCCATGAATTACAAATAGCTACAGTAATTATACTGTACTTCAACGTTTCACGTGGATTTATGCTTTTAATTTTAACACCTAAATAGTATCCGACGTTCCTTTTGGATGCGAATAGTGTTAAGCTTCTGTTTGGGCTGTTTTGATCATTTGTTTAATTTGCAGTCCGTGGTATGATAATCGTGGGATACAGTGCTGTGGATACGGACACATGATTATGACGTCGAAGACAGCTGGAAATAAAGGTACCACGATGACGATAATACTTCACTTAGTGTCTCTATAAAATGATTTAGAATACTATTTACTCGACAGTCTACTTAATTTACATGAATTGGATTTTATTTGTATTGTCAACAAGAACATCGTAAAAACTATTTTAATTCCGACCTGCTTTCGTTCAAAGCTACAAATCAATAAAACATCACTTACTTACCCCAAATCAATTTGACTTCGCCAAACCATACATTAGTCAGCTTTTACATTCGATTGTCCCCGCAATTTAGTACTTTAGTAAATGGATTAAAACAAACTTGTTAAGACAAATTAGGTCGGTTCATTTTGGTAGCGGCTCTCAAAGAAATTCGTTTTTGTTAAGGCTTCCGGCCGAAACGTTGTTTACTTGTGATAAAGGCGTTCATATTTATTCATGAATCCACGGTTTTTGCTGGGGCGGGAACTAATCAAATCCGAATTAAAGGCTGGACTTCAAGTCAATGGTTTTATTGATTTGACTTTTTGTTGAGGAAAAAACAAGGGTTTTCCTGCTATGCTATGCATATGTTTTGTTTTTTGATGGTGTATTGTTCTGAATGGTTTCTTCTTATTAAATCGGTCTTATTTATGTAGGAATCGTTGTTACTTACTGTTTTGATTTACAATTTATATTTGGATTGTTTTAATATAAACAATTGTGTTCTGGTGTTGACTGAAATAAAAAACAATACAAAAATTTTCAGCCACTGCATACTATCGCAAAATAAATGCGTAAATAGCTCTGTATTACTTTTGATTGGAAAAAAGAAGAAGTAAGAATAGTATATCCGGAATTAGATCGTTCGTCGTTCGATCGACTGATTGAATGCTCGATACTGTTATCAGTGCAGTCGTAAAACTGCCGTGATACTAACTTATTCAGCAATATTTTTATTACACTTCCTTCTTCAGGTTGCTTTCGTGAAAGTAAATTAGTTATGTGCCTGAGTTAATTACATTACCTTGGTACACACCTGTAGGTACTTAATTTAAGGATACACAACAATTACTGACGTTGTAACATATTGAGATAATAATCATACAAAAACAAGACCAAGTACCAAAAACTAAAATAAACTGTACAACAGAACAACAAAAATTACAAAGGACAAAATATAAAAAAATCTCCCCCTTAAGCACAAACTTCCGTTCAACCGCAGACACACCGAAATCACGATCAACCTTTCAAAATCTAGTCCGATAGATTGGCACGTCTCTCTCTCGTTATAATGAGGGCGTGCGGCCCTCTTACACACAATGAGGCTTATTTATGTAACAACAAAAGACCGAGTCACGTGACGCCCCGCGGCAACCAGCGACGTCCGTAGACGTCCGTAATCGCATCCATTCCCGATAGATCGTTAGTAATGGAGTTTTAAGATTTCGTGTTTCGACGATGCGGAATTTAATTTCGGATGGAGGGTCAGTTTTGTAGGTAGGTATTCTTTTATCTTAAACCATTTTTCCGGTCTATTGCGTGCGCAATTAAGTAAAAGTATATCGGCACTTTTGTGAAGCCGTTGCCGTTTGATGGTCTTTGGTGAGATCGAAAGTGATTGGCTTTGCTGCATTTGCGTGATCAGTCTAAGCTGGTTTGCACGACAAAACCTATTTTGGTCTTCGTTCTCCGTATTTGATTTCTTGTCTGTCTGCACCTGCTGTAAACTATATACTATCTTGGTATTTCGTTGTGTCTTTTGAAGAAAATTGCACTGAGTTTAATTATAAAATCAACACCAAAAAGGTCTCCACCTTGTTTATTTTCATTATATATACAACACACGTTCCGTGTTACTCTAATTTAGTCCCATGTTACACGAATAATTATAGTTCGGCCATTCAGAGAATGCGTTCCTGACACGTCGCGATTGAACTGACGACGTAACTTTGCAATGGCGTTGCAGTTACGATAAAAATATTTTTGCTGGTTGTTTACCGTTTTAACAATTGAGGAGCATTAAAACAACATTATTATATCAATAATCAATGAATGTTATAATTTTGTGCCAAACTGAGTGTCAAATAACTTGGTAAACAATATTTTTCTAAATCTATACTGCGCTATTACAAGGTTATGTCAGCGGTTTATATTTTGTAGTGCTGTGCTAAAAATAACAGGCAAGTATCGTAATCTGTTCTTATACAGTTATAATATAAAATAATACGTTTTGATTTTCTTTTTAAGAATTGGAAAATAATGGACTATAAGACTTAATTATAACGTTTATGAAATATAAAAATAAAACTATGACCAAACCGCATTTTTATACTTAGATTAAAAATGGTAACCCCAAATGGCGTTATGGGCCGCCATTTTGTGACGCTAAAACAGTCGTCCGTTGTCGTTTCGTGCGCATAGACCACGTTTTTCAAGTGTTTTCGATCTGTTTTTATTTGATTACCCGGCTTTTGTTAGACCGAGATATCAGGATTGATTCTGTTATTGATAATAATATAATTATACATGTAGGCGAAGATGATGATGAAGACACCACCTCCTCAAGCAAATCGGAGTCTGATTAATATTCTGTTCGCACATTCAATTCAATGTACTTGTAACAAAGAATAAATAAAACAATTTTATTATATGAATATTACCTTTTTTTGGTTTCCACTTAAATAACTAAAATATAAAACAAATGATTCCGCCAATTTAAAACGAAAATAATCTTAAAATAATGCGGCGGTTCATTTTGAAGGAACGGTAACGAACTCAGTGTTATGTTGTGCCCATCACTAGTCGTGACTAACTGATAGGTGTCAGGAACGCATTCTCTGAACGGCCGAAGTATAACAGAACACAAAAGCCGGACAAAATCTGATAAATAAAATAATAGGCAACAACAGTGACAATAGTACTACATACCCATACAATCAAACGTTAATGCGTAATAGTTAAACATTTGCAGCGGATGCCTTCATCTCCCCATAATGACACAAAGAAGATAATTTCCTAATACAAACTAATCTCTCAAAGGTTAGCGGTTTTGGGTCGAAACCGACATCATGCGGGCGTTGGTCTCGGCTCCATTTTAACCAAACGGGTTAATTATTTACAAAGCCTTTTAGTGTCGAAAAGGGAAGGTGCACCTACTCACTCATTTATGTTTAAGTAGGCCACATTTGGACGTTCTCTTATTGTAATTAGTTCTAGAATGTGTTTTGGACTTTACGTTGTTTTTCTAATAGAACACGTTCAAAACTTTAATTCATCAGAAGAAAATCTTTCAACTTATGCTCTTCAATTTTATTTTATTTTTTAATTTATTTTTATGAAAAGCTACATCTAACGAAAAACACGACAACTATTATGCGGCAACTTAAATTTGAAACCATGGAACTAGCTTGACAATCAGTAAACTGCCTAGTGTCATAGCATTCTGATAGATGGCGCTGCTGTACGCACGAAACGACTGTACACTGCATTGTATTCAGGGTTTTTCTTTGCGATAATTAGTTCTGTACATTGTTGGTAGATGGCGCTGTAAACCTAACCTAAAATTATATATTTTACTTTATTATTTTCTACTGTTGTTATAAATCAAAACAAATCCATTTCTTTTGTAACGGAAGATAAATATTTTGTGCGGTTAGTCACCTTATGTAATACCTATTGTATTTGTTTGTTTTGTACCAAGGAAAACAATGTGTAGTAGGAACATAACCTAAATTCTTAAGAGGCATGTTGAAATTTTGTAAACAAGCTTTTAGCAGCAGTCTTTTTATCATAGCATGTTTGGTGAAACCTCTCGTCATTTTAAATAATAAGGTAAATAAGGAAACAAAAATTCAGTATAATGATGGAATTTATTTTCCAATATTTCAACGAAAGATTACATTTTTTTCAAAACAAAAACTTCTCACGATGTTAAAATTACAGTTATAACATGGTTTTTTCTACAGCAACAGTTAATTCAATGAAAGAAAATATATTCATGGCTCAATTCTACCTATTATCTATCAGCTTACTTCATCAAAATATCAGGCTCAATATGAGCTATCAAAATTCTCGACCGTCGGCCCTTGCTAGACTTTAATTGACAAGGTATTAAGGCAATCAAGTTAAAACTACATCTTTCTGTCAATAATTTCTTTATTCCTTCATTTTAATTATATCACAGTAAGGACCGGGCGAAAATCTGAATAATTATACTACAAAAGCAATTCGAGCAACTCAACATTCAACAACTAGATCATTTGATATTCCATCGTGATATTGTTTGATATTTGATACTTATAGTCAATAATATCAGAAAATATTTGTATTTTATTCGAAATTTCAATGTCACGTTACACTTAAAATTGTACCATTATTCAGTCTCACTCGCAACACAAAATGAATGATCTAAAAATACTGCATCAAACAATAAGATGTTTCAAACCTCAGCTTTCACACAATATACATACAGTATGTATAAGTTCATAAAGTATTTTGATCGGAGTTCACTTACGAATACGATCATGTCTACAATAAGTTAATGAACTACGAAATGCCCTAATTAGTCAAAAATTACATTTAACAAGGCATCATAATTGTTTATTCATAATTATTGGATTTTCGTCACTAGTATGCGCGACCGCATCTTCCTAATTCACATTCATAGCTTTAAATTAATTAAACTAAATTCATTTGACTATCACTCTCATACGATCTGCAACGGAACAACACTCACAAGTCACAAACATCAAATTCTAATACTTAATAATACAATTTCTAGGCTTTAAATCACAATGAAGTGGTGAATGAAAAGAAAAATATTTTAGTTACATTGGTCATTAGAATTAATTGGTCGAAAAGGATATGTTCAGAAACAGTGGCTGTCGAGCCGTGCAGGTTTACAATTTTGATATTCGAGTAATGATATAAGTTGATGTTTTACAACCGTCGAGTTGAGGTTGATATCATCGCCTTTAGATCAACGCAGCGAAGTATCCTGCTTCAGCTATAATTACTAGTCCGTGTATTTAGTACACGTATATTTGTTTGAGCTGTGGCTTGAGCTCAGGCGGGATCGTGTAAACTTCCTGTTCAGGCTTCTTTTTCACTAGTCGCTTCCAACGACCACCGATGTTCTTGCGAAGACTGCGGAAACTCGCACGCTCGTTGCCGTGCGGCTGCATTAGATTGTCCTATAAACAAAAGAAAAACAATATTTAGTCTTTTTACGCCACATTCAAGACACGCACAGGTAGGTTTTTGACCCTGAGAATCTTTGCCAGATTTCAATCCCTTTATCGACCCCAATGCATTCACCACATTTATTTCGCCGTGCGTAAAATAACTTTAGACGTTACACAATACTATTCTGGAGTTATTTTTAAACCGTTGTCAGGCGAGGAAATGAAAGAAGCTTGTGCTATTATGTTCTGGAGGTAACATTTTTTGTCCTGATGATTGTAAAGACCTTTTGTTGTTGTATTTGGAAGTAGAATCTAAGTAAAGTTCAAGTTTGTTAAGTTGAAAATAAGCTCTGCAACTTGACTAGGAAGCTAATATTGCAAAGCAGAAGTAATGTTGAGGCCAAACGAGAATGAGGCAAGCCTTGAATACGCTATTCAAAGACACATTAGCATTATCTACTTCCTGGTGAGCCGTCTTGCTTGATATGTGGTCATGCAGACGTTGTACAAACATAGTGTACAATTCGATATAACAAATCAATGGGCCGTTTCGCAGGTAAGCCTCGCCTCGGGAAACGGTTATCAGAGCGTGATATTGGGGTCAGTGTTTTAACAAGTTAAAAATTTATACAGACGTTTGCATTAGCCTCTTTTGTTCGTCAGACGGCAAGAAAGAAGGTCGGAGCGTTACGACATGCTCGCCTTGTGCAGCTTTCTATTCAACGAGCGTGTCCCGACATTTAAATTTATTTCGCACTTAGATATCGTGTCTACGTGTTCCACCAACTCTCTCTCTTTCAGTGGCGGGGAGGGTCGAACCAGTCACGATTTCTTTCGAATTATAATGTAACGTTTCTTTCCCAACGTGCAACTTTCAATATTGTTTGTTTGTTATCGAGGCGAACGAGGATTTACGAATAAATTGGAATGCATTGCAGCTGGACATTGAAGCTCGTTAAACAGTATTGGGGTCAAGTATAACGACTGGAACTGGTTTTGATTCTTGAAATAGTTAGTTGGCATTAAAGTTTGGAATTGTTGTTGTTTGTAACGAAGTGTTGTGGGTACATACCTGATCGTGAGGATAGACGTAAGGCGGGGGCAGCGGCGGCGGGAACTGCCACAGCGGCTGCTGGCGGAAGGCGAGCGGCTCCGGCTGAGTCGCAGGTGCAGCCTGGAGAACTTCAGCTGGGTGCACCGAAGCCGAATGCTCCTCTCGCTTGCGCAGCTTACTGTGGACGATGCGAATCGCCATCATAGTACCGTTGTTTCCAACCATTGTTGCAAACGGTCCTTCGACGCAAGAATAACTGATCACACTGGGTTGGATCACAGGTAACAAGTTCCAGTCAGACAGTCACAACATTTCAATTTCACAGTTTTCACTCAACTCACAGCCGTATCGCGGTCTAATTGACGCGTGAAACTAAAAACTAATTTAAATAAATTATCACAATTATTTTGTTGTAATTAGGCTATTGCACATATCACTGTTCGTAGGAACGCGCGGGAGACCGCGTTACGCGAGCTTCAGCTGCGCGGTTGGTGACTAGAATTATATCGTGAAGAGTGGCCGGCAGGTGCCTAGCAAAGCGCTCGCTCGTGCCAAACGACCTCTACGGAGTACTCCATGCGTCTGAGTTGAAGTGGAGGGGCGCGCATGGATTTTATAGATGCGCATATGACGCGGCGTCTGCGCGGGCAGGGGGGGCCGGTTGACGATATGACCGTTTTCCGCGAAAAACTACGAATGGTGGCGTGGCGGCGCCCGACGCTATCGTATCGTAGTGCTCATGACGCACCAGAAGGCCCGACCGTTGGTTTGTCCCGATTAACCGACATAATATTATAAAATTTATCTACTCAGAATTTTAATGGTAAAATTATTTTATAACTTGTGACGGCTGTGAGTGAAAAACCTGTTGATTTAATATATTTTGTGACACCAGTTATTCTTGCGTGCTTCTGGACCTGATTCAAATACATAAAGGAGCATTTTAATAATGAAGCTGTTTGATGCGGATGTTAGAAGCATCGTTTTAGGATTTAATAGTACTACATAAAACAAGATCACGCACTAAACAGTTATAGTACTGTTAGATTCTAGCTGGCTTGTTACTGATAATACAAGAAGTAAGTAAACACGCCCTCATTAAAACAGCTTTAGATATAAAAGTAATCAAACGTGCTCGTATCGATCCCAGAGATAATAATAAATCAGAGGGAGTTCTGCATTTCACCATTAAACGAGTTCAAAGTCCACAGTATAATATGTATAGTAAAGTATAGCTAATACTTTACGCACAGCTGGGTTTATGGATAAAGTAGACGCACTAAACGCTGACGTTGCATCTCTTTCCGACCAGCACTTACATTCACAGGACGGTAAGGGAGGCTCGAGTTAAAAGCTTTCGACTCCAAAAGTTAAAGTAGGGCTGCAGGGCAAGGGAGAGCGCAAAGGTGCAATGCCCTTAGCAACGACTAACTTAAGCAAAGCTCCGGGCCTTTGACTCGAATAGTGCCTGGCGGGGTAAAAAACACAGGTAGTGAGCCATTATGAGTCGTTACCCTTGAGATACGTCTAGAGGATATTGTTATAAACAGAAAAAACGACCAGTTCGTGCGAAGAACAAAAGACGAAGATTATTTTGCGATACAATCGAATCATTTGGATAGACGAGAAGATTGTATTTCAAGATCCGAAAACATCTGTTGCTAGCCACCCATACATAATTCTGTTATGGACAGAATGATCACTACCTATCATGACACAAAAATCGATTTCAATGTCGTGCAATTGTACCATAACATTTTTGAAACAATAAATACTTGCATTGCTTTGAAAGGTATAGCTAAAATATAAACAAACATCGATGCAGCGATTGCTTTTTTTACCAGCTGTAATAAATATTATGAATATATAATCAGTCCTAGTATAATCACTTGCTTATTAATGAACCTGAGTTTTCTGTTTATCACAACTGACAAAGACTTGCATTGTATTAAACTTAGAGATTTATATGGTCGTGCGTACGGTGCATGATTGTTTGACATTGAAAAGTAAATAATAACATTTACGATGTAACAAACCACTGTTTTGTGTACTCGAATGCTATGTCATATTTCGTTATCAATTAGTCACAGCAGAAATTCGAGGGATGCGTAGTGAAGTCGTTACGATAATTTTTGTGTCATAACTTCAATAACAGATGTTATATACTATTAGGAATATTAATTCAATAGAATAAGGAGGGACTCCTACTTATTTGACTCACAATGGTGTAAGGACATTAGTCCCGGTAAGGATTTTGAGGAAAGATACTCCTAAAATTTTATATAGACCCCAGTATCAAACCAGTCAATCAGTCCTGTTATGAGAGAATTCAAAACTCCAGAACTTCGGCCGAGTTTTAAATGATGTTTTCATATTCATATGACCGATGTGTAATTTATAAAACATTGGTGCAATGACAGAACATCGACATGAAGGCACTGAGTTTAATCAATCGATGAGTTATGGCTTTGGCCAGAACGTTCCAGTTGTCAACAGTTTCTCTTGTCTGTAACCGTTTTATCAAATATCAAGCACGCTGTTTATATGTGGTTCAGTATGGCATCATAGTTAGCTACCAAATATTTTTCTTGACCTCTTCTTGCGTCAATCGGAGGCTTTTGTATCTTCACGATGTTTACGAATGTGTAACTATGGAGTGCTACTTAGTAACCAAAGATTTTTTCTGACCTCTTAGTGCGTCAACCAGAGGCTATCTATTATCGCTTTATTATTTAATTTGAAACATATAAATAGCAGTTGCCGTAGCTTCTAGCATATTTTTATAATTTGTAATACGTAATTTTTTGTTTTTATTGAGATACCTATGCCATTTGGACTGATTGTTTTTTTTTTCAATCAAGTAATTATATAGGTACAATAGCCCCTTCACGACTCCCATTGAAGTTACTGGATGACAAAATAATAAAAGCCATTCAATGTGTATTAATAAATGGTTATTAGTGATGTTCGATTGTTACCATTGACGTCAAGCCATATGATGGGAGTCAACAGGGGTAAATTTTTAATAAGTTTCCTATAACAAACAACGGAATAATCTATAGACAAATTAGACCACATTCATTCATGAACAATTTCAAATTGAAAGCTGTACCAAAATTTGATTGTATTCAAATGTCATTCATCATAACAGACCGCATCTACTCACTGTCACTATATAATCGATTGTATTGAACTTTCGAAACTTTCTTTCCTGTCTTCAAATTTACGTACCTACTACTAATCTTTATTCGCGGCCAATCTAGCCTTGATGTAGGTACGCAGGTAATCATTGTCTGATCTTGGATGCATTTCTTGGCAGGGTTTTGTTTACAGCGTGCACGTCTGTGTTTACGGATAGGTCGCCATACAGGTTACTCTGATATTTGAAGAAAGTCGTTACACCTGCACACTCGCACCTGGCCTATCAGTGTAGGTTAACATGTTACTGATATAGATAGAAGGCTATCATGATCAACCTCCGCTCTGTTTAACCTTTTTTGTTACGACGTAGTATGTATACTAATTAGTTTTCTACGTACACTATTTATGAGTTCCGTTTTATCTACCTGTCATTCGCTTCCGCATGCCCCGGCAACTACTTCCCCTCTAGCGGACAGTCATAAATCATTGAATTATCTATCAAACCTATATTGAGAGGAATTACAATAGTAACGGACTTGAAATTGTAGTAAAATTGTTTCAGAATGTCTGCTGAACTATTCATTATGCAGCATGAATATTAATGTGCATTAAGTTATTTGGTTCTTTCAAGCATTATTCGTCAGAAGCCATTGTACGGCTGGCCACGACCTTGTACGTTCCTTTCGGTCATCATACTATTTTTACTATACATAGTAGATATAGCTCCACTATCAGGTTTTTGTCAGTCAACGGTAGCAATATTCTGACTCATTCAACAGAATTGTTGGATTCTGAATAGAATGGTGTACGTCGAATAAAGTGACCAATCACTGAACACGGAAACTTCAGAACAGCACAAAATTAAAATGTTCAGTTATTTTAAGTGTCCGTTCTTATAAGAACATTCACATATAGACCAGTGTACAACCAATTGCAAGGAATTCGCCTTGACCATATTGAAGACATTAACCTTCAAGCATAATGAAATAAGACTAAACAGGTTTTTTATTCAAGAAGAAAAGTAAGTTTTCGTGGCAATACATAAAATTATAACCTCATTCTGTATGAATACGTCTGCAGTATTGTAGCATAACTAGGATTTCAACGGGTTCTCTGATGGTAATGTAACAATCTGGTGTTGTCACTGCCATTGTGCAACCATTGTGTGATGTTACCAGTTGTTAGTACTCAGGAGATTAGTCGAGGTATTCAGTTAGCGTCGTACCAGAATGCAGAACGATGAGAATTACCCGCGCTCGAAGGGATTGTTCCTATCCCTTCCGCATAGGCAGACGATGGTCTTGTCAACGGACAACACGATCAAGGAGTTGTGTTCTAGCACCACGCCGACTTCGCAGTTTTCCTCTTTGCACTTCATCGCCTCGACGGCGATAGGAGAGAAGAGCATCGAAGCGCGTGCACAGACACTTTACAGACACAGGTTATAAGGAGACTTGTGAGTAAGGACAGTTGAGGCAAATCGCCAACGTGAGCCGCGCGAACGAGTGTTTTGGCGCACTCCGGCAGGCAGCCGGTGCGAGTTTTCAATACACACGGCCGTGCCGACGCGACGGTGACTATTTGACTGGCTGAGCGGCGTTCGTGGCGCCGGCCACCACGCCTCGCGCAGCGGTGGGTGGCGACTGAACACGCACCTCTCCCGTTACCTTATTGCGATGTTATGGGGACCGACCCCGCACTGCGAAAGCCCTTCGTAATAGTCCGTCGCGTTACCGTAATTTGCATTCATTTCCACCTATTTCCATATTCAGGAAACTCCACATTTACAATGCGAACAACGGCCAAGTCCCAGACGTGAGCGATCCATTATCCCGGCATTTGCATACACCAATAACATTGGACACACACTTGAACACAACATTGGAGTACAAGAACTTGATAAGTATAGCAAATTAGCACATTATTTTCTTCAGTCAAACGCGTCTTTCAAATTCAAATGATCTGTTCGAAGACGGCTTTGTTATATGCTCGTCGTGGCTTAACTGAAAACAGTTGGACGTCAACGGATGTCGGCCCCCGTGTATTGCATTCATACATAACAAATAGCGTGGCCTGTAGGAGACAAGACAATCGAACAAGAATTGTATATTGTACACCACTGAATTTTTTACATTGCTTTTACATAGAATTCGTTTGTTTGGTAAGTTAAGGATTGCCACATTACATTTTGATTTGACGGCATTTTGAATCATATTCAATTTGCCGTCTTTGTCAACGTTATGAAACGTTAGAAACACAGAGAAATGAAGAGGACACATCGAACCATTAGAGAGTGTTCGATCACACATTGACGTCAGAGCTTACACAGCTTTCTGTTATGCAAAGCAGGGAGATAATGTTATTGCTAGACTAATAGTATTGTTATGTACGATTAGATAAGCTTACTTATTTTAACATGATGGTTAACAAAAATAGCACAGACCGATTAGATGGCGATACTGTAATCTAATTATAAATTACAATCTGGATACCCGCAGGTTTACCAGCAAAGAACGCAAGTACTACTAGACATACGGACAAGAAACAGAGCATTAAATTATATCATACCAACACTTAACCACATTATATAATTGTAATTAAGGAAGTCATGCAAGGCCACAGCCAATGGTAATAATTGATAGTAAACCAAGTATGTTTGAATTGGTAATACACCATCAACCCATGCATTGATGTCCTCGTCGTGGGAACGCCATGCCCTGACAAGTTAGCCATGGTAGATGGTGACAATAGCTGACCTCGTTGTTACTGGCGTGGCTACATCAGAATTGTTATATTCAATGGTTAAAACTAACTGCAGAGGTTACACTAAGTGGGAGTCCTCTATGCACAATAGTTACCAATAATGTACCTATTAGTTATTGTAAAAATCACAGTTGCCAAATTATTAGGTACTATGAGAGTCGGTGATAAAAAAATATGTAAGTATCATTTCAAAAGTGAGAACAATTAAAACGTATTCCAGAAGTAACCCAGACCACCAGGAATGCTCGTTATTACAACAAAACACGGGAATGCAAGGAATTTAGTATTACAGAAGCACTAGACGTTTCATAAACGAATCAAATTCTGGGTAACTGAAGGTTGAAGGAGTCATATGCACACTACACTAAAACAATTATCGCAAGTTTATTATAGCTCAAATTCTCTAAAACCGTGATCTTTTCTATTCTAAGCAAAACTGTTAGCTGATAGTTAGCAATTTGAGGAAAAAGATTGGTTCAAAACTATTTGCGGATATAAACTTCACCGATATATTGCCGAATAAAATTGAATCTCCCATCTGAGTGATGGGAAAATTCTTTTAACTCAAACTGCGATTTGACCGCTGTGATTTGCGATTTTAAAACGGTACGGTTAACAAAAATAAACAGAGATCATTGTAATGTCCAGACGGGCTGGTGAAAATTGGCAAACGTCCAGTCTAACGTTGATACCAAACCTTGGGGTTCTTTATGCGTTAAATTGCAAATTTTCTAATAATAAACACCATTATGCACGCGTGTTATATAAATATTATCATAATTCAACTGAGCAACGCCTTGAAATAGTTCTGTTAGGCTTTTTATATTATTTCATATTTTTAATGGTTTAACGGGAATCGAGAATTGTTCAAATGTTTATTTGCCTTCATAACATTTTCGTCTACATTTCATAACTTCAAAAGACGAGAGGCTTACGTTATGTTTGTGTATATATTTTGATGCCTTAGGTTATTATAAATATACAAGTATGAACAATTTAACTTAATAAGAACAATCAACGTAAACTTTCTCACGGCAACAATGATGCCCTGATCCCGGTTTCTAGAAAAAACAACGTGACATAAAGTGACATAATCAAAAACATGTGCAAAACAATTTAAAAAACTCGCAATTACCCGACTGCGGGATTAATTAGCGTTGTGCAGATCCCTATACGGAAATAACAATTAACAAAGGACGTGGCTTATTAAAAACTAACGATTACTAGGAACATCTGGTGTCAGCCAATTGGCTATGTGTGCCCACCATTCACATTACGGACAATATACAAAAATAAAAATAATGGTATACCTTGTAGTGTACTGTATTATCACCGATATCTGTCGTCTCGTTGTCGCATAGACGCGGAGAGTGCACACTATACTCTATGGCCAGTTGGCGGGAAACCGGGAGAGTGTGTGGCACGGGAGTAAGACGTTATGTGGGCAAGCGAGCCGATATCCTAATTATCGGATGGTAATTACAGAGACACAGGTAGGGCGAACACTACATTTGGCGACGAGTGAAAATATGATATTGGCGGCGTGTCTGTAAGTAGCGAACATTATTTCTTTTGAATTGAAAAGAAAGGAAGGGGCAGGTATGGTAAGTTCAGTTTGCGGATTAGAAGTCCCCCTAAACAGCCGAAATCTGAACAAATTGGCCGTCTGTCCAAAGAACGTGCAAGTTAAAGTTTCTAGTAAGGATGCTAGTATGGTATCCAGTCACCGACTCGACTATAAATTATTGTATGAGACTTTAAAGAATCTCACACCAGTGCTCATGTCTAGGTTTTACTTGGAAAGTTTAATTGTGTGTTCTTTGAAGCATATAAGTAAGTTGTACGTTAGTAATTGTACTGTATATTCATCACATAAGGGTTTTCCAGAAAGCCTGTATCATAATATCACATTGCGTATGAAATTCATGTATTTTTCACCAATTGAACATAGAACATTCATTTGTTTTAAGATTGGTGCGAATCAGTAAATCGTTTTAATGCTGTGATGCTACATGATGGCTATGATTACAGCATACAGCCAAACATCTGTCGTGGGAGTAATTTCCTTTATGAAAGATAAATTACATTGTGTTCCTAGTTCCTATCATAAAGTAAATAATCTTTGGTTCCCATTGACTATAAAAGTGTGAAAAGTAATCAAATCATTTATTTCATGTAGGCCTTTACAAGCACTTACGAACATCAAAATTATAAATAAGTTTGCTTCTAGTTGCCCATTCCGGAAGTAGCTTCCTATGGAGAGGAACGGGCAAGAAACTCCATGGTTACTCTTTTAAAAACATAATAGGTGTTACAATTTGTATGTATTGATACATACGATAATAACATGAAAAAGAAATGTTTACAATATTTTTTGGGTTGACTTTGAGAAAGTTATACAATGCAAGTTGAACTAGGAAGTTATAAGAGAAAATTATTATACAAACTATTTTAAGAAGTTAATAAATTAAACAAACCAAGTTATATAAAGCAAAAGAAATAATAACTGGGAATGCAATTATGACTGAAAGTTTCAAATTAATTTGTAACTTGTAATATAGTGAAATATTTGGTGAACTGAGTGCATAATATTATAAGTACCTTGAGTTTGTAAGCGACTCCCTACTACAATAATTAAGTAGTTATTTCTACTAAATAATCTGTTTTGAATTGAGTAATTTTAAGTATTTGGAAGTTAATCTGGACGAGTACCTTCTTTAAATCTTGATTAATTTCAGATTTTCTGTGCTGGTGGTTTGGATAATATAAGCTTCCAAACCTAGCTTCCCTCCCAGAGTCTAGTTAACTACTTACTTGCTACATTGTTCTGGTACCAACTTACTTCAAGAGACTTGCTTACAATATAGTGGATATTACAAGAACAAACTGGTGGTTTTGTACCTTTAGTCAACTGTTCTATAAATGACAAACATGTGCTAGGTATTTAGTTAAACAAATAGCACATTGAAGGACCATTGTAAGTTGGACTATGCATGTTGAAGTACTTACCCAGTTGTACTGGTATGTATGCACATATGTACAACATTCCAACCCGTCAACGCTTCCAGTGGGTTGCCTATCTAGTTAATGTTAATTATAACGGTTGCTCAGTCACCCTGAATATAATTCTAATCCTTTTAATTTAGTTTGTTTTGCAGTATTAAAGAGGTTGTTATGTTACAACAGAGATATCTCAGAAGATGCAGAACAGGAAAACAGTACCAAACAGCAATATTAGATGGAAAATGTGGATCAAAACTTTTAGTATTCAATAGATAGAATCTTTGGTAAACATCCTAACTCATAATCCTAATTTGAGTATTTTAGGTGAATATGAAACTCTTAGACCAAAAGTTTAAGGAACTAAGCAATGGAGCATTTTTGTACTTTAATTAATTCCCATTAAGATTTGTTGGGACAATGCTGCTTTATTTACCTAACTGGGGTTTCACATCTGTGACAAAATCTTATAAGAATGAAACATGGAAGGAGTTTCAATATAGATACTTACTCTGGGTACTGTCTAATGATTTAGATTTCATAATTTGGTGATTGCTTGTGCTTCTAAAATATAACCTTCAAGATTCAGGCTCGAGTGGATTTTAATTGGTATCACAATTGACTGACATTGGTGCAGTTTAACAGAGTAGCCCTCATTGTAATATTGCTATTTATTTGTAAATTATACTTTACAGTATTGCAGTGCCCAACAAGAATTATAAGTGTAAACTAAATAAACTTACATAGAAAGTTGTTGGGAGAATAACATAACCAAGACATGAAATAGAATCCATTTATTGATTTGAGATTAATACATCTATCTTTTGAAGTAGGTACAATGTGTAGCCTTCTCAGTTGTTGGCTACAAATGTTCTTGGCATACTGATTGTTGTTGTTGCTTTGCCACCCACTTGTGAAACCTGGAGATGCCTGCTGACTGAACAGTTTCTTGAAATTTTCAAAGCAGCGGCACCGAGCTGCCTGGGTCCTGTGGCACCTGCATTTTATATGCGGCGCTTGGTTGTTCACTAAGTAGGTACCTACTTCATAGGTTCTAGGTTTCTATTCGGCGTTGGTGGGCGCATGAATTGGGAATCCTGCGGCCAATCTATAGGTGGACGGACGTTGTAGAGGGGTCGGCGATCGTTTCTACAGGGGAAATTGTGCATCGACGGGAGCGCTGTTTGTGAGTTGCTGTTCACTTTGATGAAAGGAGGAGGAACAGTAGTTGAGAGTCTCTATTGATGGATTCTATTCTATGTTAAGGTGTTTGTTTGTGTTTTGTCGTTTCACTGAATGTCACAGCTACAGATTACAAAGCTGATGACACCTGTCAAAGCGCGTTTCGTTGCACGACGTAGTTGTTAACTAAAATCCTAAAATCTGATAAGTTGAACGTAACTATAAAGCAACGGCTTTATAGGTGCCTACGTTATAATCGTAACGTACACATAGCACTAAAGTTAAATTTGTAGAATTGCGCCCCTGGACACTCATGAACGCTCGAAGCTTAGGTATATCAGAATTCTTTTAGAGAGTGTATCTGCAGAAGCATGCAAGTGCCAGCGCTGATCCATACGGTTGAAAACCAGATTACTTGTTGCAATGCTGAGATAAGGAATAAAGCTTTGAAATATTCCACTCTCAATTAATAAAAGGAAACTGTTACCAAAATTAGTTGAGTTTGATTCATATTATGCTTTAAGCATTTGCTATTAATTTCATTTGTAATAATTTAAATAATTTTGCAATGGGGTGTCAAATTAGATGTGAACGGTGGCTGGTCTAAGCGATCTGTAACTATGTAAACATGATTGCTAGGTAGGTTGGTTCCGAGTCTGATAGGAATACCTACCTTAACACATTAGTAGTGCACTAAACTGTTAGTGCTCTGTTGTCATCGAGATTAAATGTAATTCCCCTAGTAGTACAATTTTTAGAATAGTTAACGATACAACATGAGTAAACGAGATATCTTTTCCGTCAGGAGAGCTGCGTTTCGACCGTTTAAGTTTTAAACATTGTAGGTATAATAGGTATACTGGCACCTAGACACGTTGAAAAGCAGATTGGAAATACAAAGGTATTTCATTTGTAGACACAATTTACCACTTAGGTACAACCGTATAAATTATTGTGTTATGTTGTTATCAATAAAAAAAACTTCTGAACTATAATTCTACTTTTAGTCATTATGTATGTGTAGGTACTGGCAGAAATCTGCTAGTTCACGGGCCCACTGCGGAAGTCAACCGGGTACGTACGTTTGTGTGATCATAATTACTATGTATTTATGTACATGTTTGAAAAACTAGAGATCGTACGGCAGTACTAAATAGTAGAACTATTATATTTATATTCGTAAAGCTTTGCGAGGCACGTTCCACTGTTGCTAACAGTAAGGTCCGTGAGAAATCGTAAAGTTGCGCGAAAGTATTAAATAGTAGAACTATTATATTTATATTCGTAAAGCTTTGCGAGGCACGTTCCACTGTTGCTAACAGTAAGGTCCGTGAGAAATCGTAAAGTTGCGCGAAAGTATTAAATAGTAGAACTATTATATTTATATTCGTAAAGCTTTGCGAGGCACGTTCCACTGTTGCTAACAGTAAGGTCCGTGAGAAATCGTAAGGTTGCGCGAAAGTATTAGATAGTAAAACTATCATATGTACCTATATGCCTGAGAGGCGAGAACTTGTACAACTTTACGAGGTGCGACCAGCAAGGTTCGCGAGGATTCGTATATGTTGTGTGCAAGTCTTGTACAGCTTTACGAGGTGTGAACAGCAAGGTTCGCGAGGATTCGTATATGTTGTGTGCAAGTCTTGTACAGCTTTACGAGGTGCGAACAGCAAGGTTCGCGAGGATTCGTATATGTTGTGTGCAAGTCTTGTACAGCTTTACGAGGTGCGAACAGCAAGGTTCACGAGGATTCGTATATGTTGTGTGCAAGTCTTGTACAGCTTTACGAGGTGTGAACAGCAAGGTTCGCGAGGATTCGTATATGTTGTGTGCAAGTCTTGTACAGCTTTACGAGGTGCGAACAGCAAGGTTCGCGAGGATTCGTATAAGTTGTGTGCAAGTATAAAATGGCAGGGCCTGGCATGGACTTAAAAGTCACGTTCCACTGTCGTGGAGTCCTTGAGTAACACTCAAAGGTTGCTTTAAACGGCGCGGCGGTAACTTGTTGGTAAGGTTATTGAAAGTGGTAATGGTAAGGTAATGTGTGAGTAAAAGGTAAAGGTAATAATTTCCATAAATCGTCAGTGTAAAACGATTCGACTGTAGTGACATTTCAAAGTTGTCCGGTTGTTTATAAAACACTAGCAAACGCTACGCTAGTAAAATGCACGTAAAAGTCATTACGGGGCTTTAATCGCAAGTACGAAGCGTCAGGAAAAACTTCATTTCATCATTATTGTTTCAACTCTGAAGCTAGAAATAAAATTCTTACATTGGGACAATGCATTCTGAAACTGTTTTACAAGTAAGTGAAGTAAAATTATTCAGTCAAAGCCCGACAAGGGCAAAGGCAATACTTGGTCATTTGAAGGAAAAGGGAAAGGAGTAGGTAGCTAGAGTAAAATGTGAGGAAACCACTGGGAGTATGAAGATTTATTATATTCCATTAATAGGCAGGTACAGTTTGGTTTTATCTATTTTTATATTCATTTTGATTTTGCCGCTAGTGCAAGATGAGTGCTCGTTGGCTGAACGTGCAGCAATATTTGAGACTGTTTGATTCCACATGGACTAACAGGCGGGATATCGGTGTCCATCGACTGATCACCAGACTGGTTATTGATGTCGGCAAAGTGACGGAGTTTAATTTGTTTTTACTAAACAAAGGAAGGGATGTAGTGTACTGTATTATCACCGATATCTGTCGTCTCGTTGTCGCATAGACGCGGAGAGTGCACACTATACTCTATGGCCAGTTGGCGGGAAACCGGGAGAGTGTGTGGCACGGGAGTAAGACGTTATGTGGGCAAGCGAGCCGATATCCTAATTATCGGATGGTAATTACAGAGACACAGGTAGGGCGAACACTACATACCTAACCAACTCATTCGAAATGTAAGACCATGAACGATATTTTTATTAAAATGCATCATATTATGTCAGATAAGAACATTGAATAAGTCATTAAGCATCATAATCAAAGCTACAGATATAATACTGAAGGTGAAAAGAATAAAGTAGCCATATTTTATTCCGATTAATATCTCGCCAAGGCTTTCAAAAGGCCGCCACCGGTCGATATTCTCATTGACTACCCACTATTGATCCTGGCTCACTCACGTTGGAATCGGCAAAGTGTGAAGAACCGTAACTGGATGAAACCAGTTTCACAATATCTGGTTTTATTCAGTATGCCCTATTTGAAGAGTACTTGTATTGTGGGTACATGTAGGTATGTACTGGTGAAACGTGACATTGACTTTGCTTGGACAAGAATCTAATAAACGATAATTATTTCCTTGTTCGGAATTAATATGTCCGGTTCACGACTTCGAACGAATCGACGAAATTCGGAAAATTTTGGAAACTGCAGGATAAGCAGAGGACTCGTGATACGAGTATTCTTTTCATGTTAGAACCACGCGAATTTTTAAAGCAATAACTTAGCACCTACTTATTTGCTGGTTTGACATATAAGTGTTAGTTGGAATACTAAGAAATGAAGGTACTTTGTTCCAACAAAGCAACTATTTGGCAATGACTATTGAAAGTAATGTTCAGATTATAGGTAATGTATGGCTGACAAGAGCAGAAAGGGAGAACCAACGTCAAGTGGTAGTCTGTCATTAGTACAATCGATTTACTTGTACCTACACAGTAGAAAAACCTTTTTACTTAACTCCAGATTTAAAAATAGCTTCGAAGTCAGTCACATCAAGCCAGTCACACCCCAAGGTACTCATAGCTTAAGCAACTGGCCGTGTACTTGTTATAAGCAAGGGCAGAATAGAACCTTCCTTAATGATGTTAAAACATCCGCCCATTAAGGGATTTTATTAATTGCCTTTAGAAAATCTTATGGGAAACTACTTAATGAGATTGAAATAGATAAACACTGATAAATTTGGCTAAGTATAACGACCGAATATTTCAAACTGGATCTACTATACAAACATACGAAGATACAAAATTAAGGTAAGTACTTACATTTTTCGAAACAATTTCTTGAAAGCACGTTTTAAAACAACACTTAAAACAATCATCTTTAAATAAAATAAATATACACACAATAACAATGAAACACTGGAGGCAAGTATGCCAGTCGAAGAAATAAAAGTCAAACAAAAGGAATTAAAAAGAAATATCCTACAGACTTCTACAGTTGATAACCTATCCGCTCAAACTACCATCTCACAAGAATTAAAACGGGTCTTGGAAAGAAATAGCCAGTTTAGGGTAAATATATATTAATAATTTTATAACTACCCTCAAAATGTTACTAAAGACGGCTATCGATTCGTTCAGAAACATTGATAAAACTTTGACGGCGACTTGCCCATGTCTAGGACATATGAAAAAAACGAACGAACACTTTATAAGGAATTCTACATTCTCACATGTTTGATAGTTTATGTTTTCACAACAAATGTTTTAGTTTCACCAAACAAAATTATTCGGAACGCTCAACGCTCAACATAAACATTACATAATTGGACCCGGATTTGGATGTCAATCAGAAATAGGTAGACACTCAGTCTATTGTATTACTCAGTGGTCGGAATAATTTATCGTCCCTACAAAGATATTAATTCAAAGCTGCAGAAGGCGAATGCCAAACTGGTATTATGTGAATAATCTGGGCAATTCATCATAAATGTTTGGAAAATCAACATCTTGCAGCGAAATATTATGTTGACAGAATTTAAAAGATTTAGTTTTCTTCCTTTATTTTAGCATGCAAAAATTAAGAGGTTAACTACCCAAGTCGATTTTAATATTTAATTTTCCTGACATTTTTGATTGTAGGTACAAGAGGAAGCAAGGCAGTTTCAATTTCCCAAACCAATATGAGAAGCGTTGTTTAGTTATTATACAAAGTAAATAATGATGTTACTGATTTATAGAATAGTTCACCAATAATTAAATTCGTTACATTCAGAGTAAATCACTTAACCGCCTCTAAACTTGTGTTAACTTAACAATTTACATAAAATATACCAACGCTGATAAGCTGCTAGGACCATAATACGATAGACTCGATTATACTTAGTTCTTTAGACATTTAGCAAAATTATTTTCGTGCAAACCTAAAACACGGAAAGCCAACTAAAATACGCTTTAAAATTTTAAAGCCAGATTAAAGAAGATTTTGTATACACATCGAAAGATTTATGGGTAGCCCAAAGATAGTACAGGATGATTCACACAACCTAGTCACGATAAAAGTAGATGCAAGTACTCGAAACGAGGTTCATTTCGTAAAATCCTTGAAGTAACCCGGTACAGATGTGCAGCCATTCTATTGCCTTGACGTTTATGATTAGTCTTGAATTGTGAACGCTGCACGCCGCCATTATAATTCATACGTCAATCACGTCATCGGCATATTGTGTAATATTGTACTCAAACATTTCAATATGGACATAACAGTTAATGAATTCATTTCATGGTATTTGAAGCGAATAGTGAGAAATGTTATGTAAGTTATCGATAGCGGAATGTGATTATAAGCGAGAGCAAACTATGAGTTTTGTGTTCTTATTTGTTATAAGCCTTTTAGAGGTTTCTTAGGATGTCAAGAGAGCGTTGTATTCCCTCTGCAACTATAGGTAATTCATTGCAAATCCATGATTACTTACTAACTTGTTACATTACTTCTTTTATTTTCACGAAAATGCGAGTCTCTAAATACTTCCTGCGCTGATAAACTAAATCGCAAAGTGAAGAAATGTCTCGGATGGTTTTATTTTCTTACAAAATACACACAGACTAAATAAAAATACGATTACGTCTCCGTTTTTATGATTCTAGAAGGACCATCGAATCGGTTAACGTCACCAAATGACAGTACTGACTGGGAATCTGAAGAATCACAAAACTCTGTCAATTTGCCAAATGTGCAGTGCTACGTATGAATTGCACCTAAGGTACGCTTTAAATGCTGTCTGCAAACTGCAATCGTCGATCGCACTTGCAGCGACACCATGAAATCAGTCGAAGCTGCGGGTGGGCGGCACATGCTGTTGCCGCTTCGCTTCAAAACGGTTTTATGTGAATACATACAAAACAGTAGTGCAGCTGCGGCCGATATCGCGATGTCGCGGCACGTGCGGTCAGCAGTTGCAGTAGGCATCTAGTATTAAAAACGTACCTTTATAGCAGGAACGTCTTCTTATATAAAATATTGCGTACTTCCTATAAACAATCACACGTGTGCAGATAAGTTGATCGAGTCATTTGTTTTATGCAGATGTAATAGCTTGTCTACTTTATACCTACGACACGGCAAGTGTTTGAAAAATCTGGTCCAAGCAGAACGATTGCTGATACGGCATTTTTTCAATAAACTAATTACAAAAAAAAAAAAAAACTATTTCAATTACATCATGGACTTTGATCATATTTATTAGTAGGTAGTTAGATTATAAACGTAAAGAGTACTTCAATTAACAGGTTTTTATTTCTCTGTTTGCAGGAATGGTTTTTGGGTTAACGTTTTCGTACCTTTCGCTGAGAGGAATATTTCGTAACTGGTTAAAGCTGAAACGCAATTGAACCCTTATGTGTTTTTCGAATGTGAAAGATGAATAATGCAAAAACATGATTATTTCACAGGATGTGCATGTGGGACACTTCCTTTCTAACGAAAATAGCTACCATATGGCAGTTAAATTATTTGCAAACGTGCCCAGGCCACGCCCACTTTTGCTGTCATGAACGACATCTGTGGATGTGTGTGTGAATGCTTCCATGTGTGCTGTATTTATTACATCCTCTGGTAAAGCTGACATTTCCAGTGTTCAAGTCGATTTAAAAAGAAAATGATTTTATTTCAGGCAGAATATTAACTGCGGTTTTCAAAACCTATCCATTCGTTGTTTGTCGACAAAAAATTGAATGATATAATTTATATGAAACTAATCTGAAAATTTAATCTCCAATCGCGAAACAACGGATGTATCGCATATTTAGGAGTTTGAAGTAAGTCTACCTGTTAATTATACTCATTTTTAAAGTACTAGTGACCCTAGTATATTGAACAGCTTGGTTCAATAGGTTCCGAGCGTGTGCTATTATTCCAACAGAAATTCTTTTGAAACTGAACCACAATAGGCTAAGGCGTTGACTTGCGATTGAGAGGTCACGGGTTCAATCCAACCCCAGTTAAGTGTTTGTCGTGAATTCAAAAGCAATTCTTATTATAGTATGCTTATTAGTAGGTAACGCTCAAATAGTAAAGTGCATGGTAGGTAAATTACTTCCATTCAGTAAATCTCAAAATTTTATTTTGATTTATTACTAGGACATTGACGCAAACTAGGATTATCATAACTGTATATACATATCTTTCTATTTTAAATGTCTGAATTATTTTCTATAAAACATGATTACAGGTCATTTATCTTTTCAAACATCTCCTCAAACAAATGCAATAACTCAATAAAACCGTAACATTACAGTACTGACGTCAGAATTTGAAAGAAGACATTCCTGTAAACAACTTATACAACATTATTTTTACCCAGACAAGCATTATTATTTGAAATCTCACTACGTATTCTTCTATGACTTAGAACAAATTTTGCGCATTTAATCCCGTTCTAGAAAGATCATTCTCGAAATTTAACGGTCGAACGGTAAAACTCCCGCCAAGTTCAACAATCCTTAGAAAAAATGAGAACGTACAACATTTTATTCTATTTATACATATAGAAAGCTTATTGAAGTAATATTTTTGGATAATAACGCGAAATTTGGCTACCACTTTGATATTATAGACAATACTCTTTGATTTACTGCTCACATCAATCAGTAGGAACAGTTACCAATGAAAATAAATATATTTTTTCATGTTGAATTTATCTCTAATTTAACGACTGCGAAGTTATCGTAAACGTAAAAATTTGGAGAATATTTTTTTTTGTATAGGCTTAAATAAGGAGAATATTTTGGTTGTTTTTAGCAAAATCGATACCTAGGCACATAAGCAAGAAGGTATGTTTAAATAATCGTTAACAAAACACTGGAATTCTTCGTAGTAATAATGTGTAATACAGAATGGAAATTAAGTCATTTCTTTATGTAGGGTTTAGGCAGTTAGTATGTTTACATTTTATTTCATTAATGAAAACAAGGAAAGTTTATGCAGTAATTGAATGTACCTATTTATTATTCACTACTAAATCCTTACCTATATTGTAGACTTTGAACATTATTTAAGGTGAATAACACATGAACTTTCTACAGCAATTCTTTTTTAAAGGCATTCTTGGAAGTAATAACTTCCATATGCCGTCGTTAATAACCCATTAAGCCCATAACAAAACCTAAATATTTCAATATACAATGCATTACTTCTACTTACTTTATTGTGAGTGCCAGCAGCACTATAATGAGCCCAACGAGGGCCATCGCGATCACGACGCCACATATCATGTAATTCGCATCATTCGGGGCATCTGTAACAAACAAAAACAAACCTTAATCTCAAACCACCAAATAACACCAAATTCAATTAACACTATTTCATAATAATAACCGTAATCATTACGTGTTAATAGTATGCAAAAAGGTGCTTTTTGCGAGTTGTTGCTCAATGGTGATCTAACTGAGACCTCTCTCTTGATGATGTGACGTCATAGATGATTAAAATCATAGAGATTCGTCAGTGATTTTAGTGATCGGTGAACTACTAAATGGGTTTAATCAATACAATTTTATTATTGTATCATGAGCTTGATTGACACAAACGAAACTTTTTGTATCCTCAACATAGAAGTTAAAAATACATACTATCAGGTAGGTAGGTATCTGGGTGTTTCTATAGAATCTTCTAGTAACCGTAAAGCTTTTTGTGAATTGGGGATAATTTGTTGAATAACGACACAAAACATGTCGACCAAATAGTTTTCTTCTAATATCAGTGACATAAATAGTTATTATGAGAGTATAATAACAGTCATGGCTAGTTGACTACAAGAAAAACATCATTAAGTTTACATTAGAACCGTATGTAATTTTCAAAAAAACTCCGACGACATGGTTCTAAAACCATAAAGTTATTCGTCACAAGGAACGCGCAGCCTTCAGAATAATACCAGGGATTTTAAATAATTATACCCATACACAGTAACGGAAAGACTCAGTTACTTTGGCCAACTTAGCAACAGAAAAAAAACAAATGTGCACGCGTCTCAAACGTGATTCAAAACCACACAAGATCGTTATGGCACTAAAAAAGATACCTATCAGGCTCTTAAATGCAGATCGGATAACGTTATGTCATTCACTAATAAGTGGAACCAGTTACACGCTAGTCGAGTGAATTGCTGTGCTATAAACGATTTTGCTCGAATGATCAGTGAAAAAACAAACTGCTAGAATGATCGTAGTAATCATAAGTACCTATGTTTTGACGCCTGGTATCGCTTTGGCTGAATTCATCACCAAATTAACCAGAATGACCAAAATTGCGAAAGCTGGATTAACCAAAACCCGCTTATGTACCCGGTTTTAAGTTAGAATGAAAAGCAACGCCAACGAGCTAAGAACTCAATGGTTTGGATTTAGGAATAACCCTTTTCACCTTTCCTTATTGAGTTTAGGCAGTATTCTAGAAGTATGCTTTGACATCTGAGACGAATGTTTCAAAATCAGCGTCCATTTGTTAGTAAAAGACACGAGTTATTATGTAAACGTTCTTTGGTGTAAGCTGGCATACAGTAAGACTCTTAAGTATGCGATAAACAGAATATCTCTTCGTAAATATTATGGCATTTCTTTGTCTTTATAATTTATGTTGCGGACAGATGTCCATATACCTAAATCATTTGTATTCTATTAAGCCTACATGACTACTCGACGAGTGTCTGGGTAGTTTGAGTATGATATCTACCTCTAAACGCAGCTAGTATAAGCTAGTAACTACATCGTACCGGTTAACGGGTGTGCGTACCACTTCGCCAATTGAACGGTGCCGCATCCTTAACACTTACCGTACCTATACAAATCGATATCGTGAGTTTTAATGCCAATTATTGAATTTATACGAGTAGGTATCGAATCGAAACCCGATTATATTATATTACTCGAATTATTTAAAATACATATTCATGAACCTACATTTTAACAAAATAGGTGTGGTAAGATAGTTTGAAAACTTTAAATAAAAAAAAAAAAACAATTAATGATCAAAAAAATGTAATGTTGGTTTTTTACCCAAATCTGGGTATCGAAATGAATTAATCGAATTCATGAATTTGGTCGCAGTCATTGTTACCTTGAGTTCACAGACAACAATAGGTACACTTATATGACTGTTTATTATTTTAAATTAGGTACCTAACAACGCAATGTCTCAATATGTTAATGACCGTTATTAAAACAATGTGGTTTAGTTAAAAGGTGCTTATTTTGGGTATTATTTTCAAGATTTTTCAGAATCAAGGGGTTTGCTCAAGTACGCACTCAATAAGTAGGTATCCTGCTTAGCTGTAATGTATAAATTAAAAAAAAACCTTACGACTTATTTTATGAAATGTAAATAAAAATGTAAGCCGACTGATACCTACTGGGTTTTTTGACGCAAACCCGTTAAAGGAAAACTGCGTTTCACAGTACCAGGAAAACGACTATTTTACGCGGGACTGTTATTACTTAAGCAACAATTGAAAGCGTTTGAAGATAAATGCAGAATTTACACCTAAATTAATTAGCCATTAATGGTTTGGAGAACCGATGAAAATATATGTTCTGTGAAGGCACATTCCTATGGGTTCATAAATTCATGTAGGTAAACAATTACAAATAAACGGGAATCATACTGTTAACATTATATAATGACGTAATCACCTAGCCAGTAACAGGTAAATGCCTCAAATAGATACAAAATACGCTACAAATCTACCCAGTTTCCTCCTCAGCTATTTACGTAGATCAACTGCAGGGCTAAACTATTCAGTTACTAATGGCTCTGTGTTTTACGTATCCATTACTTTATAAACAACGTTTGAAATACCGCTAATGCATCCATTAGAAGCCGTTAAAGTTCAACGGAAGACCAATCCAGGCTATTATACTTTTTCTTATGCATCTTACCTAATATGCATCGTAATAAATTGACAAAAGATATCAAGCAATCTAGTATAATTTAATGTACTACATACTTGATTGGTAAGTAGCATAATGTATCACTTCTCTAACTTGGGAATGTGGACCCGAATGGTGACCATGTTGGACCACTGTACACAGGAGCTATTAAGTTTGAATGTCAACAGCATACCTTGAATAGCAACTATCTGCATCGCCTTGAGTGGAGACTGCTAATACTGCGTATGAGTTCAATAGGATAGGCACTTGATTAATACTTCAACATACCATCTAAACTCTTTGCTGATCAACGTCTTAGTTATATAAAATAACAGCAACACCTTCCTTGAAAGAGTTTAAAACTGGCAACTAATATTTTCAGAATAAACCATAACAAACAGGTAAAACCAAGCCAGGGTTTTGCAAAGCCGCAAAACCGATGTAGCGGTTGATGAGACTCGCATTCATATAATAGAAATGTATAAAAAGAGCAGCTACTCAGAATTTCCATTGCGGTCAATTAATACCGAATGTCGGACTGTAGCTACCCAAGTGACGCAATTTCATCTTCATATAAAACATTTTCCTTGTTAATATAAAACATAACTAACATCATTGCGACACCAATACCAACCAAGGTTGAATCAGGAATCAGCGTTTCTGATAACGGTATAGTCTTGTGAAACTCGAAATACGGTGTCAAGAGTGACATTGTGCTGCAAGACTCAGAAAGACACCGTGTCGGGGCTAAAGAAACTCCAGTCAATTACTTATGTGGCCCTGCAGTTGGAAAGCGATATGATGTTTTGCGGAATGTTGACTGTGCGAAACGGAAACATCGGAGATAATACCTTGTGTAAGTTCTCCGAATGAATTCATCTGCCCGTCAGTTTGTTGCTATATCTGATCGATGGTACCAACTAACCATTGGAACCATAACAATACGAGAACAATTAATTGTTGCATTAATGTAGTTATCTATTTATATAATCAATTGGCACCATCCCTTCTTTGGCCCCTTCGTCAGACGTTTTCATTAACGTAATAGGAAGAAACGGTACCTATTTCTTCATTTCTTTCTTTCTATTTTATGATTTCAATAATCAAGTTAACGATCATACTTAAAGTACCTATCTAATTATGATATTCAAGTTATTCACATTTTCAAGTACTAGTAAGTATATTACTTGGAAATGTAGTCCCAACTTGCAAGTGCATGGCACTTATTTATAATTGATGGTGATTCACCTAATTTGAAGATTTATCGCTACCATCGAAACAAGACAAAGTTTTACTTATTAAGGGGGATTTCCTAAGTTTTCAGAACTACATTGTATTACTTTATATTTTTTGTTGTTTTGTGTGAAAAACTTCATTACCATTTATTTTACATCCGTTTCGATGCTTATGTAGCTTCTTACCACCCCGACACAATTTTTCTCCACAAACAAAATACACAGTGCACATTAAATTCCAGCCAATCAATTAAAAAGCCAATTACTATAGCTACCAAAAAAAAGTAAAGCGTCAGCATTTTTGCTTCGGAGTCGTTAACCCTTGGATGTCTCACAGCTGACGTTTCTGTCCATAGTATGCGAAGGTTTAATGTTCCACATGTAGACCTAACGATGGAATCAGGTGTAACAAGTGCATCGCACTCGTCGGGTTAATGCACTCTCAACTGGTATTCTCCTATAGCGTTTCGGGTATCCTGGGAGGTATTTGTGGTGTATAATGGCATTGTTTTATGTACTTGCGTAATGGATTTTTGTATTAGGATATGCTTGGAGCTTAGATACTGTATGAACGTTGAAAGTTCCTCAAATCAACCTTTCCTTTATAAAATTTTCTTGCATCTACGCGTCGCTAATTCTTACTAGTCATTCTGTTAAAGTTCACAATATGAAAGCGTGTAAAAACTAGAATAATAGTGGAAAAAATGGCGCAGAAAATGTTCTCACGTTTTTACTCATTGAATACAAACATGCTCCATTTACACTAATAGGCTGTCATTAATTAACTATTTATAGACTAGAGAAACGTCACCGAGCTCCGATTTTATAAGGATTCTGTTTAGTAAAAGCCTTTAGATCGACGAAACCCTAAAACTGACGTAATATATATGGCGACGTTGACGTTGACGCAATCTGTTCCTGGATGATAAATAGATTACCACAGGTAAGACTTCGCTGGCCAACATACTTTCAATCTTAAACACAATAGGACATTTCATAAGGCAATCAATAGTAATTGGTTTGCAGCAACCATTTTCAAAGTGTCCAGCTACGTTGCTATTTTTTTTCAAAAAACTTATAAGGTACGAGTTTTGCTGCATAAAGCTAAAAATAATTGACTACAACTACTTAGTACAAAAACATTTCCTGGTTTGTGATTTTATTTCATTCATATTGTGTCTTATAGCTATAGTAACTATGTATTACATGAATGTTGGCCTGAGTCTAAAAATGAAGATATTTTTTCTTACTTTTCGTTTCACCTCTATATAAGGTCATAACTTTTCTAACATTGCGTCGAAGGCCTCCAATTTCTAGCACCCTCCATTACTACCTGATCATGGCCCGTCTGTCCTTGTACTGCCCTTGTCGAAACGCTATCGATAAAAATCGATTCCTCAACAATCAGTTCTAAACTATACCAATTACTCCCTAAATACGCCACTGTCCTCGTAAAGTACTCTGTAGCCTCCGAACATGCAAACCCATCATTTTTAACGCGACACGTGTAACCTTGTTCCTCATACGGAATAATCGATATTATGCTAAGAACGCTTATGAGGCATAACTGCAGTTTTGCACTTACAACACTTTTATTGCACTTGAAGTCTTATATTTCGCACAGCAACCTGTTGTTGGATATAGAAATCCGATCCCCTCTCAATTGCCTGGCAACAGAGTTCATTGTGTGTCGGAAAGTTCTTTGCTAAGTACAACTGTCCTACAGCATTCACGTATTTTGTTAAAGGGCATATAAACCTCATTATCCTTCTTGAGAAATCGGTGGATTTATCATTGGAAAATGACCAAAAAAGACCAAACATGTTTAAAAGGTCCTGTAAAATCTTTAAACAATATAAAGTGACCTGTAATTTCTGTTCTTGAAGCTACCTAAAGGTCGACAGGCGATGTCAGTACGCCAATAAATGAATAAAATATCGATGTCCTTTAAAAGTCACGACGGAAGACCTTGTCACTGTAAGAGGGAAGGGAAACCACGGATAACCATGGATTTATATACTTCCATACGGGTATTCATGATTTAATAGTTTTTTTTATTAATCCTATAGCTAGACTGCGTAGTTGCTTATTCAGATTGCGGAAATTGTTAATGATAACGCTTTACTATAACTTACCAAGTTGATTGAGAAAATATACAATCGAGTGGTTTTAATGCTCCTTGCGTCTGCGCATGTGGCTTCGTGCACTTCCACGTGCATGAAAATGTCGTGACCACTTGGTTTAATACTTATAGTAATGCCACACGGAATTGAATGTTTCTTTCAGTTGAATATTATAAAAACATCAAAACAGATAGTTCAAAACATTGTTACGGCCACTACATCTACTTTGTGTAACACAACATCGTAGTATGTATTGGGAAACAATCCAGAGTAATGTTACCAAACAATGGCAATTGTTAGAAGAATCAACTATATAAACCACGTGACTTTGTGCTCCATAAAATTTATTATACAATGATTTGAAGATCACGACCATTAGATGTGGCTAGAAGAAACTTAAAACACACGTGATTTTTTTACGGCACGTTTGTTAAACACAAAGAAAATCACCGTAACACCACGTACGACTAACAATGTACAGAAATCTTTTCAAAATATTGCGTCAGTGCTGACGAACTCCTTAATATATGACCTATCGCGAAGAGATAGAACATATTGCGATCACTCATAACCGACTATGTGACATTTTTACGATAAACCATTGGTGTTGATACAACACAAACAAATTAATCTGTGACGTTTTTGAAATATTCTTAGTTGTAATGTTTTGGTTTGAGTAAGTCGCCGTTATTTTTTCACGCTGGTTTATCATGGCAACCTCAATAAAACAAAGAAATATTTGTGTTGCAATGCAGGCTACACAACTAGCACGTATGTACATTGTTTTTTCTGTATCCAGCCATAAAAGTAAGAAGATACATTCACATGATCCTGTGGTATGAGAATGTGTGATGTGATGGTCAACTCAACATACGTCTTGTGTTATATTAAAATGATCAGGAAATGTAGTTATGAAGCGAATCAATATATTCTTACTGTAAAAGTCAATGCTTAGAGTGTCGAGATATCTAAAAAACCGTGAAGAACACTTAGCGTGTAATGGGTCAAACTTTTACGAAACAGTGAAATCAGTCGCGCTTAGAAAGGAGAGATTATACTAGACTGAGATCCATTCGAGCGAAACTAAACTGGTCATTAATTTGTCTGGTGATCGTTAGCATGACCACTGAATTTGTGTCGAATAAAGAAAAAAGTTCCTATATGTTCGCACATCGTGATCAGTCTAAGTCACCCTGTGACTAAATAAATGACTATTTAGGGTTAAGAGTAATGATACTATGTATATCTAAACAGTGGTTTTTACTGGTCCACACTTATGATTTGCCATCAGCCAGGTAATCTCAAAGTCACAAGTCAATGTGTCATTGATTTTCCGATTTCGAATGAATCTAAGTAATAAATAATAATAACCAGAAGTAATACCACAATGTCCAACATTGGAAACAAAGCAAAGTGCCGAGAGCAGCTTCCTATATTATCAAGAACATACTCCATTCAAAGTAATTGTCACAATTATGATAAGTTTTGTCAGACCAAATCAATAACAGTAAGTTGTGATAATTTCGTCCGGTTCGGTAACTACAGTTGAGCAATACGCTCGAGACCAACTTTCACTGGTAAAGACCAAAGATATTATGGTCGTGTTCTGCGGAAATGCGATCCAGTTATAGAGAAAGCCAGCTCCAGGAACCAGTGTCTTGGTTTTGCTGATCAGTTAAAAATATCTTGAAATTGTCCCCAATCTTAGGTAACATTTCTACGCTACGATTTATAGCGTCTAGTAACATTTGATGTAACTGGCCGGTTTGGATTGTAAGCTCTTTAAACATTCATTTTCTAAACCTTTTCATCAGTGTGTGCTCACAAAGTTCAGGGCTTTGATCGAGTTACTTAAGGTCGAATAAGTCGTGTACCCTGTACAATAACATGAACCGTCCGATTTAAAATTTGATGGAGGTCATAAAGGACTTGGCTTCAATATTTTTTTGTGACTAGAACATAAAATTCCAATATGGTTTTACGACAAACCCGACACCATAACCATCCAAGCGTGAAGTGTGGAAGTAAAAAATGCTGTGAGAACGTCGACGATGCAATATCCATTTCGAGATTCCAGTTCTTCTATTTAGGTTCACGTCTAAAGGAGGAACATAATAAAAACAAGCGACGACGTTGCATCCACGGCGGAGAATGTGGGCCCTTTTTGCTTAAAATAGAATGACTCCTTAGTCATGTATCTTTGTCATCGCCTATTGGAGAGTGAGTAACTTAGTGATTGGTTTATTTTGGAAGGGACACTCAAGTTATTTATTAGAAAACATCTTAGGAAAAATATCTTTCATTTATTTTTTGTTTGCTTGCAATTATCAAGATTATAGGTAATTGGTCCTCGAACCATACATATAAGTTCGTTAACCAAAGTCTTCGTTGCTACTAAAGTCTTGAATGGTTATGGTATGACGATGCGATATGAATGACCGTACACCAGCTTATGGAAATATATCTAAGACTTCAGACTGCGCCGGAGACGTTGTTGAATCACCAAGTAGCCGGACTTGACTAACTCCATCTATTAATAAAACGTACTGTATCATGATCCTCAATACACTGATTCATCACTAAAACACTGATTTTCGAATATTATTATTATATCGAAAACCATTTTTCATACTTTTCCATCACACTTAATATTAGTCTTTATAAACAAAAATCATGCAGTGAAGCAGCTTAGTACACGAGCCACCCACGTGGGTCAAATGTGAATAGTGGTAAGAAAAATAAGTTTTAAGTAAAGTAAAATGCTCCCAAACGTGCCTAACACATTACTTAGGTAAAATTATTTGTAAACATATTTATTGAATAATGATTTAGACCATACATTTTATTATTCCCTATTTACTCGCACCTATCGTTCAAATATTTTCCTTTATTTGACTGAAAATCAGCAACAATGTTAAAATTTTGCAGGTAAACATAAACACGCTTTTAAAATTAACAAGCATCATATAACCACTGGATATACAATCGCAAATTCTCAATTAACAAAATATTAAGCACAGCTTAAGTGTTAGGTACTTAAACCGTATTTACAAAGCTAGAAAATTCTCAAATAAAACTTTTTTATTTGAGAATTTTCCCAGGTTACTGCTCCTTTGTGACGTAAAAC